>NC_083731.1:33525639-34920639 GCF_028564815.1 Eubalaena glacialis
ACTGAGCCTGCGCTCTAGAGCCCCCGAGCCACAACTACTGAGCCCACGTGCCTAGAGCCCATGCACCTAGAGCCCGTGCTCCATGACAAGAAAAGCCACCGCAATGAGAAGCCCGCGCACCGCAACAAAAAGCCCCCGCTCGCCGCAACTAGAGGAATCCTGCGCGCAGCAACAAAGACCCAACGCAGCCAAAAATAAATTAAAATAATATGCATATGATGAAAGAGTCATGGAAGACAAAGTTTCAGCTACTGTTTCTTTTTAAAGGAATAAATAATCCTGGTTTGATCTACATGCGGGGAGGCCGGCGGGAACTGTCACGATAAACATAATTGGGCTAATTAGTAAAATTTGAGTATGAACTGTAAATAAAATTTTCAAACACTTTGAAATTCCACTTTTAGGTATTCATTCCTCAAAATCACTTAAATGTTCACAAAGATAGACGTACCAGAATGTTTATTGCAGCATTGTTTGCAATGAACATTATTGGGGTATTAGCAAAATTTGAGTATGGACAATGTTACATTTCTGAACTCGATAGTATAACTGTGGTTATATAAGAGAATACCCTTGTTCTTCGAATATACTCCCTAAATGTTTATGGATAAAGGGTCATGATGTTTGCAACTAATGGTTGAATTAATCAAGGCCAAAACCAGTGTGTGTGTGTGTGTGTGTGTGTGTGTACAGAGAGAGATAGGCAAAAACAGAGGGACAGAGAGATAAACAGTGAGACAGAGAAAGCAGATGTGGCAAAATGTTAGTGACTGATGAATCTGGGTAAAATGAATATGGGAATTTTTTGTTTATTCTGGCAACTTTTTCTTTAAGTTTGAAATCATTTTGAAATTAAAAGGAAAAAAAAAGAATAAAGGTTTGAGAACAATTTGTTTTATTTCGAAAGATGAGATCCTGCTTTCTGGCACTGGTCTTCACAGATTTGTTTTTGTAGGAGACTTGAAATTAAATTGAGGAGAACCTATCACAAACCCATAAAAGCAATCCCACCTCAGCTAAAACATACAGACCTTATGGAACTATCATTTTTGTCGTGATGGCCCTATGTACTGAGTACCACCACTATCACTGCACTTATCAAATTTATTTTTATTATATTACATGTTACATTCATCTTTGTTTCTTCAGCCAACCATGGCTCTGCTGTGCAGAGTACTATATGAAAATGCATGTCTGAATGAAGAACGCACACGTACACACACAAAACACAAGGGCCTCCAGAGCTTTGAACTACATTTTTTGACTTAAATTTTATATTTAAGTATAAAATGATGTGACATTTGGGGATTTGCTTCAAAATAACCCAGAGAGGATAAACACTGAATGAAGGTATGAATGAAAAAGATTGACCACGAGTTAATAATGGTTGAAGCTGGGTGATGAGTACATGAAGGGTTCATTCTCACTATTTTTGTATCTTTTTGAAACATTCTATGATATAAAAAAATTTTTTTTAAGGAAAGCACAGTAGAAGCAGTAGTAATAAGAAGCACAACTTGACCAATCAATGAAATATAAATTGTATTTTAATGTAGTGTAGATTAGGTTTTTGACTTTTAATTTTAAAAAACAAACAAATAAACCAAAAAAAAGAAAAAAAAAACTGCCGTAAAGCCGTAGTCTCTCTTTAGTGTCTGAGAAGACAGGTCTCAGGTAGCATGAAATAAAAACCTGTCCCAGGGAATAAGTTAGATTTTGGAGATGCAGCTTTCAAATTTGAAAAATACTAGATTCTTCTTTGTGCCACCAGAGAATTTTGAGAAAATCGGATCCTTAACATTGCTCTCAATTTATTGTTGAGGTTTAGAACCTCAGACATTATAAGCAGGTGTGACCTAACGACAAATGGAACAAAAGACAAATTACACAAAAAAGATGACTGAAGAAATGCACAGGGATGGTGTACATGTCTGGGGGAGAAGGGATAGATTAAGTATTTTCCTATAAAAAAGAATTTTTAAAACAACCAACAATTATTTATTAGAGTCCCACTATGTGTTAGACAGTGGGAGTTATGGCAAAAGCAACGGACCTTCAGTTGGGTAGCTTCCCATCTCGTTGAAGTTACAGTATATGTGCACATAAAATAGCAAAATAACTTTGTGCCAGTGGATAATGAACAAGGAAGAAGGAGAGATCCGCTGTGGACTTTGATTCTTGAATTGACCTTAAAGAAAACACAAGTTTCTGCAAAACAGCAGATAGGAGGAGAGAGGAGGGAATTCTATGTAAGAACAGACATAGTGCTTAGGGTAAATCACAAACTGGGTAAACTGGTGAGAACAGTTGGCCCACGGATAGATCAAACCTAATTTCTACATGCTATATAAAGAATTTATATAATAAAGTCCAAGAGAAAGTCTAACCTAATGGAGAGCCTTGTGTATCAGTGTGATCGTGAAGGTAAAAGACAAATGACCCCTTTACCCCAAACCCCTAAATAGTAAGTGACTATCTGGGAGAAAACATTTGCAACAAAGGATTCATATTCACAATCATAAAAGAGATCTTTAAAAAAAAATCTGTAAGACAGAGATAACCCAAGGAAAATTAGGCAATGGTGGTAAATAGGCAATTCACAGAAGATGTACAAGAGGCCGATAAATGTATGAAAAGTTTCTCAACCCCACCACTCTCAGGGAAATGCAAAACAAACAGCAATGGGATAACCATTTTTGCTCACCTGATGTACAGAAATGAAAGTGATTCAGAGAGGGTGTGGGGAAACTGGAAGTCTCGTAATGTTAGTAAAAATATAACTTTGTAGGGTCTTGGTAAAACGGCTCTCTGCACAGGGCACTCTAAATCATCTATCAAAAGGTAAAATTTTCACACACTTTGAAATTCTACTCTTAGAAATTCATTCCTCAAAATCCCTTAAGTGTGCACAAAAGTAGATAGATGTAGCAGAATGTTTATTGCAGCATTGTTTGTAATAATGAAAGATTGACAATTATCTAAATATCCAGCAATAAGTAATGGTCAACTAAATGAGTGAGTAAATTCTACTCTATCCACATATTACCCAGAAATTTTAACAGAATGAAGTAGCTATATCTATACTGACATGAAATGTCTCTAAAGGCACAATAAGTGAAAAAAAATGTCACTGGTTAATACATATCTCATGGTGTCATTTATGTAAGCGATTTATGTGAAACATATATTGTCTAAAATGGCTAACACACAACTGTTAACAGTTTACCTCTGGAGAGAGGAGAGAGATTGGGGGTTGTGGATGGCAGGCAGGGAGGGAGGTTGCTAGTTATGTCCCAGTTAAGCATTGGCGATTCCATGCAAAAAGTAGCCTATCTCCATAAATGCCTATTACTAGGAAGATGAGCTAGGACTCATGGAATGTGGTTGGTCTGAAAAGAACCAAAGGATTCATCTCACCTAATAGAACCCTCTCAATTTTAGAAACCCATTATTCAACAAGCATTTACTGAGCACCTACTATGGGACATGAACTGTGCTAAAGAGCACTGGTGACTCAAAGGAAAAAAAAAAGTGTTAAAAAGTGTTATTAAAGATTAAACACCAAATACCTTGAAAACCTAAAAGATAAAGCATTATCTGTGTCAGACAGTCAAGGAAGGCTTCCTGGAGGAAGAGATCTCTGAGAAGGGCCTTGAAGAATTTGAATTCAGTTTTTTGACTCAAGTCCAGTAATCTTCTACTCCATGATCCTCAGACTTCTCTGATAGGAACATAGAAAGTAAGACGTAATTAAAGATAATCTCATATTTCTGGAGAGAAATCATTCCTAGAAAGAGAGGGCTTGTGTCTACCCATTAAAAAATATATATTAGAAACTTACCATGACTGAGTTTCTCAAGATGCTACACGTATACTGCAAGATATAATGCCACTGGTGTTAGCTCTTGAAAAGAAGTCAGCAGAATCATCAGGGTGCTTGCTATAGCCATTTACTAAGTCAATGTAGGGGATCTGATCCTTTCAATTTTCCTGCCCAGTTATTTTAGGCTGATTATATGCCTGGAAAATTTCTATCCTTCTCATTACAGATATTTGATTATGTATAATCACTTTTTTCCCCCATAAAGCATTCTATTTTACACTTTTCCTTGTTTAATTGGTGACTTGGCTAAATGTGTTTAAATCGTATACCTCTAGTAATATGTCATCATTGGAGTTATACTGTGTTAAATTTTTTAGGAATTTATGAAAAATAAGGGAATAATAAATGCCAGTGCCACCTCAACCCTGTGACGTTCGACATGCAAACACACTGGCCTTCCTGACATGTGGCAGCACTCATGGTTCATGACTATGGGACTGTAAGGCGAAGTCCAGTATGTTTAAGGAGGTAAGCCACTTCTCAAGGGTTCTTTTTTTTGCAAAGATACAGCCATAATACTTTTTTATGATAGCTTGGTAAATCTCTTAAAGAAAAGGGAGAGGTTTATGACAGAAATGGTGATAAAGCTTTAACTACATGTGTGTGGTTAACTCTGTTCCAGCCATTCAAGTTAACTTCTACCTATATTTATGGGCTTCATTGCATAATATATGAAGTTTGCAGGAAGTGCCCGGAAGATAAGGTTACATGGACAAGTTATTTAAGTTTGAAAGTAAACCACAGCTCATGCTGGGAAACTAGTTTATAGCCCATTTTGTAACCCAAGTGAATACGTCATTCATTTTCTTTTCATTTTTTTTTCTTATCTCATAGTTAACATGAGGCAATTAATCATTGTTTGAATGTGCAGCCTAGTAAGTTGACAAAAGAACGCAGCTTTGGGGATTGATTAGCTGAAAAGTCAGTAAATTACATTTAAGAAGTTCAGATAAACATTTGATGATATTCAAACCACCTTGAGCAAATGGATGATTTGCACACATCATGATGTCCCACTAGATAATGTTTTCCTTCACAAGCTTCATTCAGTAATGAGACTCATTTCTACCAACAAATATTACTTGATCAATAGACCTTGCATTTGCCACAAGAAATGACCTTTCATGGTTAATGTATAACTGATTACTGTTCTTCCTCTGTAGTAGCCTACATTTGACAGTAGAGAAATAAACTGTGTACACTGTAAAACACTAAAATATGTCAAACGCTGTAGTATACCTTCAGAGTATTATCATTTGGCAATGTACAAGGGCTATGACCCATTTGTACTGTACCCACCCACCATTTCAGTTCTTGCTGGCTGCAATCAAACTTTTGCCCTAATATTTAGGTATTTAGAATAATCAAGGCTATTCTTCTTACACCTTAAGGAAAAAACCCAAACCCAAACCGAAGACCCTCTAATGGTGACAACAGTGGTTTTGAAGGGTAATGTACGTAGAAGAGAAACAACTCTCATGAAAGGAAATTACCCTAAAATCTTTGTTGTGGAAAATGAAAACTAATGACATGTTCCCGTTGTAATGCAGAATCGCCTGTCGCCCAATTTCCCCGTGTGAGATGCAGTTCATTTTCAAATGTAAATAACTTGTCCATTTAATAATTTGCTCCTCCCCATGACTGCAAAAGAACCTTTAACAACAGCCATCTTCCTATTTCATTCACTGTCAAGAACACTCTAAAGGAGTTCCATTGTTTTCCCTGGGATAATTTTAACAGATTAAACGATTAAAAAAAAAAAAAAGGTATCACTATATCCGAGGGCTCTGTCTTTGAAATCAATGTAAATAAAAGATGCCACCTTATTAAATCTGAAACGGCGTGTTACCTGTTTTTCATTGACCTTGTGGAGGTTTTCAATGACAACTGAATTAACCAGGTGAGGGAGGCTCTTTGAGGGGCCCAGTCACACTCCATTGTGCAGGATGGCACCTCGCAAAGCTCTTAGATTAGGCTGCGGAGGGAACAAAGCTAGGTACACTCTCTCCAGCTTCAGGTAAACAAGATTATTGTTCTCCATCCCTGCTGTTCGGAATGAATGCAATGCTGCAAAGCTAATTGCTGCTATAATTAGGAAAAAACCACACCCCAAATGACTGAGAATGTGCTAACTCAGTGTGGTTTAAACCTCAGAGACATTTCCCCTCCTATACAGGTGTGATGGGCTCTATTCATAGTTTTAAAATGATAAGTTTAAATGTTAACATGATATTGCAAAAAATGCTCTCAGGTTGGAAGGTGGAAGCTGGTGGGGGCAAGGTATAAGTGCTTAACGGTCGTTAGCCTTCTGGCCAGAGGAGGAGAAAATTCCATTTTGGGATTGAATACAAAGTAAGACAGCAAATGCAGTCTATGGAAAGTTTCCCCTTTGAGAAGGCCCTGCTTGGCTCACAAGCTTTGCCCCATACCATTTCATAAAATATGCAACTTTCAAGCCACCTCCACGTAAGGAGATTTCACTCTGCTGTTGAGACATTCTTCCCCATATCTAACTAAATCACCCGATCTGCAGTTTAGCAATCCCATTTCCTCACATCTTCAGCAACATCTAACTTTCTATATTGACATCTATTTTCTTACAACAAAAATAACTAAGCTGAATACCACAAAATTACAATTGGAAGCCTTTTTAAAAAAAGATATTTTCTTCTCTCCTTACTGTACTTATATACTCTAACTGGATTGTTTAATTGGTTTCAAATTTAAAAACAAGATTTAGGAATCAATCATTGCTTAAGTTGCGGATTCCCAAGTGGTGCTTCCAAGTGTAAAGTCTGGGGAAAACAGACTTCAGAGCTGCCGGCTGGATTATGGTTAACAGGTTAGCAAGTATAACTCAGTTAAGGCTTTACCTCCTTCTGTGCTTAATAGGAAAACTAGGACATTTTTAAGATTTCAATCTTATTCTTCAATAAGATAACTCTTTTCACCTATGTGAACATGAATGAAAACACTAATAATTATAGCTTTTTGCTGCTTGGCGTAAAATAATCTTTCTACTGTAATTAGATTTGAAGGGGAACTAGAAAAGACCTTCAATAAAATGCTGTCGCGAATTCCCTCCAAAACGGCTTGCCTGTAATTAAGGTGCATTTACAGATCTGATATTCCTTAAAAGAAGCATTAACATTACAAAGACCAATTATTCATGGTCAAACAAAGGAGATTCAGATTCTCTGATCAAAGCAGTAATCTCTTTTACAGTTGTTATTTTTGAAGTATCTTCAAACAGAACAAACACACATTGACTATGTAAACAGGTATAGCTGTGGGCTAATTTGCTGTTTTCAGGATCCCATCGTTTTCCCACATGGCTCAAACTTAGTATGGTCTACCCCCTTTCCATCCCCAGCCCCAACTGCTGATGTTGAGGGAGGAATAAGAACTTTTCAAAAGGGGAAAAATTCCAAATATCAGTTTAGTATTTAAACAGTCGTAATGTAAAGGTCATCGACCATTTTTAACATAACCTGGTCCATTTTCCAAAGTTGCTTGTTTTCGGAAATGTCAGCAAGCTTTTTAAATGATCAAAGGCAGAGAAACAAAGACATGAGTCAAGTGAAAGAGTGCTGAATTGGGTTTGAGAAAAATCTGAATCTGAGTCTCGGTTTGGCCCTTCTCTTGCTGTCAGGCCTGAGCAAATTCCTTAGAAACTCTAGACCTTTTTCTGCAAATGTAAAATCGGGATAACAGCTGGGAATTCCCTGGCGGTACAGTGGTCAGGACTCGGTGCTCTCACTGCCGAAGCCCGGGTTCAATCCCTGGTGGAGGAACTGAGATCCGGCAAGCTGCATGGGCGCAGCCAAAAAAAAAAAAAGAAAAGAAAAAAAAGGGATAACAGCACATCCCTGAACTAGGAGGTTTAGGAGGGTGTGAAGGCCAGGTTCAACCTCAGGACATGAGGGAGCACTGTCAAATAAGAGGTATGTTCATATAAATAAAAATATGTTTTTAAACCTCATTGTACCCCCGGAGAAACATCCTTGGAGTCCCAAGGAGTAGAAACGACCAAAAAAGAAAAACTACTTTAACACCTATAACAGCTTGTGTCAAAAGTGATTAGGGAAACTCTAGCTCTGTGGCTCACGAATGTTAAATGGGTTTCTTTTCTAAAGGGCTCCTCAGAAGGCTTTGAATCTCCAAGAGAATCTCAGTAGAATGAAACTTATGTCAAACATTTGACGGAACTTCTTTAGCCTGAGGCTACTGGAGTGCTCCTTTGAAAACACTTTGAGGATTGTGGCCTTCTGATACATTACTGATTTGATTGGGTAGGAAACACTTAGATGCTCAAGCAAATCTACTTTTTAGTCTATACCATTTGGTACAAATGAACAATTAATGGCAGCAGAGTGTCCTGACATGATTTACAGCATAAAGAGTTTGCAAAAATGTGCCACTTATTTATTTATTATTTTTTTTGACTCAATATATCTAACAGCTCTACCACTTGTAACTTGAGTGACTTTAGGTAAGTTCCCAAATCTCTCCAACGCTCAGCATTCTCATCTGTGAAACAGAGATAATATTTGCTGGGTAAGTTGTGGCCAAAATCAAATAAATGTAATTCGTACACTGAGCTTAATAAATAGTGGATTTAATTTTCTCATTCATTCAGAAATGTCTAGGTCAAAAGAGTGACCTTTTCTAGGTCACATAGCAACTCAGTGACATTGTTAGAAAGGGACCAGGATTTTGGAAACTACCCTTGTTTGAATTCACCCCTATCAAAATTCTAGAATAGATTACTAAAGGGAAAATTTGTAAGAAGAAAAGGAATAACCACTAGGGACCAATATTATTCCAATACAAACAAGCTGGGCTAAACTAAGACAAACATTTTTCCCCCAGTGGTGCTATTAGATTAGTAGCCAGGGGGGATGCCAGAGGCATGAAAAAAAAAAATCTTAAGTTGTTCTTGTGGATAAGATGGTTGTAGGTGAATTAGCCTACAATCTAGCAAGATTTATTTATACTATTTGAAAAAACTGTACCCAGAGAGTGATTGATTTCAATGTAGAAGAAAATGTTCAGCATTTATCACAGAGGTCTCTCTCAAATAATATTTTCATCAATGACCTGGAGGAAGACATGAGAGTTATACAAGATGCAAATTGGGAAGAAAAAGCTAATATGTTGGTTGGCAAAATCAGGAATCTTAAGGGTTCCAATAAGCCAGAAGGATGGGCAGAAGTTAAAAACGATACTTAATAGAGAAACAAAGACTTTTACTCATGTTCTGAAAAACTTGGGACTAAATTCCAGCTCTCTCACTTATACAAATCCTGTGATTTAACTGCTTTGAATCTGTTTCCTCGTCTCAAAAATGCAGATAATAACTACTGCATGAAATTGGGAGAAGTACATAACATAAAGGGCCATCCAAAGAGGTGTTCTATGCAGATCTCGGCACATATAGTTAGGCCAAGAAGTACTGGTGCTAGTATTAGTTGTAGTAATGATACTAATACCAAAAAAGGTGATGCAGAAAAAGTTTTAGGGGTTTTAACTGACTACAGGTTCAATATTAATAAATAGTCTGAGGGGCTTCCCTGGTGGCGCAGTGGTTAAGAATCCGCCTGCCAATGCAGGGGACACAGGTTTGAGCCCTGGTCCAGGAAGATCCCACGTGCCGAGGAGCGGCTAAACCCATGCACCACAACGACTGAACCCGCATGCCACAACTACTGAAGCCTGTGCGCCTTCAGCCCGTGCTCCACAACAAGAGAAGCCACCGCAATGAGAAGCCTGCGCACTGCAACGAGCAGTGGCCCCCGCTCACCGCAACTAGAGAAAGCCCATGTGCAGCAACACAGACCCAACACAGCCAAAAATCAATCAATCAATCAATCAATCAATCAATCAATTAATTAAAAAAATAGTCAGATGAGGCTGACAATTATTTTGGTGAGTTGTAAGTAGTTCTAGAAGCCCCTTTTTAGAGACACCTGGGCAAACTAGAATGCATTTATGTAAGAGTGGCAAAATGGTGGACAGTTGAGAAATCAAATCACATGAAAAGCAAATGACTTTGTGACATGCACTGGGTAAATCCCTTTTAAAAAACAAAACAAAACTACTTTATTGAGGTATGATTAACACACAAAAAGCTGTGTATATTTAATGTATACAACTTGATGAGTTTGTAGGGTAAATTCCTTTTAAACATATCAGTTCCTTTAAGCCTCTCTATAACTCATTAGGAAGGTATAATTATTCCAGTTTTTAAGATGAGGAACTAAGGCACAGAGAGGTTAAGTGATCACATACCTACTGAGAGGTGATGAAATATGAAACTGGAATATGGACGTAGAAAATGGATTACATGTATTCATTGTTGTTCCAAGGGCAAATTAATGTGGATGGATGGGGTCAAAGGAATATTTAACTGATGGACAGCCAACAAAATAACTGACATGGACTCTTCAAAAATATCCATGTTCTAAGAGACAAAGAAAGATTGAGGAACTATTCGAGATTAAAGGAGATCTAGGAGATACTACAACTGAATGCAATGAATGATTGGAGATTTTCCTTGGCATAAAAGGCATTATTGGGACAATTGGTGAAATCTGAATAAGGTCTTTAGATTAGATAACAGCACTGTATCAATGTTAATTTCCTGATTTTGATCATTGTCTTCTTCTTATGTAAAAGAATGTCCTTGTTCTTAGGAAATGCTCACTGAACCATTTGGCAATAAAGGGAAATCATATCTTCAAAGTACTCTCAAAAGGTTTAGAACAACAACAAAAGAGAGACTAGAGAAAAGGACAAAGCACATGTGATAAAATGTTAACATTTGAAAAATTTGGGTAAAGGATAAAATTATTTGCAATATTCTTGCAACTTCTCTGTAAGCCTGCAATTATGTCAAAATAAAAAGTTTCAAAGAATTGAAAAACATGTAGGGCACTGGATAAAATAAAATCTAAGAGGAAATATTCCGTAGACAATTGGTAACATAGGATTGGAAGTAGAAAAGACTCCAGGGATTATAAGGGGTACAGAGGAAGATTTGAAAGTTGTATGTGAGAACAGATGAGAGTAATTGATTCATTCCTTTCATTCACTCAGAAAGATACTTTTCATCATTTAGGACTTAAAAAAAAAAAACAATTGTACTAACTATTAGAGCTACTGACACCTTTATTTCCAAAGTGATGAAAAAAATAAATGCTCAAATAAATTAGTCTGCACTGACTCTTTCGGGAGGAACAAGTTCTGTATGTTTGGACACCAGAAAGGTATATCAGGAAGAGAAAAGGGTCAAAAAGACATTTTATATGTATTCAAGATGAGTACACAGATCTCATTAAAAAAAAAGTCTTTACTATTGTGGAGATGTGAGGAGCTCAATAAATAGAATGTTTCTTTCCAGGCAGGGTCTAGATGAGGAAGACAAAAGCAATGGATAGAGATTATACCCTCTTTCTTATTAATATATGTTATATCGGAGGATATATCAATAGTTGAAAGGGAAGGTCAAGTGGGCCTTAGTCTCCCCCCACTGTGCCTTAGACTTACCGTCTCGTCACAAGGTGATGACTATGACTTAGAACAAGAAAAGCAGGGCACTGTCCCAGGGATAGAAAAGGTGGTTCCTTTGTAGAAAACAAACAAACAAACAAAAAAAACCAACCACAAAAAAAACCAGAAAGAGGAAAACCTATACAAGCGCAGCTCCTTAAACAAAATGTACCAATCAGATAGTCAGGAGGTGCAAAGAGGCAGGAGCGTCTGGGAAAAAACCCTCCTCAGGGAAAACACGGAGTGTGGGCGGGGAAGGTGACGGCGGGATACGTTTATTTCCCGCTAATACTTTTTATGCTGAAAGGAGAATGGAGGAAAACAAAACAAAACATGGGGCTCACAACTGAACATTGAGGAGTGACTTTATCCAAGGGATTAGAGAGAGAAGGACATTTAGGATGTGGTGAGAGACACAGAATTAGAAATTCAGTAACAGGAGGTGTAGCAAGTGCCTTCGGGGACACTGGTTTCAATTTGGTGGTTCGGGCAGAAACCAGATTGCAAGGGGTAAATGAGAGGTTCTCCTTTTTTTTTTTTTTTCCTTTCCTTTGTCTTTTCCTCAAGTGTTCGAATTTTGTCTTGGGCCCTCTGCATTTCTCACTTCTCACTCTTCCTGGATCATCTGCTCACCCACGGATGTTAATCTAAGGTAAACAGTACAAGTATAACGGGGTTAACCTTGGAAGGGAGAAAAGCCTATTATTTTTTTTTTTTTTAAATTAATTAATTAATTTTTGGCTGCGTTGGGTCTTCATTGCTGTGCGCTGGCTTTCTCTAGTTGCGGAGAGCCAGGGCTACTCTTCATCGCAGTGCGCGGGCTTCTCATTGTGGTGGTTTCTCTTGTTGCGGAGCACGGACTCTAGGCGCACGGGCTTCATTAGTTGTGGCGCGTGGACTCAGTAGTTGTGGCACACGGGCTTAGTTGCTCCGCGGCATGTGGGATCTTCCTGGACCAGGGCTTGAACCCGTGTCCCCTGAATTGGCAGGCGGATTCTTAACCACTGCGCCACCAGGGAAGCCCAAGCCTCTTCTTTTAAGAACAGGGAAAAAAAGATGTTAAGATAGACATGGAAAATGATCTTGTTTTTCTGGGTAACATGGGAGAAAAGGTCATCAAATTAGTTAACGTTTTTTTTCTGCTCTACTGAACGCTTGTTTCACTCCAGAATGGTATGTCGAATCGCATTCCCCAATGTGCTGGTATTTGGAGGTGGGGAGGGGGGTCCTTGGGAGGTGATTAGGTCACGAGGGTGGAACCTTCATGAATTGGATTAGTGCCTTTATAAAAGAGACCCCAAGAGCTCCCAAACTTCTTCTGCCAGTTGAGGGCACAGCAACAAGACACAGCTGCCCAAGAACCAGGAAATGGGCCCTCACCAGACACTGAGTCTGCTGGCACCTTGATCTTGGACTTCCTAGCTTCCAGAATTGAGAAATAAATTTCTGGTCTTTGTAAGCCATCCAGTCTATGATATTTTGTTATAGTAGCCTGAATGGACTGAGACATTTTCCAGCAAAAATTCAATGTAAAAAAAAAAAAATGAGGAAGCAAATATCATTTCTTTTTTCCTTCCTTTCTTCCTACCATTCAACAAAATTTTGAAGGACAATTTTTCTGTACCAGGCACTGTGCTAGGCGCTGGGGATACAGTAGTGTCAGATAAGATTTTCTGCTTTCCCGGAATATATATTCTATTTAGGAGGGACAGGCAATGAGCAAATAAGAAAATAAGAATTTCAGATGTTGCTCTAAAGAAAATAAAGCAAATGGAATGTAGAGGGGCAGGTGTGTGGCCTGGGTAGTATGTGTGAGGAGGAAGGGGCTGAACCCTAAACCTCGAAATGGGAATTTAAGGAATTATGTATCTAAATATTGAATAAGTTATAAAATCCAGGCATTTAAAAAATAAATTCAAAACTATTTATGAAGCCAAAGAAAATTGTATCAACATCTGTATACTTCTGCCAAAACCATTTACTCCTGATTCTATAAAGCGAAAACAAGTAAGTATCGTTTTTTTAAAAAAACAAAACCAAAATCAATTCACTTGTCTGCATGAATATTTGCTGGAACAATCACATGCTAAATTTTATTTCACCTTTACTGAAACAAAGGTACCTAAAGAACCTGTGACTGAACACCCCACATGGACAAACATGTTGTGATTATATTTGACCATATAATTTATTTTGATCAACTGGACGGACACACCAGTTAATTCTACAATTAATGAATATACATATATATTTGTGGGCATTCAGTGCCACATAAGACATGGCTATTGTCTCTGCTTGCCCACAAATTCATTGATTCAACCATCCTATATTGAGTATTCATTGTGTGCAAGGCATTATTCTAAGCTCTGAGGACACCAGTGGGAGGATATGCCTTCCTAAAGTTCTTTGTTCTCCTAAAGTTGGCCTCAGTGGCCATCGTGTTTTATCCTTTAGTTACCAAAGGTAATAGGAATTAGACAAGTGTTTTCCTTATTTGTTCTAGGTCCCTAGGGTCATAGCTTTGTTCCAGCTCCTGGTGAAAGTATTTTAAATAGATAGATATGTTTAGAAGATCCTAGAAGTAAGAAAATAAAATGAGGTAACTTTTATAGAATAGGTGGTGTGTTCCTGGAACTGTGTTAGTAACCAGTAATGATAATGAGCCAATCTTGCTAATAACAGTAAATCAAGATGATCATACCAAAAATAAATGGAAGGAAGCAAAAGTAAAAGAGGCAGATTTATGACTCTGATTGCGGTATTACAAATAAGTGAGCAGAGTAATGAGAGAGAAGTCATCAGCAGTTTAGAATGTCTACACATATTTTAGAGCACAGTTTTGAATGTTGGTGACATTTCTGCTACATTTAACAACTTGCTTAATAAAGCAATAACAGATGGCATTCAGGGAATTACATATGCTATGAACTTTGAAGGTTTAGGGGAAAGAAATTTAATTTTAGATTCTCAGTAAATGTTTTAATTGTTCTACGGTTATTAAAGAGAGGATAAAACATGATTAGATATAGAAAATAGAGGGGGGGACTTCCTTGGTGGTGCAGTGGATAAGACTCTGTGCTCCCAAAGCAGGGGGCCCCGGTTCGATCCCTGGTCAGGGAACTAGATCCCACACGCGTGCCGCAACTAAGAGTTCGCATGCCACAACTAAGCAGCCAGTGAGCTGCAACTAAGAAGCCCGCCTGCAGCAGCTAGGACCCAGCTCAACCAAATAAATAAGTAAATAAATAAATATAAAAAAATAGATTAAGTAAATACCTGATACAAAGTATCAGATCAAAGAAGATACAAAAACAAGTTCATTATTCTGATTCAGAGGACAATTTACTAATTAAAGGAAATAAAAAAGAAAGCTTTTCAAAAAAAAAGAAAAGCAAAGAGGGAGAGGGAGTGAGGGGGGAAAGGGAAGAGAAAGGAAGACTTAATAAGTATAGGGCCATGGAGAATTTCATAGTACTTTCCTGAAAATGATGTCATTGGAAATATACAGCAGTGGTATAAATAAATCCTATTATTTAAAGACAATGTTTATAAGGTGATTAAAGTGACTTTTGCATTTCAATTGTATTTAAATGACTTAGGTAAGATACAGGTACAATCTCCTTTTTAAAGAGGGATGTTAAAACAGAAGTCTGAACAATGACTTCAAAATCACATGACAGTAAGCAGTGATGAAATCACTAGCAGAAACAAATGAAATACAACTTGCGAAGTTGGCATGGAGCACAAAGGTATTGTGGCACTTAAGGATCAAGCAGTCCTCCGGAGTGAAAATAAAATCACCAGTTTACTGGATTAGAGCAGACGTGTGCACAGTCACCTAGAAGGCGGGTTCACAGGCCCCCAGAGGAAGGACTAGGAAGTGACTAGAATGTAAATTACAGAGGTATAGGCAACGTGGTAATGGCAGGGTGAGGTCAGGACTGTTCATCTAAAACCTACAAAATCAGAGTCTGGATGGCATTGCCCATTCCAGTATCGTCTAGGGCAGTGGTTTTAAAGCTTTTTTAAGAACCAGAGGAGGAAGGACGCAGTATCCTCGGCAGAGGAAACAGCCGTGGTGAAGATCCTGAGGCAAAAAAGGGGCTGGAAGAGTTTAAGGAACTGCAAAAAGGCCACTGAATTATGTAAAGAGTAGCTCAAAAGGAGCTTGAAAAGTAGGTACGGTTGCACCCCATAGGCCGCGGCGGCGTGTGGAGCTAGCTGGCTGGCACCTCAGGGCAGAGGCTGCGCACCCCTGCCCAGCGCCAGCTGGGTGGTTTGGGGGTCTTTATCCCATCTCACCGCTGAAATCTGGGTCCCACCGAATCTGGATGCTTCCTCCTGAGAGCCGGCTGGTAAACACTTAGGAGCACACCCCTCGACACTGTGTAAGGGACACAAATTTTTTTTTTTTACTATAATTTAAAAAATTGTCAGAGATCTGGCGGTTTGGAGAATCAACATGCTAATTATAGGGTGATATAGTAAAAATATTATAAAAATGTTTCACAAATATTTAGAAGTCGTGGCAATCCCCCCCACCCACTTCATGCTTGGCTTTACTTGGAAGGAAACTATAACCATAAACTAACCAAAAGGTGTTCAATGCATTTCCCTAAGACGGCAAAGCTGTTACTCAAGTTTTTGGATCAGCTTCTAACATTTCTTCTGATTTATTGGGCTTATGTTTTGATTATTTAAAAGAAGAAATTGCAATTAAAACAATTTTTTTTTTCTCTGTTCTTAATCCATTTAGTCCACATGCTGCGGAATTTTAGAAAATTAAAGAAAAATTGTACTTGTATTATAGCTTTTTCTGTGTTTGAAACTACAAATTAGTTTTATGAAGCTGGCAGCAATAAAGGACATAACTGCTGTATTATATGCTGTGGAATTGAATAGCTTAAATCTTTAAAGCTTAAAACTTTTTTTTCCCTAGTAAGTAATACATAAGCATTTCTATTATTAGAAGAAAAGAGAACTATTTTATATTGCATCTGGGTTAAGAGGACAGTCATTTTTATTCTATTCCATCCCACTCCATTTGGAGGCAATATGTTAGATTCTAAATTGCTAAATACAGTTGAGAGCCTGTTTCATTAGGTCACAGAATTAAGTGTATTAGGTAGTGTTAGGTTTTTGAATTAGAAAGTGCCCAACTATAAAATAAGGGAAAACCCCCCCTGAAAAGTACAAAAAATGTATCAAAAGTTAGCTTCATTTAAAAGAAATTTATGAAGATCTTTCTAAACTGTAGGTTCTCTCTTTGAATATAAAGGAAACAACATACGTCTAGTACAAGAACTAAAAGAACTGGCTTCTAACTGGGGGTAATAAAATATGCTTTAATCCATCTATTTAGAAGCATTTATCCTGATAATGCCAGCACAGAAGTCTTCTTTTTAAATTTTATTTATTTATTTATTTATTTATTTATTTATTTTTGGCTGTGTTGGGTCTTCGTTTCTGTGCGAGGGCTTTCTCTAGTTGCGGCAAGCGGGGGCCACTCTTCATCGCGGTGCGCGAGGGCCTCTCACTGTCACGGCCCCTCTTGTTGCGGAGCACAGGCTCCAGACGCGCTGGCTCAGTAGTTGTGGCTCATGGGCCTAGTTGCTCCGCGGATGTGGGATCCTCCCAGACCAGGGCTCGAACCCATGTCCCCTGCATTGGCAGGCAGATTCTCAACCACTGCGCCACCAGGGAAGCCCAGAAGTCTTTTAAGTTAAGGTAATTCTGAACTTCTAGTCTGTGAAGGCAGCAAGTGAAATACCTTTCTGCAACTATTGCAAAAAAAAAATTTTAAGTTATGATCAATATAGTCAATGATTTTTAAATTTGCCAATGATGTACAATTTTATGATTAAAATTCCCGTGACTGCATTAAATGAAAAATAAAACTATTCTCTACCACACATAAAAGAACTATTTCATGTGGGCTTAGGAAAAAGTAAGGCTTATCTATCTGGTCATTAAAAAATTTTTTTAAATTAATTAATTAATGAATTTATGGCTGTGTTGGGTCTTCGTTGCTGTGGGGGGCTTTCTCTAGTTTCGGTTAAGTGCGGGCTACTCTTCGTTGCCATGTACAGTCTTCTCATTGTGGTGGCTTCTCTTGTTGCGGAGCACGGGCTCTAGGCGCAAAGGCTTCAGTAGTTGTGATGCGCAGGCTCAGTAGTTGTGGCTCGCAGGCTTAGTTGCTCTGTGGCATGTGGGATCTTCCTGGACCAGGGATCGAATTCATGTCCCCTGCATTGGCAGGCGGATTCTTAACCACTGCACCACCAGGGAAGTCCTCATTTAAAATTTTTCAATTAAATTTACTGAAACATGACATACTATGCTCTCAGCTTGTACCTCAATTGCAATGTGTTCCGTTTTCTAAGTTCATATCTTATAATACCTTGTATAAACTGTAGATTAAACTCTAAATAAAAAATTGTAGTGTCTAAAAAAGGAAAAAGATCATTATTCTCTGTGGAGAATGGTTTGGAGAGAGGCAGGAGTAGATTTAGGGAGATTGGTTAGGAGACTGACGTAATCTAGGGAAGAGGACATGAGGATTTGAGCTAAGGTGGTGATAGAAATTCACAAACAGGAAATGAAATACAAAGTATAAAATCAAAGAAGTTGAAATCTTTAAAAAAATCTTAAAGTAGAATTGGATATACTGGTAGGAACTGATGATCTTCCCCTCTCTATTTAAAAACACTTATTTCATAACTCTGTCTACTGAAAAAGCCTAGAAACATTGAGGGCCTAGAAACAATGAACATTCCCAGTGCCCAGAATGACTCATCCTTCGTGGTGTCATTAAGCTTGGTGTGTTTCTTGTTTTGCCTACAGACTGGAAGTTAGGTCTGAAGACTTGATCTGATTCAGGTTATTTATTATTTTTTTGCAAGGATACTGCATAGGTGTTTTTTTTGGTTTTTATTTAATTAATTTATTTAATTTATTTATTTTTGGCTGTGTTGGGTCTTCGTTGCTGTATGTGGGCTTTCTCTAGTTGCGTCGAGCGGGGGCTGCTCTTCGTTGCAGTGTGCAGGCTTCTCATTGCGGTGGCTTCTCTTGTTGCGGAGCACGGGCTCTAGGTGCGCGAGCTTCAGTAGTTGTGGCTTGCAGGCTCTAGAGCGCAGGCTCAGTAGTTGTGGTGCACGGGCTTAGTTGCTCCGCGGCATGTGGGATCTTCCTGGACCAGGGCTCGAACCCGTGTCCCCTGCATTGGCAGGCGGGTTCTTAACTGCTGAGCCACCAGGGAAGCCCTAGGTGTTGTTTTATCCTTCATGTTACATCACATCAAGAGTCACATAAATCAACATAATCCAAGGTTGATTAGAGCATTTTGGTGGTTATGACCTGATATAAAGTTCTCCGATATCCTCTAACTGCTTTAGCATTCATTGGTGATTGATGCCTGAATCATTTCACCAGGGGTTACTAAATGGTGATTTCCTAACTCTTACCTTTCTTTTTTCTAAACATCTTTATTGAGGTACAACTGACATACAATAAACTGTACATTTAAAAAAGTAGAATTTGATAAACATTTTTATACATATACACCCCCATGAAACCATCACCATAATCAAGATAGTGAACATATCCATCACCCCAAGATTTATTTTGCCCTTTTATATATTTGCAAATTTTCATAATCTAAAGTTTAAAAAAAGGGAACTATTTAAGAGCTAGATCATCTGGGCGTGGTGACTGAAGCTTGAGGCCTAATGAGAAAAGGGTCTGGAATGACTCATAGGTTTGTAATACAAGCCACTGAATAGCCACTGATATGAGCCATTTATTGAAACTGGGAACACTGGAGAAAAAACTTGGTGGATTCAGTTTTGCACATGTTAAGTTTAAAGTCACAATGAGACATTCAAGTTGAGATGTCAAGTAGGCAGGTCTTATATTAAAAGGTAACAGTTTGGACTAGGGATATAAACTTGGGAATACTGGCATATAGCAACTGAAGCCAGGGAGCAGAAATTATCAAGAGAATAAGTACAGAACAGAAAAATGACTTAAGGGGGAAAAGACACTTTGAAAAACTCTAATGTTTTATGATCAGCTAGAAGAGGAGCAAGGGGGAAAATGAGAGTACAGTATTGCAGAAGCCAAGGGAAAATAAGGCAAGAACACATCATTTGTGCTTATCCCAGTAAGTTACATTCTGTATAATAGTTTTACTTTTCACTCACAACTGATACATTACGATTTACAACCAGTAAGTGTGGGCATACTCCTGAAAGATGTGTCATCTTTACTTCATTAACAGAATTAAGTTTCTGAGTCCTGTAAGGCTGAGGACTAGACCATGGGCTCTGTAAATCAACGAAAGTAAACATTACCTTGGAGGACTCTAGATAGCTGTTTGGCTGGCGAGTTTTGCCTGGTGACCTCCAAGCCTCAGGAAGTCTTTCTTTGAAGCATTTACAATAATAATTATTTTTTTAAAGGAGTAATATTTAAGACAAACTCTTTTGTTTTGTCTATCATTAGTCTCTCAGAATCGTAAAATAAAAGGGAAACTGGCTCATTAACAACTTCAACCTCCCCTAAAGGTGGGAATCTGGCCTTAAACTTCCTGGTGATTATCCAACCACTGCCTGTACAACATAGTGACTCTGGGTCACTGTGTGATAGGGTGAGAGAAAGGGGAAAAGGGGAGTTGTTTAATGAGTATAGAGTTCCAGATTTGAAAGATGAAAAAGTTTGAGGGACCTGTGGTACAACAATGTGAATAAACTCAACATATTGAACCCTACACTTAAAAATGGGTAGATGGTAAAGTCTATGTTATGTGTTTTTTACCACAATTAAAAAAAAAGTAAGCAGAGGGACTTCGCTGGTAGCACAGTGGTTAAGATTCTGTGCTCCTAATGCAGGGGGCCCGGGTTCGATCCCTGGGCAGGAACTAGATCCCACACGCATGCTGCAAATAAGGAGCCCGCCTGCCACAACTAAGACTTGGCACAACTAAATAAAAATTAAAAAAAAAAAGAGGGCTTCCCTGGTGGCACAGTGGTTAAGAATCCACCTGCCAATGCACGGGACACGGGTTCGAGCCCTGGTCCGGGAAAATCCCACATGCCGTGGAGCAACTAAGCCCGTGCGACACAACTACTGAGCCTGCGCTCTAGAGCCCGAGAGCCACAAATACTGAAGCCCGTGCGCCTAGAGCCCATGCTCCACAGCAAGAGAAGCCACTGCAATGAGAAGCCCGCGCACTGCAACAAAGAGTAGCCCCGGCTCACCACAACTAGACAAAGCTCGTGCACAGCAACGAAGACCCAACGCAGCCAAAAATAAATAAATAAATATATTTAAAAAAAAATTAGAAAGAGAAAATGAAGGTCTGGAAATTTAAAGAAAAGGCAAGGGTTGTAGTGGTATTAAGAAATGAGCTAGACACTATGGAGAACAGTATGCAGGTTCCTTAAAAAACTAAAAATAGAATTACCATAAGACCCAGCAATCCCACTGCTGGGCATATACCCCGAGAAAACCATAATTCAAAAAGACACATGCACCCCAATGTTCATTGCAGTACTATTTACAATAGACAGGTCATGGAAGCAACCTAAATGCCCATCGACAAACGAATGGATAAAGAAGGTGTGGTACATATATACAATGGAATATTACTCAGCCATAAAAAGGAACGAAATTGGGTCATTTGTAGAGGTGTGGATGGATCTAGAGACTGTCATACAGAGTGAAGTAAGTCAGAAAGAGAAAAACAAATATGGTATATTAACGCATATATGTGGAACCTAGAAAAATGGTACAGATGAACCGCTTTGCAGGGCAGAAATAGAGACACAGATGTAGAGAACAAACGTATGGACACCAAGGGGGGAAAGAGGCGGCGAGGGGTGGTGCTGTGATGAATTGGGAGATTGGGACTGACATGTATACACTGATGTGTAGAAAATGGATGACTAATAAGAACCTGCTGTATAAGAAAATAAAATAAAATTCAAAAATTCAATAAAACCCCCCCAAAACAAAAAGAAATGAGCTAGAATAGATTCTGTGATACTAAAAAAAAAACAACTCTGATTTTTAATATATTAAAAAAAAGTTACATCACTGTATCTCATCTGTGCCCAAATTCATCAAATAAACATTTACAGCTTAAATTCAAGGCACAGTGCTAAATACTGAGGACCAAAAAAAGCTTAAGAAATAGTTCTTGCCTTCAAGGAAATGGACAAGTAAGCAATTATTATAAAATATGGTAAGCAGAATTAGAGATATAGAGTACAGAGTACACAAATTACTATGGTAGAACAGATAGAATTTTCTGGAAGGAGTGGCATCTGAATTAGAAAATTCGCAAATGTCATCCAAAAAGATTTCATACCACAGTCTAATCCTGAGATTTATTAATGGTAGGAAATGATAGAAAGAACTATTTTTTTTTAAAGGAGTAATTCATATCTACAAATGAAAGGAAAGGAAGAGGGAAAAAAATAGGGATTTGGAGGGAGGAAGACTTCCTCAATTTCCTCATCACTGCATTTTCTATTTTTAAAATTAGCTCCAAATTTTCCTGCTTCTGTGCCTTTGTCCACACCATTACTTTAACTTGGATAATCAATCAGTATTCCTTTATATTAAAATACGTACATATAACAAACAGGGTTGACTGAACAAAACTATAAAATGCTTTTCGATTAATAACTAGAGGTGAAAATAAAACAGACATTCTCTTCTAGCATTTTGGAAGGAAACAAATTATGCTACAAGTTTAGTTTTAATGAATTATAAGGGCATCTGGATTTAGGATGCGTGCCTGAGAAAGGCCGTTTTCACAAATCTTTGTTGCAGAAAGTCGTATTTTAGATGTATCCAAACGAAATAAAAGGGAAGGATGAGATTAGGGTTTTTAGGCCAACAGCAGATTTACAAGTGTATATTATTATCAGAGACTTTTTCTGTTCTCTCACACTCAACTAATAGCCTATGATACTGTAAACTTTCAAAGAACACAGTGATTAGATAGATTCTTTTTTCATATCTACCAGGATAATCAGTGATTTGCGCATCAGTGGTGCTTCACTAGGAGGCGGGGGTGATGTGTGACCCTGAGGGACAGAGAGGGTTCTGACTGTCACAACTCGGGCTGGGGGTGCGGGTGCTACTGTCATCTAGTGGTAGAGGCCAGAGATGCTGACAAACATCCCACAAGGCAAAGAACTGCCCCACTCCTGTCCTGAATGAAGAATTGTCCACCCTCTATGTCAACAGTGGTTGAGAAAATCTGATACATGAAAATATACTTCTTTCTTTTTCTTTTCTTTTCTTTCTCTTCCACCCCGCTTCTTTCTTTTAACTTGAAACTCTTGAATGATAAATGGAGCATATTTTATGACAAGAAAAAGAGAAAATGCTACTGATTTTTTCTTACAGACTAGATATTTGGTCCATACTGCATCTGTTTTGACCAAAGTAACAAGACACTTTCCACCAAATTTTTACTTGACCAATGGAATAACAGACTTTGTACCAGACTGTATTGGTTAATAATAATATGAAATATAAGAAAAAACAGAGCCCCAAGAAAGAATCAGCAATTCATATCCACTTACATGATATCTGACCACCATTATTGGGCATATAAAATGCCTTCTAGTAGACTTCACAAATGATTATTAATTTAAAAATTGTAAGGTGTCTTGGTATTTGTGTTATGACATTTAAATTCAAAATTTATATAGTTAGAAAAATACTCACCAATATAACAACTAATCAAAATATTTATAAGCCACATGTTTAAAATGCCTTAAAGAATTATGAAAGCTCCAAAATTTAAATCATAATAGAGTATATAATATTTATTTTGTAACAAAATAGATAAAACCAAATATTTGCACTTTATGTAGTTTGATTATTATGATAATTTGTTAATTTAACATTCAGTTAAAATAAACTTTAAATTAGCTATTTAAAAAATGTCAAGTACATGATTAAGATAAACTTTGTTCATCAGAAAAAGACCTTCAGGAGTAAATAATGATAGAGCAAATCTGTCCAAAACACTAGGTCTTCATTTTTTGTGTCTTAGACCACTCAGGTGCTTCTTTTTTGGTCTGTAAAAAAAAGGAAAAAAAAAACAAACAAACAAAAAGAAGAAGAAGAAAAGAAAATTAAGTAAATTGCTTATAAGGAGGAGAAGAGAAACGATTCAAAGAACTAAGTACCTATATACATTGGGGATTTTTATGTAAAATTATAGTAAATAATTGCTTTTTGTAATTCAGAAAGAGACTTAAGGGCAAAGATTTTGTCTTTTGTCAGAAATAATCTCCCACCTGGTATGTCTATTAAAAAAAATACACAGCTGTGTTTTCTGGCTTAAATCCTATATTTAATATATTCTACAGAGGTGAGTATTTTATGAATTGATTCTATTTTCAAATAAAATTATAAAAAAATCAAGGGCACAGCTTCTTTTTAGTTGTCTTATCTATCTACATATAGATACTCATTCACTCAATAGATATTTAGTAAAGAATTTCTAGATCCAAATCATTGTGCTTTGGGTATTCTGAATTGCTAAGTATTTACCAGAGTACTTCTTGGGTTTACTGCTCAATCATTTCAATGTAAAAGAGCCTGGCTATACAGAGTAGTAACAAAAGAGCAGGGAAGGTAGACTGTGATAAAGCACTCAGAACTCCCTATATAAGATACTGATGCCAATCAAAACATCTTATTTTATATAATATAACAAATCAAATATGCAATTACTCCTTTCCCACTTATATCTCCTTAAAACTATGAAGAACCACATTCCTAAATATATATACATTGGCATATAGATAAGTATGATAAGTTACAATTTTATCTTTTTCATATGCCATAGCTGATGCACAAAATGTTAGAAGTGGCATCAATGATCAGCTCCTCTTGCCCTTAGCCATGCCCTTGGGCAGCTTCAATTACCACCAAATACACCAGTAGACCCTCCACTTCCTTCCTCCAACCCCATCTGTATAACCATAGCTCTAACTTGAGCTACAAATACTTTTACATGATGCCTAAAGGCAACTAAAATTCAGTATGTCAAAATGAACTCCCCCAATCCACCATATTCTCTGTCTTGGTGAATGGTACCATATTTTTTTTTTTTTTTTTTTTTTTTTTGGTACCATATTTTGTTCAGTCATCTAAACCAGAAATGTTTGATTCCTCTTCATCTTAGATTTCTCCTTTTTCTTTTTCCACTTGCTACGTTCATTCTAAACAGTCCCTAACATTTGTAGAAATATCTTTTCAACTTATTCTGCTTCTATCTTGACCCCAAAAGGCTTACCTTGGGCCCTCATCATTTCTGGCTTCACTCCTGCAAGAATTTCCTACTTCTGATTTGGCTTTCTCTTCTATTATGTTCATCACCCACAATCCCTCCAAGCTTATCTTTCTAAAATGCAAATCTGCATTAAAACACTTTAGTAGTTTTTCTTTAATAGAAAGTCCAAAGTTCTTAGTATTAAAGGTGAAAGAAGCTTCCAGGGTAAAATAAGGAAATCATAGGGAAAAGCCAGGTGCTTTCTTCCAAGAGAATTCAAAGGTGACAGGGCCTAACCAAATCCCAAAGAAACCAAAGTACAAACCAGAATGCTAGCTGATCTGCCAGAGGAGGACTAAGTTCCATTTTGAGAAACTGTGATCTTCACTAAGTCATAATGTAAACTGGTCTTCTTAACTGTGGCTCGTGGACAAAAAAATATGAAAGCAACTTCTACAGATCAAGCAAAAGGCATAGAATTTGTATATCTGCATTTTCTCAATCAGCTGATACTAAAAGTTCTTTTACTACTATGTATGTATAGTAGAAGGTAAATAAAACTTTTGATATTAAAAGGGAATCTTAAGACTCATAAAGGACAGTACAAGCATTTTAATGGTAGACTGTCCTTCCTGACTACTTCAATCTGTGTCTGGTCCATTGCAGACCATCCGCCCTCCATCCCCTCCTCCCAGTACCTTCTTTCTTCAGATGTGTTAATGAAATAGCTTTGCCACAGTCGAGTATACCTCTGTCCTGGGGATTAACTGCTTTTCCTCTTCATAAATTGACTTTTCAGTTTTTTGGTCATAGCCACTTAAAATTAGTTTCACAGCTTGTCCCATAGGTCTAATGTATATTCCTTATTCCTAGGTTATTTGGGGGGGGGACTTCACTATCACTGTCATGTTCAAACTACATTTAATTTAGAAGATAGGGCCCTTTAGGATCTGGTCCAGGCCCACTTCTCTAACCCTATCTCTTGACACTCTATTACATGAACTAAATTACTTGTAGTTGAGATTAGTTTTATAGTAATTTATTGAACACCTACTATGTATCAGGTCTTTGTGTTAGGCTGTACGGATATAAAAATGAGTAAGACCCTATGACAGAGCCTGGTGGTTGCCTAGATTACGTCTATTTTCCCCCTTTCAATAACAGAACTCTGATTTCATTATGAGAGTAATGGGCTCATCCAGTGAAAAACTACATTTATCAGCCTCCCTTGCTGCTAGGTGTGGCCAAGTGACTAAATTCTGACCAATGGGATATAAATAGAAGATGTTGGGTAGAACTTACAGAAAAATGCCTTTAGAAAAGGAGATGGTATTTCCCCCCATTTCCTCTTGCTTCCTGCTTGGAATGCAGATGTGATGGCTTAGGCTACAGCAGCTATATTGTGATTCTGAGGACAGAGGCCACACACCAAGGATGGTTTGAAGAGAAAGGCAGAAGAAACCTAGGTCCTTGATGACTTCAAAGGGCCACATACTAGCCCTGAAAAGCTTATCTTCAGGCTTTTATCTGAGAGCCAGAACAATCTACTTAAGTCACTGAACTAGCAGTGGAACATAATTCCTAGACACTGACTCTAATCCTTAAGTAAGTTATAGCATTTGTTTCATGTTGTATTTTCTGCACACAGGAAAAGTGTCTGGCATGCAGTAGGTGCTCAATGACATGCTTCCTTTGTTGTTGATTTTTTTTTTTTTTTTTTTGCAGCTGGAGCACAGTACAGAATAATGGGTTAAAGTACAGGCTCTGGAATAAAACAGGCTCCAGCCATTTATCTGTAAACTCGGGCAAGTTGATGACCACTCAGTTACTTCACACATAATATGGGGAGAATAAAAACTAATGGTGCTGGATATTCTGGGTACCCTCAGACCTGCTGTGCCTCAGGATGCTGTCAGTGGTAGCTTATGGTTTCTGATTAGGTTCAGTCAATGAGCTGCAGAGTGGGCTTGTGGGTCAGAGGAGAAAGAAGTTGGGATGTCTATTTTCCAGCTCCTTCTTTGCCTGGCCATAGTTTGGTAGTAGTAAATTCTTCTGTAGAAGACCAAAGTTTCTTACGAAGGCTCTAATTCCTCTCCTTGCCCCCTGAGACCTAGGAGTGGTATAACTTTGCATAGTTACTAAGCCTAAAATGTTCATTATCACCTGTTGGTTTCTACCTCCTTGTTTCTCCTGTAGGGGTGTTTCTCACTCCCTCCAATTTATCCCTCCATCTGCCTCGTCTTTCTCCTCCACCACCACCTTTGCTACCTTCTTAATTTCTGTCTGAATTGATATCAAAGTCTGTTGGCTCTTTCTTTCCATTCCTCTAGTTCATCTTTCACTGTTGCTGTCCAGGTCTGAAAATACAAACGTGACCCTCACAGTATTTTGTACTTGCTTCCTATTTGGTATTTATCACACATGTTATATGATACACGGTTTCCATGATCTGACTCTGAGGCACTCTAGGGCAGGGGCCCTGGGCATGGAATAAGGCTTGAATAAATGAATAGCTTCAAAAGAATGTGCCATAGACTCAAAAGACAATTCCATAAGAGGTACTGCAAAATGCTTTGAGATATAGCATGGAAGAACCTTGAGGATGTTATGCTAAGTGAAATAAGCCAGTCACAAAAAGACAAATATGGTATGATGCCACCTATGAGGTATCCAAAACACTCAATTTCATAGAAATTCAAAGTACAGTGGTGGGTTGCCAGGGGCTACAGAGGTAGGGGGGGAAGAAGGGGAGGCGTTGCTCGATGGATCTAGAGTTCCAGTTTGCAAGATGAAAAAGTTATGAAGACCTGTCTCACAACAACATGAATATACTTAATACTACTAAACTGTACACTTAAAAATGGGTAAAATGGTAAATTGTATATGTTTTTTATCACAATAAAAAACAAACAAAAAAAAACCAAGAGCTTTTTAAAAAAATGTTTTGAAAAAAAGCAGCAATACTGAAAAAGTGTATTGTTTCCAATGTGAGCTACCTGGACTTCGCTGTTAAAGAAAGTTACATATTTTATTAGATATTTTACATTCTAAAATAGAAAAAACAAAAAGAGTAATAGGACCTTATTTCCTACATATTTAATAGCAAAGCAAGTTTCTATCGGAATCTATTTTTACCTGGGTATAATGTCATTTAAAATTTCCTCAGTTTTAAGATAATGATGAGATCTAGCAAAATTCAGCTGCTCAAAAACCTTGAGCATTTGGTTTTACTTCTTTCAGGTCTTTATTTAAGTGTCGTCTTCTCAGGGAGGCCATCCCTCCCTATTCTTCACCCACCGACCACCCTGTTTTATTTTTTCTCCATAGCATTTGTCATTTTTTCACTTTCTCTACAATTTATTTTTTGGTTTGTTTGTTGGTTTACAGTCTAATCTCCACAAAAGAATGTAAGCTTCATGGAGGCAGGAAGTTTTATACCCTTACTGCCTCTAACAGTGCTTGGCACAAAGGAGGTACAATAAACATTTTTTTTTTCTTTTTTTTTTTGGTGGCCATGCCATGTGGCTTGCAGGATCTTAGTTCCCCGACCAGGGATTGAACCTAGCACACCACAGTGAAAGTGCTGAGTCCTAACCACTGGACTGCCAGGGAACTCCCAATAAACTTTTTAAATGAATGAATGAATGTTGTTTGGGTTTACTATTACAGACGCCTCTCAGTTCAATTTAAATCTGGACATAAAGCCTCATGAGAGTCTATATTCAAGAGTTGCCCCTATGTAATGTGAAAGAAAATGCCACTCCAGTAATGTAATATGGCTCCAACTAATCAGGTAACACTGCCCTTTATAAGCATAGTGGGCAGTATTTATGATTCTAAGTAACACTGCAATTATTGAGTGGAAATGAAAATAACCAATAAGATATGAAAATAGCATATTCTGTTGTATGAACTCAAGATATGTTCAATCTTTCTATTGGTAAAGTTCTGCTCTCAGTCACATTACGGTCTGAAACTCAGGTTACCTGCAATTACATTAGGATAGAATAGGTCAACTTCTCATCTACATCAATATCTATGTCTAAACACTACCAAAATTCAAACAAATTCCATGGAGATAATACTGATTCTGGAAAGTTGATTTCTGATTCTCGTGAGACATACATTCTTCATTTCTAGATATTTTGTCAGTAAGGTACTATCCATTAGTGACGGCCCGAAGTTCCAGCCACTGGAAGTTTCTAAGCCTTTACCAACTCCTGATTAGTACTGAGCAACTAGCATTAAGATAGATCACAGAATGGCAAACTATGATCCATGGTCTGTTTTTGTACGGATTGCCTGCTAAGAATGGATTTAACATTTTTAAAGAAAGGTAAAACCAAACAGAATATGCAATAGAGATGGTATGTGCCTCATAAAGCCTAGAATATTTACTGTCTTGCCCTTTAAGGAAAAATTTGCCATCTCCTGTTAGATGACTGTTAAATAAAGTGGCACAAAAATTCAGATACACAGTTAACTGCTTTTTATTTTGGTAATTCCACTTCTTTACCTATTTAAACAGTAGTGTTTCTTTTATGTTACTATCTCAAAGTTATTTACCCTTTCTACCCATAAGATGCTTTGGGTAACAAATTTTCTTGTGCCTATTCAGTTTTTTTTGGCCACGCCGTACGGCATGTGGGATCTTAGCTCCCCGACCAGGGGTCGAACCCATGCCCACTGCACTGGGAGCGTGGAGTCTTAACCACTGGACCACCAAGGAAGTCCCATGTCTATGCAGTTATTAACAGAGTTAATATTTTAACTGAGGAGGGCCCTATTTTCTGACTTCTGTTTTTTTTTTTTTTTTTAAATTTAAGACTTTCATAGGTTCCATGGTATGAAACCCTTTTCATAATATATTTTTCACACACACACACACACACACACACATATATATGACGTGATATTAGACATACAAATTACTTAAAAGTGAGCATTTATATTGGGAACATTGCTTTAATTTTTATGTGCTGGTTTAGATTAATTATATTTGTAATTTTATAAAGAAACAGCACAAATTAGTGGTGTTAACAGGCCCTGAAGTAAATTGTATTCCAGATGTAGGAAAGAGCTCAGAGGGCTGTGATAAAAACAAATGACAGGATTAACTGGAAACCAACCAGAAGTAATTTACTGTTCTAATGTGATTTGGGAGATAAATAACTGATAAGATGGGTACTTTTGTGTCATCCATAAGCAGGCAACTAAAACATTAATATATAACTTGGGGATTATAGCATATTGAGAAAGAATGCTGACTGATAAACGCAGACATAATAAGCCTGGTGGATTATTCCTGGAATCTAGAAAAAGAGCTAGAAATTAAGAATCTATTAGTGTTCAACCAGTGCCACTTTTCTAAAGAAAAGAAATACTATGTCTAGTAGATATAATTACTTGTTTTAAAAAAAAAAACGATATAAGCTAGGAATTGAGGAAATAAATATTTATGATTCCTCAGAGGCAGGGCCCAACTAAAATGTGTCTAAGAGAGCTGACCCAGCTTTCCTACCAACAAAGTGACAAAAAGAGAAACTGCCCCAGATCATTCAGCCCTCACGGCTCTACTTCCACACTCACTAAAAAATTCCTTATTTCTAATTTAGCTTAGAGCTATATTACACCGGGAAGAGGCTGCAATTAGTATTCCTGAGACTCGAAATTGAAAAATTATTTTTAAAAATGTAAATGTACATAGCTAGCTATCTTGAGGTCTGAGCATGTTCTGGTCAGATAAATCCAGATTCAACATGAAAAAGTGAGACCAGGGATTTCCCTGGTGGTCCAGTGGTTAAGAATCTGCCTTCCAATGTAGGGGATGTGGGTTTGATCCCTGGTCGGGGAACTAAGATCCCACATGCTGTGGGGCAACTAAGCCTGCGTGCTCCGGAGCCCGCGCGCCACAACTAGAGAGAAGCCCGGGCGCTGCAACGAAGAGCCCGCGTGTCGCAGCTAAGACACGATGCAGCCAAATAAATAAATAAATATTAAAAAAAAAAAAAAAAAAAAAAGAAGAAAAGAGAAAGTGAGACCAGAGCTTCAAAACAAATGTGACAAAGCGTTAGAGGTATGAAGAGCAATTGGTTCCCTCAGCTCCTAGACATGGCCGGAGCCCCTTCAATCTACCAGCAAAGTTCATTTACCTTGGTGTGCCATACAAATGCTATACTTTTCTATGTGTGTTATAATGTGAGAAATGTGGGGTGGCACAGAGTTAGGACATGCTCTGTGGTAATGCTACCCCAGGGCAGCACCCTGTGTCTTAAGACATCCAATGAATTGTATTCATTATATTAAGTATATTACAAATAACTGCTAAATTGCACTTTAATAAAGTTATAAACTTTTCTTTATGAATAATGAGAAACACTGCTTTTTATAACCTATCAATTTAAATTTTAAAAAATCTTTTGGTAAAGTACATATAACATAAAAGTTACCATCTTAACCATTTTTAAGCATACAGTTCAGTGCCATTGAGTATGTTCACATTGCTGTGCTACCATCACCACCATCCATCCACAGAAGTCTTTTCATCTTGTATAACTGAAACTCTTCACACATTAGACAATAACTCCCCATTCCCCCTGGTCCCTGGTAGCCACCATTCTAATTCCCGCCTCTTTGAATCTGACTACTCTAGGTATATCCTATCCACTGTATTTTCCTTTTTTCCTAAGGAAAAGTGTTAAGTGGCGAAATGACTGAAGTCAGGCATAAGAATGTAGTAAGAGAGGAATAAAGTCTAGATTATTAAACATCCTAGTTTTGAATAATGAAAAGGAACACAAATTAGAAAACGTTTTGTGACTATTATACTCTCTGCCCTTGGAATTTCTCACTCTTTAACCCTTATTGTCCTTGTCAAATCCTAGACATTCTTCAAGGTCAACCTCAAATACTTTCTTTTCCTGGAGTCCATCAACATCACATTATCTCTTCTTTCTTTGAATTTCCACAGCAGTTTATATTTCCTTTAAAGTAGTTTGTATTTCCTTCCAAGACCATGGTCTTGGAAGTTGCTGCTTTCACTCTCCCTGGAGTTTATTTAGTTCAACACTAAAGTTCCCCACACAGTTTAGAGTTTTAACGGCTAAGATGATAACTAAATTGGGGAGGCAAATAACTGTTGTTGTTTTTTTTTAATGCTGTGTTACCAGATATTTATTGAGTACCTGCTTTGATCATGTGCTATGTAAGGCAATGGGAACACAGCTTCTATCCTCAAAGCACTTACATTCTGTGGTTCAATTTAGTCTTTGTTGGTGCATCAAATGCTTGAAAAACAATCCTCCCACATCTGTGATTTCAACAGCCAGAGCTTTTCTATAAAATACACCTTTTGGGGTTGTCTTCTTATGTAAATATCACATGAACACTGCAAAACGTTCATATGATTATACAAATATGGAAAGAAAAATGTCTCAAGCTTTTATTCCTCCCCTTCCTCCTCTGTAACACAGCTCTACCTTCACCCCACTGCCCATTTAACAGGGGCTTTGTGTGTTTTCCTCATATTTTCAGTGCACATATAAACACGCATCCATCCATCCCTCTATCATTGAATTTAATATCAGGGAAAAATACCAACAGCAAATAATATCAGCCAAAAGATCTGGAAGTAAATTAGAAATGTTTCCATTTTAGCTATAAAACCATAAGATTATGTAATGATTAGATCTTATTTTCAAATATTTGTACCATAAATTCCTTATTGACAAGATGAGAGAAAAACGTAAGAAAAGCACCATTATGGAAAATTGAAAATACTCAAAATAATAACCGTAAAAATTATGATGCCTTAGGAGAATCATGGATGTTAGTATAAAAGAAGTCCAGCCCTCATTTCATGTAATCTCCCTCCTAATTTTACAGATAAGACCCAGTTCAGGGCATTTAAATGACTCGCCCCAGGTGACCTAGTCGGTTCCCATTCCTAATTCTGCAGTATTAGCACATAGTCTTGATTTGACTGGTTTACAGCATGATATCTGAGTTTTCATTAGGATGTAGCTGAGATCATACCTTTTTTGAAAAATTTTCTCTTGTATGCAGAAGATAGTTCAGTATAGAAAAAAAAAAGAAAATACAGATAAGCATAAAGAAGGAAATAAAAACTACCTAATTAATACTTCATATTTCAAATCTTCTTCATTTTCTTTTCATTGCAGAACCTTATCTCGAGATATTGGAGAAATCTGTTACTTATGTACTGGTGACAGTTAGGATTTCAGGATATCAGAATCAGGTTACCAAGCTAAAGTCAGAAATGTAGGAGGTCAGGGTCAGAAGGAATAGTTCATTGCTTGGAACAGAGAAGGGTCAGAAAAGCAGATCAAGGAGTGTGGTAGGCTTTAAGTAGGTGGCTGGATCTTGCGGTTTTCAACCAATCCTACGTTTTCCATTAGCATCTATGTATTCAGTCTGCTCTCTTCTTGTAGATTATAATATAATAATAGATACATCATACTGTCTGTCCCAATCTTAGCCGACTTTCTGAGGAAAACTTGCCTAGCCATGGCCCGTCTGAATAAATAGCCCTAGGTAACTTTCTTTGGTACCATGTGACCCCTGGTCACAGGTAAGGGCAGCCATTCAGTAGGCTGGCTAATAACCTTAACTAGTCTTGCCACCAGGGTTATCTGACAACAGGGAGGAGCTGGGCCAGTTAAACTTGCTTTTGGAAAATACAGGGAGAACTAGGTTATAAGAGAGGAGATTAGGGAAAGGATGCATAGAAATACGTCTCAAGACAAGGGGCTGTGAGCAAGTTGATGAGGAAGTGGAAACCATGAGTAAGCAGACACCAGGAGAGAAACATGGGGAAGCTGAAGTACCACTAGAGGAAAAGATCTATGTACTCAGCTGTGGAAATCCACAGAGCTGCCTTGTACCCAGGCTGGTCAATCTAGATTTCCTGTGTTCTCCATCCTGTTAGCTCAGTCTTTATTGCCACAAGGAGCCTTATGATAATTATCCCTTATTTCCTTTAGATTGTAACTCTGTCATTTTTTTAAAAAAAGGAGGTTGAACTATGTAATCACCAAGCAAGCTCTCACATCTCATTGATCTTGAGTAGCATGTTCTGAATGTATAATGAAATAGCTTAGATCAGAAGTTCCCATACTTGACCGATTATTATAATCATCTAGGGAGTTAAAAAAAAATTAAGATTCTGGGGACTCACTGAATCAGAATATCATACAGAAAATCTTTCTGGTCTTGAGTCTCTATGTTCAGATGGTAGAAATGTTTCTTCTGAGAAATTAAGGTATGGAGGGGAAACCATGTTGAAGTAAAGTGCACTATTTAATAAGGTTACTCCTATTTCGATTCTGTTGTCTTTTAATTCTTATTACTTGTTAAAACATCATTTTCAATATTTCCTAATTTATTTTCTATTTTAATCCAAATTTTTCTAATTTCTTGTTCTTTGACTCATTTCCGGGCACATACATTTTTACCTAATAATGCATTTCAGTTTTTCAGTTTATGTTAATACGATTGGTTTTATACTTTATAAGAAAACTCAGAGCAAAATATATTATTTTACAAATAAGAGGGGGCGGGTGATATTTTGCATCCCTTTGATTCTTATGTAAATTTTAAACTGACAAAAACAGGGAATTCTGGTTGGCATTTTCACTGCCGAGGGCCACGCGGCATGGACAAAACAACAACAAACAAACAAACAAACTTCTTTATGCTTATCTGTATTTTTCTTTTTTTTTTCTACAGTAAACTTTCTTTTATATACAAGAGAAAAATTTTCAAACGAGGTACGACCTCAGCTACATCCTACTGAAAACTGAGAGATCGTGCTGTAAACCAGTCAAATCAAGACTGTCTTTCTGATTCATTTATAAGCCGTCCCTGGAGACTGGCGGAGGACAGTGCTAGAGTAACGCTAATTCCTGGGCAAGTCCGATATGTTAACTAGAAATATAAACCCCAACTACCAACTGTTAAGATAGATAACATATACATTCAGAAAAAGGATACATACAGACCTTTTAAAGTTAGTTTGAAACCACTATGAGAGGAAAGAAATTTAAGTAAAATCTATTTAGCGAAAATAAGAGACACTAACATTCTAAGTTAATTTTTATTGTACTTACGAAGAGTGTTGGTTTGGGTATAAATACATTGTCTTCATGTTCTCTAGGCACATTCAAAGTCTTTGATTTCTGATTTTCTGTCACATTTTTGGATCCCGTTTTAGTAAAAAGTAAGTTGTCCTCAGAACGCTTACTACGCATATTAATGATAATCTGTTTCATTGCTGCCAATTCCTGTTGTGTATGAAAAGAGAAGATGGCACGTATGATTTTAACAAGCAGACTCATAATGTTGATGTTAAAATATTTATTTTTATTCTTGAAGTAGAAAAAACATTTGAAACAATTACTACATTATATAAACGAGGAAAGTTGTGAAAAAAACAACATATTAATATTCAATAATTATGCACATGAATCTCATAGTCATTAATACCGTTAAATGATAAATATATCATTCCAAAGGGGAAAGGGGGTAGGGATAAATTAGGAGCATGGGTTTAACAGACACATACTATTATACATAAAAGAGATAAGCAACAAGGATTTACTGAACAGCATAAAGAAATATATTCAATATCTTGGAAAATAATCTGAAAAAACATATGTATAAATGACTCACTTTGCTGTACACTTGAAACTAACACGGTATTGTCAACTATACTTCAATTAAAAAAAGTATTATTCTGTAGCCTAGTGGTTCCCAAATTTTTCTGCATATTGTAATCACCTGTGGAGCTTCAAAAACAACTGATGCCTGTGTCCCACCCCCAGAGACTGTGAGAAAATTGGGCTGGGGTGTGGCCTCGGCTGTGAAATTTTTTAAAGATCCCCAGGTGATTCTAACAAATTTGGGAACCACTGGCATGGCTACTTTCCCCCGTAGTTTCTCTACACGTGCTTGATAAGCAGATTATTTAGGCACTTAACTTCTTCTCTTCTACCTCTTAAACTATTCCATTTCCTTTTGAAGTCTTACATGAAGATGCAAGGGAAAAAGAGTCCAAAAATTTTTTTCTTGCCTATTAATCAGCAGTTCAAACAGTAAGTTTAATATAGCTTCAGGATTTCTTTAACCATGTTATTCCCGGATCACAGACATAGAAAGCAAACTTAAGGTTACCAAAAGGGAAAGGAGGCGGGGAGGGATAAATTGGGAATTTGGGATTAACAGATACAGACTACTATATATAAAATAGATTAACAACAAGGATCGACTGTATACCACAGGGAACTGTCTTCAATATCTTGTCATAAACTGTAAGGGAAAAGAGTCTGAAAAAGAATATATATATATAAAACTGAATCACTTTGCTATACACCTGAAACATTGTACATCAACTATACTTCAGTAAAAACAAAACAAAACATATTATTCCCTCTTCTTTTACAAATGAAAACCTGAGTTAGCTTTATCAGTCGTTGTTTGAACTAAGAATTCATTATGCTGAACTTCTTGAAGAACCCGGATCAAAATTTCCACACATTCCCTCTTCCAAGTCTTTTTTGTCTTTTATTTTCCCCCATAGTCAAACCTTTAGCACCAAACACTAACTAGTGGATATTTATGCTTAATTACTAAATTGATTCAATCAAACACAAGAATATGGAGAGAGGGCGGACTGAACTCTCCTTTACCTTATTATCTGTACAACAGTGGTAGGCTGTGTTGGTGGTAATTTTTTCCTATTATCTTATTGCATCTTCATGCCAAGACACAAAAGTTAGGGCGACAGAAAGATGTTCTGCTCCCTTCTACTAATCTGTTTATAGACATCAGCTCTGTGTCAGAGCAAGTTCCTACAGGCCTTTTTTTTTCTGGCTGTCATTAGTTCTATTTAGAACCATCTAGCTTGAGTGGGTATTTTAAAACAGAGCTGTTGAGTTTAAGCCACAGAGTCTTAATAAACCTCAGGGCCAAGAGAGGAGCTGGAAGAAACGGTGCCAGAATCCACTTTCTCTTTTCTGCAGGACTGAGGCTGGCTTGGCCAATGCACATGAGGATGTATCTACCTTCAGAAACTGCCAACCTGATATACTTTTATTTGACCCTTTTGAGGACTCTTATTGCTTTTGAGATTGTTACTTCATTTACATGCTTCCCTTTAGTGAAGTATATACTACTGATTTAATGTTAAACATGTCTTGTGTTATGGTAGATTTCAGCTCCTGTTCTACTTACCACACGATAAGTAGAGAGGAGAGGAGAGATGACGGTCTCTCAGCCTATCAAAAAAACACTTTTTATCTGAAAGAACCTCTTTTTACTGGCCATAACTTTTGTGCCTTGGCATGAAGAGAAAATAAAATAACAGGAAAAAATTTCCTCTAACACAACCTACCACTCTATTACAGATATAAATAAGGTCAAGGGGATCATACCTCCTGGCAGAAGGGAAGGGAGGGAGCAAGGATGAGGAGGGAGAAAAGGAAGGAGTTGGTGGGGTACCAGGCAGAGGGCTTTGGCTCCTAAGTGCCCAAGAGGAGGCCATAGTTTTGTTGCTTTTTGGCTTCACCTGCTGCTCGTATAGGAACAGTTACGGGAAACAGATCACCCCTGATGCTGGTCAGGAGACAGAAGGGAAATTCACAGGTTTTTGCTTTATTTAGACTAGGATCACCCCAACTTAGGGTGCTGTCACAGTACCACTTTTGTTCATCTGATAGTATCATACAATGTTAGCACGGTTTTTGAAATCTAAGTAAAGAACACTGAAAAAGCAACAGAATTCTGTAAAATTCCTATTAGGATAATACATAGCTACAATGGACACCAAAGTAACATGCAGAACAATTCTGTTCAGTTTTATTATGTTTGATCATATAGATGATCTCTTTTCTATCAATTGTAAATTTGAACAAAGAAAATTCCACTTTAACATCAAATAGTATCCACGATAACCACCATAGACTGAGCACACAGAAAGCCAAGCGCAGGTAGTGGAGACATTTTAGCATGAGGTTAGACGTCAAAGACACATCTATTCCTGACTCTGTTATTAACTGTGTAAACTTCAGCAATCTACTCTGATTGAATGAGCTTCAGTTTCCTAATTGATAAAATGTATGTCTGTGTTACCTTTTTGGATTTTTGCCAGTCTGATAAGTGTTCGGGTATGTTTAATTTGCATTTCTCCTACTGTAAGGGTGGGCAGCTTTTCAGTTGTTTAAGGGTGTTTCCTTTTTTGTTGATATCCTTGGCTCATTTTTCTACTGGGTGATTGGTCATTTTCTTTTACATTTCGAGGCGCTCTTTACATGTTAGAGACATTAGCTCTTGTCTGTAATATGAATGGCAGTTTTTCTTCCCTTTTAATCTTTTATTTGACTTTGTTTATGCTTTTTATTTTGTTTTGTTTTTTTCCTATGCAAAACTTTCTGGTTGTGATGTAGCTGAATAGTCCTTAATTTTATGGTCTTCCCATGTTTTCTTCTTCTATTTTCCTCAAGTTACTTTATGGTTTCTTTTTCTTTTCTTTTTCAAACATTTAGATCTTTGATCTGTTTGAAGTTTATCCTGGCTTATGGTGAAAGGTGAGGATTCAGCATTTTTCCCCCCTTGGCTATTCTGTAGTAACAACATCATGTACTAAACAGACAATTTTTTCCTCTGATTTGAGATGTTATCTTTATCATATACTGAATTTCCATAAGTATATGATTTATTTCTGGACTTTTAAACTCTATTCCAATTGTCTATTCATGCACCCATGTCACACCGTTTTAACGTTTAATGATTGAGGGGTTTTTTGGGCTATGTTCTTAGGGATAGGGGTGGGTTTATGTTGAATTAAAAAAACAACAACTTAGAACTGGCTTTTATGATACTGAATCTTCCTTACCATGAAGATATTTTAATATTTCTTTTACCTACATTTTTGGCATAAATTGTCCTTCCCTAGTTGATGTTACTATTACAGTGAAATGTTTGTGATTCACAAAATCCCAATTTGCAAATTGACAAAGCAAACAAAAATAAACCAACGTAACATACAAGAACTAGAAAAACTTGTCACTACAAAATGGGATCCTTTGTTAGGATTAAGTCATCTTGAAATCTGGCTTGGTCCTTACCATGTTCTCTTGTCTGCCTCCTGACTGCTGGCTCCACCTATTAAGAGTCTGCTCTTATTGTTTGGACTTGACTTTCACATGTCATTTCTCTAGCTTTTGGTTCTGCTTTTCTCTGTTCTCTAACTGTCCTTCTGTGATTGGTCGGCAGGGTTATTTGTACTACTGTTTAATGATTTATAAATACTGTTCACTGCAGAACAGAGAGTGTGATTAGGTCCACAGAAAAGGAAGCTGTGATGTTCAAAGGAAAATGTTTCAGGTATCAAGTTCAACTGGATTCTTTTTCTTACATTGCAGCTATCGCTCAAAATCATGCCATTTACTTAGATTCCTACTTGGGCCTTGACTTTCTCATAGAGATTTTTTCCCCCTTCTTCTTAAGAGTTCTTGCCTTTTTTTCCCTCACTGATGGAACTAGTATATGTCTTTTTCCATATTACCTAAGATTATCTAGCTTCTAGATCATACTGTTTGCTGGGATCAATTCTGTACTGACTTCTTTTAAGACTGCTGCACAGTTGTTATTCTGAAATTTCTTTTTATTGCACATCTTGGCATGTTCCATTATTTCTTGCATCGCTCTCTTTGTCGTTTGATGGCAAACAATCTAGTAATTTCATGAGAGAGGGTACTGTGGTAAAGTACTGTGCTTCCCTTCAGAACTTTGACGGTGTTACATCTCTATCTTCTAAAGTCAAATTTCTGGGAACTATGAGGCCAAGCTGATCTTTATTTCTTTGCAGGTATTTTATTTCTCTCTGGAATTGTTGATATTGCTTAGCTTTTCCCTGTTAATTTCTGTCTTCTTACCTTTTTCTAAGCTTTAGGAGAGTTCATTGGCTTTTCCTGACATCCTTCTACTGGCATTTTTACTTGCTTATAATAACTTCATGATTTTGATTTTAGCAATTTTTGAAAACACCAGAAACTTTTTCTGCATACTGCTTATTTTCTGTAAATACTACTTCCTCAAATCTTTCTGAAGAAACTAATTACAATACTTTGTAAGTTCTTTTCTGTTACAGAAATTTTTGTTTTCTTTGGAGAAGGGAGTCAGTTTCTCTGTTTATTGTGATTTTTCCCTTTTGTGCTATTAATTTTCTTCCAGTTTCTGACGGTCTTTGGTTGTGTGTTCCAGTTTATGAATGAAGGAACAGATTAAATGTTTTCTTTCTGCTACCATGGGCCATTCCTCTGAATGAGACAGTTGAGTACAATCTCTGGATATGTGGATAAGAAAATCTGTCAAGCAGGCTCCACTCTAGGGTCCTCAGGTAGAAAGTAGGCTCTCTTGTCCAAAATGACAAAATGTGGAGTGTCCTAATATGTGGCCCCTTTGTTTTGGCAGTCCTAGTCTATTCCTGGCAAATGTTACATTAATTTAGAAAGCCATTTGTCAGAATATTTTTTTTAATTCCTGCTTTTTAAAATTATAGAAGCATTACTTGTTCATTATAAAATTCAAATACAGCAAAAGTGCCATGCCTCAAATTCTTTCGTTTTACCACTTGTTTGAGACTTTTTTTTTTTTTTTTTTTTTAATAACAGAAGTTGCCAATTTTTTTTTTTTTTTTAAAATTTATTTATTTATTTATTTATTTTTGGCTGTGTTGGGTCTTCGTTTCTGTGCTAGGGCTTTCTCTAGTTGTGGCGAGCGGGGGGTCACTCTTCATCGCGGTGCGCGGGCCTCTCACTGTCGTGGCCTCTCTTGTTGCGAAGCACAGGCTCCAGACGCGCAGGCTCAGTAGTTGTGGCTCACGGGCCTAGTTGCTCCGTGGCATGTGGGAATCTTCCCAGACCAGGGCTCGAACCCGTGTCCCCTGCACTGGCAGGCAGATTCTCAACCACTGCGCCACCAGGGAAGCCCCTGTTTGAGACCTTTAAACACTCTTCTATAACAGTCTGATTTATAATAATATTCATTAATTCTGATATGCTTTTATAGTGATTTTCAAAAACCTAATAGTATATATCTTATAATTCTAGTATATCAAATACATAAGACAATTACAGTAACTTCAAGAATGAAGGAAACATTCATTGAAACGAACAAATGTAGAACCGCATCTGATTACGCAATTGAAACTGAAAACAAAAATAAAACGAAACAATAAAAACCACATTGCAGTACAGTACTCTTCAAAATGGAAGAGTTAAGGACATTCTTATGAAACTTCCAGATGATGATGATGATGATGAAGATGATGACTGTTACTATACAATCTCTGTAAAAGAGATAAATTGCTCTCTTGAATCCGAAAGCCCATATGTTGGCCATTTAATATAAACTATTTGCATAGAGGGTGGCATATTAAAACAGCTCAGCTGCAGAGCAGCTGCTTAAGAGTATTGCATAGTTGATGCCAATAAATTGCTGAAAGTTGTAAACTCTGCAAAGATGTTGGCAAGGGGACACATAGATGGCATTTCTTGATGAAAATAGCTCTGACAAGTATAATGCAAACTATGTGCTCCACTGGAGGTTAAATGTAAGTGCTTTTCCAGAGGAATAACAATGTATCTGGCAGTCAAGTCAGAATTCTGTGCATCTTTCCTACTTGAGCTAACGCAAGGTAGAAACCAACCTTGTTTTAAACCAAGTACATCCATATTTTGGAGGTTTAAACTTCATCTAAAAGAGTATTTGAACAACATTTTATTATGGAAAATTTCAAAGATCCAAAGAGAAGAGAGCATGGCATAGTGAGCCCCCAGTTTCTATTGCCCAACTTTAATCATTATCAACATTTTGTCAGTATCATTTTTTTTAAACAGCTTTATTGAGATACAATTCACATACCATATTGTCATCCATTTAAAGTATACAATTTTAAAACTTTTTAAAATCACCTCAAAAAGAAACCCCGAGTCCTCTAGGAATCACTCCTCTATCCCATCTGGTCCTCAACTTCCCAACCCTAAGCAACCACTGATCGACTTTCTGTTTCTGTAGATTTCTCTGTTCTAGACATTTCAAATGAATGGAATCATATAATATGTGGTCTTTTGTGACCAGCTTCTTTTACCTAGCATAGTGTTTTCAAGGTTCATCTACGTTGTAAATCTATCAGTACTTCATTTCTTTTTATGACTAAGTAATATTCCATTGTATGGCTATACCACATTTTGTTTATCCATTCATCAGCTGGTGAACATTTGGGTTGTTGTGAATAATGCTGCTAACATCTAACATTCATGTACAAGTTTTTGTGTAGACATGTTTTCATTTCTCTTGAGTATAAACCTAGCTGTGGAATTGCTAGGCCATATGGTAACTCTATGTTTAATCATCTGAGGAACTGCCATAATGTTCTGTCAACATTGTTTTATCTACTTCCTTTCTAGTTATTTTGAAATATTTTAGAGCAGATTTCAGACCTCAGATCATTTCACTTGTAAATACTTCAGTAGAGATTTTTAACAGATAAAGATTAAAAAAAAAAAACCCCACAATATCATTATCATATCTAACACTATAGTTTAAAAGAAAATGTAAATTTATTTCAAAGTCATCTATCAATACTCTAAGTGCTCAATGAGAATTTTGAATTATTAATATTATCAAAGCAAATTTTTAACATAGTTCAATGTATGATTTTTGAAGAAGTAAAAATATACCTTGAATGACAATGGCACTATACTGTAAACAATACACAAAACAGATTTTGTATGGCAAATTAACATTCATGTAGTATTTACTATGTGCCAGGCTTTGCACTAAGTATTTTACATAAAAATTTAATCCTCTCCCAAATACCAAGAGGTAGATATTACTTCAATTTTCAAGATAAGGAAACTGAGGTTTAGAAGATTTTAAGAAATATAGCCAAGGACTTCCCTGGAGGCACAGTGGTTAAGAATCCGCCTGCCAATGCAGGGGACACGGGTTCGAGCCCTGGTCCAGGAAGATCCCACATGCCGTGGAGCAACTAAGTCCCTGCGCCACAACTACTGAGCCCGCGTGCCACAACTACCGACGCCCGCACACCTAGAGCCTGTGCTCCGCAACAAGAGAAGCCACCGCAATGAGAAGCCCGCGCACCACAACGAAGAGCAGCCTCCGCTCGCCGCAACTAGAGAAAGCCCGTGTGCAGCGATGAAGACGCAATGAGGCCAAAAATTAAAAAAAAAAAAAAAGCCAGATTCATTAACTATTAAGAAATGAAATCAGGATTCAAATGGATTCAAAGCTGTCATTATTTCGGCGTTATGTACACAATAATGCGGATGCCTTCTGTCAAGGCCTTTGATAGCCGCAATTTCAGGTTTGGAAGGGACCTTCAAGTTATTTAACCTCTACACAAAACAAAGCAGAACAACAACAATAACACCTGAACAAAGCAAACAAAACATGTCTCCTTATAATGTCTACCCTTAGGTTTTAATTCCAGCCTTTGGAGAGATGTACCGCAAGTCTATTTCTGCCTACTTTGAATTTCTTGTATCTCTCTGAGTCTTTTCTTCTCTAAACACCCCCAATCCATTAATCTCTCTTATGACTGAAAAGAATTCTTTTATCATCTTGATTATTTTCCTCTGATTATCTCCTAGTATTCAAAGTTTTGGGCCTAGGACAGAATAAAGAAAGGAGTCTTGGCCAGAGCAGAGGGAAATAAGGCTTATCTACTCCTTATTCTAATGCATTTCAGATGACAAACATTTTTGGAGTCATACCCTATCTACCACTGAAAGCTTACTGAGAGCTCAAGTGCTTGGTGAATGAGACACAACTGTGCTGTCATAGCCTAGGGGACGTAACTAATCACCTACAACATTCTTTCCTAAATTTGGATATAATCTTAAGGTCATCCTCAACAGCTAGGCAGGTAGAGGAAGCTAGCATTAACACACTGAAGTAGGCCCCTCTGAACTGAAATCTACTGCGACTGTTGACTTAAAACAGAAGTGTGGGCACCTTGATTCTGTTCTGATTGGTTTGTGCAGACCCTTTCACTCATCTGATTACTGAATAGTACCTTGGACTTCTAACTGCTTTGCCTTCTGGTATTCATGTCCTCTTGGTGCCTGGCTTTCCCTTCTCTACCAGTATTCATCTAGTTGCTGTCTGGTTTCTGGCCTTTACTACCTCAGTATAATCTGATAGTTTTTGACGCACGTTCATGTTGATTTCCATCATCAGTTTCAGACTCCAGACTCTAGCCTCCATTTTGAGCACTGGTGTCCAGGGCGTGACTCACTCCAGTGCCTGTACCTTCTCCGTGTTGTATTCCCTGCCTTCCCTCAGTGTCAGCGCCTTCATATGGGATATAGATTTGTTAAGTTTAAATTAAAATACTGCCAAATAAGACCATAATCATTTCATTTCATTGTTAATAATCTCTCCTGGCCAACATACTTCCAGAGACTTATTTTAATAGCTTTGCAGTTTGTTTTGTGTGTTTCCTTATACCCTAGAATTGTTTGGTTTGTTATAAACTGCTGCTATTCTAGAAGTCATAAAAACACAGGGTTAGAAATGATAGCAAGAGGTCACTTACTTGTTCCTTACTGATAAAAAAAGGTCAGAGAAGTGTACTTACTATTTAAAAGAAAACATACCAAACTTCTAAAATGTAGTGGGGAAAATACACATTTCATTCTTTAAAAAAAAAAGCAAAAACAATAACTAGAAAATGACAGGTCTATATGATACATAATAGATGTGAAAGTGTGATGTGAAAAAAGTTAAAAGAGCATATATACACAGATAAAGTATTTTTATGATGAGATAGAATGTTTCACACAAGACAGAATTTTACTTGCAGGACACAACAGAGATATTTGTAATTTTAAAGCTGATGATGAAAAGATTAAAAATGAAGCCAAAATACTTATAAAATCAAAATAATCTGACCTAGTTCTACTAAGTTTTGTATAAGTCCACATAAACATAGAGGTCCACAGAGTACAATCTAAAAACAATTTGTGTCTTTTACGCAATTCAAAATTGAGGAGAGGGAACATTCAGTTGCTGCGTCTGTCAAACGGGTATAAGACCATCACAGAGCTCTTGGGACACTTTAGTATAACATAATTGGGCTGAAAAATTTTAAAACATTTTGGTAGGAAGAAGTTATAAAAACTCAAGATATTATTATTACTTTTATACAGTAGGTTCAGTTTTGTCATACTTAAAGTATATTTAAATTCAACATTCACAAATGAGTATTTTTTGCAATACTTTACTCCCTGAATTTCCTCAGACCTAAATTCACATACCCTTATATGGAAAAAATAAACATTCTAAAACTTTATAGGGAAAATATGACTTATACAGTATGTGTTTTAGGTTTCCACTATAATAACTGTCTTTAAAATACACATTTACATCTAGGAAATCAAAAACAAATTTGAACTTGAACAGCACCACTACGATGAGAAATGTATGAATCTGAGACATAATTACATCTTCATTTAAAGAAAAATTAACTTACCCACACACTTTTTGTTCTTTTTAGTCATACTGACTGTTCTGACTGTAAAATTTAAGTACATATGTGTATAAGAAAATCGTGTAAAAAGGTATTGTGAAGAAAATTTCAAAATAGTTAAGTATGAACCAAAAAGAATGACACACATATAGAAATATGTAATTTGTTTGAACCCTTTATGAAGTGGATTGCCTAAGGGGCACTTGTGATGCTGAAATGTCCCTGAAACTTTCCGAGAAATCACAGAGAACATAGGCGTTAGAGTCCTGGAACATAAACATACCATAAAAGAATGATAATTATACTGTGACTTCACTTTTCAGAAACCTGGCTAACTGCAGGGTTTGTTTTCTTTTTGTTAAGTGACATTCACTGCAATAAAAGGCAAGTTATCTGGAACCATGGGAGTTAGTCCAACCAGGTAAGTGTGAGGCCTTGCACACGCTAGGCACTTAGTAAGAAGTGGTTGGTTAAATGATGGTTAAATACTAACCGAAATGCTTGTGGACCTTGAGAGAGATTATTGGCAGAAGCAGTGAGTGAAAGGGTAGAAGAATCTCAGGTTTGAGAAAAAGATTTCTTATACTCCACAAATATTTACTTTTGAGGAGAGAGAATGTGAATATATTAAAGGCTGGTTTCTAATGCTTTCCATTTGACAGCTTCTAGTACAATTATCATTGAAGATTGGAAAAGATCACAGTTAGTTTAACAAACATTCAATTGAATACTTACCAAATACTGTGCTAAAGGCTAATACACAAAGGAAAGCTAGGCACTCTATTGGCAAGACAGATGCGTAATTGTGATATACAGTGATAGGAATATTAATACAAGTATTTTTAAAGTTATGGGAAAGAAGTAAAAAAAAAGATAAATTTTTCTTTATTGAGTTATGAAGGGCTTCAAAGAATAGATAACATTTGAACTGACTCTTGAAAAGGAAGGAAAAGAGGGAAGGGTCCTACATTTACTGAGCTACTGTCACATGCCAGGAATGTACTACATTGTTTAATTCTCATATAACCCTGTAAAGTAGATATTACTTTTATTTATACATGAGAAAACTGAGTTTAGAGGAGTTAAATTATTGTCTCAAGAATCCATAGCTATTAAACTGTGGGCTTTAAGTGATTATGACATGTTGGCGTAGGTTCATCATTCGTACCGAATGTCCACACTCTGGGGAGGCTGTGCATCTGGGGGGTGGGGGGGCAGGGGGCATATGGGAAATCTCTGTACCTTCCTCTCAATTTTGCTGTGAACTTTATACTGCTCTAAAAAATTGTCTTAAAAAAAAAAAAAAGAATCCATAGCTATTAAGTAGCAGAGCCATCTTGCCTGTCTGACTGCTGGCTTTTCCCACAGTATTTCAAAATATAGGTGATGTAAGGAATATAAGGGTAATTCCAGCCTTAGAATTTAATAAGAGAGCTGAACAAGTATATACGTAATTCTGGGTCAATCCAGCTGTCCACCTTCTCCATGGTTACACCTAGCATGCTGAGTGTAAGCTGCTAGAGAAAAATTACACAGAATGGCACTACTACAAATATATGACATTTCATCTTGGCAATTATTTGTTTCTGCAATGTACATCACTCATTTATTACATAGCTATTTCAAACTTCTGTTTTCCTCAAAACTCTGATCCTATCATGTGTCTTGCCCATTAGAAAACAACCATTAGATGGGAACTCTCTAAATTCTTACCACCAAACCTACTAACTTACTTTTAATGTAATTTTGATTTCTCCCCTGCAAAATGGAGAAGGTGCCCCTCCTGTCTAAAGTTAAATCCCATCACGTCGCCCTGGATCTGCTCCTTTCCCAACACTTTTGCTCAATTGATTATCCTCTCTCTTTTGTACTTTCAGTGTCTCTCTCTGTTTGGTTCCTTCCTATCACCATTTAAGCCGGATACTCTCCAACTCGGGGAGGTAAAGGCCCTTGATCTCATGCTCCCTCCCTGATCACCTTATATTCTCTTATTCAAAGGGTTGCCTAGTTTTCCTTTTACTATTTTTCAACTTCTACTTATTTATCAGTTCACTGCAATCTGCCTTTAGTGCCACTGAAACTGCTTTTTTTTAACATCTTGTTAAATCCAAATACCATTTTCTTTTTCATCTTTGTTCAACTTGGCCCCTTGGCAGCCTAAGCCACTGCTGACAACTTCCTCCCTTCTGAATGCTTCTGGCTTCACGTGGGTCTACTCTTTTCCTGATGCACCTGCCATTTCTCTGGTCACTCCTCACTCTTCTTTGAGTAAGCATTTTTTGCTCTGCCCAGCCCTTAAATATTAGTGCTCATCAAGAATCTGTCCTAGGCCTTTTTCTGTTCTCACGCTATATACCCTTACTAGTTCATTTAATCTACTTCCAATGTAAAGCACCATCTTTATGCTGTTGACTCTCAAATCTCTACCTCCAGATAACTTCTCTTTCTTGGGCTCCAGAACCTACATTTGTAACTCTCTACTGAATATATCCACTTAGATATCTTCTTGAGTTCTTCTTTCCCAAACCTATTCCTCCTATGTTCTTTGCAGCACCACCATAAACCCAGGATACAAGCCAAAACCCTGGGCATCAATTCTCATTCCTCTTCTCTTCATCATTCCCTAAATTCAGTCAATCACCAAGCCCAGTCATTCTGCTTTCTAAATAGTTTTCAAATTGGTCCATCCTTGTTGGACACCATCATCACCAGTTTAGTTCACGATACCACCTATTGCTCAATGAAATACTGAAATAGCTTCCTAAGTGGGGCTCTTACCACTCCCCCTAATACAGCTGCAAAAGAAATTAGAAAAAAGGCTTTTATATCAGTTTCTTAAAATTATGCTCAGTATGCTATTAGATACATGGCTGATTATACTTTTCCTACTTTTGAAAGCTTAGATTCTAAGGACACATGATGAAATATATACAAATAAAAGCAGAATTAAAATTTCCAAAGGTGTTCAGCAAATCTTGTTTCATTAAAGCAAATATGAGTGGATAAAAATGAATGAAGGTCTTCCCTGGTGGCGCAGTGGTTGAGAGTCTGCCTGCCAATGCAGGGGGACACGGGTTCGAGCCCTGGTCTGGGAAGATCTCACATGCCGCGGAGCAAATGGGCCCGTGAGCCACAACTACTGAGCCTGTGCGTCTGGAGCCTGTGCTCCGCAACAAGAGAGGCCGCGATAGTGAAAGGCCCGCGCACCGCGATGAAGAGTGGCCCCCACTTGCCACAACTAGAGAAAGCCCTCGTACAGAAACGAAGACCCAACACAGCCAAAAATAAATAAATAAATAAATAAAAATAAAAAAATAAAAAATAAAAAATAATCAGGTACTTATTTAAAAAAAAATATGAATGAAAAATGAAGGCCATTAAAGAAGACTCTTGAGAGGTATGCTCAACGAGAGAGAAGCCATTCTAAGGAATCACATTTCATATACTCAAAACTGAATGTTTAATTTGAAGCCCTGATAATGTTAACTAAGAGTGAGATCCTATCAATCTTTTCCTTTACCTTTATTAAAACCTAATTATTTAAGATTTATATTTTATATTTTTATACCTAAAAGCTCTTAGCATAAGTAAAGACATTTAAGGGTAAAAAAGATTACATTCCACTTGAAAGACAAAGAAAAAGTTATTCTGAAGCACCAAAAGTGAAAGAAAAGAAAAAAAGATTACAACACCTGGATAAGATATTCAGCTCTGACTTTTCTGGCAACTAAGACGAAAAGGAAGCACATTAAATTACATAGTTTTCATTTTCTGAAAAAAAGAAAGAAGGATATAACTTCATCTACAGAGGCAAAAATTTTCCTGGAACTCACATAAGCAGTAATTCATCATGAGATTTTTGTCTAAATGGGACTAAGGAGAAAGATCATAAGCTTTTGTTTCAGAAAAAAAAAAAGTTTCGACAGTAAGTATGGTTGAGTTACTTAACTCTTATCAGCATCAGTTTCATCTGTAAAAGTAGGGACAATGATATTTATCTCAGGGTACTGTAGCAAAGACTAAATTATGTAATATAAATGGAAGTACTTAGTAGATTGCCTTAAATAGTTTCACGAAACAAAGAGAAATGACACCAGATTTTATTCCGATCTTCTATAAAGGCAGAGGTCATGACATTCAATTGTGCCTTAATGGAAGGAATTTTGTTAGGAGAGATATTTTGCCCCTTTGCCCCCTCTCTCTGCTTTCCGAAGGTTTCTCTGAATACAGGGACAGAACCTGGAGAATTCAGAATAGACAGACGTGGACAGGTATGAGATCTGAATTCAATTTATGATCACATCTTTCAGTTAGTATTTTTTGTGCAGATCCTTTAACCTAATACGTTTACTCATCTCAGCTGAGCTTTGTAGTCTGAAAAGGCAAACTAAAAAAGGCTGTTTTTCTCCATACTCACCCTCTCTTTACTTTTTTTTATTATTAGGTTAATACATTTTCTCTAAAGAAGAGAATAAAAATCACCTAATACACACAACCATTTTTGAATGTATAAATGCTAGAAGTTTATAGAATAAGAGGCCACTATGGATTTTATCATTCCTGGAAATCCTTAAGACCACAATTGAACTCCTAACGTGAGAGGAGTTTTAAGCTAACAATTTTGAGCTAACGCGAATAGAAAATAAATCTTCTGTGGCCATGCCTCAACTATCCTAGCATTGTCAACCTAGAACTATCCCACTCATTTTCTTTTTAAATGTAACACTTATTGGATGACTATGCAAATGAGGTGGGCATCTCATTTCATGTTACCATAAACAGTCTTACCAGAACTAAGTAACACCACTTAAAAAGTTAGAGCAAGAGCTGCCCAGTGCAAAAAAGAAAATGAAACACTTTAAATGTTCATTTGGTCTCTTTATGAATCACTAATTTAAACTGAGAAAATTTAGCTGATTGAAGCAATGATTCATACTGGATCATTTTCACAGGGTCCTGACTAGGGTGAGGCAAGGTCTCAGGTGCCAGCGTTGCACTGCATGCCTCTGAGAGGGGGCACCCCCTCTATTTTGTGCCTTCAGTGCCTGGCTGTCCTCACCTTAGTCTCAGCCCTGATTTTAACTTTCAAAAATTTTTATTTATCCAAGTTACTCTTATTCAACTGTTATCTATTGGCTGTTCTGGGCACTTCACCCAATTCCCCTGACACCATTTCTAGATGATATGCATCTTTGAGCTGCTTCCAGGAATATTCCCTAGTTCATCTCTCTCAATAATTTCCTTCCAATAATTTCTTCCCAAACACCTGATATATCTTTCCCAGACTAGGAAACAATGTCTTCAGGATACTCATAAACCAATGATCTGTTTTGAGCATTTTTGCTCTGTTAGGACAGCAAAACGGTAAAAACATGGCTAAGACAAGGCAGTGATAGTACAGTGGAAAAAATTCACGGATTAAAAAACTAGGCTTAACGGTACCAACTGCTGGCGAGGATGCAGAGCAACTGGAACTCGCATTCACTGCTGGTGGGAATGCAAAAGATACAGTCACTTTGGAAAACAGTCTGGCAGTTTCTTACAACATGAAACACACACTTTCCATATGACCCAGCAGTCCTGCTCCTCGTACTTACCAAGAGAAATGGAAACTTATATTTACACAAAAATACATACACAATTGTGTACAGCAGCTTCATTTATGGGCGCTCCCAAATGAAAACAACTCAACTGTCCATCAGCTGGTGAATGGATTAACAAACTGTGGTATATCCATACAATGGAATACTACTCAGCAATAAAAATTAGGACAAATAACTAATATTTACAACAACATAGATGAATCTGTTTTATGGTAAGTGAAAAAACCGAGACTGAAAAGACTAATAATTTTATTTATTTGACATTCTGTGAAAGGATAATACCTTTTGTTGAAAAAGGGCAAAACTATAGGGATAGAAAACAGATCAACTGGAATTGGGGAAAAGGGTCACTACAAAGGGGTCAAGAGGGAATTTTCTGGGGTGATGGAACGATTTTATATATTGATTGTGGTGATGGTTACACAACTGTATGCATTAGTCAAAAATCATAGAAACGTACGCTGGAAAGGGTAAATTTTATTGTATATCATATCTCAGTAAATCTGACTTAAAAAAATGAGAAAAAAAATGGGGGTTATCTCTTAGTTACCACCTGGCTCTGAGGAAGCCACCACAAACTGATTTTCTTTTTTTATAAAATAGGGATTCTATTACCTTTAAAATATTTTTTGTGAGGAACAAATTAAAAGAAAACTTATGAATTTTAAAGTTCAATACAAATATTGTACACCAGGCACTGGCCATACAATGATGAATAAGACAGAGGTACACTAAAGAAATGTACTGTCTAGGGACTTCCCTGGTGGTCCAGGGGCAAAGACTCAGCACTCCCAATGCAGGGAGCCTGGGTCTGATCCCTGGTCACGGAACTAGATCCCACATGCTGCAACTAAGAGCCCACATGCCACAACTAAAATATCCCGCATGCCACAACTAAAGATCCTGCATGCCACAACTAAGACCCAACGCAGCCAAATAAATAAAATATTAAAAAAAAAAAAAAAAAAGAAATTTACTGTCTAGAGGGAGAAAGGGATAAGACAGATAATTATTAAATAACATGGAAATTCAATGACAGAGATATGAACAAGGCAATAGGGGCCATCAAGAAGGAGCATTCTGGGAATAAGAGTTAACTCATAATGAACACAGACTACTGGGATCCAATAATCTTAACCCAATATGATTTTGAAAAAGCCTACGGTGGTAAAAATTATGACAAAATGGAAAAAGTACCTCACGATGATTTAGAAGTTGTTCCAAATCTAATGCCATTTGATTCTTCATGTGCTGCAAAGCTGACTTTTCTTTATTTAAATTGCTGGAAAAAAAAAAACCCACAAAGTTTTTAAAAGTTGTCATACTAATATAAATTTAATTAACAAATAATAAATAGCAAACGACTAAATCTGATGGTTTGAATTAAAGAAAAATTACATTGATAGTTCATAAAGATATCAGATCAGTGACTACAATGTTTGATTCAATCATTGGCCTAGCTATTTTATAAGAATACTTTTTCTTTTTTTTTTTTTTTAAATGTTTCTTTTTTTAAATTTTATTTATTTATTTATTTATTTATGGCTGTATTGGGTCTTCGTTTCTGTGCGAGGGCTTTCTCTAGTTGTGGCAAGCGGGGGCCACTCTTCATCGCGGTGCGCGGACCTCTCACTATCGCGGCCTCTCTTGTTATGGAGCACAGGCTCCAGACGCGCAGGCTCAGTAGTTGTGGCTCACGGGCCTAGTTGCTCCGCGGCATGTGGGATCTTCCCAGACCAGGGCTCGAACCCGTGTCCCCTGCATTGGCAGGCAGATTCTCAACCACTGCGCCACCAGGGAAGCCCCAAGAATACTTTTTCTTTTAACAACTATTTGACAATGCAACTGAGATGTTTTCTGAGAATACTTCCCTGCCTAGTAGGGGCATAAAATTGGTGTTTTAAAGATGACTGGTTACTCCTGAAATGTAAAAAGATGAAGTGGGACTTATATAAAAGGTAAAAAGTACGTACGTATGGGCACCATATTAAAATTTGAGACACTGAAAGTCAAATTATAACATTTATCCTTAAAACTGAAAGTAGTATTTTATAATTTATCACATACTAAATTACCAGGTATATAACTGAGTGAGATAAATGACTCAGATATTTGACCTACAGTAAACTCGGGGAAACAATTTTTGTCTCCAAATTCTTAGTTCAATCTTCAACTTCCAAGTCTGCATTGTGAATTTCTCTTTGAAATGACCTATCTTCTGACAGGAAAGGGTGAGAAGCCTAATTGTAAGGACATGTTAATATTTTAAAACATAAATATTTGAGGCCTGCCTTATACTGTCCGGAGTTTGATTATTCAACATATAAAAATATTTAGAACCATTAAATAAAATATTCTTTGAAAGCCACTCGGATGAGTCTACTCAGCCAGCACTACAAGGATTAAGAAAAGCAACAACGAATTGAAGCAACATAATTCCTTGAATGTCAAAACAAAATCTGTAAAGGTAAAATTAATGAGAATTGTTTTGCTGAACAGGTAAGATGTTTTAAATTATACTTTGAGAAAATAGAACACCACCAATTTTCAAAATATTAGGGAGAAGTTTTTTTAAACTCAGTGAATAGTAGTAGGTATTCTGAAAGCACTGGTAATTCCAAGGATCTAAGAGTAAAAAAACGTACATTTTCCTCCTTCCTACTAATTGAGAATTTCCCTAAGGAAGCATCAGAGTTTGTCCTCTGAGAAGAAAGACTAGATGCAGCTCTGACTTCTGTTTCCAACTGTGCCACTGACTAAACTGTGTGGTATAAAGCACGACTCATACCACCCCACTGAACCTGTTTTCACATCTGTAAAAGTGGAAAATAATACTCATGTATGTCAAAGGGACATGTGAATTATCTAATGAATGATTATATAAAACACTGAACACATAAAACTCTACAAAATGCTATATTGTTTTACTAATTTAGATGAGAAACAGTCATTAGAGGAAAACAGTAATTAAATGTCAATAAAGGTAAGCAGCTCAGCACAAAAACAAACTGACTTTTGGAGTTAGGCGTCAGAGATCCCACTGAGCGGAGGAGTTGAAAAGAACTAGATGATAAAAAGGAAACTGAGTGCTGTGCTCTGATTGAGTCCCCCAAAGCATGGTAAAGATCAGGTGTTTCTGTAACTTTAAAATTCTATCTTTAGCTAGGATTACACTGAAGACAAAATATTTTTCTTTCTCTTTTTCTTTCTTTTATTTTTCTATTATTTTTTGGCTGTGTTGGGTCTTCGTTGCTGCATGCGGGCTTTCTCTAGTTGCGGCGGGCAGGGGCTACTCTTCGTTGCAGTGCACCGGCTTCTCACTGTGGTGGCTTCTCTTGTTGCAGAGTACAGGCTCTAGAGCGTGCAGGCTTCAGTAGTTGCGGCGCATGGGCTCAGTAGTTGCGGCATGCGGGCTTAGTTGCTCTGTGGCATCTGGGATCTTCCCGGACCAGGGTTCGAACCTGTGTCCCCTGCACTGGGGGGTAGATTCTTAACCACTGAGCCACCAGGGAAGTCCCCAAAATATTTTTCAAAGTGAAAATAAATGTTCAGTAAATACGAATAGGAATATTCAAGGAACAGATGTGTTCATATACATGCATATATACATGTTCGTATACATGTACCCACATACACACAGAATGTAAACATGCGGTCACATGCAGTACATACATGGGTGCACACGCACAAACACATACACAGACACACAGACACACACACATAGGCTCTCAAATACCAATAGGCCCATTAAGTAAAGTGTAGTGTAATAGGAACGGAATGTTGATGTAATTGAAGGATTTTGACTGAATAATTCATTAGAAATGCTTTATATGTAGTGTTTAATTTTTTCAGAATAAAGTATTCCATATTTAAATAACAAAGCTAACCATATAACATGGAATAAAAGGTAAGTGGATAAACTGGTTGACAAAGCAACTCAGTTCTATTTGCAAGACGTTGGCTCCACAGACAATACTTGGATATATATTTTCAAAGTCTTAGCCTTCTCTTTCTTAAATTACAAGGGAGACTACCTTCAACACGTGGGTCTCTAAAACTGAATACGATGATTATTATACTCTGTGTTCTTCCACACAAAGTAATTACTCAATAGAAGTTTAGTCTCCATAAGACATTTCATAACAGTGGAAACTTACCTTTAAAAATACAAAGCTTCTATGCGTGACTCATAAGGCAACTACAAAACAAATCTCCTTATAAGCACGTCTACCGTGAATGGTATATTACACCCATAATTGTTCAATTCACTGTTAATTATTACTCAGAAATTCATGTTTATGGCTCTGTTTCACCTGCTATATGAAAACATATTCCTGATATATTGTTCTTTAACTTCCTGGATCAATATACTCTGGCCTAGGCTTATAAGCGCCTAAGTAGTCTTTTCTTCCTAAATGACTAGTTAATGATAAATGGAGAACTGAAAACAGAGAAGGAAAACTTATGCTAATTATTCTCTTTCCATGCTTCCTTTGGTCCTGAACTATAGATCAAACAATATAACCCAGATTGTCTCTTGTGGATTGGTGGAGGAGAGTTAAAAGTACTACTTTTAGAACAGAGTATTACTTCCATGACAGTTAGTAGTGATATCTCAAATGTTAGCTTTTAACATGTTTATCACGATTTCATTTTAGTGCATGTTTACGCTAATCTTTCTAGGCATTGAATAAATTGTATCGATGGCTAAATTGGCAAGTTGTGGGTGTGATATAGTGATATTGTTTTATTTTGTAAGAAAATGATAAAATTTATATTCAGTTCTTTAAAGAGCTTTTATTGTATAAGCTAGAGAAACATTCACAAATTAACCAGTTAATGTAAGTATTCTTTACAATTAAAATCGACACCCAGCAAAAAGAAACAGGAATTATCAAGGAACATAATCACTTAGTCATCTTTTTGGATGGTTCATCGAATGTTTAAATTTCGAATTAATGAAGGACAAGAGGAAGGGAGGTAACATTTACTGAGCTTCTCCTGTGTGCCAGAAGCTTTTTATATATGTTACTTCATTTAATTTTCACAACTACCCCTTGATGTTCACATTAATGTCTATATTTTACAGCCACATTTACCATGAGAAGAGAAATCAGGCTGACGTGTAGTCAAAGCCCAGGATAATTCTACTCTATTTGAAATGCCGTTGGCTCAGAGTCAGGGTGATGGTAGATAGAAATGTGATCTAACCTGTTGTATCTGACTTGTTGATTGTATTGTATGGCATCACATCCTTTCATTCACGTCATCACGGTACAGCTACAGCATCTCACAAGCCATAATTAAAATACTGAAAGCACCTTAACTTTCCACATTAGAAGATAGTTGCTTCAGTGAAGAGCAAGACTTCATATCCTGTGAAATATTAGTTCAGAATCTACTAAAATAGTATACAATAAATATATGAGACACAGACAGCTTTAAAGGCCTCAGATGTTTAGCACATAAAATATTTTTTTTGTTTAATTCCATAATTGGCATAGTTGTTGCGATTACTGTTGCTGTAATTAAGGGTGTCCTAATTTTTGTCAAAATTCAGCATATTTTGAGAAATGTTATTTCTCACTTCAAAGATAATTTTCAACATAAAAAAATGTGTTAAATATAAGACAATACTAATAATAGCAAACATTTAAAAAGCATTTTTAATAATGTGTAGGAATAGTGCTATATATATTACAAAGGTTATATCATTTAATCCTCTGAATAACCATGTGAATTAGGTGCTGTTGGTGCCACTCTCATTTCACAGATGAGAAAATTGGCTATAGGGTCCAGTACCATAGCTATTAGCTAGCCACAAGTGGCAATGAAAATTAATATTAATTTAATTCAAATAAAATTAAAATTTTAGTTCCTCAGTAACACTAACCATATTTCAGATGCCCAATAGCCACATGTAGCTAGCAGCTACCATACTGGACAATGCAGATAGGGAATTTTTTTTTTTTATTATGACATATTTCAAGAGAGAAACTGTAACAAGCCCCCATGTATCTGTCACACAGCCTCAACAATTATCAACTCATTAAAAGCTTTCCTTTTAACCACTATTCTACACTATTTTTTTTTTTTGCTTCTCTTCCTTAATTACATTAGTTAAAGAAAAATTATCCCTTATTCAGATTAGAACATAGGGAGGCAGTATAACATAATGGTTAAGAGTATGGAATTAGAAAGCAGACAGATCTGGATTCAAATTTTGGCCCTATCACAAAACTAATATGTTTTTAGATGACAACTTGCTAAGTTTCTCTAGGGCTGAATTTGTTCATCATTACAATTTTCTCCTGTAGCTGGCTATTATTTTTCTCTATATTAAACATTTTCAGCTTTCCTAGTTCTTAGTAAAATAAATATTCAAATAAACTTACTTGAAGGTAACTGTGAAAGAGGTAGTTTTTTCCACAGGCCTTTTATATATCCCTGCTCCAAGATTACAAAGGTAAGACAAAACACTATACAAAATTTCAAATATATCAAATATATAATATGGAAAGAAAAGGTTCTCTTTGGGGTTCTTTCCTCATTTCCCTAAGATAACCAAGTCTCCAGTGAATGATGAGACATAATTTCTATTGCTCCCAACAGCTATTTATAGAACTGTTTAATTAATTCACTGAATTGATTTATTAATGCTGGTTATGAATATTCTAAATATTAATTTTAACTTTAAAATTAATCTAAAAATAAATTGCTATTTATGTTGACATTTAAAACATAAATGTGATTTAAAATTACTTTATTATATTGTCAAAAAATTATGATCAGGAATAAAGTTTTGGACCAATTATTTTGGTGGGGTAGAAACGAGAGGAAAAGATAACTCTTCTGATTTATCAAAAAGAACACTCACAGTTTGGAGTTAATTACCAGCAGTTTTATATTTTTGGTTATATATCTTAGGAAACCTGAATTTAATAGCTATCTTCTCCAATAACTATATTTTTCAATAAACTACCTTTTCTAATTCCTTAATTTAAGAATTTTCTCTCCCATCTAATTCTTTGCTTCTACCTTTATGAATTGGTTGATAATTTATCTAATTACTTATTCTAAATAATCTTAAAATCTAATAACTAGCCAACTAACTAAGCATCCATGAATTAAAACCTCTTTCTGTCTATAGCATCATTCTTCTACTGTTATTTAAAAAGACTAAAATGATCATATAGATGAACAGGTAAAGAATTTGAATGATTATTCAGTGGAGCAAGTCTTTTGGATGAGGTGTCATGTAAGAAAACAATTTCAATCTAAGGAAGTGAAAGGAATTTATTTACATCGAGGTAATTCATGGTTTACTTCACGTAAAGGGTCAGGGGAAGAAAAGCCTAAAAATTCCTTGGTAAAGTCAACATGAATCTAAGTAAATGTATACATTTTATCTGTTTGTGAACACCTTAATGTGATGTGACTTAGTTTTTCTAAGAGAAACTGAACTCATTACATTTAAGACCCCCTTCGTTATTTCAATTTTTTCTTCACAATTTCCAACCTGAATTCATCTATAGCGGTATTGTGCTTACAATGCCTTTATTACTTAAATAAAAGATTTGTAGATGGTTTACCTGACGTCTTTCTCAAGTTGGGTAATACACTCCTTCAGTGAATCAATCTTAGAATCTCTCTGACGCACTGATTCAATGAGATACCTGTAAGGTTGTTGAGTCTGGTTTAACAGAGAATTGGCCCTGTCAAGCTAAAGAAAAACAGATTTCATTAAAATCTAGACAATTTTATAAGAAACTAAAATTGTTCAAAATGATCTAGCACAGATACAGTACACCAACTCTCCCTTATATGAATCACTCTGAAAAGCTCTTCCTGTATAAATTCGAAGGTTTTAAAAATTATTAATCAACATAACTATTCTTTAAAAATAAAACTTTTATTTGAACTTTATTTTTACTCAAAATAATATAATCACATGTTAATTTAGTAATTTTTCATGTCTTCATATTCCCTTCCATCTTTACTTATGTACCTAAACCACTATGTATAATTTACGTACCTAAATCACTATGTATAATTAAAATTTTAAACAATTATGTTTAAGATATAAACAACATAAAATTTACCATTTTATCCATTTTACAGTGCACAATTCAGGGGCATTAAGTACATTCTTGATGTGTAACCATCACTAGTATCTATTTCCAGAACATTTTCATCAACCCAAACAGAAACTCTATACCCATTAAGCAAAAACACTCCCCTTATCCCCCAGTTCCTGGAAACCCCTATTCTCTCTGTCTGTATGTATTTGCTTATTCTAGATACCTCATGTAAGTGGAATCATATGATATTTGTCATTTTTTGTCTGCTTAATTCACTTATTGTAATGTTTTCAGGGTTCATCCACGTTGTACCATGTATCAGAACTTCATTCCTTTTTACGGCTAAATAATATTCCAACATATGTTTATAGTATATTTTGTTTATTCATTCATCTGTTGGTGGATACTTGTGTTGTTTCCACTTTTTGGCTATTGTGACTAATGTGGTGGTGTATAAATATCTGTTTTGAGTCCCTGTTTTCAATTCCTTTGGGTATCTACCTAAGAGTGGAGTGGAATTGCTAGGTCATATGATAATTCTATATTTAACTTTTTGAGGAACTGCCAGCTGCTTTTCATAGTGGCTGCATCATTTTACATTCCTACCAGCAATGCACTTGGTTCCAATTTCTCCACATCCTCGCCAACAAAGTTATTTTATGTGCCTATTGGCCATTTGTATATCCTCATTGGAGAAATGTCTATTCAGGTCTTTTGCCCATATTTTAGTTAGGCTGTCTCTTTTTTTCTTTTTTTTGCTGTTGAATTGTAGGAGTTCTTTATATATTATGGATATTAAGCCCTTATTAGCTATATGATTTGCAAATATTTTCTCCTATTCTGTGGGTTGTCTTTTCACTATCTTGATACTGCCCTTTGGATCACAAAAGTTTTTAATTTTGATGAAATCCAACTTACCTACTTTTCTTTTGTTGTCCATACTTTTGGTGTCATTTTAAAGAAACCACTGCCAAATCCAAGGTCATAAAGATCTTCTCCTATGTTTTCTTCTATGAGTTTTATACCTTTCTTTTTGAAATTTAGAACTTTGATCCATTTTGAGTTAATTTTTGTATATAGTGTAAGACATGGGTCTAATTTCAATCTTTTACACGTAGATATCCAATTTTACCAGCACCATTTGTTGAAAAGACTGTCTTCTCCATTGAGTGATCTTGGCAACCTTACCGAAAAAACCGTTAACCATATATGCGAGATTTACTTCTGGGCTCTCTATTCTATTCCATCAGTCTTATATGTCTATCCTATGCCAGCACAACACTGTTGTGATTACTGTAACTTCACAGTAAATTTTAAAATCTGAAAGTATGAGTTTTTCAACTTTTGTTTTTCAAGATTGTTCTGGCTATTTGGGGTCATCTGAAATTCCACATGAATTTTAGAATGAGTTTTTCTATTGCTGCAAAAACATGCCTTTGGGATTCTGATACAGACTGCACTGAATCTGTAAGTTGTTTTGGGTGGTACTGTTATCTATCTTAACAATATTAAGTCTTCTACATACAGATGGCTAACAGGTACATGAAAAGATGTTCAACATTGCTAATCATCTGAGAAATGTAAATCAAAATCACAGTAAGATACCACCTCACACCTGTCAGAACAGCTATCATCAAAAAGACCACAAATAACAAATGTTGGAGAGGATGTGGAGAAAAGGGAACCCTCGTGCACTGTTGGTGGGAATGTAAATTGATACAGCCACTATGGAGAACAGTCTGGAGGTTCCTTAAAAAACTAAAAATAGAACTACCATATGATCCAGCAATCCTATTCCTGGGCATATATCCAGAAAAGATGAAAACTCTAATTTGAAAAGATACACACACCCCAATACTCACAGTAGCATTACTTACAATAGGCAAGACATGGAAGCAACCTAAGTGTCCATCAACAGATGAATGGATAAAGAAGATGTGGTGTGTATATATATATATAAAATGGACTACTACTCAGCCATAAAAAAGAATGAAATTTTGCCATTGGCAACATCATGGATGGACTTGGAAGGTATTATGTTTAGTGAAATAAGTCAGACAGAGAAAGACAAATACTATAATGTTATTTATCTGTGGAATCTAAAGAATACAACAAACTAGTCAATATAACAAAAAAGAAAAAGACTCTCAGATATAGAAAAGAAACTAGTGGTTATCAGTGGAGAGAGGGGGAAGAGAGGGGTAGGGGAGATACAAACTAGTAGGTATAAAATAAATAAGTGGGAACTCCCTGGCGATCCAGTGGTTAGGAGTCCACGCTCTCACTGCTGAGGGCCCGGGTTCAATCCCTGGTTGGGGAACTAAGATCTCACAAGCTGAGCAGCCAAAAAAAAAAAAAAAAGCTACAAGAATATATTGTACACCACAGGAAATATAGCCAATATTTGATAATAAATATAAATGGAGTATAATCTTTAAAAATTGTGAATCACTATGTTGTATACCTCAAACTTATACAATGTTGTAAACCAATGATACCTCAATTTAAAAAATTAAAGAAAAAAAACCCAAAACCAACCAACCAACCAAAAAACAATCTTAAGTCTTCTAATCCATTAGCCTGGGATGTCTTTCCATTTATTAGGTCTTCTTTAATTTATTTCAGGAATGTTTTGTAGTTTTCAGTGTACAAGTCTTTCTCCCCTTTGATCAAATTTATTTCTATTTTATTTTATAAATGAAATTGTTTTAGTTCCTTTCTGGATTGTTCAATGTTAGTATACTATGTACAACTTAGTATAGCTGTATACTATGTATATAGTTGTATATATACTATGTTGTATACTATGTACAACTTCATATTATTGTTTTTTACTTTACCTTATATCATAATCATTCTTCCAGGCTGTTAGAATACCTTCATTTATATTTTTGTATTTTTAATGGTTACAAAACTGTCTAGTAAGCCAATGTGCTACAATTTAATTACATTGTTTATACTAGTAAACATTTAGGATGCTATCAATTTTTGACTAGTATAAATAATGCTAAAACAAACTGCTTTTGTATTGTAGATGTTTTATCTTTTTCTCATATTTATTTATTTGGTTGCGCCGGGCAGGCTCCTTAGTTGCGGCAGGAGGGCTCCTTAGTTGCAGCACTGGGCTCCTTAGCTGAGGCTCGCTGGCTCCTTAGCTGTGGCATGTGAACTCTTAGTTGCGTCATGCATGTGGGATTTAGTTCCCTGACCAGGGATTGAACCCAGCCCCCTGCATTGGGAGCTCAGAGTTCTATCCACTGCGCCCCCAGGGAAGTCCCTAGACGTTTTTTCTTAATATTTTGTTTGTTAAATTTTTTCAGAACAGAAGATGCACTAAGGTTAAAGGGGTATAACTATGTAATACTCTTGACACATAAGAGCAAAGTTCTTTCTAAAGGATTTTATCATTTTATATACTCAACCAACCTTAGTTTTGTTTTTTTTTTTTTAAATTAATTAATCAATTTATTTTTGGCTGCGTTGGGTCTTCGCTGCTGCGTGCAGGCTTTCTCTAGTTGCAGCGAGCAGGGGCTACTCTTCGTTGTGGTGCATGGGCTCAGTTGCTCCGCGGCATGTGGGATCTTCCCTGACCAGGGCTCAAACCTGTGTCCCCTGCATTGGCAGGCAGACTCCCAACCCCTGGGCCACCAGGGAAGTCCCAACCTTAGTTTTCTTTTTGTTTCTTTGTGTTTACTCTTTTTCTCCTAAGCAAGTATGAAATGTATGCTAGAATAGGACTAAACACAGCACTGTCAGTATCAGGAGGCCCCTACTTTGGTACATAATAAGTTCTCAAAAAAGGTATTCTAAAGTTGGATATGCAAAAACTGAACAATAAGAACAAAAGTGGTGGATATCTATTATTGTAAGGACGAGGGGGTGGGGAAGGGAGTATTTTATTGTGCAGAATAAAAAATTATAAAATTCCTGCTTTATGAACTTAAATGTTCTTTGACAAAAAAATTCTGGCTTTTTATATGAAAAAAAATTTTTTTTCCTCTTTCCTTTACAATCCCTAACAAGTTTGAGGCTAAAGATTTGCTGTTTTTCTAGGACAAGAAATGATTTCTATTTCCTTCTCAAATAAACTACATTTACAAGTTCTATACATTTTTTTTCAAATTAAGATCTAAACATATTTATTTTAGCACTGCAATTTTTTAAAAAATTAATTAATTAATTAATTAATTTTTGGCTGTGTTGGGTCCTTGTTGCTGCGTGTGGGCTTTCTCTAGTTGCAGTGAGCGGGGGCTATGCTTCGTTGCGGTGTGTGGGCTTCTCATTGTCGTGGCTTCTCTTGTTGCGGAGCACAGGCTCTAGGCGTGCAGGCTTCAGTAGTTGTGGCACGTGGATTCAGTAGTTGTGGCTCATGGGCTCTAGAGCTCAGGCTCAGTAGCTGTGGCGCATGGGCTTAGTTGCTCCGCGGCATGTGGGATCTTCCCGGGCCAGGGCTCGAACCCGTGTCCCCTGCATTGTCAGGCGGATTCTTAACCACTGCACCACCAGGGAAGCCGGTAGCACTGCAAGTTTTTTGGTCTTCCTCTCACAGGGAAAAAAAAATAATGAGTTACTAGCAGCCTCGAAGCTGAAGGTGGAGAGAAGAGCAGGATGGGTATAGTGGAAGGTAGAGAGGAAGGCAGAAAGAATCAAGGGCAGAAACATTCATTGTGAAAATGATCAAGCATGAGGTCCAGGTAGGTGAGGAGGAAAGTGAAGCCAAGAGGTAGCTGACCAACTGTTAGAGGATATGTGCACACAGTTTGAGGACCACTTTATAAAAGTTATGGAAACTATTCATCTAAATTATACTAGACATTTTTGTTATGGCTATATTAAGTATAGCCCAGGAAAAAATTCCTCAAAGAATAAGAAATGAATAGTGAAAGGAAAGAAGACTTTTTTTGGACACAATTCATTACAGTGAAAGGAGAGCCATAAAGAAAAAAATACCATAAATATTTTCTATAGTTTGGGTTTCAGTGTCCTTTTTCCTTGCTTTGGTAATCATTCTTTAAAATCTATTACAATGTCACTGGAATCTTATTACTCTAAGTTACTTTATGAACATTCAAATATGCAGCTGGACAAAAATAAAACTAAGTTCTACTTACCTGTACAACCAGTTTCACTAGTCAATTAAATCAAACAACTGACTTGACTTTGTTTTTACAGAACTGACCCTAACTGAATAAACTGAACTGACAAGTTGTTTTGTGTTTCGAAGTGCAGAATAGTCCGGGGTGCAGGTGGGGGGATTGGGCGGGGTAGGGAAGAACTAAGGGCATTTTCAAATTGTAGTCAGCTGTAGTCTAGAATGAGCCATGTTTAAACTTATCAAACCTAACTTCAGTTACATAAAAAGTATAACAGCAGTCATTAGTCTTAATTATTTTAGTTCGTTTTTTTCTCATTACAGCAATTACATATATTAGGTTTTAGTATTATAACAAAATTAAGGGTCAAAAGCCTTACTTTCAGAATGTATTTCTACTATACAACCTACAAACTTCTCACTCTCTAGATAATAAAACTTCTATAGTGCTGTCAATTTTAAGAATGTTTCTTTATAAGTTTGTGAGCTTCTAAATGCCCCAAATTTAATTTCATTCCTCAGGGAAAAGTACACGTTTTTCAGTGAAAAGTGATGCTAATCTCTATTTTTGAAATCAGTGTAACTTAACAGAATTTAATTCCTCCAATATGGTTAAAAAAATCTTTCTGTAACTATAACCATTAGTATTAAAAAAAGTTTCACAGTCGCTCACTTTGCCTATTGTTAGTAATCTTTTCCTTATAGGAAAGCCTTAGTAATTAGTGACTCAGGAATCATATACGTAATGAATGACTCAGGACTAAACCCATGATACAACATTTTATAGAATCGTTATTTCTCCTTTGTTTCAATAAACTGTACATATGATTCAGAGAAAAGCAACACCTGATTATAATACATATGTTCTCTTAAATTTAAAAGACATATGAAGGTGACTACAATTTGTTGTGTTTTTCCTAAAAGTGGGATTTTTTTTCTTGTGGAGTTTATTTTCAAAGAAAATCCTAGAAATGGTACTCTTTCTTACCAGGGACAAAATGCATTCTGTTGAATGGAATTTAACATTGAGTTGCTTTCTGTGTATAAAATATATACACGTGACACCTTCTAGTAGTGGTAATTAGTTGAAAAACCCACATATCCTGTTGCCTGATCTTTCTGATCTGGCATGGAATGGAAAATGCCTATTTGAGCTCCGGTAGGGGACAATACTTTGGTACTACTTTTCTGTGTTCTCAGTGCACAGCAGTAGTTCTCAAACCCAGCTAATCATCAGAACCACTGGGGGAAATGTTAAAAAACGGACTTCTGGGCCCTGCCCCAGTCCCAATGAATCAAAATTTCTCAGGGTTGGGCCTTAGATTCTGATGATCAGTCAAATTTGGAAGGCACAGCTCTTGTGATCTTGGACTTGTTATAGGCCATGCCATTCAACTATTTTGGTAGGTTTAAAAGTATTGCACATAAACCATCTCACATGCTGAATTTGCCATCCTCCCCATTAAAGCTGGCTTCTTCTCCTAGGTCCCTATATGGTTAATGACATCATCATCTTCAACAGGGGTAATATTTAATGGGTACAGTTCAACCAATTAGGATGCCAGCCTTTGCACTGGGGCAGGATCCTGAAGAAACTCTGTGGTTCCAGGTGTTACTTTTTTGTTGCCAGAAGATGGGGAGGTCTAGAAGATCTTAGGAGAGGGACCAGGACAGACAGGATAGTGGTGGCAGAATGACACTTGTGGGCTGAGGGCAACATCTGTTTACAAGTGTTTGTGCAAATAGTCTATTATTTTAATAACCAAAAGCAAGTGCATACTCATTGATTGTCAGCCCTGCGCTGGTCCTGAGTATGGTCCAGGTAATAAGGAGAAATTCATGAGAGGAGGATGTTAAAATATTTGAAAGTAATCAGCACGGAAGTGATGACTGAAGTCACAGGAGTACATAGGACTGCAGAGGATTATTTCTTTTCTGCATCACTTTTATTAGAGTCACAAGAATAGCTTGTTAAAAATGCAGATTCCTGGGCTTCATTCTAGACCTACTTAATCACAATCTCTGAGGGCAGGATTTAGAAACCTACATTTTCAACAAAAATCTTAGATGATTCTTACACTCACTAACATTTGAGAATCACCACTGAGGTGTAAGAACAGAGCAAAGGGCAGACAATGAGGGACACCTACATTCCAGGTCTAGAAGAAGATGACTACATCAGCTAAGAAGACTAACGAGCCATATGAGGGAGATTGGTGTTGCAAAGCAAAGAGAGGACAGAATTTCTAGAATATCTATAATATCTACAATGTCATGCCACAGATAGATCAGGGGACTGAGACGAGAATACTGACAATCAGGAAGTCATTGGTGATCACTGAGGAAGGGCGTAGCTTAAGGAAGAGGGGAGAGAGAAGAAGGAATTAAGAACAGAGAGAACAGTTAAGTTTTGAAAGTGATGTACGTTAACACACACACGCACATGCGCCCTCGCGCTCGTTTTTTGAAGAGGGACCACAGGGGAAAAAAAGTAAGTGAAGAGACTAAAAAATCCCTGAGTGAAAAAGACTCAAGGAAAATAAATTTAGATGATCTAATTGTAATAATGAAAAGATGTATGATGGAATTGATGGTTTGGGGAAGGGGAAGTGACCTGCAATAAAGATAACGGGAAATAGGATAGATACAGAAAAATAAAAATACTGGGCAACAGGAATGAGGGCCTTGCTGATGTTCAACAACATGAATTTGTTATGCTTCCAAGCAGCCAGAGTAACAAATTTCCACAAGAAATTTTCAGTACGTTAACACAGAATCAAAGAATTTTCTCTCCTCTCCTCCCTTTCATGAAATGTGGATAGAGTAACTACCTGATCGTAAGAGACTAGGCTAAAGGTGGGAATGTCAAGAAAAGCCTGATGGACGAATCTGGCAACAAAGCAATGGCAAGTGCTTGCGAATGTAGTGCTCAGATGGTTGATAAGGTCCAAGGCTGGGTTAGGAGGCAAAGTGGAGCCAGGAGGGGCTTGACAGGTTGGAAATGCGAAGAGTTTATGAGTCTGGGACTCCTAATGAGTACAAATAAAGCACAGATTTAGTGGGAATGAAAGGACTGAGGGAGCTGGAAGGACCGGTGATTAGCGTCAGAGAATGGAATTTTCAAGTTCAAGTGCTTTAAACTTCTTTCCCCCTCAAAGTTGCCCCGGAGAAATTCATTTTAATGTGGTTCACTTGTACAACAATGCTGATGGGGAAGGAGGGATTTACAGTGTGATTTGTAACAGCTCTTGAAAGAAAAATATTATAGTCATTTATGAATTATCAAGGCACACCAGTAAGGGAAAAAGTTTAAACAATTACATTATCTGTTTGATGTGTAAACAGAATATAATTTATAAATAAGTCATTGTTTTTCTTCAGTGGTGGCTGGCATTTGGTGCACACACGCGCACACACACACATTCATATGACCTGGTATGTGAACCTTTAAAAAGATGGCTTAAAGAATAAATTCTAGTATATTGTTCTGGATCCATGTAATTGAATTTTTTTCCAGAATGAACTATAACAAAGACATCTTGGTTTAAGCACTTGGCAAGGTTAGACACAGAGCTGTTACTACAATTAAAGTTAATGTTTTGTCCACGTAATGAATCAGCCTTTTGTATGGTAAATATATGTTCATCATTACTAAAATAAAAGTGTTAATTTCTATATAATTCTACAACGGAACCTCAAAAAATAAGAGACAGAATGACAATAATTAATGATAATTTATACATGTTAAGGGCAATTTCTGGTATTGTGTTTTGATTATGTCACATATTACCTATGAATACTGTTTGTTCCAACAGCCTCTTCACTTTAAATCTTTATGAAACTATCACCCATCAACAATTTAATTATTCCTCATGTCCAGTCACATTACATAGTATGCATCCATAAAATATGTAACACTAACTTCACAAGGAGTGATGTACCATGTGAAATACACACAGACACACAGAGAAAACGAAGTCTCTCCCAAATTCTTTAACATTACAAAAAAGTAAGTTCTGTTGCCTATGTCAAGAAGTTAATTTCTCTCTAGACAATGTTACTTTCCTGAGGGTATTTTCCTGCTACCAACAAAAGTAGCTTTAAGGACTGCCAAATCGCACAAGTGACAAAAGGTGGCCACAGTTACCTTCACAGAAAAGTGAGTCACTGACATCTTCCCCATTCCTTCCTTTCCTTTCCTCCTATCTTTTCTCTGTGGTTATCAGATTTCATTCTCTTTCACGTCTGTTTTTTTCTTTTGTTAGAGCAGTCTGAGGTTCACAGCAAAATTGAGCAAAAGTACAGAGAGCCCCTTATATTCTCTGCCTTCCCACAACGCCACAGTCATCACCATTTGTTACAATTAATGAACCTACACTGACACACCATTATCACCAGAAGTCCACAGTTTACATTAGTGTTCACTCTTGGTGCTGTATATTCTATGGGTTTTGACAAATGTACACTCATCCCTTGGTATCCACAGGGGATTGGCTCCAGGACCCCCCATGGATACTAATATCCGAGGATGCTCAAGTCCCTTACATAAAATATGACGGTTGGGCTTCCAGGATGGCACAGTGGTTGGGAGTCCGCCTGCCAATGCAGGGGACATGGGTTCAAGCCCTGATCCGGGAGGATCCCACATGCCACGGAGCAACTAAGCCTGTGCACCACAACTACTAAGCCTGCGCTCTAGAGCCCGCGAGCCACAACTACTGAGCCCGCTTGCCACAATTACTGAAGCCTGAGTGCCTGGAGCCCATGCTCCGCAACGGGAGAGGCCACTGCAGTGAGAGGCTTGTGCACCGCCACGAAGAGTGGCCCCCGCTCACCGCAACTAGAGAGAGCCCGCGCGCAGCAACGAAGACCCAACACAGCCAAAAATAAATAAATAAAATAAATAAATTAAAAAAAATATATATGATGGCATAGTATTTGCATATAACCAACACATATCCTCCCATATACTTTAAATCATCTCTAGATTACTTATAATACCTAATACAATGTAAATACTATGTAAATAATTGCAAATACAATATAAATACTATGTAAATAGTTGCAAAGACAATGTAAATACTATGTAAATAGTTGCTGGTGTGAGCAAATTCAAGTTTTGCTTCTTAGAACGTTCCGGATTTTTTTTTCCTGAATATTTTTGATCTGCAGTTGGTTGAATCCGTGAATATGGCATCTGTGGATATGGAGGACCAACCGTAAACCCATGTATCCACTGTTTATATCATAAAGAATAGTTCCACAGCCCTAAAAATCCCCTGTAGCTCTATTATTTCCTGGCAACCACTGATCTTGTTACTGTCTCCGTAAGTTTCGCCTTTTCCAGCATGTCTTATAGTTGGAACCATACAGTACGTAGTCTTTTCAGAATGTCTTTGTCTGTTTTTAAAAGTTACTTTTTCTCCTTCTGCCTTGCTCTTCTGGTTTTTTGTTTTTTTTCTGTATTAAATGTTACAAAACAATCTGTCTTCAAAACTAAAAGTAATCCACTCATTTGATCAAATTTCAATCAAACATTTTATTTGGAACTTAATCTTTTACAAATGAGGACAATGAGGCACAGAGGGGTTAAACAACTTATCCAACTTTATCCAACTTGTAAGTTACCAAACATGAGATTTTAACCCAGTGAGTCTGGCTCCAGTATCACGTGCTTTGCCAATATTCATCATTGCCTCTCGATAACAGAAAAGAAAGCAGTATTATGTAAGACTAGCCCAAAATGTGAAGGGATAAGAACTCCTTTCCCTTACCCTTTATTCCCAAAATAAAGAACGTGGACTAAAAGCTTGCATGTATATGCACACAGACAAACAGTAAAGAAATGTGGCCAATTGACCGCAAAGAAATATGCTTCATAGCCATTCTTCCATGCTAAAAATATCTGATTGCTTCTACCTGGGCACCTCTGTGCATGTGGGACTTTCAAGCTAGAGCCACTTTCCTTGCCGCTTTGGTCACTTTCAGAAGATACGTAAGAACCATGGCGTTCATTTTATGTCTTTCTTGTGCCCATTTGGCTAGAACTACAGGCAGTAATAGTCGCTATCCTCTTTGCCGCTTTACTTTCTTTACACAACTTCAGTTCTAATTGAGAATATATTTTACTTGGAACAAATCCTTGTTTCTCCTCCCAGTAGAACATAAGCTCCAAAGGGCAGGAATTTTTGTCTGTTTTATCCACTGATTATTCCCAGGGCTTAGAACAATGCCCAGCGCATAGTAGGTATTCAATAAATATTTACTGTAAGACTGAATTTCATATCAATACTACCTAACATTTGACAAAGTCACTTACTTAAATAGTTTCTTTTTTTCCTTTTTAAATTTTTTTAAAAGTTAATTTATTAATTTATTTATTTTTGTCTGTGTTGGGTCTTCATTGCTGAGCGTGGGCTTTCTCTAGTCACGGGGAGCAGGGCCTACTCTTCATTGCGATGGCTTCTCTGGCTGTGGAGCACGGGCTCTAGGAGTGCAGGCTTCAGTAGTTGTGGCATGCGGGCTCAGTAGTTGTGGCTCATGGGCTCTAGAGCGCAGGCTCAGTAGTTGTGGCGCACGGGCTTAGTTGCATTTGGGATCTTCCCGGACCAGGGCTCGAACCCGTGTCCCCTGCGTTGGCAGGCGGATTCTTAACCACTGCGCCACCAGGGAAGTCCCTAGATAGTTTATTTCTTAGGCTGAGTTAAATGGCATGGAATAGACTAAAACATTTTACAATAACATTACCTTTATAAATTTTTCTTACATAGTCCTTTCTTGTGTGAAGAGCCATAAGGATACAAATTTATTTGGGGGAAAAGTAACATGGTTTCTATAATGGAAAATCCTGCTATTTATTGGAGTTTGTCAAGAATAATGTCTGTGATTTAGTGATAAAAAATGTTAAAACATGTATATGAGGCCTTCAAAAAAACTCAATAAAGTGTAAAACAAGATTTATTTTAAGAAGGGAATCACCATGGAATGAGAGGGTTGCCTTTTTGTGAAGATGAAGCCTAAATATTTCCCTAGATAAAGAAGGAAAATAGTGGGGTTCTCTGAGTCATGGTCATACATATGTATTATAAATAATTTGGAGGAGAGTTACAGACTGAAATTATTCATATTTGTAAATGGTACTAATTCCAACCAATGGGAGAGACCACAGTAAATTTGTTCAAGATTGTTCAAGGGGCAGTCTTGAACAAATTGAAAAAACAGATTGAAAAGGGGCAGGACAAAAATATGGAAACGTATTAACAATTGTTTCACCATTACACTGTTAATTCAAAATGATAGAGAGATTAGATTAGCATTGCTCCTGAAGATGGGGGATACATACAACTGGGAAGCATTACAGGTTTTTATACGACACTCACACCAGATGACTCCCTATTTCTCTAACATGCTTTACTCATTCTTACTTTTTCACCTTTCCTCTCTTTTCAACCCCTAAACTGATTTCTCAAGAAGGCTTCCATAAGGAGAAAAAAATGTGTTACATATCTGTCCAGATGAGTGTTTTCACATTGTGGGTTGAAAGCAGTATTAAAAAAAAGAAAAAAGAAACAGAACAGAATAGCACCGAATAGAAGGTACTACACGTGGTAAGGGTATTCACTGTGTTGGGAAAATCATTTCAGATACACACACATACCTATATACATATATACACACACACACACAAGCAAATACACATACATACGTATGTACTGGATTGCTATGTAAGATGCACTTCTTACTACAGGTCATGGTCAAAAAAATATGAAAGCTATTTGTCCAGGTGGTAGTTACATCTTTAATTATAAAGGACCAGATTTATATTCAAATCAGTCCAAATCCAAATCACTCTCAGGTCAACTTTGTAGCCAGTTTTCTGAGGGCTTGATCACTTGGTGAAAATTTTAGATCTGAAGAGTGAAGGGACCAACAGCATATCCATCAGGAACCTGAATGAACTGAATAGACTTTGCATTTGAGTCCTTTTTCTGATTCTCTGATTCTTCTCTGATACACTTGGCAATCTAATGAAGTCCACTCAGTCACCAGAACTTATTTCAGGCCTCAGGAAGTCTGGGAAGCTGGTAAACTCATGGGTCTCACACTCTGAAGATTTCAGTTAGCCCAAGGAACATTTCTATGGTTTCACACCATAGTATAGTACCACTAGTATTAAGTAAGCACTCAAAATTGCTAGCCTTTATTCTTATTATCTATTCACATAATTTGGTTTTAATAAAGTATTTACTTAAATATTTGTAATAAAGACTATGTTATCAGTGCTGTTAAATAATGTTTATCTTAATTATCTTATTACATATTATTATTGCTTAACTCTTGCTTTTCTATATAATGATTCAACAAATTAGTTGAATTTTATCAGTAATTCATGTTCTCTAATTTAAACTGAACAATTCTGGTCAATTTGAAGTTTTTATTAGTTTTAAAATATGCAGTTTTGCACACTTCTCCTAAAATGCTAAGTTTGTATGCAATTAAATATACTTTTTCATTTGAGAAGAGCAACTGATTACTCTTTAGAATTGCAGTTTTAATACCATGTACCTCTTCATAGAAATTAATTAAATTATCATTAAAAAATCTTACTATATTGTGTTAAAATTCATTCGGATAGTTCACTCTGAATATTTCCATATAGGCAAAATAAGCATAACTTACTCCAATTCTGGAACTACTATTTCTTTTAAAAAATGCCACCTTTGTTAATAAAATACTTATTTCATCAATACCATGGCCAGGTGAAAAACAATGACATGTAGGACAAAAACCAAACAAACAAACAACAAAACTGTCAGCATTTACTGAGTGATTAACATGTCAGTGTGCTAAATGCTTATCTTAGATTGGGTTATCTCTAATTCTTGGGGCAAACATATACACAGTATTATTATTCCCACCTTACAGGTTGAAAAATTGAGGCTTACAGAGGATAAATAACTTGCCTAGAGTCATGTAAGCCAGTCTTCCTTACCTGAAAGCCCATGGCTTTTATAATCCAATGGTAAGTGAATATAGCAACATTTAAGTGCTACAGACATGTAAGACGTTCTTAACCTTTGTTATATCTTTTTATTACTCATCTTAGCTCTTGGTTTTATCCCCCTTTCACCCTAAAACAAAACAAAGCAAAAGAAAAAACTCCCCAGTGTTTTCAATAAAGGTTGATGATTCTGCGGATCCCATGCAATTGGAGTATTTTTTTTCATGGTGGTGGTGGGTAGAGATGATATATACTGACTTCTGGTTCCATGTATAACAGAAAGCATGTGGTAGAGTCTGTGATACTGTAAGGTTTTCTTTTTTTCTCTGATTAGCAGCTCTGATTTCACTGTCATTCTTTGGCCTTCTTGGTTGGGATCTCCACTCTGCTTCAAGTTCATTCTAGTATACCTCAATACTTTAATATACTTTGTCCCATAAAAACCCAAAACTAATCCTTCAACAAATGTCTATTTACTACCTACTAGAAACAAGAACTGTACTAAATGGGAGAAATACCCAGACCAATAAAAACAGAGTCCCTCCCCTTATAAAGCTTACAGACAGCCATGTCAACAATTATGTGTGTGTGTGTGTGTGTATATATATTTGGTATCATGGGGATACATAAGTCATTTTTACCTGGGGTTCAGAAAAGGCTTAAAAGAGTAGGTGATTACTTGAAATTGATCTTGAAAGACAAGTATCTGTGATTTAGACAAGGGTATGCTGGGCAGACACCAGAATGTGCAAAAGCATGGAGACACAAAATAGCATAGAGTGCTTGGAGAATTACAAGTAAAGGACAAGTAGTTACGTATGGGGGGAGCATGGTGGAGTGAGTGTGTGTGTGTGTGTGATGTAAGATGAAACTGGGTAGGTAGGCAGGAGCTGGATAATGGACGGTCTTATATATCATTATTCTTAGGAAACAAACAACTCTGACTGTGGGAGAAACAAAATCAGATTTATATTTAGAAACAGCACTCTGGCAACAAGGTGGAGGGCTTAAAGAATAGAGTAAGGCAGAACAGATGGTTACTAAAATAATTCAGATGAGAGATGATAAGAGGTTGTACCCAGGCAGTACCACTAAAGCAGGAGGTTGAGTAGGGAGACGTTCAGAGATGATGTGAAGAGAGCGGCGAGGACTTGGTATTTGCTGAATACTCCTTCTGTACTCTTTGGATTATGATTATATATACTTAGCCCATACACAACTGACTTAGTAAAAAAAGGTTAAAACAAAAGGATTTATTGCGGGTGGTAGCTGAAGCCACGGAACAAGATGAGGTAAGACGCACATCTTAGTAAGAAGAAAACAGTGCCAGGACAGAACTCGGGGGGCACGCTGACAGTTACGGAACAGAGGAACAAAAGGAAACGAAGGAGACTGAGAAGTAGGAAGATAACAAAGTGGTGGGGCAGGAGCAAAAGACACATTACTTGGCGGAGGAGGAGGCTGAAAGCAAGGGCCCGGGGAAGGGAGGGTAACAGAAAATGAGGGCGACAAGTAGGTTAGGGTCAAATTGGCCTTCTATGCCATGCTAAAGAATCTGGACATTGGGAGGCAATGGACATTTTAAAATAGGAAATCATGATCTACAGTAGGGAGGACAGTTCTGGTTGGAAGGAAGACTTTTGATGGACTGATGAATTAAACTGCATTTGCTAAATTTAAAAAATTGTAGGCAACACAGTACCTCATCCAAGGGTTTACTTTTTAAGCCTTGTATTTCTAATGGTGAAATAAAAGCACTGTTCTTTATTAAAGGAATTTTATGTATCAACAAGTTTTCAGGAAAACACGTTGGGAGGCAATGGGACCCAATAAATCACACTGTTTTTCACCTTTCCTATGAAATGAAAACGGAAAGGTTTTCATAGGAAAGGTCATGCTTGCACATGCTTGCACATGAAGAAATTTGGTCTTAGCTGTTTATACTGTGATTTCAATTGAGTTCTGAGTATGGATAATCCTTCATAGGTTGAGTTTAGCCACCATTTAAAGTGTCTTCATAAAGATTACAATGTGATTTGGCATTGAAACAAAGTTTGTGTTAGAAGAAAAGCATAGAGAAAAAGTTGTGTAATGTATGATAAAAATCAGTGCCTAAAGACTAAAGGAATGTTTGCCTAAAATTAAAAGAAAAATTAAAGTGATAATAAAGCATTGTATCACAGTTTAACTGGCAGCATCACCTGCTTTTACTTTTTAGTACATAAAATAGTGGAGTTTTTTTTCGTAATGCTAGAAATACGGTGGGAAAGGCTGACCTTGAAGTTTTAGGGCTGGGGTTGGCATGTGAATCTCCTCCTTTAGAACGCTGAGGCGGGGCTGTAGGAGTCGTGTGTACTATAGACTCCTTCCAAGAGACTGGGCTCACTGAGGATGCTGGCAGAACACTCCCTGCACTTACTAGGGTCAGGTAACTCAAAGGACAGAGGCAAATGTTTTACTCATCTAGATACTTATGTTTACTATGTTTGTGGAAATCATGTTTCCCAAGGCTGCTAGTAGATACTAGAACACACAGGCAAGTATTACAAAGACTCCATAAAGCACAAACTCCTTCTGCCACATAACTTTTCCTTGTCTGAGCATACATTAGATACCCTTCCTACTTCCTTTTCTCAGTCTTGGAGCTTTCAAATCACATGTTATGTTTTTAGATGCTTCTGAATTTTTCCTATAGCAAATCCCTTTACTGGTATCCTGTAACACTTCCATATTCCTTTAATATACTTGCTCTTGATAATGAAATGGAGAAGGTAAGGAAGAAAGGGAGAGAGAGAGAGGGAACACCACATGCACGTAGTAACTAATTCAAACTACAGAGGAGGAATATTAACTGAAAGGATCTCTTCCATCCATCCTAGAGCCTCAGTGCCTCCTCTACAATAATAGCCAACATCAATGATTTCTTTTGGAGTGCATCACTCCAAGTATCTCCATGCATATATCATGAGCACATTTAGGTATGTACGCATGGGTCTCCAAGTATATGTATGTATATACTTACTTGGCAGTTAGATTTTGGGTACAAACAATATTGTTGGAATGTAATCCTTGTTTACAGATACATTAAAAAAAATTTACCACTTATTTTCATAATCTTTATAAATCTACCTATGTTTGGTGGATGGGTTAGGTCAATGATCGAGCTAATGAATCAACATTTATTTTATACCTATTATGAGTTAGATAATGCGTTGGTTGCCAAATCTATGCCTTTGAAAAATCTTATGTGAGTTGGAATGAATCCAAACAATTAAAAAATACATAAGGTAAAAATTAGTTCCTCACTTCTACTCCCAATCCCAGTGGTAACCACCTCTTGATGTTAGAGAGAGAAACATGGATGGTCCTGGAGGCTCACTTCCTATTCTACTAGAATAGGCTGATAGGAGCGATAAACTCTAGAGGTTCTCTCTTTCACTGTTACACAATCACCTAGATGCTCCCTACCCTCTTTCACTTTAAATGTGCAGTGTTTGGGGATCTCTATCAGATCCCTTTATGTGGTGCATCCAGACCTTCTCTGCTACGCCTAAGCACACTTATCTGTGGGAAGATAACTTGGGTGATGGTGTATGCTCTGTTAATTCTTTGATTGTAAGTTTATCAAATAAAGCTGATTTTATATTCATAATGCGTGAATAGTGGTACTTGTGTGCCCGTGGCATGACAGTTGTATGTTTTCTAAACTTTTTCTCTACGTTTTAACAGAAACACAACCCCACCCCCTACACACACACTCACACATACACACACATTAAAACCCAAATGGAGGAACACAATATTATTCTGCAATCTTACTTTTAAAAAAATTTATCAAGATAGTATGAATGTCCTTTAAAGTTAGTACATACAGATCTACTTTATTCTACCCATGCATCTTGAAGTCTCTCCTAAATCTAGCAATCTAAAGGAAACCATAAACAAGACAAAAATACAACCCTCAGAATGGGAGAAAATATTTGCAAATGAAACAACAGACAAAGGATTGATCTCCAAAATATACAAACAGCTCATGGAGCTCAATATCAAAAAAACACACAATCCAGTTAAAAAACGGGCAGAAGATACAGATGGCCAAAAGGCACACGAAAAGATGCTCAATGTCACTAATTATTAGAGAAATGCAAATCAAAACTACAACGAGCTATCACCTCACGCTGGTCAGAACGGCCATCATCAAAAAATCTAGAAACAGCCCTCTTGGTGCTGCTTGTGTGCTCGTTCGGTGCGGACCTGGTACCTCTTTTGTGAAGCGGCAGCTGAGGAGGCTCCGGTGCTCGCCATGGCTGACGAAAAGCCCAAGGAAGGAGTCAAGACTGAGAACAACGATCGTATTAATTTGAAGGTGGCGGGGCAGGATGGTTCCGTGGTGCAGTTGAAGATTAAGAGGCATACACCACTTAGTAAACTAATGAAAGCCTACTGTGAACGACAGGGTTTGTCAAGGAGGCAGATCAGATTCCGATTTGACGGGCAGCCAATCAATGAAACAGACACACCTGCACAGTTGGAAATGGAGGCTGAAGATACAATTGGTGTGTTCCAGCAGCAGACAGGAGGTGTCTACTAAAAAGGGAACCTGCTACTTTACTCCAGAGTTCTGTTCCTCCAGATCAAGAAGACATTCTCAATTAGAAAACCACAATTTGGTTCCACCACATCCTGATTACTACAGTATAGTTTCTCTATTCTTTCATTTTCTCCTCCCCCATTCCTTTATTTTTATACATAAAGTAGCTGGTATATGTGCACAAGCATATTGCATTTTTTTTTTAACTAAATGGCCAATGGTATGTTTTGATCGACATCAAATGGAGATGGAATGGGGAAAAACACTGGTTCTGTGAAGATACCCCCTTTTCTCCATTAGTGGCATGCTCATCCGCTCTTATCTTTATATTCCAGTAAGTTATTTTGCTCTCACTGTTTAACAAAAAAAGAACAACATAAAAATTCTTGCATACCTTGTTTGATTGGAGAATTTTAATGTTCTTCATTTATCATTGTAAAACTAAGGACAATTTTATAACTTTTTTGTACGTAGCTGTTACATGTAGGGCAATCTGTCTTTAAGTAGGGATAAATTACTCTAAAAGAAATGAATCCTAGATAGTTTTCCCTTCAAGTCAAGCGTCTGTTTGTTTAAATAAACTTCTTGTTTAAAAAAAAAAACATTTAGAAACAATAAATGCTTGAAAGGGTGTGGTGAAAAGGGAACCCTCCTGAACTGTTGGTGGGAATGTAAATTGATACAACCACTACGGAAAACAGTATTGAGGTTCCTTAAAAAACTAAAAATAAAACTACCATATGACCCAGCAATCTCACTACAGGGTATATACCCTGAGAAAACCATAATTCAAAAAGAGACATGTACCACAATGTTCACTGCAGCACTGTTTACAATAGCCAGGACATAGAACCAACCTAAATGTCCATCGACAGACGAGTGGATAAAGAAGATGTGGCACACATATACAATGGAATATTACTCAGCCATAAAAAGAAATGAAATTGAGTTATTTGTAGTGAGGTGGATGGAGCTAGAGTCTGTCATACAGAGTGAAGTAAGTCAGAAAGAGAAAAACAAAATACTGTATGCTAACGCATATATATGGAATCTAAAAAAAAAATGGTATTGCTGAACCTAGTTGCAGGGCAGGAATAAAGACACAGATGTAGAGAATGGACTTGAGGACACGGGGAGGGGTAAGGGTAAGCTGGGGCGAAGTGAGAGAGTGGCATGGACATATATACACTACCAAATGTAAAATAGTTGGCTGGTGGGAAGCAGCGGCACAGCACAGGGAGATCGGCTCGGTGCTTTGCGATGACCTAGAGGGGTGGAATAGGGAGGATGGGAGGGACGCTCAAGAGGGAGGGGATACGGGGACGTGTATGCATATGGCTGATTTGCTTTGCTGTGCAACAGAAACTAACACAGTATTGTGAAGCAATTATACTCCAATAAAGATCTATTAAAAAAGATCTAGCAATCTAAAGTTTTGTAACAAATTACCTGGATTGCATTAAGTGCCTCCTAGGTACAATATTCCAGGCAACTCAATCCATTTGGTCACTTGAGATTGTGCATGTCCTTTTCTAAATAAGTTTTCTAAAATTAAGTTAGCTATAACAGATAAATCTGTAAGTGCTTACACTAGAGGAGACAAGGCCTTTGTGAAAAAGGGTGTATACCCTAAGAGGGCAAGACCATGCCTCCTTTGTTTATCAATGGTTGAATATGGTGGGAGTTTGATAAATATTTACTGAATGACTAGAAAGAGAAAGAGAAAGAATCTGGAGCAAGGAGGTGAAGGAAGACCAATTCTTGTTGGTGGTAATGTGGCATACTTTATGATTTAGCCTAGATTTTCTACTGTTTAATAAACTCCACATCAACACTCTTAACTAACTTGGTGGTTTCTTGAGAATTAGGTGGGCATATACATACGCACAAAAAAGGAAGCCAATTAACTTTCTTCTCTTTTACACTGGACCAACTAATGAAGCAATGGTCTGAAGACACTGGACATCAAGCATTGAAGGACAGTGACCCCTGAGACACGGGAAACAAAGTGAGCCCAGCCCCACAACTGCCCCAGTTTAGTGCATGGAGAGAGTTTCCAGGCCATGGTGCAGGGAGGGAGAATCAAGGCAGAGCCTGCCAAACTCCTTGAATTAAGGAGCTGCTGCTAGAAGAAGAACTTAAGGTGGCTACAGTTCACATGGCAGAGTGCTGAATAAAAGAGCTGCACAGAGAAAGAACACTAAAATTTGAGTATTCACATGGGCACTGAACAGTGCATGTGTGTAAAGAAGCTACTAGAGACTGAGACAGAACCACTGAAAAGATTAGGAGGAACAATCTCTGAAGATCACACAGGCCAGGAATTGTACTGTTCCCACCAGCCAAAGTAAGAAACCTATTAATTCATAGGACATGGGGTATAGTAACTAAAAGACTTTGGTCTCAGCAGTGGGGAAAAAAATTAGCCTTAAGATGAACACTTCTTTGTTTATAAAAGCAAGACTTGAAAGGACCAAACATTTTCCAAGAAACTTAATCATGTCTGAGAAAAAAGCTTACAAAAACTTATAGGCGAAGGGAGGGGCAAGATGGCGGAAGAGTAAGACGCGGAGATCACCTTCCTCCCCACAGATACATGAGAAATACATCTACACGTGGAACTGCTCCTACAGAACACCCACTGAACGCTGGCAGAAGACGTCAGACCTCCCAAAAGGCAAGAAAATCCCCACGTACTTGGGTAGGGCAAAAGAAAAAAGAAATAACAGAGACAAAAGAATAGGGACGGGACCTGCACCAGTGGGAGGGAGCTGTGAAGGCGGAAAGGTTTCCACACACTAGGAAGCCCCTTCGTGGGCAGAGACTGCGGGTAGCAGAGGGGGGAAGCTTCGGAGCCACGGAGGAGAGCGCAGCCACATTGGTGCGGAGGGCAAAGCGGAGATTCCCGCACAGAGGAGCGGTGCCGACCAGCACTCACCAGCCCGAGAGGCTTGTCTGCTCAGCCGCCGGGGCGGGCGGGGCCTGGGAGCTGGGGCTCGGGCTTCGGTGCTAGCCGGGAGGGAGTCCGGGAAAAAGACTGCAGCTGCCAAAGAGGCAAGAGAATTTTTCTTGCCTCTTTGTTTCGCGGCGCGCAAGGAGAAGGGATTCAGAGCGCCGCCTAAACGAGCTTCAGAGACGGGCGCGAGCCGCGGCTATCAGCGCGGATCCCACAGCAACAGGGACGCAGAGGGAAAAACGGAGAGATTCCCGCACAGAGGCTCGGCGCCGAGCAGCACTCACCAGCCCGAGAGGCTTGTCTGCTCACCCGCCGGGGCGGGCGGGGGCTGGGAGCTGAGGCGCGGGCTTCGGTCGGATCCCAGGGAGAGGACTGGGGTTGGCTGCGTGAACACAGCCTGAAGGGTCTAGCGCACCACAACTAGCCGGGAGGGTGCACGAGAAAAGGTCTGCAGCTGCCGAAGAGGCAGGAGACTTTTTCTTGCCTCTTTGTTTCGCGGCGTGCAAGGAGAGGGGACTCAGAGCGCCACTTAAACGAACTCCAGAGACGGGCGCGAGCTGCGGCTATCAGCGCGGACCCCAGAGACGGGCATGAGACGCTAAGGCTGCTGCTGCCGCCACCAAACAGCCTGTGGGCAAGCGCAGGTCATTCTCCACACCGCCCCTCCCGGGAGCCTGTGCAGCCCGCCACGGCCAGGCTCCCGTAATCCGGGGACAACTTCCCCGGGAGAGCGCACGGCGCGCCTCAGGCTGCTGCAACATCACGCCGGCTTCTGCCGCCGCAGGCTCGCCCCGCCTCCTCCGTACCGCTCCCTCCCCCCGGCCTGACTGAGCCAGAGCCCCCGAATCAGCTGCTCCTTTAACCCCGTTCTGTCTGGGCGGGGAACAGACGCCCTCAGGGGACCTACATGCAGAGGCGGGTCCAAATCCAAAGCTGAACCCCGGGAGCTGTACGAACAAAGAAGAGAAAGGGAAATCTCTCCCAGCAGCCTCAGAAGCAGCGGATTAAAGCTCCACAAACAACTTGATGTGCCTGCATCTGTTGAATACCTGAATAGACAACGAATCATCCCAAATTTAGGAGATGGACTTTGGGAGCAGGATATATTAACTTTTCCCCTTTTCCTTTTTTTTGTGAGTGTAGATGTGTATGCTTCTGGGTGAGATTTTGTCTGTATAGCTTTGCTCTCACCGTTAGTCCTAGGGTTAGGTCCGTCCGTTTTTTTTTTTTTTTTTTTTCCCTAATAAATGTTTTCTTAATAATTTTTTCCTTATTTTCTATTTTTAAAAAAATTTTTAATAAGTTTTTTCATATTTTTTATTTTAAAAAATTAAAAAAAATTTTTTCTTAATAAATTTTTTCTAAATAATTTTTTTCTTATTTTTAGTATAAAAAATTAATAAATCTATTTTTAAAAATTAAAAAAAAATTTTTTTTTCTTAATAAATTTACTCTTAATAATTTTTTTTCTTATTTTTTATTATAATTGCTTTATTTTATTTTATTTTATCCTCTTTTTTTCTTTCTTTCCATTTTTTCTCCCTTTTATTCTGAACCGTGTGGATGAAAGGCTCTTGGTGCTCCAGCCAGGCATCAGGGCTGTGCCTCTGAGGTGGGAGAGCCAACTTCAGGACACTGGCCCACAAGAGACCTCCCAGCTCCACGTAATACCAAACGGTGAAAATCTCTCACAGATCTCCATCTCAACATCAAGACCCAGCTTCACTCAACGACCAGCAAGCTACAGTGCTGGACACCCCATGCCAAACAACTAGCAAGAGAGGAACACAGCCCCATCCATTAACAGAGAGGCTGCCTAAAATCATAATAAGGCCACAGACACCCCAAAACACACCACCAGACGTGGACGAGCCCACCAGAAAGACAACATCCAGCCTCATCCACCAGAACACAGGCACTAGTTCCCTCCACCAGGAAACCTACACAACCCACTGAACCAACCTTAGCCACTGGGGACAGATACCAAAAACAACGGGAACTACGAACCTGCATCCTGTGAAAAGGAGACCCCAAACACAGTAAGATAAGCAAAATGAGAAGACAGAAAAACACACAGCAGATGAAGGAGCAGGGTCAAAACACACCAGACCTAACAAATGAAGAGGAAATAGGTAGTCTACCTGAAAAAGAATTCAGAATAATGATAGTAAGGATGATCCAAAGTCTTGGAAATAGAATAGACAAAATGCAAGAAACATTTAACAAGGACGTAGAAGAACTAAAGAGGAACCAAGAAACGATGACAAGCACAATAAATGAAATTAAAAATACTCTAGATGGGATCAATAGCAGAATAACTGAGGCAGAAGAACGGATAAGTGACCTGGAAGATAAAATGGTGGAAATAACTACTGCAGACCAGAATAAAGAAAAAAGAATGAAAAGAACTGAGGACAGTCTCAGAGACCTCTGGGACAACATTAAACGCACCAACATTCGAATTATAGGGGTCCCAGAAGAAGAAGAGAAAAAGAAGGGGACTGAGAAAATATTTGAAGAGATTATAGTTGAAAACTTCCCTAATATGGGAAAGGAAATAGTTAATCAAGTCCTGGAAGCACAGAGAGTCCCATACAGGATAAATCCAAGGAGAAACACACCAAGACACATATTAATCAAACTATCAAAAATTAAATATAAAGAAAACATATTAAAAGCAGCAAGGGAAAAACAACAGATAACACACAAGGGCATCCCCATAAGGTTAACAGCTGATCTTTCAGCAGAAACGCTGCAAGCCAGAAGGGAGTGGCAGGATATACTTAAAGTGATGAAGGAGAAAAACCTACAACCAAGATTACTCTACCCAGCAAGGATCTCATTCAGATTTGATGGAGAAATTAAAACCTTTACAGACAAGCAAAAGCTGAGAGAGTTCAGCACCACCAAACCAGCTTTACAACAAATGCTAAAGGAACTTCTCTAGGCAAGAAACACAAGAGAAGGAAAACACCTACAATAACAAACCCAAAACATTTAAGAAAATGGGAATAGGAACATACATATCGATAATTACCTTAAATGTAAATGGATTAAATGCTCCCACCAAAAGACACAGACTGGCTGAATGGATACAAAAACAAGACCCATATATATGCTGTCTACAAGAGACCCACTTCAGACCTAGAGACACATACAGACTGAAAGTGAGGGGATGGAAAAAGATATTCCATGCAAATGGAACTCAAAAGAAAGCTGGAGTAGCAATTCTCATATCAGACAAAATAGACTTTAAAATAAAGACAATTACAAGAGACAAAGACGGACACTATATAATGATCAAGGGATCGATCCAAGAGGAAGGTATAACAATTGTAAATATTTATGCACCCAACATAGGAGCACCTCAATACATAAGGCAAATACTAACAGCCATAAAAGGGGAAATCGACAGTAACACAATCATAGTAGGGGACTTTAACACCCCACTTTCACCAATGGACAGATCATCCAAAATGAAAATAAATAAGGAAACACAAGCTTTAAATGATACATTAAACAAGATGAACTTAATTGATATTTATAGGACATTCCACCCAAAAACAACAGAATACACATTTTTCTCAAGTGCTCATGGAACATTCTCCAGGATAGATCATATCTTGGGTCACAAATCAAGCCTTGGTAAATTTAAAAAAATTGAAATCGTATCAAGTATCTTTTCCGACCACAACGCTATGAGACTAGATATCAATTACAGGAAAAGATCTGTAAAAAATACAAACACATGGAGGCTACACAATACACTACTTAATAACGAAGTGATCACTGAAGAAATCAAAGGGGAAATCAAAAAATACCTAGAAACAAATGACAATGCAAAAGCAGTTCTAAGAGGGAAGTTTATAGCAATACAAGCCTACATCAAGAAACAGGAAACATCTCGAATAAACAACCTAACCTTGCACCTAAAGCAATTAGAGAAAGAAGAACAAAAAAACCCCAAAGCTAGCAGAAGGAAAGAAATCATAAAGATCAGATCAGAAATAAATGAAAAAGAAATGAAGGAAACAATAGCAAAAATCAATGAAACTAAAAGCTGGTTCTTTGAGAAGATAAACAAAATTGATAAACCATTAGCCAGACTCATCAAGAGAAAAAAGGAGAAGACTCAAATTAATAGAATTAGAAATGAAAAAGGAGAAGTAACCACTGACACTGCAGAAATACAAACGATCATAAGAGATTACTACAAGCAACTCTATGCTAATAAAATGGACAACCTGGAAGAAATGGACAGATTCTTAGAAATGCACAACCTGCCGAGACTGAACCAGGAAGAAATAGAAAATATGAACAGACCAATCACAAGCACTGAAATTGAAACTGTGATTAAAAATCTTCCAACACACAAAAGCCCAGGACCAGATGGCTTCACAGGCGAATTCTATCAAACATTTAGAGAAGAGCTAACACCTATCCTTCTCAAACTCTTCCAAAATATTGCAGAGGGAGGAACACTCCCCAACTCATTCTACGAGGCCACCATCACCCTGATACCAAAACCAGGCAAAGATGTCACAAAGAAAGAAAACTACAGGCCAATATCACTGATGAACATAGATGCAAAAATCCTCAACAAAATACTAGCAAACAGAATCCAACAGCACATTAAAAGGATCATACACCATGATCAAGTGGGGTTTATTCCAGGAATGCAAGGATTCTTCAATATACGCAAATCAATCAACGTGATACATCATATTAACAAATTGAAGGAGAAAAACCATATGATCATCTCAATAGATGCAGAGAAAGCTTTCGACAAAATTCAACACCCATTTATGATAAAAGTCCTGCAGAAAGTAGGCATAGAGGGAACTTTCCTCAACATAATAAAGGCCGTATATGACAAACCCACAGCCAACATTGTCCTCAATGGTGAAAAACTGAAACCATTTCCACTAAGATCAGGAACAAGACAAGGTTGCCCACTCTCACCACTATTATTCAACATAGTTTTGGAAGTGTTAGCCACAGCAATCAGAGACGAAAAAGAAATAAAAGGAATCCAAATCGGAAAAGAAGAAGTAAAGCTGTCACTGTTTGCAGACGACATGATACTATACATAGAGAATCCAAAAGATGCTACCAGAAAACTACTAGAGCTAATCAATGAATTTGGTAAAGTAGCAGGATACAAAATTAATGCACAGAAATCTCTTGCATTCCTGTATACTAATGATGAAAAATCTGAAAGTGAAATTAAGAAAACACTCCCGTTTACCATTGCAACAAAAAGAATAAAATACCTAGGAATAAACCTACCTAAGGAGACAAAAGACCTGTATGCAGAAAATTATAGGACATTGATGAAAGAAATTAAAGATGATACAAATAGATGGAGAGATATACCATGTTCTTGGATTGGAAGAATCAACATTGTGAAAATGACTCTGCTACCCAAAGCAATCTACAGATTCAATGCAATCCCTATCAAACTACCACTGGCATTTTTCACAGAACTAGAACAAAAAATTTCACAATTTGTATGGAAACACAAAAGACCCCGAATAGCCAAAGCAATCTTGAGAACGAAAAATGGAGCTGGAGGAATCAGGCTCCCTGACTTCAGACTATATTACAAAGCTACAGTAATCAAGACAGTTTGGTACTGGCACAAAAACAGAAATATAGATCAATGGAACAGGATAGAAAGCCCAGAGATAAGCCCACGCACATATGGTCACCTTATCTTTGATAAAGGAGGCAAGCATATACAGTGGAGAAAAGACAGCCTCTTCAATAAGTGGTGCTGGGAAAATTGGACAGGTACATGTAAAAGTATGAAATTAGAACACTCCCTAACACCATACACAAAAATAAACTCAAAATGGATTAAAGACCTAAGTGTAAGGCCAGACACTATCAAACTCTTAGAGGAAAACATAGGCAGAACACTGTATGACATAAGTCACAGCAAGATCCTTTTTGACCCAGGTCCTAGAGAAATGGAAATAAAAACACAAATAAACAAATGGGACCTAATGAAACTTAAAAGCTTTTGCACAGCAAAGGAAACCATAAACAAGACCAAAAGACAACCCTCAGAATGGGAGAAAATATTTGCAAATGAAGCAACGGACAAAGGATTAATCTCCAAGATTTACAAGCAGCTCATGCAGCTCAATAACAAAAAAACAAACAACCCAATCCAAAAATGGGCAGAAGACCTAAATAGACATTTCTCCAAAGAAGAGATACAGATTGCCAACAGACACATGAAAGAATGCTCAACATCATTAATCATTAGAGAAATGCAAATCAAAACTACAATGAGGTATCATCTCACACCGGTCAGAATGGCCATCATCAAAAAATCTAGAAACAATAAATGCTGGAGAGGGTGTGGAGAAAAGGGAACACTCTTGCACTGTTGGTGGGAATGTAAATTGATACAGCCACTATGGAGAACAGTATGGAGGTTCCTTAAAAAACTAAAAACAGAACTACCATATGACCCAGCAATCCCACTACTGGGCATATACCCTGAGAAAACCATAATTCAGAAAGAGTCATGTACCAAAATATTCATTGCAGCTCTGTTTACAATAGCCAGGACATGGAAGCAACCTAGGTGTCCATCATCGGATGAATGGATAAAGAAGATGTGGCACATATATACAATGGAATATTACTCAGCCATAAAAAGAAATGAAATGGAGGTGTTTGTAATGAGGTGGATGGAGTTAGAGTCTGTCATACAGAGTGAAGTAAGTCAGAAAGAGAAAAACAAATACAGTATGCTAACACATATATATGGAATCTAAGGGAAAAAAAAAAAAAAAGAGGTCATGAAGAACCTAGTGGCAAGATGGGAATAAAGACACAGACCTACTAGAGAATGGACTTGAGGATATGGGGAGGGGGAGGGGTGAGATGTGACAGGGTGAGAGAGTGTCATGGACATATATACACTACCAAATGTAAAATAGATAACTAGTGGGAAGCAGCCGCATAGCACAGGGAGATCAGCTCGGTGCTTTGTGACCACCTAGAGGGGTGGGATAGGGAGGGTGGGAGGGAGGGAGATGCAAGAGGGAAGAGATATGGCAACATATGTATATGTGTAACTGATTCACTTTGTTGTAAAGCAGAAGCTAGCACACCATTGTAAAGCAATTATACTTCAATAAAGATGTTTAAAAAAAAAAAAAAAATATAGGTACAAGATGAGGTAATCTCTCTGAAGCCCAGTAACAATTTTAAGAAACTCTTCAGGCAAAAACAGAAAGCCTCATTAATACCACTAGCTTATTTGGAAAGAAGACAAAAGAGTTCTAAAATGTAAAAAAAAAAGAAAAACAAAAACAAAAACAAAAAAACTTATAGGCATGCAAAGAAGCAGGACAATATGCTACATAATGAGATAAATCAATATAATTGAAACCAATCAAGAAATGACACAATAACAGAATTACTAGATAAGGATAACAAAACAGTTATTGAAACTGTATTTCATATGCTCAAGAAAATAAAGTTTGAAAAGGGTAAATAGAAACCTGGAAGATACAAAAGAGATCCAAATTGAACTTCTAGACATGAAAACTATAATATCTGAGATGAAAAACACAGTGGACTGGATTAACAGCAGATTACATATTGGAGAAGAAAACCTTAGTGGAATTGAAGACTTAGTAAGAGAAACTATTCAAAAGGAAAGGCGAAAAAAAGGCTGCAAAAATTGAACAGAACATCATTTGTTCTATTGTAGGACAACTTCAAGCAGCCAAATATATGTGTAATGGAGTCTCCAAAGGGATGAGAGAGGGTAGGACAGAAAAAACATTTGAAGAAAAAATGGCTGAAACATTTCCACATTTGATGATCTTACAGAGAAAAGAAGTTTGACAAATCTCAAGCACAAGAAACGTGAAGAAAACAACAGCGAGCCACATCTTAATCAAATTGCTTAAAGCTAGTGAAAAAAGAAAATCTTAAAGCAGCTAGAAAAATAAGACACATTACCTAGAGAGGAACAAAGGTACAGATGACGGCATATTTCTTGGTAAAAACAATATAAACTAGAAGAGAGTGGAGCAACGTCTTTCAAGTACTGAAAAAGAGAGAGAGAGGGAAAAAAAGTCAACCTTGAATTCTTTACCTGGGAAAAACATCTTTCAAGAACAAAGATGAAAACAAACAAACAAATAAAACAAAGATGAACCCAGCAATTCTTAGGTGTATACTCAAAAAAAAATTAAAATAGGTAGTTAAGTATAGGATGGTTGTCCTCGAATGTTCATAACAGCACTATTCACAGCCAAAAGATGGAAATGACCCAAATGGCCATCCAGGGATGAATGGATAAACAAAGTGTGATATATCTGGAAATCTGCTACAAGAGTAGACTTCAGGTGCTTGAGATTATACTACATATATCTTTAACTTATCACCATCCAGTTTCATGTCATATTTTACTACCTCACGTATAGTATTATATGTATAGTACATTATACATTATACATAGTACTATACAGTATTATGTAGAGTACATTACAGTGAGATGCTCACACCACACACACACACACACACACAAACACACACACACAAGGTAAGCATGTGAGGAGATAGGTATGTTAATTAGCTTGACTGTAGTAATCAATTTATTATGTTTATATATATCATGTTGTACACCTTAAACATATACAATTTTTATTAAAAAATAATTAAAAAGTAAAATGAAAAAAGCAAAAATAAAAATTCAAGTTGCAAAACAAACAAAAACTCCCAAAGGTGAAGGCCAAGAAACTTAAGAAAAGACAGATAACTTCAACTTCATCAAAATTAAAAACTTTTGTGATTGAATGAACTAACAAGAAAGCAAAAGACAGCTCACAGAACGAGAGAAAATATCTGAAAATCATATAGCTAAAAGGATTTAATATCCAGAATATATAATGAACTCTTAAGACTCAACAACAAAAAGACAAACAACTCAATTTAAAAATGGGCAAAGAACTTCAGCAGACATTTCTCCAAAGAAGATATACGAATGGCCAATAAGAACACAAAACAATGCGTAACATCATTAGTTATAAGGTTAATGCAAATAGAAATCACAACAAGACACCACTTCACACCCACTAGGATGGCTAGAATTTAGAAAAACACAGAAAAACAAAAAATGAGCATTGGCGAGGATGTGAGAAATTGGAACCCTGGACATTGCTGATGGGAATGTAAAATGGTGCAGTTGCTGTGAAAAAGTTTCGTGGTACCTCAAAAAGTTAAACAGAATTATTGTGTGATCCAGCAATTCCACTGCTTAGGTATACACCCATAAGAACTGAAAACACATGTTCAAACAAACAAAAAAATTGTACATGAATGCTCAGAGTGGCACTATTTACAGTAACCAAATGATGGAAACAATAAATGTCCATTAACTGATGAACAGATAAACAAAACGTGATATATTTGTACAATGGAATATTATTCAGTCATAAAAAGGGATAAAGTACTGACAGATGGTGCAACATGAATGAACCTTGAAAACATTACACTAAATGAGAGAAGACAGACACAAAAGGTCACATATTGTATGATTCCATTTATATGAAGTACGTAGAACAGGCAAATCCATAGAGACAGAAAGCACATTAGTGGTTTCCAGGGGCTGGAGGGAGAGGAGGTTGGGGAGTGAGTGCTTAGTGTGTACAGGGTTTCCTTCTGGGAGATGGGATGTTCTCTAACTAAATAGTGGTGATGGTTGTACATTACAGACACAACAAAAGCCACTGAATTGTACAATTTAAAATAGTTAAAATGGGGAATTTTATGTAATGTGAATTTTACCCCAATAAAAAAGAGTGAACCCTTCCAGTTTATTTGGCCGTAGTAGCATAACAAGAGAAATATGTTTTAATCTTTACTTTTGTTAAGAATAGATAGAAATGTAAAAAAAAAAAGAGAAAAAACCAAACAACAAAACAACAAAAAGGTAAAATAACTTTTTGTAACATACAGAAGTGAAAAGAACTCATCAACAGCAGACCTGCTCTATAAGTATTGTTAAAAGAAGTAGATGAATCAGAAGCAATGTGATGCCAGGTAGAAATTTGGATTTACACAAAGGAATAAAGAACACAGGTCATGGTAACTATTTGGTTAAATGTAATACATTTTCTTCATATTATTATACTTCTTTAAAAGATAAAGTAAAAATGATAGCAATTTAATGTGAGGCTTATACATGTATAAATAGAATATGTGACAATAGGCGCACAAAGGCTGGGTGGGGACACAGGAAAGTATGTATTATGGTACGGTTTTTATACTATGCATGAGGTAGTAAAGTATGACATGAAACAGGGTGGTGATAAGTTAAAGATATATATAGTATAATCTCAAGCAACCACTGTAATAACAAAGAGCTACTGCCAATCAGCCAACAATGAGATAAAGTGGAATAATAAAAAATATTCAGTTAATCCAAAAGAAGGCAAGGAAATAAAAAGGGAGGGGGGAAGGATAGCTAGGACAAATAAAAAACAAATAGCAAGATAACAGACTTAAAAATAACCATATCAATAAACACATTAAATGTAAACATTCTCAAAACCCCAGTTAAAAGTCGTATTTTGTCAGACTGGATAAAAAAGCAAGATACAATTATATATGTTGCCTATAAGACAACCGTAAGACATAAATAAGTTAAAAGTTAAAGGATGGAAAAACACATACCCTGTTAACACTAGTCAAAAGATGTGAAACTTTAAAATAAAAACTAAAAAATAACACCACTAAGAGAAATTAAAGAAGATCTAAATAAATGGAAAGATATAATGGGTTCATGGTCATAATATTCATATTATTAAGATGTCAATTTTCCTCATTTCGTCCACAGACTCAATGCAATCCCAATCAAAATCACAGAGAGCTTTTTTTTTTTTGTAAAAATGATTATAGAATTCATATGGAAATGAAAAGGATACAGAATAGCCAAAAAGCTTTGAACCTGAACGGAGTTGGAGGACCAGTGCCACCTAATTTCAAGACATTATAAAGCTACAGTAATCAAGATGGTGTGGTACTGTCATAAAGACAGACAAAGAGATAATTGGAACAGACAGAGAGTCCAGAAACAGACTCACACAGATTTTTAAACTGATTTTCAACAAGGGTCTTTTTTCAACAAATGATATTAGAACAATTTGGTTTTAATATGCAAATAAATGAAGTTCAATCTATATCTTACACACTTTACAAACATTAAAAATGGATCACAAACTTAAAACTGTGAAAGATCCACAGAAAACACAGATAAAAACACTGTGACCCTGAGTTAGGTAAAGATATTTTAGATACAACACCCAAAACACAGTCCAAAAAAGAATGAACTGAAAAAATGGACAAGATAAAAACTTCTGCTCTTCAAAAAACACTGTTAAGAAATGGGAAGACAGGCCATGGAGGGGGAGAAAATATTTGCAAATCATATAGCTGATAAGAGACTTGTATCTAGAATATACAAATAATTCTCAAAACTCAATAATAAGAAAACAATCTGATATAATGAGCAAAAAATTTGAACACTTCTCCCAGTAAGAAAAAACAAAGGGCAAAGAAGCACATGAAAAGATGTTCAACAATTATGAATCATTAGGGAAATGCAAATTAAAACTACAATGAGATACCACTACACACCCATTAGAATGGCTGAACTTAAAAAGACTGACCATATCAAGTCTTTGCAAGGACGTAGAGGAACTAGAACTTTCATAGGCTGTTGGTGGAAACAGTAAATAATACGAACATTTGGAAAACAGTTTGGCAGTTTCTTAAAACATTAGATATCTACTATACGATCCAGCTATTTCACTCCCAGGTATTTACCCCAGAGAAACAGAAGCATATGTTCATATAAAGACCTGTACATGGATGTTCGTATCAGCTTTATTTATAATAGATAAAAACTGGAAATAACTCAAAATATTTATCAACAGGTGAATGGATGAACAGCTGTGGTAAATTCATACAATGGAATGTTACTCAGCAATGAAGAGGAATGAACTATGGATGAATCTTGAAATAATTATGCAGAATGAAAGAAGACTTAAAAAAAGTAGTGTGTGCGTGTGTGTGTGTGTGTGTATGTATGTATATAACGCATATAGTGATTCCATTTATATAAAAGTCTAAGAAATGCAAACTAATCTACAGTGACAGAATGCAAATCAGTGGTTGCCTGGGGACAAGGATGGGGGTAGAGAGGGCTGGGAGAGAGAGATTCCAAAGAGGCTGTTTGGCGGACGCATGCGTTCATTATCTTCATTTTGGTGATGGTTTCATGGTTATACGTGTCGAAAGTTATATTGTACAGCTTAAATTTGTGCAATTTAGTTTATATCAATTATGACTCAATAAAGCTGCTATAAAAGGAGTATTTATTTTCATTTTGAATATTTCTTAGCACTTTGATTTTGGCAATTCATTTATGTATAATCTCAGACATATTTTGAATAGCATATAAATTATTGTTAATTCTAATATTAGTCATTTGAGTTTCATCTCCGTATTATTCTCAAAAACTCCAAGCTAGTTTAAATATATAACCTGCTCAAAAAAAATACAGATCCTGAAAAACTTTCCTTCTCTGTTTTTTTCACCATCTATCATGAATAGTCTATTGGTATAGAAGCAATCTAATACTACCATCTTTCAGCTAATTAGTTTATGTCATTGTTTTTCAATTTAAGCAAACAATTTTTGTAAGGCAGACAAAAGTAAAATCCATGGAATATTTCAAATTATAACGCTTTTTTTTTTCAATCTCAAGGGAAAAATTATATGCTACAGTCAGCACAGACCTTTTAATTTAGGGTACTGATTCTCCATATGTCTTATGAAAAAATTTCAAACATACACAAAAGTACAGAACTGAATAATGAATCTATATGTACCTGTCACCAAGCTTCAATCATTATCAACATTTTGAGATTCTTGTTTTATCTATTGAGCTCCCCTCACCTTTTTATGGAACATTTTAAAGCAAATTCCAGGTATCATACCATTTCATATCACAGATATTTCAATATTTACATCTTTTTCTAATAAGCCAACAGCTTTCTAAAAAATTGCCTCACACAAAGTTAATTATACTTCATTACCAGAACACTTAATTTAATTTCTTATGCTTCTCCCCTACAATTTGTATAGGAGTGTGTCCCACTTAGAAATTCTTGTTTCATTAACTGAAGTGCACAGGAAGATGGTTTTTTAAAAAAAAGCAATATAAAGACATATGTATAAGTTTATAGGAATGTTAATATTTTTAAAAGAACTATTTTTGATAGGTTATTCTGAAATTAAAACAAACACGAGGGATCTAGAATATATTAACAAACAGAGGTTCATTTGTTTCTTTAGTAATTCACTTATTTATGTATCCTTCCATGGTTCCACCCAGTGACTTGATGGAGCTGGCTTGTAGCAGTTTGTGAGAGATGGCTGGTAAAGTTTTTGGAATTTTGTGAGCTGGTTGTTAAACATCACTATTATTAAAAATTATTTAGATTTATAATAAAAAAAATTTTATTAAGAAACCCCAAATACTCAAAAACTCAACAATTTTAATTTTACTATTATCTATGCTCTTCAGTTTACATGTCTATTGTACAATATCTATGTGGTGGAAACATCATGTTTGCTACTGAGCATCTTTTCTCTACTCCGTGTTTAGTAATGTTATGTTGGAGGCCTGAAGTTAGTCACGGTGGGACTATTTATGCCACAGATATAAGCAAATGCTACAAATTAGAACCATCCCTCACACCCCTGCCTGGACAGCCTGTTGTTAACAGTGGCCAGCACAATGCTGCTTCCACCTTGAGCATTAACTCTGAGTCAGGTACTGGAGTCACATGAAATATTTCTTGTCTTTTGAAATTTGAGCATAACGATCCTTCTAATGTTACAGTATTAGAAGCACATTAAATAGAAGGCACCAAATAGACAAATGTGAATAGGTCTGTAGGAAAACAAATGCAGAATACATGGTATGTATTAATAATTTTTAATATATGCCTTTAAAGTCCCTTTATTATAAGATCCAAAATATTAACATAGAGGGGCTTCCCTCTATGGCGCAGTGGTTGAGAGTCTGCCTGCCAATGCAGGGGACACGGGTTCGAGCCCTGGTCTGGGAAGATCCCACATGCCGCGGAGCAGCTGGGCCCGTGAGCCACAATTACTGAGCCTGCGCGTCTGGAGCCTGTGCTCCGCAATGGGAGAGGCCACGACAGTGATAGGCCCGCGCACCGCGATGAGGAGTGGTCCCCGCTTGCCACAACTGGAGAAGGCCCTCGCACAGAAACGAAGACCCAACACAGCCATAAATAAATAAATAAATATTAAAAAAAATATATTAACAGAGAGAAACTTGTTATGCTGAAGCTCAGGAAATAAAAGGAACCCTAGGGAGGTAGCATCTTTGGTTTGAATTGTTTCATTACTTGAATTTTAGAAGCATATAAAATGTAATTAGATATTGATTAAATAAGAAGAAGACTGGAAATACTATGTAAAATGTATACCTATTCTTTAAATGATACAATAGAATGCTAAGAAAAATAATTATGAATCTGATTTTTAAAAAATAAGTATAATTTGGGAACTATCATATACCAAAGACTGTGAGAGCTTAAGTGTATACCAAGTCAAGTGTGTTTAATAGATAAGTGATTTTTCATCAAAGAAGTCAAAAAGAAATCTATTTTAAAAATGAGGTTTTAGTTAAAAACTTAAAATGCTACCAAAATTTGCCAAACTTGTTTTGCCAGTTGATATTTGCAGAAATCAAAGCTTTGTCTGTCTAGTCTGCATTTATATTTAGTCTGGGCATTTAATCTCTCTTTTGATCTTAGGTTTTGCCATACACTTTAAGTTGTTTTATAAGGCTTTACCATTAAGTTAGTTTCATAGATTGTAAAATCATCTTGTACTGGCGAACAGCTTATTTTAAAACTGCTCAGAAAACACATAAAGGAGTAACAAGGAATTAAAATGAACACTGTGGTTCTTTATATGTGTTTCTTTTGTTTAGGTTATTTACCTCTTGGGAAAGCTGTGTTACTTGGTTCTTTTGATGTTCCAGGTCTTTTAAAACCATCGAGTTTCGTTTTTCTAACTGAAGCACTCTTCTTGCCAAGTGGACACTAGAACGGAATAAGAAAATTAATGCTTACAAAAGAGGAGTACTATCTCAAACACTCAAAATGTGTTTGTGTGCTTGAAAACTGACCATTTCCTAATAATACTTAAATATTAACAGGAAAAATATGGAGTCGAATAATATTTTCAGGTGTCAACAGTGGAAGACCAATATCCCAACAACTCAAATTTTGAAAGTAACATTAAAAATCTGCATAATAATGTAACTGTGATATATTGATTACCACAGTAATAGTTTCTAGCCCTTGCTATAAAAGTGGAAAGTTACATTATGATACTTGCTTGAAAAGACCGCAAGAAAGCAATTCACAGCTTTTCTTCATTTTTATAAAAATTTACCATTTACAAACAAATAAGGCAATTACTTGAAACAGTAATAACCTTGTACTTTGAAAAGCATCAGTGTTTTCCTCAGACAACATAATGCATTTTATAATACAAAACACAACTGAATAGATTTTCTCTTGAAAAAAGAGATGGAAAAGATGTCTGAAAAGTGGAGACAGATGTCTAACAGTAAAGGCAACGATTCTGTATTAAAAGAAACCACTAAAAGATCACACTGTGATCATCACAAGATGATCACAACTTACTGTATTGAGTGTAATCTTTAGTATTTAAAATCACATTAAATGTAAAATGTCCCAATTCTACTTTTAAGACATAATTAAGAAAAAAAGGTTCAGCTATAAGAATCATAAAATCATCCCTGCTAACCACTGGGGCATAATTCTTTAAAAAACTGCTAATAATGTTGAGAACACATGTTGCTCCAAAGCCCCTCTCTGTAATTCCAGAAACTTAAAAATTTAATATTTATCACATTTTCATATTCTATGTGAGTTACCCCATTAATCTCTGAATTGCAAAATCTGTAGAAACTGAGAAGACAGATGTTTTACAATGACAAGAAGTAAAATATTTTTGTTCTAAATGAAATTATAGGACAGAAATAATTCCATTGTATTTCAAATATTTCCTAACATCAGATAAAGGAATTCATACAAAACTCTGAAAAAAAAATGCTAAATGTCACCCTATACATCTATTTCTAAGAACTTGTTATTCCAAATGAAAAAGATGAGTTCTTTTGCTACACAGTGAATTGGGTAGCTTATTTAGATATGCTCATATCTAAATTCCTATCCTTTCAACCGGTGTAAGATTTTGCCTTAATAATCAGTTGGAGTCAGAGATGGAAAAGACACAGTCCCCGTTTTCTGAGAATCATTTTTTACAAAAAACAGCTTTATCGATATAAAATTTTCTTGATATGTAACTTATAATACCATAAATCCCGCCCATTTAAACTGTACAATTCAATGGTTTTTAGTATATTTAGAGTTGTGCAACTATTACTATAACTTAGTTTTAGAATATTTTCATTACTCCCACCCCCCAAAAATTTGTACCCCTTAGCATCACTCCCCATCCTCCCTGTTCAGCCCTAGGGAACCACTAATCTACTTTCTTCCTTTATTGATTTTTAAGATGTTTGCAGTTTAAAGAACTCTTATAACTCAACAATTACAAGACAGTCCAATTAGAGAATTTACAACAGTGCCTTGTTTATAGAAAGTTCTGAATAATTGCATACACACATTTTTGCACTTCTCATATGGTGATTTCCTTAGGAAGTGCAATGATTGGGTCCAAGCACATGCGCATTATGAATTTTCAGATATTCCTCTTGAAAGGCTGTACAAATTTAAATTCCTATGAACTAGAATGAAAGTTCTCCAATGACAGAAATTTTTTAAAAATTTGTTTTCTAACGTATTCTAAGTGCCTTGGAGAATACCTGGTACAACAATAATCTGTTCAGTAATAAACTGTTCAGTGAATGAACTTTATACAAGACCTCCTGTTTCTTTATGCCCTAGCCAACACTGGGCAATATCAATCTTTAAAAGTTGCTAACTTTACATATAAACAATAGAATCTTATTTTAAATTAGTGAGGTTAAACATCTCTACATTTGTCAGACATTTGTATTTCTTATTTAATGAATTGATGTTTATATCCTTTTACCATTCACTTCAAATCTTACCTACGTGGTTAACTGTATTCTACATCTAAATTACCTAAAAGTATCACGACCTCCCAAAATCTCAACAGAACCAACCTATTTTCCATTGTCTACTCTGCTTAATGTCCCATAAACATGTTTTGTATATTCCTTCCACTGTACCTCTGTTGGTCCTCCAGTCTGGAGAAGATAGGTTATTCCACTGATTGGGAGCCCAGCTTTTTCTGGAAGGCTCCCTCTGAGGTCCACTTCTTCCATTTCTGACCAGGCCAGCCTTCACTGATCTCTATTCCTCTGACTGACATAGGCTGGCACACAATACAGTGCTAAATTATATGGTTTTAGAATTTCTTGATAGTCTTTCATGTGTGTTCATCTTTTCTCCCCCAACAGATACAATTTAAATGAAGACTTACCCTCTGTGGTGTGTGCTGAACAGAGGGGGCACTTACTAAATCCTTCCTGATTGATCTTAAGTAAATTTTGCTCAAATGCTAGAATTTTGCTCAAATTGCTACAAACCATATTCCAAGGTTGCAGAGTCTCAATATTAAAGTACAACTAATGCTCAGCATCTAAGCATTGAACTAGTAATAAAAAAGAGCATAAAGTTTATAAGGGAAGAAGGCAAATGTCACAGATACCAATTCACCGCTTCCATATTTCAACCTCCTAAACCTTTAAATGTGGCATATTGTAGTACTGAGTGATTTGGTGCTATAGGTAGATTCTGTTTAGAAATCTGGCATATTAGAAGTCAGAAGAAAGGAGGGGAGTTTAGTTTAACTGAAATTCAAAGCAAGACAAAAGAAGAATTGCTCAACTAGCTGAGTCTATGTCTCCTTAACGACAATGTACATACTATGAAAACAAGCCTTTAATGAGTTTTTTTATAATGAGTAACCATGGATACAGTTAGGGAAAATGACTCCTGCTAAAGTTTGGTTGGTTGGTTGGTTATTTATTTATTTATTTAGTACTGAACTCCTCAAGAAAGCACTGCTTTTACAGGCTCTCTGTTGGGACACTAAAGTAGGTACAGCGTACAATTCTTCTTTGTAATTATATAACTGCCATGTGACTTTTACCTGCACCAACATTAAGTTTTACATCAACTAGAAACTAATACCACAAGAGTATAGTTTTGTATTTGAATTTTAAACTAAAATTTCACCTCTTATCTGGTAAACTTATTTCCCCAAGGGTTATCTCTTAGCTCTCTCAGCACCTCTTGCCTCAAAATAAAAGTTATCCTCTTGGATTTGTCAATGGCAGTCAGTACTTCTGATTATCACATACAATTTCATAGTAGCATAGCCCAGGCAATGTGAACATGGCCGACCTCCATTTATATCTGAGATATCAAAGCACAGTGGAGGACTGATGCTCTGTCCTGAGTCCTTCAATATCGGATGGTTCTCTTAGTATTACCAAAACTCCAAATAAATAAGTGTAGGTACTTAGTTACCTGCTAATTAGTTACTTGGTCTGAAATAACACTTGGCTTTTTGCTCGTTTTCAGTTTTAACAGGTCAGAGTCCTGTCTCAATTAGCATGGCACGGAAAAATGGTTCAAAAAAAGGGCAGGGCTTCCCTGGTGGCGCAGTGGTTGAGAATCTGCCTGCCAATGCAGGGGACACGGGTTCGAGCCCTGGTCTGGGAAGATCCCACATGCCGCGGAGCGACTGGGCCCGTGAGCCACAATTACTGAGCCTGCGCGTCTGGAGCCTGTGCTCCGCAACGGGAGAGGCCGCGATAGTGAGAGGCCCGCGCACCGCGATGAAGAGTGGCCCCCACTTGCCGCAACTAGAGAAAGCCCTCGCACAGAAACAAAGACCCAACACAGCCATAAATAAATTAAATTAATAAATAAAATTTAAAAAAAAAAAAAAAAAAAAGGGCACATGGGCCAGAACGATTTCAGCTTCAGAAAGCATAAGGTTGCTCCCTGCACTGCCTGCTTTCTTGGCAGTTACTGAGGACTAAATAGTGGTGCATTATGATTACCTATAGTTATATGAGTCTTTTTCTAGTTTTTCTGTAGGTTTAAACTTTCAAGTTGATCATGAGTACATTAGCAATAACTTTTTAAAGGTTTCTAAAACCAACCCAAATGAAATAAGCAAAACTTTCTCTAAGGAGGAAAATGAGAACTCACACATGTGAGAAGAAAGGAGAGGAAAACAAAATTTCATTATGCACAAAAGTTTGCTAGGAAAATAAAAAGCTTCCTCTGCTTTATTTTTTCCTTTATTATAAAGATTAGTCTACTGTGAGAGTTTCAACTTAAAGCTCTTTATAAAACTAGACAGAAACTAAAACAAAGATCAAGAGTATGCGGTAAATCTTGCAATTTGAAAGGTTTAAAAACCTTCAGAAAAGTCTCCACATTCAGATCTGCCAAAACAAACAGAGAAGCACACATGAAGACACGTTAGTGCCTGGGTGTCACCCATTTCGTGTTACAGGTTAAAGAGCATATCCAAAACATGCAACCAGAAAATCTTGTTTGCTATTTTCAAAACAATCGCTACCGAAACAAAAACATTACTTCAGATTTTCAAGCTCAGTCAAGTCAAGAAGAGCCTTTTTTATTTTAAGCGACTTTAATTGTATATGCCCTTTTAACTTTCCACAACTTTGTCCCGGAAAGCTTAACACAATGTTTAGTTACTGTTCATATCTCTATTGAAAATTCAAAATGTGAGTAACCTTATTTAACAATTATAATGTGTTTAAGATACACTTTCGGAAGTTATTTTTCAAACTAATTTTGAAAAATTAGTTTTGCTACTTCTTTATTGGAAACTGGCATTATGGTCTATGTCTTAAGAAACTGATTAATTATCAAAGAAAGTGAATCTCAAAACTAGTTTCATGTCCAGGGGTTGTTTCCACTAATTACTTCAAGAGGTCTCATTAAAATTTTAAAACAAAGTTGTTTTAAATGAAAACTCACCTTGTGCCTCATTAAAGTTTCTGGAACATTGGCTTTACCTCTAAAATCAACTGTGTGATCTATTTACTTTAAGAAACATTAATTGACATAACAAACTTTTATTGGACACCTACTCCATGCCAGGCACTCACTGTGTGGTGAACTTCTTCGCATCCATTTTCCCATTTTAATTTCATAATATATATTGGGTGGCAACAGGTAACTAGTGAAAATTTTCAGTGGCTATCCAATTTACTAACAGCAATATGGCACTCAAAAACAGAAGGCCTAAAAATTAAAGTTGTGAATAACCATTAAAAATTACCTTTTTGAAGAATATTCAATGATATAAGAAAATGTTCAGGGTGAAATTATAAGATAAAAAATTAAACTTCTAAGTTACACACAATAATACCTTAAATACGTAAGAAGATATATGTATCTGTATACATTTTTGAATGGCTATCTTTGGACAGTAGGATTATTGGTAATTTTCCTAATATTCTAAAATGAACATATATTATTTTTATAATCAGAAATCCCCTCCGATTAAGTGTTACCCTAAAGTATTTAATTCTGGTTGTTGAATATATGAAATTTTAAATCAAATTTAGTATGAATGGGATATATTGTGTAGCAGATGAGAAATAAGTTTCTTTGAAATTTTAATACATTTTGAAATGTGCTGATGTATAATGAAAACATTATTATGCAAATATTTCATTTGCCATTATGACTGAGTTATTTTATAATTCACCTTAAGCTTCCATTGCTTTAATTTCAAATGTGACAAATTAAATATAGATTCTCTTGAAGGTTATATTGCTTTCAACTTAAATAAATTAAACTTAGAGCACAAAGCCATTGACTTCTTTACAAATATCCATTAAGAAATCAAATATGGACTTTGCAAACTTCAGAAATGCATCAGACCCTAAACAGGGATCTTCTCTGCCACTGGTCGATTTTGTGCATACAGTAGGCACTCAATAAAAGTTGTTGAATGAATGTGCAAAGGAATGCATAAATGTCCTCTTTGGCTATCTAGACTTACTTTCCCTTCACTCAGTTTAGATGACCTCAGAAGCACTTCCTCAAAATAACCCTCTGGTTCATCATGAGAAGAATGCCTGGCACCAGCTGGTAGGAGATATTAATAGCATGCCCATTAGGCACTTGTTCAAGGCACATAGATAGCTCAGTGATAAAATCTTTAGAAATATTTGGACAGTTAAGATTATTCAGAATATGAATCAGTTGTGGGTCCTTAAATCTTCAATCTAAATATTAAGAAATCAACATCTGTTTTGGAAATTCTTAAAAAAAATAGTAAGATAATAGTAATAATTGCTTTCAATTTTAGAAGAACTCAGCATTTGGGGGCTAAAGAAAGCAAGCTTACAACAGAAAAATTCTTTTTTCTTCTTGTGACCAAGATTCTTTTGAAGGAATCAGATGATAAAATAGAGAAGAGAGTGGACTTCCTCCTTCAAATTTCCATTTTTAGCATTTTACCAATCATTTGCCACTGATAAAAAAGTCGCTTGCCCACAAAACTACATTTCTATTCCTCCCTTGGCAACATAATGCTCAAAAACGGAGATATGCTGAAAATCACGAATTATTCTAGGTCACCCTTAGGAGGGACTCAGGGGAGAATGGGAATGGAATGGCACTATAACAGATTTTTTCAAATAATACATAATTTAGAAATACTTGCATCTTCACTAAACAGAATTAACCATTCCAGCTACAATGTGATATCTGGTAGTCTTCTATCCTTGATCTATTCAGTGTAACCAGTAAGAAACATAAATTCTAAGCATCCTGTTGTTACTTCTCATAAAATGGTCTCTATCTTACATCACTTTAGATAGCTCTAAAGACCCATTACCCTCTGAGCCAAAGTTTCTACAAAAGCATTAGAATTAAGATGAATTGTTTTTCTTACTTAGTGTGCAATGTCTCTAAACATTTAAATCAATTCATGTAAAAATAACAGATAACAGCTCTGAATCCTCAAATACTCAGATGAAGAGACAATTCTACTAGGTATCTTACACCATGCTAGGTAGGGACAATGGAGAATAAACAAGAATAAGATGTAGTTGCTGACCTTGAGGAACTTTCCATCTAGCTGGGGAAACAATATGGAAAATGAGAGCCAGTGAGATAAGACAAATGCTCTGTTGTGTGGTATGTGGAAAACAGACATTACAGGCAGAGAGATATACTACCCTCATTTGGGGTAGAGAGGTAAATAAGGCTGGAGAGGTAGGGCCACATGGAAGGGCTTAGAAGTCTGATAGAAACATTTAGATTTGTTATGGTAGCAAGCAGGGCTCCTTCTGCAAAGCAGGATGAATTCAGGTGGGAGAAAGGAGTTAGGAGTTAGGTCAACTAGAAAACCAATTAATATAGGTACAATTTTCTCTTAGTATACTTTAAATAGTATCTCAACAAATAACTAGCGGATCTTCTAAAAATTTTCTTGGTCTTCACAAAGTGTTTTATACTTTCAATCACAGTATATATGCTAGCTCTCTCTCTCTCTCCCAATCTCTTTCTTTTTCTCTCTCTCAAGTATACATCAAGGAATGTAGACAGGTGAATAAAAAACAAGTGAAAAAAAAAGGAAGCATAATTCATTAATTTTAACCTGAAAATTGTTGGTACAAAAAAGCATTTGTAACTCACCTGAAATTAAGATGAAAATAAATTTAAAATGGTGTCATTATCACTGAATCCAATTCTAGGAAAATTCTAATGTACACTTACATTCTACCAACCATTAAACTCACTTAAAAATACATGAAATGCATGATTATTACTTACTGTGTTTGTGAGCAATTTAATATTTATGCATACTAAGAATAAAGTAACTTTATTTTGTCACTCCACTCAGTACACTATCATAAAGCACAATGTAATTACATTTAGCTTGAATAGATAAGTGAAATGAATATATATTGATTTTACCTTTGCTTCAGTCGTCTTTTGGCTGTTGTGGGAACATTAGCACCATAGCCATAAGAAAAAAGAATCCTTTCAGCCTCATCTTCATTTTCAACTGGAAAATATTGAAGTGTACAATGTGAAATTTTTTTTTTTTATAAGTATGGCAGAAGTGAAAATAAAAGAGGTCATAATAATGAATTAAGGAGCATAAGAACATTTAAAAGGGCTAATGCATAACCTCAAACAGACCATCTGTAAGCAGCAGCACAGTTATTTCATAAAGTATATGCTTGCTTGGATTTGTTCCATCTATTTTTAAAAGGTGTAAGGGACTGCATCATATGACACGTTAAGTTTTCTTGTTATAAAGCATAATAATACAGATGTTTATTCTGAGATTCAAAGGCTTTCTGCATGAAATGTATGTTATGTACTTATGAAAAAGTAATGATTAGCTCAATTTCATTACTCCTCTTCTTGATAAGAGAAATGACTATTTTTAATTAGGAAAGATGTTCATTATTTTATCAGAAGAACAACTTTATCCTAATTTGCAATAATGAAATTATGCATTTAAGTAGGCTACTCTGTGAAGAAAATGTACAGTCCTAAGAGTCTATTGATGGCCTTTTTAAAAAAATTACAAAAAACTCAGTAATACCATTTACTTCTAAATTTTGCTATTGTCACACCACTCCCCAAAAGGAATTTTAACTAACAGGTTAATGTTTTATGGGTAAAACATTTAAATGCGATGACAATTTACTGTAAGTTGAGATGAAAAAATATTTAATCAAAGGCTATAAAAACTAAAGGTTTCCAGCTCAATTTAAACCAGTTCATGACATATAACAATTTTTATAACATTATTCATCAATAACCAGTATTTTAATGTCAAAAAGAGAAACCTACTTTCAGAAATGTTTCAGGTTTAAGATAAAGCCAAATATTTTACATTAGTAAGTGAAGCTATTTGCAGGCCTATCACTGTAATATGCACTTATTTGTTGTTTGATCCTTCTGTAGTACAGTAAACATTTCAGGAATATTCATAAGTGTCTTTTTCTTCAATTTTGACCCTATTCACAGTGAACCAAGATCAGTTTTCAGAGGTAGGATTAGTAGTTATGAGGGACACGTGTAAGCAAGTGATGCTATGTGCCATTGCTGATAGTAACAGCTATCATTACTCAGATCCAAATTGGCTTCTCCAATCCAGCTCTATCAGAACTAGAGCAGGCATTTAGATACCTATCTGATGCTTGTTTCTCTTAAATAGTTCTAAGGTCAGAAGAAAGAGGGGTAAATTTAGCTAACATCTCAAAAACCCATCAGATATTGATGGACAACTTAAATTTGAGTTTAATACTTACTGGATTAATAACTCATGGGCTAACTATTCTAGTGGTGATTTAATTACAGAAACAATGTCCTACACAAAATGGCAAATGGTACTAAAGAGATATGAATGTGTCTTAGTACCACTATTTTTCCCATGCTAGAGGCATTAGGAAGGTATGGGGAGAATGACATTCACAGAGAATGTGCAGGAAGGAACTGCAATGTGTAAAGGCACAGAGCTGTGAAGTTTCAGTAATTGTGAGAAAAGTGGCTGAAGTTAGTCTGGGAAACAATAGTAGTAGAAAGGGAGGCCACGTTCCAACTGTGAATGGGACTAAAGTCTCATTTGCGAGGCTAACGAGTCTGGATTTTATTCTACAGACAACAAGAAATTAAAAGAGATTAGTACAGGTAAGTGACATGACCAACAGATTTTTGTTGTTGATGCTGATATTATAGGAAAAAAAATTCCAGTAATGGGAAAAGGGTGACCTAGATTGGTAGCACAGAGAACTCCTTACAGGTTATAGTAATAATCCAGTTGTGACTTGGTCCATAATAGCAATGGAGGATGCAGAAAAGAACCTGGATTCTAGACAAATGAGTAGGTATGGAGGTGAGATGAGGCACTAGATAGGATGAGGGAGGAATCAAGGTTGACAAAAGCTAGTTGGGTAATTAGACAGACTTTAACCTTACTAACAGATCGAGAATACAAGAAAATTAATACGTTTTAGGGAAGGAAGAGAAAATATAAATAATGTTACATCTTCAATGACTGCAAGAATTCCATACAGACCTGTGGAATCACTAGCCTGTGGCCAGTCACTGAAATTGTGGAAAGGGATAAAATTATCCAGAAAGTAGGTAAGTAAGAATTGAAGAGGATGAGGGAAAAAAAAAAAAACCCTGGGAACCAGAAAGAGTTAGATAAAAGAAGAGACAACAAAAGCAACGGAGAAGAAACAATCAAAGGCAGGCGACTTAAGAAGCAAGAGAAGAGTTTTGAGAAACGTGACAAATGCCCAGCAGAGGTTACAAGTAGGATGAGGATGGAAAGTAGGTCCCTCAATTTGACAATTAGAAATCTGATATTTTAAAAAAAATTTATTTAGCTTCTAGACAATACCTGTATTTTTAACAATTTGATGACGATCTTTGAAAATGAAACTCCTCAAATATACAAATATTAAACTTATTTGAATACAAAAAGCAATTCAAGTGTAAACAGGATACTGTAATTTGCCATGGTTACACCTTAATAAATGAAGTCTAACCATCTTGATGTCAGCTGAAATGAGCTGAATTAGATGATAATCCTTTGAATATTGTACACACTATAGTACTAAGAAAGAATGTTTTGCACTTACATCTTACAAATTTTGTTTAATCAGTAAGTATTCGTTGAACAAGGATAGGAATATTCTAATTTCCAATGTGAACGGATAGAAAAGAACCTAGTTTACTAATCTTCCAAGGACAAGCAAATATATTTTATTCTAAGATACTTTTAAGATGGTTTATAAAATATCATAGCAAAAAATTAATTTATATATCTTTTCTAAAGATTTTATTTAGAAAATATTTACACACATGGAAAAGCTGAAAGAAGTGTACACTCATATATCCAACATCTGGATTCAAAATTAAACATTGTACTACATTTATTTCTCACACATTTATCTATCACTGTATCCATCCATGAATCCATCTTACTTTTCTGATGCATTTCAAAATAAGTTGCAGATCTGTGCCTTCACCCCCAAACAGTTCAACATGTAAATCATCAACTATAGTTCAATATTACTTATAGTTCTTTTTTAAAAATAAAATTTACATATGGTGAAAGGTACAAATCTTAAGTCTATCATTCAATGAATTTTGAGAAATATAAACAGTTGACCCTTGAACAACAGGGTTTGAACTGCTTGGGTCCACTCAAACATGAATATTTTTCAATAAATACATTGGAAAAAATTTTTGGAGATTTGCAACAATTTGAAAAAACTTGCAGATGAACTGCGTAGCCCTGAAATATCGAAAAAACTAAGAAAAAGGTAAGTCATGAATGCATAAAGTATATGTAGACACTTCTCTATTTGTATATAGGCATAAGGTAATATTTAATATAAAATTAATGTGTTAGTTTTCTTACTGTTTTATAACTGTGCTGTCAAAGAATTACATTACCGTACTGTATGTCTCTCTCATAATTGGAGACACTGCATATCAGCCTATCATCACAAGCACGTGGTTTGTAAAAACGTGTAACAATGTTTCCAGTACTGTATTATGAATATGACTATAATACCATAAAAATTTTATAATGATTCATTCATTAGTGTATAGGCTAGGCTACTGTGAAGCAATCATACTGATTACACTGGTTTGTGATAAAGCAATCATATTGCTGCTTCTTCGTTATCCATGCACGAATTTTAATACCTGTAAATAAATGTCAATTTCTTTTTCACATTATCGTTTCATTTTTTTGGTAATATATATTTTTTATTGAAGTGTAGTTGATTTACAATGTTGTATTAGTTTCTGGTATACAGCAAAGTGAATATATATATATATATTCCTTTTCATATTCTTTTCCATTATGGTTTATTACAAGGTATTGAATATAGTCCCCTGTCCTATACATTAGGAACTTGCTGTTTATCTATTTTACATATAGTAGTTTGTATTTGCTAATCCCAAACTCCTAATTTATCCCTCTCCCACCTCTCTCTTCCTCTTTGGTAACCATAAGTTTGTTTTCTATGTCTGTGAGTCTGTTTTTGTTTTGTAAGTAAGTTCATTTGTATCATATTTTAGATTCTACATATAAATGATATCATGATATTTGTCTTTCTCTTTCTGACTTACCTCACTTGGTATGATAATCTCTAGGTCCATCTAACTTTTCATTTTTGATATCTAGTGTTAGCAATACATATAACATCTACAGTGTTTTGTATCATATAAGACAATATTGATATAGGTACTGACAGATAATTCATCTCGTAAACAGATGATGTAAACCTATGGTATTGATAAATACAGTAAAGTACTGTAAATTTATTTTCTCCTATGATTTTCTTCATAACATTTTCTACGCATCTTCAAATCTTCTATCTCTGACTTCTGATTTCATCACAATATCACCTTCTTTCTTATAAGGACCCTTGAGATGGGCTCATTTGGATAATCTTATGTCAAGACTTTTGTGAATATTTTCTCTGAGGCATTTTCTTAATTTGGATACCATTCCTCTGTCAGATATAAGACTGCGATTACTTTCTCCTACTCTGTAGCTTAGTTCTTCATTTCTTAAAGATGTCTTCTATAAGAGCAGAAGTTTTTAATTTTGATGAAGTCTACTTGGTAAATTTTTCTTTTATGGCAGTTGCTTTCAGCATCCTGTCTAGGAAACTTTGTTACCCCCAGTTGCAAAAATACCCATATTTTCCACTAAAGATTTATAATTTTAGCTATTACTTGCAAGTCTCAAATTAATATTAGTGTATAGTGTGAAATAAGGTTAAGGTTCATTTTCAAGAAGATGTCCAATTTTTTTTAGCACCATTTATTGAACAAACTTTCCTTTCTCTAGCTGAATGGTATGCTTCCTTTATTAATAATCAAATAATCAGACAAGTGTGGGTCTATTTCTTAGTTCTCTATTCTATTTTGTTGTTGTATTTGTCTTTCTTTATGTCAGGAGTATACTAGCTTGATACTGTAGCTTTATATTAAGTCTTGAAGTCTAAGTCTTGAAGTGTAACTCTTCCAATTTTGTTCTTTTTTTTCAAAATTATTTTGGTTACTCTAGTATGCATATGTTTTCTTTGCCTTTAGGCAAATAACAACAATGAAATTGCTGGATCACTGAATAGGCTGTTTGGTTTTATAACAAAGTGTCAGTTCTTCCACAGTCTCACCAACATTTGGTATAACCAGTCTTGCTAATTTCAGCCATCCTGGTAGGTGTGCCGTGGTATTATTAAAAGTAGACCTTTTAATAAGTCCTTTGAATTTCCACATAAACGGAATACAAAAATGTTAAAAAGAAAAAGGAATTATGATTGGGACAATATTGAATTTATAGAATTCATGATATATCTATTGATCTTTTAGCAAGTCTTCTTTAATTTTTCTTAGCAATGGCTTGTATTTCGTGTGGTTCAATTTATTCCTACGTATTTTATGTTTTTTGATACTATTGTAAATGAAATTGCTTTTTCTTTTTGAAATTGCTTTTTAAATTTCTTTTTCCAATTGTTTGCTTCTAGTGTGTGTGTGTGTGTGTGTATATATATATATATATTTTTTTTTTAAATTTTATTTATTTTTGGCTGTGTTGGGTCTTTGTAGCTGCGCAGGGGCTTTCTCTAGTTGCAGCAAGCGGGGGCTACTCTTTGTTGTGGTGTGCAGGCTTCTCATTGCGGTGGCTTCTCTTGTTGCGGAGCATGGGCTGCATGTGAGTGGGCTTCAGTAGTTGCAGCATGCGGCTCAGTAGTTGGGGCACGCAGGCCCTAAAGCATGCAGGCTTCAGTAGTTGCGGCGCATGGGCTCAGTAGTTGCAATGCGTGGCCTCTAGGGCGTGCAGGCTTCAGTAGTTGTGGTGCGTGGGCTCAGTAGTCATGGCTCGTGGGCTCTAGAGCACAGGCTCAGTAGTTGTGGCGCACAGGCTTAGTTGCTCTGAAGCATGTGGGATCTCAGTTCCCCGACCAGGGATCGAACCCATGTCCCATGCACTGGCAGGTGGATTCTTAACCACTGCACCACCAAGGAAGCCCGAGCTTCTAGTATATCTCTGTGTAATTATTATAGCCTGTTAAATTTACTTATCAGTGTTAGTGATTGTTTTGTAATCTGAAAATACCGTCTTCCTATTCCTTTCCGATCTTTATACTTATTTTTCCTTTCTTGCCTTAGTTCACGGGCTAGGAGTTCAAATACAATGTTTAATGTAAGTTATGAAAATAGAAATCCTTGCCTGGTTCTCTCCTTTAAAGGGAAAGCATTTGATATTTCATCATTAGGTATAATATTAGCTGTACGTTTTTTGTAGATATCTTTTATCAGGTTGAGGAAGTTCTCTTCTACTCCTAATTTGTTTAGATAGAGGGATATCTGCAAAACTATAGAGATAAAGAAGTATGGAACTTTCAAAATAATGCAATATGATAGGGAATGGCAAGGCATAAAAAAGTACAAAGATAAATAAGTCTAATCATAAAAAGACATGCTAAGGAATTTGACTTTAGGCTGTTTAAAGTTGATAGGGGCATTAAAGCAGGTGTACGGTATGATCAAATCTGTATTTTATAAGGATTACTCAGACTCCATGAAGAAACTGAAGATAAATTTGGAAACTATCGTAGTTATTAGACATTGGCCTTGGAAATTAAAAAAAAAGGCAATGATAGGAATAAAATAAAAGTTTTTCTTAAACTGGGCTATCAACACAATACAGTCTTTACGAGAAAAGGTGCCCCAAATAAAGTCAACCTCAACTTCAATTGAAGTTTAAACCCATTTTTATAAGAATGCCACTATTATTTCTGACTTCTGAACAGAAATAATGTACTGTAGCAAACATCACTGTCAATGGTGAAATGTTAATTTAGAATATTCCCTTGGAGTCAGGGACAACACTGGAAGACAGAAAATAAGAGGAAAAAAAAGAAGTAGAAATTAAAGTCAAAGTCTATAACACAGTGTATGCAATGAATTTCTATCTGTCCTTCAATTTCTATCTGTCCCTCAATTTCTATCTGTCCCTCATTCAAATGTCATCTCCCCTCTCAGGGATTCCTCACCTCCAACATGGAATTAACTCAAGATCTCTTCTGTACTTAACACCAAGAACTGCCTCTCTCTTGCTAATAGCACTTTAATTATCTGTTAATATGTTTGTCTCTCCCACTAGACTAGACTAGGAATACCTATAAGCAAGAATTATTGCATGAACTCCATATCCCCAGATCCTGGCATATGTATTCACTTAATAATTGTTTAATGAATGAGCTAAATAAATGAAAAGATAAAACCTTGGCATATGTAATCACTTTATTGCTGAATGAGTGAGGTAAATAAGTGAAAAGATAAAATCGATCATAGTTAACCATATTTTTTTGTGATCTCAACTACTAGAATTAAAGTTAACTAATTTTAAAAAATTAATTAATTAATTAATTAGGCTGTTTTGGGTCCTCAGTGCTGCGCACAGGCTTTCCCTAGTTGCGGTGAGTGAGGCTATTCTTTGTTGCGGAGCACGGGCTCTAGGAGCACGGGCTTCAGTAGTTGTGGCACGTGGGCTTTAGTAGTTGTGGCCCGCGGGCTCTAGAGTGCATGCTCAGTAGTTGTGGTGCACGGGTTTAGTTGCTCCGTGGCATGTGGGATTTCCTGGACCAGGGCTCAAACCCGTGTCCCCTGCACTGGCAGGCAGACTCTAAACCACTGTGCCACCAGGGAAGTCCAAAGTTAACTAATTTTTAAAATGTAAAGTATTCTTTCAAAAAAAAAGTTACAAGTTATATTTCAAAGAAATATAGCAAAGCAGTTTTAGAAACAGTATCAGGTTCCTTGTGCTGCCAGAAAAAAAAGCTGTGTGTGGAGTGGTGGGAGACTTACTTTCTGCAGTTTGCATTATTATTTCATCAAGCTCTTTTTCCAGTTTCTCATAAATGTCTAGCCTTGCCTGATGTTCAGAGTTCTGTGCTTGAAGTTCGGTAATACGTTTTTCAGAAGAGGCTTGGAGACTATAAAATTCTTTAGTTAAAACCTAAGAGTGGAAGAAAAAAAATTGCAAAGGCAGAATTAAGGAGGTTGACAGTTAAGACAAAAACATGATACAAAATTTTTTTTTAATGATTTAGACATGAAGAGAAAGTAGCTCAATTAAGATGACTGAGGAGGTAAAATACATTTATTTCTGAGGAAAATAATTAATTTGTTTTTAAATTAAAATTATGAAGCACTTTATTACATAAATTGAAAAAAATTTAAAACTTAGTAATAGTTATAGAAGTAACATTAGCATTTGCTTATTAGAATTCAAAAAATTCCATAATGCTATACTCCTCACCTAGGTGGAGGTTATTTATCTGGTGACCACAGGTATTTCAGAAAGGCTTACAGAGCTGTGTGTAAAAATTATATACTCATAATGAGTCCTTCAGTTTTCCACCAGAGATTATTTCATTTAGTCTTTTTAAAAATTTATTTATTTATTTATGTCTGCATTGGGTCTTCGTTGCTGTGCGCAGGCTTTCTCTAGTTGCAGTGAGTAGGGGCTACTCTTCGTTGCAGTGTGCGGGCTTCTCATTGCAGTGGCTTCTCTTGTTGTGGAGCACGGGCTCTAGGTGTGCAGGCTTCAGTAGTTGTGGCACATGGGCTCAGTAGTTGTAGCTTGCGGGCTTTAGAGCGCAGGCTCAGTAGTTGTGGCGCACGGGCTTAGTTGCTCCGTGGCATGTGGGATCTTCCCGGACCAGGGCTCGAACCCGTGTCCCCTGCATTGGCAGGCGGATTCTTAACCACTGCGCCACCAGGGAAGTCCTATTGCATTTACTCTTACCATGGTTTTAATAAGATTCTTGGTTTGCTGAACAATCAAAAATTCAAAGCAGCAAATCAAAATGTAAATGTGAAGTGCTACTCGGAGCAGTATCAGAAAATGCCTTTGTATAGAAAGAAAGGCTAAAAAATTATTAAAAAGAGATATAAAAGACATGGAAATTGGAGTTATTTTATGTCAGAACAAAAAATCCTGTATTCTCCTATGGTAACTCATTGAAGGAATCACTAGGGTGACAATAATGAACTCACTAAAAAAGGAGACATTTCTAGTAACAAAGGAATGTTCTAATGCTTACAATAAATTCCAACTACCTAGAAAGTTTACTTACTAGTACAGACTAAATTATGGGGTGGTATTACACTTACTTCCTAACACAACATAAGTAATGTAGTATTTCCTGAGAAGCAATAGGATATTATGGTAAGAATATGGTTTGGAGCCAGAAAGATTTGGATTTCAATCCTGGCTTTGACACTTATTCGTTGTGATCTTAGGTAATTATTCTTTCTATGCCTACCTCAGAATATTGCTGGAAGGATTACATGAGAGGATAAACTCACAGTGCTTAGCAGAGTGTCTAGAACATAGTAAAAGTGCTGAAAAATATTATTATCACGGCAGGAAATACAACTATGAGAACTTTGTATTACATGGTTTGTAAAAATGAGATGTATTGCTTTAATTATCCTGAATTCTCTATTAGTTTCTCTAATGACAAAGTTCACCTTAAGAAATGTATGCGATTGTGTGCTTCCTGTGATGGGGAGAAAGAAGATGTGGAAGATCTATTTACAGTTTTTAACAAGCAGAAATTCTGATTTAATATTCTTTTAATCTATTCCATCTCATTTTCCTCAATTATTTCCATCAGAACTCCCCCCCCAGGGGCTTCCCTGGTGGTCCAGTGGTTAAGACTCCGTGCTCCTAGTGCAGAGGGCACAGGTTCGATCCCTGGTTGGGGAACTCAGCTCCCGCATGCTGCACAGTGAGGCCAAACAAATAAATAAATAAATTAACCCCCCTCCCCCAACCCTAGATAAACTAAACATCATTCCCCACCCTCCAAATACATTCCTTTGAAGGGCGGAGAAAGAATAACATGGGAATAATATCTGTAGGATGATTTCTAGTGTCCCTGATTGGGTCAGAAAAAGAAAATTCCTGTTTTAGCATTATTCATTCTTGCTGGCCGGAAATGTTTTCTAGAGAATTTATTATAACAAAATCACTGCACAGTTGAACAATCTGGAGCTTTCAGAGAGTTCATTACATTGGGATGTAATTCATTAAGAATCTGGTGGCTGGACTTCCTTGGTGGCACAGTGGTTGGGAATCCGCCTGCCAATGCAGGGGACATGGGTTCGAGCCCTGGTCCGGGAGGATCCCACATGCCGCGGAGCAACTGGGCCCGTGCGCCACAACTGCTGAGCCCGCGTGCCTAGAGCCCGTGCTCCGCAACAAGAGAAGCCCCCGCTCGCCGCAAGTAGAGAAAAGCCCGTGAGCAGCAACGAAGACCCAACGCAGTCAAAAAAATAAAAATAAATAAATAAAAAATAATTAAAAAAAAAAAAAAAAAGAATCTGGTGGTTGAATTCCCTGTCGAAAGAGAGGATCAGTAAGGATAGTGTTAAATGGCAATTCCTACAGCACAGCTGATACCTTTCATCTGTACCACACTTTCTCCAATAAAAATACCACACAAAGAAAAACTGCAGAAATGGATATCTAAAGAGATAAAGAATCAAAATGTTGAAGATGAGATATTTCATAAAATACTATTTTAAGAAGAGACTTAAAAGTAGTATTAAATTGAGAGGTACAATTTAAAATTCTCATTCATAACATAGAGAAGAGATTGTCAGAAACTTTTGACTTGGGGTACCTTCCAATACCTCAGTACCCCATGGTAGTGAATTCCCCTTTGTTATGGATTTGTCTGAGTGGCTGCTATGAAAAAATTTATTACAGTTTCTGAGAAGCCATTGAAGAACTTGATTATTGGACCTATGGAAGGTTATTACATTAAAGATTCTTTAGGAAAAAACCAATCTATGAACATTTGAGTTTAAACACGAATGCAAAAAATAGGTCAACTGCTTTTAGGAATCCATTAAATATCAAGCTTTCACAGTGGATATCTCCTTCCTTTAAATAATAGAATGATAATACAAAATTATATAAAATTATATAGATAACACATACATAAAATGAATGAAAATACAAAATTATAGGTCAATAATTGCTTTAAAAAGAGACAAAAACATAAAGCCAGTGTTTTGAAAGCTTTTGGCAATTGATAATTAAGAAAAAATAAAACAAATTGTTCCCAAGTTATAAATCAATGAGAATACTGGGTAAAAGCCACTGAAAAGTACATAATTATAGCAATCTCTACCTTTCACAAAATTATTCCTCGCTGAATTCATTATAAATAACAATTGTCTAAGATACCTTCTACTACTTAAGAAAAATGGATTCAAACAATGGTACTATATTAGCTTTCATCAAACCATTCACTCACTCATTAAATACTTATTGAGCATCCACCATGAGTGAGGCGCTGTGTTAGGCATCAGTGACACAGTAATAAATAAATAGTCCTTGTCCTCTCAAAAATCCTAGTTTAACAAAGGAGAAGCTGTAAAGAAACTCCCCTACAGCCTCAGTTTTATCAACCAAGGTTTTTAGAATCATAATATTTTTTACAAAGTTGTTTTTCCATGTAAGACCTTTACCCAAGAGAACACAATAATTATTAGTCACCTACATCCACAGACCAAGTGGGTAGGTCTATGGGAAAGTGGTTTTCATACCACTTTCCCATAGACCTCCTTTAGGAGGTCGAGAAATCAATTTACACTGCAACCAGCTAAAAATAATAGAATAGAATGGTTTAGAAAACATCAGCGCTGTATGTTGTGAAGTACTGGTTAGTGAAATGTTTGTTTCAGTACAGAGAGAGGGGAAGTGCTTCTCTACCTTCCTAAATATAACCCCACCCCCCATCCCAAACACATCCTTAAGCACAGCCATCCAATGTGAAAAGAAAAAGAAATTGCTAGGAATTATAAAATTAAACCATGAAAAATTCCAAAAGATGAATACAAAATCAGAGCTAATCTAATCTAAAATGTGTGGGAGAGTCAGCAGTGGCAGATTATGACTGCAGCAATTTCCCAAAGAAGGAAGGTACCTGAATGAGTTTTTTTTTTTTTTTAAATTTAATTTAATTTAATTAATTTATTTTTGGCTGTGTTGGGTCTTCGTTTCTGTGCGAGGGCTTTCTCTAGTTGCGGCAAGCGGGGGCCACTCTTCATCGCGGTGCGCGGGCGTCTCACTATCGCGGCCTCTCTTGTTGCGGAGCACAAGCTCCAGACGTGCAGGCTCAGTAATTGTGGCTCACGGGCCCAGTTGCTCTGTGGCATGTGGGATCTTCCCAGACCAGGGCTCGAACCTGTGTCCCCTGCATTAGCAGGCAGATTCTCAACCACTGCGCCACCAGGGAAGCCCTGAATAAGTTTTAAATGCTGAACACTGCTTTGTTTAGAAGTAAGCATCATCTACAATTTTTACTTACGTTTCTTTAAATATGTATTATTTAACATTGTTTTTATGTTTTTCCCTAAGGCTTTATTTCCTGAGACTCTATTTTGTTAGTTTTACTTAACAGAGTACTTTTCAGAAATGAAATTTCTGAAAGATTGTTATAATGAATACTTACATCATTAGCTAATTAATCATGTTAATGATATTACTGCACCTTTCATTCCATGTTTTTAATTTTAATTTTAATTTTATTTATTTATTTTTTAAAGATTTTATTGATGTGGACCATTTTTAAAGTCTTTATTGAATTTGTTACAATATTGCTTCTGTTTTACATTTTGGTTTTTTGGCCATGAGGCATGTGGGATCTTAGCTCCCCAACCAGGGATGGAACCCACACCCAGTACATTGGAAGGCAAAGTCTTAACCACTGGACCGCCAGGGAAGTCCCATGCTTAGTTGCAGCACGTGGGATCTTCAGTTGCGGCATGTGGGATCTTTAGTTGCGGCATGTGGGACCTAGTTCCCTGACCAGGGATCAAACCTGGGTCCCCTGCATTGGAAGCATGGAGTCTTAGCATGGACCACGAGGGAAGTCCCTCATTCAGTGTTATTATTTTTTTAATTTTTTATTATTTTTAAAATAAATTTATTTATTTTTGGCTGCATTGGGTCTTTGTTGCTGCACGCGGGCTTTTTCTAGTGGCGGGGAGCGGGGGCTACTCTTCATTGCTGTGCACGAGCTTCTCATTGCAGTGGCTTCTCTTGTTGTGGAGCACGGGCTCTAGGCGTGCGGGCTTCAGTAGTTGTGGCACGCGGGCTCAGTAGTTGTGGCTCGCGGGCTTAGTTGCTCCGCGGCATGTGGGATCTTCCCGGACCAGGACTCGAACCTTGTCCCCTGCATTGGCAGGAGGATTCTTAACCACTGCGCCACCAGGGAAACCCTCCATTTTCTAGTTAAATGAGATTTCCCATTTAAGGGTACTTTTGCCAGCATTTTAAAAACAACAAACAGACCTATGGCAATTTGCATTTCTTTTCTTAGAAATGGTCCATTCCTTCTTTCCACCTCTTTATCTAAAAGAGGCAGGTATGTCCTCTTGATAAGAGATCTTTAAAACTTAAGGACACAGGCTCGTTCTTATACATAACACAAATATTATTTATAAAGCTCAATATGATATAGACCTTGTACTTACGGAGCTTACAGTCTGTGTTAATTTTAAAAGAAAAGTTGGATACGTACCTCCAATTTTTTCTGATATTTTTCACATTCCAACTGACACTGTGTGAGATTTCTTGCAGTCTCCTCTTGTAGAAGCTGAGCACGCTCACTTTCAAAAGATTTTATTTTACTTTGATGGAGAAATTCTGTTACTTTGCTTTCTGTACTAAGTTGTAGTTCTCTGTACCTGAAAGAAGAAAATTATAAAACACTAAAGAAATCTCGATCTATAGAAACATAAACATTACTTCTACTTTTTTCTATATCCCCATATTATTATGCAGTTAATAACTTTTATTTATTCAGCAAAGCTTTTGTAAATAATTTAGAGAGGCATATGTATGGAAATATGCTAAGTCCAGGAAACAAAACATACCAATTAAACTTCCTCTACTCCTCCCTTATTTTCATTCCTTCCATCCAAAAATAGTTATTACCTGTCTATGATTACTATTATTTTGTAAGACATTTAAAATAAAAAATGGTAAGAACAAGTTTCAGTTATATTGCTTAAAATGACTTAATTTCCATATATTTCATAGGCCTTCGTAAATCTATAGCATTGTTTCCAAACTTGCTATTTCATCTAAGTCTAAATAATATCAGATGGAGAAGAATGGCATGAAATATGCACATTAACCTGCATCTTCTTGAGATATTTGTAAAATAAATTAAGTTAGTAAATATATATATCTGAATATTACAAGAAAACACAATGTACAAATTACAAAGATAAATATAAAACGATAAGCAGTCTATTACAACACAGATAAGAAACATTCTTTTCATTGCATAGGTATAGCTAGTAATGAAAACATTTCCATTTAACATATAAATCACTGCATATTATAGATTTGAAAATGCTTCAAGTTGACTGTGTTCTAGCAGAAAGCAAACAAAGACATATTACACCTTTTCAGGGAGCTATTATGAACCCAGTATAATGCTAGATGTTCCTAAAATTCATTTTTTCAAATATTTATTGAGCTAGACAGCATGCCAGGTAAATATGTATACAATGGAAGACAAAATAGGTTTTCTTTTTTTTCTTCCCCCTTAAAGAACTTCGTTTTCGGGAGTTCCCTGGTGGTCTAGTGGTTAGGATCGGCGCTTTCACTGCTGTGGCCCAGGGTTCAGTCCCTGTTCCGGGAACTGAGACCCTGGTTGGGGAACTGAGATCCCACAAGCCGCGTGGTGTGGCAAAAAAAAAAAAAAAAAAGAACTTAGTTTTCTGGGGAAGAGAGGCAAGTATATATGAAAATTCAATAGAATATGGTAAGTGCTTCAATAAGGCAATCCCTAGGTTTGATGGGAACCTACAGGAAGAAGACTTAACTCAGTTCGTGCAGGTGTGTGTTTGTGTGTGCGCAGCAGGAGGAGGTACAGGGTGGAAAGTGCTCTAGGAAGTAGAAACAAGAGTATGTGCAGGGCGGGAAGCAGAGAGCACAGTCTGCTTTATTCACGGTATCTCATTTAATCCTTACAACACCTCTATTAGGTATTTTGCAGATGAAGAACCAGAGGTTCAGAGATTGATTAATTTCTTTAAATAGGAAGAAGCTGCTGGTAAATTTCAGGTGGGGTCTCAAATTCAGCTATGTTTGAGTCTACAGGAATGATCTTTCCACTATTACATAGTATTCTTCACTGACATTTCTGAGTGCAGATAAACTTTCAAATGTGTTTTAAAGGTCATTTCACTCTTGTAAGTGACAATAACATTCAAAGTATAACCAGAGAAAATAGGCATTAGATACTTGCTACAGGCTACTTCACTCTTGGTACTCTTATCTTTAGTAAAAGCATCTCACAATCAGATTGGTGGAAGTTCCATTCAAGCATATTGCTACACATTATTTAATTCATACCAAGGCTTTAAGGTGAATGTCAGCTTGTGTCTTTAACTTTCTGGAAAGTCCAGGCATTAATTTTATGTATATATAAAAGAACAGCTAGGTCATATGGTCACTCCAGTTTTAACTTTTTGAGGAACTGCCAAACTGCTTTTCAATGTGGTTGCACATTCTCACCAGCAATTACGAGGGTGGCAAGTTCTCCACATCCTTATCAAAACTTATCATTGTCTCTTTGATGATAGCCATCATCATGGATGTGAAGTAGTAAAAAATTATTTTACTCAAAAATTTATTAATTCAACAATTTACTGACATGAAAATGCCCTGTACTCCCTGGGGTAAATTGTCTTATAAATATAAATGCATAAAACGTATGTGAAATCCATACCTATTTGTATGTTAAACTGTGAGACACACTAGACTTCATTACTGAAATAAATTCTTGATAAGTCATTTGGAATGTGATATTTATCTTTAAAAGAATTTGTCTCAAAAAAATTAAACTGCAAAGTTTGCCTTTTTCTGGATTCAGGACACTGTGGTTAATTCTGAGGTCAATGCTAACTCCAAACAGGAAATGAAAGACTTAGCTTTTGGATTTCACCTGCTCTTCTTATTCATTATATGGCACTTGAAAGTTACTTTTAGCACTATTATTCTTCCCTTATACTGAACAGTTAAGTAGTTATCTCCTAGAAATTTGAGGATACTAAGTTTAATAAAATGACACTTCTATGAACCAAATGATAATTCTTTTTTTTTAACCAGATATACTTATTTTATATATTTTTTATACAGCAGGTTATTAGTTATCTATTTTATACATATCAGTGTATATATGTCAATCCCAATCTCCCAATTCATCCCACCACCACCACCCCCCTCAAATGATAATTCTAAAGGACTCATCTATTCTCATGTTGTTTACACAGTAAAAGAAAATCTGCCTCAAATCATTCTGACTTTGTAATAATAGTTACTCTTTTAATTTAAGTTGAACTGTGAAAATGCTGAGGAAACATCAGAGCTGCAAAAGCAGTTCCAGAGTGAGGAACAGACGACAAGGGTACAGGCTGACAATCTCAGGTAACTTCCTCCTACTTGTTTTGCTAATATAATCCGTCACATTTTACTTTGTTGACTCAGACTTCTCATTTTATCCTCTTAATGTGAACATCTTATTTGAACTAAGTCAATATTATTCACATGTTAACAAGTTTATGTTTGACATCCTAACTCAGCATAGTAACCTTAAGAGGTTACATTTCTTACAAAGTTAAAGTATAATCAGAATCTCCAACTGTTGTTAGCCCAGGCCCCCAATTGGACTAGATGAGTCTTTATGCTAGCTGGGTTTTTAGTTTTCATACGACTTTCTCATAAATCACATACTACTTTAAAAATAGTAATATAAGGACCTAGAATGAACTGTTTTTGCTCTTAAGGAATATTCACTGCAACGTACTTTGGGCTGGACAAACAAGGAGAATTTTACCTGTTAAAAGGTGAAAATCAGCAATTAGACAGGAAACAACAGAGATGTTAACCCATAAGAAATGCTCTCAGCTATGGTGAATTAAACTCCAAGCCGCATGGCATATTCTGCAGTGCTGAGAAATAACTGCAGGAGAGACATCAACATGGAATTCTGTTCTCAGAAATGGGAGAGCTCACTTGAACAAAAGCACCAGATAAAACACTAAATAACAACAGGTTTTCATAACAATATTTACATCAGCAGTCTTTACATATATACGATGGTGAAAAGTTTGCTCATTACACTCTGATGTATTAAGCCAAGCAATGCATGTTTATTCCCATCTCTATCAACAAGATTATCACTGGTAAGAAAGTCAAAGACTCCTATAATTATTCATTTTAGTTTTTATTGCAATGAGAAACAACAACTGATCTTTGAATTTCATCCACAAAATGTTCATGGCTTCCCCAGTATTAAAACTGGATATGGGACTTCCCTGGCAGTCCAGTGGTTAAGACTCCACGCTTCCGCTGTAGGGGGCACGGGTTCGATCCCTGGTCGGGGAACTAAGATCCTGCATCCTGCATGCCGCATGGCATGGCCAAAATAAATAAATAAAATTTAAAAAAATAAAAAATAAAACTGGATATTTATTCTGAACCGAATTATCTAATCTCATTTCCTAGATAGACTTTCTAAGGCAAAATACCCCAAAATATTATATTAAGTGGTGAGGTTCCTATAATCACCAGGACCAGTAAGTGGTCTTTCCATTAAGAAATTCTGAGAGCTGGTCCAGTTTAGAAGTAAGGCAGTGAAGCAGCTGAGGCAAGGCATTTGTCTATGTTCAGGACAACTATGCATAGATAAAGAGCACAGGAAATAACACCTGCACAAGGAAGACTGGTAAAAAGAAGTTAAGCAAAGTTAACAGGATTTCCAGTTACAGGCAAGGGTTCAGGGAAGGATTTTAGTAGTTAGGCATCAGTTAGATTAAGTTTTGAAAGGGACTCTGGGTAGAAAGTTTTGAAAGGGACTCTGGGTCAATATAGAGAAAATACTTGTGGGGTTTAAAAGAATACATGGGAGCAGGTAGTCATGGCTGGACCACTAAATCCTTTGTGTTGGGGAGGATAATTTAATTCTAAATTCCACAAGCAAATGGGGCATACGCTGTTGATAAACTTTCTACATGTATTAAAAAAAAAAAAAAATTCTTTGAAACAGAGATGGGCCTGAGACTCCAGATAGGGATTTCTCTGTGGGAAACTGGAGTTGACAAGGGCAGAAGCTGCCATCTCTAAGCAACTGAGAAATCAATCTTGCTTACATGAGTGGGACACCAATCCCATTTTATTTTGGTGTTTCGGGCTCCTCTTTCTGCTTATTCTTTTAATAAGGCTTCATTGAGTTGATGTTCAATTCCCTTTGAATTATTCATTTTAACTAATCCACACCTTAACTACTCTTTGTCCCTGCTATTTCTAATTCTCAGGGGATAAAACTCATTTCCATTCTATTTACAGAGAATTTCGGTTGTGTTTCTGAACCTGTTCTGCATGTATTACTAGTCCTGTACCACATGCTGAAAATACTTCTGGATGAGTCAGAGTCATAGTTAACCAAACCCTAAGATCCACTTATGCCAATTAAGAACTGAGGGGGAAAGAACAAAAACAAGACACAAAAACCTGTTTGTTTGGATTTTCTGCTTCTATGAACTGAGGAAAAGCTAATCATCTTAGGTTAAAGATACTAAACCACTGATTTTTCAATTATCCCTAAAGATTTTTTTTGCTCTCAATAGTATCTATCTGTATATCTATATTTATAGATCTATATCTAATTTTATATTAACGGGTATTCTATCAACTACATATTTAAAGCATAACGAGTATGAAGTATAAGACACTTAATACTTTTTACAAAAGTACACTTTTTATTTCCTCTTTCATATCTGTTGTTTTATATAGGACTAACTTTCCATTAACCAGAATATTCCTTTCTTTCTATTTTTTTCTTGTTTCTTTTCTTTTCTTTTTGTGGCCATGCTGCACGGCACGAGGGATCTTAGTTCCCCGACCAGGGATCGAACCCATACCCCCTGCAATGGAAGCGTGGAGTCTTAACCACTGGAACACCAGGTGAGTCCCAACCAGAATATTTCATTCCTCAACATCTAATTCATTTAAAAATATTTATTGTGCACCTAAATGTGCCAGGTACTATTAGATACCAGAGAACCACAAATAGCATCACTACTCTTTAAGGAACTCACATTGTAATGATGCAAAGGCAAACAAACGTAAGGTGATAAGCTAATAAATTCTAATAATAATAATAAAGTAGAGTGAGTGTAGAGAGAATGATAGAGATATTAGTGGTGGTGTTATTTTAAAGAGGTTGGGCAGGGAAGGCATCTCTCTGTTAAAAGGTGATATTTGAGCAAAGGATTTAATAAAACCTATATTTTAGAACTAAAATAAGTGATTAATAAAAAAATATTTACTGGCCATGTAAAGATTATATGTATTATATAAGATTTATATAATAAAGACTTTTTCATTTTAAAGAGATACAATGTTAAACATATGAAGGCAATAGGAGTCCTTCACACTGATTTGAAACTTGGTATCTTAAACCAGTAGTTAAAATTACCTACCCAAACTATACTAATGGATTTACTAGAGAGTCTAATCTATATGAATTGTAACTAGAACAAAGAGGACTGAATTTTTAACAAATGCATTGGTGACATCAGGATGAATGCTACTATTTCACAGGACTGGGAAATAGACACTTATTTGAACAAACAATTCAATCACTGTTTAAGAAATGCTTTGAATCATTTTTATTCTGAAGTAATTCATAAGCCACATAAGAAATGTCCTTTCATCATTTATAGTGTCTTTTTGAAAATGGCTTTAAAATTTTTGTCTTGATTATAGAAATAATACATTTATTATAGAATTTTAGAAAATACAGAAAATAGAAGAAAATGTCAACTGTAAGCTCATAATGATAATTGCTGTTTATATTTGTATATATCTCCTTCTTCTCTGCACAAGTAAATATTTTCAAGTTTTAATTTTTAATTCTGTAATTTATCACATCCATTCTTAGGGAAAAAACTTCAAATATTACAAGTAAAGATTAAAGATCTCCTATTTATCACTTTTCTGTGCATCCTCATTGTGGTTTTTCTTTTCTTTTTTTTAAACAATACATGTGTATTATACACAGAAGGATATATCAGTCTCCTTTTTCGTTTTTTAAAAAGTGGCGCATGTCACATACACTCTGTAAATTTTTTTCACCTAAGAATATGTTTTGGGAACCATCCATGTCTCTACTTCATTCTTTCCATTTGCTACACAGTAGATCACAATGTGGACATAATCATTTAATTCTAAAATTCATTTATTTTATCCTAAACTGATGAACATTTAGATTGTTTCCAATTTTTAATTATACACAGTGCTTCAAAGGCCACCCTAAATAACGCCTCCAGTTCACAAGCGAATGTTTCTCTAAGAAAGATCATCATGAAGTAGAATTGTTGAATCAAAAGATTTTAAATTTTAAGAGATACTGCCCAATTTCCCTCCCAAGTGGCAATATGAATTAAAAATGGTACCAGAAGTGTATGAACATGGTTTCTCTACTTCCTCACCAATAGTTGATATTATCATATATAAACATGTTTGCTATGCGCATTATATATGTAAATCATATCTTCATATAGAATTCGCTATCCTTTCCCCCCCGATATAACTTAAAAATCTTCCTGTGCTATTAAACCCCTTTTATAAATATTATTTTTGTTGGCCACATAATTTTCCATTCTTTATTATTCCTCTATTGTCAGACATTTAGCCTCTCCCCAATTTCTTACTTCATTGTTCATACCAAATAGTCGTACCCAGTTTATTCTTTACTCTGAGCAAAGTATGAATTTCCAGAAACAAAATACATCGTTGAAGGAAGAAGGCTCTTACAATTAAAGGCTGCTCCAAGGACTGTGCTATATAAAGTAACCATACTGAGCAATGCCAGGATAGTTGGGAAAAGTATATGAGGCCCAAATGTGCCTACTTTGTGGAGGATATTATTGTTTGGATCCATATATCCTGATGTGTTTCTTTAAAAAAATATAAACTTGACTCATTACTTATGTACATATTTAGACATGTATCACGGATATATCTAAAATCACATAAGGACATTTACAGATATCTAAAAAGAAAAGTGTACATTTGGAAGAAATGATATTACTGTAGGTAAAGGTATCTGGGAGATGGGAGGGTGGAAATAAAGTTACTCTTTTTACATTATGTGGTTTGACTTAAAAGTAATTTTGCTAAAGGCAACTCAAAAATTTTTGATATGGGCAATTAAAAAATGTAAACTTAAGCACCTTCCATTTAAATAATTTTGGCTGACATATATTTTACTTCTCAAAATAAAAGTATTTATTAGCCAAGTAAGGGATGAAGTACTTAACACTACATCATCACTGTCTAGTAAAGTTAAATCTTTGGTTGGTTAAGTTTTTTAATATCCTGAAAACACCTGAAAGATCTCTGAAGCCAGAAATAAGTACTCCTGCTCTACCAGACCTAATCTACAATTTCTAATCCATTACTTTATAAAAGCAAACAAAACAAAACAAAATCCCAAATTAAAAAAACACAATTTTATGTAGTTTTACATATTTCAAATTAATGCACATTTATATACACATTTACATTTATATAAATTAATACCAGAACTTACAATTGAATTTTGAAAGGAGGATTTGTGAAAATTTCTACAGGTATTTCTTTAAAAATAACTTTTCATATCATTATATCTTTAATATTTAAATATATAGTTATATTCTTCAATTATATGAATTTATATATCAGTTAGAAGGGGGAGTAGGTCAGAATCTCCTATTATTTGGATTACATACCAATTTACTATCCTGTTAATATGCCCTCCCAGTGGGAAGTGTTTGTTTTCTAATCGAGAATTGCTGTATGTAATGAGAGAAATTTACTGATAGGACCACGTTGCCCATGTGAAAGCTTTGAAGGTAGAAAACATGTTTAGAACAATTAATATATATTAGAGAATATATCTGAAATTGCTTTCTTTTCATTGACATTGCAATGGAAAGTGTTATTTTAAAGATTTTACTTTTATACATTATTGCTACCTAGTGTTCTACCAACTGTTCTTTTATTTTTTTTGTCATCTCGATATTACAAAATTTTAAAATATATACTTAGATACTGAATCCAAACTATTTTCAGTGAAAATCAGAAAAGCAATGACTGCAGTTTAATGATATATATATAACATTACAGAGAAACAGAATTCTAGTAACTCTGGTCTTTCCATTTCAAGTGTGAAATTTTCAAAACTGAAAAAGCAGGCAGAAAAAACTTATAAAACAACCTTCAATGTTGCAACAATGATTACTACAGGACATGAGGAAGGAATTTAAAAGGCGTTTGGGTATCTGTCCAAATGTTTCTGCCATTTAGATGATTTCTTCAACAAGTCCACTTCTCAGCTGTAATACTACATCTGTCATTTTTGGCTTACAAGCTAATTCTTAAATGAATGTGAGAGATCTTTTTTTTGCTGAGTTAAAAACGCTGAGTATGTTTAACAACTGTACCATGGAGTTATAAGAATTTCAAGCATGCATTTAGAGTAATTCAATGCATCTATCATATCATGATCAAATAAAATATGTAATGTCATTAATAAACAATATGTAGTAATATTTGGCTGTCTATAAAGGCAAAAAATTGATACCAGGTATGTGAAGATAAAAGTAAGTACTTAAGTGAAACAAATATAATGAAAGGAATGTAGCCTTAAAATATACCAAAGCATGCATGAGATAAAATTAGAGTAAAATATTTTATAACAGTGTTTGAATGGGGAGCTGTTTTCTCTTTGGTGGCAACATGACAACACTTAAAATTCAACTTGAATCATTCTCTGAACCAAGAGTATTTATTATATCAGTGCATCAGAGTACTCAAAACTATTTCATGCTGCTTTCAATACAGACCCTAGAGTGTTAGGCTACATTAAAGAAAAAGATCAGAATATTATAAAGCTGAATCTAAAAAAAGTCATTAAGTTTGCTGTATGTACTTTCCTCTCAACTTTGTTGTGAGCCCAAAACTGCTCTAAAAAAAATGAAGTATTAAAAAAAAGTCATACGAAAATACACTTTGGGGGGATGCTTTTATGAAGAATAGTGTCAAGTATGAACAGTAGCAGAATGTAAGCTAATCATGGTTTTGTCCTATTTTTCCAGAAGATATAGTGCAAAGAAAGGATATCAACTTACTACAGCTAACACACAAAGTACTGTATAAGGCAAAAAGGAATATAAAGGTCATTTATTTAGACTAACTTCCTATTAACAGGCAAAAACTACAAACCTTTACTTATATAAATGTGTTTTGAAAATAGACTAAAGAATTCCATGTGAACTCTCAGAAAATTCCTGAATAGGGATCTAGAAACCAGAGTCCTGGGTCTTCAAAATCATATAGTTTGATAGGAGAACTGGATCACTAGGAAGACTTTTTTATTTTCTAAGGGTGAGGATGACTCCTTAGCTTGATTCCATCTGCCCAATCAGGGATGACCTCAGAACCACTTGTGGTACTTGTAAGAATTCTAGGTGCCACAGTTCCACCTTAGACCTCCTGCATCAAAATCTCTGAGGATAGACTTGGGAATATTGAGTTCTAGTTGACTAAATGAGCAAATATAAGTGAAATGCTCACAACAGTGTCTTGTACAATTAAAAGTTATTCAAGTGCAAGAATCTTCTTTAATGTATCTCTGGAGTCTTAGGATCTAGTGTATCACCTGGTATACAAGAAACTCTTAATGACTCTTTACTGAATGAATAAACGGAGTCATATTAACCATTTTGGGTGTTATAAAACTGAAATTACTAAGTAGGTTCAAACCAGGGTAGAAAACACTAAAGCATCATAAACTAATCTGATGAGGGACAGTCTTTTCTGAAGTGTGACAAAACCAGTGAATTAAGATGATTATTTCCAGGTTTGAGTGTCAGTGTAGGATAAAAACAAATCACAGGGAATGAAGGAAAAAGAAACCAAAATGATAGGATAGGTGTGAATGAGCTACAAGAAAGATTAAAGTTTCTAAAAATGTAGTTTACCTAATGGCTAAGGTGGTAGGATGGAGATGTGACAACATTCAAAAAACATTTAAAAAACAGACATACAAACAAGGAGCAAAGTTAGTGTGACACAATAGTGTGATATATCTAAATTCTGTAAGGAGTTAAAGTTGTTGCAAAATGTACACACAATTTTAAAAATATAAGTGCAACTCACTAGCATGAATGTCTCTCATGAAGGCATGTAAAACAGAAATGAAGAAGAAAAACATAACATAATAATGAGAAGAACTAAGTCACTCTGTTAGGTCTACTTCCTCGTCTCTAAATTTCTCTCATTAGACTTAATGGACTAAATAGCTGCTTATTAGTTTTTCTATACGATACTACCTTGGGATTTTCAAACAACTAGATAGACAATATTATGTCAGCACAGTTAACATATCATGTTATTATCATACTTTTTATTTTCTACAGCCGTTTGTCAAATGAGAAAGCTTATAAAATTTCAGAAAATGTCTGCATACCTAGGTATTTATTTAACTGTCTATTTATGGCTACAAATGCATCAGGATAAAAATGAAATAATAAAGTATCTAATATAATCAAAGATAATAAGTATTAATTGAATGAAAATAATTAAACATTTAAAAATTTCACATTACTACTTTGAAGAAATGCTTTCTCTCCTTAAATATTTTCTGGAGCCTCACCTCTCTCCCTATACTTTTCCTATATATACCCTTCCATCCCAGTAACTGTTTGTTGCTTCTCATGCTCCTCCTCCCTAGTCTGGGGGAACGTTGGCACCTTCATTATGGCCCGCTGCCTCTTCCTTTTCTCTCACTTGCTATTCTAACCGAGACCCAAAGCAGTAGGAGGCTTTGGGTCTTGGTTAGAATAGCAAGTGAGAGAGAGGTTTGTGATCAAAAGTCAGAGATGAACTCTATAGGATTTTACTACGAGGAAACTTGAACTGGCACGACTCCTGTCAGCATGTGTACAAACCAATACAAAGGAAAGGAGCCCAACATTTTAGTGCCTTATGTTTATATTTGCTATTCATGTATATATATGCTTTTCACTTAATCATCTCTAAAATTCTAACACAGAGTTTCAGATTATTCTCTTTTCAGAGATAAAGAAACTGAGACTTAGAAAAGTTAGTAACTCGCCAAAGTAAGTAACAAAGCTGGAATTTGCACCCAGGCCTGCCTCAAATTTCTGGGCTCTTACCCTATAACAACCTGTATCCAAGAGAGAAAAAAATTTCTAAATAAAAATAAAGTATGTACCAAAAAGACATATACAAACTCCAGCAATACCCTGTTGGCAGGTAAGTGTGGACAGACACAACTAAAGAAGGAAGACAGCAGAGGCAAAGGGCATGACTGAAAGGTGAAAAAAGAAGATGAAACAGGCCAGGGCTGTCCACGAAAAGAATCAAACACACAATGACTCCCCATGGGGAGAGTAAACCTGGGTTTAGGTGTGGGGTTTAAGGAGGTTCAGGTCATTGAAGGTGTTATAGATGTCCTAGAAAGAAATCTAGAGAGAAAAGTTATTCCTGTTGCTTTGGACAAAGTTGGCTCTGTGCCCCACCAATACCTACAGTATGGGTGTCAATATAAGATAAGGCCTTTCCCTCAAATCATTCAGAAGGCAAAAAGGTGTCACTTTTTCTTCGAGTTTTTATAAAATCCTTCCCATTGAGTATTCTCTCAATAACTTTATTTTGAAATATAAGACACTGTGTAGGGAGGACACATTGGCTTGCGAAGACCATAATCAATGAAATTTTGATGCTAATATTGTTCTCTTAAAGGAATCAATAAATATGGACGCTAAGATACTTAACACATATAATAATTATTTCTGGGATGCAGCCTCACAACTACACCAAAAGCAGGTGTTAAAGATTATCTTAAAAAAGAAACATTATCAATCACACTGTGAGGATCACAAACACACCAAAAGAACAAATGGAAAAAAAATTTTTTTGAATGGATACTGTGGCAAAAGATGAAAATCTGACAACAGTACCATCTAGGGATTCCGACAGTGAAAAAATATAAAAAGCAGTGAACTTCCTTCCCCCTATTGTATGACTTATCATATCAGACAGGCCAACACTGGTGCATCATGAAGTACTCTTTCCACTGGAAGGTAGATGATGTCATTGATTTTGTCTCCAGAAAGAGGGCAGACAGCAGAAGCAAGAAGGACTACAATTCTGCAGCCTGCGGAAGGAAAACCACATTCACAGAAAGATAAGATAAAATGAAAAGGCAGAGGACTTCGTACCAGATGAAGGAACAAGACAAAACCCCAGAAAAACAACTAAATGAAGTGGAGATAGGCAACCTTCCAGAAAAGGAATTCAGAATAATGATAGCGAAGATGATACAGGACCTCGGAAAAAGAATGGAGGCAAAGATTGAGAAAATGCAAGAAATGTTTAACAAAGACCTAGAAGAATTAAAGAAAAAACACCGAGAAGAATTAAAGACCAAGCAAACACAGATAAACAATACAGTAACTGAAATGAAAAATACACTAGAAGGAATCAATAGCAGAATAACTGAGGCAAAAGAACGGATAAGTGACCTGGAAGACAGAACAGTGGAATTCACTGCCACAGAACAGAATAAAGAAAAAAGAATGAAAATAAATGAAGACAGCCTTAGAGACCTCTGGGACAACATTAAACGCAACAACATTCGCATTATAGGGGTCCCAGAAGGAGAAGAGAGAGAGAAAGGACCTGAGAAAATATTTAAAGAGATTACAGATGAAAACTTCCCTAATGTGGGAAAGGAAATAGCCACCCAAGTCCAGGAAGCACAGAGAGTCCCAGGCAGGATAAACCCAAGGAGAAACACGCCAAGACACATAGTAATCAAATTGGCAAAAATTGAAGCCAAAGAAAAATTATTGAAAGCAACAAGGGAAAAATGACAAATAACATGCAAGGGAACTCCCATAAGGTTAACAGCTGATTTCTCAGCAGAAACTCTACAAGCCAGAAGGGAGTGGCAATGATATATTTAAAGTGATGAAAGGGAAGAACCTACAACCAAGATTACTCTACCCGGCCGGGTTCTCACTCAGACTTGATGGAGAAATCAAAAGCTTTACAGAAAAGCAAAAGCCAAGAGAATTCAGCACCACCAAACCAGTTCTACAACAAATGCTAAAAGAACTTCTCTAAGTGGGAAATACAAGAGAAGAAAAGGACCTACAAAAATAAACCCATAACAATTAAGAAAATGGTAACAGGAACATACATATCAATAATTACCTTAAATGTGAATGGATTAAATGCTCCAACCAAAAGACACAGGCTTGCTGAATGGATTCAAAAACAAGACCCATATATATGCTGTCTACAGGAGACCCACTTCAGACCTAGGGACACATACAGACTGAAAGGGAGGGGATGGAAAAAGATATTCCATGCAAATGGAAATCAAAAGAAAGCTGGAGTAGCAATACTCATATCAGATAAAATAGACTTGAAAATAAAGAATGTTACAAGAGACAAGGAAGGACACTACATAATGATCAAGGGATCAATCCAAGGAGAAGACATAACAATTATAAATATATATGCACCCAACATAGGAGCATCCAACAATTATAAATATATATGCACCCAACATAGGAGCACCCAACAATTATAAATATATATGCACCCAACATAGGAGCACCTCAATACATAAGGCAACTGCTAACAGCTATAAAAGAGAAAATCAACAGTAACACAATAATAGTGGGGGACTTTAACACCTCACTTGCACCAATGGACAGATCATCCAGACAGAGAATTAATAAGGAAACACAAACTATAAATGACACAATAGACCAGATAGATTTAATTGATATTTATAGGACATTCCATCCAAAAACAGCAGATTACACTTTCTTCTCAAGTGCACACAGAACATTCTCCAGGATAGATCACATCTTGAATCACAAATCAAGCCTTGGTAAATTTAAGAAAACTGAAATCCTATCAAGCATCTTTTCCGACCACAACACTATGAGATGAGAAATCAATTACAGGGGAAAAAACGTAAAAAACACAAACACATGTAGGCTAAACAATGCGTTACTAAATAACCAAGAGATCACTGAAGAAATCAAAGAGGAAATCAAAAAAATACCTAGAGACAAACGACAATGAAAACAGGACGATCCAAAACCTATGGGACGCAGCAAAGGCAGTTCTAAGAGGGAAGTTTATAGCAATACAAGTCTACCTCAAGAAACAAGAAAAATCTCAAATAAACAATCTAACCTTACACCTAAAGGAATTAGAGAAAGAAGAACAAACAAAACCCAAAGTTAGTAGAAGGAAAGAAATATTAAAGATTAGAGCAGAAATAAGTGAAATAGAAACAAAGAAAACAATAGCAAAGATCAATAAAAGTAAAAGCTGGTTCTTTGAGAAGATAAACAAAATAGATAAATCTTTAGCCAGTCTCATCAAGAAAAAGAGGGAGAGTACTCAAATCAATAAAATTAGAAATGAAAAAGGAGTTACCACAGACACTGCAGAAATACAAAGCATCATAAGAGACTACTACAAGCAACTCTATGCCAATAAAATGGACAACCTGCAAGAAATGGACAGACCAATCACAAGTAAAGAAATTGAAACTGTGATTAAAAGTCTTCCAACAAACAAAAGTCCAGGACCAGATGGCTTCACAGATGCATTCTATCAAACATTTAGAGAAGAGCTAACACCCATCCTTCTCAAACTCTTCCAAAAAATTGCAGAGGAAGAAACACTCCCAAACTCATTCTATGAGGCCACCATCACCCTGATACCAAAACCAGACAAAGATACTACAAAAAAAGAAAATTACAGACCAATATCACTGATGAATACAGATGCAAAAACCCTCAACAAAATACTAGCAAACAGAATCCAGCAACACATTAAAAGGATCATACACCATGATCAAGTGGGATTTATCCCAGGGATGCAAGGATTCTTCAATATATGCAAATCAATCAATGTGATACACCATATTAACAAATTGAAGAATAAAAACCATATGATCATCTCAATAGATGCAGAAAAAGCTTTTGACAAAATTCAACACCATTTATGATAAAAACCCTCCACAAAGTGGGCATAGAGGGAACCTACCTCAACATAATAAAGGCCATATACGACAAACCCACAGCAAACATCATTCTCTATGGTGAAGAACTGAAACCATTTCCTCTAAGATCAGAAACAAGAAAAGGATGTCCACTGTCACCACTATTATTCAACATAGTTTTGGAGGTCCTAGCCATGGCAATCAGAGAAGAAAAAGAAATAAAAGGAATACAAATTGGAAAAGAAGAAGTAAAACTGTCACTGCAGATGACATGATACTATACATAGAGAATCCTAAAGATGTCACCAGAAAACTACTAGAGCTAATCAATGAATTTGGTAAAGTTGCAGTATACAAAATTATGCACAGAAATCTCTAGCATTCCTATACACTAACAATGAAAGATCAGAAAGAGAAATTAAGGAAACAATCCCATTCACCACTGCAACAAGAAGAATAAAATACCTAGGAATAAACCTACCTAAGGAGGTAAAAGACCTGTACTCAGAAAACTATAAGACACTGATGAAAGAAATCAAAGATGACACAAACAGATGGAGAGATATACCATGTTCTTGGATTGGAAGAATCAACATTGTGAAAATGTCTATACTACTCAAAGTAATCTACAGATTCAATGCAATTCCTATCAAATTACCAGTGGCATTTTTTACAGAACTAGAACAAAAAATCTTAAAATTTGTATGGAGACACAAAAGACCCCGAATAGCAAAAACAGTCTTGAGGGAAAAAATCCGAGCTGGAGGAATCAGACTCCCTGACTTCAGACTATACTACAAAGCTACAGTAATCAAGACAATACGGTACTGGCACAAAAACAGAAACATAGATCAATGGAACAGGATAGAAAGCCCAGAGATAAACCCACACATCCATGGTCAACTAATCTATGACAAAGGAGGCAAGGATATACAATGGAGAAAAGACAGTCTTCTCTTCAATAAGTGGTGCTGGGAAAACTGGACAGCTACATGTAAAAGAATGAAATTAGAACACTCACTAACACTATACACAAAAATAAACTCAAAATGGATTAGAGACCTAAATGTAACACCGGACACTATAAAAGTCTTAGAGGAAAACATAGGAAGAACACTCTGACATAAATCACAGCAAGATTTTTTTTTGATCCACCTCCTAGAGTAATGGAAATAAAAACAAAAATAAACAAATGGGACCTAATGAAACTTAAAAGATTTTGCAAAGCAAAGGAAACTACAAACAAGACGAAAAGACAACCCTCAGAATGGGAGAAAATATTTGCAAACGAAGCAACGGACAAAGGATTAATCTCCAAAATATAGAAACAGCTCATGCAGCTCAATATTAAAAAAACAAACAACCTAATCAAAAAATGGGCAGAAGACCTAAATAGACATTTCTCCAAAGAAGACATACAGATGGCCAAGAAGCACATGAAAAGCTGCTCAACATCACTAATTATTAGAGAAATGCAAATCAAAACTACAATGAGGTATCACCTCACACCAGTGAGAATGGGCATCATCAGAAAATCTACAAACAACAAATGCTGGAGAGGGTGTGGAGGAAAGGGAACCCTCTTGCACTGTTGGTGGGAATGTAAATTGATACAGCCACTATGGAGAACAGTACGGAGGTTTCTTAAAAAACTAAAAATAGAATTACCATATGACCCAGCAATCCCACTACTGGGCATATACCCAGAGAAAACCATAATTCAAAAAGACACATGCACCTCAGTGTTCATTGCAGCACTATTTACAATAGCCAGGTCATGGAAGCAACCTAAATGTCCATCGACAGATGAATGGATAAAGAAGATGTGGTACATATATACAATGGAATATTAGTCATAAAAAGGAATGAAATTGGGTCATTTGTAGACACCTGGATGGATCTATATACTGTCATACAGAGTGAAGTAAGTCAGAAAGAGAAAAACAAATATCGTATATTAATGCATATATGTGGAACTTAGAAAAATGGTACAGATGAACCAGTTTGCAGGGCAGAAATAGAGACACAGATGTAGAGAACAAACGTATGGACACCAAGGGGGGAAAGCGGTGGGGTGGTGGTGGGATGAATTGGGAGATTGAGATTGACATGTATACACTGATTTGTATAAAACTGCTGTATATATTAAAAAAAAGCAGTGAAGATGACTTGTTTTGGAAAACTATTTTAATTGTTTTAATTAAAAAAGTGCCTCAAGTGATATTGAAGGTTCATGTAATGAGACTGAAGCATTCTTTTACATAATGTAATTTTAAATATTTACATATAACTAAATCAAGCAAGGATTCTAAAGCCAGACTGTGTGGGTCCACACCTTCCCCTTACTACCTATGTCTCAGCTTCCATAGCTATAAAGTGTGAATAATTATAGTAATATCATCATGTTATGAGGATTAAATGAACTAATATGAGTAAAATGCTTAAAACTGTGCTGGTACAGCAAACACTAAGTATTTGTTGAATGAAATTAAATACTCAAGATTGCCAGACACTTTTTATAAAAATTTTAAAAAAAGGGCTGTCATGGGTAAAATGATAGGTGACCTTACATGCTTTCCTGGCCAAGCAGTTCCATTTTTCAAACTGGCCTACATGTCTCTTCAAGTTTCATATGAACCATAAGATGTTCTAATTACTTGAAATATAGAAATTTTGGAAGCACAGAACTTGATTTTTTTTCCAGTTAGTAGAATGTAAATATCTTATCCTTACCAAGACACAGAACTATGTCTTCAAAGTCAAATAATTTTTCATTTGCCCAGCTAAAGAGATGCACTGGGAAAAGCGTGCTGATATCCAGGAAGCAGTCCACAAATGGTGACCCGCCTACTCAGACCTGGGAATGGCCGCAGAGAAGGAGGTGGATAATGACCACTGCTACTTGTGGAAGCTCCTGAAAAGCTGGCATAAATGCTTTAGATGAGAAATCAGCAAACTTCTTCTGTAAAGGTCCAGAAGCAAAAATTTTAGGCTTTGTGCAGTTGTAGCATGAAAGGAGGCATAGATGATCCATAAGCAAATGTGTGTAGCTGTGTTCCAATAACACTTTATTTATGGACACTAACATTTGAATTTCATAATTTTCAAATGTCATGACATATTCTTCTGATTTTTTTCTAATAATTAAAGAATATAAAAACCATTTTTAGCTTGCAGGCTGTGCTAAAACAGATGGCAGGCTAGATTTGGTTTGGCTCTGATTTGAATTGTCAACCTCTGATTAGAAGCTCTGGAACATTACTGACAACATGCTAACCAAGTCCATGACCCGGCTCTTACTGCTGCTTGGAATAAACTTATTCATATCTATTAGACTATTATATTCTCTGCACTGGGTGTTCCAAAAATTGCTGTCTTTTATTAAGACATTCAGAGCCCTCTTCACTCTCCTTTGACGACTCCCTCTTTACTAAGATCAGTTATCTATCCAGCAAAGGTTTCTTCTGCTTCCCAACTTTCAATTATTTTTTTGTCTGACGCTCCCACCCCGGCCATAAAGTAGAGAAATAAATTTGAATACTGGCACAACCACCCATTGGCTATACCTTTTTTAATCACTCAAAGAAACCCAGCTTTATTGGGATATAATTTACATACATAAAATTCACCAATTTTGAGTATATAAGTCTATGAGTTTTGACAAATGTTTATAGTCATATAACCATGGCCACAATCATGATGCAGAACATTTCCATCAAACCCCCAAATTCTCTGTGCTACTTTGAAGTCAGTATTTTAACCTACCTCTGGCTCTTGGTGACTGACCATCTGTCATTAGTTTTGTCTTTTCTAGAGTGTCACAAAAATGAAATCAAACAGTATGTAGCCTTTTGTAACTGCCTTCTTTCATTCAACATAATGCATTTTAAAAGATTCACCCATGTTGTTGCATGTTGAGTAGTTGGTTTCTTTTTCTTGCTGAGTAGTTTTACATAGTATGAATATACCAAAATTTGTTCATTCATTCACTATCTGATGAGTATTTGGGTTGTTTTCAGTTTTGGACCATTATGATAAAGCTGCTGTAAACATTTACAGACAGGTCCTGTGTGGACACATGTTTTTATTTCTCTTGGGTAAATAACCAGAAGTAGGACTGTTGAATCATATAGTAAGTTAATGTTTAACTTTATAAGAAACTGCCAAACTGTTTTCCAAAGTGACTGTACCGTTCTGCATTTGTACCAGCAATGTATGGATACTCCAGTTAATCCACAGTCTTGTCAACATCTGGTAGCAATAGCGTTTTAAAATCTAGCCATTCTAGATTGTAGAATTCTGGTTGTCGTGGTATCTAATTGTGGTTTTCGTTTTCATTTTCCTGATGACTGATGATGTTGAGCATCTCTTCTTTTGCTTATTGGTTATTTGCATTTCTTCTTTCATGAAATGTCTATTCAAACCTTTGACCCCCTTTTTTTTTTTTTTTTAAATTGGAATGTTTATCTTAAGTTGTAAGCATTCTGGATACAAGTCCTTTATTAGATACATTTTTGGCAAATATTTTCCCCAAGTCTGTGTCTTGCCTTTTCCTTTTTTTATCAGAAGAGCAAAAATTTCTTTTTTGGTAAAGTCCAATTTAACAAGTGTTTTCTTCATGCTTCACGCTCTTTGTGTCCTATTTATGTACTCTTTGATTAACCCAAGGTTAATAAGATTTTTCTCTTATGTTTTTTTTCTAGTTTTTGTCCTTATATTTAGATCTATGAATGATTATAAATTAATTTTTATATTTTGTTTGAGGTAAGGGTTGAGGTGTAGTTTTTTGCGTATGGATATCAAAACATTCTAGCATGTTGTTGAAAAGACTATATAATTCCTTATTGAATTATCCTGGTACTTTCATCTTTTTCTTAAAAATTATTTTGGATATTCTGGGTCCTGTACATTTCCATATAAATTTTAGGTTAGTTTCTCATTTTCTACAAAATACCTGCTGAGTTTTTCATCATGATTGCACTGAATCTATTCATCACTTTGGGGACAACTGACACTTTAGCAATATTCAGTGTTCCAATCTATGAACGTGTCTCTCTACTTATTTAGGTCTACCTTACTCTTTCTCAGCAATATTTACTAGTTTTCAGTGTCGTGTACTTGCTTCATATTTTGTTAATTTTATCCTTAAATACCTAGTATTTTTGATGCTATTACAAATAGTATTAAAAAACTTTTAATTTTCAAAATTTTCAACTGTTTATTGCTAGTATACAGAAATACAATTGACTTTTTTCATGATGACCCTGTATTCTGTAATCTTGCTAAAGTTACATTAGTTTAATAGCTTGCTTGTAGATTTCAGCTATGACATTTTAAGAAAACAACCTCCTTCAGACTTAATTTCCTCACTTAAAAAAATTAGCATTTGTGAGAAATAACAGAAATTGAGAAAAAAATTAATCAAGGAAGGAAAAAAACTCTCAAAGCATTTGGCACAGTATCTAACCCACAGAAAGTATTTAGCACTTATTAAACCTCTTCCCAAACTTCACAGTTCTTACTACAAGTTTCAGCAATGTTGACGTGTCCCAAATTTTTATCTTATAGGCCTGATCTTTCTCCCAGGCTTGAGTTCCTTAGTCCCATCTATTTACCATATTCTTATTATGTCAATGGTGTGTTAGAACTTCAAGTACAAGTCCTAAATCAATATCATAACCTTCATTCATCCATGAATCACCTCTGCTTTCAGAAAGTCTTATTTCTGATTATGAAATCATTGTCAACTCCACTATCCAAAATTTTGTAGGAATCACTGATAACTGCCCCAAACATACTTTCAAATCTAGTCAGTTACTGAGTCCTTAATAACCACGACAGCTACTGTTTAATGCTGATTATGTGACAAACTCTATGCCAAACACTAATTTAGTCTTCACAACAATTCTATGAGTTAAGTTACTATTACTGTCTTCATTTTATAGATGAGGAAACTGAGACACAGAGGTTAAATATCTTTCCTAAAGCATGCACCCAAGTAACAATAGAGCCAGTATCATAAGCTGGGCAATCTACGTCCAGAAACAGTAATCTGAAACATAAATTATATTGCCTCTAATGTGTGCAGACCGTAGGATCCACTTGTTTGTGAAGATAGTGGGACTGGGTACTATTAGAGGATATTTGGGGAAATCCAAGAAATATTTAATGCTCCATTAAATGCATTAATGCACCCTCAGCATGATGTTCTTGAAAAAGACAGGTGCAAAGAGTCCAGGAGCAAATGGGAAATAAAATTATGACTATGTTATTAGCTGGGTTCATAGTGAAAACCCCAATTCAGAAGTCTCTGGTAGATGTGGATGGAGAATGAGATAGGTTTAAGGTTTAAGAGAGGCCATTAAGCCCCAGTCCCATCTTAACACGGGCTAGCTTCTGAAGACTAAATACATCAGCGTGTATATACTGCCAAAGACTGAAAATTGCAAGTGATCTCCAACCCTGTTTTTCTAGTCACAGGAAAAGAGGAAGCGGAAGAGCAAGCTGTCCTCATGATTTTGACCTTTTTGCTAGAGACTACCCAACTAGAAACATGGCCCGAACAGTGTCTTGGAATAGGATACAAACATATTAGAAATTTCTTTTCTCTAGGAAAGGGAGGGTGGTGAGTAGAAAGCAGGGTAGAAAAATCTCCACAAGTCACCATCCCCCAACTGTATTTCTAAAACCAATTTTCCCATCTATTCCCTATGCCATCACACCAATTGAGGCCATCGTTACATGTCACCTGAGCTTCAGGTGCTCCTATTCATGGTATCTTGAATTACTCTGAATATATATATAGAAGTATATATAATATATATATAAAATATGTCTTTATAGATATATTACTGCCAAGTTAATTCTCTAAAATGATTTTCATCACATCACCCCTCATTGCTCACTGAAGAAATATAAGCTCTTTATTCTGACATTTCAGGCCTACCAGAATATGAAATTATTTATATTCTCTACCTAACTGTACACTCCAAATCAGTTGACTGAATTATCTGTTGTTTCCTGACAATCTTTTACTTTTTTTTTCTCCTACATTTAGGAAGGTTTATAAAGTTTTGGGAATGCCCTTCTCTCAGATCTGCATATCACAATTCATACTTCAGATGCTTGTTTCATATACCACCTCCGCTAATAGGTCATTCCCGATTCTCCTTTAAAATAGATAGGGACATTCAGAGACCAGTATCGACTCCTTAAGATAGAGAACATTTTGCTTTAAAATATAAATATGTGTATACATTTATTCTTTCTGCTCTTTGGAAACAAAAATCATGTTTTAAGTTTTTTTTTTCCTTCTACAGTGTTATGCACAAAGGTTCAATGAATATTGAGTTGAATACTTTCTAGCCCAGCATAAGAAAAATTCAGAGAGATTTTACCTGCCTATTACTGTTACCATAGCCCACACTCCACCAAAGAGAAATCTGAGCACAGCACAACGTATTTTCCTCCACATTCTCCTCTGAAACTATGGGGAGAGATATGTTTCTCTTTTGCTTTCTGAGGTTCATTGTAAAGTACAGAGTTCATGATGTTGGCTCCCATTTAAAATAAAAGGAACTAAGGCAAGCAGTATTAAACATTTGGAATTGACAGGAAGGAAGCCTTAAGTTCATCCGCATATTAAAGAAATGAGGGAGGCAGAGAACATTTCATAGAATTGTGCAACGGATACTCAAATTCTCACAGGGAAGAGGCAGTCACGGCAATTAATTTCCATTAGGTTCTATTATAAAATGGTCAAGGAAAATGAGTTTAGCTGTATGGAATTTTACTTTAGGTACAATTATGTAGCTATAAATTTGTAACACCTATCAGATAGTATTGGCAACTAAAAATTCTTAGAAGTGTTTATAAAATTATATCATAATTTTTACAAATAAAATTCATAAAAAGCAAAAAGTTAGATACCTTTTTCATAGTTCTATTCAAATGAACCCCAAGAATTACTATTGCTGTACTTTTTATTGAAAGCTTATAAAAAGTTTGAGCCATTAGTTCAACATTTCTCTAGTGCTCTCTATCATCAAAGACATATGTATGGTTTAAGAAGTCATAAACTTTAGCTATGTCTTGGTATACCTTAATTTGTAAATGTAGCGCTTAAAATTTGTGGGATGAGAACTGGTACATAAGCCTGCAGAAAGGCTGTTAGAGCTTACAATTTCTTATAAGTGTAATGCTTAATATCTAAGGGAGCTATTGATAGTGGTGGGCAAGGGGTAGTTTCTATAATGAAAGAGGCATTATTTACTATATTGGATAACACATATAAATGTACAGTAGCTAGCAACATGGAAAACTGGCTAAAAAATTGTTTTCCTTTAGAAGCATTCAGTTCATAGTTTTAATTTTCAAAAATTAGAGACCAACACTTTAGTTAAACAACCTGATTTATATTTTACAAGTGCTATTTGGGGTCCAAAAAAAAAATGTTTACTATATACAAATGATTGAATTTAATAACACATTTCCCATTTAAACATGTTGACTTATTTCTGGATCAATGCACAGTTTAACCAATGGCAAAAGTTGAGAAGTGAGTAAGAATAGACATGTCCTGTGGTAGCAACATACAGAACATTCCATTCTCATAAATGACAGGCTATTAACCATACCTTGATTTTCCTGTAAACTACTTTAAAAAACAATTTCAAAGCTAACATTTCATTGTCATTTACAGGTATATGAGTTCCTTTACAGGTTTACATATGGACAGTCTATCTGACTAGAATGATCTGGGTGCACCCTTGCCTGGAAGCTGGGAGATGTATTCTTTTGGGCATTTTCCATCTCTGTGATTTTGGACAAAAAGAATTTTAGAAATGGTAGGCATCATTACATTTGGAGTATCTATGAATATTCTAGCTAATAGAAGTTCATATTTGGGGTCCCAGTGAATTAGGACAAAACATCTGAATTCTAATAATAGATATGTGGATGTCAGTTAAATTTCACTGTTTGAAGACCCATTAACTCATTTCCTGCTTTTAACAAATACACAGATTAGACTTTTCATTTGTAAAATAAAAACACATTGCTTTTAAGCTAAAAAAATCCATTTAAAATATACATGGATATATATTTTAAAACTCACAACAATGCAAGGGAAATCCCAACAGTAAATTACTAATAATTAAAATAAACAGTAAGTTGAGGAAAGGGATCCCCTTCTTCAGAGAGCCTTGTAACAAGTCAAGTTATCCATCTGCATGAAATAGTTTTACTAGATTGTGTCAGAGACTGCTCCTAACCCTTTATCTTTATCGTACTGAATAGAGAACAGACACAACTGAACTTTAAAAGTCAACTAACTGGATGATGAGAATAATAATAATAGTTAACTTTTACTGAGAACTTAAAACTGTATAATAAATATCATTTAGTTCTGTGATTCACAGAATTATGTAATATATGTTACGTTTTCTTCTTTCATTTACAAGTAAGACACTTTAACGGATAAAAGGAATTGAAAATATCCTCACATCTGGTAACAATGATTTCTGGAATTTCTTCATATCTAGTAACAATGATTTCTACAGAAGGAGAAACTAAATGATCACATATCTGGCATATGCCATAGAAATAAACAGGTTACACATACATTTATTAAAACCAGGAAGGGCTAAAAGTTTGCTGACTGAAAAAAATAAGTAGAACAAAAATAAAACATGAAAGTCATTATATTATTAAAGCATTCAAGATCTTACTTATTGAATCTTAAACAGAGTAAAGCAAAATTCAATCGCTATATAGAAGAAAGCAATTATACGGTCTAAACGAAGTTAATATAGCTTAGCTTAAAGCTAGATTTTTACACTGTTTCTGTTGAAAACGTCCAACTCTGTTTCTTTAACCCTTAATATCATTGCCATGATGTTCTTAAAAAATGTTACTAAAAGTCATGTAGGATGTCTTTTAATTCATAATAAATATGTCACAACATCATATGGTACAGAGTCTAGAATCTTTAAGGTGCCATTTGCTCAAGAGCAAGTAATTTGCTAAATGTCACGTTAGTAGGTTGAAAAGATAATCCAACTTGATAGAATTTTAATAACTCCTAAAATTCGCTGATACCTTAAAAAGTTCTGGTTGGATAACTTAAAAATAAAATCATATTCCGATTGGAGGATCTGAATAAATACTAATTCAAATGACTTAAAAGGCATATGGAGTGGGTTGAATGGTGGTCCCTCCCCAAAATGTATGTCCATGTTCTAATCCCTAGGACCTGTAAGTGTTACCTTACACGGGAAAAGTTTTTTTGCAGATGTGATTAAGTTAAATATCTTGAGAAGAAGAGCCTGTCCTGGGTTATTTGGGTGGGTCCTGAATGCAATCACATATATCCTTATAAAACACATACAGGGGAGAAGGTGATGTGAAGACAGGGGCAGAGACTGGAGGTGATGTGGCCATAAGCCAAGGAAAGCAAGGAATGCCTGGAGCCCCAGAAGATGGAAGAAGCAAAGAACAGATTGCCCCTAGAGCTTGTGGAGGGAGCATGGCCCTACAGACACCTTGGTTTCAGACTTCTGGCCTCCAGACTATGAGAGAATAAATTTCTGTTGTTTTAAGTCACCAAGTTTGTGGTAATTTATTATGGCAACCACAGCTGCCATATTAATACAGTATCATTGTGAATTTTGTTGTTGTTGTTTTGCTTTGGTTTCCAGAGTTCGGCTTTATTTTGCAGTACAGAAATCATTTGGAGCCATTGTGAGACAGACATCGTTGAAGCAGAGAGGCTCTGTCAAACCAATACTGCGTTGCAGTTTGGTCCACTGAAGAAGCCACACCTGGGCTACAAAAGAAGCTCTACATTTACCTGCTTTATGATAGGTTTCTTTCCCCTCTGCTCTCATCAATTTTATTAGGTTAAAACACCGCACAGAGGCTTCCTCCAAAATGACTCTCAAAGTCTGGAGTTTGGTTAGAATTGGAGGCCCCCATAAACCAAGCTTGTGGCTGTGCTGCCTGGGCACTGTTATAACACGTGATGTAAATGAAAAGGGGTGGGGAGGAGTGAGGGATGCTGTCGCTGATTATGGAACATTCGATTCTGAATCTCCTTAATGTCAAGAGGACAGATGGCACGCAAACTGTACTGACCCAGCTCTTGAGCAGCAGAAGCTCATAACTGCAAAGGTTACACTGATTAAAAGATACAAATACTATATCAAGTTCTCTGTATCAGTATCACGTTTCAAAACTGATTCTTCACTAGAAAAAATAAGCTAGTATCAGTTAAATTGAACAGAATGTGGGAACCTGCCAATTCTGAAGAGCCACTCCATGAAAACAAGTTCATACATGATATTAGGAAGGGGAGGAATATTTACTGGTACAGTGCTCTGCAATCTCTCAGTTTTGATCACAAAAGCAGGCCTTACAATATTGATTTCATACAATATACATCATTTGCCAAATTTTAAGTTTGTCCTAATTAGATGGTAACAGGTACTGCTGTCAGTCTTCCCCACACATGTCATTTTTCTTCTGCTTCATTTCCTCAAAGTCAAACTCAGATCCCATCATCCTCCTATAGATGTCCTTAATGTCATCACAGGTCATCTCAAAGTGAGTTGTTGCATCACACGTAGGGGTTATAAAGATCTGGCTTTCTGTTCCCAAATCTTTTGGTACAAGGAAGTCACTGATGCTAACGAATTTCTGCTCAATTGGTTCCAAGAGCTCCAGAGCTGGTCTGATTTCTTTCTTGGGCTCCTTGGTCTCCACGGTTGTGCTAGCGACGGCAATGTACTTGCCCTGTGCTGCCACGTTGTGTGTGGAGGAGATCATGCAGACATAGATGTCTGACTTCTGGTTGACTTGGTTCTGTGGAGTAATGATCTGGCGGGAGCTGGCGTTGCTGGTGTTCTTGATGGGGTGGCTGAGGATCCAGATGACTCTGATCACCTGGCCCAATTTTCTTTTCTTTTTTAAAAATATTTATTTATTTGGCTGTGTTGGGTCTTAGCTGTGGCACGCGGGATCTTCTTTGCGACATGCGGGATCCTTTGCTGCGGTGCATGGGCTTCTCTCTAGTTGTGGCACATGGGCTCAGTAATTGTGGTGCTCGGGTTCTCTAGTTGTGGCGTTTGGGCTCCAGAGAGCGTAGGCTCAGGCTCAGTAGTTGCGGCGCACGGGCTCAGTTGCCCCATGGCATGTGGGATCCTAGTTCCCCAACCAGGGATCGAACCCGCATCCCCTGTGTTGGAAGGTGAATTCTTAACCACTGGACCACCAGGGAAGTCTCTGGCCCACTTTCTCTACTCGATCACAGATGATGGAGTAGCTGGGATCACAGGTGAGCTTCTTACAGCGAGCAATCTCTCCTTCAGATTTTACACCAATCACTTTTCCATTTTGCATAATGATTTCTTCAATTGGTTTATTCAGCACGTATGTACCTCCGTAAATAGCACTTAGCTGTGAAAATCCTGTGGCAGTTCTCCAAGGCTGTAGAGTGGATAAAGGTATGGGCTTTTGCCATATCTTGCCAAAGACTCACTGTAAAGTTTAATCCTGTTAATGGTTTCACAACATGGTTGATATAAATAGTCATCAGTTCTGTAAAGTGCCGGCACATGACCAGTAAAACCTATAACATCTTGGCCCAAGTTAAATTTCTTATACACCTCTCTCATGGCCATCTTCCTAGGATCAATGCCCTCAAAAGTTCTAGGATAGTTCTCATCAAAGCTGGCAACATACACCAGGAATTTTCTGAATCAACGTTTTTCAAACGCCCCATTAGGCTAGATGCCAGGGCTTCTGCTTCAGTGGAAGGAGCCTTGCAGATTTTTCCTCCTTTATAAACAAAGCTCCCTTCAGTCACTGGGAAATGCAGATAGCGAATGACCTGTGTATAAAGCAGCATCTTAACCAGCTGACCATGTGCCATAAGGAACTTGGGAATTAAGTCAACATTCCAGTCTCTTCCTCTCCCCATGGATGCTGGTGGTGCTCTGGGTATTTTAAATCTTTTGTATAAATCTTCCAGTGGTGTTACAGATGATGCACTCTCTCCTCCCTAATATGGGTTTCTATCCATGTGAAGAACGTTCTTTCCATTCACTGACATTATACCTGACAGGATACATTCCATCAGGCCGGTGCCCAGCATGATCGTGTCGTACCCCTCATTCACGGAGGGGCCGGGCGCAGACTGAAGCCCAGACAAAGGAGAAGGCGCAGCGCTCTAGGGGTTGGGGGCTAGGCAGCCACCCCGAGGAGGTGGGCGGAAGCGCTCAGGCCAGGCCGGCCGGAGGGAAAAGTGAAGCAGGAGCAGAGAGAAAACAGAGCTGGCGAAGAGGGAGCCAGCTGCCACCTCAGACGGGAAGAGAAGAGCCTGTTGTTTTTAAAACGCATACTGGAGAGCAAAAGATGTACCTATTGATGTTGTTTAACATCACACATGTTGTGCTTCATATGCTGTTTACTGTTTACTGATGGAAGGACACAATTGTGTGGCAGAACGAACAACGTGGATGGGAACAAAGAGAACATGTATCTACTTCTAGCTCTGCTCCTAGTAAGTGTAACTCAGGACAGGTCAGAAAACCTCTTTAGATTTTGCTTCCTCATCTGCTAAATGGGTGGAATGTTTTCAATAACCTCTAAGTTTTTCCCAACTCTAAATTTTTGGGAATCTTTAAAGTGTTAGGGACTTCGCTGGTGGTGCAGTGGTTAAGAATCTGCCTGCCAATGCAGGGGACACGGGTTCGATCCCTGGTCTGGGAAGATCCCACATGCCGTGGAGCAACTAAACCTGTGCGCCACAACTACTGAGCCTGTGTGCTGCAACTACTGAAGCCCATGTGCCTAGAGGCTGTGCCACAACAAGAAGCCACCGCAATGAGAAGTCCATGCACCGCAACGAAGAGTAGCCCCTGCCCACCGCAACTAGAGAAAGCCCGCGCGCAGCAACGAAGACCCAACGCAGCCAAAAAAAAAATATTAAATTAAAAAAAATATAAAGTGTTAAAAAGAATAAGGCACAGTGTGAACATCATTATGATAAAAATTAAGATATTAAAATCGTAACAATGGACAGCTTGGTCAACTGAAATCTGCCAGAAGATTCATAAGATTTACAGGATTGCATAAATTTATAAAAGGTAATTATTAAATACTTATCAAGAGTTGGCAATATGTAAAATTCTCCATAAAGTATTAGCTTTTACAAACATTCATGTAGCACCAGTTATATGTCCAGAAATGTTATCAGGCTCCATGCACTATAATAGAAAAAAAGCCTGAATGGTTTATAGAAACTAAACTACTACCTATTATATGGGTATTAAAAAAGTTAATACACGTAAAACACAAATAGTGCTAGGCATAGTAAGAGATCAATAAATATTAACTTTATTATCTAGAATAAATCTTATTTTTTCTTAAGTATCTTCTATCAATAAAAAGAACCTTATACTACAACTTTTTAAGATAATATTAAGAGGGTTTATGTAGTAACAAAATTTTTAAAAGCTTAACTATCTGATTTTTATTCATGGCAACTATTTTTTTATTCCTCTAAAACATACACTTCCAATCAATCCTGTTTCCTTTTTACTGAAAGAACTTTTCATAATGACTGCAGTACTGAAGTATAATTTAGAAGCAGTCTCTAAAACTGGAAGTAACGTTCATCTAAATATGCCTGCCAAGTTTAAAAATGTATTAGGAGTTAAATTGAAACATTTTGAAAATGACTCATTGTGGACCAGAATATACACTGTAGGAAATAAGAGCTCATTTACAAGTGGGAGAAATACACTCACACTTCAACTGTGGTAATTCTCTGGACTTTCCTTCCAGTAAACATCATATTTTAAAATAATTGTGGAAAATATCTTACTTTTAACTGAAGTTTTTAGGAGTTGATTTAGTCAGCTGGCATTCCAATATTTTACACATATCTTTTTTTGGACGTGGATATATTTACCAAATGTAAATCTATGAAAATTTCCCCCTAAGCAACAGAGCAGCAGCCTATAAAGAAAGCTGTACAAACACACACACACACACACACACACACACACACACTCTCTCTCTCTCTGTGATTCAATTCATATGCATAATGACTGATCACCTATGACTCTGGATTTCTAAGAAAGCATCTTAAAAAATGTGCAGATATATAATAAAGTGTTTTCTTTCATTTACAAACACAACGTTATTGATAAGTCACCAGGAGGACATGTACTTGAGTTCTTTTTCTAGTAATACTTAGATATTTGTGCTGATTCTACCTATTCTCTCTGCTTGTGACCCAAAATTACACATTTCTGAGGCAGCTGGCTAGATTTAGAAAAGATCATAGACCCCACTCATCCCCCTCCACCCACCTCTGTAAAAAAAAAAAAAAGAAAAAAAAAGGTCTGCAAGATGTATGGACCTGAAACCTTGATCTCACTACCACACATTCTCTCTAAGCTAATTCATAAGCCACATACTGAACTGTACCTTTGATCATAACTTTAATGTGACCCTTAAGCTGAATTCAGTGAAAAAGTGCTTATGAATTAACATGATTCCAGTTTGTTTAAATTTTCTGAGCTTTATTTGCTATTTCATCAATTATTTATTGATCAGGAAGTGTAGTCAACAGTTCATTATAGTAACTGTTGGCACCACCCTTTATCTAGGAATTTTATCTAGAAACTATCCCTACCCTCAAACCATGTTTTAAATGATTCCTGGCAACAACGAGCAGTCTGGGTGTGGGCTGTAACCCAAAGTGGGACAATCAGCACTTTCCCTGTGGCAAATTCAACTCATAAATGCTCTGGAGCATCTCTTCATTGTGTATATATCGTCATGACAAAGGGAGACTCAAGATCCTGAATTATTAAAACAAATTTTAATAAATATTTATTGCAGAATAGTTTTAGATCCAGTGTTATTTTTCATTTTATTTTTTTCATCTTTATACATCCAGAGTCACTTATTATTGTGAAAAGAATATAGTTTAGTTTTTGACCCAAACTGTATTTCTTTTCCTGTATAATAGTGAGTTCATCACATTTACAACAGTTGTCAGAAAAGACACAATCAGTCGTCTGCCGTCTTAAGAATTTATATTTTCTGTGTTTTGCTTCTTTGTTGTTTGCTTTGTTATCTATCTTTTGTTATAAGGTCTGTGCTTTCTTTTTTCTTCCCTCTCCTCTGGCAATATACAAAGGATATCGTCTGTTTTCAGTTTAATTAACGTTTTGTTTCCTGACTAAGTAATATGTTTAAATAGATATTTCTTGATAAAACTACTAATTCTTATGAAATTTGAGGAAATTATAATTATACAATATTATGTATATTATATACACACTATTTCCTCTTACCGTCAATTCTCTAATTTTAGTTGCAAGTTGCTATTTTTGCCTCTACTTATGTTAAATCATTATTTTTATGTTGTAATTTCCCCATAACAATTATGATTACAATGTGTTTTGAAAGCAGAATGACAATAGTTATTGAGATTTAATTTTACATTAAATATTCACTGCCAGTTCTTTTATACCTTGACATCTCAATTCATGAGTTCTTTGTTTTTTTGTTTTTTTTTTTAATGAGTTCTTTGATTCTTTGGTTAGTGAGGTTACCATTTCAAGTAGGTTTTTCAGGAATGCCACGTGGGTAACAGGCTTCCTGAGTCCTCACATGACTAGTGAGTTTTCATCACTCAGGAGGCAAAAAATGTCTCACATAGTCTCACTTACCTGAATCACACTCTTGTTTTATTTCTCTCAAATAATTGTTACTTTCTAAAATTATCTTCTTTATTTTGTCGCTTATTTATATGTGTTGATTTACACCATAGGAACGTAAATTCCACTGAGACAGAGACCACTGTTAAATCTTCAATCCCAGTGTTAAAGTGCTTGCTCAAAGCAGGTTGTTAATAAATACTGCTAAATGAATAAATAAAGTATAAAGTTATGGAGGAGAAACTTAAGCTCAACCTGTATTTTTTCCTTAGCAAATGACTTACTTATCCAGCCCAGATGCTTCTAATAATGTTCCTTTAATGTTCATATTCAATGCCTTCACTTGGATTTACTACATTGCTATTTCCCATCCTCTTCACACCACCCAGAATGTGGTGAGTTCTGATAAATTTCAGAAAGAATTTTCTTTTATTGTATCTCTAAATATTTTTTTCCTCTTCCATTTTGTTTTCTTCCATTGACACACTAATTTTCTGAATGTGGATATGTGTTGTCTGTTCTCCATGTCTAATACCTCCTCTCTATCCATTTGCATCACTTCTTTGTTGCTTTTTCTTTTCTTTTTTTGATTTGTTTCTGTTTTATAAACCCCCCCTTAATTCAGTTTTCTGGATCTCCCTACCCCCCCTTTTTCTCTTTAATTCCTTTGTAAGTTTTGTATGTCATTTTTCTATGTAATTTTTTTCTTTAACTTTGCCAGTCGTCTTCCATCTTATTCTTTTGCAAAGCCTTTGGTTTCAAAGAGTCTGTGCTTTCTTAAATTCTTTTAGTTGTGAATAGGTTATAATCTATAAAATATTTCTAGATTCCTAGCATAGATCTTTTAAAATGTTCTCTTTATCTTCCGCAGCTTTTATAGAACTCCTGCTGTCTCCTTCCACTTAAAAAAATATTTACATATATCTCATACTTCTCTTCCCTGAACCCCCACCCCCGCATCACTTAATAATCTTTGAATGAAGGCAGTTCTAGCCAAGCCTTCATTTTGCCTCTTTCCTGTTTAACAAAATATTGTTTGGATTGTTCCATTATCCAATGAACTGCAGGACAAGGAAAATATTATCTGGTCAGCAATTTCCTTGCTTAAAGGTGGGGAGAAAGCTGAGGTTATAAGAAGTGAGTCTGGAAGCTTATGTTTGTATTTTCTCCAAATACTTTTACCCATGGTCAAGTTTATGGGATCGGAAGTTTATAGTTCTAATCTTGTCTCTCATATTTTGTATTTATTTCTCTCTTTCTGGGAGAGTTAGTCATATTGGTAAAAAGTCAGTTTAGACTACAAATTTCATCATAACCCCTCAGATTTTAAATAACCCCCATTCAACCTATGGAATAGCAAGCATTCTTCTCTGCAATTGATCTGTTTTACATCTATTCGGTTTGCTTTAATACAAACCCCATCACTCTTGGTTGAGAATCTAAATCACACCGAAGGAAAAAAGATACAGCACAACTAAACAGGCTCTCCTCTAGCCTGGCATTCCTGCAGATATATGATGGAGAAAGAGGTTCAAATTTCCAGCCTTTACCCCTTCACTTTAGGGCTGAGCTGTCCAATATAATAATAGCCTGAAGCCACAAGTAGCTATTTAAATTTAAATTAATTAAAATAAAATAAAATATATTCAGTTTCTCAGCTACACTAGCTAAATTTCAAGTGCCCAGCGTGGCTGGTGGCTACTGTATGGGATAGGGCAGATAAAGAATATCTCCATTATTACAGAAAGTTCTACTGGAGAGTGCCAGGAGCTGCGCAGAATTTCCTCTATATACTATCCACCTCACTGTACTCTACCTGCTAAATTGTAGAGTGTTCTGGTTACACTGTTTCTGACCAAAATTCTTTGAAATTTATGATACCATATTGAGGCTTCCCTTAGTTTCCAATGGAGATGAGAGTACCTTCTTCATTTTATTTTCATCCATATAATATTCAAATAGAGAAAATCCTAAAAATGCTCTTACAAAATCTTCATTTTTAGAAGTCCTCCATCAACTTAACATTTCAGAGTTCCCTTAAAAACAAATTTTTCTTTAAACCATAGGTCAGAGTTTCCTAGCCTATGATTTTATGCAATACTGGCTAACTTACAGTTACTTCCCTGTTAATCACTGAGAATGGAAGGAGGGATATCAAAATGGGGTATGTGACAGGTACAAGGTGCTCAATTCCCTAAATTTATTTACTGAATGAAAGTGTGAAATTTGAAGAGAATTACACACTGGGCTCACTGAGAAATCTAGGTTTAAGCAAACTGATTTAACCAACGACAGGTTAAGAATTAAGTAAAGGGCTTCCCTGGTGGCGCAGTGGTTGAGAATCTGCCTGCCAATGCAGGAGACACGGGTTCGAGCCCTGGTCTGGGAAGATCCCACATGCCGTGGAGCAACTAGGCCCGTGAGCCACAACTACTGAGCCTGCGCGTCTGGAGCCTGTGCTCCGCAACAAGAGAGGCCACGGTAGAGGCCCGCGCACTGTGATGAAGAGTGGCCCCCGCTCGCCGCAACTAGAGAAAGCCCTCGCACAGAAACGAAGACCCAACACAGCCAAAAATAAATAAATAAATTAATTAATTAAAAATAAAATAAAATAAAATAAAATTTATGTGGAAATTCAAAGGACCTTGGATAGCCAAAACAATTTAAAAAAAAAAAAAAAAAAAAAAAAAAGAATTAAGTAAAAAGCCTGTAAACATTTCATCAGTAATGTCCCTCTAGGTTGATCTACTAATCAACATTCTTTGAAACTGATATTTAAACTGCTTTCAATTAATCACTTATTTACAGTGTTATTAATTTCACAATTCCCATGTGTCTATAAAGATATTCTTAATCTTAATAAAATGTTTTGCTGAAATTGAGATACCTCCTTCTATCACTGGCATTCTTCTCTAGAAGTTCTAGTAAATATCTCAAAAAAAAAAAAGAAGTAAAAGTAGTTTGTCGAGACTTAATAGTTAACTAACAGTGACTTCTGGTTTTCACCATTTCCATTTCTAAATGCTCACTATCTGTTTAATAATCTGTTTTAGAACATTCATAGTGGGCTACATTCAAGTTTACTGATGTATATACTTCTAGAATCTTTCCTCTTCAGTCTTTCAGAGCATAGGGATATTTGTTTATTTCCTGTCTTCTGGCCCTTGGTCTGGTAACAATGTTTTAATAAGATAACCAACAGTTGCTCAAGTTCTTTCAAATCTTAGGGTACTTAGGGCACTAGCCTTCAAGAAGAAGCTTACATCTTCTTTGAGATTACTAGTTAAGGCACCAAGAAGGGCACAGTGATAGACAGTAATAACTAGCATTTCTTTAGAACTTATAGCTTACAAGTGTTTTCAAAAGCTGTTGTCGTGTTTCTCAAACACATATTCGATGAATGGATAGCTTAGGATTATTTGGGGGGTTTTGTAGGAAGTACACTAGATACTAGGAGTAGAGGGAGGCAAAAAAATACGTCTTCCAAAAGAAAAAATCTCTCCAGGTGACTGAAATTCATCTAGATTTGGGAACCACTGATACAGTAAAATGAAGACGAGTCCTGGGCACTCTTTTCAGCATTCGAACTGCCTTCATAATGGAAAGTTGTAAGTCAAAATGAACATGGTAAGCTCTAACCAACTGAAATGGATATTTGTTGAGAATTACTTATATCAAAGACACTGAGTAGAGGCCTTACCTTACTAGAGAAGCAAAAATGGGGAAGAGAAAATCTCTGACCTCAAAAAAAACCCCAATACTTCAGAGGAAAGACTTGTAAATAAACACACAATTATAATATAATGCTAGAAAACAGAGAGAAGAGACTTCAGCATTTCTGACAGGAAGTTAAGGTATGCATAGAAGACATGATCATGGATTTCATTCTTACCAAATGAATGGGTATCTACCTAGTAGATGAATGCTAAGATACATGAACAAGGGAAGAGAAAAGGTCATTCCTAGCAAAGAACCCATATAAAAGGGTGAGGAAGCACCATACACTTACAGAACTTGAAGAGATCCATTTGTCTTGAGTAAATGGGGGAGAATCAAAAGAAATATCTGCAACTGGGAAGATAGGCAGGAAGTCTGTGAATGACCCTAAGAGCTAAGCTGTGTGCTGTATGGAGGCCATTCTGCTGAATGATATAATTAGAGTTCTGAGTTTTAGAACAATTACCCTGGAAGAATAAGTGATGAAAATAGGACTAAACTGAAAGTGGTGAGATAGTTCAGAGACTATTATAAATAGTTCAGGCAAGAGAAAAGAAAGACTTGACTAAAGCAGTGGCACCTGGGATTAAGAGGCGGGAAATGATTAGATATATTTAGGAATTAGAAAAAACATGTTATTTGTTTAGTTTAAGTGTTCAGAGAGGCCTTTCTGGACTATCTTATCATGATATACCCTGCTGGAGCCATTATTCCTCCTCACACAATCTAGTTCATAGCAATCATCAAAACACATAATTATAACATAATAATTATGAATCTGTTTACTTATTTTCCATTTCCCTCTATTGACTCTCAGCAGGGGCAACCTCCCATTTATTGATTTATTTATGTACACCAACATCTAGCACAGCAAATGGCACATGGCAGTTATCAATAAATAACCTGTTGGTTGAATAAATGGGAAGAAGAGTGAGAAAAAAAAAGCAGTTGTGAACCACCAGCTTTCTTGTTCAAGTGTCTCGGCAAATGATGATGTTAGTCAGGATGCAAAACTATGGCAGAAGAACAGGTCTGGGCAAGAGGATTAAGCGAGGGGGAAAGATGGAGCAACCAACTGAGAGGTTATCGTACACAATTACAGCACGACCCCAGTCAAGAAGTAATGAGAAGCTGACCCAGGATGACTCCCAGCAGGAGTGCAGAGGATTTTAGAGATACTATAGGGGTAGAAGCTATGAAATTTGACAAACCTACACACAGGAGCAAGGGGAAAGGATTATTATTCTGAAAGTTCAAACAGAAATGACTTAAAAATGGCAGTATAGTTTAATGACTTGAAGTCAGCTGAAGCCACGTTCTGTTTTGGGAAGGGTGAATGTGAGAGGAAGCTTGAGTTTGTTTCACAAATACTGAGTTTAAAGTCCCAGAAAAACACTGAGATAAAAATGTCAATCACGTAGCTGGAAATACAAGTTTACAAAACACAAGAAAAGGTATGGTTTGAGTTTAAAAACATTGTTGATCATTCCCTAAAGTGACAGTTAAAGCTGAGCAGAAGAGATCCCAGAAGGAAGAGACATGTATGTGTATATGATCCAACATAAAAAGAATCAAATGTCATGAAAACAAAATAGAAAAGAAAAACTGAAGAACTGTTTCAGATTAAAGGAGACTGAAGAGGCGTGATAACTAAAAGCAGAGCATAATTCTGGACGGGATGCTGTGCCAGAAAAAAAACTGTTATAAAAAGATATCATTCGGACAACTGACAAAAATGGATAAAAGTATTATTATCAATGTTGTCCTGAATTTGATAAGTGTACTGTGGTTATATAAGAGAATATTCTTATTCCTAGAAAATAAACCTTGAAGAGGCAAAAGTATATGATGCATTCAGTCTACTAAACTATTCAGAAAAAAAATGATGTGTGGGGTGAGGGGAGAGAAAGAGAAAGAGAGAGAATAAAAATGATAAAACAAATGTAGCAAAATGTTAAAAAGGGGTGAATTTAGATCAAAGATATAAAGGAGTTCTTTGCATCATTCTTGTAGCTTTTGTGCACACATGAAATTTGAAATAAGAAGTTAAAAAAGAATAAGGACCAAGATACAATGCTGGAGCACAGCTTTGATTTTATAAGATCAACAGTGAATTGATCTCCTGAGAGTGACGGCCATTGGGAGTTATTCAGGATTGAGGAGAGAAGAGGTGTAAGTCGGTAGGTATGAAAACAGCCTTCTCTATATCAATTGTTCCACCTAAACAACAAAATATGCTGATAACTCTAGTCTATTACTGTATAAAGATGTTCTGTCCCATGGACTTTCAGGTTAACAATATTGGCATCCATCATTAATTTTCCTGATATAGAGTAAATATCCTTTTTGGCCACAGAAGCTACCCAGTCCTTCTTTGAGAAAAAAAGACTGACAGAAAACAATATCTAATTGCTTTGTGTATGTGTGTATTTTGACTCGCTGCACAAAAATATTTAAGATACATTCTTTTGCAAAAAATTTACCAAGTTTCATGAGGTTTTTCTTTCCCATCTAGAAAATAATGGGAATATTAGAGACTTTAGTTTATAATATGTTTGAGAACATGAATGCAGAATGGTTCAATTATAAATACAACACACATCTCTGAATTTATTCATAATTAAATAAGAAGTATGTGGCAAAAAAAAAAAAAGATACATTCTTTTGAAGTGGAGGAGAATAGGTGTATCACTTCAGAACCAGTAGTACCATTTAAACCCAATTATAAGCAACAAATTATCCATGAATGGTTAAAGGACTCCCTGGGCCATTGTTTCTGGTGGGGCAAGGAATGTCAGATCAGACCAATACCTAATAAAGAAAAAGGAAGATAGATGAGAGGTGGATAAAACAAAATCCATACGTTTTGATCCGAATATGGGTGTTTCTTATCAGTTCCTTTCAAAGGCTTGTGTCTAGACTGAGAAGGAACAGATATTTTTCACCTCAGCAATAAATTTCTTAATGCTTTCATGTACACTACATTATGTACTACTATTTCCAAAGCCTTTACTAGGAAAGGAATAGAGTCAATTGTGGTAACTTAGGATGTAATGAGACCAGCTTGAGACATCCTATGTAAGTGGACAAATATATGTCAGATGGAACAGAAGCTTAAAAGCCAAGAGAAATTTGAGAACATGGAGCTAGACTCTTTCAATATAAATGAAACAAACCAATAGGCAAATAGAACATTTTAAAGAAGAAGAGAAATCAAGTAACAAAAGATAATTTTATAAACTCTGAAAAATCATTAGAGTAGCTTATAATTAGAGTATTTTGCAAATTTTCAAAGAAAAAAATCAAATACTAAAAATTATTTAAGAAGCACGAATTTATTGTATATTTTTTCTTTCATAAAGAGGTATGTCAAAAGAGTAACTTAATATAGGATTGAGAATCAAGAATTTCTGCATTCAAATAACAATTGTGATGTGAATTACTTCATGTAACCATGAAAACTAAGAATAATATGAATAAAATTATCACAGAATTTATTAAGTAAACAAAGTTTAAGTACAGTACTATAGCTTTTATTTCAAATCTCAACATCCTTTATCCCATTAAGTTTATATTGAAAATGACACAAACATTTACTTGCCTGCTGAAGAAGCAAGGCAAGATTAAAAAACCGGATAAACAAAGATAAAACAGTATAAGAATATGACAAAAGGTAGAATAAAAGCATGTCAAAACTGTTCTACTCTTGGGGATAAAGCACTGAATGGAAATTTAGGACAGCTGGCTGCTATATCAAGCTTTAAACTAGCCCAGTATAACATAAAACTCAATCTACTCACTAGATCTATTCCCCCTTACTTTTGTCTTCTATGAGAAGAAATGAGAACAAAATTCTACTATTACCAGAGAAGTTGTAGGGATTGAAAGCATAAATTAAGTAATTATGAAAGCATAATTTAAGTAATATTCATTTAAAAATACTTACAAACTGAAAAAACTATTCCAAATACATCAAACCATAGTTTTTAAAAAAATATTAGAACAACCATAACTGAAAAAAAAAGCTATTAAAATTAATTCTGGATTACAAGCTAACACTTTAGATTCAAACATAGGTCTCTTCTGTAGGATCCCACAGATGTAACAGTGTATTCAAATTTATTCTAGTCACACTGATTGAGTTTGAAAATTTCCCCTTTGTGGCAGAAAGACTCCTCAGAGTGCTAACAGAGATTCAAAGCAACAGAACAAGAGGTAATAACTGTTCCTGTTCATGAAAGCTGGGTACTTGTTACTTACTATTAAATGAATTGTTGGACTTGAATTGGGACATACACAGGTCTTTTATATGCCTGAGAAAAGTCCATTTTTTTTGTAGAAAATTAAAGTCCTTCAGCAAAAAGCCTTTTTCATTCATGTTTGAAAGCGGCATACTACTTCCTTACATTTCTCTTTATAATAACACAGGTTGTTTGATCATTACATGAAGCATTTGATAAAGTAAAACTTTCAACAAAATGAAAAAGTTGAGATTAGTTATACCTGACTAGAAAATTGTGTATAGCCATGTCTTGGACTTTACTTAAGCATGACTCACAGAAATCACAATGCATGTAAAGATTGAAACACATCTGTTTATTCTGATTTTGACACAAAGGAAACCACAATCACACACGTGAGTATTAAAAACGCAACCTCTGAAAAATAAAATAATATTTTTCCTTGGGTTTCAGTATATACAAAAAATATACATGATATGCCCAAAATATTCTTAGGCAATCTATACCCAAAAAAAATTCAGTGGAGGGACTTCCCTGGTGGTCCAGTGGCTAGAACTCTGCACTCCCAATGCTGTGGGCCTGGGATCGATCCCTGGTTGGGGAACTAGATCCCACATGCTGCAACTAAAGACCCCACATGCCGCAACTGAAGATTCCGCGTGCTGCAACTAAAAGATCCTATGTGCCGAAACTAAGACCCGACGCAGCCAAATAAATAAATAAATATTTTTTAAAAAATTCAGTGGATATTTAAAATATATATAGTGTCTTTTCCAAATAATAGTCCTAAATACTAGGTTTTTATTTTGAAACAAAAAACAGGAAAAGTGAACTGCAGAGATTTAAAAAATTCACTCAAAAACAGCTTGGGTTCACCATTCCCTTTACATGGTAACTTAACCAGTGTATCAACTCTTTTGAGCTGTTGTTACAGATAATTTCAGGATCAAAAGGGACTTTAGACTCATCAAGCTACCCACCTGATACTTCGATCCTTACAAACACAATCCTACTGAATGCCTGGCCAGCTGATGCCTGCACACTTCTAATGATGAAGAATATACTTGACGCCAAGGCATTTTGAAAATCCCTATTAGAAAGTTTATCTTTACCCTTTTTTCTAATGTTTACTCAGTGGTCCCAATTCTACTATTTTAGGCCTGACCATGTGAGAAAAGTACACTTCAAATATCTGTAGACAGTTATAATCTGACACTGTAGGACATTTTCTAATCTTTTGAATATGTTTGGTCATTTTCCTCTTAACACCTTTGGTTTGGAGCTTGGGTGCCCAGACCCAGCATGATTCTATAAATAAGATAATCACCAATCACATTCTAGATATAACTTCTATTACTGTAGAATAGTGTCTCCATATTAAAATCTTCCAAGCCTATACAGACATACCTCCTTTTATTGTGCTTTTGCTTTATTGAACTTCGCACATGCTGTATTTTTTACAAATTGAAGGTTTGTGGCATCAAGCAAGTCTATCAGTGCCATTTTCCCAACATTTGCTCACTTAGTATCTGTGTCATATTTCGGTAATTCTCACAATATTTCAAACTTCTTCATTATTATTATATTTATTATGGTGATCTGGGATCAGTGATTTTTGATGTTACTAATGTAATTGTTTGAGGGCGCCATGAACCATGCCTATATAAGATAGCAAACTATTTATAATGTTCTCTGAACTATCTTCCTGTTATCAGTTTAGTATTACTTTCATCCCTCATTCTTCCGGGGTAATTGTTCTAAAACTGAGAACTATGATCATGTCATTCAACAGAATGGCATCCAGACTGCATAGCTTGGCATTTAAGGTCATTCACAGATTCCCTGCCTATCTTCCCAGGCTCTCTCCCTCTCCTTGGGCCTCCCTATTCCCTGAGACACAACAATACTGAAATTAGGCCAATCGGTACCCCTACAATGGCCTCCAAAGTGTTTAAGTGAAAGGAAGTGTCACACATTTCTCATTTTAAATCAAAAGCTAGAAATGATTAAGCTTAGTGAGGAAGGCATGTTGAAAGTCGATATAGGCTGAAAGCTAGGCCTCTTGTGCTTAACAGTTAGCCAAGTTGTGGATGCAAAGGAAAAGTTCTTGAAGGAAATTAAAAGTGCTACTCCAGTGAACACAGGAATGAAGAAAGCAAAACAGCCTTACTGCTGATATGAAGCAAGTTTTAGTGGTCTGGATAGAAGACCAAACCAGCCACAATGTTCCCTTAAGCCAAGCTTAATCCAGAGAAAGGCCCTAAGTCTCTTCAATTTTTTGAAAGCTAAGAGAGGTAAGGAAGCTGCAGAAGAAAACTTTGAACCTTGAAGAGGCTGGTTCATGGGATCATGAAATTTAAGGAAAGAAGTCAACTCTATCACATAAAACTTAAACACAAGGTGAAGCAGTAAGTGATGATGTAGAAGCTGTAGCAAGTTATCCACAAGATCTAGCTAAGATAATTAATGAAGATGACTACAATAAACAAGTTACCAATGTAGATGGAACAGCCTTCTATTGGAAGAAGATGCCATCTATGACTTTCATAGCTAGAGAGGAGAAGTCAATGCCTGGTTTCAGATCTTCAAAGGACAGGCTGACTCTCTTGTTAGGGGCTAATGAAGCTGGTGACTTTAAGTTGATGCCAATGTTCATTTACCATTCTGAAAATCCTAGGGCCCTAAGAATTGTGCTAAATCTACTCTACTTGTGTTCTATAAGTGGAACAACAAAGCCTGGATGACAGCACATCTGTTTACAACATGGTTTTACTGAATACTTTAAGCCCACTGTTGAGACCTACTGCTCAAAAAACAAAAAAGATTCCTTTCAAAATATTACTGCTCAATGACAATGTGTTTAGTTAACCAACAGCTCTGAGGATAGATGTACAATGAGATGAATGCTGTTTTCATGCCTGCTAACACATCGATTCCGCAGCCCATGGATCAAGGAGTAATTTCGACTTTCAAGTCTCATTATTTAAGAAATATCTTTAATTTTTTCATATGAACCATAGATTTGACATGTCTGGTTAAAAAAAATCCTGCTGTAAGATGAATAATGTTTGAGGATCTAATGTATAACACGGTGACTACAGTTGATAACACTGTATCGTATAGTTGAAATTTGTTATGAGAGACCTTAAATCCTTAAATGTTCCCACCAAAAAAAAAAAAAGGTAAATATCTGAGGTGGTGGATGTGTCAATTAACTCCATGAGGGGAGAATCCTTTCACAATGTATGTGTATATCAAATCACCACATTGTACACTTTCCATACCTTACAATTTTATTTGTCAATACACCTCAATAAAGCTGGAGAAAAAAAACCCTATGAAGATTCGAGAAGCCACCACATCAGTAAGAAGTTTAAGTATCCACTGGTCAGAGGACTGCCAGGGCTTCCCCTCCAAAATAAAGGATAAATGATTGCATCTTGCTTATCCCTCCACCAAGAAAGAAGGTCAATAATCCCTGGTTCCAGTAATGGGTACCTGAGACACATTCCTATCTCTCACAACCTATGTTGCACACTGGGTAATAAGAATATTCCTGGAAGCCACTGATACTCAGAAATGGCTAGCAATAATTTAACTGTAAACAGAAGTGACTGCAAACTACTTAATCCAAATGCATCCCTAACTCACTTACCCTTTCCAGGATCCCAAAAGGCCTGTGCTACTCCCATACCACCCAACACAAGAGAAAGTTAAGAGTGTAGATTAAGCAGAAAAAAATCTTGCTGGTATTTTTATTTGGATGCCATTAAATGTACAGTTAACTTAATAGTGAGCAAGATAAAATAAAATTAGTTCTCTATCTACACCATACCCCAAAATGAACTGTGGACGGATGAAAGGTATTAACGTGAAAAATATAACTATAAAACTTCATGCGGAAAAGTAAACATACAAGAGTAGGCACAAGCATAGCCACAGCAATTCTGAAAAAGAATCTTAGAGTCAGCTGGTCAAGTTTCACTAAAAGCCTTTTGAAATTATTGACATGAATTGTAATAAGTTTATAGATTAATTAAGGAGAAATTAAATTGTGGGGATATCTAGAATCCTACTTTTTTGAAATCATCTAGCACATTATAATCCTAAGCATGGGGATTTTCCCCTTTACTTTAATATTATAGCTCAAAAACCAGATAAGTACATTTAGCTGTTTTAGGCATTTTATTAAAGTCCAAGCTTATTTTGAGTTTTGGATTCCAGACATTATTCTCATTTTTTCAATAAATCCTTGGTCCTATAATGTGCTTTAAAGTTCTGAGCACTAACACTATTTGCTGCTCATAGGTTATTTCTAGTGTGTCTAGAAACATTTTCTTTTTTTTCCTTCTTTGTCCTGATTTTAAAACTGTCCTAATTTTTTAAGGTTGGATGAAAATTAGCCTCCAAATAAGCAAAGTTTTACTATCACTACAAGGAATTAAGAGCAAAAATTCCATTAGTTAAAGCAGAGTTAACTCAGCAAATTTTTCTATAATACCAATAATTTCTGTAGAACTACTATGTGCAAGACACTGTTCTAACGTGCTTTACAAACATTAAATGACTGAATTCTCCGTAATTCAGTAGATAATTAAAGTATCACATGGCTTTCAGGATAAATACCAGTTGCTAGTGTATGAACACGTAGGATAAGAAGGATTTTAGATTCAGAGTGTAGGACATCACAGAGCTTAGCATAAGCAGCCAATTTTAAGGTCACATTTACTATTCTTCTTTCTCCAAACTCACAAGCACATACCAAGTTAGCAAGTTATGAAATTTTGCGTGAATATAAGTTCTGGTTTACTTATGCTTTCTTTTAAAGCTTGTTAGTTTGTCCATAAATATTATTCTAGAGCCATTACTAAATATATCACATTCAAAAACAACAACAATCTGGAAAAAGTAAAAACTATAAAGACAATTAAAAATCAGTGGTTTCCAGAGGTACAGGGGGAGGGGAAGGAATACTGAATATGTAAAGCACAAGGGATTTTTTAGGGCAATGAAACAATTCTGTATAATAATATAATGTTGTATATACAATGCTATGCATTTGTCGGTGTCCTCACATACAGATTTTCTGGTTCTATAAACATGGCAATTTTGTTAAATTCTATTGTGTCTCCTCACCATTAAGTGAAAAAGAAAGTATGGTTTGTTTATAAATGTATACTCTGCCTTACTGAGTATTTTCTGGCAAGGAAAGCTACTGTTTTGGTGAGGCATTAATAAATCCTGATTCTTCCATTTACAATTTAAAAAAAAAAAAAAAACAACAACAAGGAGCTAAGTAAATCTTTAGTGGACATGATATAGATTTATAAACAGAAGGATTATACATAATAAAAGATAATTTTAAGATAGGTTGCAACAGCACGCTAATAAAAGCAGCTGGTTTATAAATGTTTAATTTTATATTAAGATCTTTAGAATTAGACATACTTTCACATTAGAGAAAAGATTTCTTCATTATTACATTTATTAGAATTTCTCCATGAGTCAAGTTTATAAGGTTGATGTGAATTCAGAAGTATAACAATTTGGACCATTCTGAAAGATTTTGACATTCTAGAGGATTAACAATAGTTTAATTATGTGAAAACTTGCTTGAATTTTTAGTTCCATGTATTGCTTAACCGCAAATTAATCTGTAATCTTCATTTAACAAGTAAAAGACCCATTGAGATTATTTTCAAAGTTTACCAGTATGTGAAAGGTACATGAAAACTTTTCTGTACTATTTTAGCAACTTTTCTGTCTGAAAGTTAAAAAAAAAAAGGTAACCACTCTGTTAACTCTGCATGTAGTTGAACCACTAAAATACATTGTTTGATGAGATAACGATATTTACTTTAATACTCATCAGTGATTTTCCTTTTAACTAGGTTATTAAATATATTTTCTATTGATAAATTAAAGACAAATTATTCTCTCTCTTCCCCTCCCTCCAACAGACATGAACCAGAAAATATAGGTTTGAAAAATAAACTGGGGAATATACAATGGTACAATCACCTTGGAATTGTCTGGCAGGTTCTTTTAAAGTAAAACATTCATCTACTCGATGATTAGCAGTTCCACTCCTAGGTATTTATCCAAGAGAAACAGAAACATATACCCACAAAAAGACTTGTAGAAAAATGTCCATAGCAGCTTTATTCATGATAGCGCCAAACTGAAAACAAACTAAACATCCATTGACAAGTGAATGAATAAACAAACTGTGGCACATTTATGCCCAGCAACAGTAAGAAATGAACTTCTGATACAACATAAAATGGATGAAAACATATAATGTTGAGTGAAAGAAGCTAGACACAAAAGGGTACATACTGTACAATTCCATTTATTTTTAGTCCATGAAGAACAAAACTAAGCTATGGTGAGAGAAATCACAAAGTGTTGGCCTCTTGATGGGTGGTAGTTGAGACTGACCAAAGGGGTATAAGGAAACTCTGTTCTCTATCTTGTTTCAATATACGCAATTATTACATATGTAAATTATTACATGTAAATTACACTTCAACTGAAATGAAAATTAAACTTCTATTAAAAAAATATATTCTAAAAGAAAGAGTAACAGGAACAAAAATCGAAGAGTTTTAACATTTGTATTTTCAGGATGCTTACCTGTCTAAGAGCTGATCATGTTTTTCTAGAGCATTCTTTTCAGCCATCACTGCTCGGTCCTTTTCAGCCACAGCATTATCCCTTGCTTCTCGGAGGTTTCTAAAGTGTAAATGTACACTTCAGTTATTCCGACTACACAAGTATCCATCTTTTAAAGACTCATAAACGGGCTTGCTTGGAATTGGACTAACTGATAATCTCAGGGACACCCTAAGGATTGGTGTCCCACAGTGTATATTATACAAATGTGCCTGGCTTGGTGAGTTTCTCGAGCAGCACACAGCAGTGTAGGTACAAACATGGTCTAATCTCTAAATGTCATACTACCTTTCTCCACAATTCTTCTCCACAAGGGTCGAAGGTAGGGTAAACAGTCTGTATTTATAGCAACTCATTTAATCCTTACTATAATCTAATGAGGTAGGCATAATTACCAACATATTATCCACAAGAGAGCTGAGGTTTTGAGAAGTTAATACATGCAATATAAAATGTTATAATGAGGGATATAGAGATCACAGGAATCCAAATGGAAATGAAGTTTGGGACACAAGCAGGAGAACAGCTAAACTGATAGACCCTGGGTCTCACATGGAGAGGAAGGAAAGAGAAGGGAACACAGAAGGACTGAGATTAGGAGAAAGTAAGGGACAAAGGACTTGAAGTACTGATAAGATACCTAACAGATTAAGTGGAAGTGGTTGTACAGGCAAGACGGAAAACTAGAGATTGCTGTCGGAGAACAGTGATTCAGAGGTAGAGTAGTGTCTTCAGCCCTGGAATTTTAGTTCATAAGATGCAGGGTGTGACATTAGAGTAGCTAAATGAGAGAGCTGAGATGAAGGTCAATATTCATGCAGGGCTCAAGGAAGTATGAGGTCAGACTATGAGTCATCCATTTACAGTGCTGATGACAGCAGGAACTGAAATTGACAGAAAGATACATTGAGTGACACTTAAGGGGAATGTCCAAAAGGTGGAAGGTAACAATAGTGAGTAATTAGAAGCGATACAGACAGACACGGGCCCTCAAAGAGCAAATCCTGTTTGGTTTTTTAAAAATTTTATTTATTTATTTATTTATGGCTGTGTTGGGTCTTCGTTTCTGTGCGAGGGCTTTCTCTAGTTGCGGCAAGTGGGGGCCACTCTTCATCGCGGTGCGCGGGCCTCTCACTATCACGGCCTCTCTTGTTGCGGAGCACAGGCTCCAGATGCGCAGGCTCAGTTATTGTGGCTCACGGGCCTAGTTGCTCCGCGGCATGTGGGATCTTCCCAGACTAGGGCTCGAACCCGTGTCCCCTGCATTAGCAGGCAGATTCTCAACCACTGCGCCACCAGGGAAGCCCCTGTTTGTTTAATCAAAGTGGAAGTTTGAATAAAGAAAAATACCAACAGTAACTCTTCTTTCAGAGAGTCAATTTTTTTTGAAAATCCTCTTCTCTAACAGAGTTATAACATAAATAAATTTGGAGTATAACATAAATGATTGTGCTCACTTAATCCCTACAAATCCTTGATGTTATACTTTCTAAGCTGCTTTACAGCTGAATAAACTGAAGTTTAGAGGGCTTAAGTCCCTAGGCCCAAGTCACACAGCCTAAGTGTTAAAGCCATAATTTGAGCCCAGCTACGTCTTACTCCAACGGGAGTGTGTTTTACATCATATCAACCCATCTCCCAGAAAGAACTGGATTGGATATTAGAATTTGGTTTTTATTACTGAGGGAGAATGTCAGTAGGGAGCCATGAAAATCCACACAGTTTGAGTAAATCTATCTAATAACTACTAGATAGAAATATTTAGTGGTCATACTTGCTGTGCCAGTGCTCAAAGTCATCTTTTGTACGGTGATGCTAACAACAATTTTAAAACTTAGAATATGTCAGCCAATAGAGATTCATCAGTAAAATAGCTTATGAGCCAGAAATAAAATAATTTTAAAAAACTGGAGTACAGATAACTCTTATTAAAAAGAAAATAACTTTTGTACACTATTATCTAAGTGCAGGTACATTTTAAAGTAGATATCACAAAATAGCAAGTCATTATTTTCTGATATCATCCTGACTGCAAAGACCTTCAGAAATATTCTACTATTATCAAATTAACTGAAACATGAAATTTTTAATTTTATAGATAGAATGAAATTCTCAAAGTATATTAAACATTTATATATTTTTCATCCCTAGAGGATCTATATATTTTAGTCAGTAAACCATCCAAAATTGGTCACAACTTTCATTTCTCAAATACTATAGCCTTATTATTCTGTAAGTTATTTCAGTTGCAAAATTCCAAGTAGATACATTTACAGTACTAATTAATCATGAATGCTTAGCTGGCAGATGGAAAAGCTTCAGTCCCTAGCTATATATGTTTTCTTTACTGCAAAAATGGGCAACAGAAATAAAAGCAAATATGGTAATTAGACTTACCATGGTGATCATTTTGAAATGTATAGAACTATGGAATCACTATGCTGTGGAACAGGAACTAACATAGTATTGTAGGTCATTATACGTCAGAAACAAACAAACAAACAAATTCAGAAAAAAAGATCAGATTTGTGGTTACCAGAGGTGGGGATGGGGGGAGGGGGAATTGGATGAAGGGGGTCAAAAGGTACACACTTCCAGTTATAAGGTAAATAAGTACTAGGGATGTCACGTACAACATGATCAAAACAATGAACACTGTTGTACGTTACATATGAAAGGTGTTAAGAGAGTAAATCTTAAAAGTTCTCATCGTGAGGCAAAAAATTTTGTTTCTATTTCTTTAATTTTGTACCTCTGTGAGATGATGGATGGTCACTAAACTTCTTGTGGTCATCACTTCATGATGTATGTAAATCAAATGATTATGCTATACACCTGAAACTATACAGTGCTGTGTGTCAATTATATTTCAAAACCAGAAAAGAAAGAAAGAAAAGAAAGAAAGGAAGGATGGAAGGAAGGGGGAAAGGAGGAAAGAAAGGAAGAAAGAAGAAAAAGAAAGAAAGAAAGGAGGGAGGGAGGGAGGGAAGAAAGAAAGGAAGAAACAGAGAAAGAAATAAAACCCAGAATAAACAAACACTAGGGCTTATGAAAGGAGGTGTCATTAGAAGATACCAGTGCATTCACCATGCTACAATCTATACCATCCAGTTAACTATAATTAGTGCTATATTTAGGCATGAACAAAATTCTATGGCCACAAAGAAGACGAGTTGATTATTTTTAACTGGAGGAACAGATGAGTGAATGACGGGAAGACATGTAAGTTGGGCCTTGAAGGACCAATAAATAAAGGTAATTCAAAAAGAGAAAAACTGAAATGAATGGGAGAAAGTGCTAGAAGCTGAAGTTTCTACCAGTAGATCCTCTCATAGGTGTTTGCTGGTAAGATTTCTGTGTAAACTGTTCTTTTTTTTTTTTTTTAATAAATGTATTTATTTGTTTGTTTATTTTTGGCTGCGTTGGGTCTTCGTTGAGGTGCGCGGGCTTCTCATTGCGGTGGCTTCTCTTGTTGAGGAGCACGGGATCTAGGAGCGCGGGCTTCAGTAGTTGTGGCTCACGGGCTCTAGAGCTCAGGCTCAGTAGTTGTGGCGCACGGGCTTAGCTGCTCCGCAGCATGTGGGATCTTCCTGGACCAGGGCTCGAACCCCTGTCTCCTGAGCTAGCAGGCGGATCCTTAGCCACTGCGCCACCGGGGAATTCCCTGTAAACCGATCTTATCAGGTACCACGCCTTCCACATCCTGCCACAACTTGCATACTTCAAGAAGAAGCAGCACAATTCCTTTTAACATAAAGATTAGAAATACTTCCTTTAATATTATGAATTGACTTTTAATGTTTCAAATTAAGTTTGAGAAAGAGAAACTGAGCGATTCTTCCACTGACGATAAGAGTAATAGCAAACACAGAGTGCTCACCCTGTGCTAGGAACTTTGCTAGGCAGTGAACATATAATAACTCATTTAATCTTCATGACAACCCCACAAAGGGTAGGTTGTATCATTATCTCCATTTTATGAAGAAGACTGAAACACAGAGAAGTTAAGTATTTGCCCACAACAGTCATGTGGCAAGTAAGCTATGGAGCCCAAATTTGAACCAAAACCATATGGTGCTAGAGTCTATGCTCTCCATCATACTAGGCTGCCTCTCTGAAGAGTCCCCTTGTTTCACAGAAATCTTCTCCTTGGGAAATTCTGTCATTATGAGATTTATATTACATGATTACCTCCTAACACAAATAGATGTTAAATCAAAAACAATTCTTGGAAGAATTGTGAATATATTATACACTTGTTTTTATGTCCCATGCTCTTTCAAACTCAGACTGGTTTGATAAAACACCAGATGGATTGATTCCTGTCACAGACAAAACCAGAACTAATAACTAATAACCAGAACTAATAACCAGCCATATAACTAATAAACTATCCATTTAAAAATGTTAACTGCATTAGAAAATGTAACAGAAATACAATTACAGAACAAATAGCAGGAATTCAAACGTTCTCCAAAAGACAAACTTGAAAAATTGACAGCATGAACAAGCTAATGGAGCTAAAGTTTTAAAAGTCCAAACTTGGCCATCATCAAAAAATCTACAAACAATAAATGCTGGAGAGGGTGTGGAGAAAAGGGAACCCTCCTGCACTGTTGGTGGGAATGTAAATGGATACAGCTACTATGGAGAACAGTATGGAGGTTCCTTAAAAAACTAAAAATAGAACTACCATACGACACAGCAATCCCACTACTGGGCATATACCCTGAGAAAACCATAATTCAAATAGAGTCATGTACCACAATGTTCATTGCAGCTCTATTTACAATAGCCAGGACATGGAAGCAACCTAAGTGTCCATCAACAGATGAATGGATAAAGAAGATGTGGCACATATATACAATGGAATATTACTCAGCCATAAAAGGAAACAAAATTGAGTTACTTGTAGTGAGGTGGATGGACCTAGAGTCTGTCATACAGAGTGAAGTAAGTCAGAAAGAGAAAAACAAATACCGTATGCTAACACATATATATGGAATCTAAGAAAAAAAAAAAAAGGTCACGAAGAACCTAGGGGCAAGACGGGAATAAAGACACAGACCTACTAGAGAATGGACTTGAGGATATGGGGAGGGGGAAGGGTAAGCTGTGACAAAGTGAGAGAGTGGCATGGACATATATACACTACCAAACGTAAAACAGATAGCTAGTGGGAAGCAGCCGCATAGCACAGGGAGATCAGCTTGGTGCTTTGTGACCACCTAGAGGGGTGGGATAGGGAGGGTGGGAGGGAGGGAGACGCAAGAGGGAGGAGATATGGGAACATATGTATATATATAACTGATTCACTTTGTTATAAAGCAGAAACTAACACACCATTGTAAAGCAATTATACTCCAATAAAGATGTTAAAAAAAAATAAAAAAATAAAAGTCCAAACTGAGTACATAATCAAATGTAATCATAACAGAGAAAGATGCTGGGAGTTGGCCAACATTATAACAAATGTTTTAAAATATAAAAATTCAAATATCTCATCCCTAGAAATGCTTTTTAGAAAGCTAACATTTGATTCCCAAAATGTTTTTCATAATACTTTCATGTTGTTTCTTACTGACTCCATCTCCATAACACATATTTATCTCTCCCCATCCATCCTATATTTGTGTGTGGGAGGTGGATTGAGAGGAAAGATGGCAGAAAAAGGAAAAGAAACCTTATCAATCCTATGTAAAATGCAAAAGAAAAGTGAGTTTCCCTGTATTATCACTAGTGTCCAAATAATGTATTTTTTAACTTAGGCACTTCTTAGAGTGAAAGGGGTGCTATTAATAATTATGCTACAGAAATAGGCATAAACCAGCACTTTTGTGGAAAAACAACTGGGAGATATCACTTAAATTATCACATTCAAACAAGAAACTTAAAGAGTTAAGCTCTTGACTATTTCTCCAATAAAAGGATTTTACTGAAAACCCCAGTACAAAACATACAATATCATCAGACTTCTGTACAGGAAGGAATATATTTTCTTACTACAAGAAGACCAATTTCATGGTACCAATAGGTCAAATCAAAATACATCCTTGAAAAGTGGTAAGGAAAATGTGAGAAGAATGAGAAAAACTTCAGGAACCCTTAAAATTCTAACAGGAACAAATCAGAATTTGGCAATGCCAAGAGCATGTGTTAGCCTGAATAAACATCACAAATGCCTCAGAACTTGAAATTTACCAAGGATAAACAGTGAAAGAAACAGGGTTGTCAGCAGAGCTTAGCAAGCACAACTAAGCAACCCATTCTCCTCCTTCTGCCTCCATGTAAAAATATTTTTGGTCAATAAAAGTGAACATATTTTTTCCAGTTGGAACAAAAAGGGACTGAAACAGGCTGTTTATATGACAAGCTTATTTATAGGAAAAGCATCTGAATTAACCTCTTCTACCTTCAGATTCTTCTTCCTGGACAAAACATAAAACTGCCCATTTGCATTTGATTTTAAGATGGCATGACAAAAGCCCAGGACCAGATGGCTTCACAGGCAAATTCTATCAAAAATTTAGAGAAGAGCTAACACCTATCCTTCTCAAACTCTTCCAAAATATAGCAGAGGGAGGAACACTCCCAAACTCATTCTACGAGGCCACCGTTACCCTGATACCAAAACCAGACAAAGATGTCACAAAGAAAGAAAACTACAGGCCAATATCACTGATGAACAGAGATGCAAAAATCCTCAACACAATACCAGCAAACAGAATCCAACAGCACATTAAAAGGATCATACATCATGATCAAGTGGGGTTTATCCCAGGAATGCAAGGATTCTTCAATATACACAAATCAATCAACGTGATACACCATATTAACAAGTTGAAGGAGAAAAACTATATGATCATCTCAATAGATGCAGAAAAAACTTTCGACAAAATTCAACACCCATTTATGATAAAAACCCTGCAGAAAGTAGGCATAGAGGGAAATTTCCTCAACATAATAAAGGCCATATATGACAAACCCACAGCCAACATTGTTTTCAATGGTGAAAAACTGAAACCATTTCCACTAAGATCAGGAACAAGACAAGGTTGCCCACTCTCACCACTATTATTCAACATAGTTTTGGAAGTTCTAGGCACAGCAATCAGAGAAGAAAAAGAAATAAAAGGAATCCAAATTGGAAAAGAAGAAGCAAAGCTGTCACTGCTTGCAGATGACATGATACTATACATAGAGAATCCTAAAGATGCTACCAGAAAACTACTAGAGCTAATCAATGAATTTGGTAAAGTAGCAGGATACAAAATTAATGCACAGAAATCTCTAGCATTCCTATACACTAATGATGAAGAATCTGAAAGTGAAATTAAGAAAACACTCCCATTTACCACTGCAACAAAAAGAATAAAATATCTAGGAATAAACCTACCTAAGGAGACAAAAGACCTGTATGCAGAAAATTATAAGACACTGATGAAAGAAATTAAAGATGATACAAATAGATGGAGAGATATACCATGTTCTTGGATTGGAAGAATCAACATTGTGAAAATGACTCTACTACCCAAAGCAATCTACAGATTCAATGCAATCCCTATCAAACTACCACTGGCATTTTTCACAGAACTAGAACAAAAAATTTTACAATTTGTATGGAAATGCAAAAGACCCCGAATAGCCAAAGCAATCTTGAGAGAGAAAAACGGAGCTGGAGGAATCAGGCTCCCTGACTTCAGACTATACTACAAAACTACAGTAATCAAGACAGTATAGTACTGGCACAAAAACAGAAATAAAGATCAATGGAACAGGAGAGAAAGCCCAGAGATAAACCCACGCACATATGGTCACCTTATCTTTGATAAAGGAGGCAAGCATATACAGTGGAGAAAAGACAGCCTCTTCAATAAGTGGTGCTGAGAAAACTGGACAGGTACATGTAAAAGTATGAAATTAGAACACTCCCTAATACCATACACAAAAATAAACTCAAAATGAATTAAAGACCTAAATGTAAGGCCAGACACTATAAAACTCTTAGAGGAAAACATAGGAAGAACACTCTATGACATAAACCACAGCAAGATTCTTTTTGACCCAGCTCCTAGAGAAATGGAAACAAAAACAAAAATAAACAAATGGGACCTAATGAAACTTAAAAGCTTTTGCACAGCAAAGGAAACCATAAACAAGACCAAAAGACAACCCTCAGAATGGGAGAAAATATTTGCAAACGAAGCAACTGACAGATGATTAATCTCCAAAATTTACAAGCAGCTCATGCAGCTCAATATCAAAAAAACAAACAACCCAATCCAAAAATGGGCAGAAGACCTATATAGACATTTCTCCAAAGAAGATATACAGATTGCCAACAAACACATGAAAGAATGCTCAACATCATTAATCATTAGAGAAATGCAAATCAAAACTACAATGAGATATCATCTCACACCGGTCAGAATGGCCATCATCAAAAAATCTACAAACAATAAATGCTGGAGAGGGTGTGGAGAAAAGGGAACCCTCTTGCACTGTTGGTGGGAATGGAAATTGATACAGCCACTATGGAGAACAGTATGGCGGTTCCTCAAAAAACGAAAAATAGAACTACCATATGACCCAGCAATCCCACTACTGGGCATATACCCTGAGAAGACCATAATTCAAAAAGTCATGTACCAAAATGTTCATTGCAGCTCTATTTACAATAGCCAGGACATGGAAGCAACCTAAGTGTCCATCATCGGATGAATGGATAAAGAAGATGTGGCACATATATACAATGGAATATTACTCAGCCATGAAAAGAAACGAAATTGAGTTATTTGTAGTGAGGTGGATGGACCTAGAGTCTGTCATACAGAGTGAAGTAAGTCAGAAAGAGAAAAACAAATGCCGTATGCTAACACATATATATGGAATCTACAAAAAAAAAAAAAAAAGGTCATGAAGAACCTAGGGGCAAGACAGGAATAAAGACACAGACCTACTAGAGAATGGACTTGAGGATATGGGGAGGGGGAAGGGTAAGCTGTGACAAAGTGAGAGAGTGGCATGGACATATATACACTACCAAACGTAAAACAGATAGCTAGTGGGAAGCAGCCGCATAGCACAGGGAGATCAGCTTGGTGCTTTGTGACCACCTAGAGGGGTGGGATAGGGAGGGTGGGAGGGAGGGATATGCAAAAGGGAAGAGATATGGGAACATATGTATATGTATAACTGATTCACTTTGTTATAAAGCAGAAACTAACACACCATTGTAAAGCAATTATACTCCAATAAAGACGTTAAAAAAAAAAAAGAATGCATGAAATAAAAGAATTCCAAGTGGATTATCTGTTATTATATAATCAATGACTGATAATTTTTCCTTTATTTAACATAGTTGAAAAGTGAATGAATAGGACATGAAAAAAAGAACAAAGTAGAAATTTTATGTAACAATTTCTTGGGGGAAGTTACGCATTTTAAGAGTGGAAACTTTTTGAGATTACTGTTAAATGAACAAGCTACATTTTCCTTTGCTTTTACTTTAGTTGGTGCTCAAGGAGATTTTTTTTTTTTCATTTTACAGATGTGAAAACTTCAGTCAAAAGTAGATAAATGATTTTTTAAAATTATAAAAAAAAGGTAAGCACCAAAATGCAAAACACTTTGAAATCCATTAATGTGTTGAGGTTTAAGAAGTAGCTGATGGAATAAAATGTAATATATTAAAATGAAACTAGGTGACTCCGGTGGATGGTTAATTGAGGGACTACAAATGTCAGTCACCATGCTGGGTTCTGATCAAATCCCTCTCATTATAAATTTTGTGCAGCTTTTCACTTCATCTAAACCAATAGTCTGATTTCTCAAAAGCAGGAGCAATTCATTCTTCCATTCAACAAATATTTATTGAGCACTTACAACAGACCAGACATTGGTACCTGGGAATCCAACCCTGAACAACAGAGGAAAATCCCTACTCACGTGGACATTGCATTCTCGTAGGAAAGAAACCAAATGCATGTCAGTAGGTCCTAAGTGCTCTGGAGAAAAATGAAGTGGAGAAGGGGCTAACAGGTGTGGGCTAGTAGGTGTGGGAGGAGTGGGGTGCCTTCACAATTTTAAACAGGGTGGTCAAGAAAGATAGGAGAGAGCAGGTGACATCTGAAGATGTGGAGAAAGAGAGGAGACAGGGCTCCAGGGTATCCAGAAGTGGTGGTTAAGCTGTGGGAACTGTAAATACAAAGGACCTGAGGTGGGAAACATACCTAACTGTTACAGCAACAGGAGGCAGTGTGATTAAACGAGTGAGTAGAACAGAGTAGTAAAATGAGGGTGGGGATGCTGGGCACAGATCAGGTAGCATCACAGGCCATGTTAATCAGTTAAACTTTGACAGAGTGAGATGGAGTGCCTTTTTATCTGAGCAGAGGAGTGATCCAATTTGACCTACTGTTTAACAGGAACACAGAAGGAAGCTGGGGGACCACTTAAGTGGCTCTTGCAGTAATCAGAGCAAGAGATAATGATATCTTGGACCAAGGTAGTATTTATTGATGATAAAAGATCAATAAATTCTGAAGACACAATCAAAAAGATCTGCTAATGAATAACACATGGAATATGAAGAAGATGTTGAAGATGACCTCAAGGTTTTTGGCCTGAGCAAGAAGAAGACTAGAGTTGTCCTTAATTGCACTGGGTCAGACTGAGGCAGAGCAAGGTTGGAGGGACAGAAGTTTGCATCTGGACATGTTAAATTTAAGACGCTTATTAGATAACCAAGTGGAAGTGTCACGGAGGCAGCTGCAAAAGACGTCAAGGAGACGGGAAAGACCAGTAAAGACAGTGAGGAGGTACAGCCAGTGAGGAAGGGGAACAGTCAAAGTGTGGGATCCTGGAAGCCATTAAAGAGTGTGCTTCCAGGAGTAGGGAGTGATCAACTATATTCAATATCGCTGTGGTCAAGTAAGGTAAGAAGAGAGCCTGACCGCTAGACTTTTGGGAACATGGTCTCTGGGGGCTGTGATAAGAACAGCTTTGTTGGACTGGTATGGGGGCAAAGTTTGGTAGTGGACTTGTAAAAATGAGGGTAAGGAATGAGTATATAAACTCTGCAGGAATCTGGTCACAAAGGGGAGCAAAGAAACGGGGCAGTGGCTGGAGGGGGAAGTGGAGATAAAAGAGGCTTTTAAAAACAGGAGAAATAATATGCTTATACATGACAGAGAGGGGAAAACCGCCAATATAGGAGACACAGGGGAGAATTTCTGGAGTGTGTCCTTATTACAGCAAAGAGGGGATGGGCTCTAGTTATTAGTGCAGAGCCTGAGCCTCAGCAGAGTAGTGTCTGAGAGGCAGACCCTGTCAAAAAATTATACCATTTTATAGAAAAATAAAGGCCTCTTCCTTAATTTTCAAAATTATGAATGCTTTTACTGCTTTTATAAAGTTCTAATAATCCACACTCAGCCCTCAAGTGCGAAGCAGGGTTTGCAAGCTCTCTTAAAAGACCGAGTTTCTTTTCTAAAAACATTACCACTAAAATTAGAGTTTCTTTTTTTTTTTTAAATAAATTTATTTTATTCATTTATTTTTGGCTGTGTTGGGTCTTCGTTGCTGCATGCGGGCTTTCTCTAGTTGTGGTGAGAGGGGGCTACTCTTTGTTGCGGTGCGCGGGCTTCTCATTGCGGTGGCTTCTCTTGTTGTGGAGCATGGGCTCTAGGCGTGCGGGCTTCAGTAGTTTTGGCACACGGGCTCAGTAGTTGTGGCTCGCAGGCTCTAGAGCGCAGGCTCAGTAGTTGTGGCACACGGGCTTAGTTGCTCTGCAGCATGTGAGGTCTTCCCAGACCAGGGCTCGAACCCGTGTCCCCTGCACTGGCAGGTGGATTCTAACCACTGCGCCACCAGGGAAGTCCAAAATTAGAGTCTCAATAAGAAATCTTTTGTCAATTTTCATAGCCTTGCCCAGTACAATGGGAGTCTGCATTACACTGCAGAGTCAGAGCTGCCTAGTTTCACCAGTTAAAAAGTCTATGATCATAGACAAATCACAACCTCTCAGTGTCTCAGCTTCCATATTTGTAAAATGGGGATACTAATACCTACAACCTCATAAACTGTCCCATTTAATTCTCTCTATAACATATGTGATACATCTATTTATGTATATTCAATAAATAGTAGCTATTGTTAGCATGTTATCTAAATATGAAAATCTAGGGGAGGGGTGAGATAGGGGTATGGGATTAAAAGACACAAACTACTATGTGTAAAATAAGTAAGCAATAAGGACATATTGTACAGCACAGGGAATTATAGCCATGATTTTGTAATAACTTTAAATGGAGTATAATCCATAAAAATACTGAATCACTATGCTACACACCTGAAACTAATATAATATTGTGAATCAACTATACTTCAATACAAAATTTTTTAAATATGAAAATCTAAATTAAAAATATGAAGGTATTCACTTAGAGAATGATAATTAGGGCAATGTTTCCCAAGATTTTTTATTGTATATAAAGAAAATTATAATATTTGTAAGAGTACCCTGGGGAAAACAGAGAAAACAGCTGGAGAAGCTTCATCACCTTAAGGTCCCTTCTTGCCTCAGGACCTTACCTGAGAACTGAGGGAAGTTATATCTGGGGCACAGTAGAGAAAAATTTCTAGTTATAAACTGTGATCTTTTTGTTGAAAGAAATTGAAAAAGACACAAATAAATGGAGAAATGTTCCGTGCTCATGGATTGAAAGAATTAACATTGTCAAAATGTCCTTATTACCTAAAGCAATCTACAGGTTCAATGTAATCCCTATCAAAATCCCAAGATATTTTTCACAGAAATAGAACAAAACTTTCTGAAATTTATATGGAACCACAAAACGCCATGAATAGCCAAAGCAATTGTGAGAAAAAGGAACAAAGCTGCAGGTATCACACTCCCTGGTTTCAAACTATAGTACAAAGCAACAGTAATCAAAACAGCATGGTACTGGCAGAGAAAGAGATACATAGATCAATGGAACAGAATAGAGAGCCCAGAAATAAACCCACACATATGGACAATTAATTTACGACAAAGGAGCAAAGAACATACAGTGGAGAAAGGATAGTCTCTCCAATAAATCGTGTTGGGAAAACTGGACAGCCACATGCAAAAAAATGAAACTAGACCACTATCTCACACCATACACAAAATTTACTCAAAATGCATTAAAGACTTGAACGTAAGACCTGAAACCATAAAACTCTTAGAAAAAAACATAGGCAGTATGCTCTTTGACATCAATTTTAGCAATATTTTTCTAGATATGTCTTCTCAGGCAAGGGAAACAAAGGCAAAAAGAAACAAATGAATTATACCAAATTAAAAAGCTTCTGCACAGCAAAGGAAACCATCAATAACACAACAATGACCCTACTGAATGAGAGAAGATGTTTGTAAATGATATATGCAATAAGGGGTTAATATCCAAAATACATAAAGAACTCATACAACTCAACAACAAAAGTGACCCGATTAAAAAATGGGCAGAGGAGATTAATAGACATTTTTTAAAGAAGACATACAGATGCCCAACAGGCACATGAAAAGATGTTCAAAATCACCAGTTAACAGGGAAATGCAAATCAAAACCACAATGAGCTATCACCTTCACCTGACAGAATGGCTATTAACAAAAAGGCAAGAAATAACATGTGTTGAAGAGGATCTAGAGAAAAGGGAACCCTTATACACTGCTGGTGGGAATGTAAATTGGTGCAGCCACTATAAGACAGTATGGAGATTCCTCAAAAAATAAAGACTAGAACTACCATATGATCCAGCTACCCCACTTTTTGGGTATATAGTCCAAGAACAAGAAAACACTAATCTGAAAAGATATCCGCACCCCCATGTTCACTGTGGCATTATTTACAATAGCCAAGATATGGAAACAATCTAAGCCTATCAACAGATGAATGGATAAAGAAGGTGTGGCATATATATATCACACACACACACACACACACACACACACACACACACACACACACACAAACAATGGAATACTACTCAGCAATAAAGAAAGATGAAATCTTGCCATGTGTGACAACATGGATGGACCTTGAGGGTATTATCCTAAGCGAAATATGTTAGATGGAGGAAGACAAATATCGTAAGCTCTAACTCATATGTGGAATATTAAAAACTGATAAATAATAAAAACAAAATAATGAACAAACCAAACCAAACCAAACACGTAGATACAGAGAACAGAGTGGTAGTGGGAAGGGGAAGGGGAAGGCAAAATGGGTAAAGGTGATTAACTGTATGATTACAGATGAAAAATAAAATTTTGGTGGTGAGCACGTTGTAGGGTATACAGAAGTAGAAATACAATGCTGTACACATGAAACTTATATTAATGTTATAAATCAATGTTACCTCATAAATAATAATAAAATAAGCAATAATAAAATTAAAATTTTCTTAATGAATAATAGACAAACAAATAAACCATGTGATCTTAGAGAAGTACTTTGGGGCTTGATCAGAGCTGCCATATATGTAAAACATCAGGAATTAAGTGTTATCCTCCTTTCTCAATCTTGTCTATAACCTTGAGTTAATGGCCGTGCCTAACAATCCATCTCTCTGAGACCAGGAAAGCGGAAGAGCTGGAGTTATTCTTGTCCACTTCCTGTCAATAACCAGGTCTTGTCAATTCTACTACCTAAATAATCTTTAAATTCAGCTCTTATTCCATTTCTCATCTTCACTTAAACTTTGCAACTGTCTCCCAACCAATCTTTCTGCCCCCATGTCCTTTTCAACCATAATGCACCTCACACTGCAAACCATGGTTACAAAAAATGAATATATCATGCCACCCTTTTATGGAAAAACCTCCCCAAATAACCTGACAGCAGGACATTTTAAAATCTGACCCTACCCTTTACCAGCCTCCCTCACCACCCTATGAATGATACAATGAAGGAAAATCTAAGTTTTTGCATAACCCGAACTCTCCTTGCTTCATACCTGGAACACCCTATACACCTTGAAATTCTTAAATATTATTAATTAAGCAGTGAACGCATGTGTAATCACCTATAGGCACAAAGAATATAGTTGACAGTAAAAGACAGCTAACAATAAATTTCATTTACAATTATTTGAGAAGTTAAGATACTGAAAGAGTTATCTGTAAAGCCATATACTTTCAGTATAGTCTAACTGAAAAGACAAAGTAGAATATTCTTAAGTTTTTTCATAAAAGAACTTAAAAAATTATACAGATATCTGGTAGGATATGAATGAAAGAAGTTTGTTTAAGCACTAATGAGGACATATATTTCTTAAATCATGAATGGAACCTCTGTACACTAGTTTCAATTCACCTATTGTAATGCAGTAGGTATACTCAACTAACCTTTGTAAATAAACTTAGATTCAAGATTCAAAAGTGTTTAATAACACTCTGAGATTCTATGCATATTTTAAGTTTACGTCATTACGTTTCTTCTTGAGTACTTTTGGAGGATGATAAATTGTGGTCAAGATGGTTTTTCTTGATACGGTGGGAAAATAAAATCACTAAAGCAATACTAATTGTTACATTTAAAAGCATATTTTTGATCCCTTTTCCCTACTGCCTTCCCCCTTTCAAATAACTGTAGAGCAATTTGAATTTCTATATTCTGTGCAGTATAAGAGTATAATGAATATCTCTAACAAACTCATCCTTACCCTTTTTACAGCATTACTATGAGGCTAGCTCTTTCTGTGTTTATAATAATGAGACTATTTATAATAATGAGCCTTTCTTAGGTAAAGGTAGTTTTACTTTCTGGGAAAACAATCAGCTGAATTTATCTCCTCTTATTTCATTATCTCACAGTATTAATCAGGAACAAATAAGTTAGCCATCTTATGCAGAAATTTGGACTGAAACAAACGGCATGCAGACTCTCTGTCTATAGTGTCTCATTCAACAAAAGTGGTTAAATGCCACGGAGATCAATACTTAAGAATAATTATATATTTTGTAATAGTGCCTTTCAGTGACGATAAACAATTCCATAATGTTACCAGTTTTCTTTTATATAATGCTCATTTTACTTAAATTGTCAACACAATGGATGAAATAATTTTTTAAAGTATTTCTCATAAGCAAAAGGTATCTAAATAACTACCATTTACATACAGCTTTATAATTTATAATGTACTTTTTACATATATTACCTCATTTAGACCTTACAGATCACCCTGTGAAAGAGTATTATTAGCTCATTTTATAAAAGAGAAAATTAAACTTCAGCGATACTAAGTGACATATTCACTCAGCTAATAAGTGGTAGAGCCAAGATTTAAGTTTAGTCTCATTCCAAATCTCTTTCATAATATACTCCCTGTTCAGGGAATAATGCTTTTCTTCCAAATGTGCAAGACGGTCCTACTATGCAAGAAGTTTTTTATATAATAAATCTCATCACCACAGTCAGTTTCACTCATTATTTCCCACAGCTCCAAAATATCATTTTTTTTTTTTTTAATTTATTTATTTTTGGCTGCGTTGGGTCTTTGTTGCACACAGGCTTTCTCTAGTTGCAGAGAGTGGGGGCTACTCTTCGTTGCGGTGTGCAGGCCTCTCATTGTGGCGGCCTCTCTTGTTGCGGAGCACGGGCCTAGGTGTGTGGGCTTCAGTAGTTGTAGCACGCGGGCTCAGCAGTTGTGGCTCGCGGGCTTAGTTGCTCCGCGGCATGTGGGATCCTCCCGGACCAGGGCCCGAACCCGCGTCCCCTGCACTAGCAGGCGGGCTCCCAACCACTGTGCCACCAGGGAAGCCCCCAAAATATCATTTTAAAGCAACTATAAAGTACAGAAAAAAGACAAGAAACCTAACTCATAGACTGAGCCAAAGCATACATACACATTATAATCCCAACTATAGTATTTTGGATGTACCCAAATACCCAAGTTCTTTCTTTGCTTATCTCTGCCTTTTCTTAGGTCTTTATCTCTTCTCTTCCTCTTCCCTCTCAACCCTTTAACTTCACAAACTACTGGTATGACTGATTGCAGAGGCAGATATCAAGATTGCATGGCATGAGTTCCATCTTTCTTTTCCACATCTAAGAGGAGAAAATAAAAGGCACTCTCTCTCTCTTTTTTTAAAGCAGTAAAATTACTTTATTAAATCTCAACCCTTGAGTATTTTTTTTTTTTCTTTTCCACTATGGTTTATTATAGGATATTGAATATAGTTCCCTGTGATATACAGTAGGACCTTGTTGTTTAACTATTTTATGTAAGAGTAGTTTGTATCTGCTAATCCCAAACTCCCAATTTATCCCTCCCCCACTCCCTTTCCCCTTTGGTAACCATAAGTTTGTTTTCTATGTTTGTGAGTGTACTTCTGTTTTGTAAATAAATTCATTTGTATCATATTTTAGAGTCTGCATATAAGTGATATCATATGTTATCTGTCTTTCTCTTTCTGGCTTACTTCACTTAGTGTGATAATCTCTAGGTCATCCATGCTGAAATGGCATTATTTCATTCTTTTTTTATGGCTGAGTAGTATTTCATTGTATACATATACCACATCTTCTTTATCCATTTATCTGTCTATGGGCATTTAGATTGCTTCCATGTCTTGGCTATTGTAAATAGAGTTGCTATGAACATTTGGGTGCATATGTCTTTTTGAATTAGAGTTTTCTCCAGATATATGCCCAGGAGTGGGATTGCTGGATCGTATGGCAACTCTATTTTTAGTTTTTTAAGGAACCTCCATTCTGTTTTCCATAGTAGCTACACCAATTTACATTCCCACCCATAGTGTAGGAGGGTTCCTTTTTTTCCACACCCTCTCTGTCACTTGTTATTTGTAGACTTTTTAATGATGGCCATTCTGACTGGTGTGAGGTGATACCTCATTAAAGTTTTGATTTGCATTTCTCTAATAATTAGCAATGTTGAGCATCTTTTCATGTGTCTATTAGCCATCTGTATGTCTTCTTTGGAGAAATGTCTGTTTAGGTCTTCTGCCCATTTTTTGATTGGGTTGTTTGCTTTTTTGTTATTGAGTTGTATGCGCTGTGTGTATATTTTGGAAATGAAGCCTTGTATCGTATGCAAATATTTTCTCCCATTCCATATGTTGTTTTTTCATTTTGTTTATGGTTTCCTTTGTTGTGCAAAAGCTTGTAAGTTTGATTAGGTCCCATTTATTTATTTTTGCTTTTATGTCTACTGACTTGGGAGACTGACCTAAGAAAACATTGCTATGATTTATGTCAGAGAATGTTATGCCTATGTTCCCTTCTAGGAGTTTTATGGTGTCATGTCTTATATTTAAGTCTTTAAAAAGGTACTCTCTTAATATCCCCCAATAGATTTGCTTTGTATAGAAAGCAAACCAAAGGCAAAACATATTTCTCTAATCTTATTATTTAACTTTCTCCTAAAAATGTTTATTGGCCAAGAGGCAAGGAGACTAAGTACAAATATGCCAGTGTAAGTACTTTATCCATTTTAATTCATATTGTAACAGCATACTTTGATAAAATAAAATTGACACAATTAAACGTCTAAGTCCAAAGCACATGATTAATTTGCTCAGACACAAAAATATCTAAATGTGTACACTTGTGTTTTCTGAATCTCATGTTTCATAACAAGGAATACTAAAATCCTTTCCTTAATTATTTTAAGTTGTAAGATTTCAAAAGAAATAATTTGCAATTTATTTTTACCTTGTGAAAGACCAGTGGAACGTAAGCTCTAACTATAGTTAAATCCTGCCAGAATGAAGAAACTGGGATTAAAAAAGATTCAGCCACATAAAACACAGGGTTGGATTATTGTGAGGTTAATACAATGATAAAGGTGAGCCTATACTACATACAGCTGGCTAGAAGTCCTGTGCAATTCAAATGTCTTTGGGCCTGGGCTGCAGGTTGGCACCACCTGGTGGCAACCATCCACCCTAGCTTCAATATCCACAGGGTCATTCTGGATCCGGTGGCTGACTGGGGTTTCTAGGGCAGTAGCCCCAGTCCCAGGAATTCCCTGACTAGGTGGTATCCACTTTGACGTGGCTATGGAGTCAGAACAACACAGGGGAAAAGGAAACCTGTCTTCAGCTTCCCTGCTTCCAGAAATGGTTCTGTCATCTGTTTCTCAACCTACTTCTACCAATCATCTTAGAGAGTAGGGGCTAGTTTACATCAATTTATGTTACCAGGGGATGCATTTTAAAGGAGTTTTTAAAAAATAAAACAAAAACGGCAACAACAAAAACTAAAAAATCAGTGCATTCTCAAAATGATTACATACCAAGGTTTATGTGGCTATGTGAATTGTTTGGAAGTAATCACACGTTACCATAGAAACAATCCCATAAATTTTAAGGTTATTAAGTTGGCCAATAAAAGCCTTTATTATAAAATCCATAACAGAATTGAGCCACAGGACTATAAGCACTTATTTGTAAAACAAAATAGTAGTATCACCTATGCCACAGGTCTAGCTCACGTCTAGATCTTTCTCCTGAGATTCAGACCTTATATAGTCAACTTTTCTATTTGCATATGTCACACAGACTTAAAGAAACTAAACTAAATTTGTCATGTTTCCCAATTAACGCCGTGTCTTTTTCTAATGCTTTAAAAACTGCATCACTATCCCCGCAGCTGCCCAATCAAGAACCTGGTGGCATCCGTAACTTCTCACTCCCCAATCCAAACTAGCCAATGAATCCTCGTGACTATTTAGTTAGGTTAGTTCCATCTCCTGAGCACTCTTCCAATCTGGCCCACTTCTCCCCATCTCTACTGCTCCTAATCTAGTTCCATCTTCACTACCCGTCTTGATAAGGGAAACAACCTCTAAAAGTGGTCTCTTTGTCTATAGCCTTATACTCTTCCAGTCTATCCTCCACATCACAGAATGGTCTTTTTATATAAAATTAGATCATATCACGCATATTCCCCAAATCTTTCAATTGTTCATGGTCTTAGACAATGGCTCAAATGCATGATTTGGAGCTGTTTCCCTCTTCTGTTTCATCTCTTACCACTCGTTGCCTCTTGGTCTATGGTCTAACCACACTGAATTACTCTATTTGTTCAAAAAACTTCATTTTGTCTTGCCTCCAGGGTGTGCATTAATTCCCCTAATTCCCTTCCCTCCCATAACTGACAGTCTTACTCTTAGTCATCGTGCAGGTGTTAGCATGCGTACTTCTCCCTCCACGTAGTCTTCCCTGATTCCTCCCAGGGCTGAGTTAGATACACCTTGAGTCTATGTGGTCTCATCCTGTGTATCTTGCCATTTGCTCCATTATCATCATACGTTTGATCATTGTTTCTCTATTTCTCCATTAGACTACCAGCTTTGAGAAGGCAGAGGTCACCACTGTATCTATGGCATCTGACATGTATCCATAACATGGTGGACCTTAATAAATATTTGCTAAATAGGTAAATTTATTGTTCTTAGAGCTCAACTGTAACCTTCTCTAATATCAACCTTAGTCTGATTTAAAGTCTTGCTTGTTGGCAAAGATAATAGCATACACTCAAGTCAGTGCTGATGAACTAGTATGACAATTAAGTCCATTTCAAAAAAGTTTCCCTCTAAAACATCAACTTTGAAAAGCCATATGAACCATAATGATGGTATATAAAAATAACTGCTATTGAAATAAGTAGCATTTATTTTTCCCTTAATGCTGCCAATCACTAAGAAAACCTAATATATGCTGTTCGAAAAGTAACTGCATGAAAAAAACTGATCCTTCTTAAAGATTATCTAACATGTCTTTAGGACCAGCAGTTATATGAGGCATAAGCAATACTTCATATTATTATTCCAGCTTCTAAAAACTTCCTGGAGAAATCACTGGCATATTACAGGAAGAACTACTGGTATCTCTTAGTACTCTCTAATTTCCTTTTCATTTCTGTCCTTAATCTGAACTAAGGTAAAGGCAAAAGGAAAAGTTAACAGGGTAATAAAAAGATAATAGGAATACCAGAATAAATAGGCCTAACATCTGATAAACTCTGTTCTAAGCTAGTTATCAAAGACCTTAGAACTTTAATATTCCATTATACTTAGATTTAGATTTATGACAAATTTTCTTTAATGTATTAAAAAAGACATTATGTCATGAACTAAAGTTTAACTTCGATAAAACTATAAGCTTCAAACAAACAGCAATAAAATATCACATAAAATTCTTGTTTTTTTTTTTACCTGTTTTCCCGTTCATACATTTCCCTGGAGGCACTTCGAAGTTGATCAATTTCTTGATTAGTTTTCAATCTGATTTGTTCCAGTTCATCACGTAGTTTATTTTCATATTCTGTTTTATAATGGTCTCTGCAAAGAGTCAAAAGGAATATCCATTTTTTTTTTGTTTGTAAAAGAAATAGGTCTTTGCCCTTCATGTAATATTTTAATATCTTATGTCAAATATGCTCTATATACAATATTACTTGAAAAACACAGTTTAGATATAAAGCTTTAAAATTCTTAAAAATACCATTCCAAACTAGTTCCATCTAAGATTTTCTTTTAAACATATTACCCTAAAGGCTTAATTACTATATAAAATGTTCGTTCATGTTGAATAATTATTCATCTTCAAAAATATTTTACTAATTTAACGCATATGGCAAAAGACTTGAAAACTAATGCATTATGGAAGGTCCTTCATCTAGAAACAATGATCTGATGTGGTGCATATTGGGAGACAATTAATCTTAAAAAAAATGACCCGAATGTACTCTTTACAAAACCTTTCCTTCTAAGCACAACAACCATAGCCACTGTGACCTCTTAGCAAAGTCACGAAGCGTTACACAGGGTATTAGCAGAACCACAAACTGACCAAAAATACCACAAGCTGGGAAAAATGTTATTAAGAATAAATAATTCAAGGATTATAAAGGCTATAAAGGAATAGCTTATTCATCTATTTGAAGAGAGAAGACAGGATTGAAATGCAGGAGTCTGATTCCAGAGCCTGTATCTTAAACCAGTACTCAATGCTGTCTCCTTATTCTTTTATGTTTCACACAGTCAAGAAAAGGTCAGCTTAGTCAGGTTCCACACAATTACATTTTCTTCAAAAATATACTTCTATAAAGATATTTATATACTTCCATAAAACACTTATATAGAGATCTTAGTCACTGGGAATTAAAAAGGTTATATCATAAGAAAAAATAAATAAAAATAGTTACAGTGTATATATCCCTACCTAAAAGAAATAGGCTTTTGGTTGTTGGAAAAAAACAAAATATCTTAAGAAAAAAATCAATTAGAATATGAGTAACTTATGAGGAAACAAAATGAACGATTATCTTAATATCATCCTATAGACCTTACAAAAAAATCACTATTCTTCCCCAAAGCCAAGAGTTCCCTCAAAGAAGCTGGTGTTAGTTTATATCTATTGATATGGAAAATAATGTAAATCTTACCTTGATGTTACATACTTTTCATACATCTCTTCTCTAGCCTTTTTGGTTTCTTCAAGTTGAGTTTGAAGTCTTTCAAGACGATCCTCTTCATGGGCACAGCGAACACTAAGCTCCATGTTTTGGCGGTTGAGATATTCTTTATCCTTTTGCAGTAAAGTAACAGTATGCTGTAAGGTGGCTACCTACACACACGCAGAGACAGACAGTGTCCAGAGCAATGTCATCTTACTTTTCAAGGCTTACTGAGTTATTTTCTTTCATTTGTGCTTTTGTCCAACATATAAAGAGGGCTAATTCTTACCATGAAAATTTTCATATAAACAGAGCTACTAAAAAATCCCTTCTTTCTAGCAATTACATCAGAAAGGAAAAAAAATGTCCCTCTCACAATTCTGCCCTGGGCTGTGTCCACAATCACGGTACGATAAAATACAAGTGACTCTATAAGCTTACCTCTTTTGATAATTCACTTCTATCTTTAGCTTGAATTATGTGAGAGGCTTCAAGTGTTTCATGTTTTCTCCTTAAGTCAGTTACTTCCTGTTCAAGTGCATCACGCTCACTATAAAATTCAAATACATTTATCTATTTTTACTAAAATAAAACTCAAACACGTATGTAAATTCTACGTCTCTTTTTATAACGAACATTTTAAAAGCATCGATTATGTTTCAGGAAACTGAACAGAGATACTTCAGTGTCATTCCATGAATGATAAAGTATCTGCTTTTCAAATTTAGAAGGGACTCTGTTCAAGACCTTGTTCAGATACATAAACATGAATTTATTATCTTCAAAAAATAAATATGTAAGCTACACTAATCAGCAAAGTAAATAATAAAACTTTCTAAGGTACACTCTGGTATCTTTTCATTAATCATCTTCAATCTAATCTTGAAGCCAAAACTTTTAAAGAATTTAAAACATGGCTCTAGGCTTTCAGTTGTTAGGCTAAAAAAGGCCTTAAATCATCACTCAGATTGCATAGATGATACACAGGCAGGCATTCTTGTGATTATTTCATTCACAAATTGTTTATGATTACCCAGAGATTCTAATTTCCTTTTTCAGACCAGCTCTTTCCCCAACACAGCAAAATCAAGAATTGGACCAAACCTACAAACAGGTATCTTAAAAAATGAGCAGAGAAATAGATTTGCTAATTCCTAACTTGTTCTCTGCAGTGAGAATCAGTTCCTTTGCACTTGATTTCATCTACTCCCCTGGTGTTTCCATGGAGAGAGCTATTAAGAATTGTTTTTCTTTTCATTAGATTTTCAATAACTCATTTAGAAAAATGACTTCTAAGATTTCTTCTGCTTAACAAAGTATTATAATTATACTTGAGCAAAGCACAAGTTGAAAAATAACAATCACCCATAAACCCACTAACTACAGATGACTATCAATATTAATATTTTGGTAATATTACTTTAAGTATTTTATGCCTTTACATACAAATGTTTTTATTCTCACAAAGTAAGGACTTTTGCTATGATTTTTTAATGTAAAAAAAAAGATTATAAAGCATGATACAGTAAAATACTCATGAACTTGCTATCCACAGCTGACGACAGTTACATTTGTCTATATTTGCATTAAAGTTTTGTTCTGTTTTTTAAAAAGATAGAACACTATTAGTAAAGCTGAAGTTCCCTATATTTTCTCACTGTTCCAATATCATCCCCTAGATGCAATGATGAATTTCCATATCATATTTTTTTTACATACTTTTACTCACCAATTGTTAACATTTTGTCATATTTACTTTGTAATATTTACTAAATATTACTTTGTCATATTTATTCTCTCCCTCTCTGTTGTTCATATATGTGAATAAATATATATATATATGAATTCATATATATAAAAATACACACACATATACAGGTATACACGTCTACACACACGCACACAATTCTACATGCGCATTTTTTCCCCCTCAACTATTTGTCATACGCAGACATTAGGTCCCTTTATCCCTAAATAATTTGGTGTGAATTTCCAAAGGTTAAAGATATTCTCTTATGTAATCAGAATATAATCATCGGGACTTCCCTGGCGGTCCAATGGTTAAGATTCTCCCTTCCTTTGTCTTTCACGACATTGACCTTTTGTAGCGCACAGGCCAACTTTATAGAACGTTGCTCAACTGTCATTTGTCTGATGTTTTTCTATGACCAGATTTAGATTAAGCACTTTGGGCAGGAATATTCCAGAAGTGATCATGTGCCCTCAGTACATCATATAAAGATGTATTGAGATGATGTCACTTAATCTCATGATTGGTGACAATAACTTTGATCATTTGCTTAAGGTGGTATCTGCCGAAGTTCTCAACTATAAAGGTATCTTTTTGCCCTTTGCAATTGATAAGTAATCTGTGGGAATTTTTTTCTTTTACAACATTTCACAGTTTATTGAGTCCTATAAAATAACTGGATAATTGCTTCTACACACTTTCAGTGACATCTGAAAGGAAGAGATATTCACCCAAATTTGCTATGGGATATATTTTAACATTCTGTTCTCTAATATACTTTTACCCAGTGGCTTTAGCTTCCAATGATGACTTTGAATCAAACAGTATTATGAGGTTACAAAACAGTAATTCCAATAAGCATATGTATTTATTGGTTGGCATTCTACTGTGAAGATCCTCTTTATTTACTAGCACACACTCAAGGACTCTTATTCTGTTCAATGGATTGTAACTCTTTATTGTTAATATTCATTTTGATATTCAAGTTGTACCTATTTGGCCAGTTGGAGCCCCTTCAAACTAGCTATTGTGGTGTTGAATTGGAATTAGAAGTATTGGTACAATCTTATCCATAGTATGATAAGCCATCCTCTCACTTGCCTCTTCATTGCGCCTCTGCCTACTGAAAGGGCCTAGAAATAACGTTCAATGTAGCAATGACCAGGACCCAAATCTTAATTTCTGAATAGCATTCTCCACTAAAAGGAACCAAGACTCCTTAAAGAAAGGGCTGAGGCAACGAAATTACAAAATAAACCTGAGAACTTTGTTATGCCAGAAAGTTAAGGAACTGCCTGCTTTGGGGGGGAAAGAAAAAAAAGAAAGAAAGAAAGAAAGATGGTCACTAATTATTAGAGAAATGCAAATCAAAACTACAATGAGGTATCACCTCACACCAGTTAGAATGGGCATCACCAGAAAATCTACAAACAACAAATGCTGGAGAGGGTGTGGAGAAAAGGGAACCCTCTTGCACTGTTGGTGGGAATGTAAATTGATACAGCCACTATGGAGAACAATATGGAGGGTCCTTAAAAAACTAAAAATAGAATTACCATATGACCCAGCAATCCCACTACTGGGCATATACCCAGAGAAAACCGTAATTCAAAAAGACACATGCACCCGAACGTTCATTGCAGCACTATTTACAATAGCCAGGTCATGGAAGCAACCTAAATGCCCATCAACAGACGAATGGATAAAGAAGTTGTGGTACATATGTACAATGGAATATTACTCAGCCATAAAAAGGAACGAAATTGAGTCATTTGTTGAGACGTGGATGGATCTAGAGACTGTCATACAGAGTGAAATAAGTCAGAAAGAGAAAAACAAATATCGTATATTAACGCATGTATGTGGAACCTAGAAAAATGGTACAGATGAGCCGGTTTGCAGGGCAGAAGTTGAGACACAGATGTAGAGAACAGACCTATGGACACCAAGGGGGGAAAACCGCGGTGGGGTGGGGATGGTGGTGTGCTGAATTGGGCGATTGGGATTGACATGTATACGCTGATGTGTATAAAATTGATGACTAATAAGAACCTGCAGTATAAACAAACAAACAAAACAACTAATACTAAACTTTCATTGGGTTATTTGTATGGAAATATGTTAATATAAATGTTTCAGACATTACATGAAATTTCTAAAAATCTTATATGTTCTGGTATAATGTTATAAGTCATAATCCTAGTTATTACTTTAAAAGGTATATCTCAGAAATAACTAATTTTCTTGTCAACTGCATTATTATGAACTTTCATCAAATCTTTAACCGTGGTCATTTTTAAGTCTTTTGTCATTTACAGACAGTTCTGGGTGTACTCTGATGCTTTTGTAAATATGTTCCTATAAAAGGGTTTCATCTTCAGGAAATTCATGGAAAAGACTCTGACAAGTACAGGTTTCTGGTACCTGACTGTACTGCTGAACTGAATGAATAAGCATTTTCAGAACTCTAATGAAAAACTGATGAGCTCATAAAAGTGCTAACAAAAGATCAAGATGAAAAAAAAAAATTAATTACATGGGACTGAGTGAACTGATGAGGATGAGTATAATTTTTGTGACTTTCTGTTTGAATTTAAAAAAAGAAAAAATCCCACAAGGACTCAGAGGCAAAGAATATACAAATCAATTTTCACTGCAAAGTAAAGGAGCTGTTACAGTGGAGGATTACTGGACTGAATGTCAATATTATGACATAGTATGAGTGTGTTTCATGTTTGGTAATTGCAATCATTGTTGCTTTTGTTGTGGTCATCCATGTACAATGCTTGGTGTCAGTCTATTTATCTCTTGTAAAAATAAAATACAGTGTGTGTGGAAAAAAAAAAAAAAGAAAGAAAGATGGGCACATGCATTTTGCGTTTTAAAATTTAATATTATGTGTTTGACTTATCCATATACACATTCAGATCTAATTTAATGATTTTAATTGTTACATAGAATTACATTATAAAAATAAATCACAATCTATTTTCCATGCTGCTGTTGAAAAGCATTTGAATTCTTTCTAATAATGATGCAGTTAACATCCATATATCTGTTTTCTTTTGCCCCTTCGTGAGAATTTATCAAGGACATAAAAGTGATTTTTTTTCCCCCAGTTTATCTTATATGTTTGTGACCAGACCATTTTTTAAAAATCCATTCTTTCTATTGAGTGAACCAAAGGATTCACAGTTTGGGCCACTCTTGCTTGGTTGTTTTTCTGTTCCATTTCTAGCACATGATGATGCTTATTATGTTTTTATTTCTTAAGTTTTCATTATAGAAAATAAAACATACATAAAGAGAGATGCTAAAATGAGACACGTCCCCACCTCCACTTTCATCACTCACCTGCAAGAATTATCAACTCATGACTCATCTTGGTTTGTTTACCCTTCATTCATGGCCACCCTGGATTTTTCTGATGACTATGCCTTTCAGTTTTCTCCTTTCAAATTTTACTTATTATTGCTATAGATTTATAGTGGCAGAGAGGACATCAAAACACCAACTCAAAGTATCATCTTACCATCACAACCTACTTCATTTTGAAATGATTCTTTTGAAATCTAGCTTTCTTCGAAAGCCCAATAGTATAGCTATCATGGATTTCAAGCTCCGACAATCACTGTATTTTGACATAACAGTACATACATAATAATACATAATGTCAGTCATGCTGGGAGTAGGAGCACCAATGTTATATCCCCCACATCCTTGCAAATTTCCTTATGGCGTTTGACAATTTATAAAGCATTCATTCAATTAACAAACACTCACTGAGTGACTACTTTAGTTCAAGAATTATTTTAGGTGCAGGTAGATATAGCAGTGAACAATTAGGATAATCTCTGTATATATACACATGCATATATATACTTTCATAAATATTACTTTATTTGATCTTCTTAATTTATATAGTGCAGTTATTGTATTAGCACCATCTCAGAGATGACAAAACTTTGGCTTAGAATGTTAAGATTTCCTAGGGACATACAGCTAAGTGGTGGTTCATTAGTACATTCCAGCAAAAAGAAAATTATTTGCCATAGCTACTTAGCAGCAGCACAATGGGAAACATATCCTCAGAAAGTATTATTTTTTGAAAGTATGTGTGCCTTTTGTCAAAAAGGAATAGCTGAAAAAACTTTAGATAAAACTGCAAAGTATTGAAATTGATGCCATAAACTAAAAATAATCAAGTAAGATTTCAAAAATATTTACACACATAGGATTTCACTGGGTTCCTATCTTCTAAGGCATCACATTTTAAAAGACAAAAGCAACTTCTAAATAAAATAAAAACAACTGATATAAAAATACAATCTGGGGCTTCCCTGGTGGCACAGTGGTTGAGAATCTGCCTGCTAATGCAGGGGACACGGGTTCGAGCCCTGGTCTGGGAGGATCCCACATGCCACGGAGCAACTAGGCCCGTGAGCCACAACTACTGAGCCTGCGCGTCTGGAGCCTGTGCTCCGCAACAAGAGAGGCCGCGATAGTGAAGAGGCCCGCGCACCGCGATGAAGAGTGGCCCCCGCTTGCCGCAACTAGAGAAAGCCCTCGCACAGAAACGAAGACCCAACACAGCCAAAAATAAATATAATAAATAAATAAATAAAAGATTACTATTAAAATAAAGGAAAAAAAATACAATCTAAATCCAACAAACTGCCAAAACTGCATGCTTTTGTGCAATGAAGAATAAGATATATGTCAAGAGAATAAGAAGACATAAGGCATATGTCAAGAGAGTAAGAAGACAAGCCACAGACTGGAAGAAAATATTTGCCAAAGACATATCTGATAAAGGACTATTATCCAAAATATATAAAAAACTCTTAAAACTCAACAGTAAGAAAACAAACAACCCAATTAAAAAATGAGCCAAAGCCTTTAACAGACACCTCACCAAAGAAGATATACAGATGGCAAATAAGTACATGAAAAGCTGTTCTGTATCATGTCATCAGGGAAATGCAAATTAAAGCAACGAGATATGACTACACACCTGTTAGAATGGCCAAAATCCAGAACACTGATAACAAATACTGGCAAGGGAGTGAAGCAACAGGAGCTCTCATTTATTGCTGGTGGAAATGCAAAATGGTACAGACACTTTGGGACAGACAGTTTGGTGGCTTCTTACAAAACTAAACATAGTCCTACAATACAAGTGTGGTCATGCTCCTTGGTATTTACCCAGAGGAGATGAAAATTTATGTCCATACAAAAAACTGGCACATGACTATTTATAGCAGCCTTATTCCTAATTGCCAAAACTTGGAAGCAACCAAGATGTCCTTCAATAGGTGAATGGATAAATAAACTGTGGTACATCTTGACAATGGAATGTTATTCATTATTCAATAGCACATTATTATCCAATGAATATTATTCAAAAGAATTTATTCATTATTCAAATGAGCTATCAAGCCATGAAAAGACACGGAGGAACCTTAAATGTATATTACTAAGTCAAAGAAGCCAATCTGAAAAGGTTCCATATGGTATGATTCCAACTATATGACATTCTAGAAAAGGCAAAACCATGGAGACAGAAAAAAATAAGATACAAAGTAGAATTAACGACGTTGATGGTAAGAATTCAAGTGACTCTGATGCATGCTAAAAATGAGAACAACTACTGTAGCCATCTTAACTACTTACCTCTTGACTTTACCGTAGTTCTCTTGACGGTAGTCTCCTTGCTGAATTAACTGTTTTGTGTCTGCTAATTCTAAGGCCAAACGTTGACATCTAATTTGAAGCTCAGAGTAGTTTCTGCGATCTTCCTCATAAGTCTATAAATAAAAACAATAATAAAGCATTTCAAACCAAACATACTTGACCAAATTCTGTACTGAATTCTTCTGTTAAGCTGTGAGTATCTTTGTAATTTTAAAAAATCCTCAATTTTTCTATTTAGTAATTTTTCCCTACTCAAAGACAGGTAATCTTAAACTCACTGAGTAGTTTGTAAATTCATTTGTTTAAAACTTGAGCTCTGTTTTTCATGGAAAAAACAGGCCAACTATGCTCTGGTTAATAGAATAATACATAAAATGACTACTAATGTTAAGGACGTTTTCAACATTTACTGAGTTACTATTAGATGCTAGAGACACAGAAATGAAGAAAACACTGACCCTGTTCTTGAGGAGTTTACAACGAGAGACAAAGAGCCACATGAACATCAAACATTCACAATGAAAAATAGTTACTGAAGAGATTAACCATGCATTTTCAGCTGTGGTATTCGGAAAAAAAGGAGTTTTACGGCACTTGGAACATATTTCTACGTTGATCTTCCTGGTACTCATCAGACTAGTAGAAAGGGACTGCAGAGATGTGGAAGAGGGGTAGAAGTGAAAACATTAAAAGCACACCTGGCCCTGCTTACTACAAGCCTCGTTTCTCACCATTTCTCATAATCATACTTCACCTCCAACCCTAATAAAGATCTGAGGTTCTCTGAACACACTACGCTTCCTCTAACCCAGCGGTCCCCAACCTTTTTGGCAGCAGGGACCAGTTTCGTGGAAGACAATTTTTCCATGGACTGGGGCTGCGGGGCGGGGCGGGGTGCAGTTGGTTCAGGCAGTAATGCGAGTGACGGGGAGGCGATGGGGAGCGGCAGATGAAACTTCACCTGCTCACCTGCTGCTCACCTCCTGCTATGCGGCCCAGTTCCTAACAAGCCGTGGCCCGGTAGCGGTCCGTGGCCTGGAGGTTGGGGACCCCTGCTCTAATCTGTTCGCACTGCCTGAATAGCTGAATACTGTCAATACTCCTTTAGAGTATTGATCTTAGTGTATCATCAAATTCGTTTTTTTACACCAGAGTGTAAACATCTCAAGGGCAGGGACTTTGTCTTGCTCACCATTGGATCTCCATCACTTTACACAGGACTTGGTATATAGTAAGAATGAAATACTTTTCAATAAATCAATGAAGCAATGCATGACTATGGGAATGGGGAGGAGAAGCAGGACACAGAGACGGAGTTCCTACTTCTTCTCCCACTTTGAACTCATCAGATCTTGCAAGCAATCATCAACTCCACCCCCAGAACCTGTCACGGGAAATACATCCTGTCCCAAGTCATTCTTTTTTAAGGAGCTGACGAGCTCAGTGTGGTCACATTCAGTCCACAAATACTGACCGAACTATTTCTAAGTGACAGGTCCTGGGCTAGACACTGTAGATACAAAGATGAGTAAGACTGTTTTTCGTCCCCTTTAAACTATTAGACATGACTTTGAAATGTTAGCTCCCAAATTTCTATCAAAGGGCTGTTTGAAAAATGTAATAATGGAAAAACTATACTGGCTGTGCTTTGCTTTGGTATATACTATGTTCTTCTGCACTGATGTTCTCCATGAGAATGAAATGTTACTGTATGGTATTTATTAGAGGATCATAGCTGAGGGTACTCTATCACCTCCCCAAAGAATCATCACACACGTCATTTCAGACCTAAGTCCCAGAAGATGCTTTAGTTCCCCTGAAGAATGCTTTTACCCTTCTAAACACTACTAATCATGTAACTGTTTTGGGAGAGTGTATAGTGTTATAGTTAGGATGGAAAGCGCCAGAATTCAACTGTCCAGAACTGAATTACCTGCAGTAATACTTCGAGCACATTTACGTCTCAGCACTTCATTGTCCTAATCTACCTCATCTACCCTGTAGAGTTGTTGTGAAGATTATATCAAGTAATACATGAAAAGTGCTTATAAAAATGCTTAGCACATAGTAAATGATCATGAACTATAAATTAATATCATCACAATGCTTTTCCTTTGCTTTGGCTACTAGGGAGATAATAGCCAAATCGATAGCTCAACCGTAATAATTGCACAAAGACTGAGACAGACTCCTGAGGAATATAAACATTTAAAGGGTGAGGAAAGGACAAAGAGCCCTAGGAACCTGAGGGAGTAGTCACAGAAACAGAGGGTGAACCAGGGGTGTGTGGCGGGGACAACCGTAGAAGAGCTACTTTGAGGAGACAAGACTGTCAGGGGTACTAATTACTACGGAGAAAAAAACCCACAAACAAATCCATTAACTCTTCAGGGATGGGGACAGAAAGTAGACTGCCAGGGGCTAAAGCAAATATATCTGAATACACAATATGTCCTTTTCCGTGTTATTATACATGCATTCTCTTGCTTAATACTTAACTTTATGACTGAGCAAAGTATTATCCTCATTTTTACAGTTGAGGAAACTAGGCTTGGAGAGGATAAAAGTCTCAGAGCTCACGAACAGTATGGTAAGGACTCCAATCTAAATTTGGCAAACATCCGAACTATAGGCAATTCTCTCTTTAGTTTAAAAGTGGAGAAAGTGAAGTAGCTAGAGAAGAAAATAGAGATAAATGAAGGTTTCAAAAGATGGGACAAGCTTGGACATGTTTAAATATCGAGGGGAAAGAATAGCAAAAGAGGTACTGATGCTGGAGAAAATGGGCATGGCCGGGGGGCAGGGCAGTAAAGCCCCTAAGAAGGCTCAGGGTGTGGGCTCCATCTTCACTGTGAAGACTTGTCTTAGACCAGCAGCCATGCTCATCATGGCAGGCTTTTCTCCAGCTGATACAGAGGGTTAAAAACTTGAATTTGGATGTCCTCAGGTAGCTCTCATCAATGCCCTACAAGTCACAGAATACTCCTTACCCTACTGCTTCACCTATTTTCTACTATCCACTTGGTTTCTAAAGGCATATGATTTTCCGCTCCTTGAAAGCCTCTTCCCACTATAAACAGTAAGAACAAACAAACAAAACAGAACGAGTGCAGATGTAAATATGCTTATGGCAAGAAATTGTGGGAGTCCTCATCTGAGGATTTCCATTTTCTCTGTGCAATGAAATACCAAGTCATTTGCTGAGAGGGAGAAGGAAAGTGGAAAGCTGGAGATGTGAGGAGAGTGGTGAATGCCTAAAATAACTGCTGTGAAAAATGAGAGAACTAGAAAAAATAGAATTACAGCACAATTGTGTGGGCCCATTCGAAGTCGGTAACAATAAACTTATAGCCTTGTTACTGCCTCTGTGATTTTCTCCAGTAGCGCTCACGTAGAAAAATAAAGAGTTGAGATTCTGTCAGGCAGGTTCCATAAAAAGACAGGGAGGAATTCGACAACACTGACAAGAGAAAGGTTTAAGACTGATAACATGATGAAGAGGGAAGAAAAGACATTTAGGAAGATATGGATAAAAAAAAATTATATGGATTGGAAATTCTGCTAAAGATAGGTTGAAAGCAGTTGATTGAAAAACGTGGAAATATAGAAAGTAGTATGTCCAGTGGTCAGCCTGAATTGATAACTTCAGAAGTAAATCCGTTCTGGGAGACAAGGAACAGAACGCGGGCCATGAACCTGAGTGCTAAAGAAGAGAAGAGGTAATCATTCAGAATGAGAAGATCAATCAAATGCAAGGCCAAGGTTGTGGATGAATCACAAGAAGTAACCCAGGCAGCAGCTAAGGTAGAAAGGAAGACTAAATCTAGACCAAGGGTTCCACTGAGTAAAAAAACAATGTCCCAGTGGTCTGCAAATGAAGAAGGTTATAGAGTAGGGCATCTAGATGAAATGAATGCCCCCCAAAGATAGGGGTTTATGTGAGTGTGGAAGTGCCAAAATCTAAGATCTAGAGAGGACATCAATACCTGGCCCTGAAATATACAGGGTATAAACTTCTGGAGCAGAGAGCAATTCCATAGGAGATATGCGTATGTGTGTATTTATTATATTGTACATGCATGTGTCTGTAACATAGTATATATGTGTGGGTGTGAATATATATATATATATATATATATATATATATATATATATATTCTTTAAATATAAACACTATATGACCAAGTATAAGCAGAAGTTCAATACAGGAATGTACATATCCTACCAAATCTTTTAAGACTTTTCAACTGAAAAACTTCCCCTTAAATAAAATGATTACCTTTATATTTTGAAAAAAATAATCTGCTTCACTCACTATTAGCAAATAAAATAGATTAAGGCATAGCTTTGGAAAAAAATAAAAAATAAAAAATGAATCAAACCCATGACTGTGTAGAACTTTAAGGCTAAGGCTAAAGATGGTAAAGAAGACTACTTCGTATTATTCCTATGCATTCTTCCTCACCCGAACTCAGCAATACCTTCTGTGGGAAGACTCCAAGCCCCAAATCTGAGTTAGATGTCTGTCTTACATTTTTCCACAGCACCTGGTTCTTACCTCATCAGAAAACACATCACATGTGCTGTGAGCAACCATTACTTGCCTCTCATATCAAAGGAAAAACTAAAGGAAATTTTCTATAATTCTAGTACCTAGTACTCTGCCTATAACATAGAAAGTTTATAATTAATGTTTATGGAAAAGAAGGAGCAAAAGAGGACATTAAATAGACTGAAACCAAAGAAGGAAAAAGCTTAATCTTTTCAAACATAAAGAAAGAGAACACAAAATTTCCAATCACCAGCCATTTCTAACGGAAAATTTCTACATAAGAAGTAAATACGTTTGGTTAACAGCAAGTCTCAATGTCCTTTTTGAATAAAGAAAAAAAACTGCATAGGGATAATGACAATTAAGTCACTGAGATTTCAACTGTTTGCCGGTTTTCTACACATCTAGAATGGAACTGATTTTGATTGCCAGAGTTAATGTCATCTTTTCCATCTCCTAAATTATTCATAAGAGGAAATAATAGAAGGCTATCTCTAGCCTGAAAAAAGTAAATCTGTTATTGTAGTTGCATGTTTTCTTGTCTTGTCTGTAATCCTCGGTTTTCCTGATACGCACCCTGAAGCTCCTTGAAGACCTGCCTTATCTCTGGTTACAGCCAGTAACCCTCACATAATAGTTCACGCTGGAAATGCTTGTGGTGTCAACTAATGTTGAAATATAAAGGGACTATGCAGCATTAGCATTTAAAATAACTAGCTCAAGATGTAGCAAAAGTGACTTTAAAAATTAAGGATTAGTAAATCATCAGTTTTCCAACTGAAATTAAAGAATATTATCATAAATCTGCAAATAAAACACCTCAGTTGAAACAATGATATCGATGCAACATATACGCAGAATTTTCTCAAAGATTTTGAGAAAAGTAGCTTGAAAGGGGCTTCTATTTCTCAGTCTGGGTGGTGGTTAAATGGGTGTGTTCACTTTGTGAAAAGTCAATTAAAATTTCTTTACAACACAAACGTTTTTAAAAAGTGAGACAAGAGGCTTCAACCAGGAAAACGCTAACTGGGGAGAAGTTCTGCAGGGATGCTGGTCTTAGGAATGGAAATGGGGACATGCAAGGGTCACACTGAAGGGGAAAAGGGCTGAGCAGGATGGAAGGGGGTAATAAAGAGACACTCAGTTTTTTACTCTCTATATTTCTCTGCTGTTTGATATAAAAACTGAAAAATTTATATTATACAGTGTTTTGGCAAAGTTATCAACTATTAGACCTTTTTTATTTAAAATGAGATGTCTTCTCTCCCCCATCCCCCCGCAAGGCTATTATTTCCAAACAACACCAGCTGAGCGTTTCACAGTTATAGAATTTCAGAGATGAAAGACAGACAGGAGAAAATCTATTACTAACTTCTTATTTTCATGACAAAACATTAAGGCCTAGGGGGGTTAAGTGATTTGTCCTGGATTCCAGAGCTAGCAGAGATAGAGCTAGAATTTAGGTTCTTGAATTCACAAATAGTTCATTCCTTTCTTAACTTCAAGTTTCTGTTTTTTAAAGATTCTATTCCATGGAACCTATAAAAACACTGATTGGAAGTTAATATTATTTACTGCTCAAATCCAGGGTGTTAAAAAAAACTTATTGCAAATTTTACAGGTTCAAATATGGCACATGCATAATTCATATTTAAATTTGGACTCCCCTCCTTTAAAACAATTACTACAATTATTCCTTAAATACATATTTAAAAAATAATTTGACAAAATAACATCGAATCTAAATGTTTTCTACAAAAAGTAAAACTGTATTCAAAGATTCAATAGGCACATTTTAAGCAGTTAGCCGCTGTATAAACCCAAAAGCAATTACTTTAGATACAATTCCTAAGCATCATTTAAATCTTCTGTCTCTCACACCATGTAAACTGAGAAGTGGTAACCTATGTTTCAAAATAAATCTTTAATAAATGAAGTGATCTCCTGCCTGGGGAGAGACAGAGCAGCTAAGAAAATTAGAAATGGGAAATAGTGTCATTTATCTTATGGTCAATGGTTCAGATCAGAAGCAGTTTATGTTGGATAGCAGTTTAGTGAATGAGAAGAAATGTCTTGATTAGCTATTCTGAGAAAATGAGAATTCACTCCTCAGAACTCTTACAAGTTTCACATTGCCTATAATCTACTCCAAGCAACTAAATACTGAAAAGAACAAGAAACCCAATTAATCTTTGATTGTTAAAGACTGTTCCTATAAAAAACAACAGTCTGTTTGCTCCCAGAGACTACTTTTTGTCGTTAAGATCCTCAAGAAATATATTATTTAAGAAAAAATTCTGGACTTCTTCTAAGGTCTTAAGGAAAAAAAGACAAAACTGAAGCACTGAAAGTCTACTCTGGGTTAAAAAGAAAACATGAACATTTAAATATTTTATATTACATGATAATCTTCCATATCTTTTCAATAAATGTGAACTCAAACATAAAAGCTTAAGCTTTCCTAAAAGGAAAAATATTTTTAAATAATGAAGAAAGAGATGAGAGATGAAGAAAGGTAACTTTCATCAAGTGTCGTGGACATCAGATTAAGACAGAGACATGGGATCAAATCTGTCTCTGCTGCTAACTGCTCCAGCAAGCCAAGGTCTCCGGACCTTCGCTTTTTTGGCCACGCTGGGTGGCTCGTGGGATCTTAGTTCCCCAACCATGGATTGAACCCGGGCCCAAGACAGTGAAAGCTCCAAGCCCTAACCACTGGACCGCCAGGGAATTCCCAAGGTCTCTGGATCTTAACTGCTGCCTCTGCAAAGTGAAGACACTGATTCACCAACTCATTTATTTTATGTGCCTACTATTGTACTAAATATTGTATGACTATTATTCCTAACTAGCTCATGGATCTAGCAGAACCCTCCATTGCTAAACCATATGTTGATGTGTTGAGAGGCAACTTTTATAGCCAACATTTTATTCGGCAAACTACGAAAACAAATTTGAAGTACTGGCCTTTCAACAGGTATTGACCCAAATATGACTGAAGCAAAAATATTTAAATCTTAACATTTTAAAGTAGACCAAGTGGCTGAATTATCTTTAAAATCTCCCTTACAATTCAAAGAAGTTAATTAAGTATATCAATGCAAAAAGGTATGGTTTCCCATGCCTTTTAAGTGATTTAGATAAGCATTAAAAGTATTAATAAGTGTGGGTAGAAAGAATAAAAAATTAAGTTGATTCACCAGTTTACGGTCAGGTTCAAATACTTTTTTTTAGCTCTTGAAGCAAATGAGGATGTATGGTGCAACAACAGGTAACTCATTCATGGCAAAAGAAAGTCATTTTTGTTTTACAAGTAAATTACTGTAATTATTTAAAATACTTCAACAGTTTAAACATACACAAACACAATTTTATAAATTTTGATGTTTTATAAATGAAAAGGTATATATTATGGAATTATCATTACATACTGGTGAGTTTAAGAGCAAGAATTTCTTATTTTTTTATCTCTTTCTTCCCTCTCTTCCTCTTTGACTCCCATCCACATCCCCAGGTAACTCACGTTAAGCAACATGTATCTTTCCCTATTCTTCTCCATGTTCATATACTCATGAACACACACAACACAAATGGGAGGATAGATACCTGGTGTAAATCCTAAATCAACTGATATTCTCTAATTCATTCTTGTCAATGATTGCACAATATTCCAGGGTGTACACCGTACGTGGTTTATGCAAACGTTTCCTTGTTGTGTTGACAGGCATTTATGGTTACATACTAGTATTTTACTCTATGGGACAGAGTCCCAGCACTGGGGTTGCTGTGTTGAAGAACACTTATTTTCCATTTTAACTGATGTTGTCAGATGTCTTTCCAAAAGACTATGGCAGTTCACTTTTCCACCAGTAACATTTGTATCTTTTTCCTCATATCTACACAGATATCAGACCTTTTCCATTTTTGCCAACCTGAGTTCTCACTGTTACTTTAATTGTATTTCCCAAAATGCGACCTAGTTTGAGCAACTGGACATTTGGATTTGCACTTTTTGTGAAATGCCTATTTACAGTCTTTGCCCATTTTTCCATTGGGTTGTCTATTTCTTGTTAATTTCTAAGAGCTAGAAATAGTGCTGATACCGACTTTTGATCATCTGCATTCCAATTTTTGTCCCAAATGTGTACTTTAACTATTAAACTTTGCCTGTGGTTTCCTTTTTGTCTTTTTCTTTTAAAGCTTTTTGTTTCTCTGTCTTGGCTAAGATTACCCCAACCTCTAGAACAGCACTGTCCAACAGAACTTCCTGCAATGGTGAAAATGTTCTATATCTGTACCATCCAATGTAGTAGTCACTAACTACCTGTATGGCTAGTAAGACTGAGGAACTGAATTTTAATTAATTTAAATGTAAACATGTGGCCACTATACTGGACAACTCAGTCCAGAACTTAGCTACTCACAGTGTAGTCCATGAACTGGCTCAGGCCAGGAGCACTAATACAGTCCGGGAGGTGTGCCAACAGTGAACAGTCTCAGGCCCCATCCCAGAACTACTGTGTCAGTTTTCATCTTAACAAGATCCCCAGGTGACTCGTATTTACATTAAAGTTTGAGAAGCACTGCTAATAATCATCTAAATTAGGGAGTCTCAAAACTTTTTTGGGCCATGGACCCCACTGGCAATCTGGTGATACTTGTGAACCCCTTCTAAGACTAAAGTCTCTAAAATCAAAAATTAAAATACACAGAATTACAAAGGAAACAAATTACAGCTGACTCTTGAACAACAGGTGTGAACTGTGCAGGTCCACTTAATGCAGATGTTTTTCAATAATAAATATTACAGTACTAAACAATCCGTGGTCGGTTGAATCCACAGATGCACAGCTGCTGATAGGGAGGGCTGACTAGAAGTTATATGCAGATTTTCAACTGCGCAGAGGGTCAGCACCCCATGTTGTTCAGGGGTTAATTGTATACTGCAATAAAACTACTGAAATATTTTTTAAAGTTATACATGTCCTTTTTTATTAATGCATTAAAGATAAGATCCAGTGAGGGGTCTACGACTACACTGAAGTTGAAGTAGTGATGAGCATAATCTCTAAAGATATCTGCAATAACTACACTGTGATATGGAAATACCTGAATTCTAATGCTGACAGAGTCATAGGCAGTGACAGTCCTACCGTGGTTTTTGTATTTACCTGTAATTGAAGGAAATGCTAAATTTCAGTAAGAAGTGAAAATAATGTTTTTCCCATTCCACCTGGAGGCTCGTGGACCCTGAGTTAAGAATCTGCATGATTACTGAAGTAATGGCCTAGATTTCCTTCTAAAAATTTTAATCCAACTGGAATTAATATGTGTATATGGTATGGAATGTGAGGACCAACTTTTTTTTTTAACGGATGAATAATATCCAGTTGTGCTAGGACCCTTATACTAAAAAAACACTCTTGGGACTTCCCTGGTGGCGCAGTGGTTAAGAGTCCACCTGCCAATGCAGGGGACTCGGGTTCGAGCCCTCGTCCGGGAAGATCCCACATGCCACGGAGCAACTAAGCCCGTGTGCCACAACTACTGAGCCTGCGCTCTAGAGCCCGTGAGCCCCAACTACTGAGACCCGCGTGCCTGGAACCCGTGCTCCACAACAAGAGAAGCCACCGCAATGAGAAGCCCACGCACCAAAACGAAGAGTAGCCCCCGCTCACTGCAACTAGAGAAAGCCCGTGCGCAGCCAAAAATATAAATAAATAAATAAATTTAAAACAAAACAAAACAAAAAAACCCCACTCTTTTTCAACTGAATTGAACGACCACTATTGTGGTATATAATTAGACCTGTTTCTATACTTTGTTCTACTGATGTTTGTTTCTCTGCCAATATCACATTTAGTTGACCTCAGTAATTTTGAAGTATATACTGGGATCTTGGTAGGCCCAGCATCTCAGCTTTCCCCACCTTTCACATTTCTTCCCCCCACATTTTTCTTGGCAATTTCAGAACATTTATTTTATTCACATAAACTAAAATCATTTATCCAATCCCAACCCTTGTATGGCATTTCTCTCCTCCACCAAAACATCAAACACAGAAAATAACAAAATTATTGGGATATAATTTAACTTATAAATAATATAAATAAGCACATTTATTATATATTTTATTTATAATATAAATATATAAATAACTGCATTTAATTAATATATTAACAGTGGAAAAATTGCTATTTTTTGACTCTGTCTCCTTTCTGAGATATAGTGCTTCCAGGTACAACAATAAGATTTAATAGTTTTCTTCATATAAGTCCATTACTTTCCCCATGAATTAAGTATTTTCCCCCAAGTCCCATCTCTAGCAGTTATTGCTCTAAACCTAGAGAAATGCTATTGGTCAATTACACATTTTTCCTGCATTCAGTCACAATATCAGATTTCTACATTAATTTTAGCTGGTTTTTAAACTAACAGAAAAAAAATTTTTAAATCTCCTTTCAAATTTTTACACGGATAGTTTTTTTCTTCTTAGTGCATCTGCTAGGGCCCTCCAAGACCATGTTAGATAATAATGAGCAACCCAGTCTGTGTCTGGTTCCTGATTTTTACAGAAAAAGGTTTTACTGTTTTGCCACTTAGGATAAAGTTTTTTGCGGGCTTTTTTTAAATAAATATTTTTACGTCTCTTTATTTGGAATGGTCACTGAATTTTATCATCTTTTATCATTTAATGATACGATCACATGGTTATTCACTTTAAACTTGCTGATGTAATGGATAATCCTTTCCGTCCTAGAATATACTTTACTTAGTCATAAAGTATTATTCTTTTGATACAATGCTAGAATTCATTTTTGAACATTTAGAGTTTTTGCATCTTTAGCAATAAGTAAAATTAGCCAATAGATTTGATTCGTTTTGCTTTTGTACTATCCTTCTCAGAGCTTTCCATCTTTTTCAATACTAGTTTGGTATAGTTTATTTAACTGGAATCAGCTGTGCTTATAGAAATCAACTGTGAACCTATCAGGGTAATCCATCTGTGAACGTGGTAACTTCATCAATAGTACATCTTTACTCACTCTGTAATACCTCTATGGTAATCGTTCTATTCAAGTTCTCCACTTCTGCTAATTTTAGTAATCTACATTTTGTTGGGACATTTCTTTCAGTTTTCAAGCTTTTCACAGAGCCACATGCAATATTAATTAACGTCCAATAATTCCAAACTCCTTATTTTGACTGTACTGTTTTCTTTCCTAAGATGACTATTACATGTCTTTATTTTTCATCTTTCTCTTTAATAATAAAGGCATTTTAAGGCTATAGATCTTCCTCTGGCACAGCTTTAAATGTGTCTAAAAGATTTTGATATAGAATGTTCTCATTTTAATTGCTTTCTTGTTTTCACTTCCTCTATGATCTAAAAGATATGCTTCTCTTGTTTGTTTTTTGTTTCTTCTTTGATCTAAAAAATGTTTCTTAATTTCTAAATTTTTTCCACTCACCTTTTAATTATCGCTACTAAATTAGGATAAAAATAGGGACTACAAAATCTTTACTTAAAAATTTATTATTTTACTATGTGGTCAAGTGTATACATGATAGTTCTGTCAACTTTTCATTGACATTTTATTTATTCATTTATTTATTTTTTGGCCACCCTGTGTGGCTTGTGGGATCTTAGTTCCCCAACCAGGGATTGAACCGGGGCCCATGGCAGTGAAAGCGCGGAGTCCTAACCATGGGACCGCCAGGGAATTCCCTTCATTGACATTTAAAAAAAAAGTTATTCCCTGGTCAAGGAATGTTAAGCTCTATACATAGCAACTAAATCAAAATTATTGATTGAATCAATTCTTCTAGCCCTGACTTATTTTTATGTCTATTAAATTTATCCAATTCTGTAGAAAGTACATTATAAACTTCCCCCCATTATTACACTTTAATTAAGTTCTCCTTGTTTTTCTAAAACCCTTTTCTTTATAATTACTATGTTACTTGATACGTAGAAGTTTATGTCTCTAAAATCACCTTTTATTATTGTTTTCTGTTACCCTGTTTTGTGGTTTTAATCTTAAATTCCACCTTATATTTTATTACTATTACATTCTTGTTCTTTTTTCATAACTGTTAGTCCATCCCTTTAATTTTCAATCTTTATCAATATGCATTAAGCACATTCCTTATAGATAAATAGAAATGAGTGTGGTTTTACAGTCAATATGGCAGTCTCTTTCAATGGAATACTTTATTCTTCAGCTTTCTGGAGGCAAAGGAGACTTTATCCACCTTATCTGGAGTGGGAGGGGCAGGGAGTCCTATAGATTTTTACAAGCTAAGCTCTGTCAACAATCTGTTCCGATCTTGCTTAGGGCTTTCTCATACTGTGTCCAGGCTTTTACTCAGGCCAGGGGAGAAAAACCCCAAACGTGGTAGCCTATTTCTAAGATGGCCTCTATCAATTTCTTCCCTTGTATATGGCAAGATATTCCCTGACTGAAGACTATTCCTTTTAATGCTCTGCTTGACTAAAAGAATATGATGATGTTGGTGGGACTTTAAAGTTAGGTCCTAAGAAGACTTTCAGCTTTGGCCTGGGTTTCTTTATGCTTGAACACTCACTCTGGAGACCAACTGCCAGGTCCTGAGGCTGCCATGTTGAAGGATGCCTAAACTAGTCACATGGAGAAGCTAGCTGGAGAGTGATCTGGCCCCAAACATGTGAATGAAGACTTCCGATGACTCCAGCCTCAGACAGGTAAGAAATATCCAGCTGAGCCTATCAATATTCAGAGCTGAGGGCTTCCCTGGTGGCGCAGTGGTTGAGAATCTGCCTGCCAATGCAGGGGACACAGGTTCGAGCCCTGGTCTGGGAAGATCCCACATGCCACGGAGCAGCTAGGCCCGTGAGCCACAATTACTGAGCCTGCGCGTCTGGAGCCTGTGCTTCGCAACAAGAGAGGCCGCGATAGTGAGAGGCCCGCGCACCGCGATGAAGAGTGGCCCCCCACTTGCCGCAACTAGAGAAAGCCCTCGCACAGAAACGAAGACCCAACACAGCCATAAATAAATAAATAATTAATTAATTAATTAAAAAAAAAATATTCAGAGCTGTGACAGATAAAAATTAAGTCACGAAGTTTTTAGTGTGGTTTGTTATGCAGCAATACATAACTAGAACACTAGCTTTCCCAAAGCCCCAGGCTTCAGTCAGGTCTAGCCGCCTGCTAGCTCTAATGAGAGCTTGGCTAAGAAGAAGCAGATCATTGGAATTGAAAAAAAAGGAAAAATGAAATGCACTTAGGGTGTCATCTCTTTCAAATATGCCTCAATAGCAAGGCTTATTCTTTCTGTAGTTTACGTTGACTATGTCATGTAACTTCAAAATGTTAGAATAAGTAGGAGTTCATTTAGGTTTGAGTTTGGCATGGCTACACCCAGTAGTGGGTATGATGACTCAATTTTGACACTATTTTTCTCTATTTGAACTGTGAAACCTTTATTCATACAGTGACCCATGGTAACATCTGGCCATTATTTGGCTGAAATGCATATTTTACATATCAAGTTGATGGCTGTTTTTAAAATTATTTTTTGTGGTGCTAATGCCATGACAAAACTAAATGCAAACATGGGCATGAACGTCATGGGGATAATACTCTAGTATAAATTATTTATTCAGATGATCCAGCATATACAGCTATTAATTACTTTTTTATATCGATAAAGAAATTAAATCATAAAGTTAAAATGATCAAAAAAACCCCCCTCTTAAGACACTCCGAATTATGCCTGTAGAATCTGGATTGAGATGTGTATAGCAAGAGAACAAAGTGTTCATAGTGTACCCAGATTGAAGCTACAGTACTTGGTAAGGTCCCTCATGAGTTGTTTTCCCTTCCCAAAATATGATGACATACCATCCTGGCCACTAGGTTCAAAATTTCATCTCAAGACCTAATAAACCCCTCAAAATCTGTCCCTGAAATAAATTAACAATGCTACTGGATTTCTTTAAGATTATAAACACAGTGGCAGATGGGGAAAAGAAAAGGCCATATTACTCTTTAAAAATTTGTTTCCTCTTACAGCCATGTATAAAACAATCAGCTAAAGGAGGCTTCTCCCTGATAACATCCTATTTTAAATTGCCTTCATTATAGCTTTCCCATGAACTCTTCCCTCCTCATGAACTTTTATCTTTAAGTCATTTACATAATTTGTAAAAATACAACAAGTTTATAAAGAAGCAACAGGTTTTAGATGTATACGTTAAGAAATGGGTTTTAGAAACTCCAAGTAGTAATACTACAGCTAGTGTTATTCTAATTATATTCGTGGATGTTATAAATACATTAAAAAATATTAATTATTTTTTATTGCCAAGTAATGGCAATAATAATACATAAAATTAAAAATATGAAATTTAATTAAGAATATAAAGTGTTTTTGTACCTCAATAAGTAAACAACAACAACAACAAAAGAGATTCGTGTTCATGGTCCATGAACCTGCCACATTAGAATCCTAGGTTGTTTATTAAAATTGAGATTCTTAGTTCCATCTTAAACCAAAACCAGAACCTATGAAAGTATCCAGGAATCTAAGCTTTAAGCAGTGCTTACTCAACTTAAATGTAATATAGAGAGGCAAAACTATTATTGTTTACTAATGAATTTGTCAGATACCCGAAAATAATTACAACTGATGAGTATCATCATAACATGTATCTTATGAAGGAATTCTAAATTCATCAGTTGGGCAGGATAAAAAAGAAACTTCAGAAAACAAATAGTTAATAATGCCCTGAAATAAAAAAAACCCGACTAACAAGTATGTATCATTAATGAAATACTTCATTTTCATTCAAATAAAATTAACAGGATTATTCATGTATGAATACTTAAGATGAGCCTCAAGGTAATTTTGCAGAATTTTTCTCAATAAATGTAACTATGTTTCCTAAACAAGGAAGTTCTCTTAAACAAAACACTCTTCTTGCTTCCTAGTTACCAAAGTTCTCATAAGAGAAAAATATTTCACCATTTCCTCATGAAACTTAATGGCTTTAAGTACAGGCTCATCAATGCCCTATATAATATTGTTAACATTTCTTTCTTTTGAAATGAAAGAAGCATGCTGAAATAACTCTACAATAGCACAACAGCTGCACATAGCTTAGCTACATGTACTGGACCAAAATTCTGACCGGTTACAAAGAGATTTCATAAATAGGAAATAAACGTATAGCACATGAAAACACTAAGTACCATACACAAGCTCATGTATGTAATACAGCTCAAAATATGCTATAATTAGACTATGTTACTGATGCTTATAAAAAAACTCCCAACTTGAAGTAAAAGATGAGCCCTATTTTCCAGTGTTAGTATCCAGATATTATTTCCAAATAACTAAAGATGTGGAAAAAAATAATGAAAGGAAATTCCAGAAATCTACTAAAATTGGCACTTCAGGAAGAGCGACTTCTTTTTTAAAGGTCAAAAATCCCATTTTATTACATTTCATGTAATAGATATGAACAAATCAGTTTTTCACTTCATATCTGCCACGAACTAGCAGCTTATATGAATAAAGGCACGATTAACTGTGTGCTTGTGGGGCTTTAACATCTCTGAATGCTTTTGTTAGGTGTAATTATGAAATCAGTGTAATAACTGAGACACCTTTGATCTGAAGACTACATGTTTTGCCAGAAGAGTTTCAATTTTTTAAAATTCTATCTCCCAGTTATAGATCTACTAAATTTTATTAGAAAAACATAGTATTTGATTGGTTTAAGGCAATGGATATGAAATAAGGAATATAAATGAAAATAAGGTAACAATGTAACACTTTGGCCTCTAGGTCAAAAATGACAAGATGTTTTGAGTAGCCCAAAACCGGTTACAGAAATACATGGATATATGCTGCCACCATGTGGTAAAAAGAAAAACAATAAGTTCATTTTTGGAAAAGACAAAACTCAATCCAACAGTCTTTGTAAAGTGGAAAGTTTGTTTTCCCAACTCCCAGTTTTAAAACTCAGAGACATAACTAACAAATATCTTAGTTTCTCTTAGTAACCCACATGGAACTGCCATGGAAATGATCCTGTCATTTTTGAGGCATTTATATTTGTCGGCTCTTGCCTCCTCTTTTAAGTTTCCTATTAATTTACTACTTGTTCTATAAAATAGTAGTACCATCTTGTATCTGTCCTGAGTTTATCCCCTTGCAAGTCAATCCTCACCTTATGTGATTTTATGATTTTGTGATTCTATGAACTTCAGTCACATTTTCCCCAGCTGTTGGTGTTCATTTGACACATACTAATCTTTATATGTCCTCAGATAGTAAACTCAGATGCCCAAATAACAGATCTTACTTTCCAAACTCTGAACTTTATGGCTATATCAGGAATTCAATAATTATTAATAGGTAAGTAGTGCAAACAACCAAAATTACAATGTTCACAACTGTACATTTTGTTCAAGGTCTAGTGATGTATTTTATTTTGCTTTTAATATTTTTCTTCATAATGCCTAACGAGTCATCACCCGTATCAGGACAAAGTTAAACATGTTGAGAAAAAAGATTCTCCAATGAAGCTAAGATTCTTTTTAGAGAAAATAGAGGATTTCAAAGCTAAATATTTTACATACGCAGACTGGATTTTCTCTTCCTTCACCTGTGTTTAAAACAAAATTGTAAGGTGATTCCACTTCTGGTGATGGTTCCAAGTTCCCATCTGACCAACCCTACTGCAGATACAACTTCAAATTCTGGACAAAATATAAAACAACCACCTGAAGGCACAGGAAAGTGACCAAAATCAGGCAGATTCTGGAGGGATGTCTTCTACGAGAGGAAGAAGGGAACAGCACTGGGTGCATTTCCTGGTCTCTCTCTCTCTTTTTTAAATGCCTTTTAGCTGGAAGGCAGGCCTACTATGTGCCAAGTTGGATGATAGAGGTACAACAGAATATCCTTCATCTTTCTAGCTTGAAGAACCAGAAAACAAGAGTTTGGGGCAACTCAGCTGCTCTAAAGTGAGGAGGGAATTCTAGAGACAGCCAGAAAAGGGGCACTCTGAGTTCTGTGGATAATCTCTGCCAGATCTCTGGCTGACCTCTGAACAGCACATGTGTAGGACAGACCCAAGCAGTCCTACTAAGGCCAAAAAAACCTAACTGAAATTTGAGCTGCTGCCCAAGAGACAGAGTATGCTATCTAAGTATAAACCAGTTAAATTCCTGCTAAAACAAAAACATCAGCACTGTCAAAATGCAGTCTCCACAACATTACAGTTGCAATGTTAAGATCTAAATTTACTTGGTGATTTAAATTATCAATTTAAAGTTACTCAGCCTTTGAAGAAACAGGAAAATGTGACCCATCCTTAAAAGAAAAGACAATCAACAGAGACAAACTCTGAGGTGACTCAGATTTTAGAATTAGCAGACAAGGATTGTAAAGCAGAGATTTTAACTATTCTCAGTGGTGTAAAGGAAAATGTGCTTATAATGAATACACAAATAGCAGAGAAATAAAAACTATAATAACCAAATGGAAATCTAGAAGTGAAAAATCCGACTATTAAATTTTACACAAGAAAAACAAAAATGTATGTCCACACAAAAGCCAATGTTCAACTGTTTGTAGCAGCTTCATTTATAATGTCTCCAACATGCCCATCAACTGGAGAATGAATATATCCATACAATTAATTATTACCCAACAATAAAAAGGAACTACTGATACATTAAAAAGAAAACAGTCTGGCAATTTCTCATAAATTAAATATGACTGGTGGATGGACAGATGGATAGGTATGTGATTAAGATAAGTATAGTGATATGCTAATGGCAGAAATTAGGTGATGGGTATACTGGTGTTCACTGTAAAATTTTTTCTAGTTACCTATGCTCAAAAACTTTCATAATAAAACAGAAAAAAAATATAGTCTCTAGGGCTGGTGACCAATTTTGAATATGCTGATTTGGGGATCATGAACTGAGAGGTTACATAAAAGAAAACACACAGGTTATAATCAGTCTACTTATCTTCTGAGATCTTCCTCCAATTTGCCTTACTAGCGTAGTACTCTACCACTCAGAAAAACTTTGCTATCTGCAAACTCAAGATTTTACTTTGTGCTTCCTTTCCAATATAATGTTTACTGCTTGTTCCTCTGCACTCCTATTTTTTTTTAATTTAATTTTATTATTTTTAAAATATTTATTTATTTATTTGGCTGCATCAGGTCTTAGTTGTGGCATGCAGGATCTTTAGTTGCAGCATGTGGGCTCTTCATTGCAGCATGTGGGATCTTTTATTTGCAGCATGTGGGATCTAGTTCCCTGACCAGGGATCGAACCTGGGCCCCCTGCATTGAGAGTATGGAGTCTTAGCCACTGGACCACCAGGGAAGTCCCTCCCTGCACTCCTTTTATTTTTTATTTTTTTATAAATTTATTTATTTTATTTATTTATTTTTGGCTGTGTTGGGTGTTTGTTGCTGTGCGCAGGCTTTCTCTAGTTGTGGCGAGCGGGGGCTACTCTTCGTTGCGGTGCATGGGCTTCTCATTGTGGTGGTTTCTTCTCGTTGTGGAGCATGGGCTCTAGGCGCACGGGCTTCAGTAGTTGCGGCACGCAGGCTCAGTAGTTGTGGCACACGGGCTTAGTTGCTCCGCGGCATGTGGGACCTTCCCGGACCAGGGATCGAACTTGTGTCCCCTGCACTGGCAGGCGGATTTCAACCACTGCGCCACCAGGGAAGCCCCCTGCACTCCTTTTAAAACATAAATTCCATGAGGCTAGAGATCTCTGTTTTGTTCACTGAGGTATCCCACGCACCTAGAACAATGCTTGCCACATAATCAAGGTACAGTGAATTATTTATTGAATAAATTTTATTCTCATAATAATGGCCATGTGTGTGAGGCAGATGGTACATATTTTCATCCCTATTTTACAGATGGGGACTGCAGGGAGGGGTAGTAAAGACGAAGTTTTTTATCCAAGATCATCACACCATCGTCAAGTTGCAGAGATGAAACTCAAACTAGTGTCTCTGAATTCCCCAGATACCAGAGCAGTAAATAATTTAACAAACCATTTCAAAAAATAACCCCCCACAATATATTGTTAAAAAAATTTCTTTTAATATTAGATATTAACATTTATTCACTATATCCTTATAAAAAGGTCCTTGCTGGTGACTTTTCATTTAAAAATTTTCAGTCTATATTTTCTGAGTGTTGGGCAAGTTGACCTGTACTAGGCCCTTGACAGAGCAGAAGAATCTAACTTTAAGGGTGGCTTTAATACAAAAGTAATTCTATTATGTCTAAATCATATTCTCTGAGTTTCTAAGACCTTTTATTATGGAGATAAGGCATTACTTTTTTTTTCCTGAATGTGATTCAGTTCCCTCTTTATATTATTATTAAGTTCAGGAAAAGGTTTAAGACAGATTATATTTTCAGCTGAGAGGTGGTAAACCTTTAAGAAGCAAACTTGCACATGGAAAGGTTCTGTGATGGCTAATTTTTTATGTCAACTTGGCTAGGCTATGGTATCCAAATATTCAGTCAAACATTATTTTACATGTTTCTGTGAAGGCATTTTTTAGATGAGATTAACATTTAAATCAGTAGACTCTGAGTAAAGCAGTTTACCTTCCGTAATGTGGTGGGCCTCATCCAATCAGCTGAGGCCTCACTAGAACTAAGACTGACCTCCCCTGAGCAAGAAGGAATTCTGTCAGCAGACTGCCTTTGGATTCAAACTGCAACCCTCCCTTGAATCTCCAAGCCTGCCAGCCTACCCCATTAGATTTTGGATTCGCCAAGCTTCCACAATCACAAGAGCCAATTCTCTAAAATATACGTCTCTCCATATATATTTACATATCCTGTTGGCTTTGTTTCTCTGGAGAACCCTAACACAAGTTCACAAACAAAACTGCTTCTGTGTTCAAGAGGTATTCATGCACTAAAAACACTCAGGAACTCTATGAGTGAAACCAGTGCTAATTTTCGATGCTTTCATGTCAATAAAATACTAAAGGTGTTAGTAAGGTTGAAACAAACTAAAATCTGGGATACAATGCCATTACTGACCCTTGAGAGGAGAAAGACTTGCTTTACCACACAGTAAAAATATGTCACATACTAATGATAATTTTAGAGATCCAAGCCTTTTTTTTTTTTTTTTTTGGTCCAAAGAATCCTTTGTTCAGGAGAAAGTACTCTAAGAATCCCCAAATGTCAAAAGTGACTAAAATAGAGGTGGTTTGATAGAAACAAGGATAGAAAGCTCCTCCAGTTCTCCCTCTAAAAAATAAGAAGTCCTTGGGCTTCCCTGGTGGCGCAGTGGTTGAGAATCTGCCTGCCAATGCAGGGGACACGGGTTCGAGCCCTGGTCTGGGAAGATCCCACATGCCGCGGAGCAACTGGGCCCGTGAGCCACAATTACTGAGCCTGCGCGTCTGGAGCCTGTGCTCTGCAACAAGAGAGGCCGTGATAGTGAGAGGCCCGCGCACCGCGATGAAGAGTGGCCCCCGCTTGCCACAACTAGAGAAAGCCCTCGCACAGAAACGAAGACCCAACACAGCCATAAAAATAAATAAAAAATAAATAAATTAAAAAAATAAGAAGTCCCTGAGGGATGCTGACGTACCATAAGGTGCTGCAGAACTAAGCCTGAAAACTTATCTGCCCTGTCCCTAACGAACCCTGTGCCACACCGCCACCGCTGCTGCCACCACCATCACCATCCTGGGCATCCTACAGAGACAATGGAGATTAAATGATTTGCCCAAGGCTGCAAAATTAGTTAGTAGCCAAACTGAGGTCTTCTTTGTCCTTTATTATTTTGACTTTAGATGCAAATTTTTTAAAAGTTAAGAGCTATTTTTCTAAATGTGCAAACCAGTTTACCTGCACAATGTGGCAGGTTAGCAGCAGAAAAAAACCACCATACTAGACCCCTGCGGTAGGGTTCACATCAGCACCTCGGCCTCTCTGGCATCGCTCCTGATGACTTCAATGCTCCTGTGAGCAGAAAGAAGCGGAGTCTTCATCTGCCTGTAATACTGGCTCTATATTAATGACCGAAGTAGATTCCGTCCAGCACTAACAGTGCAGCAAATCAGAGCATCAAAATATAAATTAAATCATAATTGTTTATTTCTGGATAACAGATCTTTGGTAAAAGTTGCCCTTGAAATAGGACACAAAATCGTTATTTATAGGCAGCCTTGCTAAAAAATCACATTTTTACTTTGAAACAGAAATGTGGGCAATTCAATGAAGTAAATGGACAAATAGTATTATTTTCTTCATTTGACAGAGCAGGAAACATTGAGTGACTTGTTCAAAGTCACACAAAGAATGAGTGTCAAGATATCATCTAAGGTATAACTCCAGCCTACTAGAATCTGAACTCTGGAAGGGCAGACACTGTCTCTCTTGTACTCACTGCTGCCAGCACCTAGCACAGCACCAGGCATCACTGGGGTGGATGCTAATATTAGCGCATGTGCTCTGAACAGGTATTAGGAGAGCTAACTGTATTTGATGAAGAGGCAAAATGACTGATAAATGCACAGGGGCTCCCTTTCTTATCACCAACGAGGCGGATCTGTAATGAAGAACTGAGAATGAAATGAGTTACAACAACAAAACACTCAGCCGGGGATTACGGTCAATATCATGGACGTACCCTGACAAAATAAGATGGCTATTTCCAGTCTCACCTCCTTCCCACTACTTAGGAAGAATCACAGCAGTCAGCACCCCCGAGTTCCATTTTTCTTTCACTGACTTTTATATTCCCTATCACAGATCTTAAGGACTCCTTGGAGCCTCTTCACACCAGGGATCAAAATCATACAAACCTCGGTCAGTTGTTTCAGTTGACCCTTGTTTTCACTTAATTCTTCTGCCAGGTCTTTCTTTTTCACTTGTAGTTCAGAGATTTCCTTTCTTAATGGATTCACTAGTTCATGGAACCGAATCTTTAAAAAAAAAAAAATCAAATTAATAAGCAGTCTCGAAACCCAAACTACAATTAAAATTGCCTAATTAATAGCACTCTCAATTATCAGTAATACAAGGAAAAGTATTAAGATAATAAAGGAAAGTGTTAAGGAGTTTCAGATTATATGCCTGTACACTAAAGTTTTGTTTGTACAGAACTGATACGAGACGGTCTTTAATTGTCCCTGACCACTAATACTTCATTAAGTCTTAATGTTCAATTAAGTCCCTTCAAGGCCCAGATTATCTATAACTCCCCACTTGTGACACGGTCTCTCTTTCCTCTCTTCTATCAGTACTCCATTTTCTCCTTACTCCTCACCTCCCACTCCTGCTCACTGCACACTATCCGCTTGTTATTTCCTCAGCACATCAAGTGTTCGAGAGTTTTGCTCTTGCTGTTTCCTCTGATAGAAAAGCTCTGCTCACATATAAATGTACGGTTCATGCTTTCACTCCCTTCAGGTCTCTGACCAGACATCACCCTATCAGTAAAACCCTCCCTGACTTCCCTAACCAGATTTTTTTTGGGGGGCCACGCCACCTGTGGGATCTTAGTTCCCCGACCAGGGATCGAACACAGTCCCTTGGCAGTGAGAGCACGGAGTCCTAACCACTCGACCGCCAGGGAAGTCCCTCCCCTACGCTGATTAAAATAGCATCCTCACTCTTCATTCCTGCTCTTTTCTCCATAGCATTTATGACAAACGTTCCACATATTTTAATTTGTTGTGTGTGTTGCTCCATTGGAATGTAAGCTCTGTGAGGACAGGAATTTTTGTCTGGTTTGTGCACTGCTCTCTCTCCCATGCCTAAATATAGGAAAAAGCCTACACCCTAGGCTCTTGGTGAAGTCTACTTACTACCACTGCTGTGGAAGGGATAATCAGGACGAATCAGGAGGTATTTTCATGTCACTGTTCCATTCAGTTCAGACCTCTCTTCCCACTCGTAATTCTCTCAGGGGAATTTGCCTGCCCTAACTTAGTAAAGTGTTCCAACTAACAAGCTCCTACAAAACTAAGCTATCAGCAAATTAGGAGAGGGGAATTAGGGACTATTTATCGTATAGGCATACAATCTGAAACTCCTTAATGTATTGCTGTATTGCAGGAGTACCATTATTTGGGAAGAGGCAAGTCCTAAGGCTAGTACTTGACACAATGAACCTGTGTATAATTAACTAGTTAGGATGGTACTGTCTGAAAACAAAAGATAAGACAAGGAACGTTAACAGATCAGAGAACAAAAATATGTATGCCTGCCACTAATGGGATACTTTCCATCTACAGTGGATAAAGCCTCAATGACAGCACTTGAGATATTTAATTGGTTTTGGACAGTACTTTGGGCAGAACAATTATGTTCAAGCTATGTTAAATAAAAAGCTGGACAAAAAACAGTACTCCGTTTTGTAGGCAATCATTAATCTGGAAGCCTTATCCAAATGAGAACCAAGAGTAGCAACCACTACAGCAAAAAGAATTGATAATATTTATGTGTTTACTGTGTTCTAAGCACTGTGTTAAGCATTTTACATACAAATTCACAGTTAATCTTCACAATTACCTCAATAGAAAGTTGCTGTTATTATTATTCTTTTTTAATTGAAGCACAGTGGATTTACAATGTTGTGTTAGTTTCCACTATACAGCAAGGTGATTCAGTTATACATATAAATATATATACATATTCTTTTTCATCATAGATTATGAAAAGCTATTGAATAAAAGGCACTGTTATTATTATTAACCCTTTTACAGATGAAAAAAATTCAAGCCTCTTAGGGTGAAATGACCTCTATATATCACAAACTTGCAGTTGGTGTGAGAGGCGTGCTCCTGGGAGCCCTGGTCCCACCCTGCCACTCTGAGACCCTTTCAGGAAATCCATGTGACCAAAACTATTTTCCTAGTAATACTAAGATTTTTTGCCTGTTTTACTCTTAATCTTATGCCCGTAAAGTGTCTGCCGGTGGCTACATGATGTGTGATGATATCATCACCCTTAAGGCTAATGAAGTGTGTACTTGTGTATTCCTGTGTTGTAAAAATTTCTCAGTTTTAATTTCGAATATGGTAAATATTAACAGATATAGTCTATATAAGCAAAATCTCTTTGGGGTCCTCAATAATTTTTAGAGTGTAAATGGATGCTGATAACAGAAAGATTTGAGAACACTGCCAGAGATCAATCCTATATACAGACTTGTGTAACCAACACTGCAGTTGAGATTCTGACCTAGATCCGTAACGATCGCCCTCATGCTGTCCCTTTATAATCACACCACTCCCCTCTTCTCTAATGTCCCTAACCCCTGGCAACCACTAATCTGTTATCTCTATTTCATTTGAGAACATTATAAACTGCCACAGTTTATGATAAAATAATTCATTTCTATGGATTATCCAGCCATTAACTTTAGAGCCCTATTTATTGCTTGACTTCGGAGGTCAATGGCCAAGACCCTTTAAAATTTGGTGATCTGAACACCATTCACTCACTACCTTCAGATCAGAGCCACAGAGCCATAAAATAATTTATCAATTAGGTACTTCAAAAGTTATGGCTACTATAGAAATGGCAAATTTTAGTCTGGAAATATATGCATTTTGTTTTGTTTTGTTTTTTATGATACAAGACACTTACAGACACATATTCAGGAATAGAAAGCTGATCTTCCGGAAGACCTTTTAGTTTCATATATTGGTCTTCTGTCAACTCAAAGTCACGCAGGTTTCGACGAATATCTCCAGCTTTCTCTCTCAGCTGAAGGTTTGTCTCTTCTAGTTGTTTCTGTCTCAATAAAATAGTTTCCATTTCTTGTTTCATTAGTTCTTGATATTTTCTACATTAGGAGAGAATGTATAGCAAGCTTAAAAAAATCACTGAGATCTAATTTTCTCAAAGTTCCTTTTTTATAGTAACATAAAATTAAGAAATGAAAAGCTTAATAGTATTTTTGGCTCCAGCTAAATGCTGACTTAACCAGTTAAACACAAAATGACAATGCTATACTAATTACTGAATGTGTAGCCACATAAATTATTAAATAGAAAATTAATGTTCTTAATAACGTTTAAAATTCAAATTATAAAATTATACATGCCTTCTCCTTAAGGTGTAAATCTTATATATCTGCTTTGGACCCACACATTAAAGTAATTTTCATTTGTCTTTATCCAGGTACTTCAAGGTATACCTCTTTAAGATGGCAACACTGAACCACCATAATGTATTCATTCAACCAATGAGGTAATGAAAACAGTAATCCACACGTAATCAATCACCTTTCTCAAGGAATACATGTAGTACACATTGTTAGTTGCTGACCCCAAAATTTTGAGCAGGAAGAGACCATCTGATTTTTTCCCCCTCCTACTGTATCACTCCCATCAACATACAAACATGCTGTTATTCGTCCTGTCTTAAAATAAATGAACAAACAAGCCCTCACAATTTTTGACCCCATTTCACTGCCCCTTTTGTTTCTCAAAAGTTTTCTGTATGTGCTCTCTTCAATGCCTTTCCTCTTAAACCCAGGCCAGTCAGGTCTGGTAACATTCAGATTGCTAATGATCAATTCTCAGTTCTTTCCATCCCTATCAATAGCACTTGAGACATCTGATCTCTCCCTCCTTATACACTTTCTTCATCTGGCTTCCCAGACACCATATTTTTTTTCCCCTTCATTCTTCTCCTATTTTCTTGGTGGCGCGTTCTCGGTCTTATTATCTAGTTTTAGTGTTGGAGTACTCAGTGCTCTTTTCTGTCTGTGTTCACTCCCTTGGGGAATTCATCCAGCCTCGTGACTTAAACACCATCTATATTCTAATGACTCCAGATTTATATCTCTAGATCAGACTTCTCACATACCTCCACATGGATTTCTAATACGACAACTCAAACTTAACATGTTCCAAACTGAACTCCTGCTCTTCTCTCACAAACCTATTCCGCTATGGTTTCACCATCTTTAGTGTGTTTTTTTTGAATTTTGAATTTTATTTTATTTATTTATTTTTTATACAGCAGGTTCTTATTAGTTATCTATTTTATACATATTAGTGTATGTATGTCAATCCCAATCTCCCAGTTCATCACACCACCCCCCCCACAACCATCTTTAGTTGACAGCAATTTCATTCCTTCATATATTCAGGCCAAAAATGTTGGTACAATCCTTGATTCCTCTTTTTCTCCTAAACTCCACGTCTAATCCATTAGGACATCCTATCAACTCTACCTTCAAAATATATTCAGAATCCAACCACTTTTTACCACTATCAGCTATCATGAGAATTACTGCTATAGTCTCCTACCGCCCTCTCCACTTCATTTAATTTGATCAATGCCTAAAGAATTAGAGTAGAAGTGGTTTTCAAAGTGTTATCCCCAAACCAGTAGCAGCATTAGCATCATCTGGGAACTTGGTAGAAATGCAAATTCTCAGGGCCCAACTCAAATCAGAATCTGAGGGTGGGACCCAACAATCTTTTTTCACAAGCCCTGCAGGTGGTTCTGATGCATGCTAAAATTTGAGAACCACTGATCTAATGTGATAGTAGCTGATAATTGGTCAGATAATTTTTTAAAATATCAGTTAAAGAGTAAGATCTTATAAAGCAAAAAGATACCTACTTTACACATTTACAGCTAATTAAAATATAGAAATAAACATTCATTGGCAACATTTTTTACATAGGGTCCAGATTTTTTGTAATATGGAGATATGCTTTGTTTTTCTGTAAATCAATTTTCATGATTTCCAAGTTTGATTTCTTTACAATGGCAGGAGACCTTTTAAAAAGACACTTGGGAAATCTGAGGATACTTTTTATGGATTTGATTTTTGCCCCTAATCTCTAAACACCTCTTGCTTACACTTAATTTGATGATTTTTTAGTCACTCACTTTAATTGAACCTTTCCAAAGAATTCATTATAGTTTGCAAAGAAATGACATATGTTTTTTGTACTCATTTTTAAATATAATTTTAATTAAGTGTACGTATGATTATATAAGTATAATAAGTATGACTGGCATAGGCATATTTGAGAGTAAACACAACAGACTCTGGATAAACACACAACTGAGCTGGAGAAAGTATGTAGGCATTAACCCAGGAGAATTCAATGGGCCATAAGAATATATCAGTATGTTCTACAGAGCAAATGAAGAAAGGTTAATCCAGACAGCCAGTTAAGTGGTGGTGAGTTTAGAGAGCTTCCATTGTCATTTATGGTTCACTTACACTGGCAATATTTGTTGAACGAATGTTGAATTCTGGCTTTTTGTATTTTGTGTACGTATCAAGTAGTTTTTTTGTCAGTCTGGATGTAAAAATTATTACCGTCTTTGATTTAAGATTTCTCTATTTTAGCTTACGATCACATGCATGAATAGGTAATGACATTACTAACTGCTAGATAGGTATTGCTGCTTTTTAAAACTTTTACCTGGCATCCTTTTGTTGAAAAGTCAATTGGTTGTCTAATCGCAATGATAGTAGCTGCTTCTGGTGAAGTGCATCATTAAGCTTCTCTTCCAATTCTTCAATCTTAAAAAAGAGAAAAAGGTAAATTATACGGTCAGTTTGCAAATTTATCGTTTAATAAAACCTTGTTTGTTCATACAAATGGTTGTTAAACTATGCTTTGAATCTGCTGCCTTATAAATGTTTTTTTGCCAGGCTGTCATTAAGATCATTTTTTCCTGTTAACCTAATCTCAGTGAAAAACCCTTTGACAACTGGAATTTTTATGCTGGTGCCTCGCCCAGGTAATTATTTCCTGGCCAGACCCTGCGTATATACCTCAGATCCATCTATAACCTCTGCCTACTATACAACTTCAATTGACTACATGGGTGATGCTATAAATGTCCAAAATGCACCTAGTCATCAACCTCACCTATCTTATATTCCTTGCATCTCCCTGGTCTCCAAAGCAAAAAAATCTGAGTCAGGCATATTTGATATATCTCCTCCATTGCTTATTCTGTCTGACATCATTGTTTTTACTGTTGAGTTTCTTCCATAAAAAGCTGTCAAAACTATACCATCCTCTTTAATACCCATTGACAAGTCTTCAGTTAGACCCCTGTCTTCTCTCACCTGGATTATTATAATGGTTTCCTAACTGGTTTCCCTGCCTTCAGTTTTGTCAATCTCCAAAGCGATCTTCCTTTATCTTATCTTTTAAAAATGCTATCAAAAATTTATTTCCCCAGTTTTAAATCCTTCAGAGGATCCTCACTGGCTTCAGAATAAATTCCAAACTTCATGGCATACTATACGAGTCCTTCTTGATCTGGCCCTTACCTACCACGTCTCTCGTCACTAGCTTAAAAGAAAACTCTGTTCCAGCAAAAGTAAGTGCTTGCCATTCCCCCAATATGCTGTGCTCCCTCTTAAGCCTCCATGCACCTGAGTTCACTCTTAGACTATTTAAAAAATTCTTTACTCTTTCCCTTTCAACCCAGGCAATTCTTGTTCACCTTTTAAAATATGCAGATTAATTTAACAGTCAGTCCTTAATATATTCAAGTGAATTCCTCTCGCATCATCAAATTCTCCTTCTCTACTGAACTATTCCTGTCATTAAACAAACATGTTTTTGCCTCCCATTAAAAAACCCAACAAACCACACTCCCTTGATCCCACCACTTCCTCTGCTACAGTACCATTTTCTCTGCTCACCATCAGAGCAAAACTTCCATACGGTTTTTGTCCCACACTATTCCAGTAACAATTCTTGTTAAAGTTATGAATCCCACCCATCATGCCCAGTCCAATGGGTATTTCTGCGTATTTATCTTACTTGACAGCATGATTTGGCAGAGCTGACCACTCCATCCTCTTTCACCGTACGTGATACTCCTCCTGGTTTTCCTCCTTAACTCACTGGACCCTCTTAAGGTTCTCAGGTTCCTTTGCTGGATTTTCTTCCTTTAACCCATTTCTAATGTTTGACTACTCCTTGACTTGGTTTGGGGCCCTCTACTCTCCCCAGGTAATGCCGTCAAATCCCATAGCTTTAAGTGGCACCTACATGCTGATGTATATTACGTGTGTGCGCACACACCCACCCACCCACCCACCCACTCCCTGGTCATGGACTGCCCTCTAAAGTCAGAGCGACAATTCCATTTAGGAGTCTAATGGGCGGGCATTTAAAGTTTAACATATTCAAAACAGAACTTGAACTTTATCTCCCACATCAGTTTTTCCCCAGCCTTCTATTTCTCAATAAACGGCTCCAGGAGATGAAGCCAGAAAGTTAGGAGTCTTACGTAAGGCAATAGCCTAATCCTGTCTTCCTCTTCTACCTTATCTGCTCTTAGTCTATTACTTCGCTGACATTTTGAAAATAAAAATCAGGACATGTCACTCCAGCCTCCTAAAATCTGCAACTGGCTTCTCCGATACATAGTCTAAAGCAAGGGTTAATATACCATGGTGATGGGCCAAATCCAGCCCATGTCCTGTTCCTGATTAGCCCACGAGCTAAGAATAGGTTTTACGTTTATAAAGTTGTTAAAAGGAAAAAAAAAAAAAAAAAAAAAAAAAAAAAAGGAAGAACATGTGATAGACCATACGTGGCCTGCAAAGCATAAAATATTTACCGTCTGGCCCAGGCCTTTACAGAGAACGTTTGCTGACTCCCTACCCAAAGCAGAAAACGCCACTGCTGAGCAATGCCACGCCACATGATCTTGAAGACATCTTGTTTAATTGGTGTGTGATCGTCTCTCTCACTCGAATGTGGTCTCCATAAAAAAGGGACTCTGTCACATTTACTGCTATACTCCTGGCAACATGTCTCAAGAAACGTCTCAAATCAACAAAAGATAACCACATTCCTCATAATTACTATTTTGCAAATCAAGAAAACTGTTACCACAAGGAGAAACTTCCGCTTTTTTCAGGGTTAGAACTTTTACAGTTTCAACTGACTTTTAGATTAAGTCCCTCAACTCAGAGACAGTCAAGCTAGGGAGATTCCCTCCTCCATTTCCAAGCAATAAAGAACCCACAGATCTCCAATGAGAGATAAACAAAGAGAGACTTTGGCATTTAAAAATTGACAGGCAAGAAGAATGAGGAGGAAAGGGATAAGGAGGTGGAATAAGGAAAGCGATTTAGGCAGCAATAAGTGGGGATAAAAGTGCAAAGCTAACAGTCCTCTAAGATTAGGAAGTTGGGCCTGAGCAGCTTGCCTTCCAAGTGCTCTCAGTCGGCAAGCAGCTGAGTAGGGAGGGGGAATCCATGCTTTTTAAGTTTCCTGGGACCAACCTGCTTCTGTCAAATCAACATGGGTCGAGACATTCTTAGTAATAAACTGTACCACCAGTAATAAGCTGTAATAAACATAAGCATCGTACCCTTGCCATACTGGCGTGGAGAGAAGTTATATTATATAGATTCACATATTTCCGAACTAAAAAAGACCTTGATGAGTGGAAAAAACTGTTACTTGTCTCCCAACATCAAGTCTTCCCCTCTTTCTCAGGTAACTCTGGTTTTTATTAGAGACAACAATCTGTCCAGTTAAAGACTTACACTTCCCAGCTTCCCACTCCAACCATTATCATGGAGCTATAGTCTAGGGAGGGAAATTCATTTTTGTAATGCTAGAATGTGACATTTTCATCTTCATATCCCTGATGTTCAATGTACTGGTAAGCTTTGGAGAATGAACGAGTGGCTAAAAATACTGTTCCTTCATCAATCCCAGACTCACACTTTTCCACATTTTTCATCTCTGAAGCTGGAATGCATCTTACAAACTACAGCACATAACAGTTTAACTTGGCAGTGTTTAACCCTAGCAATACACACAGTGGCCTGTCTTCCAATCCAGGTGCCTTGGACTTGACGAATTAAGGAAGACTAATTCTTCTACCATATAATACTTCCTCCCATATTTGACAGCAGATACATTACCCCAAGGGGTCTCTAAGCAGGACAACCCTAGTGCTCATAGACAAAACACGGGAATGTAGAGCAGGCAGCTACTGTGGAGAGCAATTTGCAAGTACACTTAAATTAAGTAGACATACACCCTGTGAGCCAGAAATTCCACTCCTTAGTATATATGTCAAAGAAATGTTCACACCAGGTCCGGAAGAGGAATGTCTAAAGAAGGCCACGCTGCATGTGGTGGCAAGGAGCTAGAGGCACCCTGGGCGCCTATCGCTGCGGGAATGGGTGGACGCATGGGTAGACACACACCTGAACTGTGTAGCTGCTGGAATGGGTGGACGCATGGGTAGACACACACCTGAACTGTGTAGCTGCTGGAAGCAAAGGACTAGACTTGCACGTGGTAACATGAAGGATCTTAAAAACCGCACTGAGTTGAAAGGAAAAACTATAAAAGAAATAAAATCTAAAACAAAACATGCAATTCAGATTTATGTGAAGGAAAAAAATAAGAAAAATACTCGTGTTCAAGATAAATGTTTATGATAACCATAAAGGGAGTATAACCTTTAAAAATTGTGAATCACTATGTTGTACACTTGAAACTTATATAATACTGTAAATTGACTGTACCTCAATAAATTTTTTTTAAAGAATAAATGTTAGAAGGAAAAAATAAACATAGAGAAAGGGAGGAAGAGAAATGAATTATGGGAATAAAAAGAATAAATGTACAAAATAAGAAGTGATCTTGCAAGGATCAATGATGACTGTGTGTCATAAACTCAGGAATATGACTAACTTAATCTGCTACATTTTCAGCCCAACCAGAAAACCACGACAATAAAAAACTATACTAAGCACCATGGGATACAATAATAATAATAATGATAATAACAATATACAGTGCTGAATAAATATAACTACTACTATTATTTATTATACACCAGGCATCTAAGAGCTTATGTGCCTTGATTAATTTAATCCTCCAACAACTCCATGAAGTAAAAACTATGATTATTCTTATTTTACAGGAAATCAGGGAATAAAAAACTTAAGGAATTTGCTCAAGGTAACTATAAGGGCTGGGATTCAAACTCAAACTGTGTGTGTCTAGAACTGCAGCTCTGATCTGTTATACCGGAAAGCCTCTCATGAATAAACCACCATGCCAATAATGTAAACATTACACTTTAAAAAGGAGAGAAGCCATTTATAACCAACCACAATGTAAGTTGAAAACAAATAATCTAAAAAGTGGCCAAACAAAATGTAATTTTGGATGTGGTATACAGTTGGCACTTAATAGAATATTTGTTGACTGAGTGGGTAGATGAACAAATGGGAGATTACCTCAGGCTTCTTCAATGACTTCCATTGAAGGAGATCTTAAGGATAGAGACACATGAGCCAGTAGCACTGTGGGAGTCCATTTGAGGAGTAAAAACAATATGACTAAGGGAAAAGAATGGGAAACCACAGGATACACTGATAAAATACCAAGTGACCTAGTCTAGGTAGTTGACTGCATAGAGAACGTAAAAGGAAGTCTTAGGAGGTTTACCTGGATGGAGCATGGGCATTAGACTTCTTAGTGTTAATCCCACCTGGCTCCATCACTTCCATCTGAATGGCCTTGGTATGCTATTAACCAGTTATGGTTCTGTTTTTTTCAATAGCAATATGGGGTTAAGTCACTCACTTAAGAAACAGCTGAGCACTTACTAGGTGCCAGGGACAGTTCTAAGTGCTGGAGATACAACAGGGACTACAAAGAAGTCCCTGTCCTCAGGATCCTTACACTTTATTAAGAGAGACAAATACCCAACAAACAAGGCAGGTAGTCCTATGAGCATAGATGTAAGGCACAGAAAATAAGCAGAGTGAAAAAAATGAGAATATTATTTTAGTTAATAACAGCAACAATGACTAATACTTATTGCGTGCTTACTAAATATCAGTCTAACTTATTCTATTGATTCATTTAATATGATGGGTCAGAGAAGATCCCCCTCAAAACTCCTACACCTCAAAGAGCTGTATGGCTTAAATGAGATAATACATGAAAAAGCTCACAGAACAGGGTCTGGCACAGAATAAGCACTCAATAAATGTTAGCTATTAATATATATTTTTAAATGTACCTAAATGATTTCTTTACATCATCAAGACCTTGGGATTTAGGACATTTCATTTTCCTAGAGAGGCATGGTCAAGAAATTTTTGTAGCAGCATGATACTTATACATAGGCAAGAATTAACCAAGACTGACTTAACAAGAGAGAAGGTAGATATAACTGAAAACAAATGGGGAGGGGAGGAAATAGGAAGAGGTGGGATCAAGAGCAAAGATGGAGGGTTTACTACTGGAAAGAAAAGACTTTCTCAGAAGACAGAAGTAGTAAGAGTTACAGTGTTTATCCTGTCTTTCTGAAATCACTATAAATTTTTTATAACTAGCGACAACTTTACCAGGCCTTACATAAAACACTCCGTAACTGTAAATAAACACACAAGGCAGAAAAACAAGGACTACAGCATCCCTTGTTACTTGGCAGATACCACTTGCTAAAGAGAATGGTAAGCGAATTTGTTACACTTGGTACTATGACACAGTAACTATCAAAGAGCAAGTTATAAAGAAACCAAATCTCCATGGTAGAGGACTAAACAGATTCAGTAATGTAACAATGATCTTGATTCTCCCTATCCAACTAGTCACATCAGGGCTAATTCTCAATGAAGCAGAAAAAACTTGCCCAGAAAAAAAACACTGGAGAAAATATATCTCACACATAATACATTTTAAAAACTGAGCCTACAGAAGCAATTCACCCCTGCCCACCTTTAAGTCACCCCTTCTTTCAAGACTTTTTATTTGGTACACAGAACTATTATTCACTTCCCTTCTCCTTTTATTTTATTTATTTATTTTATAAATTTATTTATTTTATTTATTTTATTTTTGCGTTGGGTCTTTGTTGCTGTGCGCGGTTTTTCTCTAGTTGCGGTGAGCAGGGGCTACTCTTCGTTGCGGTACATGGGCTTCTCATTGTGGTGGCTTCTCTTGTTGTGGAGTGCGGGCTCTAGGCACACGGGTTCAGTAGTTGTGGCATGCGGGCTACAGTAGTTGTGGCCCGCGGGCTGTAGAGCACAGGCTCAGTAGTTGTGGCGCACGGGCTTAGCTGCTCCGCAGCATGTGGGATCTTCCCGGACCAGGGCTTGAACCCGTGTCCCCTGCATTGGCAGGCGGATTCTTAACCACTGCGCCACCAGGGAAGCCCCCCCCCTCTCTTTTTTTTTTTTTTTTTTTTTTTTTAACAGGGCCACCGAATTCTATATTTATTTATTTATTTTATTTATGGCTGTGTTGGGTCTTTGTTTCTGTGCGAGGGCTTTCTCTAGTTGCGGCAAGTGGGGACCACTCTTCATCGCGGTGCGCGGGCCTCTCACTATCGCGGCCTCTCTTGTTGTGGAGCACAGGCTCCAGACGCGCAGGCTCAGTAATTGTGGCTCACGGGCCCAGTTGCTCCGCGGCATGTGGGATCCTCCCAGACCAGGGCTCGAACTCGTGTCCCCTGCATCGGCAGGCAGATTCTCAACCACTGCGCCACCAGGGAAGCCCCCCCACCCCCTTTTTAAAAACAGCTTTTTTAAACTATGCAAGAAAATATAATTATTTTCTTGATATTTTAAATTTATCATTTCAAGTTCAGATTACATATACATAAACTTAATTCTTATACAGCTGCAGTTTCAAGGCAATAAAGAACATAGATAGCAAATTTACACATGATCTTACCTTTGTAAGATAATCAACCTTCAAATTGTCGATCATCATATTTTTTTGTGATAGCTCTATTTTCAGTAACTGAATATTATGAAGTAGTTCTTTCCGTTCAATTAGCTGCTTGGTGATTTTGATTTTACCGTCTCTCTCTTCTGATGAGGAAATATCATCTGTAGGAACTGTTGTTTCTAAACTAATATCTTCAGATTCCAGAGAGCTAGAGATGTTCAGTGTTTTTGATGGCTTGGCAACTTTTTGCGACATTTTTAATTATTATGGGTCACTTTTCTTCTCCAATTCTATTTCAATTTTCTGTAGGTTAAAAAATACTGATTTAAACATACTCAAACATTCTCTATGGGAAGCATAAGCTATATCAAAGAGATACTAAGGGTTCCCTAAGTAAATATTAGGCAAACTGGAGGACCCCAAATCTAGGGCAGATTGGTAAGTTACTGCTCAAATCAAACATATTAAATCAAACTCATTAAATCCTATTCCAAACCCATACTTATTTTTAAATTAATTTTTATTGGCGTATAGTTGCTTTACAATGTTTTTTTTTTTTTTGAACCCATACTTTTGATGAATAAAAAACCCAGTTCCTGGGGGCAGGACTCTTACTTGGAGTAAATAAAGAAATGTATGAGATAAACAATAAAGCCCTAAATCGCTAGTACCCAGGAATACTACTAATAAAAGCAGCACATGTTGAAGATAGAGAAGTTTCTTCTGAGTTGGTCAGGGGAAGGTTATAGAGAGGTAGGACTTAGAATCTTGAAGGATTTGGAGAGGAGTAATAAAAAGGGAAAATCATTCGGGTATTAAGGTTGGTATAGAAGTGATGAAAGTGTAAAACAACAGAGGGACATAGTAGTAGTCAGCCTGGGTGAAGCCCATGTGAATCTGAGTAGTGACTCCTCTTACCCCCCAAACACAAACACACAGAAGGGTTGTCCCTTATATATAATCAAGACTGTGGAGGACCTTGAATGTTTCAGTATGTTCGAAATTTATTCTACAGGCAATGAGGCATCAGTTAAGTTTTTTTTTAAAATGGAAATAGTGAGATAAAACTTTTTTATAGACTTGCAGATAGCAAAATGAAAACAAGAGGGTAAAAGACAAATTCCTCGAACTCCTTACCCTTTCACAAAAATTTCAGCAACTCCCTCGTTTTAATACTACACGATATAATAAATTACTTACGGTATTGTAGATACCAGTCTTTCTAAACTTAACGATTAGAAAAAAGGTGTATGGAAGGGAAACCTAAGAACTCTGACTGGATCGGCTTCCCTCGTTTTTAAAGGGAAAGGAATAAGGAAAGGCGAAATCAAAGACAGGCAACATCACCTGGGATACAAAGGGTCCAGGACTGGCACTGCCCACACGTGCGGCGTGAAGAATAAAACCCGAATTTGGCAGCATCAGAAGATTCCTTGTCCCAGGCAAAAAAGGAAGGGGGGAGCCGTGAGCTACCTGGAAAGCTTCAATTACTCCACGTCGAAGGCTGGAGAAGCCGCCACCGCCTCCACTTTAGAGGAGCTGAAGGTGTCTCCAGACAGCAGCTCGGGTTGCAGCCTCTTAACGAGAAATCACAGGTCGGGGACCGTTAGCACCCGTAACCAAAACAACCATTTCCGCACAGGGAGGAAGCTGCAGCAGGCAGATGCCCACGCTACGGGAACTCAGCCCTCCCGGGTCCACCCAGGCGCGGGAAGCAACGCATGCTGGGAGATGGAGTCCGGAGGCGGCCCCGCGCAATTCACGGACGGAAATGGCTCCGGGCTCCTCCCATCTGCCCGCCTTCGCCCAATCCTCGCAGCCCTCAGAGAGCCAACCAACGGCTGTCTCGAGGTTTCCCCGCGACAGGGTTTTACTAATATCCTGGAGGGGGAAGGAGCAAACCTCTGGGTAAAGTGTAGTTGTGCCACTGGGCTCCACGCTTGACATTTTCCGCCGGAAGAGCACTGTCGGGGTCGGAATTCCTAGCCGCGAGACAAGATGCTCAAGTCCAGGACTTTCTTAAAAAAGACGCGGGCGGGCGGCGTGATGAAGATCGTGCGCGAGCACTACTTGCGGGACGACATAGGCTGCGGTGCGTCTGGATGCGCGGCGTGCGGCGGTGCGCACGAGGGATCGGTCCTCGAGCCGCAGCCCCTGGATCGGGTCAGCAGCGTCTGCCCGCAGCCGCACTACTTGCTGCCTGACACCAACGTGCTGCTCCACCAGGTGCGCCGGTAGGCGGGCGAAGCGCGGGCACAGCGCAGGCACAGCGGCGCCACCAGGAGAAAGGGAGATAGGGAGACTGATGCCCAAGGAGGAGCGTCTTGGGCAACATCACGTACTTAGGGAGAGGCAAACCCCGTCAGGACCTATGCCTCCTGCCCCCCAGGCCGAGGTTCTTTTCCATGTACTGTTTTGGTTTTTTTTTTTTTTTTTTTTTGAGTTCTTGGAGTTACAGGAATTTTAAATACGTCAATTTTCTAACTCCTGGTGTCTCTTCTGCCTTAGATTTTAATGTCTGGAGGTCGGGGACCTGGGCTTCTGTGGCCTCCAGCCTGCGACCCCCAGGCAGCTTGTAAGTGCCTACGAACGAAAGCTATGTGGGCCAACGTATTACTTTAATTAATGAAATTAATTCTACAAAGTTTTGTAATTAGCCTATTTACATGTATACTTCTTTAATGGACCTGAAGGGTTTTATATTGCAAAATAGCTCCTTATTTAATGTACAGTTAGTGTTTTTTTTTTTAACCGGCAGAGTTTCACGTTCAACAGAAGCAATTTATGAATGAACACAGGAAAAATTAACTCTTCATTTATTTATTTATTTGTTTATTTATTTAAAAGATTGATGTCCTTGAGGACCCTGCCATCAGGAATGTCATTGTGCTACAAACAGTTCTCCAAGAAGTGAGAAATCGGAGTGCTCCGGTATATAAACGAATCCGAGATGTGACGAATAACCAGGAGAAGCATTTCTATACCTTTACTAACGAGCACCATAGGTAGGGGGGAAATTATGTCAATTATCAGGAAACTATAGAATTAGCTGAACTGGGGGGGAGAGTTCCTGGCGGTAGTCTGTGACATTGTCAGAAGATACACCATAGGTTTCATACTTCTGGGAGTAATATTTGGTTCTTACAGAGTTTGCAGACCTTGCTAAGGTCATATAGGCATTGATTGGGTCAAACCCAGAACCAAAGTCTCCTGGCTCCTCGGCTATGGTAGGTACTTTAATTTCCAAAATGTGTTCATTTTGAATTGGTTTTAGCATGAGTCAAGCGGTAGGAGTTTGGAAGACGAGATTTGCCTAGGTTCCATATTATACTGTATTATACGACTAACCAACATAGGTTAATAAAATATAGGAGTTTGTGAAGGAAAGCTTTAAAAATATAAAGCAGATATATTCTTAATGGGCTCTTAAAAGTTAAACTAATACCTTATAACTGAACATATTGACGACAATAAGGTTAAGAAATAGAATTCTTTATGTTTCAGATTCAAGACCTTCGTTTGAACTTAATGTGTGATCTTAGAAAATATGATATTGTCTGTTTCTTATGTTACATAAATAATTTATGATGAGTCCTAGCTTACTTTTTTTTTCTCATAAATTTATTTTATTTATTTATTTTTGGCTGCATTGGGTCTTCATTGCTGCGCGCGGGCTTTCTCTAGTTGCAGCGAGCGGGGACTACTCTTCATTGTGGTGCGCGGGCTTCTCATTGCGGTGGCTTCTCTTGTTGAGGAGCACGGGCTCTAGGCACAAGGGCTTCAGTAGTTGTGGCTCGCGGGCTCCAGAGCACAGGCCCAGTAGTTGTGGCTCACAGGCTTAGTTGCTCTGCGGCATGTGGGATCTTCCCGGACCAGGGCTCGAACCCGTGTACCCTGCCTTGGCAAGCGGATTCTGAACCACTGCGCCACCAGGGACGTCCCTAAGTTTACTTTTATTAGATCAGAGTTTCTCAATGTTGGCACTATTGACATATTGGACCGGATAATTCTTTGTTATGGGAAGGCTGTCTTAGGAATTGTAGGATGTTTAGCAGCATCCCTGGCCTATATGCACTAGATGCCAGTAACAGACCTCCCCTCCCCCACCAATCCACGGAGCTGTAACAACCCAGAATGTCTCCAGACATTGTGAAATGTCCCCTGGGGGGGGGGGGGAAATTGCTCCCTGGTTGAGAACTGCTAGATTAGACAGTAGATGTAATAATGAAATCCCATTGGAATATGCAAATTAAAAATATTTAATTTCTCAAATTTCTCTTCTTTATTCTTATATCCCACACTTAAATACTGTTGTTATAAAGAACATCAGTAAAGCACCTGTAGATTTCTTATTTCTGTCTCCTCCTCGAAATCCAGAAACAGAAGCTTCACTGTTTTCCGGCACTCAAAGACCTAGTTTCTGTGGAGCGTGATCATCAGATTTTTAATCCAAGGTTAGCAATTTTGTTAGCTTAAGTGCAGTGAATAGAGCTTAGCAATGCTGGGGTAGACAGGAAGAGTAAGACACTCGAGCAGGTCTCATGTAAGATTGTTGCTCAGTCATGCTAAAACCAATTCAAAAATTGATGAGTGTCTTTGATAAGCTTCAAAGCATTATCAGGTGTATTTAATGATGAATAATAAAATAATTCTGAAAACCATATATATAAGTATAAAATTCTAAAATTGAGCCTATAATTTTTAAGAAGTAGGTAGAAGTTATTGTGCTGAATTTTGTTATTGTACTTAAATTTGGCTTCGAAGAACAGATTTAGAGAAATAAGTATGCCGACACTTGATAGCTCAGAGTGGATAGACTTAGAAGGAATATGCAATCATATCTGTATCTGGTCTTTCAATCTCTAGATGGCGTTTGTCACTTATTCAGGGTTTACCATGGATAATTTACGTGCATTATGTATTTAATAACTATAGATTAATCATATGATCACAAATCATCTAATCATACAATTAGCTTTTAGGAATTCCTGATAATCTACAGTTTGAATGAAATCTCATTATCAGACCTGCAAAGTTTTAGTATAGTTTTTTTCCAACAAACTATTACTTTTTTAATGTTCCAACCTCAAGTAGAAATTCTGATCTTGAATTTTTCTTTTGGTGAAATAAATTTATTTTAGTCTTTTTATTGCTCCATTAATGTGATTTTCTTCTTTTCCAAGCAAGTTGTTGTCTTAAAAACGTGACCAGAAGGATCTTATTTGTTTCCGCTCTGAGGTGTAAATGTGAATACATTCAAGAGAAAAAGATGTACCGTTGACTTTTAAGTTTAGTAATTATTAAGCATTTATGTCCTAAGACTTTTTACATGTGCTTGATTCTGTTGTTTTCCATTTCTTTCTTTCTTTTTTTCCCTTTCCATTACATTTAGAGAAACTTATGTAGAACAATTACAGGGAGAAACTTCTAATGACAGGAATGATAGAGCCATTCGAGTAGCAGCAAAGTGGTACAACGAACATTTGAAGAAAATGTCGGCAGAGAATCAGCTGCGAGTTATCTTCATAACCAATGACAGGAAAAACAAAGAGAAAGCCATAGAAGAAGGGATACCAGCTTTCACTTGTAAGTCTCCATGGAGACCGGACTGTTAGTTGATGTTTGCAAATGCATATAAAAACTATCATCAGGCCCATAATCAGATGTTCATTTGACCATTTGGTAGTTTCATAGTCCTATATAACTTAATGTGATATTTTTGTATTTTTTTGATTTCTCAGCATTTCTAAGCTAAGTGAGTTGTGCCACCAGTGGCTATTAATTTCCCTATCAAGACTTGGAATTGGCTTAGCAATAAAAGCTTATAGATATACTTGACCCACTGCCTTTTGGGTGTGACCACCTCAACAGAGAAGGCTTCCCCCCCCCCAAAAATAAATTGACATATGTACTGTCATGAACAAAAGAAGGGGAAAAAAACATATCTAAAGGGAGAAAAAACACATTTGAATTTATCAAGAGCAAAAAACTTATTTTTCAGGTGAAGAATATGTAAAAAGCCTAACTGCTCACCCTGAACTCATAGATCGTCTTGCTTGTTTGTCTGAAGAAGGGGTATGTTTGAGTTTGTTTTATTTTGTTTTTGAAAAGTGAAATTATTAATGTAACCACTTCCAGATGTTAGGCTTATAGGTACCAAATTTAAAAATTGGAATATCGGTGGGTAAGCTGGAATTGGAATAGGAGTTGGGTTATAAACAACAAGAGTGGCTCTAATAGGCTTCTTATCAAAATGCCATCCCTAAAGACTTGACTTTCTCAAATAGCGCTGTTTACTGATATATCCTCAGCAACCCGAGTAGGGCCTGGCACAAGGTGGCACTATCTGTTTGATTAATAAATGAAGGAATTCATGGCTGCCTTGTGATAAGGAGTAGGTATTTGACAAACAGAGAAGTGGTGGGCACTGCAGAGAGAGCATACAGCTGTAGCATCAATTCCATAGGAGGAGGGAGGGAGTCATAAGAGGTAGAACGGGAAGGCAAGGGGCCAGATAGTGTGGACTTAACAATTTATTCTGTTAGTAATTTTTAAACTGTCTTATAAAGGTCTCCCTAAAAGGCTGCTACGAAGAGAAGTTAGCAGATAGGACTCTGGGCTCCCTACCTTATATTGTCAGGCTAAAAGACATTAAAGGTGGATGAGAGTGTGTCTAGGAGGAACAGAGGAGAAGGACCAGAATTGTTACTTATTTGGGAGACTACTCTAATTTCGATTTGTAAGATGATGCATTGTATCAAGGGCAAGATTAGAAGCAGAGGGATGAGAAAAGGGATCACTGCAATAGTGGACTTGAGAGGGAACCATTAAACTTTGTGAGCTGATACTTCCTTGTATGTAAAGTGTGTTTAGCAATAATGACTTCATAGTGTTATTAGGGTCGAATGAGGTGATAACAGTTGTATTAATAAAATTCTTATCTCAGTGCCTGGCAAACAGCTATGGTAAATGTAAATGGTAGATACTATTGATATAATAATCAGATTTATGTAATAGAACATTATACGTACATCCAGTCTTTACAGCATTTTCTCCACCCCTGCTTGTCTTCAACCAGCTACTTTACAAAACTAAATGGAAGTGAGAAAATAAAAGCTGGGCTTGATTTTTAGAATACAGATTTAGGATTATCCTGTCTAATAGGTAGCCACTAGTTGCATGCGGCTGTTTAAATTTAATTCAGGTTAAAACTTCAGTTTCTCAGTTGTACTATTCAACTTTCAAGCATCCAGGAGCCACTTGTGCCTAGTGACTACTGTACTGGAGATCACAAAAAGAACACTCCCTTTATCACAAAGTTGTTTTGGATAGCACTGGTCTAGAAGAAGAAACAAGGAGTAATCCAACATTGGTGATTCACAGTATTTGATTATGCACTATGGTAGGGTGAGTGTAGGATATGGTGGAATTACAGTCGGTTCTGTTGTAACACATGTGTGTTCCTCGAAGTCACTGTGCCATGCAAAATTATATAATGAAAACCACAGAGCTAAGGGAAAATGTGGTTAGGGACACACTCAGAAACTTCATGAAGCGGTGAAAAGAGGGTTATCTAAATTTGAACAGAAAGTTTTTACACCAGGTGAAGATGGTGTGGCTCGTAAAACACAGTGATCTGAAGTAACTGATAGATGTTTGAGAGGTGTGTGTGTGTGTTTGCGCGTGTGGATTCAGCTTGGTTCAGCTAGGTGCAGTTTTCTGCATTCACCTGTTTTTTTTTTTTTTAACATCTTTATTGAAGTATAATTGCTTTAAAGTGGTGTGTTAGTTTCTGCTTTATAACAAAGTGAATTAGCTATACATATACATATATCCCCATATCTCCTCCCTCTTGCATCTCCCTCCCTCCCACCCTCCCTATCCCACCCCTCTAGGTGGTCACAAAGCACTGAGCTGATCTCCCTGTGCGATGGAGCTGCTTCCCGCTAGCTATCTATTTTACATTTGGTAGTGTATATATGTCCGTGCCACTCTCTCACTTCGTCCCAGCTTATCCTTCCCCCTCCCTGGGTCCTCAAGTCCATTCTCTACGTCTGTGTCTTTATTCCTGTCCTGCCCCTAGGTTCTTCAGAACCATTTTTTTTTTTAGATTCCATATATATGTGTTAGCATACGGTATTTGTTTTTCTTTCTGACTTACTTCACTCTGTATGACAGACTCTAGGTCCATCCACCTCACTACGAATAACTCAATTTCGTTTCCTTTTATGGCTGAGTAATATTCCATTGTACATATGTGCCACATCTTCTTAATCCATTCATCTGTCGATGGACAGATAGGTTGCTTCCATGTCCTGGCTATTGTAACTAGAGCTGCAGTGAACATTGTGGTACATGACTATTTTTGAATTATGGTTTTCTCAGGGTATATGCCCAGTAGTGGTATTGCTGGGTCGTATGGTAGTTCTATTTTTCGGTTTTTGAGGAACCTCCATACTGTTCTCCATAGTGGCTGTATCAATTTACATTCCCACCAACAGTGCAAGAGGGTTACCTTTTCTCCACACCCTCTCCAGCATTTATTGTTTGTAGATTTTTTGATGATGGCCATTCTGACTGGTGTGAGGTGATACCTCATTGTAGTTTTGATTTGCATTTCTCTAATAATTTCTGGTGTTGAGCATTCTTTCATGTGTTTGTTGGCAATCTGTATATCTTCTTTGGAGAAATGTCTATTTAGGTCTTCTGTCCATTTTTGGATTGGGTTGTTTGTTTTTTTGATATTGAGCTGCATGAGCTGCTTGTAAATTTTGGAGATTAATCCTTTGTCAGTTGCTTCATTTGCAGATATTTCCTCTCATCTGAGGGTCGTCTTTTCATCTTGTTTATGGTTTCCTTTGCTGTGCAAAAGCTTTTAAGTTTCATTAGGTCTCATTTGTTTAGTTTTGTTTTTATTTCCATTTCTCTAGGAGGTGGGTCAAAAAGGATCTTGCTGTGATTTATGTCATAGAGTGTTTTCCTATGTTTTCTTCTAAGAGTTTGATAGTGTCTGGGCTTCAATTTAGGTCTTTAATCCATTTTTTTTTTTTTTTTTAATTAATAGCTACTCTATTTATTTATTTATTTATTTATTTATTTATTTTAGCTGTGTTGGGTTTTCGTTTCGTGCGAGGGCTTTCTCTAGTTGCGGCAAGCGGGGGCCACTCTTCATCATGGTGCGGGGGCCACTCTTCATCGCGGTGCGCGGGCCTCTCACTATCGCGGCCCCTCCCGTTGCGGGGCACAGGCTCCAGACGCGCAGGCTCAGCAGTTGTGGCTCACGGGCCTAGTTGCTCCGCGGCACGTGGGATCTTCCCAGACCAGGGCTCGAACCCGTGTCCCCTGCATTAGCAGGCAGATTCTCAACCACTGCGCCACCAGGGAAGCCCTTTAATCCATTTTGAGTTTATTTTTGTGTATGGTGTTAGGGAGTGTTCTAATTTCATTCTTTTACATGTAGCTGTCCAGTTTTTCCAACACCACTTATTGAAGAGGCTGTCTTTTCTCCGTAGTATATTCTTGCCTCCTTTATCAAAAATAAGGTGACCATATGTGCATGGGTTTATCTCTGTGCTTTCTATCCAGTTCCTTTGATCTATATTTCTGGTTTTGTGCCAGTACCATACTGTCTTGATTACTGTAGCTTTGTAGTATAGTCTGAAGTCAGGGAGCCTGATTCCTCCAGCTCCGTTTTTCTTTCTCAAGATTGCTTTGGCTTTTCAGGGTCTTTTGTGTTTCCATACAAATTGTGAAATTTTTGTTCTAGTTCTGTGAAAAATGCCATTGGTAGTTTGATGGGGATTGCATTGAATCTGTAGATTGCTTTGGGTAGTATAGTCACTTTCACAATGTTGATTCTTCCAATCCAAGAACATGGTGTATCTGTTTGTATCATCTTTAATTTCTTTCATCAGTGTCTTATAATTTTCTGCATACAGGTCTTTGTCTCCTTAGGTAGGTTTATTCCTAGGTATTTTATTCTTTTTGTTGCAGTGGTGAAAGGGAGTGTTTCCTTAATTTCTCTTTCAGATTTTTCATCATTAGTGTATAGGAATGCAAGAGATTTCTGTGCATTAATTTTGTATCCTGCTACTTTACCAAATTCATTGATTAGCTCTAGTAGTTTTCTGGTACCATCTTTAGGATTCTCTATGTATAGTATCATGTCACCTGCAAACAGTGACAGCTTTACTTATTCTTTTCCAATTTGTATTCCTTTTATTTCTTTTTCTTCTCTGATTGCTGTGGCTAAAACTTCCAAAACTATGTTGAGTAATAGTGGTGAGAGTGGGCAACCTTGTCTTGTTCCTGATCTTAGTTGCAATGGTTTCAGTTTTTCACCATTGAGAATGGTGTTGGCTGTGGGTTTGTCATATATGGCCTTTATTATGTTGAGGTATGCTCCCTCTGTGCATACTTTCTGGAGAGTTTTTATCATAAATGGGTGTTGAATTTTGTTGAAAGCTTTTTCTGCATCTATTGAGATGTTCATATGGTTTTTATCTTTCAGTTTGTTAATATGGTGTAGCACATTGATTGATGTGCATATACTGAAGAATCCTTGCATTCCTGGGATAAACCCCACTTGATCATGGTATATGATCCTTTTAATGTATTGTTGGATTCTGTTTGCTAGTATTTTGTTGAGGATTCTTGCATCTATGTTTATCAGTGATATTGGCCTGTAGTTTTCTTTTGTTGTGACATCTTTGTCTGATTTTGCTATCAGGGTGATGGTGGCTTCGTAGAATGAGTTTGGGAGTGTTCCTCCCTCTGCTATATTTTGGAAGAGTTTGAGAAGGGTAGGTGTTAGCTCGTCTCTAAATGTTTCATAGAATTTGCCTGTGAAGCCATCTGGTCCTGGGCTTTTGTTTGTTGGAAGATAATCACAGTCTCAGTTTCAGTGCTTGTGATTGGTCTGTTTGTATTTTCTATTTCTTCCTGGTTCAGTCTCGGAAGGTTGTGCTTTTCTAATAATTTGTCCATTTCTTCCAGGTTGTCCATTTTGTTGGTATATAGTTGCTTGTAGTAATCTCTCATGATCCTTTGTATTTCTGCAGTGTCAGTGGTTACTTCTCCTTTTTCATTTCTAATTCTATTGATTTGAGTCTTCTCCCTTTTTTTCTTGATGAGTCTGGCTAATGGTTTATCAATTTTGTTTGTCTTCTTAACAAACCAGCTTTTAGTTTTATTGATCTTTGCTGTTGTTTCCTTCATTTCTTCTTCATTTATTTCTGATCTGATCTTTATGATTTCTTTCCTTCTGTTAATTTTGGGGTTTTTTTGTTCTTTTTCCCTAATTCCTTTAGGTGTAAGGTTAGGTTGTTTATTTGTGATTTTTCGTGTTTCTTGCGGTAGGATTGTATTGCTATAGACTTCCCTCTTAGAATTGCTTTTGCTGCATCCCATAGGTTTTGGGTTGTCGTGTTTTCATTGTCATTTGTTTCTAGGTATTTTTGATTTCCTCTTTGATTTCTTCAGTGATCTCTTGGTTATTTAGTAGCATATTGTTTAGCCTCCATGTGTTTGTATTTTTGACAGATTTTTTCCTGTAATTGATATCTAGTCTCATAGCGTTGTGGTCGGAAAAGATACTTGATACGATTTCAATTTTTTTAAATTTACCAAGGCTTGATTTGTGACCCAAGCTATGATCTATCCTGGAGAATGATCCATGAGCACTTGAGAAGAAAGTGTATTCTGTTGTTTTTGGATGGAATGTCCTATAAATATCAATTAAGTCCATCTTGTTTAATGTATCATTTAAAGCTTGTGTTTCCTTATTTATTTTCATTTTGGATGATCTGTCCACTGGTGAAAGTGGGGTGTTAAAGTCCCCTACTATGATTGTGTTACTGTCGATTTCCTCTTTTATGGCTGTTAGCACTTGCCTTATGTATTGAGGTGCTCCTGTGTTGTCACCTGGTATTTTTTAATATATCAATTGCATTGGAACACATTTGTGTTTTCAAAACAAGCATTATAGGAGAACTGACTGAACTTAGCAAGGGCGTCTAACCCCAATTTGGGATGTCAAGGCTTCCTGATAGAAGTAATGTCTAAACTGAGCTAGGAGGGATGTTAAGAAAGCAAATTGCTTTGAGACAGAGACATTTTAGCTACATTATGTAAGGGAGTTAACCATGTATTAACATTAACTAGGGGAAGAGCATTTCATGCAGAAGGAACAGTAAGTTCAAAGGCTCTGAGGTTAGAATAAGTTGGCAAGATCAGGAAATAGCTAAAAGTGTGGCTGGGATGGAGTGAGCAAGGGAGAAAATGTTAGGGATGAAGACAGAAACGTAGGTAGAGACCAGATCATTTAGGGTGTAGTGAGTCATGGAAAAAAAAAACTGGATTTTAGCCCATGAGTGCTAGACAGCTGTTGAGCAGGAGGACAGTAATACCCTTTTGGCTGCTCTAAGGAGAATAGATTAGAAGCAAGGTCCTCCAATTAGGAGGATATTCTAGTACCCCTGGGAGACAAGACAGAAAATTGGATCATGGTAGCAGCAGTTAAGGTGGTGAGAAGTAGTCAGATCAGATATTGGGTATATTTTGTTGATACAAATATTTTGTTGATTTTAGGAGTTGGTGATAGATTGGATGGGGCTATGAGGGAATAATTAGTTAATCAGTTAATTAATGTATTTTAATAGACCATATCATTAATTAATTTATTTAATGGATCATAGTATTTAATAGGTCCGTATTTTTTTAAAATAGGTTATATTAGTTTATATGACGGTGAGGCTGTGATAGTAGAGAGGGGGGAAATTTGATTCCAGAGAGAGAAGGTAATTATAGGACGAAGTTCTTGAATAGACGAGAGGAGATGACAGGTAGATGCACGTAGGTGAGCAGATTCAGCGGTAGGGAGGTGAAGTAGGTCTCGAGTGACTGCTTCCGATTCTCAGTGTGGACATGGAGGTCCTTCATCTGAGAGTGAGGAGGGAAGACAAGGAACTTGGAGAGTTAAGCAGAAAAAAAGAAGGTATAAAGTGATCTCCTCAGAAGGTAGGAAATTTAGGAAATGAAGAAAACTAAAGAAGCCAAGCAATCAGGATTTTGGATGTTCAGGTCTTTGAGAATCCTGGAAGGTGTTGTGGTGGATCTACATTAGATGCCAGCCTACCTCTCTCTAGCAGCCTTAGCTGTTTAAAATAATCCAAATAAAAATAGCTTTTCTTGTGCTTTCAGGAACCACAGTCTTTTCATGCAGTTGAGGCTTTCCATTACCCTTTACATACCTACCCGCTCACTTGATCACCTAACTACACACCTTCATTCCAGGAGGCCTGGGTAGGGGTAGGGGGTACACAGAGTTTCTTAGTGTTCTGCATCTGTAGCTGACACCTAAATGTAATGAAATGGAAATGTTTGTGTATTTCTAAGAACAGAAAGCATTTTTTTTCTTACTGTGCTATGTTCATTCAAATTCATACAGTGGTATATACCATAATGTGGATGGTTTTAAAAAATACCTGATGGTGTTAATAGTTGTATATGGAGCATACAAAAGACTCACTACTAACTATATCTCTTGGTTTGTTTATTTCACAGAATGAAATAGAAAGTGGAAAAATAATATTTTCAGAGCATCTTCCATTAAGTAAGCTACAACAAGGCATAAAATCTGGTACATACCTTCAAGGGACATTTAGAGCCAGCAGGGAAAATTACTTAGAAGCTACAGTCTGGGTTCATGGTGACACTGAAGACAATAAAGAGGCAAGTGTGTACATAAATTCCTTTTACACTAAAATGTTTTCTGTTCTTTTTTTTTCCACAAGTGTTTAACATTTTTGTACAAGAAGTTAAATTTGCTTTATCCTCCCAATTTATCAGCTTGAAGAAAGTTATGTGAAAGGTCATAGATACTAGTAGAATTAATCACTTTTTCAGAAAACTGCTTATTGAGGAAAAGAACTATTAACCCACTTTTAAGAGAATAAAAATCTAATCAATAAAAAACCCCACTATGGTACCTCTGTTTTCTGTATTATGATCTATTGTGGGAAATACTATTTACATAATGTATAATTGCTCTGGAGAGCTTCACACACTTTAAAGCAAATAGCAGTTGTTTTGGGGTGCTGACTATTGGGCAGGTACTCATCTCATTGCTTTGAACACTGCATTTCATTTATTTTCAACTCTGCCTGTAAGAGTAGGTACACTCTTTTTTGTTTTACCAATCAGGACCCTGAGATTTAGAGAGATTAAGAAATTGTGGTACTAATGTAAGAGTTATGGTAGAGCCATGAACACAACCCGTATTTTCTGACCATGTTTTTTCTATTTGCTATTGAGAAATTAAGAGGGCAGAGTAAAGGGCCCCACTATAGGGGAAGAAAATACATAAAGGAGGGGAAATAGAAACATAGAGACATCAGAATATATCTAAACTTCTGTAGGCAACCTTCCCATTATTATATTGCCTTTGAAAATATCTGGGCATGTGTCATTTGCTGTTTCACAGATAATCTTACAAGGACTTAAAAATTTAAACCGAGCTATTCATGAAGATATTGTGGCTGTGGAGCTTCTTCCAAAGAATCAGTGGGTAGCACCATCTTCTGTGGTTTTACTTGACGAAGGTCAAAATGAAGATGATATGGAGAAAGAAGAGGAGAGAGAATGCATTGTATGAAACCAAGAAAGTTTTATTTTTTTGTCTGTGTAGCTTTGAAGAAGTTGTTAATGTATTGTCTTTGGAAAAAATTAAACAAGTTTCATTGCTTTCAGATTTATTTTATTAATATTTAGTTTATTCATTATTTATAGTGAATAAAATTATAGTTCTGTCAGTTTAATAATATGTGTCATACACATAGTTGATTTCTTTTCCTCTAAGCAGTCTGCCTTTATATTAATGTCTTATTTTGCTCAAATAAGACAAAGGTTTAAATACAAAAAGACTTGAGTATGAAACTTGAATTCTGACATTCAGGTGTACGATCTGGCTGAATTAGTGAGGTTTAAGTAAATACAAATTTTAAATTTTCTGAAATGCGTTTATGTAATGTTAAAGTTCCCTCAGCATAAGAGATGTACTTCTGGGCCCTTACAGATGGGTCTGTTTAATAATTCCTTCTCTATTACCATATTCATTATGAAGAGAGTGCTTTCAGTTGTTTCTTATGACCTAAAGTCTACCTGATATGACCTATTTATTTTCCCATTTTAGAATTAAAAGAATAAAACAAGTAGTTGGAATTCACACAACATTAGTAGTAGTTCTCTTTATATTTATTATATTCACTATTCTGGAGTCTTACTATAACATTATCTTTGCAGAGTCCAGGCCATAGGAGAGTGTTAGAGGTGAAATACCATAAGGTTCTTCTGCCATTTCTAATAAGAACTATTATTTGTTTGGGTTTATATTTTGGATAAGGATGAACCTTTAAAGATACATCTCTTTTTTAGTGAATTAATAAATGCCACTCAGCTAATTATTGAAAACTAGTACTAAAATCCTAGTCTTTTAATTACCAGACCTGTGCGTGTGTGTGTGTGTGTGCACGCACATGTGTGCAAGTCAGGAAATCTTCATATTAAAACTGCAGAGTCCAGTTCTGACATATTTATTCAGTTACTTTTCTTTTTTGGATTCTCTTTTTTTTTGTAGTGCTTGATCATGGAACTGTTTTTGTAGTTTTATTTGGCATGCTCTTGCCTAGAATTTTGAAGCATCAAAATTCCGTAGTTTTATGTCATAATTTACTGCCTGAGAAAGTATCTGTATTCTAATTTTGAAGGGAAATTGTCTCATTATCCTTACAGGAAAGATAACTGAAGATTTTTACTTTTATTTTTACATCTCAGCTTAAGACTGCTGTAAGTGAAAAAATGTTAAAGCCTACAGGTAGAGTTGTTGGAATAATAAGAAGGAACTGGAGACCATATTGTGGCATGCTTTCCAAGTCTGATATTAAAGAGGTGAGTAAACAGCATGTTGCTATGTAATCACAAAATGAAATACATTGAATAGAACTTAGAGCCCTCACCTTGCCCCCATCCCCAGCCTTTTTTGTATGTGTAAAATCTTTTTTCCTAATTTTCTCTAGTCACGAAGACATCTCTTTACTCCTGCTGAAAAGAGAATCCCTAGAATTCGGATAGAAACCAGACAGGCCTCTACATTAGAAGGGCAGAGAATTATTGTTGCTATTGATGGTTGGCCCAGAAATTCCAGATATCCAAATGTAAGCTTGAATTAATCATTTTATTTTAGAATATTTAATTAAAACTTTGGGAATAAAGTTGCTTCTTTTCCTGAAAATAGAATCTGCTTTTGTATAAAATACATACTGAGATCTAGAAGTATTTCACAGTTACCTGATAAGTGTACGTCCAATTTGAAAATTAATTTTAGGAAATTCCAATGTAAATCATTTGGTGACTTTTACTCAAACTTCCTAACAAATAACTTCTGGTGACAGCAACTACAAAAACAGCATTTGAGACCTAAGTAGATTGTAAATAAACGAATTTGGAAGGTAGGATATTTGAAGCACATTTTAAACTTGAAAAATAATAGGAAATAAACAGACACCTTGTTATATGAGAACCGGGCCCTTGGGAAGTCTCCCCCATAAATCACTTGAGAAGTCTTTGTCAGTTTTAGCTTTAGTTTACCTAGTTGTCATTTTTAAGAAGTGTGGAGAACATTTAGAAATACTAAAGTGATATGTAAATGTTCAGGGATTTAATGTGATAGTAAAGTATAAATTGCTAAACAGAAAGCTGTAAAATATACCTTTCTAATAATATCTTTTGGTTTTAGGGACACTTTGTAAAAAATTTAGGTGAAGTCGGAGACAAAGAGACTGAAACAGAAGTTTTGTTACTTGAGCATGATGTTCCCCATCAGCCTTTCTCACAGGCTGTTCTTAGCCTTCTACCAAAGATGCCCTGGAGCATCACTGAGAAGGTATGTTGAAAAGAATTCTTAGTGAATCACTGTATCTGAGCTACTAATTTTGTTTGATTTCTGTATGTGTTTTTTTAAAATATGTAGAAACCGTAGTCCCCTCCTCCCCTGCATTTAGTTTGGTACAGAACTCTTAGGTATCACGGAAATCATTTGCTTTACTGAAAGACAGACTTTTCTAGGGGACAGACATTAGCTTATGTCAGATTTTCCAAAGATGAGGAGTTCACAAGTTATAAATCATGATGTGCAGTTATAATTAAGAAATAAAGCTGTTTTTTTTTAAATTTATAGATATTGTTGATTGCATAAGAGCTTGTGTTACATCTGTACCACCAAAATAGTTTTTTATTTCTTAATAATGTGGCATCTTCTAGGACATGAAAAACAGAGAAGACCTGAGACATCTGTGTGTTTGTAGTGTGGACCCCCCAGGATGTACTGATATAGATGATGCTCTCCATTGTAGAGAACTTGAAAATGGAAATTTGGAGGTATTCATAATTATAATGACGTTCTACCCAAATATAGTACTGGTCTTGAGTTAATTTTCTTTTGACCCATTGTAGAATTTGTGAGTTATTTATGTCAAGTAGAGTCAGTTGTAGCTGCAGAGACTAATGGGCATGTAAAAAATTGAAATGGTAACTGTGACTAAGGTCCTTTTTCCTTTTAGCCATATTTCTTCTCATTAGAACTCCATTAGTACATTTACCCAATTAAGCATGTTGACATCCTTTTTATCTTTTTAAGGTTGGTGTTCATATTGCTGATGTTAGCTATTTTATTAGACCAGGAAATGCATTGGATCAAGAATCAGCTAGAAGGGGAACAACTGTGTATCTTTGTGAAAAGGTAAGTATGTTAAATTTAGAGTGGAATTTTGATACATCATTTCCATCATCTGTTTTATTCTTAATAATAAAACCATCTGAGGTATTTCCTGAGAAGAGGACAGCCTCAGTATATAGTGAAATATGAATTACTACTTTGTTAATTGTGCAGTTTGTCAAAATCATGGGCACTTTTGGATTCTTGAACAGTCTGGAATAGTACATGAATTAGCTAAAAGACATACATAGAATAAGATGGCCTTAAATCAGTGAAAATATTGCAATGTGTTTTGTTATTGAGTGACCCAAATAACAAGTAGATGTAGTTGATATAAATTGTTATGTAGCATTTAACTTATTATTGGTGGGTAATTAATATATTTTCTGTTTCTTATATATATAGTTAAGTCGAGTCTGTTCTGTCACAATTTACCATTTATTCCTCATTAAGTATGCTCCCATAAACTTACAGAGAAAAATTGTGAAAGTAGAAGGGAAAGTTAAGCTTAGTCTGTGATAAATTCATTGTCAAAGTTCTTCTGTGTAGCTTTTTTCCATAAAAATTTAGTGTTTCTCTTTTTTTAGAATGTTGAAAACACCCTGTAGTTTGTGTGAAGTATTGGAGGAAGGTCCAGTCGTAGAGCTATTAGGGCCTGTGTCTGTTATCTAGTACAAACGTATTGTACAGACCAGAGATTTCAAAGTTTCAGAGCACAGCTAGGTGAGTAGTGTAGAGAACTTAAACTTAGACTGACTGACATGAAATCCAGTTTTCTTTCATTGCTTCCCTCTCGTAAAAATTGTGTGTAACTGCTTTTCTAGAAATAGACTTTTTATTTCACATTTTCTCACTTCTTTTCACAAAGGCCTTTTTGTTCCCCTTGTAAGATCAATGCTATTGATATTTGAGAGTAGAACCTCAAAAAACGTGTGGAGACAGCTCAGTAATCCACAACTCTATTTTATTTGTTCCAGAGGATTGACATGGTTCCAGAGTTGCTTAGCTCTAACTTATGTTCCCTAAGATCTAACGTTGACAGGTATTTATGCACATTTCTTCATAAAAACATAGTATTTACTACTTTAACTGATTCCCATTAACAGATACTATCTATTTTTCCTCATAGGTTGGCATTTTCATGTATTTGGGAAATGAATCACAATGCCGAAATCTTAAAAACAAGGTTTACCAAAAGTGTCATTAATTCAAAGGTTGGTTTCATGGTTACTACTTCATGTTTAACATCTTTGGTGCTTTTAACAATGTTCTAGATCGTTTTGAAAAAGTTAGGCTTATTAATAAGAAGTTTTTCCCCAGTGTTGCAGCAAAATCTAGTTGTTTTCAGTTATTTGCTTAATTTTTGCTGTTATTTAGAAATGAGTTTATTTGGCAGTTTTCCTGTATTCAGAAACTTACGAAGCCTATATACTAGAGGAGACCAAGTAGGTTTCTTTTAGCCCTAACTCAGGGACTCCAGTGTTTGAAGTTGTCCCAGTTTATAACTGGTTAGTATTTTAAAAGATGGCATGTACACCATCTCCTTGTTCCTCACATTTTCTCACTGAAGTAATGTCATAAATCATGGTTGAATTCCAGTAGGACTGGCCTGAGATCGATGTTCACACAGAATGGAGCCAGATTATGTTTTTCTCATTCTTCTCCTTTTTTTAATACTTTTCCCCAGATTCCCTTGTGTTCTTATTTTGCCCTGAATCTACCTCTGATGTTTGCCAAACCACTTTTCTTCCAGTGATCTGTTTTCCAAGTTTACCTGCTTTTTCTCTCCCTTTGACATCATTCTTTTCTAATCAGCTAGTGATTGGAAAGAAAGCAGTGTTAAACTGACAGATAGTAATGTGTGAATGATTTAAATTTTCCTAGATTAGTATTTTTAAATAGGATGAGTTTATAATTCTCCTAGACTTGGTCAGTATAACAAAATTATATGAAAAAAAATTAGTAAACATATAACAGAAAACATTTTTAGATGGGGAACTCTTATCCCCTAATAGATGAGTTGGTTCTCCCAAGAATCTGACCTGGTCTGCATCACCTAACTCTCTTATACTATTCCTGATTTTTACTCAAAAAGCTGCTTAGAAAAAAAAAAGCTAAAAAATGGTATTTTCCATAAGGAGGGAAATAGGAACAGAGGTACCATTTGTATATTTGGATTGTAATTAGAAATTAATGTTTTCTACTATGATTTTTCTGATTCTTAGGTTAAATACTTAATTTTGGGTATTTAGTAGATTTCCTATAAAACATGATGTCTAGACTATTACAATTTTATTAATTATTTGCAGTGAGAAAGGCAGTATTGGTTCTCTGGAAAGGATTTCACTTTACAGTCATTATCAGAGAATAATCTAACCTTCCTTTTATTTTATTTTAACATTACCTAAGTATTTATACATTAACTGAACTATGAGTAAAGAGTTTAAACTATTTACTAACAATTCTACCATTTTATTTTGTTTTAACATAAGTTCGCTTATGTTGTGTAATGCATCAGATAAGAGTAAATGAATCAGAAATCATAGGTGTGGAGTATAAATATTATAGATAGGAATCTCTTCTTTTGTTATTGATTTTAGGTTTTCTGAAATCATGGATTTTATGTAGTGGAAATAGGAGAACATAGTAAGCCAGTTTTTATAAGCGTTGTATTAACATATGGTTTCTTTTTTAGGCTTCCCTTACATACGCTGAAGCTCAGATGAGAATTGATTCAGCAGCCATGAATGATAGTATTACTACTAGTCTCCGTGGACTAAATAAACTAGCTAAAATTTTGAAAAAAAGAAGAATTGAAAATGGGTACATTTCAAAAATAATTATTAAGATTTGTCAATTCACCTATCCTGGTATTAAGATAACTTGTGAGCTCTTTAAAGTGTTTTATCATGGACAAGGATGAATTATTTAATAGGCTGAATAGGGACTCTTAAGTAGAAACATTCCATTTCTTCTAGATACCTTTTTAAATGTTAGCAGCTTGATTCTGGACTGATGTTTATTCAAGAGTTCTGTTGTGTCAAAGATCTTGATATGTTTGAGTTAAAGATCTTGAAGAAACTCTAGGAAGGCAAGATTGTCTTAAGACTGTTCTATGGATTGTTCCTGATTTTAATTAGAAATGAGTTTCAAGATTGAACATTGGTTTTCAGATGTTTAAATAAATTTAGATGAAGTCCTTCTTGCACTTAGAGTTGGAAGAGATTTTAGAGATTGTTTAATCCAACACCTTCATTTATTAAATGATTAAGAGTTACCTAGAAGCAGTCTTTCCAAAGATCTGATTGCTAGTGGCAGGTTTACATCTTTTAGCTGTTATATCATGGCATTTGCCGAACTGCAGAGGAGTTTTAAGGAGTATCCAAGTACCCAAACTTGTTGAAGTAGTTAGAAGAAATTTGATTCTTGAAAAACATCATCAGCTGTCAGAGTAAAGCAGGTACTTGAGCCTTTCATATGTTGGTCTCTGGGCTCCTGTGCCCATCCAGGGTAGGGTCACAAGTAGTTACTAAAAGTGTTTTTGTTGGGGAGTGCAAACTCTAGATCTGTGCTGTTTTCATAAGATGTGCCTATTTAAATTAGAATTCATTAAAATTAAAGAAAATAAAAAATTCAGTTCCTGAGTCACACTAGCCATATTTCAAGTCCTCAGTAGCCACATTTGGCTAGTGGCTACCATGTTGGACAAGGTGGATTGAGAACATTTCCATCCCTGCAGAAAGTTCCATTGGACAGTGTTGTTCTAGGTATTTATGCTGAGCCGACCCTATCTCTACTCACACTTCAGTTTTCTGGGAATTTTCTTATGATCCTTAATGTGAAACTTGGAACTGTATAAGGATAATTTGGATGTAGTAAAACCCAATGAAACTATTGCTCAAGTTTGTCATTAAGATGTAAATAAGAGTATAGTTAGATTTCTTTTGTAATACAAAACAACACATTTTTCATCAAGTATTCGTTTATTGAAGGTTTTCAGTATGCCAGGCATCAGAAGAATGTTTGTTGTAAAAGCAAAGTGAATAAAACAAATTGAAACTGTATTTATTTTGGCAGTTTTAAAGTAAGAGATGTAAATTTGCATCTGTAACAGCTTTCTCTAATTGGGACAGGAAAGATATTTCGTTAACTTGAACACTGTACTTCTAGTTTTGTAAGTATTGATAGATAGTCATCTACTGGTAAAACATATCATCGAGTCTTCTCAGTCTTAGGATGAATAGAGAAAGGAATCAGTAAAAAAATTAGTGTCTTTCACCTTCTTAAAGGATATGTTGTGTCTTAAATTATATCTATCATATGTCTATGTTAAAGAATGAATGTCATGTTTTAAATGTTCTGTGAAGAAAAAGTGATCAAAATGTGATTAGTATACCTTGCTCTTTAGGTCAAGATGTATTGATTAACACAGATTAATTGTGGTTTAGAACCTTATTGTAAATTATGCATGGAAAGAAAGGAATATTTATCGGGATTCCCTCTCTAGTATTTCTTCTGTAGTTCTTCTAATAAAGGTGAAGAGTCAAGGGAAAAAAGGACTTGGAATCCCACTTAACTTGCCCCAAATCATCTTTTTCCCTTCTTTGTGATTGTCCAAAGTTACCCAGCCTCATTAAAATTCTTAGTTTTAGGTTGATTTGGAGCTGACCTGATGAAAATAGCATCAGGGTGTGTAGAAACATAATACTTGCCTTGCCTTGTGGGAATTTACTTTTCAAAGGAGAACTTGCCAAATCATTAAATAAACTGTGCATGTAAAGCACTTAGCCTAGTGCACTCTCTGACCCACAGCACTCAGATATTAATAGCCATTAGTGTTTGTGACATTAGTTGTAGTTTGTCTCCTCTCCTTGGTTGAGTGTATGTGGAAGATACTTTCGAACTGGGGATCTTCTGATGTTACTGATCTACCCACGGCAGCTTCCCTTTTGCCTCTCTCCACCATCCCTCACCCGAATACATTGTTTCCTGTAGTAAATAAAATACTATTGATAACCTTCTTTATTTATAAAAGTGATTACAAACTCTTGTAGCTAAGTAAAAACTCAGTTTCGTTACAGAAGTCATTCAAATCCTGAGAAACACAAGGACTCATTTTGTTGTGTTGCTACTGTCCTCCCTTTTTAAATGCATTTTAGAACTGTAAAATATTAGGCTGTCCGCGAAAATGGAACATAAAACTTAGCAGATAGTCATAAAGCTTTCCTAAGAAAAACTGTTATGCATTTGTTCTAATCATTTTCTGTTTTAAAAGAATCACTTCCAGAATTATATCTGTTACTGCTCACATGACTGATTCACCTCTTTATCTTATTTAGGGCTTTGACTCTTTCTTCTCCAGAAGTTCGATTCCACATGGACAGTGAAACTCATGATCCCATAGATCTGCAGACCAAGGAACTTAGGTATGCAATTTTTTTGATGGGTAGTAGATAAGATTTTGATGTTAATGTAATATCTAGTATATATATTAATAAAACATATTTGTACCCCAAATATCTATTTTTAGTAGGGTTATGATTTCTACAGAGTTTTTTTTACTTATGAAATATAGAGAAAAATAAATGATTTCACTTTCTAGTCTTTCTTATATAAAACTTATGTATCTTATTTATAAGATAAATATTATAAAAGGAAAACTGCCAGTTCGGTTTGTCTTAATGTGTGGTGTATTAGAACTTGACTAGTAATAGCTATGGTAAGTAAAGGAAGATTGCCCTCATTAATTTCTTAAGTATTTAATAGAGAATATACTGTGATAGGATAGAATAGTGGCCAAACACTGGGCTTCGAAGCCAGACTGCCTAGATTTGGATCCCACTTCTGCCAGTGACTCCGGACAAGTTATTTGACCTCTCTATGACTTGATTTATTTGTCAGTAAAGTAGGATTGGTAATGGTACCTACCTCATAGGGTGTTGTGAAGAATAGTCAGAGGTTAGGTATTGTTGTTACTGCTTTATTGATTTGGGCTAAGATTTAGGAGGCAAGGTTGGTTTTGATGAAATCAGAGTTAGGCCTCTTTTCCATGCCTATTATGTAAGGTGATCTGAAATTAATCATGCATTTACACTTTTCTAGTAGATGACCAAGGATTAAAAATGGGAATATACTCAAGTTTGTTAGTTAGGACCAGTGTGTGCATTATAGCATTAGAGCTAAAATTTAAAAATACCTTTGGGTGAATTTCTGTGCAAATAAGTCTAATGTTAACAGGAACAGTGAACCCAATACCAAGGGCTTTTTTGAGGAAAATCTTGAGTCTAGTGTTGCCAAAGTAGAACATCACCCATTTCTTCTTACCAAGAAGAAAAACCACATTTCTAAGAGATTGTCCCATAGTTTTAAAGGTACGATTAGAGGTCTTCCTAATATTAAAAAAAAAATTAATATATTTTAGGAATTTTGTCAAGAAGTTATAAGATGTTGTTAAAAATGGAAACATGAATGACAGATTAATAATGCATGTTCAGTAACTTGGGAGAAAGAAAGCACTATTAAACAGAACACAGATCATTTACTAAACTAAATTTTAAGTGGACATAGACTATGTAGAACGAAAAACAATATCACGTTGGTTAAGAGCTTTGAAGTCAGATTATGTGGGCTCAGATCCTGTTTCTACTGATAATTCTAATCTTGAGCAAGAGAATGATGTTACACATCTTTAGTTTTCTCATCTGCAAAGCAGGACTAATATTTATATCCATATATATATACATATGTGTGTATACATATTGTATATGTGTATGTATACACACACACATATCACAATGTATATAGCACTTATAGCACAATGCCTGGGCCATAATAAGCACCCAAAATAGCTATTTTAAATATCTCTTCATTTTGGGGTGAAAGTTTATTGGTGAACGTTTTCATTTTTTTAAAGCCAAAATTGATATGACCTAAATAGCTTTTAATTCTTAGAAAACTTTATTTCTGTGGACTTATAATTGAATAAAAATCTCTTTGTACTCAGCATAAAGAGGTGAAAATGCTTATGATTTAGATTTTATATATTACTAGAGTTAGTAAAGCTTCTGTTTTCTAATGCCATTTGTAAAGTCTCTTCTAGCGTGAGATTTACTCATGGAGTAGATACATAGTAAGAGATCGTTAGCACAGCAGCTGAGAAATGAAGGGGATATTAAGTTCTTAAAAAAACACATGTGCACACACACATGAATGTTGACATAGGAATTTTCATTATCGCTTGGTAGAGAAGGTAACCTGTGAATGATACATAGAAGTCTCATTCTTTTTCCTTATTTAACGATTTTGCCATTGGCAGAGAAACAAATTCCATGGTGGAAGAATTTATGTTACTTGCCAACATCTCTGTTGCAAAAAAAATTCACGAAGAATTTTCTGAGCATGCTCTGCTTCGAAGACATCCTGCTCCCCCTCCATCAAATTATGAAATTCTTGTTAAGGCAGGTAAATCCAAGGTAAGGTCCTGTAGTTTGAAAAAGCATCTGTATTTGTGTAGTGATCTAGCCATTGCACTGAATAGTCTATATTTACCTTTCCATAAAAATTTTGTCATCTTCTGATACAAAAATATGCCAGTAGTTCTTTTAATTAAAGAAGAAGTCATCTAACTTGGGTGTGGTCATCTCTTCCCACATTGAAATCATTTGTTTAATAAAATCCTTTAATGTCTTTAAATAAAGAGAGCCCTATACTAAAGCCAGATCTTCCAGACTAAGTTATTTATAATATCCTGAACGTATGAAGCTCTTCCATATCTCTGTGCCAAACCTTACACGTGTTCTTTATACCTGTGTTACTTCATGCCTCCTCCGAACTGTCTCCCTTTAGAGACTTAACAGATAGTTTTTTTTTTTCTCTTTATCTTCAACTCACTTAAGCCCTCTTTATGTCATGTCCCTAAGAAAGAAGTCCATTTTTGCATATGCGGAAAAAAGGAAAAACATAGAAAGGGCACCCGTTTCCTTACCCCCTTATACTCCCTGCCTCTGGTTAGTAGACTTATTTAGGCATGATTATCCCTACCCTTGGGGTGACTGTGGCTTACATTGGTTTTCTTTGGATCACTTGCTCAGGCCCCATCTTTCCTGTCCAGAAGAGAGCTGGAAGAAGGAGTGTTGGATTTCAGGGTATTATTCTAACAGGATGACGTTGGTTTCTGATTTTTCAGACCTTTATGGTGGGCCTGCTCCTATCATATCCATCAGAGCAGAATCAGCTTCTCCTCTGCTCCAAGGATTGTACTGTAAATTGGAGAATTTTCCCTTACTGTCCTATTTCTTTCTATGACCTGGGTAGAGGAAGGAGGACATAAGTATTTTTGCCTCATCTCCCAAAGTAAAACAAGCAGCTACTTGCTGTATCAGCACGTTGAGCTGTAGTAACCAATACAGTTTTATTTTGCCTCTGGTTTTTACTTCTACTTTGAATGGAGGGAAACTCTCTGCAGAGAAAATCCAGATATGCTGAAAAGTATCCAGATCTACTTTGATTTTTTTTCTACCCCAACAAAGATAAGGCAAGTACAGATTGGACTTTGAGAGATAGCACTAGTGCTCCCAGTATTCTCTTCCCCTTGAAATTTCTTAAGAATGTTGATACTGTAGTACCTTCAAATGCATTCAGAAAATTTTAAGGTTTAATGTTGCAAAAAACAACCATTACTTTTTATAACTTTATTTTTAGTTCTCCTAGGTTAAGGACAAAAGATATAAACACTACGTGGTCAAAAACCACCATATTTGTTCAATCTGATTGGTTATATTTTCAAGACATGCTGGTACTGATATTAAAATGTTTAATATGATGCTTTTTCCCTCTTCTTTATCCACAGAATTTGGAAATTAAAACTGATACAGCCAAGGCTTTGGCTGACTCTTTGGACCGGGCTGATTCACCTACCTTCCCATATCTAAACACCCTGTTAAGAATATTGGCAACTCGCTGCATGATGCAAGCTGTGTACTTCTGCTCTGGAATGGAGACTGATTTTCATCACTATGGCTTAGCATCCCCAATATACACACATTTTACTTCACCCATCCGAAGGTACTTTTTCCTTATGAAATTAGAGATAGAAAATAGTTGATTTCAAATTTTAAAAGGACATTTTAATGCTATAACGTAGCACGATTCTTATTTCTCCTTCATGTATCTAGATACGCAGACATCATCGTTCATCGGTTGTTGGCTGTGGCTGTCGGGGCCGACTGCACTTACCCAGAGTTGACAGACAAACACAAGCTTGCAGATTTATGTAAAAATCTCAATTTCCGGCACAAAATGGCACAGTACGCCCAGCGTGCATCTGTGGCTTTTCATACCCAGGTATTTGCCTTCTATCACTAATGTTAGAAATGAAGTTTCGTTCACTTTTAATTGCAGAATTTTTTTTTTTGTTAACTTCAGAATATTTTAAGACAATCCTTGATAAGGTTGTATGCTTTTTTACAGTTATTTTTCAAAAGCAAAGGAATAGTAAGTGAAGAAGCTTATATTCTATTTGTGAGAAAGAATGCTATTGTGGTGTTAATTCCAAAGTATGGTTTAGAAGGTACAGTGTTCTTTGAAGAAAAGGACAAACCAAAGCCACGGCTTACTTATGATGATGAGGTACAGTATTTCTAATGTTTTTATTTTGGGTTTTTTTGGAGGAGGGACAGTTGCAAATGGTACCTATAAAGGGTAAAATTATTATTTACCTATAAAGGGTAAAATTTTCTGTAGGGTTCTGTACCCTACAGAACTTTATGCTAGCTAAGCTTATCGTTTTACTCACAATTTCTCAGCTCAGTATATCTTCCCGTATACAAAAGTTGTTCTTGATTTCTTTCTTTTATACCATGTAAAGTTTTCCCCTCTAAGGTAAACTTGAATTATGCTTTGTCCCTAGTGGACAAATGGATTAAAGGAATAAATGGCTGTTTATAGCTCCAAGAAGGGAATTTTTTCAACCAATTCCAAGTGTCTCTTACCTGACACACTCCCTACTTCCCTAATCTTAGTAGAACTACAGAACAATAAATTCTGCCCACACTACCTTTGTGCTCCTGTGTAACACCAACAATTTGCTAATTAAAGGGGTGAGAATCCTACAGTTAATGAATATATATTGGGACCACATTAATGAAAGGGGGAGGTTTGCACATAATTAAGTCATATGTATGTGAGTTTGTTAGATTAGTGGTTTTTGTTATGTTGAACACCTAGATGCTGAATAAATATTGAAGTTATTTTAGAGTTTAAACTTTAAATTAATATGGAAGGTAAATTATAAAGAATTAGAACCAAGCCTCAAGTGTAAGAAAGCAATTAAAAATAGTAAAATGTGTTTTGTTTAGATACCATCACTTAAAATAGAAGATACAGTGTTTCATATATTTGATAAAGTTAAAGTGAAAATCATGTTAGACTCATCTAATCTTCAGCATCAGAAAATCCGAATGTCCCTGGTAGAACCACAGGTAAGACCAAACTTAGTGTCCATGTTGTGGTGGAATAAACAGTACCTATTTTGTGAAAGAGAGTGATATAGTCATAAGTTATTTCTGTTTAAGGATAGAATCCTGTAAGTATTGTGGAGGACAAATATCTGCATAGGAAATCCTATTTTCTCACTGATTTCCTTAGGCCATGGGAACCCAGGCATCTGAGCTTCTTCTGAGGTCCTTGGTGCCAAAAGTGGAGTTCTGAGATCTGCCTATTTGTTTCTGAAATCTGCACTTTTGAAGATCAAGTTAAAGTGTGTCTCACCTAAGACATTGGTTCTTAACCTTGGTTCTGCCCCCGACATACCTGAGGCCTCTGATCCTGACAGAGTGGCTCACAGCTAGGATAAATTGAATGTTGTGGTTAAACACACCCTTCCCAAATGACATGCTTCTACCTGCTGAGATCATGTCTGCCTTTTACATTCTGAACCACTGTTCCTTTGTGTGTGAAATATATACCAACACATACATCGTGCGGAAAATCTACTGCTCCTTCTTCCGCCTACCACCCCTGCATCTTTTTGAACTTAAAAGCGTCAGTGGGGAAGGGGAAGATGAGAATGAGATTTATTCCTTATTTTATGCTTTTACTCACCGATTTTTCCCATTTGCATTACTTTAGATACCAGGAATAAGCGTTCCTACTGATACTTCAAACATGGACATTAGTGAACCAGAGAGAAAGAAGAAGAAACTTCAAAAATAGCTACAGTCAAGAAAAAAAAAACTTCAAAGATTGGTTTCCTTAAAAAAAAGAATCTTGAGGGAACACTTGTAAACCTAAGAATTGTGTGGTGCAGTTTGTTACTTCTAAGTACATTTTAATAATTTTTAAAATTTGCATTTTTATTGAACTGTTGACTGTGTCTGTCCCATCATACTACTTCCTTTCTGGATTGAACAGAACTATTTATGCAGAAAAATTCGATTGAATAACCATCACTTAAATCATGACAGGATAACAACTTGAGGGACCTGTAAAGATCATTTAAAGGGGGCACTCACCTGCTCACTGAAGAGGAGATGAATTTTGCATAAGTAATTTGATTATCTACTGTTGATAGAAAAAAACTGTAATTTTCCTATGGAGAAAATATAACATTTTTAGAAGGAACAACCTATTCTTTCTAAGTCTTGAAAGCTGTCAGTGTACGGTACAGCAGTTTTTAGGTTTCAAGACAATGAAGTCAGGAGCTGTCAGGGACTTCAGCATTTAATCTCCTTTGCCACTTTTAATTTACCCGACTTATACTAAGTGTTCCTTTACTATTAAAAGCCTCCTGCATTTTATTAGTGGTTCTTGAACAGCTGTGAATGTTTGGGAATTGGGTGTTGAAGGAAGGTGAAGTAGAATATTTTGATCTAACTGGAAAAATAGTTGTTTTTTTAATACCAGATAGTAAGTGTGATCATCATCCTTGACCTTCAGCTCAAATATCTCCCCGAAAATAAGGCATTAGCGTTCAAAGAAAGAATAGAGATGGCACTTTAAACATCACATCATGTTACTTATAAAATAAGAAGGAGGCAATTAATGGCTTTTAAATTGCATATATATCAGATTATGGAGGAAAGGAGGGGTTGTATGAAGACATTAAAGGGAACAGATTGAAGTACTGCTACTTGGTGTGCCCGTGCCTACTTCCTTGTCAACCACAAAGATTATTAATGATAAAATAGGTGTCTTCAAGAATATTTTGAGATAAGCGATACCTTAAAACATTTTACTTGGCTCATTCAATTTCTGCAGTTCCGACACCGTACCAGGTTCCTCACCAGTCAAGTAAACGATCTCTGCCTTGAAGGAGCTTGCGGTACAGTGGGAAGTGACCGGCGAACACATCGGCAGGTGTAGTGAGTGAGAATAGTTCCAACGTGTACATTCAGGCACTTCAGTAATTAAAATGATTGTTCCCATTTCCTGTTACTGAGGAAAACGTCCATACATTGCGGCAGAACTTGTTTCAGTCGGAGAAGGAGAGCCTCGCGGGGACGAACACCTGAAGCGGTCGGCAAGCCTTTTCTGTGAAGGCCGGGCGTGTCAGGCTGTGCCAGCCGGGTGGCTCCTGTCGCAGCCGTAGCTCTGCACTCACTCCTCTGCTCTTACAGAACGAAAGCAGCCACGGACTATATGTAAACAAACGAGCGTGGCTACGTTCCAACAAGACCTTGTCTACGGACAGGGAAATTGAAATAATTTCCTAATTTTCGTGTGTTTAACAAAATACTACTTAATTCAATTTCCATGCTGCACCTTTCCCCCCAGCCATTTAAAAATTCTTTGCCCATGGGCCATAGTTCAGCTGCAGTCGAGGAAGAGGGAGGCTTCTGCGTAAAACAAGGCTGTGCTGACCTCACATGTCTGTCTTTCCAGGTTTGTTTTCTTCCGACTTTTCTATGAAGAAGGCCTGCTTCAGGCTCTGGTCCCTACTGAGTAGTTCAAGATGACCAGAAACCTGATTTTCACCCTGAAGCCTCTTCCTTGCTAATCTAAAATGCTTCGGATGCCACTTCTTATGCTAAGCAGCTGACATGAAATATTTCATTTAAAAAGCCCTGTTTGGTAAGGACTATTATCCCCATTTAACCGGTGGGAGATTGATGGTTTATGGCCTATTTTGGGTCATAAGTGACAGAGGAGGATTGGAATCCAAGTTACAATCACAACTTTGTTCTTTGTTTCTTGAGTTTTGCTATTAAAAAAACACAGCCAGGGAAGCACCTACCCTTAGGATCTAGAATTCCTCTTATGTACAACAATTGTTTTAAGCTCCTGTTAATTCTAAAGCCTATGATTAAGGACTCAACTTCCTAATGCACTAATCTTTAGAAATGGACCTAGTGGCTCATGGCTTTAATGTTTAGTGTACGGAGGGGAGAGGATGAGCCAGGTACGTAGCAAGAAATAAGTCTTGCAGGTTGGCAGGAAGTTTACAAGTTGCACGGAAGTAAGGAAGGACGTGGCACCATGATAGTGTGTCTTTATTTCCTAGGGCTATGTATGAATTATTCCCTCCTGAATGAGACAGTTTTTAAAAGGTAACTTGTAAAATATGAGTATACATTCTCCAAAGAACATTTTCCCCAAAAATTATATACCCATTCTACTCCCAACATAAGTTTATTTATTTAATTTTTAAAAATTAGTTACATGTCTGTCCAACCCTAGCTTCATAAGCCTAAAGCTCTATGGGAACCCCCCCCAGTTTATCCTGGTTCTCCTGTGTTCTTAACTAACTCCTCTCTGTACCAAATGTGAGCTGGAAAGGATGTCCCTACCCTAGGGATGGAGATACATTCTGGGCATCCCACATTAACCCCACTAATAATAACAATACATGATAGTAAGATCTACATTTTTTAGACCAGTTATCACTGGAACTAAGAATTTCTACACTGAAATGAACAAATAGTTCAAGCATGAAAAATGTTGGAAACCTGCTTAACCTCCTTTCTACCTCTTTGATTAAGTTTCCTTTCTAACTCAAATTTCTTTCTTTCACAAAGGTTATAAATTTGAATTCATCTGTATATTCGCATACTTTTAAGTAAAATAAAACATAGCACCTTCACAGGTCCACATGTTCCCAGAACTTCTGCTAAACTCAGTGCTGTCAGTAAGGCTCGCTGAGAAGCAGTTCACTGACCCTGTAGGGCAGGAGTAAAGTTATCACTCAAGTTTTTTGTTAAAGAAACACATCACTCAAGGTCAGTACAAAAATATTTATTGATAAAAAATGAACTTGTACTTCAGTAACTTGTTCAAGTTCCAGGAGCTTTTCTGTTGTCACTAAATTAAGCCCTTGATTTTTCACATTAAGGAGGGAAAGAAAAGAAGCTCAGCATGTTAATTGAAGCAGTTTCCTCCCAATCACGATCACATCATGGATCCCACGCATGAAGAATATGTGGAGCTGTCCAGTTAGGGTCTTTGGTTCTGAGAGAGGTACTCTATGGGCTGCCGCACTGAGGACGATTTGCAATTTTCATCCAACACCTTTGCATTGAGTGGTCTTGCTGTGAAAAAGAAAATACCTTACTTTCGGTTTAAATAGGACCATTCAAGGATACAACAATTATGTGAACTGTTTTTAAAACCGAGATGCAAACTTCCTTATGCACGCTAAAGGGACAGTGAAGATACATTTTGTTACAAATCAGTATTCTGTATCGCAAGAGTACTTCCTGTATCTTAATGCTTGCTTGCTTTTAAATGGACAACTACAATCCCAGCTCATGACAAAACGGAGGAAAGGTAAAATAACGCGGCCTCCGTGTTAAACCTGAATATTCGTCGGGAGAGTTGTGGTCAGTTGAGCACTTGACGTTTATTGTTTATTAATAAATCGGCATAGAAAAGTCAAAGATGCTCCTGCTCAGCGCCTAAAATTATGACGGGACTCTTCAAAGATGAGTACAGTTGTCCCTCAGTATCCGTGGGGGATTGGTTCCAGGACCCCCCAAGGATACCCAAATCCACGGATACTCAAGTCCCTTATATGAAATGGCGTAGTATTTACATATATTTTAAATCATCTCTAGATTACTCACAATACCCAATACAGTGTAAATACTATGTCAACAGTTGCAAATGCAACATAAGTTCTATGTAAATAGTTGCTGGCACATGGCAAATTCAAGTTCTGCTTTTGGAACTCTGGATTTTGGTGGTTTTTTTTTTCGCCCTGAATATTTTTGATCTGAGGTTGGTTGAATCCATGGATGTGGAACTCGCCAACCGTATACAGACATAACCATCCTATCTGGAGGTTCAGTAAGGGTTCACTTCAACAGTATACTTTTGTATAAATACTCAGTTTTTTAGATACGTATGTGTTCTCTCTAAAGGCTTGGATTTTAAGAAAAGAACCCGTACCTTTGTTTGAGTGCTCGTAACTGATGTGTAATCTCTCAGTTGTACTATTTCCCTCTCTAGTAATCAAGATGCTTCTTTTAGTTTAGCTTTGAGCCAATATTAGAGGCAAAACCCTCCACCTCCCTCTTATTTGGTACCCTCTCCTCCTGTTCCCCTTTCAGCTTAAAGGAACTGATTTCAAGCCCCTTTTCCAGAGCAGCGCTAAGCTCTCCTTCCCCCACCTCTTCTCTTATGCTCCCTCACAGCAGAAGAGGTAGGAAAATAAAGTTCTGAAGCACTTTCTCCTGCTATTAAATGAACTGAAGACAGGATGAGGCATCAACAGATAATAATTAACGAAATTTTACACAAAACGGGAAAAAAAATAGGCTGAAAACAGTCACATTTAGCAAATACTTAAAAAACCACAACCATATCAAGCTTTCTCTGTTTTTTCCATACCTTTATATTAAAAACTTGAGATTTATTCTCGACTTCCAAGGTTTGTGCATCACTTTCTTTGGAGTAACTTTCTGCTCCAACCGTATCCATAATATTGCTTCCACAAGTCTGTGTATTATAGCCACTATCCATCTGACAGGAATGACAAGGAGAGAGAGAAGAAAAACCACCACAGGTAACATTGCAAAGTGTAATTCACTTGACCACAAAATTTATTTTGAGGAACTTTTATGTTTAAATAAGTAAATTTATTTTAAAATATTTATATAAAATATGTTATATATATGTAAGATATGGCTTATGCAATTATATATAAAGACAATATTTTAAAACATTTAAATGAGTCACTATATACTATCATTTACAACTGAATGATACAATTTAATATTGTATTAACAATACAATTTAATATTGATCATATTGAATGAATTTTAAAAGTAAACATAAAATTGCTTGTTCTTCAAAGTAGTTACTATAATTCCTTCTAATAAAACATATCTTGTAATTTTCTTTATTTTTTTTAAATTCTAGGCTATTTTATTTTATTTATTTTTTGGCTGCGCCACACAGCATATGGAATCTTAGTTCCCTGACCAGGGATCGAACCTGTGCCCCCTGCAGTGGAAGCGTGGGGTCTTAACCACTGGACCACCAGGGAAGTCCCTGTAATTTTCTTGAAAGTCAGTGTACAAGCCACTAAGAACATACTTCCCTGTTACTTTGTGCTCACACCCAGTAGATGAAAATGAAGATTACAATCAACTTCTTCCAACTCATTTACCAAGCTTGTCTTAAATGGCTTACTTGCATCTCTAAATAAAATTTACCTAAATGGCAAGCTACCGTTAAGAGGATTCAAAACAATACACATTTTTTAAAAGGTGGCTTACATTATACTCATACCCATCGTTGAAATAAAAATCTTACCTTCATAATAATACCACGTATATAATGGCTCTAGATGTTAGCTCAGCTTTTCATTTTAATTAAAATTGTAGCATTCTACAGCACACTGTTACAGCCCAAAAGAGCAAAAGAAAACAAGGGACTAGCAAACTTCAGTTTTGGTACAAATATGACAAATATTTATTTCATGAGGGCCTAAAAAGAGCACCAGCCCTGTATGGCACTCCATGTAATATTCTTATTTTCTCCTTGCAGCACCCTATTAACTTCACAAACGAGGCTAAGGCTCAGAAAGGGTAACTTTCACAGTGTCGGAATGAGATGACGAAGAGCTGAGGCCCCACTGCCCCTGCCCACTCACTGCACACACTCCACACTTACGTGCACAGTGACGAACACCAAACAACACAACCCACAATGCAGTCATCTTGCACTGACGCCCTTTTATGCAAATTATGACCAGCGAAGGGAAGACTACATCTGCCCCCAACACAAACATAAGAATAGCCTAGAAAGTGCATTCTATCATCATCTTAAGAAAAATGTTCCCAGTTTTCGGGAATGGATGCATACTTGTTTACTCCTGGGAGTGATGTTCCATTTGAACAAAACCCTTGTGGTGCAGGGAGTACGGTACACGGGGAGTCTGTCCCACTCTCTAGGAAGAGAAGGATCATGGGTGCCCCTAACATAACATGGTGGCTTACCACACTGGCTCCCATCCAGACCACTACTAATGTCAGTGCCTACTATGTGCCAACCAGACAACACAGGTCATCTCGTTACCCGCCACAGGCGTCAAGGGAGACAACATGGTATTCCAAACTCTGGAAAGCCAATGTGACTGAAACAGAGAAGGAAGGGAAACAAAATGAGGCTGGAGAGTAAGGGAAAGGCCAGACCATGCAATGCTTTGCCAGCCACTCTACAGATTTTTAAATTAATACCAAAAGCAAAACAAACAAAAAAGCTTACAAATTTAAGATTAAGATGCAGAAATAAAAACTCAATGGAAGGGTTATTGCATGAAGTTGAGCAAATTTCCCAAAAATTAGAACAAAAGGGAGTTAAAAAAACTGTGAAAAGATTTTTTTAAATTGGAGAATCAAAAGGAGTTCCAAAGAACGGTGAAAACGATAGAGGAGAAATGTAAGATATTATTCAAGAAAAGATCCAAGAAGTGAAGGGCATGAGTTTACAGATCGTAAGGGCCCTCTGAGTGCCCAGTATAACTGATGAAAAGGAACCCACACCAAAGAATCACTGAAATTTCAGGATCCTTTACTCCAGAAAGGGATAAAAAGAGACCATATGCAAAGGATTAAGTATTAAAATGGTTTCAGATCTCTCACCAGGAACACTGAAAACAGAATCAACGAAACAAAGTCTGAAGGAAAATTATTTCCAAACTCAAATGTGAGAGAATAAAGAACATGTGATCAGATGTGCAGTATCTTGAAAAAGGTACTCTTCCTCAGAAAGCTACTGGAAAATGTGTTCCAGTCAAGTGAGAAGTAAACCAGGAAACAGAAGAACGGGGTACAGAACATGCGAGAGGTTAAGGGAATTCTCAGGATGATGAAGGGATATTCCAGGAATACAGCTGTGTACAATGCTTAGAGGCCAACCCGTCCCAGTAAAGCAAGTCAAAAGGCCCTGGGAAAATGTGACTGTCTTCGAATGTTTGGAGCTACCCCTGTGGTAGGAAAGAATGTATAGAAAACATTTTTAAACTACAAAATGTTCTGCCAACAGTACACATTATTATGGTAGGACCCAAAGGATAAAACTGAAACTGACTGGTAGATGCCACAGACAGAACCATAGTTCAGCTCGCTAGGGAAGAGGCTTGTAAATGGTGAAAGAAGTCCTCTAAGGTGGGCTGGGGTACCCCTGCAGGTACTCAGGCAGAGAGTGATGGCAATTTATAATGAGACAGGCTTCCAAGGGGTAGCTGGACTGGATGATGAATGTGTATTTCCATCTAAGTATTCTATAATGCTTCTATAGATGCTCTGAAAAAAAAGAGGCAGTAAGAAAAAAGGAGAGCAAAAAAGTTAACGATACCTTTAAGGCTAAGTTTGACTGGATGTGCTTCTTTACTCAGGAACCAAATTTAGAAGCTGGAATATGTAAAAGCGATTCTAGTGTACTTTTTTGAGCAACAATCCTAGAAGTCAGGATAGACAACATAGGCATAAAATATGAACAAAAGATGATATGTAATTTGGGATCATTTAAAATCCCTCCATGAGTTTTACACTTTAGCATGTCAAAACTGACAGCACTAAAGCATTATAGAGTTGTTGTGAGAATTAGATGAATTAGTATCTATAAAGAGGTTAGAAGAGTGTCTGGCACACTGGAAGACTGTGTAGTATTAACTATTACTATGGGTCAGTATAAACTTGGATTAAAGAACATGGAATCCAGACTGCCAGGATTTGAATCTTTTGACTCCACCACTTGCTAGCTATACAGGCAATTGACCGAACCTCTCTGACCCTCGGTTTCCTCATCTGTAAAATGTGGATGATAGTGTACCTATTTCACAGGACCGTTGTGAAGATTAAACAAATTAACATGTGTGAAGTACTTGGAATAATGCCTGACATACTGTAAGAGCTACGTAAGTGTTAGATATTGTTACTATGAAATGGCAGGTAAAACTGCCTTTCTAGTTTAAAGTTCTTTCAAAACTCTCAACTCAAAGAATATGACAATTAGTGGAACAAATGTCTTTCTGAAAGTAAGTGCTAGCTGTGAAGTGTATTTGTCAAATGAATCATGCTTTCCTGTTGCCAGATATTGCAAAATTGGAAATGTATGATTACATGAAAAATGGTGGTTACAAATCACATTTTTTTAAAAGTCCAAAAGAAATATACATAAAAGTGCTCTAAACTGCTTTTCCTAAATTATATAAAGGAAAAACCAAAACTACTGTATTTTTAGAATACAAACACTACACCAGAAACTGAATTCTTTTCGAACTAGCTCCACAGGAAAGAGAGGTGAACCCTGAGAAGTTGCCGGATTCTAGCAGTTTGTAAAAAACAGAGCAGCTTGATTTCTTTTCTGCTCTCTTATTTTCCTACTCCAAATAAATATCAGTGAATGTGAATATTAAATATATGCATCATCAGTCCAAGTTAAAAGAACTAACCCTCTTGATATCACTTAGTACTGATTAAAAATACATATGTAATGCTGTAAGTCTCACATACAACCCATTTTCTTTCTCACTATAATCTTACAAAAGAAAGGATGAAGAACACCAAGGGACCAAGGAAAGAACTCTAGAATATTCAAATACCTTACCTGAATGTTACTGCTTTCACAAGGAATGACACTGCTTTCTGCGAGAGGTGACATGCACATGTGAGAGTTTTCAATACTGAAGGCGATCCCACTCACAAAGTCAGTCATGGGTAAACTCCTATTATCAACGGGCTCCTTAATCCAAGCGGTCTCATCTGCTATCTCTATGGGATCGACCATATCCACAGTGTTATTCTCCTTCTCACTTTCCACATCCTGCAGCAGTGCCAATTCTTTCTCAGAAGCACCGGACTGGTTCTGGGTAATAGACATGGCGGTCACTACCAAGTGCGCGCCGTGTGGACAAACGTCACCATCCAGCTGCGGCAGGTGGACTCCAGCCGTGCCCGTGGCGAGGGAGGAGGCGTCTGTGGAAGGAACATCTGCCTTGTCTCCTTCATCTTCGCTGTGAGCCTCGAGAGCAAAAGGTACCCGAATCAGTGCGGGCCGATACTTAGCACCCCCTGTACACATCTCAAGTCTCATAGGAGACCAATTTTTAATTGGTGAGCAGCCATCTATATAAGGACTTCTGATACACGGATTGGTAATTCCATGAGAATTTGTTCCAGACGAAGCATCAGGAGAATGGAAAGTTAACTTCCTTTGCTCTAAAAGATTGGGAGTGGAAAAAAAAAGATTGGGAAGGAAAAAAATCACATCATGAAAACATGGACATGGGAAAGCCATTACTAAATGGTCATCATCATGTTTCATGGCAGAAAAACTGGATTTCTCTAACAGTGGTGTTGTTTCCTGAAGTGAAATTTTGGTGTTAAAAATAATAGCAGAAATGAATGTGTATCCATAAATAGGGTGAGGCTCTTCAAAAATAATTTCTCTGGCACTTTGCCTTTTTCAGTTAAACAAAATATCTTATTCCCTGAGAATTATTTCCTCACAAGCATATTGCTACTATAACAATGTTGTTCACATCCAAGATAATAGAACAAACCAGCTGATAGCTGCAAATTAACAGCTGTACCTGATAAATGAAATATGTAATAATCTATTTGTGTTTATGTAAAATACTATAAGCAACATTAAAAGGCAAACAAAAAACTGCAAAATAATATTTGCAACAATAAAGAGCTTAACAATGGTAAACGAAATGATCAAAATGCCTTAAAAGTTAATAATTTTTATAGCTTCGTTAGCTTAATAAAAACAAAAGTTTAAAAAAATGGGCAAAAGCGTATAAACAATCCTCCCAATGGTAAATGAACACATGAAGTGTTTGGCCACACAAATAATAAAAAATATGGAAATTAAAGCAATGAGAGACCATTTGTTGAACAAAAACACTGAAGTCTGAACTAATAATCCCCCCAAACAAATGACCCATAAACATTTGGAAAAAGTTCAACATTGTAATAATCAAAGACAAGAAAATTAAAGCAGTAAGAGAGCTTTTTGTAATGTACCAAATTAACAAACATCAAAAAGAATGGTAAGACCAGTGTTGCTAGATGGGGGAAAAAATGACTTTTCACACACCACTGATGAAAATTTCAATTGGTACAACTTCTTATGAAAAAAATTTGATAAAATTCCTCAAGAGCCTTAAAAACAGTCATCCCTTTTCACCAAATAATTCCACTTCTGAGAATTTAACCTAAAGAAATAAATATGTACAATACAATGTATATGCAAGGAAAAATTAGAAATAATTTAAATGTTTATCAATGATTGAAAACAAAAGATACATCCGTGAAATGGAATATCATATAGTGATTCAAAATCATGGTTTCAAACAATAATAAATGACTTGAATGACCTACGAAAATACTCCTAATAGAATGCTTTGTGAAAAAAGCAGGATATAGAACTATGTGTGTGTGTGTGTGTTCATATATGTGTGGAGATATATACACACGTACATATATAAAAGGAAGACTAAGAAAAATAGTTTTCAGTTTTCCAATTTTATTTACTATGAATAGGTTTTGTAAACTGTGAATAATTTTTAAGAAGTGCTATAATTTTTTTCAAGGGGAAACTGACATATTGCAAAGAAAAATATGTAAATTCCCACACACTACCTAAAAACTTTACTCAAACAAATATATCTTTACACAATATCAATATGAATATCTGATTACCAAAGTCTGAACCTACACACTGGAAGGCATACCGAAACCAACTTATCTCTACAACAGCCATCTTTCTTTGATTCTGCTTGTAAGATGTTTGGTATAAATACTGCTAGTCAAATTACCTGTATCTGACATGAGAGCAGAACTTGGCTGAGAATTTCAGTCTTTGAAAGTAAATTGTTCCTTTTGTAAAAAAAAAAAAAAAAAAAAAAAAATCCAAGTTTCTAAATTTTAAAAGGGTGAGTGGTCATTTGGAGCTCTGTAGTTAGAACAAGCTAAAAAGAGACTCTTTAATAACAAATATTGACAATATAAAATTTTAACTGGGGGTTGTATTACAAGACATACCTGAGAGTGGTGTCTTTCCTATTTGAAATGCAATTGGTGAGAAAGTGGGTGAAGAAATAGGTGAAGGACTGGTTATGCTTCCCAAACTGTATTTTTTTGCACTACCCTGAATAGGGCTAGAAGAAAACTGCCCCTGTGATAAAAATAAATAAATAAAATTACACGGTTCTCTTCCTTAGCTCTGTTACACCAAGTGCTATTTATCTTTATTTTTGAAACACATTCATAAACTAGGTTGTATAACTTTGGTTATTCACCAGAAAGCAAGATGCCACCTTTGCTCTGTGGCAAAAGGCAAGACACCAAAAGGCAGGCCCACAGACACAGGAAACAAACTTATGGTTACCAAAGGGGAAGGTGGGGAGGGATAAATTAGGAGTTTGAGATTAACATATACACACTACTATATATAAAATAGATAATCAACAAGGACCTACTGTATAGCACAGGGAACTCTACTCAGTATTTTGTAATAACCTATAAGGGATAAGAATCTGAACAAAACAGATATATATGGATGTATAACTGAATCGCTTTGCTGTACACTTGAGACTAATAAAACATTGTAAGTCAACTATACTTTAATAAGAAAAAAAAGGTAAAAACAGGAAACAAAACAAAACAAAAAAAACACGCCAAAAGGCACGGCATCTTGTAACGAGGATAGTTAAGAAGACTGTTCCAAAAATTCTGAAATAGAATATACTAGATAAGATAAACTATAAATGCACCATATTTACACAAACCAAGTAGCAGTCTATGAAAAATTTTAAGTTAGTCCACTAACACCAATCTAGTTGTGTTATACTGAAAATCTTCCGAAATTCAGTAAGTACCTTACCCTGAAATTCCTTGAGACTCATTTACCTCTAAATACAAAATTGGAGAGTCTGACCAAAAACATTCCTATACCTAATGACAAAATGTGAACTAGGCTAATCCGCATGAAATATAAAACCCAAAAGACAGTCATTCCTCCTGACAGCAATAGGAGCATCTAGGTCCAAGATGCCTAGAGCCAACCAACCAGCCACTTGGTCCACTTCTTACCGAACTCGGGGTCTGCACAGGGCTCCTACACTGCACAGGAGATAAATCTATTGAATAAAAAACCTCAAGTGATGCTTCAGCACCACTACGAGGACTTCTGGGAGAAGCTGGAGGTAAGGAGTCAGAGATACTTCCGTTGCCATCTAAAAAGAGCTTTCTTCTGAGGGATGAAGAACTGAGGTTTCCAGGAGATTGATCTGCAAATTCATCAGCTCTAAAATAGTCACCTATATTTAATATTAACAGAATAAAAGGCAGAGCTAGTCATTTGGAAGAGCAATTATATTTCAGTTGTCTGATGTTTTAAAAACCAGTCTATATGTTTGAATTGTTTTCCAAAAAGAGGGCAAAGTTTAACTGCACAGGTGCTGCTTGAAATCTGAAACGATTCCTTCTTTTTTTAGTGCCTCATTATTAGTATGGGTAGTGCCAATAAGATGTGCTCATGAATCGTTTATGTCTATAGTTAAGTTCACTATGATAAAAAGGCTAATTCAGGCCATATTAAAGAAAAATGAGAAATTTCAGGACGGCTTCCCCACTTCTTTAGAAAGAGGCATTGCCACAGATTCCCATTTACCAAAAGCCATTAAAACAAAACCTTTTATTTAAGTTATTAAAGGTTTAAACAAATACAATACTTACCTAATACCTTTTCTAAATTAAAATCCACAGGAAGAGACAGCAATGTCTGGCAAGCAGCTGGAAGCAAGCAGATAAACACTAACATGGTTAAATCAATGCAAGTGTATCCCAGGCAGTTTAGCATGTGCTTCCCCATCAACCATCTCCCCATGATGCTCCAGACAAACTGAATTATTTACTTTACGCATCCCTTTCCATAACATGCCACCTTCCTGTTTCCCACACTTTCCAGCACTTTCCAGATGTAAACCTGTTAATGGTAAAAGTTAACTCCTGGCTGTGCTGCTGGCACTTGTATCAAAAAAGAAGCCAGCCTATATATATTTGGGGATAGATTTCCCAATATTAACAAATTTTCAAAAGAATGCCTTCCAAAACCAAAATTCGATTCACATGATTTGAACCACAAAATAACACACTATTGCCACTTCGCAAACATGGCTGGATATATCTATTCTAACTGTTTCTCAAGTTCAGCTCTCATATAGCTTATTCATAAAAAGTAAACAACTTCAATTCCAGAGTGAAGTGTTATCACATGCACTGAAATTAACATCAAATGTCGCTTAATATGGAACATACTTCTTTTCCAATTTACATTCATACTCACCATTGCTTGTCTCAGAATGTATGGTCAGCTTTCTTCCAATTGGAGATTCATTATTGATGTTAATACCTGTAAAACATTTTAAGTGAAAAATCTTACATTTTCTGTTCTTCATTTACTTTAGGGTTACTTTTTCCAGAGTAAAAAAATGAAGTGTGGAAACTTTTACATTTAAAAAATAAATGTCTGCATAGGTAAGTATATAACTTGGCATGTTTCTGCTAAGTTTGTTTGTTTGTTTATTGATTAATTGATTGATTGTCAACTTTGAGGAAGCATAAGGATAAGACTTAAGGATTACCACAGCAAGTAAGGCGGCACCAAGAGATACTTTTTAGGGAAAGCAGCGTTGCTCTCCATGACGTCAACCTTAAAAGGTTGGGGACACATGTTAGTCAACGCCAATGTCCTCAAACAGATCCTCTGTTGCTTGATGCTTTTCCAAAATGGAAATAGATAAATTGTTGGAATTAAAGCGCCAGGCCATTCTGAAAGAAACTGAAATTTGATCAATAAAACCGTGCTCAGTTTTTTTTTTTTCCCCAAGAGAGGAGTCAAAAATATGGGTGCGAATAATTTTTTTAAAAATCTGAAGTTAATGACTAATATTAAGCTTCTTAACTTGAAAAAGCACCAGGTAGCAAATAAATGGGTGAAAAAATAAAATAAAAAAATAGAATTCTAATTCAAATGCCTTCTCTGCTGTAGGCAGTGTGACCTTCTAGAAGGCAAATGCAACCAAGGCGCTCTGCTGAGAAAACCCCTGTAATGTCCTTGGTCTTTAGGCTGGAGTCCAAACACCTTAATGGTGTAAATGAAGCCCTTCCAAAACCTTGTCTCTGTCTCTAGCACCGCTGTCCTCCAACCGAACATTATCTGAATACCTTAAAAAACAAACAGGTTCTCTCTCTCACCTCTAGGTATTCCTAATATTCTTTCCTCTCTGACTTTTCTGCCCCATTCCCCGAGTCCGGCTAACTCAAGTCTCCGCTTAAACTGTGTCTTCCATCTTAGATCAGACAGGAGCATTCTCACACCACTTTTCAACTGTATTGCAAGTGTTTTCTTGGTTGTTTCCTCTAAAAGGACTTCATAGATAACTTTAAGACCACAATCAAATGAGGAAAAATGGATGGATTTGATTACACCAAAATAAGAATTTCTAGGCAACCAAAGACATCAAAACAAAAGTAGCACATATGTGACCGGAGATGACATGTGAAATGTTTAGAACTAAGATAACTACAAATGTAACTACAAGGTATCTTAGAAATTAAAAGGAAAAAGAAAGAGACAACAACTCCAATAGGAAGGAATTAGAAATAGGCATTTTACAAGAGAGGAAATAAAAAGGCTGTTAATATATGAGAAAGGAAAATTAAAACCATCATTTAGAATGTCAAACAACCCATGAGAAAGGCAAAAATGTGAAAGCCACATACTGGCAGGGATGTGGGGATATGGGAACCCTAGGCACCGCGGGTGGCTGTGCAGACCGTACAGTCGTTCTGGCGAGCAGCCTGGCACCGCACGGTCAAATCAGAAAGCACGTAGCCTGTAACTCAGAAATCCTCAGCCTACGTATAGTTCCCAGAGAAATTCTCGTTCAAGTCCATAAATAAAAACGCAGTGGGTAGTAAAGTCATTGAAGCACCTTGCTGCATAAATACTGGTAACAGTAAAAATTGACCGCATAAGCTAATGTGTACAAACAAAATCATTTTTCCCCCTGACTCACCATTGTCTTTGTTATTCTTCGGGTAAATAACACTGAGCACTTACCATGTGCTAGGTACATGATCTTCGAAGTATTATCTCATTTCATCATTTCATAGGGAAGGAGAGTGAGGCACAGGAAAGCTAAGTAGTTCACACAGCTACTAAGCTATACTGGGCACGACTCAAACCCAGAGGGCATTACTCTAGAGTGAGGGTCAGCAAGTGATAGCTCACGAGACAAACTGGGCTGGTTGCCTATTTTTGTAAATAAAGTTTTACTGGAACACACCCACACTCGCTCATTATGTATCATCAGGGATACACTTTCATGGTAAAGCAGTAGAGTAGACTGGTTGCAACAGAAATTGTATGGTCTGCAAAGCCTAAAATATTTAATATTTGGTCCTTTACAGACAGAGGTTGCCAATCTCTACTCTAAGGCAGTGTTTTCCAGAACTTTTTCTGTGATGATGGAAATGTTCAATATCCATGCGGGCCAATATGGTCACCACTAGGTGTGGCTACTGAGCACCTGAAATGTGAACGTATGACCAGGAAACTAAAATTTCAATTTTAATTTATTTAAATGTAAATAGCCACATGTGGCTAGTGGCTACCATATGTCAAGAACTGTAAAGGGTCTGACAGGTTAGCATGTCAACGTTGCACAGATGCTGGCTGAAGAAAGGAGGCTTCGGGTCACAGACAAAGGGACTTCATTATTCTCAGCACAGCAGGCAACACGAGCTTCATGTCCACGTCAGGGGGCTCCCTTTGCCCCCTCAGTCCCAAGGAAGGGACATGAAAGAGCCCAGGTGGATACAGCACACACAGAGGGTCTGTGCCCCAGCTGAGGAACCCTAAGCACGGGAAATCCCATTCTTTATAAGCTGCAAGCAAACCTGCCCCAGAGGGAGGTGTTACCATTACTGTACTAGACAGCCAAACAAACCTGCCCTCTGCTCCAGAGGGATACTCTGTCTCTGTTTTCCAAGGATGTTCACCATACAAACATCCTTGAAAATACAGTCTGGATCAAAACCTGTCCGTGCCGCTCTTCATGAGATGTATAGAAATGCGAGACCCACGGAGAACCGAACTATCTCCCAACACCATCGTAGATAGCACAGGCCTGCACACCCCCTCCTACCCCCGCCAATTAACCACTGTACTCTGTCGTCATGGGCTTGATGGTCACACCAAAGAGACTGTATGTAGTATTTTTAGCATCTTCCTGATCTGCCTCACTTTAACTAAAACAGGATACTTCGAATATAAAATGATGTTATAAAAAAGATCACATAACAAGGTTGATTTACCTGTTCAAAAATCCAACATTAAAAAACTGGGGGGAAGAAACCTACTATCTATGAATACGTCACCTTGGATATAGAATTTTAGAGCTGGGAGGGATGTTAACACACAACCATCTAGTTTAACCTCTTGATTTTACAAATGAAAAACTGAGGCCTAAAGAGATTGAAAAAGTTGATCAAGGTCACCCCTTCTGGTTTATAATACGGAAGGTCTACAACCCAGGTCTCCATCCACTACTGCATGCCACCTTTAGTTTGCAACGATTCAGAATCTGAACTGAGAAATGCTTCCTTTTAAATCCAGGTTCTGCCACCGCATCATATCTGTAACCTGGGACAAGTGCTCTAACCTTTCTAAAACTAGATTTTCTCACTTATAAAATGAGACCAATAATAGCACCTACTTCATATGAGCTGTTGTAAGGAATACTGAAAGCACTTAACACTGGACACATGAAAAGTGCTCAATCCATTTTTTCTATATTGTGTTTTTGATAAAGAATGGAACAAATATTCCCTCTTATACTGAGAGCATAATTAATGTATGCTACACAGAAGAGCGGGCAATTCCACCGAAATGAGGGATGCATATAAACAAGTAATACTTGAACATTGCTCACAACTCAAAGGGCAGTGAGAGCAAATATAAGATAACCATTTCCTAGAGGTAGAAAAATATTTGAAAGATTACTGGCTTGCTCTTCAACTTCCTTTTTAATTTTGCAGATAATCAGCTGTATTACATTGTCCCAGAGGTCCTATAAATGCCCATCCTTCCTCTACTATTATAAGAAACCAGGAAATTAGCAAAAAGCAAAGCAATTTAAGGATTTCACCTAAAAAAATTAACCTTCAAAATCACTGCAAAAATTAATTCAGCTCTATATTCATTCAATACCAACTATTTCTGCATCTACAGATCCTCTATAACCATCATTATAACTGATATTCACAATGATTATGAAGAGAAAGTTACATTCAAAATAGAATGGCCAAAAAAAAAAAGAATTTAGTAAATTTTAGTCAAGTTTTGAATCCTAACTCTTAAATAGTTAAATCCTCTGGTATCCAGAAATTTAATTTATAGCAAGCTTCCTACCAAAGCAGATAAACTGACACTCACTATATGTTGTTTTACATTTATTGCTTTTGATTTTTATGATTTTTTTTTTTTATGATTTTTATTCAAACAATTTTTAACACACTCACATTTACTGGAATCATACTCTGAAAGCTGTTTCCCTTCATGATCAGTCCAAGGAGAGGGTACGATGACATCCTTAGTGAAAAACTAGGAAAATTAAAGTCATCAAATTAGGCATATGAAATATGAAAAGGCAGCTGTGTTAAATAACCATCAAACATGTTACATACTGACTTTATAGTTATATTTTAAAATTTAATACTTAAAAGCACAAATGAGCAAAGGTAAAATGGAAGAAGTTTAAAGTATATATAAAGAAAAATTTTAGTACTTCAAATCAACCACTTAAATTTGCAAATTAAGCTAAGGGCATTAATCATAAAGAAAATATTTTTCATTTCTCCCCCAATTTTTTTGGAGACGAGGGGGAGGCTGACAAAAGGGAGGATGAAGAGGGAAGGAATAAATGGGGATAAATGTATACGTGGAAGCCGGTATCAATAGTGTGCTGGAGCTGGCGTCCTGACTCTCAGGATCTAATTATTAAAATTTCAGGAATTCTGTGTATCAGTTATCAAACAAAGCCAATATTAAAATTAAAATTAGGTAAACTTAAATAAACTATATTAAAAATAAAGGTAATAAAAACTCAAAATCATCATTTGCTAATTATTTTACTACATTTACCAACATCTATGCTCTTGAGGTTAATTATGTCTTTTGTGTCTGTGTGGTAGAATGCCTACACGTAATGGTGTACTGCTACATTTCTTTCCCCATTCAGTGAGGTCACATCACTAACTTGAAATTGGCCATGGTTGGAGTATTCACACTATGGACAGCAGCAATCACTAAAACTCATACTCCTCCCACAGTCAGAGGGCCTGTTGTTAATTTACCAGCACACCACTGGCCAGTATACTCAAATGGAGATACAGCATTTGGATAAATGTGTTTCCTCTTTCATTCTGGATATAAAATTAATCAAGCCTAAGACAGTAAGCAATACAGTATTTTCCCCTCCCCTCTCTATGTTTTGGAGGTAACTCAGAACATTTTCTTCATATTTTGCTATACCTATGACAAAGAACTAACTTCCTTGACTAAACTGCCTATGAAAACATGAAGAAAAGATGTTGAAAAAAGGAGGGGGGGAGGGGGAACAGAGATGACACAGACAATTCCCAGAAAAAAAGGAATATAAAAGACCCACAAACTCATGAAGCAAAGTATAAGTTCACTGAGAATGAAAGAGATACAAATCCAAATAACAAGATGAAATTTTTAAAGTAATAAGAGTAGCACAAATTAAGAAGTCTGATAATAGCCAATATTGCAGATATGAGAAAACAGGCAGTCTCATAACGTTGCCAGGAGAATAAATTGGTACAACCTTTTGGGAAGATAATATGGCAAAATCTACCAAAAGCTGAAAACACAAACCCTCTGACTTAGCAAGTTCACAAAGATATATGTACAAGTGTGTTCACTGCAGCATTATTTGTGATAGAAAAGAACACTGAACGCAACCTACACATCCGTCAATAGGGGCTGGATTAGGTTATGATACATTCATACAGTGGAATACTATGTATGCTATTTACTAATAACTGGTACGTGCTGATAATCAAAAAAAAATTCTAAGAAATTATTAAGCAAAAAAGTAAGAGGCAAAACAGTATAAGAATGATGATCCTACTTACGTGCAAATATTTAAAGGGCATGTGCTATTATCATAAAACGAATCTGAAAGTATACTCAAGAAATTTTACAGTAATTACTTTTAAGGAGTGAGACAGGGAACAAGAGCTCTTCATTTTCATTTTATATTTTTTCTTTGCAGTTTGTTTTTGTTTTTATTATGTGCATGTATCTATTGTATTTCACATGTATACGTATGAATTTAATTTGTTGTTGATACATTAACTTCTGCTACATTGGCCCTAATCTTCATTCTGAATTCATTTTAAGTTTTCTCCTGAATTTCCCTTTAAAATTAAGTCGAGAATTCGAAAGAGAAAGCATACTTCCCAAAATGTTGGGAAATGGGAAAGAGTCTGAGAATATTCAACTGAGGAGGAATCAAGTGACTGGATTAGAATGAAAATTTTGAAGTTATTAGATAGATTAAGAAGTAGATAACGTTTGTCAGGAGTAAAGCATATGAAACGATTTCCCAAGAAATAGGCTGTATCTGAAATATGGGGGCCAGCACATCACTGGATCTCTGAACATGCCATAGCTGAAGTCTTTTGGGGTGCAGAAGATCCAAGTGCAGCAAAGGAATAGAGGTGGGCAGAGGGGGCTAGTGAGGGGAAAAGGAAAAACAAAAAATGCTGCCATGACATGAAGACTTTTGAGCAAATATCTAGATAGACAACCTTTATACTCTAAGAGTTCAGCAAACAAAGAAAGCAAAAAGTGAAAAACTAAGTTCATTAGTTTTATTAAGAAAAAAAAAAACCTACCTTTGGGATATACTTTTTCTATGTAGCAGTATATTATATTTCATGAAATATATTCTATGTCTTAAAAATTCAAAGAACTAACAAGAACAGAAGATAAAACCGTTACTGAGGCCCATCTAGACTTTCAAGGCTTGAAAATATTCAACTTGCTCTATGTAAACTCCAACTTGAAACAATGGTTTGTGCTCATCCAAGGCACAAGGAAGACCAACTGTGCTAGGCCGTGAGAATGAAAAGATGAACAAACACAATACTGGCCAAATAAGAATTCAGGCTGGGGGAGAAAAGCACTCAACCGGTCATTACAATGAGAGGCGCTGGGACAGCTCAAAAACACTGGTCTTAGGGGAGCTCTGAGAGGGACTGGGGACGGGGAGGCTGGTGTGGGAGCTGGGACAGGAAAGGATCTGAAGGAAGTCTTCCTCTCTTAGAGGTGCTGTGCACGCAGAATCGCTGCTTAACTAGCTTCGTGATCAGTAACAGTTTTAAGTTACCTCTTCAATGGCTTTTTGTCTTTGGTCTTCCACATCTTTATCTATTCTATACAGAGATAAAGAAGAAAAATAACCATGCCATTACTTCAGCAGATTGAACATTTAAAATAATAACCTTTCAAAGAAATCGTTTCTTTCCCCGTTGGAAACTGGCAAATGTTAAGCTCATTTTAAAAGAAAAATTGGGACCTTATCACATTTCGTAAATGACAGTATTTAGATATTCATTCAGCCTTGTGCTGTTAGGCCTACCTCACCCCCCCTTTCCATTCACAGTTGGAATGGAATAATATTTTCTTTTAAAAGGCTTATATTGATACAATTTTTAAATTACTATTAACAATGTAAAGAAAGTAATTTGAATAAACTTTGCCCTTTAATCACCACAAATTAAGAAGTATGTCACTCCACAGAAATCTAAATATTGTCCAAATTCTTTTTCTTCAATTATAGCAAGTTTATCATAGTCATAATTTTAGAATCAACTCTTACTCTGAAATAAAAGGAAAAAAAACTATCATCCTTACAGTTCTAAATAAACAGGCAAAATTATTAATTCTGAAATGAAATATCAACAATATAAAATTTGAAATATAAAATATAAAACTTTGTCCAAACAAATTCTTTTTTTCCCACTTTGATACATTATGCAATTATAGCACCCCAAATTTATCAGCTGTTAAGATTTAATATAAATTGTCGGGTCTCAAGCACAAGGCATATATTTTCCAAGGACTCAACAGTTAGCCTTGTAGGACCACCTCTTTTTTTTCGGCCAAGCAGCCGTGCAGTTTGTGGGATCTTAGTTCCCTGACCAGGGATTGAACCTGGGCCCTCAGCAGTGAAAGCACAGAGTACTAACCACTGGACCACCAGGGAATTCCCAGGGCCCACTTCTTTAATCTGTTCCCAGAAAGAATATTTGCTTACCATCAATAAGTTGGTAAGACACTTTTTTCTCTCCAAATTTTTTCATGTATAACTTGCAGCTTAACAAAGCTTATAATAATGTACGTGTATTAGAAATTAAAATCAAGTGGATCTCTCAAATAAGGGAATTGTGAGAAAACAGACTGCAATGATAATCCACATATCTCAGTTTGAACAGCCATTTTGAGATGACTAACTCAGTTCTCTTCATCTTATTGTGGACATAAACAAGTCAAAATGACAGGGCATAACAATAACAGCGTACAGTATTAGTAAGCTCTGATCTAGCAATACTTCCGCTGCTTCATCAGAGGACTTTAACAACCTGAAATATTCAAGTGATGGCTAGAAGCAGTGAAAATCAGTTTGGCCAAACACTGTAGAGCCTGATCATGGAAGGTTCTAAGGAGTCATATAGGGCAGGGTATCCTGACCAGCATGATGCATGCAGGGTCCAGTATTACAGGTATGCCCTGAATGGACCCTTGGTGGGCAAGGCAGGGAGGAGCTTTCAGGACTGTTCACCTCCTATATGGACAGACTCATTTGTTTATACCAGGATGATTTGCAGTTCTCATTTTTATGTGTAGCATGGCGTGAAAAAGGTGGAAAGCACTGAAAGAGGGAACTTGGGTTAGAGAGGAAGAGACACTGGAAGCCTTTGCTTATTTCTAAGAATGAATCAACATGTTTTAAGAGTATACTCACTATCCTTGGTAGAAGCCATAACCATTCACTGAATTACATGAGGAAGTTAAATTCAATCAGGGTCTTTCCCCCTCTTCTATGTTACAGGTCTATCTACTGAAGTACACCAAGATTCTTTTCATAAACCTGCTCAAACAATACAGGATTTACTAGTAAGTACAGAAATGCTGTGTCACAACTTTGTTGACTACAGGGCAGGAAGAACCTCCTGTACTGCTTCAGTGCTCCCTACGGTGCCTCACAGTGTTCAACGAATCTCTCTTGACTGTCCATGGTTCAATATACTGAAGAGAGGAGGCGAAATATAGCACACGGTTTGTGTGAAACAAAAAATTCGTCTCATTCGTGACACGTTTGCTTTCAGATATTCTTTCCACCTTCTCTCTCAAAGGTATTATCTAGTGTGAAGTTAAAATCTTTCATGCTCTATCCCCATTCTAGTCCCTTTCTATAGCACTTGGGATGTGCATTAATTAATTATGAGGGGATGGTCCAAGCTATCAAGCCAAAAGAGGAAGGGGTAGAAAAGCCAGATGAATATTTGCAAGAGCATCTCAATACGTGTACATCTTTGTGCGATTAAATTCTAGTTAAAGGGAAAAGAATTATTCATTATCTTAGACCGATAACACATGTACCTTAGTACCAAAAATTAAAAGCTGATCATATCAGGATTTGATTGTTTCAAATATAAAAAAAAATCAAACTATAAAACTGACATCAACAAAAGAGTCCCTCAAACTATTACTGACTACTGCTATCTGTAATTTGTAATTACAGATGACTGCAGTTGGTAATCAAAAAGTATGCATGTTCCCCCAAAGAAGTGTATGGTCTCACTACATTAGGCATCATTAAGTAACAGGAGTCTAAGACACACTAGTACTTGGAAATCTATACAACACATCAACAAAAGCATTAGTTAGGGCTGCTCTGACTACTAGGCTGATAATGTAAATCAGATCCCCAAGTGTCAAAGCTGGATGATGTCTAGAAAAGCCCTCTCTGTTGATAATGGATACTCTTCCATTCAATGTGTCTTAACTTGGTAAAGGGACTTTAAGCTTCCCTAAATGTAGGTGGTAATAAAACAGCATTTTACTCTATCCCATACCACCAAAAAGGAAAACAAAACAAAAATTCAATGGCAGAAGTCACAATCATGTACAAAGATACAGATTTCAAAATGCCCTTCCTTCTACCAAGTGCTGGGGAAGCAAAGGTGTCCCATAAGTAGCAGAGGGAGGAAACTGTCTCTAAAAGAAAAGGACTCCTACCCAGATCTGGAACTGTTAGCAAGGGAGTCTTGCTGGATGTAGTTCTTTGAGCTCACTCTTTATTTAGATAAGATAAATCTGTATCATAATTTTTCCTCCCTGATTTCTTTACAAATAAAAATATTCAACCTTGGAATTTCCTGTCTCTCTTCACTGGAGAGTACGTTATTACACTTAAGTGCGAAAAAAGAAAACTTACCGAGAACGACTTAAGTATAAAGCTTGACGATGAATGTCTTCTGGGTCTATTTCTACAGGATTTATTACGGCTAGTTGATCAATAGACCATCTAAATTCCCCTGGAGTCTTAACAAAAGAAAGCGATTTTATGAGTAAAAGTATACTAAAATAGTTCATCAAAACTAACTTCAAAACTAAGCTAACTTCAAATGTCAGCTTCAAAACTTAATGTGATTGGTTATAATATAAAAATATCTTACAGCTCATATTTTAAAATTTGACTTTATTACTAAATTAAATGGCAAATGGTAACCAAATCCCACTAAATCAACTGACTTGACTGTATCTCTTTAAAATATCCAAGTCTTCCCTCTGGGTGATTGTTTAAATTACATAATAATAGAAAAGTCACAGAGTATTAAAGGTATAGAAATTGCACAATTAACACTCATCAGTGATGCAACATGACCAAGTAAAACTAAAAATCTCTTAGAGTTATCAAGTCTTTATTTTCACCAAGAATGAACTGAAATTAACCAAAGTCTTAAATACAGAAGTGCCTGCAAAAGCTCATAAAATAGGTGATCCTCAAAATAATTATGAGTGGTAACCAGTGCTGCTTTTCTATATTCAACTGCCCACTACACCAAAAAACTTATCCAAATCCTAATCTGTAAATTCAGAATATATTTTTGAAAAATCAGGCTTAAAAACCCAAGATGTCATGCATTCTTGCTTTGAGGATTAAGTTGCAGTCATTCTGTTATTTTTATTAAGACTAACTAAAATTTAATACTATTCAATTTAAAATCATGAGGTCAGATAATGACTCAGTATAAAGTGTATCACTGTAAAACTTTCCTCTAGTGCATAACTAGCTTCATGCTGATATGAATGTGTAGCTAGCATTAACAGCCACCCAGTTTACAGTTTCCTAGATAATTTACTAAGTTAAAAGATCAGACTTCAGGGAGATCAGCTCGGTGCTTTGTGACCACCTAGAGGGGTGGGATAGGGAGGGTGGGAGGGAGGGAGATGCAAGAGGGAAGAGATATGGGAAGCTGATTCACTTTGTTATACAGCAGAAACTAACACACCATTGTAAAGCAATTATACTCCAATAAAAATGTGAAAAAAAAAAAAAGATCAGACTTCAAAAGAACTTCTCCACTGTAGCCAATAACAGTAAAAATAAGCTGAAGAGATGAAGCCTTCCCTAATCTCCTAAAGAGCACGTTCCCTTCCATATCATCCTTGTGTTATAGCACATAACATATTCTCTTGAAGTTGCCAGTTTAACTGTGTCTATCCCATTAGAGTAGAGGTTGACTTCTTTTTAAACAATCTGCAAGCTAAGAATGAATGGGTGACAAAAATCCAAAAGAATATTAGTCATTTACGACATGTGAAAATTAAATGAAATTCAAATTTCACTGTCCATAAATAAAGCTTTATTGGAACACAGTCACATTTATTGTTTACATACTACCTACGGCCGCTTCTACAATACAAGGCAGAGGTGACTAGTTGTAACAGCAACCAGATGAGTTGCAAAGCCTGAAATATTTACTATCTGGCCCTTGACAGAAAAAGTTTGCTCACCCCTGGATGAGAGTATAAGCTCTTTGAGAATTTGTGTTTTATGACCCTGACTTGTTCAAGGTGTAACCTCTATAGCTAAGAACTCTACCTGACAAATAGCACTCAAATAATGTTTGTTGAATACTGAAGAATAATTAGATGACATAGTTTCTTCTTCATTATGGATTAGTACACATATCATCAACCATAGTTAACTAGTAGCACCCACAGCTGTAGGAAGCTAACATGCTATCTATTGAATAAAATAAAAAGAAATGCTAACTAAAAAAAAAAAAAAAATCTGGCTAAGTTATTTCTAGCCCAACCACTACATTATAATGAACATTACAATTAAAAAGAACATTCCAGATATGTGTGTTCCATGATAAATTTCCCACTTATCTTGTAAAGAAAGATAATTACATTTAAAGTTGTTTGGAAACACTAGTCAAGAATAACTTACTGGTAATTTTGTCGATTTAAAAACAGAAGGACTGGAGACAGTTTGTTCGTGGAGATTAGAATAATCACCAGGACTTTCAAAAGGATTTAAAACAGGAATTCTTCCTGGAGTTTCAGGTGTTATTTGCATTTTTGATTCTTTGACATCTCCCATAGCACAGAGAGAAAACTAAAAAGAAATCAGAAGTATGTATAATAAAAGTACAAAATTCCATAGACATTCATTTTGACAACTAAAATGTATTCAACAAACATACATTTCACAAAAAGAATAACTCAAAACCTAAGGCTCCTGGGCTTTTTTTTTATAAGTTTACACAAATGTGATCCTCTAAATAACCTTGAAATCTAGAGAGGTAAAGTATTAGTGACATAATTTTGCAGGAGAATTAACAAGTTCAGAGAAGTTAAGTGGCTTGTAAGTAGCAGTCAACCAAAGGTGAATGAGTTCAGGTCCGCCTTCGAGACAACTAAATGCTCCAATAGGCACAAAACCTTTTTCCACTAAAGAATTTATACCTACAGTTTTTTATTCATTATCTCAAGTCTCTACACACTTTGAACATAATTCGGATAGCCCAGCAATTCCCTAACAAACTGCAGTTACTAAACAATTATGAATAGCGAGCAAACAAGAGACCAGGAAGTCTCTGGTCTCTCTGTCCACGGGTGCCTTTCTTGCACATTAGCCCCCGTCAGAAAAGAATGACCGATTAGGGCTAGGAAATTAACCGCTTTGGGTTGCCTCTCCTCAAACACCCTTAGCGAAAGGCTAAGACCCCCAGGATAGAAGGCGAGACTGCATTATTTCCCGTCAAGGGGGGCTACAACTAGAGAAAAAGAACCCACTCCTTGGAAGGCTGATGCTGCAGCTGGCCTCCTCAAGTGAAGAACAGAAGAGGACACTCACGCCGGTGTCATCCCCAACCCTACTCGATCACTCTTTCTTGGCGCCCCCTCTTCCGCACCTACTCCCTGGCAGCTTCCACTCATCCAGAGGCGAGTGTGCAGGCCGGTCCGGAGCCGGGCTACGTGAGCTCTCCAATTCGAGACAGTAGGAAAGGCCAGGAACTACAAAGAACATACCTAGTGGTGTGTACAAATAGGAAGCCCCCCAAAGGGACTCCAGGGCGCTTCCGAGGTGCCAGTCCAGCTCCCACGACAGGCACAGACTCTTTAACTCCCCGCTTCCGCGCTTAGGCCAACCAGAGCACGGGCCTTGCGCGCGACTGGCCAATCGCGTCTCACCGCTGTCCGCGAACCAGCCAATCGCATTGAGGCCGCGTAGTAAATTCGAATGACAACTCCTCGCTTCGCATTCCTCCCGGAGTAACCAGGCTCCAAATTCAAATCAACGCAGCCTCACGCTGGCGAGGAGCGCCAGGGGCGGAGCCTGCCCGGCGTGAGCTGGGGACGCGCAGTGTGATTGCCCAGGAGAAAGGAAGGCGCTGCACTTCCGGGTCAGGCCCTTCGCTCGCGCCCCCCTTGGCCTCAGCCATGGCGAGTAGCAGCGGCGTCGGGGCGGCGGCGGCGAATCTGAATGCGGTGAGAGAGACCATGGACGGTGAGTGCCCGTGTCGCCCCCTTTACCTTGCCTCGGTTCCCCGGAGCCCAGGCGCTCGGGCGGGGGTGGGCCCACAAGGACTTCTGATCCACCTCCTGCTTAGATCGGCATCTTTGGAGATCCTCCCAAGGGACCCGCCAGGGCCGCAGTGCTGATGGCCCCATCCTTTGAGAGTCGTCTCTTCGCTCCTGGGTAGTTTGTCGCGAGTACGGCGTTGCGGACCCACGTCAGCCCGGCGAGCGCTCAGTCCCTCCCGCGGCAAACCCCGCGCGCCGCTCACATCCCGCGCCCCCTCCCCGTGGTACGCCCACCTCCCCGCGTCCTTCCTCCAGCGCGCTCATTCCACGCCCCCCTCCCGCGCAGGGTCCGCGCGCCACGCCCCCCTCCCGCGCAGGCTCCCCGCGTCCCTCCTTTGGTACCGGCCTCGCGCTCCCCGCCACCCCGCGCCGCAGCCAGTGCCCGGGGCGCCTCGAAAGCGCCCCAGACTGCAGGCCCTTTGCGGACAGTGGCCTCGAGTGTTTGGTCACCGCCAAGGCCTTTGTCTCTTGCACTTCAGCAGACGCGTTTTAAATACCCGGTGGAGGAGCAAGTTGTCCCTTCATCAAAGTTGCCCCAATTTCGTCTTGGAGCAGGTGATGCCGGTGTCTGGGGGGCTGCGGGCGTATTTATCCGTTTCGGAGCTTGGAGCACGCGGGTAAAGCGTACCCGCAAGTAGTAGGGAAAAAAAGCGTCTTGGAGTTGTCCTCTCTCTTCTCTCTTATGCCGGCCCTGCCACTTTATACGCCTGGTGGTGGGCTTGGACAAGCTACTTAAACGTCTTTGAGCCCGCTTCTTTTTATTCTGTAAAACAAGTTTACTACTTCCCAGGGTTGTAAATATTTAAATAAGATAACCAGGTAAAAACATCTCGAAGGTGACCATTAAAAGATACTTATTGTATTATTTTTGTGTATAAGATGTCATCCCACTTGCAGACGCTTTCGTTGTCCCCATTTTATTTGCATCCACCTGTATATGAGTGTTTGATAGATGGTAAACATTGGTGTTTGCACTTTCCAAGGGATACCCACATCGGCCTCTATCTCTGTCAAAACATGGAATTCTCACTAAGCAGTGTCAGCCTTCATGTCGTGTCTCTGTCTCCACCATAGGCTCCACTTCCTTTTAGAGCCCCTCCTTATGGACTTTAATTTATTTAATTTTGGCTGTGTCCGGTCTTTCGTTGCAGCCCCCGGGCTTCTCTAGCTGTGGTTCACGGGCTCCAGAGCGCGCAGGCTCAGTAGTTGCCCTGCAGCATGTGGGATGTTAGTTCCCCAACCAGGGATCAAACCTGCGTTCCCTGCATTGCAAGATGGATTCTTAACCACTGGACCACCAGGGAAGTCCCCTTATGGGGACTTCTGGTAAAGCTTCTGGCTTTTTCTGCCCTGGAAAAAAGCCTTTTCAAAGAATTATTTTTATTATTAGAGCCTTTGCATCTAATATTTTACTTACCAAGTATCTGCTTTGCCCTTTTTCTGAAAAATAGAATTTTGTTAATACCATATTTAGCCTGTTTTCCCATCCTCCTAGATGTATCACAGCTTATTAGTTTTATTTTGTAAGTGGATATATGTACATAGAAACTATATGTGTACAACATTATTGTCTTTTATCTTTGCTTGGAAGCCAGTGTGGTTTCTGAACAGGAAGGAGAATATATGGCCAGATTTCTAGTCAATTTTCTTTTTTTTTTTTTTTTTTTTTAATTTTATTTATTTATTTATTTATTTATTTATTTATGGCTGTGTTGGGTCTTCGTTTCTGTGCGAGGGCTTTCTCTAGTTGCGGCAAGCGGGGGCCACTCTTCATCGCGGTGCGCGGGCCTCTCACTATTGCAGCCTCTCTTGTTGCGGAGCACAGGCTCCAGACGCGCAGGCTCAGTAGTTGTGGCGCACGGGCCTAGTTGCTCCGCGGCATGTGGGATCTTCCCAGACCAGGGCTCGAACCCGTGTCCCCTGCATCGGCAGGCAGATTCTCAACCACTGCGCCACCAGGGAAGCCCCTAGTCAATTTTCTTATGTTAGCTGTGCATAGGTTCCTTAATTATATGGCCACAGGATTCCATTTGAATAGAAAACTCTCATTTTCTCTCTGGTGGAACTCCTGTTATAGAAATGAGAACTGATCATTTGTATTGGTTGCATCATCAAGATTTTCACTGAGAGAACTTTGTGTAAAATGAAGATTATAGAGAGTGTAAGAACATGAAAAATTGAAGAAAGACCAGGTTTTTTTTTTTTTAAAACCAACCTTGATGGAGAGAATGTGAATTAAAGAACACTGCTCCTCTACATGCAGTTTGCCCACAAACCAGAAGGTAAAAAAGAAAGGCCCCAGGTTGGCAGTGGCTCACATCTGTTAAATGTGGCAGTTAGATCCTGTCGTGTCCATTGGAACTCCAAACTTACAGAAAATCACTGCTATCATGCCATAATTGGGTCCAAAACAATCATTCACATAAAAATGTGAAGTTTAATTATTGCAAAGTTAATGAAAATATTTTCCATGCTGCCTGTAACGATTGAGGCACAATGGGAAACATAGTGCAATGCTATTAATAATTGACCATATACTGAACTGAAAAAGTCCTAAATGCAGTTATTTCATAAACCCACCTTCCTCCACCCTCGTTCTCAGAAATAGAACTTTAAATTGCCCAAGGGACTAGGCTGACCTACTCAAAAACCATTATTATTTGAAATTCTGTTAATGTGGGGTTTCCCTGTATTCAAATCTATCTGTGAGAGCCAATCTGAAGTGTTCAAAACTTTTTGGGTCTGAATGCCCTCCTTCAAGATCTAGTATATTTCTCCTCATCCTTTTCTACCTGCCTCCCATCAGTATTAGAGTCAGCTAAGTGATTTAATATTTTAATTGATGTCAAATGATTTGCAGGGGTTGTAGAATTCAGCTATGAGTATTTGTAATTTTATTGTGAAATGAAAGGATTTTGATAAAGGTACTTTAGACAGGGAGGAAGCGGTGGACTTTATTTATCTGCACAGATCACTCTGAAAGGAAGCTGATTGATCCTGGCCCTGATTCAGTATAGGGTCTATTGCATAAGGGCCTCCACTCTCTCTTAGTTCCTCAACATTCTCTTCCTGCATTTCCTTTTGAAAATATCAGGCTCTTCCAATTACCTTTCTCCCTCCTCCAATGTACTTAATTGCCTCTTTTGCTTTTCAACGTTTTGAAATGTTAGATACTCTTTGTTGATAGCTTCATACTTTAATTCTTATTTTCTTAAAGTTCTAGAGTTTTCCTTATGCCTCTAATTTTTTACTACTAGTAATTACGTTTTTGGCAACTGTGATTCAAATGTACCTCTTCCCTGCTAGAGGCTTCGATGTAATACAATTGTGCTCAGTATTTGCAGGGGAATTTGTTCCAGGACCCCACCCACCCACCTAATACCATAATCTGTGGATGCTCAAGTCCATCATATAAAATGGCAGAATATTTGCATATAACCTCCGTACATCCTCTTGTATACTTTAAATCCTCTCTCAGTTATTTATAATTCCTAATAAATGTGAATGCTATAAAAACAGTTGCCTGCACATACATGGCAAATTCAAGGTTTGCTTTTGGGAACTTTCTGGAATTTTTTTCCCCAAATATTTTCAATCCACAGTTGCTTGAATGCAGTGTGGAACCCATGGATACGGAAGGCCATCTGTTCTACTTTATGTATCAGATAGTAAACTAGCAAAAGGAGTGAAGAGAGTCCACGGTGTACAGGGCAGTGTCAGTGAAGCGAACGTGTAGCCCACGCTCCCACCATCAATCCCGTTGCTCACGTGAGACCTCCCCTTCCTCCTCCTCTTCACTAATCTTGTTCAATTCTTCACTCATCTCAGATTTGACCACTTGTCTTAAACTCTCCCGTTCATGCCGCCCACCAGTCTTTTCTCCATAATTACAATAACTTAGCTGGACTCCCTCTCCACACGTGTTCTACCCCCTTCCAGGATCCATTCTATGTTTTGCAGCCAAAATCTTTAAAAAATGAAAATCTGATCTTGTCACACTCCTGTTTTATATCTTCTAATAGCCTCCCAAAGTTCTCAGATCTTTAATAGGGCCTTAGTGGATTCTCATGTCTGCCTCATCTCATATTTTACACGTATTCAGCCCCCTTAATTACACAGTCTTCACATGAGCCTTTCAGTCTGTGAATTTACCAAGGTCTCCCCAGCGTAAGACCTCGTGCACAATCTGTTTTGTTGGCTCCCAGTCTTTGCCCTTCCTCCTGCCTCCGCATTAGTCAGGTTGATTTCTAGTCACCCTCGAAGTCTAAGCTTAATTGTCACTTCTTCAGACAAGTCTTTCCTAAGTTGTGTCCTTCACAACTAAGTAAGATGCCTTGTAATTTGTTTTGGAAGTATGCTATCCTTTTCCGTCATTTTACTTATCATAACTGGAATCAGTTGTTGTTTTATCATATGTCTCTTTTAGACTGTACTTTCCATGAGGACTGGGACCATATCTGTCTTGTCCACAACTACATTTCCAGCAGTAGCATAGTAGGCACAAAATACATACAGGTACCAATTATACAGTAGACACTACAGAAATATTTATTGACTGATGGCAGAGAGTATGTGAAGTTAGGACGTAATGATCAAAGTGACTTTTAAAAGAAAGCTTAACGGAAGAAATACTAGTACTGAGATGGCCCTGAAAGACAGCGTAGAGTTGTATGCAGGGAAGAGAAAAGGCAGAAGAGAAAAGCATGAACAAAGGCATGAAGTCAGGAGTAATAAAAATATAAATAAAGTATAAAATATAAAAATATAAATAAAAATATAGCATTTATAGATGAGGGTCTACCATGAGGAGAAAACTGGAGAGAGAGGAGAATTTGAGAGAGAACTGGAGAGAGGATGATACAGTTGGAATAGGGTCAGAATGTGGGTTGTAGTTGTCTGTTGCCCTGTAACAAACCACCCCAAACTTGAGGGCCTAAAACCACAACAGTTACTTTTCTCTCACAGTCCTGGGTGTTGCCCAATCTCATCTAGATCAGGGGTCCCTAACCCCCGGGCTGTGGACCGCTACCCGTCCGCGGCCTGTTAGGAGCCGGGCCGCACAGCAAGCAAAGCTTCATCTGCCGCTTCCCATTGCTCGCTTTAACGCCTGACCATCCCCCCGCCCCCCAGTGGAAAAATTGTCTTGCACAAAACCGGTCCCTGGTGCCAAAAAGGTTGGTGACCGCTGCTCTAGGTAGTTCTCCCCGAGCGTGTCTTGTGCATTGCCATCAGACAGTGCTGAGTCTGGAGTCATCTCAGAGCTTACTCACATACCTGCTGGTTGATGCTGGTGTTAGCTGGGCCCTCAGCAGGGGTTGCTGTCTGGAACATGTGGGTTTCTTCACACTTGGAGGCTGGTTCCAAGGAGGAGTGTCTCAAGAGAGAGCCTGGAGAGAGCTCTATTGCCTTTTTAACCCAGCCTCCAAAGTCGTGCAGTGTCACTATAGGGAATGCCGTCTTCCGTGAGCCCTGAGCTCTGTTTGCCGAGAATGCAAGGCCCTGACTGCTCTTTCCTCCTGCTGTTTCTCAGGGTTGTGTTGACCGTGAGCAGCAGTGAGGGATGAAGTAACATCTACCTACTTGCTACGGGCTTATTGTAAAAGTTGGGATTCCCCAAGCTCAGTGTTCTTCAGCTGTGAATGTGGTCTGTCAGTGATGTGTTCCCTCACAAGGTCAGAGGAGAAAAGCTGCCCGGTCATTTCAGTGTTTGATGAAGAGTTATCAATAAGACTCAAATTTTTTTTTTCTGATTTTAAAGTCTTAGCCAAAGAAACTGTACATTTTTAACATGCTAAAGTATAGCTACATGAAACCAGCACCATCCTTAACATTAATGTTAAGTGCATTTTAAATAAAATTGAAAATACCTGCTTTCACTACCTTTTTAAAATGTTGATATGAAAGATTTGCGAATAGCACAGGATAGGGGAAAAAAGACTATCAAAAAGGACATGAAACTGTTATTTGTAGGTAGAATGATTATCTGAGTAGCAAACAAAAGAGAATCAACAGAAAAATTGTTAGAAGCTTCAGTAGATTTGTTAAGGTGGCTGGCTACAAAATAAAAATAAGTAATGTCCTAGAGTATTGGCACTAACCACTCAGAATATGCATGAGTGAGGTGGAAATCCATTTATGAAAACAATCCAAACAAAACATTAAAGAAATTGATCATTCACTATCAAAATCGATGATTGAGCACTTGCTGCAACTTTCTGCTCCAAGCATATAAAAATGACAGGAAATAACATTAAAATACAATGGTCAGCGTAACCATGTTCAAAAACGAGAAAAGGAAGTCTCCATTGATTAGAAAGAGAGAGGTTCCCCCCAAAGAACGGAGCAGATGGGAACCATAGCAGGGGGTTGGGAATGAAACCTGGGGAAGGATGCCGCCCTGCCTGAGTGAAGCCGGGGGCCCAAATTGTGTCATCTGCCAGGCCAGGGATTGAGAAGCATCATCCATGTATCTTGTGGGTCTGGAGTCAGGATGCTTCCAGAGGGCTGAAGCCAGTGTGAGACCACCCATCCAAGAACATCCAAGGATGTCCAAGAAAAATCTCCTGTGGAAGATGAGCTTTCCGCCAAAAGTCACAAAGCACCTAAGGTAGATGAAAAACATAAATAAACAACTAACATGAAAATGAAAAAAAAGAGAAAGAGAGAGAAAGTAGTAGTAACAGCTGACCCTTTTATTGAGCACTGTCATATGCCAAACACCATTCTAAGTGCGTCCTTCAATCCTCACAACCGTCCTATAAAGTAAGTACTATTGTTATCCCCATTTTCTAGAATGATGAAAGAAAGGCACAGAGCAGTTACCTTGCCTAGTAAGTACTGAAAGTGGAAAATGAACCCAGGTTGTCTGCCTCTGGAGAGCATACTCTAAACCACTCTCTTTTGCTGCTTGTTTATATGTGAAGCAGAAAACAGAAATCTCAAAAATGGCTAAAGATAAGAACATATAGCCTCCAGTAGGTAAAGGCAGAAACAACAGCCACAAAATAAGGAGTGGTTATAAATAAGCGTTTAGCTGTGAAACCAGAACATGTGATTATGGGGGGAAATAAGAAATCTTAAGATAGAGTTATTGAAATAAATTCAGCAGATAACGTGAATAACAGCCTGAATACAACTGAAAAGCAAAGTATGTTGGAATATCAAAACTGAAGAAATGAAAACGGAAGGGGCTGTCAGCTTCCAGCCAAGATAGAGTAACAGGGACTGGATTTACCTTCCTACCTGAAGCAACCAACAGAATCCAGGCAAAACATGCAGAACAATGGTTTTCAAGACACTGGACATCAGGCAAGGAAGGACAGTGATTCCTGAGAGGCAGGAAACAAACGAAGTGAGCCAGATAGCTGCCCCAGCTTCCTACCTTCAGAGTTTTCAGGCCACAGTGCGGTGGGGGGAGGGGAGTGACTCAGGCAGAGCCCAGGGGGCACCCTGACTTGAGTAGAAGGAACTTAGGGTCCAGGGAGACCAAGGCAGGTAGAGTTTTCAGGACAGAGTACCTGAGAGGAAAGAGCCCGCGCCCAAAGAGAATTCTGGAGATCCACAGAGGGGTCTCCCTCAAGTATTCAGCATAGCATTGATCACATGTGCAAGGAAAGTACCCCAAAAGCTGGGGAAAGAGCCATTTGAAAGGATTAAAGGGAACAGTACATTACGCTCACACAGAACTGGGAATAGAGCCTGTGTCTACCAGCCAGAGTGGAAAACTTCATAATTCGCAAGACATTGTGTGGGTATTAATTAGCCCTGTGCTAAATGGGGCTCTGGTCCCGACTAATGAATCTTAGAAGATCCCAAAGGATCAAACTGTTTATAACCGTATCTCATTACAAAGCTTGAGAATATGTATAGAGATACAGAAATATCCAGCACCCAACAAGGTAAAATTCACAATGTCCGGCATCCACTCAAAAATTATTAGGTGTGCAAAACAGAAGAATATGACCCATGATGAGGAGGAAATTTTAATCTGTTGAAACAGACCCACAGTTGACACAGATGTTAGGATTAGCAGATGAAGACATTAGAACGGTACTCCATGTGTTCAAAAAGTTAAGTAGAGGAATGGAAGATAAGGGTTTTTTAAAAGACTCAAATTGAACTAGAGATGAAAATGAATGTAAGGTATGAAAAAGTGGGAATGGCCCGTATCATGAGCATCATGAATATTGTAAAAGTTTTCAGAAGGACTTAGACTTAAGTTAATGGATGGCTTAATATTATTAACTTGTTCATTCATCCCAAAATAATGTGTTGTTTTCATACAATTCAAATCAGAATCCAAATGGTATATTACTGACTGAGCAGTTCCACTTCTAGGAATTTATTCTGATAAAATTAAGTTACTATGTGCAGATACTTATTACAATATTATTTTAATGGGGGAAACATGAGACCCATCTAACAAAATAGCAGAGTGGTTAAGTAATGTATAATGTTTCCATAAAATGGAATGTAACATGACTAATTAAATTACATTGCAAAAGAATACTAAAAAGTGGACAAATGTTCAGAATAATCTTGATTATGATATATGAATTTTAGATAGATATTAAGTGAGTGGTAGAATGTAAACCAAGATGTAGAAAGCAGTTTTGTGGAGGGAGGATGTAAATTTATTTTTAAGTTTCTAGAGCTAGGTAAGGGGAAGACAGTATTACATGCCAGTTTCCAAATCTAGGGATGCTATGCTAGTTCTCTGGTATTATGCAGTATTACATGAATTAAAAACAGAAGTATTAATGTGCATGTTTTAAAATGTTATAAGATTTTGTTTTTGAAATTTTCTGTCTTTTTACAGTTCTGCTTGAGATTTCAAGAATTTTGAATACTGGATTAGATATGGAAACTCTGTCTATATGTGTAAGGCTCTGTGAACAAGGAATTAACCCCGAAGCTTTATCATCAGTTATTAAGGAACTTCGCAAGGCCGCTGAAGCATTAAAGGTAGAGATTCGTATATTAACTCTCTAAGTAAAGATGCTTTTGTTTAGAAAATGATTAATGATGAAGTTATGTGAAAGATTCTAAACATGATTAAGCTAGCATCTATCATCATCAGGAGAAATTCTGACGGCCAGGAGCTTTGTAGCATATGTTCAGATCACAAAATTTGCTGCTATCTGGACCATGTTGTATTTTCTTAGAAGTTTCCAGTTGTGTTTAGAATTCTCCTTGTATTGTGGGTAATAGTGTGACTGCCCCCAAAAAAATATGCTTAAGTCCACCACCTGTGACTATCACCTTATTTGGAAATAGTGTATCTGTAGGTATAATCAAATTGAGATGAGATCATAATGGATTAATGACCAATGTTCTTATAAAGACAAGGGAAATTTGGACACATATATGCAAAGCGCACACCATGTGAAGACACAGACACAGGGGAGAATGCCAGGTGATAACAGAGGCAGAGACTGGTGTGATGGCGTCTACAAGCCAAAGGAGGCCAAGGATTGTTGGCAGCCACCAGAAGCTAAGAGGCAAGGAAGGATGCTCTGCTAGAGCCTTCAGAGAGAGAATGGCCGTGCTGACACCTTGATTTTGGACTTCTGCCTCCAGAACTATGAGAGAATACTTTTCTGTTGTTTTAAGCCACCTAGTTGGTGGTACTTTGTTATGGCAGCCCTAGAAATCTAATACAGATTCACTACTGGGAAGTGGAGTGCTGCTGTAAGAAATACCTGAAAATGTGGAAGTGGCTTTGGAATTGGGGAATGGATAGAGATTGGAAAGTTTTAAGATGCATGATAGAAAAAGCCTAGACTGCCTTGAAGAGACTGTTGTAGGTGACTGTAGGTGTTATAGGTGATTCTGGTGAGAGCTCAGAAAGAAGAGAGAAGAACTTCAGTCATCTCAGAGAATACATATATCATTATGCACAGAATCTTGCTAGAATATGAACGTGAAAGGTGCTTCTGGTGAGGTCTCAGATGGAAATGAGGAACATTAGTTATTGGACACTGGAGGGAAGGCCATCCTCGGTATAAAGAGCACTTGGCTGAATTATGTTCTGCTGTTGAAAGGAAAACAAAACTTATAAGCAATGACTTGGATGTTTAGCTGAGGAAATTTCCGAAGTATGGAAAGTGCAGCCTTATTTCTCTTTGCTGCTTACAGTAAAATGTAGGAGAAATGAGAAATTGAGGAAGGAACTGATAAGCAAAAAGGAACCAGCACTTGCTTTGGGAAGTTCTCAGCTTACCCAGGTAGCATGCTCTGGAAAGAAGGCCGAGAGTGTGGCTGGACAACCTTTGGTGAAGAGATTAGGTTGTGTGACTCAGATGCAGTCCACCATCTCAGCACGAAACCATGCCAGCTTGGACTGAAAGGAGCCAGTACAGGATGAAATGAAGGAAAGCTGCCAGACTTCTGGGATTGCACTGGCAGGACACTGGCTTCTGGTGCTACCTGGCTGTGAATGTATGCTCATCCTTCAAGAAGAGGGGAGAGTGGCTCAGAGGCCAGGAACTGCTGAGGCCAGTGGGCTGGACCGCCAGCATGGACCCAGAGGACCACCGTTTTTCAAATTCACACTCACCACCTTTTAATTGCTGAGACTGGAAACAGGAAAAGCATTGTGTTCCCTCTCTTGCTTGCACACACTCTGATTTTAAAATCTCACGATTTTTATTTCCATGTTTATGTAGCACTCACTCACCATGAATACTGAAACTTCAAGTCAGTCCCTCTTAAACCTTGTCCAAGGACAAAATGGCTTCTCTCTACCCTTTCTTCTTTCCTTTGAGGATGTAGGCGTATGAAACCTGTAGCTTACCCATCTCAGATTAAGTTACTCTCCAATAAGTTCCAATAATTTGGGTCATTGGTTTTGTGCTTTTTAAAACCTTTTCATTATTAAATCTGGCACAAAAAGGTAAACAAGACACATTTACAGAGCAAAAATTTATCATGAAGAGAATACCTATACAATTCTCATTGCCAGCACCCTAGAAGTTCCGTTATGCTCCCCCATCACTAACCTCTCTTTCCCACTACCCACTCCAGTAACTACTGTCCTGATTTTTATGGTAGATACTTTGTTTTAACAGTTTTACTGACTAAGCATGGATCTCTAAACACCAGTTTCATTTTGTAAAATTTTTGAACTTGATATAAATGGAATCTTGCAGCACAGTTGTTTTTTTTAAGTGTAAAATTTATATAGATTTTAGTATATTCACAAAGTTGTACAGCCATCACAATTAACTGTAGAACATTTTAATCACCCCCAAAAGAAACCTTACACCCATCAGCAGTCATTCTCCATTCTCCCTTTCTCTCAGCCCCTAGGAAACATTAATCCACTTTGTCTCTATGGCTTTGTCTATTCCACACATTTCATATAATTGTGACCTTTTGTCTCTGGCTTCTCTCACTTAGCATAATGTTTTCAAGATCCCTCCATGTCATAGCATGTATCAGTACTTTATTTCTTTTTATTGTCAAATAATATTCCATTGTATGGATATACCACATTTTATCCATTCATCAGTTGATTGGCATTTGGGTTGTTCCCACTTTTTGGCTATTATGAACAATGCCAGCACAGTTTTTTTACTGGGTTATTTCGTTTGACATTATGTTTATGAGGTTCATTTCTGTTGAGTATAGCTGGAGTGCATTCCTTTTCACTGTAATAACCATGTTTCATTGTACAAATGTACTATAACTTATTTATCCTTCCTACTATGAATGGATATTAGGTTGCTTCCAGTCGGGAGCTATTACAAATGTGCTGCTGTTAGCTTAGTTCTCTATGTCTCCTGATGCATGTATGTGAGCATTTCTGTTGAGTGTGTATCTAGAAGTAAAATTGCTGGATCATAGCTTATATGTATCTTCCACTTGAAGAGGTAATGTCAAACTTTACTAAAGTAGTTGTATGAATTTATATCCCCACCAGCAGCATATGAATTTCCCTTGCTTCACATCTTTGCCAACACTTATTATTGTCAGTCTTTTTAATTTTAGTTGTTCTGGTAGGTGTTTATGAGTTTGTCATTTTATTGGCATTTCTCTGAGTACCAGTGAGGTTGAATGCGTTTTCACATGTTTTTTGGCCATTTTCTTTTGTGAGATATCTTTTCGTGTAGCTTGCCCATTTTTCTGGGTTGTCTGTCCTTTTCTTTGTGGGTAGTCTTTCTTTAAATATTTTGGAAATAAACCTTTTGTCAGATATACATGTAAGGTTTCTGATTTTTTAATCAAAAATTTTAAATAATTATAGAAACTATTCAGATTTTCTGTTTTTTAACTCACAACTGTTGCTTTCATATGACAGAAGAATAACTGAATAATACAATAAGAATAGCTAATATTTATGAGTACTTTTCCTTTTGCCAAACTCAGTGCACTAAAGGCTTTCCTTGCATTGTTTCCTCTATAATCACAACAAGGATGTGTATTACAGCTAGTAGTAGTTTACCACTAAGGAACCTGAAGCTATGGTGACTAACTTACTTCTCTCAGGACTTAACAGGTGGTTGAGTTGGGAGTTGAACTCAGACCCTCTGACATCAGAGTTGTTAACTGTTAAGTTTCTACCTACAGTAAGTTCTAAAAAATATCTGAGCCTGCTATTTAAGAAAGGATGAAAATGGTGGTTAGAACTGGGTCAGTGGGCTATAGCCCAGGAACATTCCCTGGCTTAGTGTTGTCTCATAACCCTGTTGATAAAAATAATAGGTATCATAGCCTTTCATCAGTACATTTCTAAAATTCCAGTGGAAGAGGATTTATTTAATATACATCTTCCACAACTATAAGAATTTTTGTTCACCTATGGTGGAGTTTGAAAGAGAATAAGGAGGCAGCATAGGAAGAGATTTTTGTATGTAATGCAATTTGAATGCTACTGTTAGCCTAGCAATCAGTTCAAAAGGTAGTTCTAAGAATGTACTGCAAAAAGTGAAAACCAATGCATTATCCTGATAAAAGTTCTTTGGTATATGTGGGGGAGGAGTTGTTTGTTAATAACAGTACAGTATTGACAAATTTATATCCATGGTGTCTCTTTTTCTGTGGTTTTATTATAATGAATCATACTTTCTTGTTCTAGGTTGCTGAAAATATGACAAGCTGACTTTCTGAAGAAATCCTGGTGAGATATGTCAAGCTCTGCAAGAGGATTGAAGATTGCATTGTAGTTAAGAATGTACAATGAAATCACTGCATGTAGCAATGTGGAAACATTGTCCTTTTTAAAAGAATTATAAAACCATAGCTTTATAAATCAGTGGAAAGTGGCTTACGGAGAAAACTATCAGTTGTGTTTACACCACATCTTATTTTTTTTTAACAGTTCTAATGCTTTGGCACTGCTGTGTTCATATTTATGTATTCCTTATTTATAGCTCTGATAGCTTTAATTTTCTAAGCAGTCTGTCTATCAGATGTGCACATCTGCTGTGCCTGGTTGAAGTATAGTGGAACCCTTCAGTAGTAATGTTGTAGTTATGACTTGGTGACATTTCCATTATAAACTTTAATTTTGAATTGTTTATGCAGAATAACTGTAGATTTATGTTGTATTAGGCTGGAAGTTGACAATTTCGGCTACCAGTTGTGGATTTTGACTTAGATTCATTATGCATATCAGAATCTTGTTTTTTTATAAGAGCATGGAAAAACGTTTGTTGTAAACTGCTCTTTAACAAAGAATATTTAGTTTTTTTAAACATAAAGTTTGACTAGCAGTTAATATTGTGAAGCAGATCATATTTGTATTGATTGAAAAATGAAACTTAGAAACTTAGATTTTAAAAGTAATGACAGTGCTTAGCTTACTGTTATTTATCATTTGAATCATTTAAATTTAGTGAGAATATTAATAGAGAATGTTTTTCTTTCTAATTTTTATACTCTGTAAATCACGGCCTTAAAAATAATAATGCATAATGAAACAATTCCAGCATGAAAAGTCTTTTTTACTTTCGTTACATAAAAATAATTTGAGTGCTTACTTAATATACCTTGAGTGGTTATCTAGTAAATCACTAAATAGATGGTGTCACTCAACAAATAATGTTAATTATTTCCTGAAGGAATAAAGGTTTCCAGTCATTAAACAAAAACTAAATAATCAAGTGTTCTGTATCAGGAATTCTAAATATGCCTTTCTAAGCTCATTTTTATGTGTCATTATTTTTACCCTGAAAGTTTTAACTAATTGAAGTGATGGTTCAAAATAAATTTTAGAAAACTTAGGATAGCATGGATTCTGTTCCTATAACAGAATCTCAGTGGAATATTTTTCCCAAGACTGATACAGATTTAATCTGATTTTTTAAGACTTTGTTAGCTTCCCTTTAAATGATAGTATAGGGACTCCCCTGGAAATCCGGTCCAGTGGTTAAGACTCCACCTTCCAATGTAGGGGGTGCGAGTTTGATCTCTGGTCAGGGAACTAAGATCCCACATGCGGCGGGGTGCAGCCAAAAATTTTTTTAAAAAATGGTAGTACAAGCATATACTACTCTTTGGTAGCATTTTTTGTTCTTCAGACAAACCAAAGTGATTTTAATAAGGCTTAATAATACTTAATGGCAACCTTCTGTTCTATTTTAAAAATCTAGTCTTTTGACCACTTTGACTTTTTAAATACATGACATCTTTACCAAGTGCGCTGAAGGTCTATTATAGGGAGAACTGGTTGGGAGACAATAAAAGTTTTGATTGTAAGTCATTCATTTAATTAAAAAGCATTGCCAATACTGCATGTTGTTATTTATATATGATCAGAAAAAGGACATTCTTGTCAAGTTCCAAAATTTGTATATACTTTTAGGTCATAAGAGTTAATAGTTTTATTTATGACTTTGTAGATTATGTTATTTATGTGTGAAACAAAGCAGGAAAATATATTGAGAAGGAGTTATGTTTATAGAGGACTTTCTTAATGTGTTACATTTCTTAAATGTAAACATATATTTCTAATGCGTACTTAAGTAATGTTTAAGGAAACCAAAGTAATGCATTGTTGTGCATGTTGGCAGTGTCAAAAATAAAACCATTTTGGTGGTATTGGCATGTACTTCTGATTTAAAATACGCTTCTATGAATTCAACTTGTGTTTCTACAGGTATTTGGTAAATATTTAGATGCTTATTTGTTATGTGTGATTGAAGACTGTTTAAAGGTAGGCTTTATAATTTACAATTTAAAATTAGGCTTGAGGTGGTAAAATGGAGTACTTTTCCTCTGGTAATGAAAGCAGATAGCTATAACATTTCCCCAGGCTTGAAAACAAAGTTGGCATTTCAAATATGTGAGATTATATTTTTCTATATTTCAAATAAGAACTTTACATAGTAGACATTATGAAATTTACATACATGTTTCAAACATGCTATATATTTTTAAACTTATATTTAAATTAATTAAAATAAAAAGTTTAGTTTCTCACACTAACCACATTTTTTATTGTAGTACAATATACACAACATAAATTTTTCCATTTTGACCATTTTAAATTGTACAGTTCAGTGACATTAAGAACATTCACTTTAACACCTTCCTCAACAATAGAGCCAAAATCTTTTTAGACATGGTTTAAGTGACAGTTGGGATCTCTGTTAGGAAACTTTGGGCTGAATTGTGTTTCCCCAAATCTGTACATTGAAACCCTAACCTCCATACTTCAGAGTGTGACATATTTGGAGGTAGGGCCTTTAAAGAGGTGATTAAGTTAAAAATAGGTCTTTAGGGTGAGAACTAATCCAAGCTGACTACAACCCTTACAAGAACAGGAAATTTGGACACACAGAGAGACACAAGGGGGTGCATGCACCCAGAAGAAACCATGTGAGGACACATCAAGAAGACGGCCATCTACAACCCAAGGAAAGGGGCTTCAGAAGAAAATAAGCTGCCCAGGAACCTGATCTGGGACTTCAGCCTCCAGAACTGTGAGAAAATAAATGTCTGTTGTTTAAGCCACCCAGTCTGTAGCTTGTGATGGCAACTGTAACAAACTAATAAAGGAACAAATATTTATAAAGTGCCTATTATCAACAAACCATTGTAGTCGGTCTATCCGGGATAGTAAGCAAAAGCTAAACAAATTGGGAAGATGAAATAGGCTTTTTTTGTAACACAGCCTTGATGGCTGCCTTACCCCATGTTGGTGGAGAGGCACCCTGTGTTTAGTCCTACTTAAGGACTCAGCTGAAAATAGCCCAGAGACCAGCCAGCCACTTGGGAAACCTGAATCTGAAATAAGAATAATTTTGGCTGGTGATAGTTCTGAAATAATAGATTTCTTATTTTCGAGGTACACGATCCCTGTAGTTTTGAAGACTGGCACAATTGAAGGTTACCATTTAAATTAAAAAGAATCTCTGGGAAAGTCTGCATTTTATGTGGCAGAAATGTGTATTTCACTAGTATTGAAACCTATATAAAGTAATAGAAATCGGTTGAATCACTTACATGCAAGCAGCCTGAAGAGTCTCAAGTGGACGGCATTGCTGAGAAATCAAGATGGTAGCCCACTGTGGATTAGGACGTCACAGAAGAAAGCAGATTAATACAAAAGTGCTTTGATATTCACCAGTGGCAAGGGTGTTTTTACACAAACTACATTAAATGAACAGTTGGATTTTTTTACATAACAAAAATAGAAGATGGGTTTGCTTTTCTAAAGACTTAATCACTTGAATCATTGAAACATTTTTAAATGTAAACAACAAATGTTTCTATGTCTATTTCTAAAAGCAAATATTAAGTTATTTTTACAGAAATTGCTCTCAGAGGGAATCATTGAGATAATAGGAGAGAACAGGATTTATATGTTAGGGGAGAAGGCAAACAGTCTAGAAAAAGTAGATATTGTTTGCACATTTTTGGCGGTAAACTAGTTAGCTGGTAATCTGTCCTTGAGTAAGCGGAGTAAAGGCATCAAAACAGTTTTAGATGTTCGTGAATTCTCCAGAAAACAGTGAGCCCTTCCATCAGCACGTCCACCTTGCTGAGATCAGGTCCACACCACTTCCCTCATGAGGATGTGTTACCTGGGATACTTTAATAAGTCAAATTATACAAAATTCCATATGGAATATTAAATTTAATGAAATTTCTAACACTTGTGCAAAGAGAAAGCAAACACTAAGCAATAGAATGTTAGAAAAGAACCTAGTGTGGTGTGTAGGCACAGAGGGGGAATCCGTAGAAGTAGATTATTCTGGCTGAAATGGAAAGTTATATTTAGGGGAGAGGTAGGAGAGGGCTGAAAAGACAGGATGAAGCCAGATTATCAACATCCCTGAACAAGTTCGACCTTCATTTCACAGGCATCAGAGAAAGGAAAAGATGGGGTAAACTCTGTTATGGAATTTGCTTTGCAAGTGAAGTGCAGGATGAGACCAGAAGCAGGGACTGGTTAGGAGGCTGTGACAGGAGACGGTAACGCAGGCCTAAGGTTCAAATCGGTAGATTCAAGGAACAATAAAGAAGAAAAACGCATGAGATTTAATGGCACGTTAGGGGGAAAACAGAAAAACTAAAGTGACTTGAGTTTTTAACCTGGGTAGCAAAGAGAATGATTTATCAGTAAATGGAAATCAAGAAGGGAATCTAATTTTTCTGGAAAAATGAATTTTAGGAATATCATATGAACATATATATGAAATCTCACCCTTGCCTACCTTCCAGTCCCCTTACGCAAATCTATTCTTTTTTCCTGTCGCATTTATCACTCTCTAATACAGTTTACTTAGTTGTGATATTTACTGACTATTGTCTGTCTCCTTCTACCTGAAGAAGCTCCACAAGGGCAGGGATTTTGGGGGGTTTTGTTCATTGGTGTGTCTCAAGCATGTTGAACTGGCATGTAATAAGTGCTCAGTAAATATATGTTAGCTGAAAGCATGGGTAAACTCAGCACCCAAGAAACAATATCCACCATGCAGTTGAAAAATAGTAACTAACACATATTGAGAACTTGTTCCATGCAAGGCATTGTTTGGTGCTTTAAACTGAGGCACAGAGTGGTAAAGAAATGGCTTAATCAGGAAAGTGGCAGAGCCAGGATTCCAACCCAGGTGAACTGACTCTAGAGCCCACACACATCATGTGCCTCTCACTATATGTCACCATCTCATGGGGTGAAGAGGCAAGATGGGAGGGGCTGAAAGAGACTGGGAATCAGATTCCCAACCGTAGTAGCTGAAACTGGAAGCAGAAGCTGAGAATATAACAAAAGACTAATGATAGATGCTTAGCTTCTCCAGGGTTCTTTTCCTAACCAGCATGCTATTGCTGATGTTGGTGGGCTTGTGAATTTTTGTGACATCTCTGTGGATCTATATTATTGCATTTTAATAACAGGTTAAAACCATTCATTCTCCAGAAGTACTGTACTTGGAGAGCCCAGTTTTAACAACAACAACAAAAATCTCTTGTTTTATGAAATTCACTATTGAGCTCATATACACCAGGTATTTTAAGTGTTGTTTAAAAAAAGGTGGTACATCTGACAGCCCTAAATAGCAGCCTCAGGAAGTCTTACCTCTTAAGTGATGATCCTTCTTTGCCCATTAGAATAGAGCAAAATACCGGGGTATCTTGTGGGTCCCCAGGAGCTGAATGGAAATGCAGGCATGTTATATCAGAAGCAGTCCACATTTTCACCTCTAGCTACTGAAAGCAGTAGATTGCCAGATGCACACTTGAAAAGTTACATCAAAAGCCTTTGAAGAGGTGGTTCTGATAATTTTACTTTCAAGAGGTAATTTTGGAAAACTATGTCACATGTTAAATTTTTTAGACAGTCACCTGCTCTCCTACAAGTAAAGGGTCTTTTTACTGTAAGAGCTACAGCTTATACTTGAATGTGCTTATTGCTATATGTTGAAATATCTAAATAATGTAAATTTTATAAAAACAAATATAAAATATCTACTTCTGACTTAAGCTGAAAGTCCCAGTCTGTCAAACGAATCTAACATACCACCCACTTCAGTTTCACACCTTTTAGCACTGGAAGAAAATTGAAACTATGTGACTGCTCCAGAAGGAGACAGAACTTTTGTTTTCTCTCATTCTAGTTTGTATGTGTAGTCAAAAGATGTCTGAAGCCCCACCAGGAAAGCAGCAGTGGAAACGGACCTGCTTGTGGGGAGATCATTGTATGTTTTAAAAGGTAAATGATCCAACAAGGACCAACTGTATAGCACAGGGAACTATATTCAATATCTTGTAATAACCTATAATGGAAACGAATGTGAAAAATATATATATAACTGAACCACTTTGCTGTTCCTGAAACATTGTAAATCAACTATACTTCAATTTAAAAAAAAAAAAAAGATAAATGATCATGTTTCAGCAATTCAGTAAAATTTATGTCATGGACACTTAATTACATCTCTCTAGGCCTCCTGAATTTCTTCAATTGTATCATGTGAGCTTCTTCAATTGTTTCATGTGAGTTTTAGCCTAAACTCTCCAAAGCCTTGCCCCCAAAGTCTAGATTTCTTAGGGCGTCTTCATGATTTTTACCACATGTGTATACCACTGAACTATTATTTATAACCATTTTTCTTTAAATAGGCCAGCTTAAAATAATCTAAATATGTTGATTTTTAAAATAAAAATTTGCATGACTACTAAAAAGGAAAACCAGCATCATTTGCCCTAGCTAGAAAGTAGCTATAAAAATAATTACAATGAAAAATAAACATAGACTTACATCTTAGTTAGGTATTGTCTTCAGAAGCTGTGATACCGAGATTGGCTCTTTCTGTGATAGAAAGGAAGATGAACAAGTTTTAGAGACAGAGAATTGAGTTATCAAAAAGATGAAAAGAGTTGAAAAAAATGAACTTCTCCACTATGGCATTTAATGCATTTGAAATGTACTGTCCCATGTACCACCCCCTTTGACACCCATCCTACATTTTGGAAAGCCACTATCTTAGGTAATCCCCAAGATTCATTTTGGCTCTAATCAAATAGTTTAGCAGAAAGCTCAAGCTTTGGGGTCAGACAGGCATGGATTCCATATGCCCTATCCAAGCCTCAGTTTCTTTATCTGTAGGATGAGGATAATAATATATAGTTCACAGTGTTACGAAGATTAAGTGGAGATATGTAAAATCCATAGCTTACCACCTGGCACATAGTAGAAGCTTCATAAATATCAATTTTCATTTTATATTTTCCATTAATTGGACTTAACTAGCAACCTAATTTCAGGAGCTGTTACCGAGTCCTACTTGCCACACGACAGGCCAATAAATCGAGAGATGAGATATTGGGGCAGGGAATAGTGACTTTATTCAAAAAGTCAGCAGATCGAGAAGATGGTGGACTAAGGTCCTAGAGAACCATCTTACCTGAGGTAGAATTTAGGCTTCTTTAATACTCAAAGGGGAGGGGGTGTGGCTGTTTGTTGCAAACTTCTTGGTCTGAGGTCATGATGTCCCTGTAAACCTCCAACAAGACACATGCTATTCTCTGTTCTGCAACTTTTTATCTCTATATGAATAGAAAAGTGTTATACACTTAAAGGTCAGAGCCTTGAGAACGGGCTATCCTGTATATTTCAGGCTATAGGCAACATTCATAACTCGAATCAAAAGCAATAGAATACAAAGGTTAAAGTAAAAGAAACGGATCTAATATGGAGTCAGATTTGTTCCTCCGTATTACAGAGTGGTTCAATGGTTCTGAATACACAAATTCAAAATACACTCTTTTCTCACCAGTGGAATCAGACCTGATGTTTTCATAAACTCCTGCTTTTTTTTTTTTAATTAATTTATTTTTGGCTGTGTTGGGTCTTCGTTTCTGTGCGAGGACTTTCTCTAGTTGCGGCGAGCGGGTGCCACTCTTCATCGCGGTGCGTGGGTCTCTCACTATCGCGGCCTCTCTTGTTGCGGAGCACAGGCTCCAGACGCGCGGGCTCAGTAGTTGTGGCTCACGGGCCCAGTTGCTCCGCGGCATGTGGGATCTTCCCAGACCAGGGCTCGAACCCGTGTCCCCTGCATTGGCAGGCAGATTCTCAACCACTGCGCCACCAGGGAAGCCCCAACTCCTGCTTTTATATACTCTTTTTGGAAACATAGACAAAATGTACTTAAATGTAAGCATATGCTGTGTTTGTATAGCAAGGAAAATCAAGACATCCTAGCAATAAAACCAAAAGACTAATATGTAGCTAAATTTTAATGTAAAGACTTGCATAGCTAATTAGTGAAAGGAGCCCATGAGAATGAGCATGTGTTGGGAGAAGTAAGGATTATGAATAATGTTTAAATCTCTATTTTCAACATAAAAGAGCTCGTCGTTCAGTTGCTTCTGATAAGCCCAGTGGGAATATCAGTGATCTTTGTTCCTGCTGAACACTGAAAATCATCATGTAAAATAGGCGCAAATAGCTGGCTAAACAGGAGCTTCCTTGGAAATCTACTAATAGAAAATTGTGGGAGAGAAGGGGCAGCCTGGGAGAGAGAGATCTGTAAGGTTTCATTTTAGCCCTGGATAAACACCGTTCCGGCTTTTACCCATCTTTATCTAATAGAAATGTAAAGGGCCAAGTTCCGAGAGAAAGAAAGACACAAAAGCATTTCATGTGGAACAAAGACAGAAGTGCTTCAATTTCACAGAAATGGCACTCTGTATCCTGAGCTGTTCTTACATTGAAATGCTACTGCACAAAGACCTTGGGGGCCCTGCGGTCTTAGGAGAAACTGGTGTGGACTTGACCTTTCAAGGTAGCAGCCACTAGCATGACTTAGAAAGGAAGAGAGCGTTGTGATGGATTATTATGACTCCTGCACTGTCACTTTCATCAGTTCAGAGAGGTTTTGGAATGTATGTTGGGATGTAGCCGTATATCTGGTTAACAAGGGAGCCCCTAGGGAAAATGACGTGTGGAAGAGAGAAGATGCTTTCACACCTGGGATTTCTCAGCTCCTTTCTGTTCTCCCTTTCAGCATTTTGTGCCAAGATTTCTTGTTTTTCCTCACAGACTCAGATCGGAGCAAAGGAATCCAAACTAGGATTTACTGATAATGCATCTCCCCTTTCTGGGGAAAGCCAAGTCCTAGAAGGACCATTCAGCTTGAAGGAATGCAGCCAGCTAGAAGCACAGGGCAGTAAGGGAGGGGACGAGATTGGAGGGTGGAGAGTTTTCAAGGTCTTTCGAATCATTTGACTGCTGGACACAGCACTACCTGAAGCCATCCAATGGAAGACCAACTCAGCATCAGCTAAAGCCCATCTCATGACCCATGAGTAACAGAAGCTAAAGATGGAGTGCTGCTCCCTCTGGCTTTGCTTGCATACCCTTGTCCTCAGCTTCTCATTTCAAACGTAATTCACTTCTCCTCATAGTCAGCCCCCATCACTCAGCTGTCAAACATCATGTGCCATTTCTCACAATCTAGCCCCTTGGGTAGCTTCTTGACAAATAACTGAAATCTAGTCTGCATTGCATTGGAAACAAGATAGGAAAAAAGTACTGTTAACATTATTCTTCCAGAAAAACCAACTGGAGATGCTTTTTCATATACTATTCTAATGCATCAAGCAGGCTTAACATAGTGGTTAAATTATCAAGACCCATTCCACCCCCAAATAGGGATGGTCTTTATAACACTCTTTTTTCCTCTCAAAAATTATTGTTTTATTACTATTAAATATTTCAGGCATAAATATGGTCTATGATATGACAAATAATTTTTTGCCCTTTCCATAGATAAAGACAGAAATTTTAATAGCTCCCTTTTCTCCTAATTCAAGTTCTAATTTAAGATTGTCCAATGATTCAATAATCTAATCATCTTTGCATTAAATACGTTCTTCATAGTATCTCCAAGATTCTCACACTTCTCTCTCCATCCATATGTAGATGAACATTGATACCAGCTTGTGAAAAATGAATCCCTTGTTTCCTGGGGGCCATCTCACCCTCAGTGGAATTGCTGCTCTTGATCCTGGAATTCTAGCGCCTATTACAAAACGTAACATGGCGTGAATGTTCAATAAATATTTATCAAATTAATGATTTAACAATCATACGTAGTTGTTGATAAAGTTCACATGAAATCTTCCTTCTGTGATTATTAGTATCCTTCTTTCAACATAATCCTGAAAAGCCATTGTTGACTGGTGTACGCTGTCACTGAACTCTATTTCTCTGTTCTTATTTTAGGTTTATGCCCCTTCTCTGTCTCAATAATTCCCTGGCTTCCTGGTCAGATGGTATTGCCATAAATCCTTGTTGAAGGTATACCTTCAACAAGTTTAGTTGATGGAAACAAGATAATTCTATTCTCCTCTAGTTTCCCCATGAAGCAGAATGTAAGCTTTAAGAGGACAGGCAAGGGGGCTTCCCTGGTGGTGCAGTGATTAAGAATCTGCCTGCCAATGCAGGGGACACGGGTTCGAGCCCTGGTCTGGGAAGACCCACATGCCGCGGAGCAACTTAGCCCTTGTGCCACAACTACTGAGCCCACGCGCCACAACTACTGAAGCCCGTGAGCCTAGAGCCTGTGCTCCTCAACAAGAGAAGCCACTGCAATGAGAAGTCCGTGCACTGCAATGAAGAGTAGCCCCCGCTCACCACAACTACAGAAAGGCTGCGCACAGCAACGAAGCCCCAACACGGCCAAAAATAAATAAATAAAAATAAATAAATGTAAAATAATAATAATAAATTAAATAAAAAATACCACACCCTACAACAGCAGAAAACATTCTTTAAAAAAAAAAAAAAGAGAGAACAGACACTGTGTCTAGCCTGGTGCCTGAAACATAGTAGATGCTCAATAAAAATTTTTGCAAATTTACTGCTAAAGGCCTTTCTTTCTCCCTTTCTTAATGTCAGGGCAGTCTACAGAGTCTCAATCTATACATTCTGGGGAAAAGAACTAACAGTTTGACACCTTCTATGTGTCAATAACCAGGCTGGATGCCATAAATACATTACCTTATGTCATTTTTTACAGCAACCTTGTGAAGTTGGTATTATTTCAATCATAGAGGTAAAGAAACTGAGGCTTGGAGAGGTCTGTCATCAAATAAATATGTGCACACGAGATTCTTCTTTCTCCTAGAATATTCGTTCTCTTCCTATTACGTGATCAAATCACACCCGGTCTTCAAGAACCAAGTTAAAAATGTTGGAAAAACGTCCTCCATGGGTCTCTTGTGTTTCTGTCTATCTTCTGAGGAAAGGTCTTGACAGCTTTTGTTCTGGGCCATTTTGTCAAGGATGTTTGTACAGCAAAAGCCTTGGAACGCAGACGGGATCTCCCTTTGGGAGAGAACAGATTTGTTTTCTGACCAGGATAATAAGGATAATGTCTCCCTCCAGGACAAAGATTGGACAGGTTTGCTGGCCGCCTCTTCAGAGGATTGGGGTTTCCTTAGCTCAGTGTCCCTCAGCTGTGATGCAAACCCACAGAGTGTGCAGCAACCTCCTTTATTGCCCCCGTGGGCTGTGGAGGACAAAGGGGACCAATGTGGACACAAAGCTCCTGCTGCCTGCTGTTCTCGGAGCAATAGAGTCCATTGCTTCGGAGCCAGGAGTACTGTGGCCTCTGCCAGCATCTATGAAAATGTGGCAGACTAACTTTTCAGCTTGTAAATAGCGTAAAATCTCAAACTTTCCACAGTTCTTGACAAAGACCTTCTTGCTTTGGGAAGTCTTATCTAACCATGACAGCTTACAGTGATATCTCCAAAACACATTTGGCAGGAAACCAACCTGCTGGGTAATGTGTTGTGAACATTTTTTATTATCTCACACTTGATCGTGCTCTCCTAGAGGACAGAGACAGCACTTGCACTTCTTGATGAGTGTTTAGTATTTTTTCTGCATATAGAAATTGGCTCTCATTTCATTAATAGTAATTCATTAAAATGGACTGAATGTCTATTAAGTGTAGGACATGATGGTCAGAATATTTAGGTAATTATTTTCCTAACCGGTGCATAAGCTCCTTGAAGATGGACATAATATCTAATACTTCTTTTTTATCCATTATAATTCTTTGTGTCTCTCGTTCTCTCATTCGACAAACATTTATTGACCATCTGCTAGGTGCAGGTGGTACTTTCGTTGCTGAGTATACAAATGAATGAGAGACTCCCTACCTTCAAGTATCTCATGGAACCAGATCGCGCAGTACAAGGAGGAAGCCCAGTGACAGAGGAAAGTACAGATCATTATGGGAACATGGCAAGGGGCAATCCAATGGGCTGTTGGTTGATAGCTTTTCTACTTTCCGGTATTTTCAGAAGCATATAGTGTTTGAGAAGTACTCAAATAAATTGTTGGAGTGTGGACTGATAATTCGAACTGGAAATCTTGGTCAAATACCTGCTCTGAAACTTCAAACTTAAAATAGCTCATCTAAGATGCGGCTGGCCTACACATCTGATAACATCATTATCAGATGATAATACATCATTATGTATTTAAAAAGATACATGTAACCAGTGTGTTCAAGTAAATGAACATACATTCAACACCTAGAATAGCTCCAAAGGCTAGAAAAATGCACAAGGCATGTTCCCTGCCCTCGAGATGGTCACAATCAAGTGAGACAGACACAGAGAAACATGATCTTAAACTGGGCATGATGACGTAAGCACTGAATAGATACTGAAGTTACTATTAGACTGTGGGGATTCAGTCTGCTGGGGACCAAGAGAGTTTCTTGCAAGGGATGGCATCTGAGCTGGTATTTAAAGGGGAAAAGGATTTCCACAGGCAGAAAACAGAAAGTAAGGCAGCCAGGAAAAAACTTGAGCACAGGCCCATTCTTTAAAATAAACAACATCAAAAAGTCTACAAGTAATAAATGCTGGAGAGGGTGTGGAGAAAAGGAAACCCTCCTACACTGTTCGTAGGAATGTAAATTGGTGTGGCCACTATGGAGAACAGCATAGAGGTTCCTTAAAAACTAAAAATAGAGTTACCATATGATCCAGCAAATCCCACTCCCGGGCATATATCCAGAAAAGTTGAAAACTCTAAGTTGAAAAGATACATGCACCCTAATGTTCATAGCAGCACTATTTACAATAGCCAAGACATGGAAGCAACCTAAATGTCCATCGCCAGATGAATGAATACAGAAGATGTGGTATATATACACAATGGAATACTACTCAGCCATAAAAAAGAATGAAATAAAGCCATTTGCAGCAACATGGATGGACCTAGAAATTATCATACTAAGTGAAGGAGGTCAGACAAAGACAAATATCATATGATATTACTTATATGTGGAATCTAAAAAAATGATACAAATGAACTTACTTACAAAACAGAAATAGACTCACAGACATAGAAAACAAACATATGGTTACCAAAGGGGAAAGGGGGGAGGGATCAATTGGGAATTTGGGATTAACAGTTACATACTCCTATATCTAAAATAGGCAAACAACAAAGACCTACTGTATAGCACAGGGAACTATATTCAATATCTTGTAATAACCTATAATGGAAAAGAATCTGAAAAAGAATATATATATTCAGTTATATATATATATATATATAAAACAGAATCGCTTTGCTGTACATCTGAAACATTGTAAATCAACTATACATCAATAAAAAGAAAAGAAGATGTGGTATACTACATATGCAGTCATAAAAAAGAATGAAATTTTGCCATTTGCAGCAACATGGATGGACTTAGAGGACATTATGCTAAATGAAAGAAGTCAGACAGAGAAAGACAAATACTGTATGATATCACTTATATGTGGAATCTAAAAATTACAACAAACTAGTGAATATAACAAAAAAGTAGACTCACAGATATACAGAACAAACTACTGGTTACCAGTGGGGAGAGGGAAGGGGGAGGGGCGATATTGGGGTAGGGAGTTAAGAGGTACAAACTATTATGTATAAAATAAGATACAAAGGTATATAGTACAACACGGGGACTATAGCCAATATTTTATAATAACTATTAATGGAATATAACCTTTAAAAATTGTGAATCACTATATTGTACACATGTAACATAATACTACTTTACATCAACTATACTTCAATTAAAAAAAGAAAATTAAATTAAAAAAAACTAACTAATAAACGAGAGTTCAGGGAATTGTTCATAAGATAGCAACTGGAATGGAGGGTGTACACAGGACTATACAGAGAACTGAAAGTCAGAAAGGAAATTTTGTTCAGTGCCTTTTTTTTTGATACTTTTTTTTTTTTTGGTTCTTTTGTTTTGCTTTTTTGTTCAGTGACTTTTACAGATACTTATTAAGCATCTGCTGGGGCAAATATAATATGCTCAAAGAGAGACAAAGATAGAGTCCTAGCTCACAATCTAGTGGGGAGAGCAATAATCTAATCTAAACTATTAAATGCCAACAAAGCACTGAGCAGGGAGGGTTTTGAATGCCACCCTAAGGTGCTTGGGTGCTCTTCATTGGTCACGGGATGCAGTGAATGATGTCATTGACCTGTGAGGAGGAGGGAAAATCTTGGCAGCTGTGTGAAGGTTGGACCAGAGGGTTGAAAGATGGAGGTGGGGAGAGCAGTGTGGAAGCTTCTGTGACCATCCAGGGAGAAATGGGAAGGGTCTAAATCAGATGAAAAGAGAACAAAGATATGAGACACATTGTGATGATAGAATCCACAGAATTTGATGATTGATTCAATGAGAGAGGTGGCTATGAAGATGAATCCAAGCCTTCTATTCTTGGCAACAGAAAGGATGATGTTAGTGATTTATAATAGTGAACATTCACCAAATAAAATATCTTTGAGAAGATCTCAAAGGTCTTTGTACTAACTAACCAGTCTCTATCATCCTTTTTCATTTAACTTTTTGTTGTTTTTATTTTTAAAGCAGAGGAGGTAAACACTTAGGACTTCTCAGGAAACTCTTACCAGTGATTTTTCAATCTTCAGGACTATTAGTGGATCATGAAATCAATTTAAAAAGTTATAAAATAATACCAAAAAGTGAAATAGAATAAAGCAGAACAGAATGTGAAATATCGTAGTGATCACTTATATAAAGGTTACTACTTGTGGAAATTTGTCTTCCGTTTTATGTACATACACTGGGTCGCAATGTCAAATACACGTCTTAGTGTGAGTTGCAGTTTAAAAAGTTTGAAAGCCATTGATCTAGACAGTGCTCAACAAAACATCTCTCTAGTCTAAACCCTCTCCTCCAGTTTATGGGATTGGAGCAGTGAGACAGGAACAAAAAGGGATGTAGGGGAAAGAGGCATCTTTCATCACTTTGACAGTGAACGACGATCACTGTCGTTACATAAAACAGTGGATGCTAGTACCTTGTTTGGAGTCGATGGCCTCTGTGATTATTATAGAAAGCCCGAAGCATCCCCTGCATTATTCTGTTTGTGGTCCCTTTGGCAACATGGGGAGTGTTCAGGATTACCCCCATTTGGTCCACCTGCAGATCAAACCAGAACCAGGGAGAGAACACATTATTTGTTTTCTTTTCTTGATATTTCAAATAAGCCCTTGCTAAATAATTTGAGACAATAGAATTAAAAATGTAAATTATGAATCCTCATAGATTTCATTTTTCCACTAGATGGCAGAAAAAGCACTTGTAATGGAAATTACAGTGCCATCTCTTTAATCAGTTCCCCAGACTTTTTTTTTTTAATAAAGGGAGGTATATTTCATATTAGTTTGAACAGTAGAATCTGATTATAAGACAACTGATTATTTTATAACTAATTTAATCATATTAAGCTTAAAATTAAGGAGAAAACTTTGAATTAGTTTATGTTTATATATGTACATATATATGCACCCATCTCAATTGATATATACGTGAAATTTCATTGGCTTTAGAATACTGCCATGCTCTCTTTTAATACAAATTTAAAAATAAAAGGTAGTATTTAAATACACTTTTAAATTTATACAGAAACTTTAAAAATGTTACACATGGATATAAGTAGGTGTACAATTGAACTATACTTAATTATGATATATTGAAGATAATAATAATATTATTACAAAGATTGATGATACATTCATGGTTATAAATTCAAAATACTTTTTTTTAATAAAGGAAGAGAATAAAAACTATGTTAGCTAGGTAAATACAGTTCAAAAGTTAAACATGGTATGTCGTTTTCTTTCTATGCTAATAATTTTAACGTGGCTTTTATTTTTTTACCCCGATTTCGTGTGTCATGTTACCATTTATCAACAATAATTCTTTAGGGGTATTTGTCATTAGAGCACTTTACTAGGCACTTGAGAATAGTTTCACAAACAGTTGTACCCTTGCTCTGGTTCATTTACCATCAAAGAGAAAATTATTTTATGGACCTACAAAGAGCAAAAATAAGTGAGTTACACAAAAGAGAATGTGTTGGGAAACACAGACATAATTTGACAATGAAATATCAAATTATAAAATACAAACTAGTTCAAAGAAACTTTTGTCCCTATTTCAGTCATTGTTTTCACTACTGTTTTTCTTACAACTGGTTTTCAAAAAGTTGAAGACCGGACCGTCAAAAAAGAGCAGAAGACAAAAAAGGATGGAAAATGGGAGGTGATGGAAAGAAGTGAAGTCCAATCACTGGTGTGGTCCACGAGCATCTGACGAGTGCTTGTTCTCGGTCAGGCACTGGGGTGGGGATGGAAACATGGCTTCTTCTTTCAAAATGAGAGCAAGTAATAGAGAGAGGAGGGGAGATGTTAGGTGAGCAAATGGTAAGAAATAAAAGAATTGATGAGATTACATAACAGTTGCCATGGTGTTGTTGAGTTACCTCAGCTCTCTCTCCCAGCCTTTGCTGACTGCCTCTTCCCCAACCAAACAAAAACAAAAGGGAGGGGCTTCCCTGGTGGCACAGTGGTTAAGAATCCACCTGCCAATGCAAGGGACACGGGTTCGAGCCCTGGCCAGGGAAGATCCCACATGCCGTGGAGCAACTAAGCCCATGCGCCACAACTACTGAGCCTGAGCTCTAGAGTCTGCAAGCCACAACTACTGAGCCCACGTGCCACAACTACTGAAGCCCGTGCACCTAGAGCCCGTGCTCTGCAACAAGAGAAGCCACGACAATGAGAAGCCCGCACACCACAACGAAGAGTAGCCCCGGCTCACCGCAACTAGAGAAAGCCTGCACACAGCAACGGAGACCCAACACAGACAAAAATAAAAAATAAAATAAAATAAATAAATAAAAATTAAAAACAAAAACAAAAAGAACAGCAAAAGGGAAACTCTGGGGCATGCTGGTAATGCCCACAATCTTCAGGAACCTAGGGATGGTCTTCTGGTGGCACGAAGGGAGCGGAGGTAGGAACCACATCTGCAATGTTATCTGTGCAGAGTAAGCGATACCCAGTTTTAGAGTCTCTAGTTTAGAAAACCCTGTGCTGTGCTGTTTGTGGGCAAAGATCTTGTTTTGAGTCAAGGTGAGTAAACAACTTTCTGGGAATAAGCAACTCGCATGGTGCAGTAAGTTAGTTTCTAGGACAATGTAATTTTATTTTATTTAAAAAAAATTTTTTAATTAAAAAAAATTTTTTTTTGACCACGCTGCATGGCTTGCAGGATCTCAGTTCCCCGACCCAGGATTGAACCCATGGCCACGGGCAGTGAAAGCCCGAAATCCTAACCACAAGGCCACCAGGGAACTCCCCTGTAATTTTAAAATAAATTGTTTCTAAATCCTATTGCATAGAAAACTATTTTTATGTCTGTTTCTTCATAAAGGCAACTGTGGGTTAAAAACAAAATTTATTTGAAAATAAAAGGGAATTGGATTTGGGGTACTTAGTTATTAATGAAGAAAACTTACATTAGATTTTCAGGAGTATTCCCTCACAGAACCAAATTTTAATAAGTCCCACTGGTCCAAATCCAGGCACCTTGGGTCCTGCCACTTCCTGCCTGTGGGCCTCTGCCCAGTCACTGGACATTTCTGGGCCCCAGTTTCTTAAATTATATATCATCCAGCATTAGACTTTCACTTTTCACTTTCACACTCTCTGCATGAGAAGAAAAGGAACTGCAACAGCTTACTGTTTCATTGAAACAAACCAAAAAGAATTCTGGTCCAAGGTCCCAGTGCCAACCTCCTACCACAATTAGCCCAGCTTTTTAGGTCTTTAGCTCCCCTCGTGCTCTCCAATCAAAGAAATAGAAATCTGGGCTTTCTCTATAAACTCTGTGTTCTGCCCTTCCCAATGGTATCACTGCAAATGTCCCTATAAATCTACAACCCAAGCCGTACAGTAACTTCTATGGGCTCAGGGCTGTATGAATGGCTCTCTCTTGCTGACCCCGCTCTGAGGAGACTCTGTCCCCAGAACACTGAGTGGTTTTTGTTTTCCTGCTGAAACCAGGGGAGATTGTGGAGTGGGAGTGCTCAGAGCTTACAACCCTGTAGATCTACACTCAGCACATCTCTAATGGGCTCCACACAATGACAGCTGTGACGAATACCATGGCAATTTCCCAGATAAGATTGTATCCGAGTAGGGGCTACATTTCCTTCAGAGTTGCAGAGGCCATTATTATTCTTTGGAGAGGAATTCTGAGGAGGAAATAGCTGATTTAAATGCCTGCTGTCAGTTGCCAGAGAAATTGTTACAAAATACGGCTATAATGATGTGGAAAACTGCCCATTGCATTGGATTCCACATTTTTTGTGCTCCCTCCCGTTCATCATCCGAGATCTCCCTCTTAGCCAACTGGGTGTGTGAAGACTGGTGCTCTAAAAGCCTCATAACTTGGACTCTCATTCTGGGTCCTTCGGCATTTCATATTACGGTTGCTCAACCATTTCTCATGACCTCTCAAGCTTTCACGAGGTCTTCTAAAAGACTGTGCAAAGCCCAGAAATACCCACCCAGCCTATATATTAAATTTCATTCATTCAACAAGTACTTGTAGGACTTCCCTGGTGGCGCAGTGGTTAGGAATCAGCCTGCCAATGCAGGGGACACAGGTTCGATCCCTAGTCCAGGAAGATCCCACATGCTGCGGAGCAACTAAGCCCGAGTGCCACAACTACTGAGCCTGCGCTCTAGAACCTGTGAGCCACAACTTCTGAGCCCACATGCTGCAACTACTGAAGCCCTCATGCCTAGAGCCCATGCTCTGCAACAAGAGAAGCCACTGCAATGAGAAGCCCAAGCACCATAACAAAGAGTAGCCCCGGCTCTCCACAACTAGAGAAAGCTCGTACGCAGAAACGAAGACCCAACTCAGCCAAAAATTAAAAACAAACAAATAAAACAAAACAAGTACTTGTAGAATACTCATTATTTTTCCACATATGAGAAGGTGGCATAAGGTAGTGGTTCCAAGCAGAGTTTCTGGAGTCAAACCTTCTAGATTCTAAGCCTGGCTCCACCAGGATTACTAGCTGTGTGACCTTGTTATGTGACAGTTGTGTGACCTAGGACAAGTTACCTAAGTTTCCACGTCTGTATAAAAAGCCCAATAGTAGTACCTACCTCATAGGGTTGAAATGAGGATTAAATGAATTCATATTTGTGAGGGGCTAAAGATAATAATAGCTCATAGTAAGTGTTCATTAATATGTTCATTACATCTATAAAGAAGATAACAAATTTGCAGTCTAAGAGAAGACAGGTACAAGAGTAACATAAAACAAGATAGAGTTCATCCTAGAGGACAGCAAAAACCTTGAACAAAAAAAAAACCCTTGAAGCAAACTAAGAAAAAGTAAAGGTGGAAAAAGTTTGACGGTATAAAACTTCAAACTTTCAGACAAACACAAAAATACCATAAAAATCCACAGGCAACAAAACAGAAGAAAAATACTTACCACACCTTCAGTTGACAAGGATTAGCATCCTGCATCTAGGCAACTGGGGGGGGGGAGGATATATACATGTGAAACCTTAGGACAGGAGTTTCAGAGCCTCAGAGGAAGATGCTGATTGCAAGTTAAAGTGTTTGAATTAAATTTGATTGAAAAGAAAGAGGTGGCAAAGTTTTCTAGAAACGGAATTGTTCCTAAGGAAGATTAATCTGGCAGCAGCAGGTCAGGTCGTTTGGAGAGTGAAGACCAGTTGGATGCTGACAAAATCAGGTGAAAGGTGGTGTCATCCTCCTCTGGGAACTCCAAGGAGAGGATGATCATAAACATTCTCTTGGGTCAATAAGGGCTTGACGATGACTGAGGTTTTCTGAGGTTTCAGAGCCCACATAATTGGGAAAATGGTGGTTAGTAAAGTTAAGGAAGATGGGAGCAGAAATGGGTTTGGGGGGAAGCTGATGGGTTTGTTTCTAAAACTACATAAGTGTAAGGTATCCACTTTGAAATTAGAGAAAGAGAGGTTAACATCTGGTTGGAAATGCAAGTTTAGAGCTCTAAAGAAAATATAAACCAAGAGATATAGAATTAGGATTCATCCTAAAAGAAGCTGAGGCCAGGGGCATAGGTAAGATCACAGAGTATTTCCCCTGAGTGGGAGTGGAGACCTGAGGACCACAGTGGGAAAGGGCTTATTGAAAATACAGTTTCCTAGACCCCATCCATTCTTACTTAACCAGAATTTGGGGATAACATTAAGTACTCTATATTTTTAACAAGTTGTTAACATTTATCTAATAAACGTTAAAATTTAAGACCCTGCTTCAGAGGGTGAAGGATGATGAGAAAAAAATCAAGATGGTTAAAAGGTAGCAAGTAAATCTGGGTGGTATCGTTAAGGAAGAAGGAACTCAGGAGGATTGGGTATCAAATCTTCAACTGGATCATAGAAGAAATGGGAAGAGGCTTTTGGTTTGTATTATATTAGGAAACAATCAAAGACCTTCCTTCTCCATTAGGGTGAAGGACTGAAGGGGTAGAGAGAAAGTGGAGATGATTGAAGACTTCACATTCCTGAAATTTGACAGTAGAAGAAAGAATAAGAGAAAATGTTGGCTTGTGGCTGTAACAGAATTAAGGGTGTGACTTGTATTTAAGAGTGAGTGGGGAAAGATAGACAAGATGAAAAGGCAGAGGGCTATGGACCAGATGAAGGAACAAGATAAAACCCCAGAAAAACAGCTAAATGAAGTGGAGATAGGCACGTTCCAAAAAAAGAATTCAGAATAATGATAGTGAAGATGATCCAGGACCTTGGAAAAAGAATGGAGGCAAAGATCTAGAAGATGCAATAAATGTTTAACAAAGACCTAGAAGAATTAAAGAACAAACAAACAGAGATGAACAATACAATAACTGAAATGAAAACTACACTAGAAGGAATCAATAGCAGAATAACTGAGGCAGAAGAACGGATAAGTGACCTGGAAGACAGAATGGTGGAATTCACTGCTGCGGAACAGAATAAAGAAAAAAGAATGAAAGGAAATGAAGACAGCCTAAGAGACTTCTGGGACAACATTAAACACAATAACATTCGCATCATAGGGGTCCCAGAAGGAGAAGAGAGAGAGAAAGGACCAGAGAAAATATTTGAAGAGATTATAGTTGAAAACTTCCCTAACATGGGAAAGGAAATAGCCACCCAAGTCCAGGAGGTGCAGCGAGTCCCATACAGGATAAACCCAAGGAGAAACACACTGAGACACATAGTAATCAAATCGGCAAAAATTAAAGACAAGGAAAAATTATTAAAAGCAGCAAGGGAAAAACGACAAATAACATACAAGGGAACTCCCATAAGATTAACAGCTGATTTCTTAGCAGAAACTCTACAAGCCAGAAGGGAGTGGCATGATATACTTAAAGTGATGAAAGGGGAGAACCTACAACCAAGATTATTCTACCCAGCAAGGATCTCATTTAGATTTGATGGAGAAATCAAAAGCTTTACAGACAAGCAAAAACTAACAGAATTCAGCACCACCAAACCAGCCCTACAACAAATGCTAAAGGAGCTTCTCTAAGTGGGAAACACAAGAGAAGAAAAAGACCTACAAAAACAAACCCAAAACAATTAAGAAAATTGTCATAGGAACATACATATCGATAATCACCTTAAACGTGAATGGATGAAATGCTCCAACCAAAAGACACAGGCTTGCTGAATGGATACAAAAACAAGACCCATATACATGCTGTATACAAGAGATCCACTTCAGACCTAGGGATGCATACAGACTGAAAGGGAGGGGATGGAAAAAGATATTCCATGCAAATGGAAATCAAAGGAAAGCTGGAGTAGCAATTCTCATATCAGATAAAATAGACTTTAAAATAAAGAATGTTACAAGAGACAAGGAAGGCCATTACATAATGATCAAGGGATCAATCCCAGAGGAAGATTTAACAATTATAAATGTATATGCACCCAACATAGGAGCACCTCAATACATAAGGCAACTGCTAACAGCTCTAAAAGAGGAAATCGACAGTAACACAATAATAGTGGGGGACTTTAACACCTCACTTACACCAATGGACAGATCATCCAAAATGAAAATAAATAAGGAAACAGAAGCTTTAAATGACACAATAGACCAGATAGATTTAATTGATATTTATAGGACATTCCATCCAAAAACAACAGATTACACTTTCTTCTCAAGTGCGCACGGAACATTCTCCAGGATAGATCACATCTTGGGCCACAAATCAAGCCTCAGTAAATTTAAGAAAATTGAAATCATATCAAGCATCTTTTCTGACCACAACGCTATGAGATTAGAAATGAATTACAGGGAAAAAACCGTAAAAAACACAAACACATGGAGGCTAAACAATATGTTACTAGATAACCAAGAGATCACTGAAGAAATCAAAGAGGAAATCAAAAAATACCTAGAGACAAGTGACAATGAAAACACGATGATCCAAAACCTTTGGGATGCAGCAAAAGCAGTTCTAAGAGGGAAGTTTATAGCAATACAATCCTACCTCAAGAAACAAGAAAAATCTCAAATAAACAATCTAGCCTTACACCTAAAGGAACTAGAGAAAGAAGAACAAACAAAACCCAAAGTTAGCAGAAGGAAGGAAATCATAAAGATCAGAGCAGAAATAAATGAAATAGAAACAAAGAAAACAATAGCACAGATCAATAAAACTAAAAGCTGGTTCTTTGAGAAGATAAACAAAATTGATAAACCATTAGCCAGACTCATCAAGAAAAAGAGGGAGAAGACTCAAATCATAAAATTAGAAATGAAAAAGGAGAAGTTACAACAGACACCCCAGAAATACAAAGCATCCTAAGAGACTACTACAAGCAACTCTATGCCAATAAAATGCACAACCTGGAAGAAATGGACAAATTCTTAGAAAGGTATAACCTTCCAAGACTGAACCAGGAAGGAACAGAAAATATGAACAGACCAATCACAAGTAATGAAATTGAAACTGTGATTAAAAATCTTCCAACAAACCAAAGTCCAGGACCAGATGGTTTCACAGGTGAATTCTATCAAACATTTAGAGAAGAACTAACACCCATCCTTCTCAAACTCTTCCAAGAAATTGCAGAGGAAGGAACACTCCCAAACTCATTCTATGAGGCCACCATCACCCTGATACCAAAACCAGAAAAAGATACTACAAAGAAAAAGAAAATTACAGACCAATATCACTGATGAATATAGATGCAAAAATCGTCAACAAAATACTAGCCAACAGAATCCAACAGCACATTAAAAGGATCATACACCATGATCAAGTGGGATTTATCCCAGGGATGGAAGGATTCTTCTATATATGCAAATCAATCAATGTGATACACCATATTAACAAATTGAAGAATAAAAACCATATGATCATCTCAATAGATGCAGACAAAGCTTTTGACAAAATTCAACACCAATTTATGATAAAAACTCTCCAGACAGTGGGCATAGAGGGAACCTACCTCAACATAATAAAGGCCATATATGACAAACCCACAGCAAACATCATTGTTAATGGTGAAAAACTGAAAGCATTTCCTCTAAGATCAGGAATGAGACAAGGATGTCCACGCTCACCACTATTATTCAACCTAGTTTTGGAAGTCCTAGCCACGGCAATCAGAGAAGAAAAAGAAATAAAAGGAATCCAAACTGGAAAAGAAGAAGTAAAACTGTCACTGTTTGCAGATGACATGATACTATACATAGAGAATCCTAAAAATGCTACCAGAAAACTACTAGTGCTAATCAATGAATTTGGTAAAGTATCAGGATACAAAATTAATGGACAGAAATCTCTTGCATTCCTATACACTAATGATGAAAAATCTGAAAGAGAAATTAAAGAAACACTCCCATTTACTATTGCAACAAAAAGAATAAAATACCTAGGAATAAACCTACCTAGGGAGACAAAAGACCTGTATGCAGAAAACTATAAGACACTGATGAAAGAAATTAAAGATGATACCAACAGATGGAGAGATATACCATGTTCTTGGATTGGGAGAATCAATATTGTGAAAATGACTATACTACCCAAAAGAATCTACAGATTCAATGCAATCACTATCAAATTACCAATGGCATTTTTTACAGAACTAGAACAAATCATCTTAAAATTTGTATGGAGACACAAAAGACCCCGAATAGCCAAAGCAGTCTTGAGGGAAGAAAACAACACTGGAGGAATCAGACTCCCTGACTTCAGACTATACTACAAAGCTACAGTAATCAAGACAATATGGCACTGGCACAAAAACAGAAGCATAGATCAATGGAGCAAGATAGAAAGCCCAGAGATAAACCCACGCACCTATGGTCAACTAATCTATCACAAAGGAGGCAAAGATATACAATGGAGAAAAGACAGTCTCTTCAATAAGTGGTGGTGGGAAAACTGGACAGCCACATGTAAAAGAATGAAATTAGAACACTCCCTGACACCATACACAAAAATAATCTCAAAATGGACTCGAGACCTAAATGTAAGACCAGACATTATAAAACTCTTAGAGGAAAACATTGGAAGAACACTCTTTGACATAAATCACAGCAAGATCTTTTTTGATCCACCTCCTAGAATAATGGAAATAAAAACAAAAATAAACCAATGGGACCTAATGAAACTTCAAATCTTTTGCACAGCAAAGGAAACCATAAACAGGATGAAAAGACAACCCTCAGAATGGGAGAAAATATTCGGAAATGAATCAACAGACAAAGGATTAATCTCCAAAATATATAAACAGCTCATGCAGCTCAATATTAAAGAAACAAACAACCCAATCCAAAAATGGGCAGAAGACCTAAATAAACATTTCTCCAAAGAAGACATACAGATGGCCAAGAAGCACATGAAAAGCTGCTCAACACCACTAATTATTAGAGAAATGCAAATCAAAACTACAATGAGGTATCACCTCACACTGGTCAGAATGGCCATCATCAGAAAATCTACAAACAACAAATGCTGGAGAGGGTGTGGAGAAAAGGGAACCCTCTTGCACTGTTGGTGGGAATGTAAATTGATACAGCCACTATGGAGAATAGTATGGAAGTTCCTTAGAAAACTAAAAATAGGATTACCATATGATCCAGCAATCCCACTACTGGGCATATACCCAGAGAAAACCATAATTCAAAAAGACACATGCACCCCAATGTTCATTGCAGCACTATTTACAATAGCCTGGTCATGGAAGTAACCTAAATGCCCATCGACAGACGAATGGATAAAGAAGTTGTGGTACATATATACAGTGGAATACTACTCAGCCATAAAAAGGAATGAAATTGAGTCATTTGTTGAGACGTGGATGGACCTAGAGACTGTCATACAGAGTGAAGTAAGTCAGAAAGAGAAAAACAAATATCATATATTAACGCATGTATGTGGAACCTAGAAAAATGGTACAGATGAGCTGGTTTGCAGGGCAGAAGTTGAGACACAGATGGAGAGAACAAATGTATGGACACCAAGGGGGGAAAATCGCGGCGGGGGGGATGGTGGTGTGCTGAATTGGGCGATTGGTATTGACATGTATACACTGATGTGTGTAAAATTGATGACTAATAAGAAACTGCTGTATAAAAAAAAAAGAAAAACAAACAAACAAAGAAAAAAAACTAATATCAAACTTTCTTTGGGTTATTTGTATGGAAATATGTTAATATAAATGTTTCAGACATTAAAAAAAAAAAAAAAGAAGAGTGAGTGGGACCTAATTACACTTGAGAAAGAAGAGGACCCAATGGAAAGGAGACAGCAGATCTGGAAGAAAGAGAAGGGATGGTGGGTAGAACAAGGTCATGGGAAAAGAAGGAAGGGCTCTCCTTCAAAAAGACAAGGAACACTTCTTTCTTCCTCTTGTTTCAGAAGAAGGAAAACATATTGGGATGGAAAGCAGAGAACTCGAAGGAATTCAAACTGATGTTCTGGATATCGAAGTAAACTGGTAAAGGGTTTAGAGGTGGGAATATGAGGGCACTACATGAGGTGAGTAAGTCACTAAAGGCATTCTGACCAATGGTAGAGAATTAGCCCGTGTTTCTGGGTCTCTCCTCCACAATCATCCCTGGAGAAAGTATAGAAGCTAGAGAGGAAACATGGTTTCTAGGAACAAACACCAAACTACCAGCTAAATTACCAGCTAACAGTGAGAAATCCCTAAGGAGAGAGGAGATGGTCTTAACAGACATGTGGCCTTACAGGAGGGGTGCTGAGAGTGTTGGTTTACTTTTTCCTATTTTCTCTTTTTCAGGTGGCCTTGGTGTAATCATAACCTGCCTGTTCTCCCTAAAAATCTGCAGCCACAAGCTGGACCGCTGGTGCCCAGGGTCAGACATCTGCAGGTTAAAATGAAAGCAGGTGACCAGCTGCCTTTGGGCATTCACCCCCCATTCTTCCCCCTTCACATTCCTAAGACTGCTGGATCTCTAGCTGAGGAGACCACCTCCCGCTAATGCTGATTTTGCCTACGAGTTCAAAGGTGGAATCTTGACCAGAGGAGTTGGCTGGTGGGGTGGTGTCAAGCCACAGTCATCAGCAATGGTTTGGTGGTGTCTCGGGCTCCCGATGTGAATGAACATGTAACATTAGTTTTCAAATCTCGATTTACCCCCTTTGTGATTAAATAATTTGAAAGTCTGATTCTAAGGGTTTTTTGGATACATAGTTTAATGACTGCTATAGTTGAAATAACTCATAAAGATACTAGCTCATACTTGCAGAAGTGCAGCACTAATTAAAAATCATAATACACGTTTTAAAATCCCATTCAAAAGTGATGCAGAGGTTTTCATTGAAATTTAGCAAGAAATTTCCACATTTTCTGCTGTTGATACATTGTTTCTGAAAACACTGGTCTCACTGGACCAAAATCAAGGTACTGACAATGTTGCATCCCTTCTGAAAACTCTAGGAGAGAATCTGCTTCCTTGCCCTTTCAAGCTTCTAGCGGCCACTTGTATTCCTAGGGCTTATAGCCTCTTCCTCCATCTTCAAAGGGCATCACTCCAGTCTCTGCTTCTATTGTCACATCACCTTTTCTCTGATTCTGGCTCCTCCTGTGTCTCTCTTATAAGGAATTGTGATTACATTGGGCCCACCTGGATAAGCCAGGATAAACTCTCCATCTCAGATCCTTAACTTGTTCACTCCTGCAAAATTCTTTTGTCTTGTAAGGTGACATATTCACAGGTTCTAGGGATAAGGATGTGGATATATTCGGGGGGCTATTATTCCATCTACCACAGTGGCTCAGGTAAACTAGAGAATGTAGCCTGTGCTATGAGGGATCCTTGTCAATGCTCCGTACCCCAGATCTCCTTCTCCTACTCTCGGGACACCTTAAATGCCAGTCATGGCACGTGACATCTCTCATATGGCCTGAGAGGGGTGCTGCTGTCAATCTGTGCATGAAATACTGGCAAAGATAAATTTTTTCAGATCAAAATAAATACAAAAAGAAGTTCTATTTTTTATTCCCACACACCACTTGATTGTCTAGAGCAGCTTCTGGAATACAGTCATCCCACTTTGGTGATCAATGAGTATTATGGTTAATTTTACGTATCAGCTTAGCCAGGTTAATTGTATCCAGTTATTTGGTCAAACATCAGTCTAGATATTGCTGAAAAGGTATTTTTTAGATGTGATTAACATTTAAATCAGTGGACTTTGAGTAAGGCAGATTATCCTGCATAATGTAAATGAGTCTCATCCAATCAATCAGTTGAAGGTTTTAAGAGAAAAGACTGAGGTCCCCTGAAGAGGAAAGAATTCTACCTCCAGGTTGTCCTTGGACTCAAGACTCCAACATCAACTCCTGCTGGAATTTCCAGCCTGCTGGCCTGCCCTGAGGATTTCAGACTTCCCAACTTCCTCAATCGTGTGAGCCAAGCACTTAAAATCAATCTGTCCTCTCTCTCTCTCTCTTTCTCTGTGTGTGTGTGTGTGTGTGTGTGTGTGTATATACACACACACACACACATATCCTATAAGACTGTAATGTGTCTGTTAAGTTATATATAAGCTGAATATGCAACTGAAATGTTTCAAAATGAGTACAAAATAAATGTTATCAATAAAAAATGTGTATGTGTGTTTATACACACACATTCTATAGGTGTTTTTTCTCTGGAGAACCCTAAATAATTCAATGAGTTAGAGAAGCATTTTCAACCGGTGGGAGGGCATGATTTGAGGCATTGTAATAAATCCCAGGTTCAAGGGTAATATTAATAGATTTAGAATCTCAAAGTAAAATAAAATCTAGGCTCCCTAATACTTGCTCTAAAGTGGTTCTACCTTTTATCAAGTGAACCTGAAATATGGATTCAGTGGTAAGTATTGCTAGGGGGGGCCTCAATTCTGGCAAGAATGACCTAAAGTATCATAGGTACTGGGAGTGAAAGAAATCTAGGAGGTTTTCTAATTTATCTCTCTTAATGGTCTTATTGGCGTTAAGTATTATAAAACCAGTTGATATCAATATTATAAATACCATATTTTCTTTCATACAATTGTTTTATAACGATTAGTTAATTAAAACACTAAAAGCCCTGCTATTAAGAAAAGAGAAACCATGGCTCACTGACTTCTGGAATTGAATTAGACATTCACAGTAATATCACATTATTTCAAGGAAGAAAGCAAGAAGAATGATATTTGAAATCATGGGAGGAGTGTGAACAGGTATAACATAATTGCTTGGCTTGGAATTTTGCCAAAAGACAAGTGCTAATAATTTTTGCCATAAAAAGTGCCAAGGATGCTCTTTAATGAAAACCACGATTGTGAATGTCTGTGTCTCCATCCCATCAGAAAGTGATATTGCTATCAAAAAAAATCCTCTTATATTTGAATATTTGTGAGATACTGACTCATAAGTGGTTTTCTGGATCCTTGCAATCAGTGGAAATATGGGCAGAAGTATTCTTTAATCTTTTAAAATGAGAGGTGAGGAAAATATATGTAAAACAGACACTTCAGGATTTTTCTAGAGCAGTTTGCTTTCTTTGGACTGGCACATATATTGGCTCTATCTTCTCTGCGCTATCCAGAGGCGAGAATTGGGACAGGAGGGTAAAAGAGGAGATGTGGGTTTGAGGACTGAGCGCAAGGAGGAAGAGGGCTTGGGTCACATAGATTATCTCCTCCCTCTAAGTCCTTGTAAGGCCCACAGCTTCCTTATTCATTGTCTTAGCTTCCCTTCCTGTTGCCTTTTTAAATCCTTTAGCCTATAATCCTCAGACTTTGGAGCCATATACCTTGTGTTCAATTTCCTATTCAACCATTTCACAGACAGGCAGTGTTGAGTAAGAAGTGAGTTCTTCTGTGTTGGTACCTGATAGATATGGATTTGAATCCTACTTCTACAACTTACCATCTACATTATCTCAATAATGCTACACAACAAATGTCTGAGTCAGCTTGTGCTGCTGTAACAAAATTCTCACAGTTCTGGGCACTGAGAACTACAAGATCAGTCAGCTCCTGGTAAAGGTCCTTTTTCTGGATTGTAGGTAGATGCCTAATTACTGTATCCTCACATGGCAGAGGGAGAGAGATCATCTCTCTCGTGTCTCTGCTTATAAGGCCAGTAATTCCATTCACAAGGGCTTCGCCCTCATGACCTAATTACCTCCCAAAGGCCTCACCTCCAAATAACATCACATTGGGAATTAGATTTCAACATATGAATTTGGAGTGGGGGACACAAGCATTCAGTCCATAGCAACAAAGTACCCTCAAACTTAGTGACATAAAACAGCAACTGATTCTCTTGCTCACAGGTCTGCAAGTCAGTGGCTCAGCTAGGTTCCGGGCTGCAGGCTACAGGTTTAACTCAGACTTACACTACATGTCTTGATATTTCCAGGATTAACAGCTTCCTGGAGCAGGGGTTCTGCCCTGTGTATTTCATTATGCGGCCCAGGCTGAAGGGCAGCATCCATCTGGATCATGTTTTCTCATGGCAGATGGCCAGAATGCCAGAAGCAAGCCAAACCCATGAAGCACATTTAAGACCTCTGCTCACATCATGTCTGTTAACATTTCATGGACCCAGCAAGTCCAATATCAGAAATGCAGGGAAGTCTACTCTTCACAGAGTGGGAAGGGGAGAGATTATTTGCTGAACAATCATTTAAAGACCCTCTAACTGTAGTTGAATAAATAGCTTAATCTCAATCAGTCACAGTGTTCTCATGTCTTATATAGAGATGATAATAATAGGGGTACTGGGGAAAAAATATAGTCTATAAAGAAAATGACACAGTTTCTAGAACAAAAAGAGCATTCAACAAATGTTAGCTCTTATTGTTAATTTCCTTGGAATGTGCACAGAGAAGTAAGAAAGTGGCAAAAGCAAGGTGATGAGGACTACAGAAGAAATTAAGGCTTGACATCAAAGGTAGTAAGATTAATTTAAATTCTGAATTCTTAAAAAAGGTATAGGGAGAGGATAGTTTGTGTTTATCTAAATGGTCAACTCACAATTATGGTCACCCATGTTATTGTTTTGCTGTTGGACATTTGTTTCTAGTGTTACGCTGTGTGTGAGAACAGCATGTACAACACGCTATGTAAAATGATAGACAAAATGTAGCCAAAACTCAACATCTTGCTCATTAGGCAATTTGGCAAACATGATAAAACTGCATCTTTGAAGAAAAATACATAACACAGGAAAATGTCAGTAATTAAAACAAATACATGACCCATAATGAATATGTTTAAGTAAGCAGTCATTTCTAGAATGCATGTGTGGTTTGCAGAAATCCTACATTAAAAAAATTTTTTTTTTGATGTGGACCATTTTTAAAGTCTTTATTGAATTTGTCACAATATTGTTTCTGCTTTATGTTTTGGTTTTTTGGCCCCGAGGCCTGTGGGATCCTAGCTTCCCAACCAGGGATCGAACCCACATCCCATGCATTGGAAGGTGAAGTCTTAACCAGTGGACCGCCAGGGAAGTCCCTAAATATATATATTTTTTAATATTTGAGAGAAGATTTGGCCATTTTAACTAAACTGTTTCTCTATGCGGTTTTAAAGGAATACCAGAGACTCTCAGTTTAAAATTATAACCAAAGTCACTAGATTGCTCAGAGCTGATTGGGTTATTTCTAGCGGACTGAGTTAGATCACACCACAGTTGACATGGTTGCTCACTGCACAGTTTCATCATGGAGACAACAAAGTATACTGGGTTCACTCCACTTTGGCTGATGTGATTATTACACGTACATATGGCTTTAGTCTTGACATTTAATCTCCCAGTTCTCCAATAATACTTCCTTCCATCTGATAAAACCGAGTTTAAAAGCTAAGAATTCCTTAGTTCTACTGAGCTGGAAAATTGTCTCTTTGAGTGGCATTTAACTTCTCAGCTCTGATTTCCATAAGTGGGATATAGTGGTATTTGCTTATCTCTAATTTTGAGACCAACTCCTTCCATTAATATGCTGAATGACCTAAAGCTATTTTAGCAACAATAAGAAGAGTAACTTGCATATTTCCACAAGCAGGCCTCACACATGGTCCAGCTAGCAGGTGAGGAGAGGATTCACCAGAGCACCCAGCTTTCTTTCTGTAATTAGGCTCTCTCTGTCCTTAGTGCCAATGCACACATAACTTAGTGTGTCAGCAGAGGACAGATCTGCCGTCTGTAGAAGTGAGCTTTGAGTGCCCACAGTTGGGGTCTTCATTCCTCTATCTGATCAATACCTGTTCATCTGCCTGGTTCTAAGCTTGCATTCCTTAAAGACACAGAAGGCAGAGGTTACTATAACTGGGTGTCAGCTCTTTCCCAGTTAGGGGTTTTGCTCTGACACTTCCGATTTCTTGCTCTAGTCAACTTGCCTAGACAACATAGAAACCACGATGCTCCCTTCATCCTTTCTCTTTACAGCCTGGACCAGAACTGGCCCTTAGCAGCCAGTCTCTTGCATGCTTTCTCTCTGGACCTCCTATTAGCTCCACTTTACAGGGGAAAAGGATCGGGGGCACTCAGTTCCAACTCAAAACAAAACAAGGAGAACAAAAAGGGACTGAAGAATTCATCTTTCCACCTCGCTGAAGTACCCACTTTTGTTCCTTCACTCAGATAACCAGTGTTTATTGAGTACCTCCTATGTGAAAGTTGTGACACATGGCACTGAAGATAGAAAGATGAGTAGGACACTTTCACTGTTCTCAAGGAACTCACAAATTTATAAAGACTAACAAACAAGACCTTCCAATTCAGTGTGCAACTGCCATAATGGAGGAAACATGTCTAGTTTGGAGGGATCTGGAAAGTTGTTTTCTGGAACCAGGGATTTCTAAATAAGACCTGAAGCCCAAGTTGGCCATATATATATAGAAGTTTGGTTTGAAAAATCCATCCAGGCAGAGGAAAGAGCAAGTGCAAAAGCTTATATCCTTTTTATTTCCATGCTGCACTGTATGTCCTTCTAGTCTGTTCAGGTTCTTTCCTAAAAAGGTTAGAGAGAAATGGAGGAGACAAAAACATGACCAACGGATACTATGCCCAGGACACAGCAACTTGTGATGTAAAGAGGCAGAGTGCAAAACCTAGAAGCTTATAGGACTTGCCCTCCTTTTTCTTCTATTCATAACACTGTTTCAAGACTTGTTGCCAAGGGAAAACATGCTCTTCCCACCATTACTCATGCAAACCCACCTTTTAACCAGAATGGAAAATAATTCTGCATGGACCTTTTGGTACTTACTTTTGTCGTCTTGAAAATTATAATGCTAGCAACACACAGTCTAGTAAATTACATCTATAAATCATTGAATATGTTACTACACTGGCAATCTGGAATCTTTCCTTGCAACTGACACCCTTGGAGTCTTGGGTCTTGAGCCTTCTTCAAGCATCGGAAGAGTCCTCCCACATCCTTTGTTGGAGACATGTTGCCCTCACAGCCCATAATTCCATCTTCTCCACGACCCCTTGGTGTTCCCTGATGTGTCTGGTGACACCCACAATGCTTACCATACTTTGTAACTTACTCCCCAGAACTTGGAGGGGCTCAGAGAGTGCAGGGGTTGAAAGAACTGTACAATCTCAAGCACATCATTGGTGAAAGGGACATTTGTGGTTTTCCCTGGAATAATGCTTTATGGTTTGTAAACCGCTTCCATGCTCCCATGTTCATCTGCCTGGTTCTAAGCTTGCATTCCTTAAAGATACAGAAGGCAGAGGGTACTATAACTGGGTGTCAGCTCTTTCCCAGTTAGGGGAACTGCCATTCACCACTGGCAATACTGTTTAGTTGAAGCAATGCATTCTAAGTCGTACACAAACTTTTGGAAAAGTGCTCTGCTCTCAAGTTAAATCTGTTTATGCTAACCTTCCTCCTAAGTTAGATGTAAAGAATAACTATACTAATAATGTCTGACAAATACTGAGGGACTACTATATGCAAAGTATTATTCTCAGAATTGTGTGAGTGTTAAGTCATTTAATCCTTATGAAAATCTTACGAGGATATATGCTATTCTTATAATCACACCAGTGTTATGAATGAGAAAACTGACACAGAGAGTTAAAATAATTTGCCTAAGGTAATTGCCTGGGTTGGAACTGGAACCCAGGATCAGAGTCTATGCTCTTAAGCACCATATTGAAGCTCCTCTCCAGAAAGGCCATTAAAGACAATTTTAAAGAATAGTGTCTTGATAAAATACTATATTGATAAAAACACCAAGTAAAAGAGTAACCTCCAACAGACACAGGGAGGATTAGATATTAAATGTTTCTAAATTCCCAGAAAGATGAAAACTTCTGTCTATGTGTTATTATGGCCCTAATAATAATCACTAATAATATTGTAAATTTCTTGCTGTAGTTAAAATGATTAAAAAGTCTCTCCTGAATTGATTTATGCCTATATATCACTCATTACTTACTAGATGTTCATTCATCTCAATTTGCCCTGGAGTAATGGAAACTTCTTACTAAAAATATTATCAGTCTAACTATTTGGGAATTACACAAAATATTTGTATAAGATATATTTCAATTGGCATTGAATTTTTAAAAATCCTGTATAAAGTATACAATACTAGTTGCCCACCACTTGCTTTTCCCCCCCGATATACACGATGGTATACATAACTGTGCTTGTTTCTTCATCTGTAAAGTGGAGTTAATAATGACTACATTATTACTTTGTGAAGGTTACATGGCAGTGGAGCATGGAAGTGGTTTATAAACCATAAAGCATTATTCAATGCTGGCTTATCTTAGTCCTATGTTTGAAAAATTGTCTTTGTTTTTGATATTTGAAAATACTAATCTCCCTCAAACTCAGTTGAAGTGAAAATACATTCATAATTTTCAATACCTGACAATATCTAAAACTTTTGCATAAGTTGACTTCCTTACAGATGTAAGCAATAGAGACGTGTTTAAGTTATACCAGGTTTTAGGCTTTTGTTGTAAAGATACGTGGAGAAGGAGGAAAACAACCCCACAGATATTGAAATGTCATTTAGGACCCAGCAGTGGTCCTGACCATCCAGCAGCAGCCCTGATGACTCCATGACCCATCTACCTAGTGGCTTTTCCCTGGGCAATCAGTTCATCTTGCGTCTTCCTCTAGGGTTCACCATTTTGGTGAGGCATCAACACTCCGCCTCACTTTTGCAACAACTAATTAATCAGCTGGCTGGCTCTTTTCTCCATCTCAGGGTTTCTTAGGCATAGTGAGTACTATCTTAGACTTCTGCTTGCTGCTTTTTTTCTGGTCTCTCTGCACTTTCCTGCTCTCATACACTGAGAACGGGCTAAATGGTGAGCTGGTTGGGTAGCTGCCTGGGGTACCAATCTTTAAGGATTACTACCACATCTCTTGAAGAAATCAGAAGTGCGGTACCAGTTAATTCAGCTTTTCACAAGAGTTATCTTGCATGACTAGTGAAATGTTTGGCTCTGAAGGAGATAGTGGCACTTGTGTGGAAATTAAAACAACAACAACACTCCCCTTCAGTGCTGGACTGTCTCTGCAGCACTTGTGTTTTTACAACACAAGTGGCAAGTTCTAAGGTGCAACTACAGGCTGAGCCAACAATCCTGGGGACAGATAAGTGAGTCATCAGAAGTTGGTAGGTTCAGTTCTGATGAATTTTAATGAATCAGTTGAAATTGTGATGTCAACTAAAGCGTGGCATAGTGCCATTTACCAGGACGTAGTTCCTTTCTAAAAAAATCATTTAAATTTGAAAACTTTTATTGCCTCTAGGAAATTGGTTCAAAACTTTGCAAGAAAAGTAAATAAATAACTAAAGAAAGAACAAGAACAGTGGACAAGCAGAAAATGGTTTGCTGATGTGAAACCTTATGAAATGAGAATTAAAAGGTAGAAATTAGCTGTTATTCTTACATTAATTCTGGGTTTTAAAAAAAAAAATCACTACTTTTTTTTTTTTTAACACTATAAAGGTTGGATTTAGTCGTTGCAAAATATTTCAAACAATACAGAAGTGTAAACGTAAAAACTCTATCTCGGTGGTAGGTAACCTCCAAGGTGGCCCCCAGTGATGCCTTCTGGTATTCATGTCCGTGTGTAATCCCCTCCCCTTGAGTATGGGCTCTATTCTAATGAGTAGTAAATGGTAGAAATACCCGGATGTCACCACTGAAATTGGGTTATAAAAATACTGTGGCTTCCATCTTGGGTCCTCTCTACCACTTTCTTAGGTGTGCTCTTTCTTGCTTGGTAGCTGTGACTCTCAGTGTTTAGGCCCAATGTGAAGACATTCTGGCTATCTTTCTGGAGAGTCCTCCTGGAAAGAGAGTTCCTGGAAGATGAGGAAGAACTGAAGCAGTTCAGGGGATGAGGGAGCTTGTACGTGGCCCTTCTGAAGCCAACCAACAGTGGGTCTTCCCCAGCTGAGCCTTGAGGTGACGCAGCCAATCCTTTGGTTACACCCTGTGAGAAACTGTGCTAGAATCACCCAGATCAGATGTTCCATGATTTCTAATCCACAGAAACTGTGAGATAATAAGTGTTTGTTGTTTTCAGCTACAGTGTCTTGAGGTAATTTGTTTATAGTAATAGATAAGTAATGTACTTTCCAATTTCAATCCCCAGAGGTAATCAATATCACAACCAGGTGCTTGTCATTCTATCCTTTTGTCTATTATATGTGATAGTTAAATATGTCTATATGTGTACATATCCACACATACAATTTGTTTCTTACAAAATTAGAATTCCTTTTGAAGATTTACTTTCCTATTTAAGCTTGCAGTATTGTTAAGGGTAGGAAAGATCAAGAAAAGAAGAAAAAGAAAAAAAGATTTACTTATTCATTTTTTCCAAGACCTCGTATCTTCAAATTTTAAAAGAGGACTTACAAGACTCCATTGCAATGCCTACTTACTTACATGAATGGTCTCAATGCCAAGACCTGCTTAAGTCAGAATGATTTGAACACCTCTCCTTGATATAGAAAGATGTTTATGAACATTTTCATAACAAAAAATTACAAAATAAAGGTTAAAATGTCAAATTTATAACTTAATACGTATTTATGTGTTAATTTATCTTCTTCCAAGGCCCTTGTAAGCTAATAAGCACCATATTCCTGTTCGTTTTCTTTCTTTTTTCTTTTTATTTTTTTTTACTATTTGGAATATAATTTTATATTTTAAATTATTATAACAGGTCATGGTTATTGCTATGATTCTAATGAAATATGGTCATATTTATAATTTGTTCAGCAAAGTTCTGTGGAACAAATATATTACCCTGGCTGCTGTCCCTGAACACAATTACAATGAAGATATTGTGAAATATGGCCTGCTTTGTGAAGACATATTTAGGAATCCATTTTCTGGGCATGCACAGCTTTGGAAAGTAAGTATCTCTTATGTTGAATATAATTTGGTATTTCCTTGGAAAACCAGGCCATTGTTTCAAACATTGCTGTTTTTGAGTTCCTGTGTATACTTCTTCCGTTTGGTCTTTCTTCTTCCTCATTGCTAGAAGTTGCTATTTTCAACATCTAAAATAATTAGTTTCATTAAATAATTACAAATTTCACCCTTCACAAAACCATTATGTACTTATGGAAGAAAAAGGAATTAAGCAAAAGTGTAAAATAAGGCACTACGGAAAATCAGTAATCCCACCATCAAAGGTAACCTTTGTTAACATTTTTTTACATCTTTCTTGATAAATGTCTATGTGGACACATGTATGTATATGTAGATACACACACACACACTCTTTTCTTTTTTATAAAAAGAAAGATCTTACTTTGTACCTTGCTTTTTCCCCTTAAATATACGTTTGGTATACTACTGAGTCTCTTCTGTGTCAGTGCAAATATCTCTATTTTTAAAAAAAATTGCTCATGTACTTGTTTTTTTCCCCTAAATATTTATTTATTTATTTATTTGGCTGTGCCGGGTTTTAGTTGCAGCATGCGGACTCTTAGTTGTGGCATGCAGGATTGAGTTCCCTGACCAGGGATCAAACCCGGGCCCCCTGCATTGGGAGTGTGGAGTCTTAACCGCCGGACCACCAGGGAAGTCCTCATGTACTTGTTTCCTGCAAAAGCCCAAATAATATTGAAATATGTATCACAGAAAGTAAATATCATTATATTCTCCTGTACCTTCACTGTAATCCTAGTGCCCAGAGTGAACTGCTTATATTTTGCCAAAAATGTCTAATCTAAATTTTTGATCAAGATTTCATACTTAGCTTCCAGTTACAGAAAACATAGGGGAGAGATGGATCAGTTGTATAACAAGTTGAATGATACAGAGGTGGGACTTTTTTTTTTTTTAACATCTTTATTGGAGTATAATTGCTTTACAATGGTGTGTTCGTTTCTGCTTTATAACAAAGTGAATCAGCTATACATGTACATATATCCGCACATCTCCTCCCTCTTGCGTCTCCCTCCCACCCTCCCTATCCCACCTCTCTAGGTGGTCACAAAGCGCTGAACTGATCTCCTTGTGCTATGTGGCTGCTTGAGGTGGGATATTCTAAATGACAAGTGGCTCAGATCTCCTCAACCAGTGTCGTGGAAACAAAGGGAGACTGCTCTAGACGGAAGGAAACTGGACCTACATAATCATAATGCCAGTTCTTAGAGATAACCATAGTTACTAGATTGGTGTGTAGTCTTCCAGGCCTTTTTACGCATATGTAACCCTTCTCCTACCTCATTTTTATAAAACCATAATTTTGACCATGCTCTGCATACTGTTCTGTAATCTGCTTCCCCCTTAGTCCTCATTAAACAATAGGCTTTGGAGATGTTTCTATTTATCTGCTTCTGAACTCTTTTAATGACTGCATATTATTTCCTTGTATGTTTGTATTGTGATTTTGTTTTTAACCAATATAGTTGTTTCTCATTTTTCTATATTTTAAATCAACTGCAATGGACATCTGACTGTATCTTTTGAAACACTTTTTACAGGATAAATTACTGAAAACAGAACTGCTAGGTCAAAGAGGAGTCATGTTTTTAGAGCTTTGTAACAATATTTATTTCTCCTGAGATGCCTTTATTCTTATTTCACCTATTTGATCTTTCATATAGATAGCAGACATTTCTCCCAGACTGTAATTTTGTAATCTGTCTTATACATTTGTTGAGGATGTCTTTTGCCAAACAAAAGGTTAATGTTTTTATGTAGTAAAATCAACAATTCTTTCCCTTTTTTTGGCTTCTGGGTCTTGTGTTAATAGTATTCCCTTATAATTTGAAAACTTAATCTGTAATTATAGATCCTTTCTGATTTTTAACATTGTATCTGCTTTTTTCCTTTTATTTTTCTTGAATAGACTTGTTAAGGGATTGTCTAGTTATCTTTTCCAAATATCAGTTTATAGATGAAATTATCAAGTCCAAAGTTTTTTTTTTCATTTATTAATTTCTAAACTGAGGTCCATTAATTCCTTTTTATATACTTAAAGGTATTTTTGCTTTTCTTCTAACTTCTTTAGCTGAGTGCTCATTTAATTTATGGTCTTTTTTTGTCTTTCTTGGGTGATATAAACATCCAGGAGTATGACTTTCTTTTGAAAATCTGCTTTGAAGATATCTCATGAGTTTTGACTCATGATGTTCTCATTATAATTTCTTATTTGAGGCAGGATTTACTTAGGGAGTGTTTTAGTATTTCCTACATATAGAGTGTTTACATAAAATTTGCTATTCATTTCTCATTTTTTATTGTATTTTTACCAGGTAATATATATATGAACATTTTCCTGCTTTTATGACTTCACAGAGATTTACTTCATTATCTAATTCATGAATAATTTTTGTAAAGTGCAGGGAGAAATGGAAAAGTTTATTTTTTGTTTTCAGGGTATAAATATTGAGGTTATATAGTAACTTTTTCTTGAAGATAATCAACATACTGTATTATATTGGTTATATAATAACTCATTACTTACATTATTTAAATTCTCTATTTTTGCTTTTTTTAGATCATAGAAGGCTTTGAATGAATAGAAAATTAAAAAATACTTTGAATAAACATAAACGTTAGCATTCTGTGTAATAGAAAATGCCCAAAGTAACTTCTTCCTAATTATATTTGAATCAAAAATATATACTTTGAAAATACAATTTATGAATGAAACTCTGAACAAGTTTATAATCATAGAGATTTCAGGACTTTGAAATCTATGAATTTAAGAATTGTTTTGCTGTCTTTACAGATTTCTAAGTGAGAATGTTTCTAACCCAATTCAAAAAGTATACCACATAACTAAGTCAAAATTCATCTTTTCTTCTATCTGTAGACAATCCTGATTCTCCTCTGTTGGTTTCCTTATATTTCACTACACTCAGCGTGTCCTGCATATTTGGTGTGGGTTAGAGAAAGAATACATTTGTAAAGAGTGCATACTGATGTGGTTATTTGCAGTGGAATATTCTAAAAGGACAGGTTGACTTTGTTTTAATTTTTTCTATGATTTTTTTTCCCTGTCGCTAAGTATCTAAAGTGGAATTGGATTTAAAGTGTTTTGTACTTTAAAATGTTAGTGGATGTCACTGAGCACTGAATCTCTGTGAAAGGCCATCACCTTTTATGATAAATGAAAATGAAAAACTAAATGTGAAGATGCATTATTAAGCACGAGCATTTATTTCAAAATGAACATTATCTTATAGTTCTGGAAATTGTGTAAATCCAAATGGAAGAAACTGATGTATTTACAAAGGTTAATATCATCTGAACACCTGTCTTCTGTAACTACCTTGACACACTGAAGTTTCTTAAATGTTTCCATATAGTTGACTTAGAGTCCTTAAATAAAAAGAAAATCACCAACCTAAGCAGTAATCTAAAACTATGTAGACTTTGTAATGGAAACAGCACTAAAGCTCAATTTGCTTTTTCTGGATTTTTTCCCAGTTTTATTTTGCGTGAGAGGAAATAACATTTTCTTAAGACTAACAAAACCATTTTTTTTTTTTGCTAACAAAAATAATTATAAATAAATGTCAGAACAGTTTGTTGATTTACAAATTTCATTGGATAGAAAACATGTGGATTCTTATAAAGCTTACTTTGTATCTCAGATACATTTATATCCTTAAAACTTTTTTACTAATAAACTCCTTCAGAGAGTTCATATGTTACAATATTTCAGCTTATAAAAATAATTTTAGTTTAGTTCTACTGTATTAAACTTTTCCTTCAAAATTTTCATTTGTTTCTTAAAGTGGAAAAATAAAAGCCCATGTGTTTGTCTCCCCAAATAAAAATTGTGCTCGTAAATTATGGAAACATCTTAGTCTCCTGGATTTTTTTCCTAAAAGATCTCATTTAGAAATAATAAGAGAAAAATAAGAAATTAAACCAAATTAAAAACCATCTTTGCACAAAGAAACAGAACAGCAACAACAAAAAATCTCCCCAAACTACCTCATCGTTCAGTCAACATTCTAAGTTAAGTATGTTACGTGGAAAAGAATATGGGGAAATGTGCCTAGAAAACAAATGAAGTGATACCGAAAAGTTTAAAGATGAAGTAAAATGGAAACAGTTTTTAACTGTTGATTTTGTCTCTGAATGTTGTAAATAAACAGTTATATAACTGTGTTTTTCTAGCCCTGTCTCCCTTCCTCTGATCTTTGAAGTGTGTCACTCTTTCATTTTGCCATTCAACAGTATGACATGCAAAAGCTTTGTTCAGACAGTTTAATTTAATCACTGCCACTGGTTCAACAAGATGATAAAATCCCCTGTGCTGTACAACAGCCAACATCCAGCTCACTGTTATCTGATACTGTTTGAAGCTTCTCTCATGAATGCATGCTGATAACACAAGAACTCCAAACATGTCATAAACAATATATTAATGCCCCAGTTGGAATTCCATTAGAATAAGAAGTATATGAAGTTTAGGCTATTCAAGTAGGCCAATGTAATAAAATGTAATTTGGACTAATCTTCCCAAAGAATGTCCTGTGTTTGAAGCTGACAGTCTCCTATCACATGCAAAAGTAATTGCTTGTTGACTGCACTGCAGACTTTTGAATCATGGCCTTTGTACTTCAAGCACCTTCCAGGTGTCTCAGCTAGAAGACAATCTGTCTCTTTGTTTAAATGGAAAGACATCTAAACTATAAATAATAAAACAAACGGCGGGTATTTTAATGAATATTGCTCATCTAGATTGGAATTTGTGGAAATCTGAGATAGGAGTCGTTTAAAGTCAAAACACAACAGAACACATTCTTTGAAGTGTTAGTTTCAATGATCACATCTTTAAGTTTTTCTAATTTAGAATATATGAAAATACCACCAATATTTATGTATGAAAGTCTTGCTCAATTTAGAAAATGCAAAACTATTGGAGGAAAGATGAAACAATAGTTTGCAATGTAATAAAGCATCTATGAAGTGTGTTTTTTCCTTTAGTATTAAAAGTATTAAAACACATACATAGTGCTTACCATGTCCAGGCACTGTTCTAAGCGTCTTTTTTTTTTTTTTTTTAACATCTTTATTGGAGTATAATTGCTTTACAATGGTGTGTTAGTTTCTGCTTTATAACAAAGTGAATCAGCTATACTTATACATATATCCCCATATCTCTTCCCTCTTGCGTCTCCCTCCCACCCTCCCTATCCCACCTCTCTAGGTGGTCACAAAGCACCGAGCTGATCTCCCTGTGCTATGCGGCTGCTTCCCACTAGCTATCTATTTTACATTTGGTAGTGTATATATGTCCATGCCATTCTCTCACTTCGTCCCAGCTTACCCTTCCCCCTCCCCATGTCCGCAAGTCCATTCTCTAGTAGGTCTGCGTCTTTATTCCCATCCTGCCCCTAGGTCCTTCATGACCATTTTTTTAAATTTTAGATTCTGTATATATGTGTTAGCATATGGTATTTGTTTTTCTCTTTCTGACTTACTTCACTCTGTATGACAGACTCTAGGTCCATCCACCTCACTACAAATAGCTCAATTTAGTTTCTTTTTATGGCTGAGTAATATTCCATTGTATATATGTGCCACATCTTCTTTATCCATTCATCTGTCGATGGACACTTAGGTTGCTTCTATGTCCTGGCTATTGTAAATAGAGCTGCAATGAACATTGTGGTACATGATTCATTTTGAATTATGGTTTTCTCAGGGTATATGCCCAGTAGTGGGATTGCTGGGCCGTATGGTAGTTCTATTTTAAGTTTCTTAAGGAACCTCCATATTGTTCTCCATAGTGGCTGTATCAATATTCATTCCCACTAACAGTGCAAGAGGGTTCCCTTCTCTCCACACCCTCTCCAGCATTTATTGTTTGTAGATTTTTTGATGATGGCCATTCTGACTGGTGTGAGATGATACCTCATTGTAGTCTTGATTTGCATTTCTCTAATGATTAATGATGTTGAGCATTCTTTCATGTGTTTGTTGGCAGTCCGTGTATCTTCGTTGGAGAGATGTCTGTTTAGGTCTTCTGTCCATTTTTGGATTGGGTTGTTTGTTTTTTTGATATTGAGCTGCATGAGCTACTTGTGTATTTTGGAGATTAATCCTTTGTCAGTTGCTTCCTTTGCAAATATTTTCTCCCATTCTGAGGGTTATCTTTTCGTCTTGTGTCTTATTTATTCCAACTCTTTAAACCCCACAACCCTTTTAAAATTATTTATTTATTTATTTATTTTACAGGTAGGGCAAAGAGAGGCTGAGTAATTTGCTAAATCCTAGAGCTTTTGGTTGAAATGGGATTTAAACTCAGGCAGTCTGTTCCAGAGTCCGTGTTCTAACAATTATGCTTCTCTTGCACTCAGGAAGGGTCAGGCTTATTACAACATTAAAAAAAAAAGAAAACTATTTTAAAATTTTATTTTGGTGAACGTTGAAAATTGGAGATGGCGGATTCACAAGAGTGCAAGAGTGATTGCAAGAGTGATCTAATATGGAAATATAATAATGTTAATTCCACGAGTAAATCTTGTCAGTGGTTCCCCACTGGCCAGCACTCTTTCCAGGGCGTGGAAGGACTTTTTACAGCTTGAATTTTACCTTCTGCATTTATCCCGTGTGCTCTTAATTCTCCAGTGACACTGATTATTTGCAGTCATTGGAATGACTTTTTTTTTTTTTCTCTTCATTTTGATGAGCCTTTCATTCACTGGACAAAAAAAAAATTTGTTTTTGAACATTTATTATGTAATAGGCTCCATATCTAGGGATACATCAATTAAGAGAACGTGGAGCTTGCGTCCTAGTGCAGAAAGACCAACTAGGAATGAGCATCATAGATAAGTATAGTATGTTAGAAGCTGATAAGTATTATGGGGAAAAGGTTAGAGCAAGGTAAGGGGAATTGAGAATGTGAGGTAGTAGTTTGGGAGGAAAGGTGAGGTGCAGTTTCATATAGAGGGTTTGAAGTAGGTCACCTTTGAGTAAGACTTGCAGAAGGCAGGGGAATTAGCCACATGGAGATCTGGAAGAAAAGAGTTCCAGCAGAGGGAACAGCCAGTGCAAAAACCCTAATATGAAAATCTGCCTGTCCTGTTCTAGGAGCAGCAAGGAGACCAGTGAGGCTGGAGAAGAGTGAGTAGGGGTGAGGAGTCAGAGAGAGAACGGTGCTGGGAAAGGGAGCGAGAGATAGTGAGGGGCTGAGTTGTGAAGGCCTTTTATACCATGGTAAGACTTTAGCTTTTACTGTAAATGGAGTGGGAGGCCATTGCAGAGGACTACTGTCGTCTTACTTACATTTTAAAATGATAATGCTGGATGCTGTGTTGAGAATAGACCATAGAGGGTGGCAAAATTAGAAACAGCAAGACTAGGGAGAGGTAGGAATCTATTGCAGGTGAGAGATGATGGTGGCAGAGGTGGTGAAACGTCCATAGATTGTGGATATATGTGGAAAGTAGAGACAACAGCCTTTCCTGGTAGGCTGGATAGAGATATGAGAGAACGAGAGGAGTCAAGAATGACTCTAAGTTTTCTGTTCTGAGCAACTGGAAAGATGGAGTTGCTAGTGATTGACACAAGGACAGCTCCTGGTGGAGCAGATTTTGAAAAAGAACCAGGATTCTGTTTTGGGTGTTCAACTTCAGTTTTGCACATTCTGAAATGCTCTAATTTTTGTTGTCTGGCAAGACATTATTTGTATTTTAAGAATGATCTCAGGGGGCTTCCTCAGTGGCGCAGTGGTTGAGAGTCTGCCTGCTAATGTAGGGGACACGGGTTCGAGCCCTGGTCTGGGAAGATCCCACATGCCGCGGAACAACTAGGCCCGTGAGCCACAACTACTGAGCCTGCGCGTCTGGAGCCTGTTCTCCGCAACAAGAGAGGCCGCGATAGTGAGAGGCCCGCGCACCGCGATGAAGAGTGGCCCCCACTTGCCGCAACTAGAGAAAGCCCTCGCACAGAAATGAAGACCCAACACAGCCAAAAATAAAAAATATAAAAATAAATAAATAAATAAAAGATTACTATAAAAAAAAAAAAAAAAAGAATATCTCAGGCTTTCCTTGATCATTACCCCCTTTCCTGAGTAACTTGTTTTCTTCTGGACCCAATAGCATGCCATGTAAACCTCTATTAAGCCCTTTTCACCTTATTATACTTGATGGACATTGCCTTTCTTCCAGACTGTGATCCCCAATAGCCAACACTATTCCTGACATGTAATACAGGGCTCAACTAGTGTTTATAGAATAAATAAAAAAATAAAAAAATGAAGTCACTATATGTTCAAATAGTGATTTATAACTTGTGAAAGTCAGAAAATTGTAAAGAAAACTAGGGCTTTGATTTAAGCGAGGAAACCTGCACATGATGTACTGTTTTCCTAAGAATTCCCATATAGCTGACTGATTGCAAGGCCATACTTACAGTTTTGTGGATCTTTAAGAAATTCTACCAGTGTTTAAGATAAGGAATTTGCTCATTGTTCTAAGGCAAATCTTACAGTTTTGCCACATCTTTTAGCTCTACAATCTGTCACTTCCTGTTATTGGTTGAATTATGTCCCCCCAAGTAGGAATGTTGAAGTCCTAACCTCCCAGTACCTCAGAAAGTGACCTTATTTGGAAATAGGGTCTTTACAGAGGTAATCAAGTTAAAATGAGGTCATTAGGGTGGGCTTTATCTAGTATGACTGGTGTCCTTATATAAAGAGGGAATTTGTACACAGAAAGATACATTGCATAGAGGAAAGATGATGTGAAGAGACACAAGAGGACAACCTCACGACTGGAGTAATGCATCTACAAGCTGAGGAACACCAAGGATTGCTGGTAAACACCAGAAGACAGAGGAGGCAAGGAAGGACTTCCTTAGAGCCATCAGAGAGAATGTGGCCCCGCCAATACCTTAATTTTGGATTTATAGCATCCAGAACTGTGAGACAATAAATTTCTGTTGTTTTAGGCTACGTAATTAAAAAAAAAAATTATTAAAGTATAGTGGATTTGCAATGTTGTGTTAATTTCTGCTGTGTAGCCAGGTGACTCAGTTATACACATATATATATTCTTTTTCATATCCTTTTCTATCATGGTTTATCATAGGATATTGAATATAGTTCCCTGTGCTATACAGTAGGACCTTGTTGTTTATCCATCCTATATATAAGTTTGCATCTGCTATCCCCAAACTCCCAAATCCTTCCCACTCCCGCATCCCTTCCCCCTTGGCAACCACAAGTCTGTTCTCTATGTTTGTGAGTCTGTTTCTGTTTTGTAGATATGTTCATTTGTGTCATATTTTAGATTCCACATATAAGTGAGATCATATGGTGTCTGTCTTTCTCTTTCTGATTTACTTCGCTTAGTATGATAATCTCTAGGTCCATCCATGTTGCTGCAAATGGCATTATTTCATTCTTTTTAATGGCTGAGTAATATTCCATTGTGTGTATGTGTATACATATATATACATACATCTTCTTTATCCATTCATCTGTCAATGGACATTTAGGTTGTTTCCATGTCTTGGCTATTAAGCTACCTAATTTTTGATACTCTGTTAATGGCAGACCTAAAAAACTAATATACATCTTCTTCACTTCTTGCCAGTGGCAGATAAATTTTCACAGGACCATACATTGTTATTCTACAGTGAAGCCATATAGCATATGTTGAGGCACATGTACTCCAGTCTCTGACTGTTTAAGTTCAAATCCTGACTCTAGTACTTACTGGCTGTGTGACCTTGAACAATTTAACCCTTTTGAACCTCAGTTTCCTCTGTTGAAAAATGGGAATAATCTATCTTAAAGTATTATTGTGAGAATTAAGTGGAATAGTACATGTCGAGTATTTGGAGTGTGCTTGGTATGTAGTTCACACATAGCAAAGATTAGCCTGCTACAGTTCCTAGATGCACAAACGAGAACGACATAATTCACTTGGAGATGTGGATCAGTAATGGAAATGCCCCATCCACAACAAAAGTTGGAAAGTAAGATGTTGAGAACTCAGGTCCCATTAACAGACTAAATTCATAGTTTATACTGAAAAGATTTTTTTTTACTTATTTATATTTTCCTTTGCCTAGAAGATTCCAGTAAAACAAAAAAGGATTACATTTTCATTAAAAAAAATGACTTTATTAAGGTATACAAAAACTACAAATATTTAAAGGGTACTGTGTGAAAAGTTTTTGACCCATGAAACCATCACCACACTCAAAATGCTGAATGTACCAGTCATGCCCAAACATTTCCTCATCCTCCCTGGTAATTCCTCCTTACACCTTCCCACCCAGACTCCCGCACTGCCCCCCACCCCTGTCCCAGGCACCCATTGATCTGCCTTCTGTCACTACAGATTACTTTGCATTTTCTAGAGTTTTATATAATGGAATTGTACACACTACAGTTTTTGTCTGGCTTCTTTTACTCTGCAAAATGATTTTGAGAATCATCTGTGTTGTTCTGTGTATTAGTAGTATATCCTTTGTTTGCTGATTAGTATTCCATTTCATACTACCATTTGTTGAGGGACTTTTGGGGTAGTTTTGATTTTTGACTATTACAAATAAAGTTGGTATGAACACTCAGGTATAAGTTTTTGTATAGACATATGCTTTTCATTTCTCTTGGGTAAATATCTAGGAGTACAAAAGCTGGATCATATGGCAGGTGTCTAACATTTTAAGAAACTGCCAAACGATTTTCCAAAGTGACTGTACCAACTTACATTCCCATCAACAGGACATGAAATTCCAGTTACCCCATATTCTTGTCAATGCTTAGTATGGTTAGCTTTTAAAAATTTTAAATTTTACCCATTCTAACAGGTATGTAGTAGTATCTCATTGCAGCTTTAGTTTGCATTTCTGTAATGACCAATAATGTTTAGCATCTTTTCAGGAGCTTATCTGCATTCAGTATATCTTCTCTGGTGAAATGTCTGTTCAAATCTTATGCCATTTAAAAAATTGAATTGTTTTCTTATTATTGTTTTAAGAGTTCTTCATATATTCTAGATATGCAAGTCTTTATCAAATATATACTTTGCAAATATTTTCTCCAGATCTATGATTTATCGTTTCCTTCACTTAACAGTGCCTTTCAAAGAGCAGAAGATTTTAATTCTGATAAAGTCCAATTTATCAATTTTTTCTTCTATAAATCATGCTTTGGGTGCCATATCTAAGAAATCTTAGCTTAACCCAAAGTCACAAAGATTTCTTTTCCTAAATTTTCTTTTGGAAGTTTTATACTTTTAGTTTTCATATTTAGGTCTATGATCCATTTTGAGTAACACTTTTTATATGATGACGAAAAGATTTTCTAATTTGGACAACTAATTTACTAATATGAATTTCCTCTTTTGTCTGTGAGACCAGTAAAGCAAGAAGGGGCAGGACCTTCCTTTCATTTTTAAGCCCTATTGTTACATAGTCGAGCTAGTTTTAACAATGTTTTTCAATAACTGACAGTTCACCTAAGTTACCATTCTGTTTAATATTTCAGTTCTGTATACATCATGACCAAACTCACACTGTGGTCAAACAGTATATTCTCCAAAGAAAGCATGCCTCAGAGGAATTCTCATTGCCCATGGCACTCCTGGGCTGTAAAGTTTTGGATTTAAGTAGTACCTTAACTCTTACTGTAAACTTTCTGCCTCTGCCTAAATGGATTACAAGTGCCTTGAAAGAGTTAAAGTGCCTTTCTAAGAGTTTGAATGATGGCTAGGAAATAACCAGGGAGAATCAGGCTTAGATTTATTTTCTTAAGATACACTGTTTGTATTTTCTCCTGCAAATTTCATTGAGGTACTGTGCAAACACAAGTCTTTAGTTCATTGCCTTCTCATAATGGATACACAGCAAAATTGGATTGAATGGAAAATAGTTCTTGCTTGCTCCGTATTTGTCCTTGAATCTAAGACTTTAGCTGGCTATCTCACTGCTCAGTTCTTCTTTTCCCTTACGAGTGTCCCTTGAGTACAAGAAGACAACTTTAGTGTTACTGATTTCAAGAATTTTGAGTAATAAAATTAGTAGTGTTACATATAAAGTCATTCTAATGCCGCTGTTTCCCATATTTTTAGCTTCCTTGGACTTTTTTTTTTTTTATTACTCCATTACATCTTAGTGAACAAAACAAACTTCCTAATATACGTAGCTTCGGTCTTCTGAAATTCATAACATATCAACAGCTATAAAAACACTTTTCAGGAAAGAATTCCAAGAGATTGATTGTTTCACTTTCTCTCTTAGAAAAGTGACCATAAAAAATCAATCACAATTGTTTTATAAATATGCCTACTCTGCACCAAATTCTTGCTTCCTCTTTTAACAAAATTTATCCATCCATTAACTCACAGACAAGTAAACAAAAATGAATTGTCATTTGCGTTATTTTATTAGTGTCATATGAGATTATGGCATATTATTGACTTCTTCAAGAATGTTTTACTCAAGGAGGAACAGTTTAACATGCACCAATCAAGATCAATATTGGATATGCATTAATTTTTCCAAAAATGCTGCAAGGCAATTTTTCTCTACAAATCTCTGTTGTTATTGATAGTTCTATACAAAATTATCATCGTGGCCAAATGATAGTTTAGCTAAGCTTTAATTATAAAAAATGGATTCTTATCTGCTTTGTTACTTTGTATCCCAGATGTATTTACCCACCACTTAATTCATTTGCTCACCCATTCCCAAAATAAGTCTGGAAAACTTGAAGCATTTTTGCTGACTCAATTTAATATCATCAAAATTTTTTTCATTAAGGATTCCTAGCAGTTTAGGGGTTTTTACTTTTTACCTTCAGTGGATCTGTGAGACTAATTGATACATTCTAAAAGCTGGTCAGTTGTGTGATATGAACCATCATTGCTACCTTTTAGGGTATTTAAATCATTTGCAGAGGATTGTACTTTAAATAAAGAGATCCTAACATTCCCAAATCATATTTTGGGTTTAATGACTCTATGCAACTCAATGTTCAGTTAATTAATTAGTTCCTGTGTCACATATCAAGTGTTCTCACAAGAGTAGGTGCTTATGATATTGTTTTTGTTGTTAATGATGAAAATATGAGAACATGTTAACTCAAGCTAATGTAGCATATACATTCTTTAAAATCCCTTTGTGTGTCTTATCTGGCTTAAGTAACCGTTTCCTCTTTTAAGGGGCCTACTCTCATCTTTATCTCAAATATGTTCTTTAATTCTGCTTGGATGATAATATTTAAAAAATATCTTTTCTCTTTGATTCAGTTTCTCTATCAGTTCAAAGTTTCTGAATCTTATTTAAAGGCCTCTCACATTTCTAATTATAAATATGTTTTTACTGAAGTATGATTGACATACACTATATTAGTTTCAGGTGTAAAACATAATGATTTGATATTGTATATATTGCAAAAAGATCACCACAATAAGCCTAGTTAACATTCGTCACCACACATAGTTACAGAATTTTTTTTCTTGTGATGAGAACTTCTAAGATTCCTACTCTCTTAGCAGCTTTCAAATATGCAACACAGTTTACTACCTATAGTCATCACACTGTGACACTACATCCCCATGACTATGTATTCTATAACTGGAAGTTTGTAAGTTTTGACTCCTTTCACCCATTTACTCACCCCCATCCCGCCTCTACCAACCGCCAATCTATTCTCTGTATCTATGAGCTTGGTTTAACACATTCTTTCCTTAATAACATAATAAGTTCCCCAAGGGCAGAGACCACTTTTTATTCTAATTAAAAAAAAAACCCACTTCATTGAGGTATGATTGACATACAAAAAACTGTACATATTTAATGTATATAGCTTGATGAGTTTGGAGGTATGTATACACGCATGCAACCATCACCACAATCAATGCCATAAGCATATCTATCACCGCCAAAGGTTTCTTTCTACCATCTTTACTTTTGTGGTAAAAACACTTAACCTAATATCTACCTTCTAAGCAAATGTTTTAAGTATCCAGTACAGTATTGTTAACTCCAGGCACTATGGTGTACATAGATCTCTGGAACTTCCTCACCTTCCAAAACTTGTACCTTTTGACCGATACCTCCCCACTCCTCCCCACTCCCCAAGCCCTTGGTAACCACCATTCTACTCTCTGCTTTTATGAGTGTGACTAGTTCAGGTGCCTCATATAAGTGGACTCCTGTAGTATTTGTCCTGTGTCTGGCTTATTCACTTAGCATAATATCCTACAGATTCATCTGTGTTTCTGCAAATGACAAGATTTCCTTCTGTCATTATAATATTATGTTCCATTATAGGTACATGTTAATATTCCATTATATGTAAATAACATAGTTTCTCTATCCATTCATTCACAATGAACATTTAGGTTACTTCCATGTGTCTTGGCTATTGTGAATAATGCCACAATGGGCATGGCAATGCTCATGTTATATATCTTTTTTCTTTTTTTTTTAACATCTTTATTGGAGTATAATTGCTTTACAATGGTGTGTTAGTTTCTGCTTTATAACAAAGTGAATCAGCTATACATCTACATATATCCCCATATGTCCTCCCTCTTGCATCTCCCTCCCACCCTCCCTGTCCCACCCCTCTAGGTGGTCACAAAGCACCGAGCTGATCTCCCTGTGCTATGCGGCTGCTTCCCACTAGCTAGCTATTTTATGTTTGGTAGTGTATGTATGTCCATGCCACTCTCTCACTTTGTCCCAGCTTACCCTTCTCCCTCCCCGTATCCTCAAGTCCATTCTCTAGTAAGTCTGCATCTTTATTCCCGTCTTGCCCCTAGGTTCTTCATGACCATTTTTTTTTTTTTTTTAGATTCCATATGTATGTGTTAGCATACGGTATTTGCTTTTCTCTTTCTGACTTACTTCACTCTGTATGACAGTCTCTAGGTCCATCCACCTCACTACAAATAACTCAGTTTCATTCCTTTTTATGGCTGAGTAATAGATCCCGATTTCAATTTCTTTGGCTATATACCCAGAAGTGAGATCGGTGGATCATAAATGGTGCTTCTTTTTTCAATTTTTTGAGGAATGTCCATACTGTTTTCCATAGTAGCTGACTCAATTTACATTTCCACTAACAGTGTATAAGGGTCCCCTTTTCTCCGCATCCTTGCCAACACTGTTATTTCTTGTCTTTTTGATAATAGGCCCTCGGACAGATATGAAGTGATATTTATTGTGGTTTCGATTTGGATTTCTCTGATGGTTATTAATGTGGAGCACCTTTTCATGTACCTATTGGCCATTTGTATGTCTTCTTTGGAGAAATATCTCTTCAGACTCTTTATTTGTTTTTTAATCAGTTTATTATTATTTTTTTGCTATTGAGTTGTGGAAGTTCCTTATATATTTTGGATATTAACTCTTTTTCAGACATTTGGTTTGCAAATATTTTCGCCCATTCTGTAAGTTGCCTTTTTATTTTGTTGGTTGTTTCCTTTGCTGTGCAGAAGCTTTTTAGTAGACAAATCCTATTTGTCTATTTTTGCTTTCATTGCCTATGATTTTCAAGAAATCATTGCCAAGATAACAAAAAATTTCCCTATGCTTTCTTCTAGGAGTTTAGTAGTTTCAGATCTTACATTTAAGTCTTTTATCAATTTTGACAATTTTGAATTGATTTTTGAGTATGGTGTAAATAAGGGATTTCATTCTTTTGCATGTGGATATCCAGTTTTCCCAACACTCTTTATTAAAGAGACTATCTTTTTTTCATTGTTTATTCCTGTTGAAAATCAGTTGACCATATATGTGAGGGTATATTTCTGGTTCTGTTCATCTATTTGTCTGTTTTTATAATAGTACTATATTATTTTGGTTACTGTAACTTTGTAATATATTTTGAAATCAGGAAGTTTGATGCCTCCAGCTTTGTTCTTCTTGCTCAAAATTGCCTTGGCTATTCAGCATCTTCTGTGGTTCTATATGAATTTTAGAATTGTTTTTCTCTATTTCCATAAAACATGCCATTGGATTTTGATAGAAATTGCACTGAATCTGTAGATTGCTTTGGGTAGTATGAACATTTGAACAATTATTAATTCTTCCAATTCATGAACATGAGAAGTTTTTCCATTTAATTGTGTCTTTACAAATTTTTTCATTCCTGTTTTATAGTTTGCAGTGTACAAGTCTTTCACATCTTTGGCAAAAGTCAGATAAAGGCACCATAAGAAAAGAAAGCTATAGGCCAATATCCCTGATGAACATAGATGCCAAAATCCTTAACAAAATATTAGCAAACAGAATTCAACAGCATATTAAAGGATCATACCCCATGACAAAGTGGGATTTATTCCTGGAATACATGGATGGTTCAACACACAAAAATCAATGTGATACACCATATTAATAGAATAAGGGATAAAAATCACATGATCATCTTAATTGATGCAGAAAAAGCATTTGACATAGTTCAACAAACTTTCATGATAATAATTCTCAATAAATTAGGTATAAAAGAAATTTACCTTGATATAATAAAGCTCAATATGAAAAGCCCACAACTAATTTCACACTCAGTAGTGAAAATTGAAAGCATTCCTCTAAAATCCAGAACAAGGTAAGAATGTACACTCTTGCCACTTCTATTTAACATAGTACTGGACATCTTAGCCTGAGAAATTTAGGCAAGGAAAAGAAGTAAAGTCATCCAAATTGGAAATGGATAAGTAAAATTATCTCTTTTTGCAGATGGCATGATCTTATATGTAGAAAACACTAAAGACTCCACAAAAACATGATTAGAACTGATAAAAGAATTTGGTAAAGCTGCAAGATACAAGATCAACATACAAAACTCAGTTGCATTTCTTTTTTTTTTTTTGAATTTTATTTTATTTATTTTTTTATACAGCAGGTTATTATTAGTTATCCATTTTATACACATCAGTGTATACATGTCAATCCCAATCTCCCAATTCATCACACCACCCCCCCCACCCCCTGTCACTTTCCCCCCTTGGTGTCCATACATTTGTTCTCTACATCTGTGTCTCAATTTTGGCCCTGCAAACCAGTTCATCTGTACCATTTTTCTAGGTTCCACATATATGCGTCAATATATGATATTTGTTTTTCTCTTTCTGACTTACTTCACTCTGTATGATGCTTTCTAGATCCATCCACGTCTCTACAAATGACCCAATTTCATTCCTTTTTATGGCTGAGTAACATTCCATTGTATATATGTACCACATCTTCTTTATCCATTTGTCTGTCGATGGGCATTTAGGTTGCTTCCGTGACCTGGCTATTGTAAATAGTGCTGCAATGAACATTGGGGTGCATGTGTCTTTTTGAATTATGGTTTTCTCTGGGTATATGCCCAGTAGTGGGATAGCTGGGTCGTATGGTAATTCTATTTTTCGATTTTAAGGAACCTCCATGATGTTCTCCATAGTGGCTGTATCAATTTACATTCCCACCAACAGTGCAAGAGGGTTTCCTTTTCTCCACACCTTCTCCAGCATTTGCTTTTTGTAGATTTTCTGATGATGCCCATTCTAACTGGTGTGAGGTGATACCTCACTGTAGTTTTGATTTGCATTTCTCTAATAATTAGTGCTGTTGAGCAGCGTTTCATGTGCTTCTTAGCCATGTGTATGTCTTCTTTGGAGAAATGTTTATTTAGGTCTTCTGCCCATTTTTTGGACTGGGTTGTTTGTTTTTTTAATATTGAGCTGCATGAGCTGTTTATATATTTTGGAGATCAATCCTTTATCTGTTGATTCGTTTGCAAATATTTTCTCCCATTCTGAGGGTTGTCTTTTCGTTTTGTTTATGCTTTCCTTTGCTATGCAAAAGCTTTTAAGTTTCATTAGGTCCCATTTGTTTATTTTTGTTTTTATTTCCATTACTCTAGGAGGTGGATCAAAAAAGATCTTGCTGTGATTTATGTCAAAGAGTGTTCTTCCTATGTTTTCCTCTAAGAGTTTTATAGTGTCCAGTCTTACATTTAGGTTTCTTATCAATTTTGAGTATATTTTTGTGTATGGTGTTAGGGAGTGTTCTAATTTCATGCTTTTACATGTAGCTGTCCAGTTTGCCCAACACCACTTATTGAAGAGACTGTCTTTTCTCCATTGTATATCCTTGTCTCCTTTGTCATAGACTAGTTGACCATAGGTGCGTGGGTTTATCTCTGGGCTTTCTATCTTGTTCCATTGATCTATATTTCTGTTTTTGTGCCAGTACCATATTGTCTTGATGACTTTAGCTTTGTAGTATAGTCTGAAGTCAGGGAGTCTGATTCCTCCAGCTCCGTTTTTTTCCCTCAAGACTGCTTTGGCTATTCAGGGTCTTTTGTGTCTCCATACAAATTTCAAGATTTTTTGTTCTAGTTCTGAAAAAAATGTCATTGGTAATTTGATAGGGATTGCATTAAATCTGTAGATTGCTTTGGGTAGTATAGTCATTTTCACAATATTGATTCTTCCAGTCCAAGAACATGCTATATCTCTCCATCTGTTTGTATCATCTTTAGTTTCTTTCATCAGTGTCTTATAGTTTTCTGCATACAGGTCTTTTGTTTCCCTAGGTAGGTTTATTCCTAGGTATTTTATTCTTTTTGTTGCAATGGTAAATGGGAGTGTTTCCTTAACTTCTCTTTCAGATTTTTCATCATTAGTGTATAGGAATGCAAGAGATTTCTGTGCATTAATTTTGTATCCTGCAACTTTATGAAATTTTATTGATTAGCTCTAGTAGTTTTCTGGTGGCATCTTTAGGATTCTCTATGTATAGTATCTCTATGTATAGTATCTATGTATAGTATCATATATCTCTATGTATAGTGTCATCTGCAAACAGTGACAGTTTTACTTCTTCTTTTCCAATTTGGATTCCTTTTATTTCTTTTTTCTTCTCTGATTGCCATGGCTAGGACTTCCAAAACTAGTTTGAATAATAGTGGTGAGAGTGGACATCCTTGTCTCGTTCCTGATCTTAGAGGAAATGGTTTCAGTTTTTTACCATTGAGAATGATGTTTGCTGTGGGGTTGTCGTATATGGCCTTTATTATGTTGAGATAGGATCCCTCTATGCCCACTTTCAGGAGAGTTTTTATCATAAATGGGTGTTGAATTTTGTCAAAAGCTTTTTCTGCATCTATTGAGATGATCATTTGGTTTTTATTCTTCAATTTGTTAATATGGTGTATTACATTGATTGATTTGCGTATATTGAAGAATCCTTGTATCCCTGGATAAATCCCACTTGATCATGGGGTATGATCCTTTTAATGTGTTGTTGGATTCTGTTTGCTAATATTTTGTTGAGGATTTTTGCATCTATATTCATCAGTGATATTGGTCTGTAATTTTTCTTTTTTTGTAGTATCTTTATCTGCTTTTGGTATCAGGGTGATGGTGGCCTCATAGAATGAGTTTGGGAGTCTTCCTCCCTCTGCAATTTTTTGGAAGAGTTTGAGAAGGATGGGTGTTAGCTCTTCTCTAAATGTTTGATACAATTCACCTGTGAAGCCATCTGGTCCTGGACTTCTGTTTGTTGGAAGATTTTTAATCACAGTTTCAATTTCATTACTTGTGATTGGTCTGTTCATATTTTCTATTTCTTCCTGGTTCAGTCTTGGAAGGTTATACCTTTCGAGGAATTTGTCCATTTCTTCCAGGTTGTGCATTTTATTGGCATAGAATTGCTTGTAGTAGTCTTAGGATGCTTTGTATTTCTGTGGTGTCTGTTGTAACTTCTCCTTTTTCATTTCTAATTTTATTGATTTGAGTCCTCTCCCTCTTTTTCTTGATGAGTCTGGCTAATGATTTATCAATTTTGTTTATCTTCTCAAAGAACCAGCTTTTAGTTTTATTGATCTTTGCTACTGTTTTCTTTGTTTCTATTTCATTTATTTCTGCTCTGATCTTTGTGATTTCCTTCCTTCTGCTAACTTTGGGTTTTGTTTGTTCTTCTTTCTCTAGTTCCTTTAGGTGTAAGGCTAGATTGTTTATTTGAGATTTTTCTTGTTTCTTGAGGTAGGATTGTATTGCTATGAACTTCCCTCTTAGAACTGCTTTTGCTGCATCTCATAGGTTTTGGATTGTTGTGTTTTCATTGTCATTTGTCTCTAGGTATTTTTTGACTTCCTCTTTGATTTTTTCAATGACCTCTTGGTTATTTAGTAATGTATTGTTTAGCCTCCAAGTGTTTGTGTTTTTTACATTTTTTTCCCTGTAATTCATTTCTAATCTCGTAGCGTTGTGGTCAGAAAAGATGCTTGATATGATTTCAATTTTCTTAAATTTACTGACGTTTGATTTGTGACCCAAGATGTGATCTATTCTGGAGAATGCTCCGTGTGCACTTGAGAAGAAAGTGTAATCTGCTGTTTTTGGATGGAATGTCCTATAAATATCAATTAAATCTATCTGGTCTATTGTGTCATTAAAAGCTTCTGTTTCCTTATTAATTTTCTGTTTGGATGATCTGTGGATTGGTGTAAGTGAGGTGTTAAAGTCCCCCACTATTATTGTGTTACTGTCGATTTCCTCTTTTATAGCAGTTAGCAGCTGCCTTATCTATTGAGGTGCTCCTATGTTGGGTGCATATGTATTTATAATTGTTATATCTTCTTCTTGGATTGATCCCTTGATCAGTATGTAGTGTCCTTCCTTGTCTCTTGTAACATTCTTTATTTTCAAGTCTATTTTATCTGATATGAGTATTGCTACTCCAGCTTTCCTTTGATTTCCATTTGCATGGAATATCTTTTTCCATCCCCTCATTTTCAGTCTGTATGTGTCCCTAGGTCTGAAGTGGGTCTCTTGTATACAGCATGTATATGGGTCTTGTTTTTGTATCCATTCAGCAAGCCTGTGTCTTTTGGTTGGAGCATTTAATCCATTCACGTTTAAGGTAATTATCGATATGTATGTTCCTATGACAATTTTCTTAATTGTTTTGGGTTTGTTTTTGTAGGTCCTTTTCTTCTGTGTTTCCCACTTAGAGAAGTTCCTTTAGCATTTGTTGTAGAGCTGGTTTTGTGGTGCTGAATTCTCTTAGCTTTTGCTTGTCTGTAAAGCTTTTGATTTCTCCATTGAATCTGAATGAGATCCTTGCTGGGTAGAGTAATCTTGGTTGCAGGTTCCTCCCTTTCATCACTTTAAGTATGTCATGCCACTCCCTTCTGGCTTGTAGAGTTTCTGCTGAGAAATCAGCTGTTAACCTTATAGGAGTTCCCTTGTATGTTATTTGTCATTTTTCCCTTGCTGCTTTCAATAATTTTTCTTAGTCTTTAATTTTTGCCAATTTGATTACTATGTGTCTCAGCATGTTTCTCCTTGGGTTTATCCTTTATGGGACTCTCTGTGCTTCCTGGACTTGGGTGGCTATTTCCTTTCCCATGTTAGGGAAGTTTTCGACTATAATCTCTTCAAAGATTTTCTCTTGTCCTTTCTCTCTCTCTTCTCCTTCTGGGACCCCTATAATGCAAATGTTGTTGTGTTTAATGTTGTCTCAGAGGTCTCTTAGGCTGTCTTCATTTCTTTTCATTCTTTTTTCTTTATTCTGTTCCACAGCAGTGAATTCCACCATTCTGTATTCCAGGTCACTTATCCCTTTTTCTGCCTCAGTTATTCTGCTATTGGTTCCTTGTAGTGTATTTTTCATTTCAGTTATTGTATTGTTCATCTCTGTTTGTTCTTTAATTCTTCTATGTCTTTGTTAATTTCTTGCATCTTCTTGATCTTTGCCTCCATTCTTTTTCCGAGGTCCTGGATCATCTTCACTATCATTATTCTGAATTCTTTTTCTGGAACGTTGCCTATCTCCACTTCATTTAGTTGTTTTTCTGGGGTTTTATCTTGTTCCTTCATCTGGTACATAGCCCTTTGCCTTTTCATCTTGTCTATCTCTCTGTGAATGTGGTTTTTGTTCCACAGGCTGCAGGATTGTAGTTCTTCTTGCTTCTGCTCTCTGCCCTCTGGTGGATGAGGCTATCTACAAGGCTTGTGCAAGTTCCTGATGGGAGGGACTGGTGGTGGGTAGAGCTGGCTTTTGCTGTAGTGGGCAGAGGTCAGTAAAACTTTAATCCACTTGACTGCGGATGGGTGGGGCTGGGTTCCCTCCCTGTTGGTTGTTTGGCCTGAGGTCACCCAACACTGGAGCCTACCAGGCTCTTTGGTGGGGCTAATGGCTGACTTTGAGAGAGCTCACGCCAAGGAGCACTTCCCAGAACTTCTTCTGCCAGTGTTCTTGTCCTCACAGTGAGACAGAGCCACCACCCGCCTCTGCAGGATACCCTCCAACACTAGCAGGTAGGTCTGGTTCAGTCTCCTATGGGGTCACTGCTCCTTCCCCTGGGTCCCGATGCACACACTAGTTTGTGTGTGCCCTCCAAAAGTGGAGTCTCTGTTTCCCCCTGTCCTGTCAAAGTCCTGCAATCAAATCCCGCTAGCCTTCAAAGTCTGATTCTCTTGGAATTCCTCCTCCCATTGCCAGACCCCCAAGTTGGGAAGCCTGATGTGGGGCTCAGAACCTTCACTCCAGTGGGTGGACTTCTGTGGTATAAGTGTTCTCCAGTTTGTGAGTCACCCACACAGCAGTTATGGGATTTGATTTTATTGTGATTGCGCCCCTCCTACCAACTCATTGTGGCTTCTCCTTTGTCTTTGGATGTGGGGTACCTTTTTTGGTGAGTTCCAGTGTCTTCCTGTTGATGATTGTTCAGCAGTTAAGTTGTGATTTTGGTGTTCTCACAGGAGGGAGTGAGAGCACATCCTTCTATTCCATCATCTTGAACCAATCTCCTCAGTTGCATTTCTAAGCATTAAAAATGAACTATCCAAAAAGGAAATCAAAAAAATCCCATTAACAATGGTCTCAAAGGGAATAAAATACTTAGGAATAAATTTTTTATATTAATTTCTATCATCTACAGTCTTACCTACACTAATTGCTCAATAAATTCTTGCTGAAGAAACAAATTTTTTTCTTTTTTAAAAAAATACTTCATGTCAATTTCTTAGTCTTTATGTACTCTTCTCCTGTTTCTGTATGTTTGTCTTCTTTCAGGGATGTGTAATGGGAAAGAATGCTGTGATAGAGTCTAGGTAACTGGCTCTGCTATGAAATATCTCACTTGATTTTGTTGAATAGAAAATCTCTTGAAATTCACCAATTACTTCTTTATTTATAATTAAGGTGACCACAGTCCCAGATTATGTCTTCTCCTTGTGTCCCATCAGTCAGCACCTCACTTCACTCTCATCTTAATTGTAATTCTCAGAGATATTTTTGCAACATTTGACACTCCTGTCCATACTTTCTATCTTTTTGATTTCCATAACTCTGCTCTCCCCAGGGTGGTCTTCTCTTCCCTGCTTGCTCTTTAGCTTTATTCTTCATACATTTTTTTTTTTTTTTGCCTTTTTCTTAACATCCACATTCTATCAAACATCTTTTCTCTTTTGGACATCTGTTCACATCTCATGGTTTCAAGGCACTCCTTTCTGAGTGATTGAGAAATACATATGTCCAAGTGTCAACTCTTCTAAACTCCAGTCCTGCCCATTCGGCATCTCCCCTGGACAGTCCCTACCCCACAGAGTGAAACATGTCCAGATGTGAACGTCATCCTTCTCCTTGAGATTTATTCTGTTGTTATGTTTCCTACTTTGAATAAAGCCATCAATAGTCCCAAGGTCAATAGGTGAAACCTTGAGTGTTCTCTCACAATATCATGAGTTATAAGTTCTATAGCTTCTGTTTCCATATGATCTCCTGAATTTGTCCCTTTGACCCTTTTCCTTTTAAGTCCTTATTATGTATCAATTTGAGTATTGCAATAGCCTCAAAATGTCTGGGCTTAGGCTTCTCCCTTCTATTAGACACTTTTGCCAGAAAATTCTTCCTGAAACCTTCATTGACTTCTCAAACCCTAAAGAATTCTATTCCTCACCTTAGCTTATTATTCAAGACCTTATGTAATGGGTTTCAAAGAAAATCTCCACTGGCTTTCCAGTACTCCTTGGCAGACACTCCATTCACCAGCCCATCTGAACTGCTTTCTGTTTCCTCAGTGGGCCTCATGTTTCTCTCCTCCACCCTTTTGTCCTTGGCCAGATTGGCATTTACTTTATCATCACTTGTTGAAATTCTTCTCCTATTTCAAGTTCCAACTCAAATTCTACTTTGAGTAGAAATACTGCCTGCCTCTTCCAGTTGCATTTAGCTATTATCTGTATCTCTTTTATGGTATGTCTGTTCTTCTGTCTTGCATCCTAGCTATTTATTTCTCCAGGTGGATTATAAGGTTGTTGAAGACAAGATCAGAGGCAGTACTGGTATATGTGTGATCACTGAACTGCCATAGATTTAAGTGATCAACAAAATAATGAAATTGATCATGAGGTCTTAGTCCTCCTGAACCTCTCTATACAAACTATCAAGTCAATCAGTTAGTGAGAGTCTTAAGCAAAATGAATATTGAGGCAGGAATAAAAAAGAAATCACTTTACAAATCTAGCTTTTCACACCCAGATTGGAGGATAGGGTAGTTCATTAAAAATACTACACTTTGCCAAGGTATCATAGGGATACGCAATTAAGGTCTAATGCAACATGTGAGAACTCATCTCCCAATAATACCCTCATATCCCCAATATAGGTTACTTTTATTCCTCTCATTCTTATTAGTTTGTTTGGAAATATAGGTATCAATATGTAAAATATCATTTCCTTTAAAATACTCTGATATAAGATGACTTTGAGTTTGAAAGCAGTCTTCATGTTCTGTTTTCACTAGCTGTGTGACTTTAAATAAGTTACTTCATCTCAAAGGCCCTCAGTTTCCTCATCCATCAAATGGGGATAATACTAATATCAACCTCAGAGGGTTGATGTGAGGAATACATGAGCTACTTTATGTAAAACATGAAAACAGAGATTGTCACGTATTATGAGCTTAATACTTTTTAACCATTATTATTATTGTTTGCTCAGGTGACTTTTGAACCCTTTAGGAAACTGCAAGAGAAAAAGGAAAGATTGGAAACATCACATTTTAAGATTAAGTCTGAAAATTTAAGTTTTGAAATGAAAAGTTTAGGAGAAAATATCACTTTCACTTTCACTTCAGAGCTTTAATTTTCTGTAATATATATCTGCTCATACATATATGAGAGAAATAAATAATGAATTAGGAAATATAATATGAATGGGATCACATAACTCACAAATTGAATCTTTCGTTAGGAAGTTATTAAGAAGGGACAAAATGTCCTTCATTCAAAAATAAAAAGTTAATGATTTGGGGGACCAAATTTTAATAGTGGTAACATGTGAAGAACAAAACCTACATCATTCATTCATTCTCTCAAAAACATTTGTTGATCACTTACTGTATGCCAGACACTTAGCTAAGTTCTGGGGTTAGAGGCTAAGAGTAATGTTGACTCTCAAGCAGCTCTTTGGGAGTGAGAGCAAGAGAGAGAGAGTAACCAGTGGTTAAGGCATGGTATAGGCATTCAACATGGTGGCATGAGAAGAGAGGATGCCGAGTCTGACATGTGAAAACAAGCAGGAGTGAACTGGACAAGTACAATGAGAAAGGGTCTTTCAAGATGAGGGAATAACATGCTAAGTATGTGTGGGCCTAATAATAGCTGGGTTATTGAATATATGTGGAAAAAGTAGGAAAAGAAGTGAGAGGTTAAGGCAGGATGCAGACCAAGGGATTTTTAACTTGAATGGGGATCAAAAAGCATAGTGGTGAAGTGTACAAGTCGGGAATCCAACTGTCCAACTATGATAGGTTCTTATGCTGGTTCTATCCCTTACTGGCTGTATATAAACGTGGGCTGGCTACCCAACCCAAGCCTTAGTTTCCTCACTTGTAAAAGGGACACAATAATAAGGCAACCTCATAGGTCTTTTGTGAGAACTGAATGGAACAATCTACGTAGAAAGTGCTTAAGTGCCTGACAAAAAGGAAGTTCTCAATAAATATTAGCTATTATTATTATTATAGGCGATAGATTTGCAGGGCACAAGCAAAAGGCGTGATTCATTCTGCCAGATTTGTGCCAGGAAGTGCTTTATCATAGGAATTTGCCAAAGCAGAGAAAGGGAAAAAGAGGTTTGGCCATCAAGTCAGAGGGAGCAAAGGATACTCAGCAACGAGGTGTGAAAAGTTGGGGGTGTTCAAGGGAAGATCAGGAGTTTTCCGTGGTGAGCACAAAGGGGGGTGTGGTAGGAAATGAGATGGAAAGGTCAGCAGTGGAATGCTTTCAAGCAGGTGAGTGGCCTGCTTAATTTTGAGCTTCAGAAAGATAACCTAGCTGGCATTTGGGAGGATTGATGTTTAAGGTAGGAGAAAGCTGAAGGCAGGCAGACCAATTAGGAGGCTATTCTAACTGTCTAAGATTTAGATAAGGCTTGGCTAAGCAGGGACAGTGGGGAGGATGAGTTTTTAGTCATCACTTTGGACACCGCTTATACATTTTCTGCTCTGGGAAGCCTCACCAGATTCGTGGAAAGAAAGAGCTCTCGTTTCATGCCACCGCGGTACCAACTTCTGTTACTGCACCCAATCTCACTGGGTTCAAACAATTTGTCAGATTTTATGTCTCGTGCACAAAAATGTAAGCTTCTATCTTATTTATTTTTGTATTCTTGGCTCTCAGAACGGAGTAGAACTTGGTAGAATAGTAATAGAACAGTAATTAGAGAGGCTAAATACATGTGTGGACTGATTTGATGTGGTGAGGAGATATGAGGGAGAAATTGAGGATGGCTTTGAGTTCTCTGGCTTATAAGACATAGTGCTCTTAAGATAGGCTAGGCTTTGCTGCAGTGACAAATAAGACCTTAAATATTAGTGACTGAACACAACAAGGTTTAGTTCTTCCTCTTGCAAATTACAAAGCAGGCCAGGTGGTGTTCCAGAGTGCCTCCTCTCAGTGCTGTGACCCAAGGATGCAGGGTTCTTCCATCCTGTGGCTCTGCCATCTCAACCGTGGCTTCTAAAGTCACTGCTGAGGGGGGGATGACAGCTTGGGGGTCTCACACTTGATCGTACTGCCTCCAAGTGGAAATAATACATGTGCTCCATTCTATCATGCTTATAATTTTAAAATCCAGTGACACAACAAGCAGGAGACATATAAAAATGTCCTAAAAAACAAGTACATGTAATACCTATTGAAAGATTAAAATATGATATTTAGAAAATATTACCTCTTTGGAAAGTTGTTCAAAAAGTTAGATTTGTTTATACTTCCTTAACTTACTCTCTCTCCTTTCTAAATTAGCAATGTTTGATAGTTCTAAAAATGTCTTTAATATTGACAAAACTTGTAATGGCTTTTTCCACTCCCCCTGGCTTACTCAGATTTCTATCGATGTACCTCAGAAGCCTCTCTCCCTTCGGAAAGATTTCTCATGATTTCCTGAGTGTCAGGCAGGATTTTTGCTTGTTAGCTCTTGGCTTTAGTGGCTAAGTATTTTGAATTTTGTATTGTTAATCTCTAGAGTAATAGATAGGTAAGTAATGTTCAAAGGTCAGAAAGTACAGAAATCATCTGGCAATTTAGTAAAAGTTTATTAATTTAGGATACATGAGAGAAAAGCAAATCTGTCTTAATGATTAGTCTTCACACAGAATATTCTAGCCGAAATGAAGTTTTAATATCTTACAGACACAGTACATATAATAAACTAAGCTACAAATGGATAATACATGAATCATGGAAGTTAAAGAAAAAATTACAATTTGCAATGTCTTTAATGCACTATATAGTAATATATCAAAAATATGTCTTTCAATAATTTCTAAAGTACACTAAAATTATTGTAAAATTTATGAGCCTTTGATTTAAAATATGTAGTGCTGAGATGTATAAAGAAGTTATTTTATAATTTTTGTTAAATTAGAATCACATGCTTCGAATTAGAAACATCACAGATTACAACGAAGCAGACATTTTTACTATATTTGATCATTCTTTTGGTTACATTCAGGATATTAAGTTATGACTCATTTTGAGAAATCCAATGTCTAGTCCCTTTCATATTAAAATACTTTTGAAAAAAGGAAGATATTTTAAATTAAAACAAACAGATGAATCATGAATCTCATATATGGCACAGGTATTTTATTTCAGCCTTTTGGAATGTACCATTGATGATTCTCAATGCAGCACAAGGATGTGTGGAATAGCTACTCAGCATCACACTTTTTTCATTCTCTTCTATAAATACAATCATTTTTGTAAGTGATTTTCAGAGCACATCATCAATAAATGGAAACTGGAATTTTGTTTGATTTCCTCCAGGAAATTAACCAACAAGAACAATGTCTACACTCACAAAATAATGTGTAATGTTGAGGCCCTACTCAAATAATTTAAGCTGAGCATATCACTCTGAAGTCTAATCTGAATGACTCAAATTAGCCTCTTATATTGACCTGATTCATCAGATATTACTCTGTTCTCCTCTTTATCCCATACCACCACTGTGGCTTTTAAACTAATTTTTAGACATTCTTGGAAAATTAAGATGAGCCATAAGAAATTGAAGGTTTCAATGTTTAAGTTACCAAAATAGCAACTTTGTATGGTTGACTCCAAATACTAGAAATTAACAAAAAAGAGTGAATTTATCCTCTGTACTGGAGTCAGGTCTGCACCTTGACTCAAAATTCCCCAAAAGTAGAGCCAAAGGAATTTCTATCCATGATTTATTTTTTTATTTTTTAAGGTCTTTATTGAATTTGTTACAATACTGCTTTTTTAAAACATATTTATTGGAGTATAGTTGCTTTACAATGTTGTGTTAGTTTCTGCTGTATAACAAAGTGAATCAGCCATATGTATACATATATCCCCATATCCCCTCCCTCTTGCATCTCCCTCTCACCCTCCCTATCCCACCCTTCTAGGTGGTCACAAAGCACTGAACTGATCTCCCTGTGCTATGCAGCTGCTTTCCACTAGCTTTCTATTTTACATTTGGTAGTGTATATATGTCAGTGCTACTCTCTCACTTCGTCCCAGCTTCCCCTTCCCCTTCCCGTGTCCTCAAGTCCATTCTCTACATCTGCGTCTTTATTCCTGTCCTGCCCCTCGGTTCTTCAGAACCACTTTTTTTTTTTTAGATTCGATATATATGTGTTAGCATATGGTATTTGTTTTTCTATTTCTGACTTACTTCACTCTGTATGACAGACTCTAGGTCCATCCACCTCACTACAAATAACTCAATATCATTTCTTTTTATGACTGAGTAATATTCCATTGTATATATGTGCCATATCTTCTTTATCCATTCATCTGTCATTGGACACTTAGGTTGCTTCCATGTCCTGGCTATTGTAAATAGTGCTGCAATGAACATTGTGGTACATGTCTCTTTTTTTTTTTTTTCCCCATTTAAAGTATATAATTCAGTGGCTTTAGTATATTCACAGAGCTGTACATCATCACCATGATCAATTTTAGATCATTTTCATTACCCCAAAAAGAATCCCTCTGCCTCCTGACCGCCACCCTCTTCCTCTCAACTCCCAGCCCTAGGAAACCGCCAGTCTCCCTTCTGTCTCTATGGATTTGCCTCACATGTCTCTTTTTGAATTATGGTTTTCTCAGGGTATATGCCCAGTAGTGGGATTCCTGGGTCATATGGTAGTTCTAAAATAGCTTTTTAAGGATCCTCCATACTGTTCTCCATAGCGGCTGTATCAATTTACATTCCCACCAAGAGTGCAAGAGGGTTCCCTTTTCTCCACACCCTCTCCAGCATTTATTGTTTGTAGATTTTTTGATGATAGCCACTCTGACCGGTGTGAGGTGATACCTCACTGTAGTTTTGATTTGCATTTCTCTAATGATTAGTAATGTTGAGCATCCTTTCATGTGTTTGTTGGCAATCTGTATGTCTTCTTTGGAGAAATGTCTATTTAGGTCTTCTGTCCATTTTTGGATTGGGTTGTTTGTTTTTTTGATATTGAGCTGCATGAGCTCCTTGTATATTTTGGAGATTAATCCTTTGTCAGTTGCTTCGTTTGCAAATATTTTCTCCCATTCTGAAGGTTGTCTTTTTGTCTTGTTTATGGTTTCCTTTGCTGTGCAAGAGCTTTTAAGTTTCATTAGGTCCCATTTGTTTATTTTTGTTTTTATTTCCATTTCTCTAGCAGGTGGGTCTAAAAGGATCTTGCTGTGATTTATGTCATGGAGTGTTCTGCCTATGTTTTCCTCTAAGAGTTTTATAGTGTCTGGCCTTACTTTTAGGTCTCTAATCCATTTTGAGTTTATTTTTGTGTATGGTGTTAGGGAGTGTTCTAATTTCATTCTTTTACATGGAGCTGTCCAGTTTTCCCAGCACCACTATTGAAAGGCTGTCTTTTCTCCTTTGTATATTCTTGCCTCCTTTATCAAAGATAAGGTGACCATATGTGTGTGGGTTTATCTCTGGGCTTTCTATCCTGTTCCATTGATCTATATTTCTGTTTTTGTGCCAGTACCATACTGTCTTGATTACTGTAGCTTTGTAGTCTGAAGTCAGGGAGCCTGATTCCTCCAGCTCCGTTTTTCTTTCTCTAGATTGCTTTGGCTATTTGGGGTCTTTTGTGTTTCCATACAAATTGTGAAATTTTTTGTTCTAGTTTTGTGAAAAATGCCATTGGTAGTTTGATAGGGATTGCATTGAATCTGTAGATTGCTTTGGGTAGTATAGTTATTTTCACAATGTTGATTCTTCCAATCCAAGAACATGGTATATCTCTCCATCTGTTTGTAACATCTTTAATATCTTTCATCAGTGTCTTATAGTTTTCTGCATACAGGTCTTTTGTCTCCTTAGGTAGGTTTATTCCTAGGTACTTTATTCTTTTTGTTGCAATGGTAAATGGGAGTGTTTCCTTAATTTCTTTGTCAGATTTTTCGTCATTAGTGTATAGGAATGCAAGAGATTTCTGTGCATTTATTTTGTTTCCTGCTACTTTACCAAATTCATTGATTAGCACTCGTAGTTTTCTGGTAGCACCTTTAGGGTTCTCTGTATGTAGTATCATGTCATCTGCAAACAGTGACAGTTTTAATTCTTCTTTACCAATTTGGATTCCTTTTATTTCTTTTTCTTCTCTGATTGCCGTGGCTAAAACTTCCAAAACTATGTTGAATAATAGTGGTGAGAGTGGGCAACCTTATCTTGTTCCTGATCTTAGAGGAAATGGTTTCAGTTTTTCACCATTGAGAATGACGTTGGCTGTGGTTTTGTCATATATGACCTTTATTATGTTGAGGTAGATTCCCTCTATGTCTACTTTCTGGAGAGTTTTTATCATAAATGGGTATTGAATTTTGTCAAAAGCTTTTTCTGCATCTATTGAGATGATCATATGGTTTTTATCCTTCAATTTGTTAATATGGTGTGTCACATTGATTGATTTGCATATATTGAAGAATCCTTGCATTCCTGGGATAAACCCCACTTGATCATGGTGTATGATCCTTTTAATGTGCTGTTGGATTCTGTTTGCTAGTATTTTGTTGAGAATCTTTGCATCTATATTCATCAGTGGTATTGGACTGTAGTTTTCTTTTTTTGTGGCATCTTTGTCTGGTTTTGGTATCAAGGTGATGGTGGCCTTGTAGAATGAGTTTGGGAGTGTTCCTCCCTCTGCTATATTTTGGCGCAGTTTGAGAAGGATGGGTGTTAGCTCTTCTATAAATGTTTGATAGAATTTACCTGTGAAGCCATCTGGTCCTGGGTTTTGTTTGCTGGAAGATTTTTAATCACAGCTTCAATTTCAGTGCTTGTGATTTATCTGTTCATATTTTCTATTTCTTCCTGGTTCAGTCTTGGAAGTTTGTACTTTTCTAAGAATTTTTCTATTTCTTCCAGGTTGTCCATTTTTTTGGCATAGAGTTGCTTGTAGTAATCTCTCATGATCCTTTGTTTTTCTGCAGTGTCAGTTGTTATTTCTCCTTTTTCATTTCTAATTCTGTTGATTTGAGTCTTCTCCCTTTTTTTCTTGATTAGTCTGGCTAATGGTTTATGAATTTTGTTTATCTTCTCAAAGAACCAGCTTTTAGTTTTATTGATCTTTGCTATCATTTCCTTCATTTCTTTTTCATTTATTTCTCATCTGATCTTTAAGATTTCTTTCTTTCTGCTAACTTTGGGTTGTTTTTGTTCTTTTTCTCTAATTGCTTTAGGTGTAGGTTAGGTTGTTTATTTGAAATTTTTCTTGTTTCTTGAGGTAAGATTGTATTGCTATAAACTTCCCTCTTAGAACTTCTTTTGCTGCATTCCATAGGTTTTGGGTTGTCGTGTTTTCATTGTCATTTGTTTCTAGGTTTTTATTGATTTCCTCTTTGATTTCTTCAGTTATCTCTTGGTTATTTAGTAGCATATTGTTTAGCCTCCATGTGTTTGTATTTTTTACAGATATTGTCCTGTAATTGATATCTAGTCTCATATCGTTGTGGTCAGAAAAGACACTTGGTATGATTTCAATTTTCTTAAATTTACCAAGGCTTGATTTGTGACCCAAGATATGATCTATCCTGGAGAATGTTCCATGAGCCCTTGAGAAGAAAGTGTATTCTGTTGTTTTTGGATGGAATGTCCTATAAATATCAATTAAGTACATCTTGTCTAATGTGTCATTTAAAGCTTGTGTTTCCTTATTTATTTTCATTTTGGATGATCTGTCAGTTGGTGAAAGTGGGGTGTTAAATTCCCCTACTGTTATTGTGTTAGTGTCAATTTCCCCTTTTATGGCTGTCTGCATTTGCCTTATGTATTGAGGTGCTTCTATGTTGGGTGCATAAATATTTACGATTATTATGTCTTTTTCTTGGACTGATCCCTTGATCATTAGGTAGTGTCCTTCTTTGTCTCTTGTAATAGTCTTTGTTTTAAAGTCTACTTCATCTGATATGAGAATTGCTACTCCAGCTTTCTTTTGATTTCCATTTGCATGGAATATCTTTTTCCATGCCCTCACTTTCAGTCTGTATGTGTCCCTAGGTTTGAAGTGGGTCTCTCGTAGACAGAGTATATACGGGTTTTTTTTTTGGATCCATTCAGCCAGTCTATGTCTTTTGGTTGGACTTTTAATGCATTTACCTTTAAGGTAATTATTGATATGTATGTTCCTATTACCATTTTCTTAATTGTTTTGGGTTTCTTATTATTGGTCTTTTCTTTCTCTTGTGTTTCCTGCCTAGAGAAGTTCCTTTAGCATTTGTTGTAAAGCTGGTTTGCTGGTGCTGAATTCTCTTAACTTTTGCTTGTCGGTAAAGCTTTTAATTTCTCAATAGAATCTGAATGAGATCCTTGCTGGGTAGAGTAATCTTGGTTGTAGGTTTTTCCCTTTCATCACTTTAAATATGTCCTGCCACTCCCTTCTGGTTTGCAGAGTTTCTGCTGAAAGTCTATCCATGACTTTAATGGGACAGACAGCAATACTGGTTCTGTAGATCAGCTAAGGCAACACTGCAGTTATAGTAAATGGTGCAGGACATTAAGGAAACAAGGATGAAGGCATAGTCACCCTGCACACTTCATGTTTACTAATAGTTATCTGACCGCCCTCCCCAACATTCATACTGAATTCAGGTAGGAGGGAAACTGTCAAGCAGGCTCCCTCCTCTGTTCCTGGAAAGCAAGTGAGTGTTAATCAGCTGTGGGCGGGGTGGGTCCTAGAGTGAAACTCTCCTGGTCAGTGGGAACTCATCTAGAAAGTGAGCCCCGGCAGTTCCACCCTGATTCCTTTTAATGTCACAGTTCATTTGCAGAGCCATAACTGGAATCAAGAATTAAAAAGGCTTGTATAAAAGTCAGTAACATTAAACCTTTAAGACTCATGTTTCATGTGTCATAAAAAGTCTATGAAAGGGTTTTATATTCTGTACAGTGTTTTAGTACTTTCAATCACTTTTTTTTCAACATAACTTTTGTGAACACTTTTATAGCCTCTAAATGAAAAACTAAACTATGTGTCATTCAAAAAAACATTTTATGGATCACAGAATTTAATAAAAGTGCTGCACCATAACAAGTGCCTGATAAACCTTTATTAAAATTCATTAAAAATATTGAAAAATATTTTAACAGAAATTAGACCTCACATTTTGGTAAACAGGACAATCACTCTTAAGGAGATCTACTTGTTTATCACAAGGCAGATTCTTTAGTGGGGAAATAATGAATTTTAGGAATAAATAATCTGCTATTCACCATTAGGAAAATATGTCTTTGTTTATGGTAGGAATAATCCTCTTAGCTACCTGTCTGCAAAACTCTTCAATAATTATGGTATATGTAAGAGGTTACTATGTACAAATAAAAATAAAAACAATGGAAAATATTTCTGATAATATATAATATATAAGCTGGTATTTACTTATATTATAACCACATTGGGGCATTGTCCTATTTGCAGTTCTCAGAGGCCAGAGAGCAGATAAGACTAGGATTTTCTAATACGTTTAGGAATTCACACTGTTAGGTACATTTTCTTTGTATTATTTTCTGGGTTTTTATATTCATTTTATAATGGCTACATAATATTTCATACAGTTCTATAGTTGCCTCCTTTTCTATTTTGTAAACAATACTGTAAAGAAAATATTCACGTCTATGTGTTTTTCTTATATTTTATTTTTGCCTTAGGATATTACTATTAGTAATTTTACTGGATCAAATTGCATGAACATATTTTTAATCTTGTAAAATACATTGCCAAATTACTTTTCAGGAGGTTTGAACAAATTTAAATTGCTCCCCTCATTGTATCAGGTACTAGTTTAAAAATATTTTGACCAAAATTAGAGATTTTCACTTAAACCTTTGCTAATGTAGCATGTGAAACAACACCTTGTTTTACTAAGAGAAATTTTTTTTGACATACGAAAATCTGTACATATTTAATATATACACTTGATGTGTTTGGGGATAAGTATATACCCATGAAACCATCAGCACAATCTATGCCATAAACTTATTCATCATATCCAAAAGTTTTCTCCTACCTTCTTATTTATTGTTATTATTCTTTTTTGTGATAAAACATACCATTTTATTATTTCTTTAGTATCATGTGTATATAAAGGCTCAAATGCATTCGTGAATCAGTGTGCATAATTTTATTTTATATATCTATATACCTATTTATACATATAGATATATAAAATAAAATACTCAAGAATCTAGAAATCATATAGATATATACATATATCTGTACCTATATCTACATACATATAGATATATAGATACACACACACACACACACACACACACACAAAGGAAAACATTGAAGTTTTTAGGGGAGAGTTGTTTGTTATTTTGGAGTGCCAAAGTTTTCAGGGTGTGTGTGTGTGTGTGTGTGTGTGTGTGTGTGTGTGTGTGTGTCTATAGATTTGAAATCTGAGTGGTAGTTGATATTAGACCTCATCTATTCTAGCACCTCAACATAATCATGTATTTCCACTGCAACACCCCAAATAAAGTACCCAAGTATCCTCTATTTGTACACAAGCCTTCACTGTGGATTTCCATTTATGAGGTCTATCATTCTAGGCAAAAGCATGTCTGGTAACGATTCCCAGGACTAAAATTCTACCATGCTTCTCTTCTCTAAGCAGTGTTCTTGAATGCTTATATTGAAATTTTGGTCTCCACTTTGAAGTCTGAAAACACACTGGCAATGGGGTGACGGTTTTCTGAACCTCAATATTAGGCTAGTTTCAGAAGACGACGTGTAAGTGAAAGCAGGGGTGCCGCTCCATCTCAGAATAAGAAAGAACAGACACTGCTGTGATTTTAGTTAGCAGATGGTAGTTGAACATCATATTTCTTAGATGTTGGCTAAGTTTCCTTGAACTCTGTACAAGATTAAAGATTTCTGTTAGTGCCTATATTCATAACTTCTTTGGCTTTTTATGACATGTACTTTATACTAATATCTTTTTCAGCAGCCTTTAATACAGTCTCGTAACACCTTTTAATATCAACATGGCATGTATCAAGAAAAAAAAGACTTGAAAAAGAGGCAATAAAGGGTGATTCACCTAGTTTCCCTGTTTTAAAAGAAGTCATAACTTTTGGGTGGATTATTTGTAGAGAAAACACTCAAGGTTCACAGTGATTTCAGGTAGCATAAACCTAACCTATTTCTGTATTATGTTCTAAGTTTCAGTGTTAATGTCTGTTGTCCCGACAGCAGCCATAATTTATGCTTTTAATTATGCTTTTTTCAGCTGTAAACTCGTATTGTTTCTTTACAGTAATGAAGTCACTAGGCAGCAATGTCATTGTCATAAAGTGATGGGACATAATGAGAACATGATTGGAAAAAAATCATGGGCAGAGAATGACAGCATATTTAAAGGTGAATGGGAAAAATTCTTACATAAATAAAAACAATACAAGAAGATGTGAAGGTAAAATATATGATTAAAACCTTACAAATACTATATATTATTTCTATACACTGAAGTGACTGTTTTTTGGCTTTCTGTTGAAGTTGTAGCATCAAAAGGGTGGGCCAACTTCCAACCAAGCCCAAGCCTTCAGCTACCAAACACAGATGGCTCCACCTCATTTTTAAAGACCCCCAGAAAAGGAGATTGTATGACCTTTCTCGGTAATCCACTTACAAACATATTTGTAAGAAATTCTCTCTTGAGCCCAAAGTATTCATGCTGCATTTTCTCTTACTCAGCTTTATTTTTTTTGAATTGTTTAACAAGTCCTGCCAATTTTGCCTCCCAAATACCTTTGCAATCTCTCACCTGCTTTCTATTCTGCTTTTTTCAAAATTCCATCCCATTTTGTTCTTCACACTGCCACAAAAGAAGTCTCTCTAAAATGGAACCCCTACCCTTTATTCCTTTGCTTAAAATTCTCTGAAGTTTCACCTTGCCTTTAAATAAAATTTGAACATCTCAATATGGCACAGAGGCTTTTCATAACGTGGACCCTATATGCCTAGCTACTTAAAATTTTGTTTTCTGGAAAATCAACTTTTGTCCCTTTTATTTTTCATTATATAAATAATAACAGCTGACATTCACTGACCACTAACTATGTGCCAGGCATGCTGCTAAGCAATTTGACCTATTCCTGGGCTTCCCTTTGGTATCACAGATTGTTATGATCTCCCAAATATAAGGAAACTGAGTTGACTTTCTTTTTCTTAGCAATATATCTTGTCTGTTGACTCCCTTTCAAGCACCAGGGATAAAATAGTGAACAACAGAAACGAAACTCTTGCCTTGATAGAGCTTACATTCTGCTTTTGTTTCCATTCAAACAAATTTGGTAGTTATTGGTCTACAAATGAATACGGAGATTTTTGCCAGAGGGAGGATGCGCAATAAGGAAGATGAATTTGCGGTGAAGGGAGGGAGAGTGGGGTGGGCGGGGTAATGGGTGGAAGGAAATGGAAGGAAGAATCATTGTGGTTCAATGATTTAATCTGAAGAAGTTTCAATCTGAAAAAGTCTATGAAGTCAGAGAACGTGTGATTCCCCCTTGACCCTCACCTCCACATATATTCCATGTTCAAGTTACATGTAATTATGCACAACAGCCCGAACTCCAAGGATCTCTTGAGCCTCTCTGCTCTGTGTCACATTGTACTTACATCCATCAAAACAAGCATCATACAATACTGCCACCAGAGTTTCCTCAGCCTATGGGCACTAACTCTCGTTAGGTAAGAGTAGCATTAATTCAACTGTAAATCCCGGGTAACCCATGGACAGCCTCCCCAGTATCTTGAAGATTCTCTGGGTCTGTCTGACATCCGCTTACCTGCAGTTACCTCCCATCCAGCCTCACCCATATCTGTTGCTCCACAATTCTTTTGATACTTGCTTGTGGTCTTCCCATACCACTTGGAGATGCAGAGTGTTGTTCCCTGGACCTACCCAAGCTGTAAACCCTGAAGGGGTGAAAGCGGTGAAGAGGGTCCTTGGAGCCCTCATCACATGGAAGCTGAAGCCAGGCTGCCCTGCCCCACTCTCAACGCATGACCTCCTGTTGACCAAAGCAGCATGGCTGATGTCCTGAGGGTCACAGAATGTCTAATGAAGACAAGTCTTTCTGCTTTTACCTGCAGCATAGGATGTAGGATAAGATATTAAGTTCCTTGCTGTCCTTTCCAACTCCTATCCCACCCACAATCCCCCTTGACCAAGCTTCCCCGCCCCTCCAAGCTAAACCCTAAAGCCACTTTCCCAGGCTGCTTGTTCACCCACTGACCACCCATGCTTAGATGGGTCCAAATCCTTGTTTGGAGTCAAAGCAGCAGCCCATCTACAACCATGACTTTTCTGTTGGCTTGTCTCTTGATAGATTGGAAACTCCTTGAGGGAAGAGAAGTATCTGCTCCTCTCCAGACTGTAACTGTATCCCTTACTCTGCTCCTCTTTCTAGTCTTTCCCTTTTTCTCATTGATTTACTCAGATGTGATGGTTAATTTTATGTGTCAACTTGCATGGGCCATGGTACCCAGATATTTGGTCAAACACCAGTCTAGATATTGCTGTGAAGGTATTTTTTAGATGAGAGTAACATTTAAATCAGTAGACTTTGAGTAAAGCAGATTACCCTCCATAACGTGGGTGGGCCTCGTCCAATCAGTTGAAGACCTTAAGAGAAAAAGAACGAAGTCCTCCAAGAAAGAAGGAATTCTGCCTCCAGATGGACTTCAGACTCGAGCGGCAATATTACCTCTTCCCTGGGTCTCCAGCCTGCTGACCTGCCCCGTAGAATTTGGACTTGCCAGTTTCCACACTTCTGTGAGCCAGCTCCTTAAAATAAATCTCTCTCTATAAACACACACATTCTATTGGTTCTCTTTCTCTGGAGATCCTTGACTAATACACCAGACTCCTTTCCATGACCCACTTTTTAAAACCAGTTGGGACTATGAAAATTCAACCTCCCACATCTATTCCTTCTTTCCTCTCTCCCACTCACCTCTTTCCCCTTTCAGCCTCTGCAAAAGTTTTTGGACTGCAAGTATTAACTTGAGACAACTAACTTTTACCCTGAACAAAGTACATTTTTCTTGTAAGAAGACAGTACAAGAATTAAATAGTCACAAGGAGGCAGCACAGTACAGGACTTAGAGTACAGACCTTGGCTCTAGACTGCTTGGATTCGAATCCTGTCTCCTATGTACAAACGTGTGACCTTGGATGAATTATTTAACTCTTTTGTTTTTTAGTTTCCTCGTCTGTAAAAGGGGATAAAAATAATTCCTGTCTCATAGAATTATTATGAGGATTAGGAGGTAATAGTTGCAAAGCACTTAGAGCCGATGCCTGAAATGTGGTAAGTGCGAGCAACAAACGTTGGTGGCAATAAATAGTGATTTTATAGCTCCCATTATAAGCTATTTAACTATGGCTGAGGACCAAGCTGGATCTGTTGATAGCAATCCATCATTTTATGGTATATTCCCATGACAGTAGAAAAGAACAAAATTGTTTGTTTATCTTTCTTTTCTGACTATAACCATCATATATTTTTATCTGTAGAGAAGATAGAAATACAGAGACACAAGGAAGAAATTAAAACATCTACAACTGAACTCTGCAGATCAAGGACTAGGAAACGTCTTCTGTCAAGGTTCAGATGGTTGATGTTTTAGGTTTGTAGGCCATGTGGTCTCTGTGGCGACCACTCAGCTCTGCTGTCGTATTGCAAAGGCAGCTACATGAATGGGCACAGCTGTGTTCAATAAAACTTAAAAAAAAAAACAAGCTTTGGGTCAAATTTGGCACCTTGGGCCATAGTTTGCTAACCTACTTTACAACAGGTTATAAATTATAACCTGACACATTAGTGAATTTGTTTTCTGTCTTTTTTCTATGCATATCTATGTTTAAATCATTGTAAATATAAGCTGCAGTCCTGCTTTTCACTGAATATTTCTATTGTAAATAACTGATGAAGAACTTTAAGCATATATTTGGTTTTGCCTTCTGCTTAATTCCCTAGGATAAATGAAACACGCCAATGTGAGTTCTTTCAGAGAAAACTCGGAGCCAGGACAGGAAGGGGAGAGCCAGGATGAGTGCTTATGGGGATGTCATAGTGGGCTTAGTGGGCTGTCTCCCCAACTCCCCCTTGCTCAGAGGCTTGCAAGGGGCTTTGTCCTGTCCTGCTGCCCGTTCCAGCACCAGGGCTCAGCTGCTTGTCAGCTCTGAAGTTGGTTTCCAAGGGCCTGGGTATCACTGGCTGAGATGGGTGGGTTCTCCAGTATAGGGATATTCAGGCGGTGGGTCTGCCGCTTGGTCACCACAGCAGAGAGCATGCTGTGAGATGAGTGCTCCCCCCACCCTTGTGACTGGCAGTAAACCAATCTGATGGCATGGAGCTTGGTCTAGGTAGGATTCTGAGATCACCTGTGGCTGTGGCTCCTCCCCTCCATAACCCTGTCTTCCATGGAAGCGGCCCTTGACCATTCTACTTAAAATAGCCATACACCTCTGCTCCCTTCCTTGCCAATTAAAACAATTTCTCCATCGCTCTTACCAACATCTGACATGTTATTTAATCATTTGCTTGTTTATTGTCTATCTCCCCCCACCAGAATATCAGCTCCAAGAAAGCAGGGATTTTTGTCTCTTTGTGTACTGTCAGGGACAAACTAAGCACTCAATAAACATTTGTTGAATGAAAGAACGAATGGGTCATACTACCAAATTGTTTACCAAATTCTTACTATCTGGAATTAGCTTTTCTAGAAAGCTAAAGAAATTTACACTTCTACCAGCAGAGGATGAACGTGTACTTCTTCCAACACCTTCGTGAACGTTATGTGTAATGGTCTAAAATTTTATTTCGGTCAATTTACTGTAAATTGCTTTTCTTTGATTACTGTGTATTTCTTTTCTTTAAATTGTTTCTTTACATCCTCTGCCCATTTTGAACAAATTAATTGAAACCCAGAAAAAAACCCATTCTAGAGCTCCTTACTCCCTTCAGTTTGTCTAATGAGTTCTACATTGGATTTGCTGGGAGCAAGAACACAGGTGTTCAGCTGCTTGTGGGGGTGTGGAGGTCATCCTTCCCAGCTTAGAAAGTCCATTTTAGATCTGGCTATAAAAGTTATGAATATTCTGATTAACTTTATGCATATGTATTAAAAAGGGTGGGATTTGGGCAATTTTCCAGAACTTTCAAATACTAAAACTACCCTGGATTCAATTTTTTTTTTTTACTCATAGGGTACCTCTTAATGATCTAGACAAAATTTCCGCTTCACTTTTTGACTATTGACTGATGCCATATATACATACGAACAGGACCATTCTAGAATAGCTTAGAAAAAATATGAGTGGTCGTTTAGGTGATCACAGTCTTTCTCTAAGCATATTCAAGTTTAAAACATGAATCCTATTTAAATTGATAAACCATTCAGTTATTTCTCAAATACAGTCTCAATCCCTACTGATAATTCATGGTCAAATAGGTGGGGGCCGGGTGGTATATAAAATAACTGCTTCCAATGTATATTTTTAAGGACATACCTTCAATAGCATTACAAATACATGTCAGAGACACTAGAAATTCTAAAGATGAACATTTCTGCTTATTTGTGCATTTCACTTATCTTAAGTTAATAAAATACACTATTTGAGTAGAGGGACATGGGGTGGGTGAGAATGAGAGCAGATATTTACGTGGGTTTGCACTTTTTAAAAAAAGCATCTCTAAAGCCTGCTCTTTTTGTGAGCAAATCTCTTTTTCTTCCCTTGCTAATAGATATGTTCTTATAATAGAGACTTGTAATTGAAGCTTGCAAATAGCATTATAAAAGAAATAAATATTTTAATTTTAATAGCAACTATAAAATTTCTATAACTCAGAAAGCTATACATCTTTATAATAGACCACTCACTCATCCATACTTAAATTTCCATGCTTGTTGAGTTTTTCCTTAAAGATAATCCAATAAGGCTCTTTGCCTATAAATTACACATTTATCTTGTAACTAATTAAAATGATTTGATCATATATCCTAGAATGTTAGTTGTTTGTTCCTCCTTATTCTTTTTACATATCAGGAGATGATTTCAGTCAATCATTAATGTGTTTTTCTTTGTTTAACCACAAAATATTCATTTGGAGAGATATTTCTAACCGGATCATTACTTTTAAAGTGACTTGTACACATGTCAGTTTTTCTGCATGTTTTGACAAATGACACATTTCCTTTGGTGCTTCCTTGTGGGTAACAGTGTGTGAGGATGTGGTGTTGGAAAAATTTATTACAGTTATTTTGTAGTTGATATTAAAGCATGTGATGTATTATACCAGGTGTCTGACCTTTAAAGATCTTAGGACCTAATTCATTACAACATAAAATTTACTTAGTATTCAACTTTGCTGCAGATCTTTTATGAACAAGTCATGGTGTGTACTATATCAGGACGGAGAGGAAAAAGTCAAAGCTCGTGCCAGGAATTGAGGTCTGAACCCCAAGCTTGGTCTGTTTGTGGTGCTTCTGTGAATTTAAGTGAGAGTGAGGTAACCATCTAACGGTCACTCAAAATTAAATCAGGGAGGAAAAAGCATGGAGTGCAAAGTGGAAATTTTGTGAATTGGGGAAGCACATCTTCTTCTGAAACTCACCTGGTCTTCTCTAATCTGTGGTGCGATGAAAACATCTAAGAGAGATTGAGGAAAGACAGCCCTGGAAAAGTATCTTTAAGGAGTTAAGTCTGTGATTCAGCCAACAAAATAATACTTACTTACACAATGATTTTTCATGTCTGACATAAAAATACAAAATAAGAAGTTAACGTAAAAAATTATTATGAAATACCTTAGGGGGAAAATAAATGTATTTGAAATAGTGTATATCTAACAGTTTTTAAAAGAAAAAAAACTTGCTGCCTATTGTAGCAAATTAGATCTGATTAATCTTAAAAGATTATGTGTTTTTGGAAATCAGATAATGCTATTTTAATTCTTTTAAGTAGATTCACGATTTCCTTTTCAACAACCGCTAGAATAACCTTATTCTCATAATTTACTTTTATCTTATTTGGGTTTTATATTAAAAAAATCCATTAAATTAGAAAGTCCTACTTTAAAAAAATGCATATATCTGCACAATGGCAGTGGGAATATTCATTTGTAAGGTTCTGTTCCACTATGGTTTCATACCACTCAAAGATCCATAAAGCTGATTGATAATAATATCTTTCCCTGAGGAGACCATGATAGTATGACAGAAAAATAAGTCTAAATCCATCTTTTTATAGAGACTATAAAATAATTCGAGTTAATGCTAATGCGTTATTAATAACAATATAATCCAAACACTATTTAAAGATTCGGTATGCTATCGAACATAATGTTTCCTTATTCTGCAGTTTAATTAGCAAGGAGGAAGCATTTTAATCTGAAATACTGATTTTCTAAATTAGTTTGCTGGAAGGTATAGAAATACACTTGAAGGCTTTAAAAAAATTTTTTTTCTAATTTTAAATAAACGTGTGGAGGCAATGGAAACAGGACAACATTTAAAAAGCCATAAGTATTGTAAGGGTGAGTTGCTTCTAGCAAATGCAAACTAATCACTCAGACGAATGGCACACTGAGGAAGTGCTGTGTATTCACAGTAGAGGGCACTGTCTTCTAGTTCTACCTCAAGCTGAAAGAGAAGGTCACTCAGTCTATTGATAAATCACACCGCCGTGATTCCTAACTGACAGCTCAAACTAACATCAAGCTGGATGAGGGAGAACAAAAGGCCATCAAGCAGCCATTTTCTTGACACTTTTATTCAATCACCAGCAGATTGCTTACGACAGCAATAGCAGCTGTTTTGTCTTCATCTTTCCACATTTGATAAAAGGTGTCAACTCAAATTTTTGTAAATAATTCACTTACCCCTACTGCACACACCAGCACTGTTCAGCATATGTATTTTGTGTGAGCCGATCACTGAGGCAGGTCAGAGCTCAAATGACATCCGCTGAAGGTCATCTGTGAGCTAAAAGGAAGTCTCGATAAAACTATACAGTCCCTCAAGGTCAGAGATAAGAACTACGGGTAGATATTTGTGATGGGAACAAAAGGTTAAACAACAGGAAGAAAAAGTATGAAAATGCTTCCTTTAATATACCAGTGGTTTTCTTTGTTTAAGAAACCTCATTCCTAGCTCCTTGGTCAATTATCAATGGAAGGTGTTTGCAAAGCCACCTAAGAGATTAAACATCTAAATTGTTCTTTCAAAAGTTTGAAAAAAAAATATTATTTGTAGCATGCTATTCATCATGACTGTACGGCAGCCAGTGCTGCAATTCGTTTCTATGTTCTTTTTAAAAGAATCATAAAAAGAGTGTCAAAAATTAATACAGTTAGATAGAATTTCATTTATCTAGTTCATTTAAAATTCTACCCTGAAACGCATTTAGGCTTGAGAGCTGAGAAAAAAAATAGAGAAAGAAGGTGTTTTATATCCTAAGAGCTTCATTTGCTTTAAGGGCTTAGAGAAACTAATAGAGAAATCCTTGAATTATTGCAATAAGATACTCTATCTGTTGTTGGCAGTAGCTAAAAGTGCTGAGATTAAAAATGACACATCCTTCAATGCTGGGTTGTTTTTTCAGTTACATTACTCACAAAATAAATCTAAACAACAAATGGTCACTATTTGGTTTATATTTTCTAATAGGAAAAGTCCATGCGCTTTTGAGATCCTGTCTTAGTTCCAACTGCAGGGGGATTTATTACCTGTAATTGATGTGCACAGAGATCAAAGAGCAGCTTCCTTACATTTTCTCCTATTCTTTCTCCCTCACAAATCAGGGGGCAATAACTCTTGCAATTTCATTGGAATGGGTGTAAAAGAACAAAATGAACCTGGGTAAGGTACTGCCACAGTAATCCAGGGCATTAAAAACATTTAAAGAACTCAAATGAGTAATCCAGTTTCTGATGGAAAGTCAGTTCCCACAAGAAGAATTAATATTTTCACATTAATAAATTATCAGACAAACTAAGATTTGGAATAATGTTTTAATCTTCTGAATTTAAAAGCTCAGTGTGGGGCTTCCCTGGTGGCGCAGTGGTTGAGAATCTGCCTGCTAATGCAGGGGACACGGGTTCAAGCCCTGGTCCAGGAAGATCCCACATGCCGCGGAGCAACTCAGCCCGTGTGTCACAACTACTGAAGCCTGTGCGCCTAGAGCCCATGTTCCACAACAAGAGAAGCCCCCGCAATGAGAAGTCCGCGCACCACAATGAAGAGTAGCCCCCGCTCGCTGTAACTAGAGAAAGCCCGCATGCAGCAACGAAGACCCAACGCAGCCAAAAATAAATAAAATAAAATAAATTTATTAAAAAAATAAACAAAAGCTCAGTGTTACTTTCTCACGTTCTCTCTAGGTTATCATACATTTGCACCTTCTTTTACTGAGCATCATATGTCATTTTATATTAGAACTTGTCTTATGTATAGTTCTTATCTTCTCAACTGGACTGTGGGAAGGCAAGGGCAAGAAACATCTCTTAATAATTGCACAACATGGATACTTTCATATTTTCATAAAGCATACAAAGTACTTGCATATCATCTTTAGTCTTTGGAATAATCTCATGAGGGGGTCAGATCAGCAATTATCATCTCCATATTGTAGATAAGGAAACTCAGGTCCAGAAACGCACAAGATAACCCTGTATGTATGTTAGTGGAAGCAGTACTCGACCCTAGATCTTCCAGCAGGTACCCCAGTGCTCTTTCACAAAATCTCAATACAGACGGAGAAACGGATTCCTAGCAAAGGGTCCCAAGATGGAGCACAGTGCCGGCACATGGCAGACATTCAGTACACTGTTAAATAAATAAGTAATAACTGTATGTATTTAGGCTAGAGATATGTACAATAGCACACCCAGATGTGTTTGCTATTTTTATTGATAACAATGATTTAGTCAGTAGATCAGTTCCAGAGTAAATATGTCTTGTGGGCAAGAAAACTAAAAGAAGTGTAATCTCTTTGGTCTGGAGGAGCTTTCACACTGGTCAGGGGCTGGTTGCATTTTCACGGTAAAATGCGGATAATGATCACAGTTTTATTATCTCATCGGAGTGCTGTGAGGATCAAAAGAGACTCTGTCTGTGAAAGCGTTTTGTGAGCTGTGAAGTGCCATATATACTTGTGAACTGCTTTGCTGTGATGAAGGCAGTGCATGACGACTGCCAGGTGAGGGTGATATTGAGTTCAGAGGGAGATGAAGCTCTTCCCAGAGGCGTGTGGGGTATTTTGAAAGCTTGATGGTAAAAGGCATTTCAAGAAGGCAGGGAGATGTAAACCCAAAGCCAGAGGCAGAAAAGAATAAGACGTGTTTAAAGGAGAATGAGTCGCCCGATAGGAGTGTTTATAGAAGGGAATAAAAAGATTTATGTTTGGAAAGATAGGTTAGGGTATGTTTGGGGACGTTTTGCAGTGTTGGTACCAGCTGAGGGAATCTGATCTCAAATGGAAACATGCAGTTTATTGTGAGAATGGTGATTACTTTCCATTTGGTTAATTGCATATGAGGAAATCAGAAAAGACTTTTAGAGAGCTAACCAAATTCTTCAAGAGAAAAATGACTCTTATGCACACAGGGAACGTGTAATTACTGTGGTTCTCCAGATAGTGAATAATAATAACAATAGCTTACCTTATTGGGTACGTGCTATATGTCTCACGTTGTTCTAAGCAAGTTATTTACATTAACTCATCTAATCTTCATAATTGGAGAAAACATTCCCATTTAACAGGTAACCTTGCCCTTAAAAGGTTAAATAGCTCATCCCAGGTCACATCACCAGGAAACTGCAGAGCAGAACTCAACCTCAGGAAACCTGGCCTCAGAGCCTGGCTCCCATGCTGTTGTGGTCCTGAGGCATCGTTAAGTCCAAAAGCACATCGCAAGTAGTGATATCAGGTGTGTTCACTTGGTGAAAATGGAAAATGCAAGGTCACATTGCAACTACACAACTACTTGTTTTCCAACACGGAAAAATATCATGAAAGTTGTTATGCAATTTTTGGTATGTATGTTATACTTTAATAATGAGCTAAGTTAGTGCTACAACTAAAAAAATATTCTATGTACCTACAGAAGGAAGGAGTGTTACGATATATACAAAAAGTTAATCTGATTATCTTTGATTATGAGGAATAGGAAAAATTTCAATTTTCTTCATTTTAGTTGTCTCTGTTTTCTAGATGTTTGACAATTATCCTGTAAAACTTTTGTAATAAGAAATCTTGTTTTAAGCGAACAAGGAAAATTTCTGGTGAGGAGGAAGTGAAACGAACATTGATTTAACAATAACTGAGTAGTATCATATTTATTATTTATCTAGTTCTCGAAATAACCTTTGGAAGAGTTTGGTACTATTTGTTGCCATTTAAGCATAAAATGAATTTCAGAGAGGTAAACAACAAGCCCACGTCACACATAGCATTCAGCACACAACTAAAAGACACAGGATCTGAATCTAGGACTGATTCCAAAACCCAGGAAAAAATAGAGAAGAGAATTCAGGCATGGAGAAAAGAAATTCTAGAAGATGAGTTCTAATTTGCTGTAGTAAGACAATTAATCATCTTGACAATTTGCTAAATAGAAAGAAAGCAAAAAATAAAGATTTCCTATTATACAAAGGCCAGTATAGCTTGAAGCTTAATAAGCAGCCTATGAATTCTTTAGTATAGCTTATTGAGAAGAGGTGATAGCTTAATTTTCTGACTCATCATTGGATGCCTTGCCCAAACAAAGCTGAATAAATCATCAGATCTTGTGCATGACCCTGGGAAGTCTGATTCAAAGATATTATTTATTCTGTATAAAGTTCTTTTGTTTGATTTTTCTTTCATTTTATTTTGTTTTACCCAGTCCCCCCTTCTTTTCCTAACAACGATGCCCCATTTTTTTCTGGACATTTTACAGTAACTAATTATATTGGACATGAAGCAATTGTGTAATTGCCCAATTTGGAAGAACTAAAATGACCAAAGCAGTTAAAGATTTTAAGTGTTTTCTGAAGAAATGGGCAGAGAAGTGAAGAAAGAGACAATGGATTCTGGTGAGTACAATAAGAAGGGGAAACCATTAAGCTTTCCAGTTTTAAAATAGACAAAGCCAGAAACTCAATGGCATGTAACCTTGGCCAAATTACTTGAACTCATTGTTTTTCCGTGAACCAAGTGTAAAGTGGCATAAAAAGACGTTCACCGGGCCACAAAGACTCTATATTTGACTTGAGGTGCGTGAGGATAAATAAATTATGTCTTTATTAGTTCAGGCTGAGACAAAAAGGTGAAATACAATTCTCTGCAAAAAGGTGTTTTAAAGGTTCATTCCTTTTTTTCTCCCACAATTTTTCTCATCTACCCAGGTGACCACTTCACAGTTTATTGCTGAGTTCTTAGGAGCTTGGGTAGGTGGCTATAATAATAATAACAATAAACATGGATATTTTTCTTTTAAGTAACAACTCTCATGATATTTTTCTGTGTTGGAAAACAAGTAGTTATGTAGTTGCAATGTGGCCTTGCATTTTCTATTTTTATATATGCCAGTATTTGTTGTTTTCTTACGGTTATCTCTGAAATGACTGATTCTGGGAAAACACAGGGCAAATTCATAAGGTTGATGTTAACTCCTAGAAAATTCCAGAATGTATGGCTAAACAAATGGTTTTTGAGTAATCGAAAAACAAATGGTTTTTGGTAATTCTTAGAACTCAACAAGACTATCTAAGAGTTAGTTATGTCAAACAAATGTTTTAACAGAACATGTGAGAGTCTCCTAAGATATTCAAATATTCCTGCCTTAATGAGCCTTTATTGATCATCCTTTTAGAACTGTAACCTTTGTTAACATTTTGTATTCCCCACCCCTGCTTTGCTTTTCTCCTTAGCACTTTCTGTCATCTAATGCACTATTTTTTTTTATTGTTTTAAATAGACCTTTATTGGAGTATAATTGCTTCACAATACTGTGTTAGTTTCTGTTGTACACCAAAGTGAATCAGCCATATGCATACATATGTCCTCATATCCCCTCCCTCTTGAGCCTCCCTCCCACCCTCCCTATCCCACCCCTCTAGGTCATCACAAAGCACCGAGCTGATCTCCCTGTGCTATGCTGCTGCTTCCTACTAGCTAACTAATGCACTATTTTATTACTTATTTTGTGCTTTCCTCTAGAATGTAAGCTACATGGAGAAAGGTTCTCCCCACCTCCCCCAATCCTGTTCTCTTAGCTGCTGTATTCTCAGTATCTAGGACAGTCCATGCTACATACTAAGTGCTGAAGGCAGAAATATCTCTGCAAAGATATTGAAATACAGACTGAATGATAATATTGTTATTCGGATTGAAAGATCAATGTCCTAAAGACAATCTCAAGGAAGGTCTCGGATGCACTAAGTACTTTATAGCTCTGACGATTCTCACCAAAGGCTGTTGAAAAGATAAAAGGCAGGCTTAGGAAAACTTTTGATACACCTAAGCGAGGAAGAATTGCTATACAATGACAAAACCAACTTTAACTTGATTTTTGAGGGGCTAAAATGCTGAACTCAAGCAAGAAAACTAAAGCACAATAGAAAAAAGATATAATCTTATTTATTGAATTGAAAGAGCTGTATAGCAGTGAATAATTTACTTAATTTTCCAAGACCTGAGTTTTTTCTCCTCTGCATTAGGTGGACCTGACTAGACGTTACGTCTCCTGTAGGTACTGAGATTTCTTGATCTTCTGAAGCTAAGGACTGGGCAGTCAAATGGAAGTCATGGCAGTTAACCAGTGGAGGGAGAGGGACAGAGGTGGCAGTTATGGGAGCTGAAGGGACAGGGCCAATAAGACAAGGGCCAATAGTGGTTGAAGGGATGGATGTAGCTGAGCAGGCTGAGATGGAGCAGTGGGTGGAGGAAGTAGAAAAGGAAGAGGAAGGGGACTTCCCCGGTGGCGCAGTGCTTAAGAATCCACCTGCCAATGCAGGGAATACGGGTTCGAGCCCTGGTCCGGGAAGATCCCACATGCCGCGGAGCAACTAAATCCGTGCGCCACAACTACTGAGCTTGCACTCTAGAGCCCTCGAGCCACAACTACTGAAGCCCGCGCGCCTAGAGCCCGTGCTCTGCCACAAGAGAAGCCACAGCAATGAGAAGCCCGCGCACCGCAAGGAAGAGTAGCCCCCTCTCGCCACAACTAGAGAAAGCCTGCGTGCAGCAACGAAGACCCAACGCAGCCAAAAATTTAAAAATATATAAATAAATGAAAAGGAAGAGGAAGAGAAAGTGGCAACGTCTTTGTCCTCGTCTCTGTGCTCTTAAAACTGTTCCTCCTCTCTCTCATTTCTGCTTTGATAGGAACACATTATCTTTGGGGAATAAGGCAAAACAAAGCAACCCCCCCCAAGCCTTTTTAAAAAGATTTATTTTATTGAAGTATAGTCGATTTACAATTTTGTGTTAATTTCTGCTGTACAACAAAGTGATTCAGTTATACTACATATACATTCTTTTTCATGTTCTTTTCCATCATGGTTTATTACAGGATATTGAATACAGTTCCCTGTGCTATACAGTAGGACCTGTTGTTTATCTATTCTACGTATAATAGTTTGCATCTGCTAACCCCAAACTCCCAATCCAACCCTCCCCAGCACCCCCTTCCCCTTGGCAACCACAAGTCTCCTCTCTATGTCTGTGAGTCTGTTTCTGTTTTGTAGATAAATTCATTTGTGTCATATTTTAGATTCCACGTATAAGTGAGATCATATGGTATTTGTCTTTCTCTGCCTGGTTTACTTCATTTAGTATGATAATCCCTAGGTCCATCCACGTTGCTGCAAATGGCATTATTTCGTTCTTAACTTCCCAAATCTTGAATAAAGCTGGGAATGGGATTCCATTGGCAAACGGAAACAATTGTTGTCAGGAAAGTTTTGTGCCAGTGCTTCAAAATTTAGGTAACAAAACACATTCTCAAATGAGTTGGCGTTTCTATACATGATAAAGACCTGCCTCTCAGGTGGAACACGTCAGATTCTATTAAGGTAGCTATTGTTTTGGTTGTGTAGATCAGTGGTCCTCAAACCTTAGTGTGCGTCAGAAACACCTGAAGGCTTGTTAAACACGTTGTTTTGGGTCCCACTCTCAGAGTTTCTGAACCAGTACGTCTGGGATTGGACTCAAGAATATGCATTTCTAACGCGGTCTCAGTTGATGTTGATGCTGTGTGGGTCTGGGGACCACGCTCTGAGAACTATTGTGCAGGCTGCGTTCTGCACTAGGGCGCCTGGCCATGGGGTGGTGCGTGGAGGATGAAATCCACAGGCTGACTTGGCTGGAAGTCACACCCAGGAACCCCTGCAGCCCCGCTTTGGTTTAAGACTCTGTTATGCTTAAGTATGGAAAACGATTTTAAACTCACTGTTGATATAACCCACTACCCCTTTTCAAATGGGGGAAATAGACTCCATGAGGAAGACATGTGGAGTGAAATAGGCTTTCGTTGAAATTCTCTTTCATAACTGCTACCATTTCTCGGTGAAGAGAAAGGGAAAAATAGTGTTGGTCCTCAAGTTGAGAGATAGATTCTAGACCCTGCATTGACTTTAACCAGTTGTGTGGTCTTAGACAAGTCGCTTAATCTCCTGGATTCAGTCTTCTCGTCTGTAAGATGAAACTGTCAGTCTATGTGATGTTTAAGATCTCTTCCTGCTCTAAAATTCATTTTGTATGATTCTAAGTCAGAGGAGGCATTTACATCACAATGGCAATTGACCAGTTTATCTTTGTGGCAATTGCATTGCTTTGGAGTGTTGTTCTTTATTAAGGAAAGAAGGTCTTAGTGATATTTTCTTGAAAATTGAATGCAAAGTTTCTAACAGTACCTAACACACAGTACTCAATAATATTCTATCCTTTCCCTTTCTTTTCTTTATTCCTAATGTTAATGATTCCTTGGCAAAATTTAAATATTTTGTTTTTAGTTCAGATTAGAAAATCTGTCATTTTTAGGGAAATGTAATAAAAATTTAGACCCTTCTTTGGTACTTACAATCCTGTCACTCGCTCTGGTTGTTTATGTGTTTTGCCACCAGATAGCAGAATTACTCTTGTTATAATCTTTTTATGACTTAGATGTGTTTACTTTTTGGAGATTCTTTGATAGAGAAATGTGGGAGAGGAAGTCCTCTTTACTTTTATCTGAGGACAATTGGTAATGGAGAGAAAAGCCTTCTTGAAGTGAATCCACTTAAAAATACTGGCCAAAATGTGATCAGGAAAAAAAGGTTTGAGTGGGCTTTATCTTGAAAAATAAAATTAAGAGTTATAAAAAAATATGTTCAATTGCTCTAATATTTTAACCAAATTTAGATTTTATTATATTTTGAATGGTGTACCAAAAAATGAAACAAGTTTTGTTTTTTTTTGTTTTTTTTGGCAGAATCCAGTTTGTGTTCTGTTGGTTCAGTTCTGTCTCCTGAAGGAAGAGTTGCTGTCTTGGCTTATTTGCATAGTATACTCATAAAAGAAATCTTTTTGTAAAATTATTCAAGGACTTTATCAGTGTTTGCATAGGCATCCCTTAATTCTTTGACATTAGAATCCATCTCTTTGGAAACACATTGTGTCATCATACTTGTTGAAATTTCTCTTCTTTGATTGTTGACTGGTTTAACTCTTTCCAGTTGCTTTGGTCACTGGCTTTGCATGTTCTCTGAACAGTCTTAGGACAGCATTTTCCTTGACCTCATGGAATCCTGGATTTTTGGTAAGATTTGCAATTTTATTTGGTTGTTGTTTACAAAAGCATGTTAACCTGAAATATGGGTATAGACATTAGTGTTTTGGGAAAAAGGATTACTTTTCTAGGAGGGGCTTTATTTATGTTGTATTTAAACAATCAGCCTAAAATCTGTGTGTGTGTGTGTGTGTGTGTGTGTGTGTGTGTATACTGTATAAGGAAACATACAGGCTTTCAACATATCTTTGTTTCATAGTTTTAAAGCATCTTCAAATTCAGTTTTGTTTCCATTTATCAAAAGCATACAAAGGCCTTATCAGTAAGGTTAAGCCCAAACTCAGTGGCTTAAAACAGCAATCACTCGTTCTCATGTATTTGCAGATTGTCTGGGTATTAGCTGGGATAGAGTGACTATAGGTAAGAGGGATTTTTGAATGATGATTAGTTTTATAAGAGGTCAGTTCAATAGGAAATTTTTTCTGGTGTGATATATTTTCTTTCTATGAAGCAAACTTCAATACTGTCTGAGTTCTAATCCTGGTTCTGTTGCATACTAACTGTGTTATCTTGGATAATTTACTTATCTTTCAATGCCTTCATTTCTTCATCTGTTAAGTGGGGATAATAATAAGACTCATTTCCTTGGTTTTTATGAGGACTGAATGAGGTAAGCAACTTAGTACATGTATAGTGGTTACTAAATGTTAACTTTTATTGTTATTAAGAGAAAAAGTTCTTTTATTATGATTAAAAGGCTAATGAGCTGGGTAGAGAGGGAGGGGAAAAGCATAGAGCTGGAGAAAGAAGTAGGGTTTGAATTTATCTTTAGTTCTCCTGTCATGTAAATCAAGGAAGTTGGTAGAATGAACATTTTACTTTATTTAATAAATATATTTAAAATATGTGTTAAGATATTTTCTTAATTAATAATATAAATATATTGCATATTTAATAAATACAGTGCCATTTTCTGTGTGCCTGACTCTTTCCAAGAACTTAACAAATATTAACTCATTTAATTCTCATATCAACCCTAGGAGATAGATACGATTATTGTCTCCATTTTATAGACGAGGAAATCCAGGCACAGGGCAGAGAGGTCATAAACTTCCCCAAGGTCACACAGCTGGTGAACGGCAGAGCTCGCATTCAAAGCCACAAGGGTCTGGCTGCAGAGTCCACGGTCTTAAGGCTGTGGGGCTTGTCTATTACAGTGAACAGCATCTCAGCAGACTGAGGTGGTAGATGGTCCACAATAGAGATATTTAACTCAGGGACAGTGTTTTGAGGACTTGGCTTTATTCTTTCCTTCTATACCTGAAGGTTTGAAGCTGTCCTCTTTTCTCTGTCCATTTGTCTTGCATTCTCCCCTCCTTGCAGCTTATTCCAGGATGGGAAAGAGATTCCATGAGCATTAACTGCAGGCTGCTGAAGGCTCACTTCTTACAGATGTGGAGCCTTCCGGGGCTCACTGACTTTTCATTCTCCTTCATACGAGGGGGGAGAATCTGGATCACCGTATTGGATTGTTTTTGCTCTTCAGTAATAGGATTTTTATTGCTAACTTGAAGAATATGGGATAACTGAAAACAACCTAGGTTTCACATCTAACTCTATTCTGTACAAAGAAGAACACGCCATGCTAATAAATCTTCCGTACAGAAAATACATCCACACAAGGCAAAGGATGATGTTTGTAAATATAATTGAATTGAACTTCACTTTCGTGCCTTTTGGGGGGCATAGTTCAGACATGAGGAGTATGCAGTTCTGAAATGCTATCCTGTGGGTCAGCATTACAGGTAATTGCCCATCTGAGTTCTAAGATGATGACTTATAATAAACTTAGCTGAAGCTCCGAAATGCTCAGCTACATAAAACTGCAATTGTCATGGGCGGGCTGGTCAACATGTGCAGCGATGCTCTGTATTTGGAATTACGTATTTTTATTTGGTTTTGTTTACATCTCAGCTGAAGCAGCTCTCTTCGATCCAACCAAGATAGGGTGGTTTTTATTAAAAATTTAACACACATCTCCTAGCAATATTTACTTTAATGTGGTAAATCAAGAAATTCTTCTTTTTCTGAATGAGATATGTTGGTAAGATAAACTCAGTGCTATAAGACAAATATTAACTTTATAATGAAAACTGCAGAATGCCTCGTCTGGTAGGTCCCTTGTATCTGTATTTCTCTCAGGAGATGGAAGCCATCCATGCTTCTTGCTCTACCTTGCGTGAGAGGCAATGGTTTAGATTTCAATCCTTAATTATCTGTCCTAGCTCTCTTTCTAGTGCCATCTCATCCTGTGTGTTCTTCAACTTCTAATTCTAAAAATATTGAATATGTTCACTCGTGCAAAAGACGAGCTGATTTGAGAGTTACAAAAGTACAATCAGGTACTTTTGCATGTAGTAATCCATGGAGGAAATATAAACTTTAGTAGACTAAATTCATTGGTGAAAAGGAGATTTTTGAAAGTACTGAAGTTAAAAAACTTCTAGGAACTCTGATGAACACGACCTAAAACATTTCCAATTAGAAAATGTTTGAGTGGAGTGCAAAGGACACCTGTGATAGTTTTGATAAAGTTACTGTTTTAGAAAGAACTGAGATAGACTACTTTTCGCCACGGTGATTGTCTATGTATGGGTACCTTCACGCAGTGGCACCAGTCATGAATCCTGTAAGTGACCTATTAATAACGGCAACATGAATGAAATGTGCTGCCTGGAAAATGAGGTTGCCTGGCTCTCATAAAATACCATTTTCTTTTCATAATTTATGGGATGTATTGTCCAAGGAGATGAAGTATTTCATGTTGGTCAGTTTGGACTCTGCAGAGACCTAATACTATGTGGAATATTTTAATGGTTGACTGATAAAACATTATTTCCTGCAACTCAGCCCTTTTTTGATTACAAACATCAAGGCTACAAACAATTTCTTACTTGGTTTATCTCTCGAGTAGTTACAAATGCTATAACCTAAATAAAGCAACCAAGTGACTACATTTTTACTGTGTGCTATTTAACCCATGAAAAATTCAGAATTAAAGATGTGGTCCTTGCTTTCAAGAGGCTGATAGTCTTGGAAGCAAAAGATTAGATCCTTGTAAAAACTATATTAATCAACCAATTCCGTCAATTTTTTTTATGTTGAACTGGTTGTGATTTGCTACACCAGTTCTTCTTCCTCCTTTCTTTTTTTAAATTGAAGTATAGTTGATTTACAATTTTGTGTTAGTTTCAGGTGTACAGCAAGGTGATTCAGTCACAGACATATATACATATGTGTATATATGTATGGAATCTAAAAAAATGATACAGATGAACTTACTTACGAAACAGAAATGGACTCACAGGCACAGAAAACAAACTTATGGTTACCAAAGAGGAAAGGTGGGGAGGGATAAATTAGGAGCTTGGGATTAACAGATACACGCTACTATATATAAAATAGATAAACAACAAAGACCTACAGTGTAGCATAGGGAACTATATCCAGTATCTTGTAATAACCTATAATGGAAAAGGATGTGAGAAACAATTCCATCATCTTTCCATAGTTAACACCTATAGGGAATCATACTCAGAATAAATACATTTTTAATCTTCCCTTGAAACTCATGCATGTTGAGTTACTAGCAGGAAACAGGTACAAAGATTAGATCTGAAATGCTTTGAGCATTTAGAGCTCATCCAATGTGTACAATAGATGGCAGAAAATTTCCATCTTTAAGAAAATAATGTGTGCATTTTCAAAGCAGAAGAGTGCTCAAACTATATCCATCCTTTGAGATTTGCAAGGTTCTTTACAAAACATGAGTCATATAATCAAGTTTGTAGATAATCTGTGTAAAAGAATGTTGCCAAAACTGTATTTGACATCCTCCGTGTGCTTGATTTTGCTCTCTTTTGACACCTACCACATCCTGTCTGTCCAGGCTCTTTGCTTTCCTTCTGTGACAAGGCAAATATTGGCAAATCCTTTTTCACGTTTCCATCCCAAGCCTGTAAGTGTTATGACAGGAGTAGCTGGAGTCTCAGTCAGAACAAGACAGGGGAGGGCACAGGTGAATACAGGATGTGTTCTCATTGTGTCGGTACTGAATTTCTAGTGGGGACAGAAAGTGAAGAGATTTGGGTTCACAGATAAGGTTACAGAGTGGTGGCTGGGTCGGACTGGGCCCACTCACCTGGTGATGTGGATGACCATCATGCTGCAAAACATCCTTTATTTTATAAAAGAAAGTTTTCTCTTTCTGTTTCTCTCTTCCCCACCATACCCCCAGTTCTTCTTGGGAAAAACCTATTTGTCATTTTGTAGGTCCAAAAAAAGGTCCAATATCAGCAATTTCCAATGGTTCCGACAGAAGACAATACACTGTCTGAGCTGGAGACAGATTGAATTTTTCCTACCATCTCTGCCCCTCCTTTGCGGTGTGACCTTGGGCAAGTCTCTTAATCTGGATAAGCCTTATTTTTCACACTTGTAAACTGGGGCAAAGCATACATTTCCTCATACAACTGCTGGGAATATCAGATTATTAATAAATAATGCATAGGTATTTGTGCCTGGCATGTAATAAACACAGTCTAAGTGGCGTCTAGGACCTTTCTTATTTATTGTTTCAGTTTCTGAGTCTAGCACCATCCATGCTTGTGTTAGGTGCTCAGTAATGTTTGTTGAATTAAAAACCAGCCAAGTTGAAGCCTATGGTTATGGTAAATGCCCATCAAATACTTACTGCATGAGCGAGTGGTTCTTGTCCCAGATCAAATGGTCCAGAGAACCACCTGGGAGTTACTCATTGCAGAGTTAACTCTGACAATTCTAGCCTGCGGGGGTTCCGCTTCAAACAGGGATTCTCATGAAAAGCAAATCAAAAGTGAATTTGAAGGGGAGGCAAAATACATTATTTCTTATTAGGTCTGCTGTTTGATTTTCATTAGGCATCCTGCCTGATTCTTATTAGGACTGCCCTGATTCCTTTTAGGTCCTGGTCATTTAGGGTCAGTGCTCATGTGCTATATAATGATGTCATTATTTGCCTTTATTGCATACATGATGTAGGTAATGATTCAGGGTTTATTCCAGAAAATAATCCTAAGCACCTAATGCTGATTGGTTTAATGATACAAAAAGTAATTTGGAAAGAATGGAAGGTTTCCTGGGGCACAGCTGATGATGTGAATGTGAAAAGGCTTCATTTCCCACACTTAAAGAATGGAAACAACATGCAATTATGTGGTCTTCAATGAGGTGTTTTCTTTGAAATGGTAGAACTTGGAAACTCTCCATATGAGAAAGGTGGAAAAATTCAAGTCACTGTGCCAGGGTCAGTTTTCCTTTTTTACTTCCTTTATTATTGTTATATTTATTCTTGGCTATAAACATATGCCTTCTCATTTTTTTCTCTTTCTTTTAATATGAAAACCTAATGGGGAGACTGATGAGATGGGCCGAGTCTGTGAAATTAAAATGAACTTTGCAATTTTGTTTATCAGCTTGGGTCAATGACATAGAAATTCTGTATGTTCTAAATGTAAATATGAACATGAATTCCATGTGCTGAATTCATGCATGCAAAAGGCAGGCCATTCCCACTCCCTGCCATCACCCACCACCTACCAGTTAACAATTAGCTAGTTAAATAAACCACCTTGGGGTTCTTCGTGCCTGTTCTGCTCGGCACCCTGCGGTGCCAATCCAAGCTCTTTAAGAGAGATTTGAGCTCAGATCTAGTGCTTGTGATACATTAAGACAGGTGAGAAACTGGCCATTTCTTTTTTTTTAAAATGTTTTCCTTAGAATGGGCTGGACTAGGAGAGCACATGAGTGATCCCAGTACCATAGACATATTTCAAGTGCCAACTAAGTACCAACTTCACTGACTAGATTTTTTTTTTTTTGCCATGCCGCTAGGCTTGTGGGATTTTAGTTCCCCGACCAGGGATCGAACCCCGGGCCCTCAGCAGTGAGAGCTCGAAGTCTTAACTACTGGACTGCCAGGGAATTCCCCTGACTTGAGTTTTTTAAACTGGCCTTAATTAGGTGAGTAAATGACCCACTATTTCTATTATTTTGATTTTCAGAATTGCCCTTATCTCACAATGCCTGATTGCTACCCTCCCCCCACTTCCCCACTGCTTGCAGTTACATACTCTTATCTGTCTTACTGGATGTTGTTTTATTCTCACCGTTTCTTTGTTCTTACCAATTCTTGAATTTTTTTTTCTCATGGCTATTTTCCCCATTAAGGTTATTTTTATACCTGGAGGGGGAGATTATAAATATGGCAGTTAAACATAAGGAGTTCAGTTTCTCCTATTCACTCTTTGCCTTCTCTGAGGAGGCATTGTCTACATCTCTTCTCTCTCCTGTCCTTTACCAGACACCAAAATGGCCTGTTCCCCAAACTTTATCAACTCCCTTCTCACTTGGTTTTAAGCTTGGTATTCTATCACTATTTGCGGTTGTCAAAAAGCAGTTTTTCCCAATTTCTATATTTGTTCTTCAACGTTTGGGGACAGAAAGGCAAAGAGCAAAGTGAGCCTAAGAGAGAGAAAGGAGAACAGAATCAGGGGAGCTGAGTTCAAGCCTTGACCTTGCTGGTTTGCTGGACGTCCTTGGGCCAGACCTGATCACTCTTGGCCCATGGTCTTCACATGCAAAGCGAGGGGGTCAAAATGGAATATCCAGGGTCATTTCCATTGGAGACTGGATCATTTCCTCACCTATAAAATGACCATACCATTAGCGCCTGACTTATATAGTATAGACTTAGGATTAAATCAGATTTTATGTGTATGTTTTACATGGTCTCTGTCATCAAGCAAGAGCTCACAAAGTCAATAATAGTAAACCCTGCAATAGAGCTAATTGGATACAATCCTCTGTCCAGCCCCTTTCTCAACTAAAATTGTTTTCTTCTATGGGACAGAGTGAGGGAGGAGAAAGTAGGGAAAGGAGTTCTCAGGAAGGTCCCTGAGAGGGTAGGTCTCTGGGTCCCCAGTATTCTTCTAGCCCATTCACCTTGGATCAGATCAACAAAACAGTTTCCAATGAAGCTGCAGAATCCTGGCATCACTGTCGCCTGTCTTGGGAGTTCCAACCAGCCAGAGTACATAGAATCAATGTGCAAGGCAGAGTGGACAACCCCTCCCAGACAGCAGTGAACAGCAGCTAGCATGAGGTTGGATTTGAATTATGTGGCCAAACCCCGGAACAACCCAGCTAGCTGTGCAGAATCATCTCAGTTACTTGGTTCACTTTGCAATAACAAGATGCTGCATTTTGTAAATTTCAGGTTCTTAGATCCCATTTACCATATTTAGTTTATTTCTGGGTGAAATACATCTATTCACAGAGAAGGCTATTATATATTCCCCAAATCCAAGGCCCTAAGTGTAGATACCCTCTTTCTTATAGTTGTCGTGCCTCATTTCTTAGGTTTAGAATCATTCAAGACTATTTTGGTTCCAAGTAATAGAAGTCTAACTCAAACTGGCTTAAACCTCAAAGAGGATATATTAGTTCAAATATTTGAAAAGTCAGGCCTAGCTGCATCCAGGGACTCAAAAAAGTCAATTAGGGCTTGGTCTTTTTCTCTTATTCTCTGTCACGCCTCTTGTCCAAACTTTTCTCTGTTAATTTAAGTCCCAGACAGGTTCTTGCCTTGTGGTAGCCTAGGTAAACCCAGCCCTTCATTCTACCAGCTTCACATCTAGCAAATATAGAACTTTTCAAAAAAAAAAAATATATATAGAACTTTTCTTCCATAATTGTGTCTCACTGTACTGACGAGGGTCACATAACTTTCCCCCATCCAAACAGTTTGTCCAACTGGATGGAAGATATTGAACAATCCAGTCACCATCCCACTCCTGGTTTGGGGTCAGCCCTACCTGGTCCAAATGGGCTACGGTAGGGACAGGATCGTATTCCAAAAAGAAAGAGGGTTCCTTTACCACAGTCCTCTTCTGGACAGGACTAGGCACCCATCACACATCTCTTTCCTGGAATTTGGTGCTTAAAATAAGAAACAGACTCACAGACATAAAAAACAAACTTATGGTTGCCAAAGGGGAAATGTGAGGGGGAGGGGTAAATTGAGAGTTTGGTATTGATGTATACACATTACTATATTTAAAACAGATAAACAACAAGGACCTATTGTATAGCACAGGGAACTCTGCTCAATATTCTGTAATCCTAAATGGGAAAAGAATTTGAAAAAGAATAGATATATGTATATGTATAACTGAATCACTTTGCTGTACACCTAAAACTAACACAACATTGTAAATCAACTACAGACCATTATAAAATAAAAATTTAAAAAATAAACCATAGAGAAACCTAAAAAAAAAAAATTTTTAAAAAGAAAAGAAAAAGCACTTTCAATTGTTCAGTTGAATATTCAGAATAAATCCTAGTTTCTAGGTTGAATGCCCTGCAGATGCTGGTGTTTAAAGTGATAACTAGAAACATGGGAACATGCTAGTGTATAACGATAGGTAGAAAAATATAAAACACAAATGTTTTATGTACACAAAGGTCACAGTTACATAGATAAAGCCTGGAAGGGAAGTTTAAAATATGAAAATAGTTATTTTAGTATTAGAATGTTTATAGTTTTCCCTTTAAAAAATATCTTTATCTACACGGTTTTCAAAAAAAGGAAAGAGAAAGCAAAGTGAATGAATGAGAGTTGACCTCATTAGACAGAATGTGTGTGTGTGCAGTTCATCTTGACATCATGACAACTGCCTTCAGCATATTCGTAGCATCTCCGAGAGAGATTCCTCTGTCCTTCATAGCATAGTGCCTGGGTCAAATGTTCCACTTTCTCTCTTACTAAAGACTGGCCCTGCATTTCACTGATTTTTTACGTTACCAAGATATTACACTTATTCAATCTTACTAGATGTTAATCCTTCACATTTTCTCGCCTTGATATCCCTCACTTTGATTTCTGTTTTCTCCATAGCATAGAATTAAATTATCTAGTCTCTTTCCCCTACCCTTGCTTCAAGGTTTCACCAGTCAGTTATGAGTCCTGGATTAGGGCGTTTGGCGATAGGCAGCTCAGGATCAGAATGGCACCCCTGCAATGCCACCGGGTTCCTGGGCTCTCTACATTTTTCCATTCTGCCATTCTGACTTAAGAACCTTGAAACGTGAAAGCCTGCCTATTACTATTCTTTGATCATTTGTCTATTTATTTTTATTTAGGGTTCTTGATATTACCCATTTTAAAGAAAGAAGAGGACAAGTCAACTGATTTTATGAGTAAGCCATTCCAATATTTAGAAATTAAATCTCTAGGATATTTTTCTTTATTTTCAAACTAATTTTGTAATCTATGTTTTTTCTTTCTGTTCTCTCTTAGTTAGAGTGGAAGAAGAGTGTATTGTTATTCATGGGAGAATTCTTAAAGTTTTTATTATTTGTTCTCTCTATATCATAATTTTCCTGTTGAATCTTAGTCCGTATTCCTTACCCAGTTACTTGCATGAATTCCTCTGTACCCTCATCTATCCTCAAAATCTATCTTTATGAGTATAGATGTGACAATGGCACTTTGTTATTTTAAAACTGGGTCCCACCACTTCCCCAGGTGTCTGAGTGTGGCCTCGTCACTTATTGATCTGAGTTTTTGTTTTCTCAGCAGTAAAATGGGGATGATTGTGTCTACTTTTCATGGTTGCGGAAGGTATTGAGTGAAAAAATATTAGATTGGTCATAGCAACTTGACTATATTTGACCTACAAAAGTGGTAATGTCAGGTGGCTAAGCACAGGGTCATAGGTGGTGTTTCCATAAATGGTATTTGTCACAGCGATAGGGGTAGAGGGCACAGAAAGTTTAGGAAAATAAGAGGTCTACTTTGCAGTCCCAATACGCAAAGCCTTGGTATCATTCAGTCCAGGTTAAAGAGGACAGTTCACCCTGGCTCAGGGCCAGACTGAGGCAACATTCAGTGGTAAGCAGCTCTTAGCAAGTTGGAGAGGTCAGGCATTTCTTGTAAACAGAGAAGATACATGCAGTCTTGGATGAAAACCTTGAGGGGTAGATGAGAGCCTCTGATGAGATACAACTTGTCATACCTAAAGCTATAGAGTTCTCTAAAACATTCTCACCCCAGCAATATCAGGTATTTTAGGGACCATCTATGGCATTCATACTGAAGGACTTACAAAGGGAAATGAAAAAGCTCTTGCACCACAAAGATTCATTAGATTGAAATAAAACAGAAATGGCAGATGAAATACAATTAGTAACTCTGTGTGGTTCAGAGAGGAAATTTGTGCTTACGTGTTGAGCATTTGAGACAGAAAGGCTGAGACCTCTTCAGTGTTAGCATGTCAGCGTCAAGGTGGACACGTGAACTGTCCAGCATGAGATGAAGAAGCGACACTCTTCTGTCTCTTCAATGGATTCTTTAATTCAGTGACGAGTGTGTCAATGATCAGCAGCTAAAGTTAAGGGTTATGACAAGATTGAGTAAAACCATATAAACAATCGCTACTGACAGTCCTAGCTGCGGGGATGTGTCTGGGCATAGGGTTGGCCATATAGGAGGAAAAGGGATGGGTGGTGGACATGGATGAGGCATGGAGGTGATGGAAACCAAAGGAGTCCCTTTTCTTGCTACCTCTCTTTATTCACAAAGCCTTCTCAAGGAAAGACTTGGAAAGTGGAAGAAGAGGGACCCAGAGAAAAATGTCCTCTTTCCCCCTCTCTTAAACCTTTGATTTGCATCCTTCTGTTCAGTAGAGAACTTTTTCACCAGTACCTCATTTGATCCATAACAATCCAAAAACGTAGACTGAATGAAAGTCATTGATTTCATGTGACAGATGGAGTAACTAAGCCTCAAGAAAATTTAGCGATTTGCCTGAGGATGAGCTTAGATTGTAAGTCGGGTCTTTCCGTCTCCCAATATATTTCTCTTTTCACGAAGGAATTTTATTCATGTGCATTATTTGACATTGAACTACTCTTTTTGCTACTTTGTGCTATTAGTGTATATTAAAAAGAAAATTGGAATCTGGGCAGTGGAGCAGTATAGGATTAGAAATCAAACAATATATGTCTAGTTAATTCAGTGAATACTTGATTAATATTTGGCAGTTGCATTTTCATTACAATAATAATTAATTAGAATTTCTAGATAAACAACTTCACGCAATTGCTGTGAGAATTAAATGTGATAATGTATGTGAAAGTGTCTACCACGGTGACTGGCAGTTAGAAGGGACTCAATTAGTTGAATATGAATCTTATCAAGACTCATTTTCATGAAGATTTCTTTGAGGTGAAACTTTACTCTTTGTTAAGAAATGAACAATGGGGAAGAACCGTAGAAGGCTACCATTAATAACTAACTTCTGAAAAGCAAACCTCAGGATTTCAGTTTGGAATCTCTCCTACCTCATCACCATTTCAAAATCTCTAAGATGTAACTTGTAGTCCTCCCATGTAAATTTTTTCTCTCATTCCTTCTTTTTGCTAATGGTGTCAACTAGCCTCAAAGTCATGGATCCCTTTGATGATGACAACATTTGTTGGCTTTTATCTTTTAGATAATGGCCACAACAATTGCTTCTTTTATTTGTCTGCTTTTCTCTCTCAATTGTTAGTACCATTAAGGTAAGAGTCCCTATGCTATAATTCTGTGTTTCTAGTAGAATCTAAACCAATCCTAAAAATATTGTAGTAGCTCAATAGATATTTATCGAGTTGAAATGGATTGAACTAGACTCTACCAATGGGGTTTTGTTTTGGGGTATTTATAATAAGCTTGCACAGAGCTGTCACCAGGTGGCGGCAAACATGGAAAGCTGCCAAAGGCTTGACTTTGTTAAATTAAAAAAAAATTGCTCGTCACATAATTTGCGTATAATTTTAAATTATGACTTAATACGGCTTCCTTAAATTTTTTTTAACCTTTCCAGTGTGTGTGTGTGTGTGTGTGTGTGTGTGTGTGTGTTTTAATTGAAATACATCTTGAATAATATCAATGCATTAGCAATTGTGTAATTTTTATGGTTAGGGGAGATGATATACAATCTTTTGAGAATTAGAGATACTTCAGGGCATAGTTTTAAATAAATGTGTTTTGGGTTTAAAATGAAGAAAGAATGCTAATCTTCATCAATATTTTAAAAGGGGAAATGTGTCCCAAATAGTCAAAGCTCCTGTGAAATTGGGAGCCAGGTAAGTTTTGTCATAAGCTGTGTAGAAACCTTATCATGGTATGATTTTTTGGTGAAATTTCTGTCGTTGGTCCTTTTCATGAATATTTATTCAGATCCCAATGGAAATCATTGCTCATCTAAAAGGGAGTTAACAATCCTTAATAGCCTCTTCTGATTTGATTGATGTTTTTGTCACTTTCCTTGAAGTAAATAGGTTCCATTAGCATACCAAATATGCTATCTGTCCTTTTACTTCTACAGGCACTTAACTGACCACTCACTTAAGATTTAAATATCCCACCTAGGGTTTTGTTGTCAGTTCAGGGTCAATGTTTCCAGTGAGAAAAGGAAAGAGCTTTATTTAGCTAGTGAATAGTTCCAAAATGTAAGAAAAATAGTTTTCTTGGTATTAAAATCTACTCTAGTTAGATCAGTTATTTATTCTGCCTTCAAAGTGTGTAAAATATCAAAATAGTTGAGATTATTGAAATCAGTGTGTATTGAGCAAAAAAAAAAAATACTTGGGAAAATTGGGAAGTGGTTAAAACATTCAAGAGTCTTGAATCAAAGAGATAAAAATAATTCTTGAAACCAAGGTATGGCATCCGGAACTCAATAAATCTTAGTAAAAGACCTATTCATACGTATTCTCCCAGAGTGTAAATGGATCCCAGAGAGACATGTGTGGAATTGTGGTTACTTTTTCAGACCACTGAAGTTTAGAGTTAATTAAAAGGTATGGAGTGGCCTGGAAGAGGTCACTCTTGGGACAGCCCTAATTTTTCCAAGGCACTTGGGTACCATTCACATAAACTCAGGGCCAATAAGAAACCAGGAGTGCTCTACACCCTCAATTTAATATATTTCACTTTCCCCCCGACAGATTCCTTTTTGATTATATTTCACGGAGATCATATATTCGCTATCATCATATATTTGTGATCCCAGCTCATGATATAGAGATCAAGAGGGGGATGTGGATGAGTGTGAGGGGAGATGAGGGGCAGATGAGAGGGGCCCAATACATCAATTGATAGGATGGATAGGCTTTTGATGGTCTGATGCTTTCAGGTGTGGAGAAACAAGACTAAGTTCGTTTATTTGACCAGTTGTTTACAAAAATGTTCCTTAATGATGCCAAACTCTTAAAATGCCTCAAGGTAATTGATTTGAGTAATTTTTTAAATATAGAGAAGAAGAATGGTATGCGTAACAAACAATTCTGTGCTTCAAGTTGTAAGCCTTTGACTCCCAGTTCTGACACTTTAATATAGATACTCTCTGAATTTGTTTCCTTTCTTAGGGAAAAAAGAAAAAAAAGAAAAGAGCTGTGGGAACAATTTGGTGAGATAATGTAGCACATGAAAACATTTTACAAAGGTAAATTACCAATCAAATAAAGAGTACTGTTGAAATAACTTTCTAGATCCAAGATGGAGTTGCTCCTGCCTGGGGTGCCACGTCAGCAAACCGAAACTTAGATGACTTTCCGTCCCTGTAAATGCTCCCCTTGACCAGAAACGCTGTCTATCCAATCAGCCAGTCCCCAACCCTGGAGCCCGCTCTGGGCTCTGTACTTATTTCCTTGTTCCTTCTCACCCCAACCAAGGTTGGCTACGTGGCCCCAGCCAGAAATATATTTTCTATTTTTCTCTCCCTTGTTCTTTATTCCTTGTCTTGTACAAGCTTCCTGCCTTCTATCCCATTTTGCAGTTCTTCAAATGGAGATTGTCCACTTCATAAAGTGTTACATAAAGTTTGTGTCACCGAAATTGTCTTCTTTAATCAAGTTTTAACACGACTATTTCAAACATCTCTTTGTTTTGAAATAACAGTAATTTCGGATTTACAGAAAAGTTGCATAAATCAGTACAATCCTTTCATATACTTTCGCCCTGATCCCCAAATGTTAACATTTTACTACTTTTGCTTAGTCCTTCCTTCTCTTTTCTGTCTCTCTTTCTGTCTCTCTTTGTCTCTCTCTATGGATTTTTTTCAGAACCATTTGAGAATAAATTGTGGGGATAATGCCTCTTTCCCCCTAAATACTTCAGTATGTATTTCCTAAAAGCAAGAACATTTTCTTACATAGTCACGGTACACAATAAGGAAATTAACAGTTAATATAGTTCCATTATCCAATTTACAGAGCTTATTCAAATCTCACCAGTTGCTTTCTAATGTCTGAGATTTACTACCACCAAATGGCCAGCAATTTTAGAAATGTGCACTGGAACACATCTGATTCCTAGGAGTCAGAGAAAATGGGAAGGAAAAATAATGAAAACAAAGTGTGGCAGTTTTACTTTCTGAATAAAAGCCCACTTTTTTCTTCTTTAAAACATTCCTTCTGAAAATACTGTGTCCATCTTTGCATAGAGGGTCAACACTGGAGAAGTGATGACGATTTACCCACTAATTCATACCTCATGAATTCAGCGAAATTCAGTGAATTTATTGAATTACCACTATATGCCAAATAACTCTGCTTAAGTATTAGGAAAACTGAAATATGGTTTTTGCCTGAAAGGAGTTCCGAATGCTGTTGGGAAGATACTCTTTTCAATATGGATAAATAATTGATTCAAGAAAGCATGAAGGGGAGAGAAGAAAAGAAAAAAGAAGTCTCTCCATCACATGACTTTAGATACAAAAGGGAGAATATAATTTCATGAGTTGTGTTGCCAAGGATTGGGACATGGGTGAAGGATTATTTGTTTCCCTGGCATAGGGAACACATATTTTTAAGTCCTATAAATCCAGAAATAGAGTATTAGTTCACTTTCTACCTCTCTATTATTTGGAATTACAAGCTTATCTGAATCAATAGATTCAGATTTTTTTGAAATATGGATAAATATTATTTTAAAGATTACAGCATAATAGACATAGAATGGAAATTTTTCTAAAAAATTTCACAGTTCCCCTTTATTTTTGAAATTAAGGTAATCATTCCTTCTAATTAAATTTCCTTAGTCCACATATTAATTTAGATAGAGTATAAAATAAAAGGGGAAATATACAGAATAATTTTGAGACATACACATTTCCCATAGGTGATACATACTTTGGGAAATAGTATTCCGATGTAGTCATTTTTTGCAAAGACTAAGCAAGACACTTGCTAAAATAAAAATTGAAGCAAAAAAAAAGCACTAAAACCAAATTCAACTAACTTACTTTAATACTGATGGTGGATTACCTTATATTTTTTGTAATAGTAGACAAGGGATGTATAAAAATAGATACTTTCCTTTATCAAATTTGGGAGACATATGATTATCTTTCAGGTATGAAGTATATTTCCACCTGGTCAAGTATCTCTAAGGGCAATGGTACACAGGGAATCAAATGGTACACACATGGGTAGTATGATGAATAAATAAAAAGGAACTGTCCAGGTATCATTTAAGCCTAGAATACTGTCTTAGACATTAGGCAACTCAGAACCAATAATTTGAAGAAAAATTGCAGTTAGGCCAGGGGAAAGCAACTGCAGTGATTAAGAGAAGGAAGGGATTAATTTATAAGAAAAGATTTAAGTAGACAAATATATAGCTAGGCAAGTAATGACTATGGGGTATATTATAAGATTCTACAAACATTTGAAAGTTAAAAAGGTGGGAGTAGAATTAGTTAAAATCATATAAAAGAGTAACTTACCAGGAGTAATTTAGTCAGAAGAACTCTTCAACATTGAAAATCATTGGTTTTTGGAAAACTCTAATAGGAAGTTAAAAGTACCTATTCTTTATGAAGATTTGAAACGAGGTAGGAAATGATTCTTGATTGTGAGTAGTGGTTTTCTGGCAAGTGGAAAGACTGATCAAGTCATTTGACTCTCCATCCTTCCCCATGAACAAAAAAGTCAAAGATATTAAATCTGAGATTGGTTAACATAGGGTCTACCAATTACTCAAGAGCTCACATTAATCTCTAGTGCCCCAATAACAATTTTAGATAGTACTACATAATTAAGTTCTCTATTATATGCTAACTTCAGCAGTTTATTATCTTTATTTGGGGGGTAATAATTGGTTTGAGCCTTCGTATTTTCATTCCAAACAGAGCCTAGCAGTGTTGGGCACCCATTATGACCTCAACATATACTTTATTAAGTAGAAAGCTGTATTTACTTTGCAAGCACGGTGTTTATATTTGAGTTGATTCCATAAAATAATATGAGATGCTTACTTGTCCCACCTCTGATTTGGAAGATTTGTTTACGTGTATAAAACGACTTTTCCACTGCTTCATGCTCCACGAATTGGCTGTCAAATAAAAAGGTCTATTTGAGCTATTCTGTCCTTTCAATTCCTATTTCTGTCTTGGTTTAAACCCTTTTCATTTGCCATGAGTTCAGTGCAAGAGCTCACACTCTTTCTGACTTCATTGTTATCCATTTTCTATTCCTCCTCTACCTCTACCTCCTCTACCTTGTTGCCAGAGACATCTTTCTAACTCAAATCTGATAGTGTCTTTTGTTGGCTCAAAAATACTCAGTGGATCACAATTACTTACAGGATAAAGTTTAAACCTATTCATTCAAGTCCTTCCAGGATCTGGACTCAACTTACTTTTTCAGCCTCATCTCTACTTCCTGGGCTTCGGATCCCAGAGACTACACAGCCCTTCTCGCCCCCCGCCTCTGCTCATGCCATTCTTTTTGCCTAAACCTTTCTTACCCTCCATATTTCCACTCAGATCCATTCAAGAGAAGCTTCATAAGAGACTAATTATTCAACTTTTTGCGTCTTTGGTAGCATTTATGTCACTTACATGGCTTAAATTAGTTTTGTGTCTCCTTTTCCCATGACGATACATTTCTTCTGGGACAAAATCTGGATCTTATTCACCACCACACTCCTGAACATGTGGTCTTGTATACTGTAGGTTCTCAATAAGTTTTTATGGAATGACAGAATGCTCACCATCTTCATGTGGAAGAAATTCCAGAAACTAACAATATGGCAAAACAGATGGGTTTTTCCAACTATATTGGATTTTCCTAAACCCTCTAATAGGGCAAGGTATAATACACAACTTTTTTTTTAGGTTTCTTTAGGTAGTTTTCAGACTTGACTCCATTCAAGCAATGTAAAAGTGAAATATTCTATGACAAAATTCCTCCTCTACAATATTCTGACTCCTGAGCCGTGAGCTTTTCTTTTCAGCCATTATCAACACCAGACATACTATATAATTATTTAATTAATTATGACTTTTTTTCTATTTTTGCACTCTGAGCTGTGAGCATCATGAAAGTAGCGCTTTGCTTTTGTTCCTTGCTTTATCCCCACTGCTCTCAACAATGCTTGACAAGAGCAAGCGTTTAATAAGTATTTGTTGAATACGTAAGTGAACTTACATTGTGTCATTTGTGTTATTAAAAGAACTACTTTTTTGCTAGGGTTGATTTTTGGACCATTAAATTAAGCATTTTATAAAGCACAAAGCTTTGAGTCATCCAGAAAACTCACACTGATTCCTCAGAATTTTTATTTATATGTAGGAAATGGTTGATCACTGTTCATGAATGTTAATAGTAGTTATTAATAATGGCAGTCTTGCAGCACAGAAAAATATTAAATATTTATCTATAAGGTTTTATACTTGTTACAGAAAACAGTACAAACATGAAATCCAACTTAGCTCCCCCAATAATTCTTTGGCTTTGGGGATAATAATGAACCTAATTTGACACTATTTTTGGCACATTGTTGTACATCATTTGTTTTTCATCATCCTACTCTTTTCACTGTCGTTGAAAAAGTTGTTCCAGTTCCTTTTGGAACTAGAATATCTGCCAACCTGTGGTAGAATTTCTAAAAGGACTTACACATTTTAAGAGCTGGGCATGTGCAGCTTCAGGAGGAAAAGACAAATGCATACGTGCCTTAAATTGTATAGGCCAAGGATTGAGCCTTTGATCTTAGACTGGCAACTTGTACCAGACACTGTGTTCACCACCCTCATGTGTACATAAGGATTTTGTTAAAGGACTCTGAAAGTGAATATATTCTACTAGCTCCCTTAAAAAAATTAAGTCAATACTTTTTCTGTCTTCTCTCTCTTTTTAAGACCTGAACATCTAAGTATTATGATTATCAACTAATTTTGCACTGCATTTGCAATGAAGTGAGATAGAAATCCTAGTTAGTATAGAAGTGAGTAGTAACATAGTTTTTGAGTTTTAAAATTTTCCCCAAGAGTTAAGGGTGTTATTGTTTGTTCTCTTACTATCAGGAGGGAATACTTAATTTCCTTTAAAGAGACCGATTAATTTTTTGCTATATTACCACCACCTCTGTGCTATGTGTATTGTCTTATTTTTCTTTACCATTTATTGATAATTTGGGGTTTCCATATACTAAAGTTTCTCCAAGTAGAAAACAGCATTTTCTCAGGACTCTCAGGGTTTATACACATATCAAATCTTCTTTAGGGTTAAAATCAGTCAGAGTAAATGCTTAGTTGAGGAGGAGAGTTTTAATTTTTTTTAAAAGAAGAATGAAACATTGATTTTTGATCGTTTTATAGATTTATTCAATTAAAATTGCCAAATTCACAATGCACACTTCTCAGATAAAATTAGATTATAATCATTAGCATGATTCTACACATGCTAATTTATAGATAAAGGAATGCCAAAGTTAAGACAAATTTGAGGCATATCATTGAGAAGAGTTGGAAAGGATTTTGAATTTATAAAAGCACAAGTTCTATGCCTAGTTTTGCTACAGGTTTTTCTCTGATCTTGGCAAGTCACTAGCTCCATTTGTCTTAGTGTTCCCACCTGTAAAATTGTAGTCGTTAGACTTGACACTGCCTTTCTTAAAAGGGGATGTTATGAGGATGAATAAGGTAAGGCGTTGTGGTAAAATGCTTTGAGGTCTTTAGAAGAAAGGTGTTACATAAATACAGAGTATTATCTCACAAGAAGAACAGCTGCAGAACTTTAAGTATAGCTACTAAGAGGCACAATCAACTCCTAATCTATTTTTTTCTCAATGTGGAAAATTCCTTACTTAAAAGAAATGATGTTCACATATTGATTGGCAATTACATCATCACCTCTTACTATTATTGTGTCACTAATAAACTTTTAAAACTTAACTAGTTACCAAACTCCCTATCAATCCTTCTTGTTCTTCACACTGGAAACTGCAGTCGTCTTCAGTTCTTTTCTCTCTTTTGACCCCTTAATCCTTACAGCTCTGTGTTGGAATGTTTATCAGCTCTCTTTTCTTTCTCTTTATATCCCTGGGCACCCCCAGTGAGTTATAGTGGCTAAGAGATCATATTTAGGAGCCAGAGCACTTGAGTTCAAATCCCAGATTCTTTATATACTATGCAAACTTGGGCATCTTATTTAACCACCCTGTGCCTCAATTTCCTCATCTATAAAATGGGTATAATGATGATACCTATCTAAACAGGTTGTAGAGGGAAATAAGTAAGCTAATACATGTAAAGCTGCTTATAACTATGCCTGGCATGTAGTAAGTTCTCAATAAAGTTTAGCTATTTTTATTATATGGACAACTGCAGTCATCTTGTATTCATTTATTATTCTTTACACTTATTAAGGCGCCTGCATCTTCCAATAGTCGGCCTTTGCAACACAATTGCACTTTCTTTTTTAAGTTATTCCTTCTTCAATTTTGTCTTTTTTTGGTTTTTTTTTTTTGACATTTTATATAAGATGGCATTTATTTGAAAATAAATATGAAAATTAAATAAATGTCCATACATATTAGGTTTAAACAAACCCAGAAATGTCATGAGCCAAGTGAACAGAGGAGGTAAAATTCTATTCCTTCAGGTCTATGGTCTTCCATGATTTCTTCTCAGTTCTCATCCTTTGAAATGTCTTAACTCCCATGTTCTATGTACTATTCAATAAAGTAAATTTGTTCTGAGCTTGTACAATACTGTGTTCGTGCACCCTGCTAGGCCGAAAGACACAGAGATTAACAAAGCCCTTGAGTTCTCATTCTCTAGGAACTCACATGAGTGTGATACTTTTTGATAATAGTGTGCAGAGATTTTAAGAGTATAAACCAAGGAAAAGCAAACTCTCTCCGTAAAGGGCCAGACAGAAAATATTTTAGGCTTTGTGGGCCACATATGGCCCCTACTGAATATTCACTATTTTTCCCCTTTACAATCTTTTAAGAATGTAAAAACCATTCTTAGCTCAAGATCCTTTTTCAATTTTGAATTGAATCCTCCCCAAGCCCCCAAACGATCATCTTCTAGTTCCTAATCATGAGCTTGAAATTAAACTTCTAACATTCCTCATGAACCACTTGCATCTACGCAAACTATCTGCCCACAATTGCCAATAACATAGGCAGGTGTGATCCTTCAGGCAGGTAAATATCCCTGTCATTCTTCACCATTGTATCATCAGCCTCCACTCTGAGCACCTCCATTTCTTTTGGAAAATATATACTCACCCTTTCCCTGCTTCACATCTCTGCTTCGCTATGGAGCCATTTCCAATAATTTACTCCTTCTTCCTACCTATCTAATCACTTCAAGAATATTAACACATCAGCACATTGTGTAGATTATTAATGTACAACTGAATTATATTAAGTAGTTGATGTATTTGTATTTTTACGTACAGTATAACTTTATATTGCTTTTTTATTTTTAGAAATCAATCATGTTTATTTCACAAATCGGACTCTTGCATTCTTATTCTTTTTTTTTTTAAACATCTTTATTGGAGTATAATTGCTTTACAATGGTGTGTTAGTTTCTGCTTTATAACACACTGAATCAGCTATGCATACACATATGTCCCCATATCTCCTCCCTCTTGCGTCTCCCTCCCACCCTCCCTATCCCACGCCTCTAGGTGGTCACAAAGCACAGAGCTGATCTCCCTGTGCTATGCGGCTGCTTCCCACTAGCTATCTACTTTACATTTGGTAGTGTATATATGTCCATGCCACTCTCTCACTTCATCCCAGCTTACCCTTCCCCCTCCCCGTGTCCTCAAGTCCATTTTCTACGTCTGCATCTTCATTCCTGCCCTGCCCCTAGGTTCTTCATAACCTTTATGAAGGTTACTTTATGGTATTTGTTTTTCTCATTCTAACTTTCTTCACTCTGTATGATAGCCTCCAGGTCCATCCACCTTACTACAAATAACTCAATTTCGTTTCTTTTTATGGCTGAATAATATTCCATTTTATATATGTGCCACATCTTCTTTATCCATTCATCTGTTGATGGACACTTAGGTTGCTTCCATGTCCTGGCTATTGTCAATAGAGCTGCAATGAACATTGTGGTACATGACTCTTTTTGAATTATGGTATTATCAGGGTATATGCCCAGAAGTGGGATTGCTGGGTCATATGGTAGTTCTATTTTTAGATTTTTAAGGAACCTTCATGCTGTTCCCCATAGTGGCTGTATCAATTTACATTCCCAGCAACAGTGCAAGAGGGTTCCCTTTTCTCCACACCCTCTCCAGCATTTATTGCTTGTAGATTTTTTGATGATGGCCATTCTGACCGGTGTGAGGTGATACCTCATTGTAGTTTTTTTTTTGTTTTGTTTTTTTAAATTTATTTATTTTATTTTTGGCTGCGTTGGGTCTTCGTTTCTGTGCGAGGGCTTTTTCTAGTTGTGGCAAGCAGGGGCCACTCTTCATCGCGGTGCGTGGGCCTCTCACTATCGCGGCCTCTCTTGTTGCGGAGCACAGGCTCCAGACGCGCAGGCTCAGTAGTTGTGGCTCACGGGCCTAGTTGCTCCGCGGCATGTGGGATCCTCCCAGACCAGGGCTCGAACCCGTGTCCCCTGCACCGGCAGGCGGACTCTCAACCACTGCACCACCAGGGAAGCCCCCTCATTGTAGTTTTGATTTGCATTTCTCTAATAATTAGTGATGTTGAGCATCCTTTCATGTGTTTGTTGGTAATTTGTATATCTTCTTTGGAGAAATGTCTATTTAGGTCTTTGGCCCATTTTTGGATTGGGTTGTTTGTTTTTTTGATATTGAGCTGCATGAGCTGCTTGTAAATTTTGGAGGTTAATCCTTTGTCAGTTGCTTTATTTGCAAATATTTTCTCCCATTCTGAGGGTTGTCTTTTTGTCTTGTTTATGTTTTCCTTTGCTGTGCAAAAGCTTTTAAGTTCCATTAGGTCCCATTTGTTTATTTTTGTTTTTATTTCCATTACTCTAGGAGGTGGGTCTAAAAGGATCTTGCTGTGATTTATGTCATAGAGTGTTCTGCCTATGTTTTCCTCTAAGAGTTTTATACTGTCTGGCCTTACATTTAGGTCTTTAATCCATTTTGAGTTTATTTTTGTGTATGGTTTTAGGGAGTGTTCTAATTTCATTCTTTTACATGTAGCTGTCCAGTTTTCCCAGCACCACTTATTGAAGAGGCTATCTTTTCTCCCTTGTATATTCTTGCCTCCTTTGTCAAAAATTAGGTGATCATATGTGTGTGGGTTTATCTCTGGGCTTTCTATCCTGTTCCATTGATCTATATGTCTGTTTTTGTGCCAGTACCATACTGTCTTGATTAATGTAGCTTTGTAGTCTGAAGTCAGGGAGCTTGATTCCTCCAGCTCCGTTTTTTACCACAAGATTGCTCTGGCTATTTGGGGTCTTTTGTGTTTCCATACAAATTGTGAGATTGTTTTGTTCTAGTTCTGTGAAAAATGCCGTTGATAATTTGATAGGGATTGCATTGAATATGTAGATTGCTTTTGGTAGTATGGTCATTTTCAAAATGTTGATTCTTCCAAACCAAGAACATGGTGTATCTCTCCATCTGTTTGTATCATCTTTACTTTCTTTCATCAATGTCTTATAGTTTTCTGCATACAGGTCTTTTGTCTCCTTAGGTAGGTTTATTCTTAGGTATTTTATTCTTTTTGTTGCAATGGTAAATGGGAATGTTTCCTTAATTTCTCTTTCAGATTTCTCATCATTAGTGTATAGGAATGCAAGAGATTTCTGTGCATTAATTTTGTATCCTGATACTTTACCAAACCAATTGATTAGCTCTAGTAGATTTCTGGTAGCATCTTTAGGATCCTCTATGTATAGTATCATGTCATCTGCAAACAGTGATAATTTTACTTCTTCTTTTCCGATTTGGATTCCTTTTATTTCTTTTTCTTCTCTGATTGTCGTAGCTAAAAATTCCAAAACTATGTTGAATAATAGTGGTGAGAGTGGGCAACCTTGTCTTGTTCTTGATCTTAGGGGAAATGGTTTCAGTTTTTCACCATTGAGAATGATGTGGGGTTGTGGGTTTGTCGTATATGGCCTTTATTATGTTGAGGTAAGTTCCCTCTATGCCTACTTTCTGGAGGGTTTTTATCATAAATGGGTGTTGAATATTGTCAAAAGCTTTTCCTGCATCTATTGAGATGATCATATGGTTTTATCCTTCAATTTGTTAATACGGTGTATCACATTGATTGATTTGCGTACACTGAAGAATCCTTGCATCCCTGGGATAAACCCCACTTGATCATGGTATATGATCCTGTTAATGTGCTGTTGGATTCTGTTTGCTAGTATTTTGTTGAGGATTTTTGCATCTATGTTCATCAGTGATATTGGTCTGTAATTTTCTTTTTTTGTAGTATCTTTGTTTGGTTTCGGTATCAGGGGATGGGGGCCTCATAGAATGAGTTTGGGAGTGTTCCTTCTTCTGCAATTTTTTGGAAGAGTTTGAGAAGGATGGGTGTTAGCTCTTCTCTAAATGTTTGATAGAATTCACCTGTGAAGCCATCTGGTCCTGGACTTTTGTTTGTTGGAAGATTTTTCATCACAGTTTCAATTTCATTACTTGTGATTGGTCTGTTCATATTTTCTGTTTCTTCCTGGTTCAGTCTTGGAAGGTTATACCTTTCTAAGAATTTGTCCATTTCTTCCAGGTTGTCCATTTTATTGGCGTAGAGTTGCTTGTCTCTTGGGATGCTTTGTATTTCTGTGGTGTCTGTTGTAACTTCTCCTTTTTCATTTCTAATTTTATTGATTTGAGTCCTCTCCCTCTTTTTCTTGATGAGCCTGGCTAATGGTGTATCAATTTTGTTTATCTTCTCAAAGAACCAGATTTTAGTTTTATTGATCTTTGCTATTGTTTTCTTTGTTTCTATTTCATTTATTTCTGCTCTGATCTTTATGATTTCTTTCATTCTGTTAATTTTGGGTTTTGTTTGTTCTTCTTTCTCTAGTTCCTTTAGGTGTAAGGTTAGATTGTCTACTTGAGATTTTTCTTGTTTCTTGAGGTAGGCTTGTATACCTGTAAACTTCCCTCTTAGAACTGCTTTTGCTGCATCCCATACGTTTTGGATCGTCGTGTTTTCATTGTCACTTGTCTCTAGGTATTTTTTGGTTTCCTCTTTGATTTCTTCAGTGATCTCTTGGTTATTTAGTAACGTATTGTTTAGCCTCCATGTGTTTGTGTTTTTTACGTTTTATTCCCTGTAATTCGTTTCTAATCTCATAGCATTGTGGTCAGAAATGATGCTTGATATGATTTCAATTTTCTTACATTTACTGAGACTTGACTTGTGACCCAAGATGTGATCTATCCTGGAGAATGTTCCGTGCGCACTTGAGAAGAAAGTGTAATCTGCTGTTTTTGGATGGAATGTCCTATAAATATCAATTAAATCTATCTGGTCTATTGTGTCATTAAAAGCTTCTGTTTCCTTATTTATTTTCATTTTGGATGATCTGTCCATTGGTGTAAGTGAGGTGTTAAAGTCCCCCACTATTACTGTGTTACTGTCGATTTCCTCTTTTATAGCTGTTAGCAGTTGCCTTATGTATTGAGGTGCTCCTATGTCGGGTGCATATATATTTATAATTGTTATGTCTTCTTCTTGGATTGCTCCCTTGATCATTATGTAGTGTCCTTCCTTGTCTCTTGTAACATTCTTTATTTTAAAGTCTATTTTATCTGATATGAGTATAGCTACTCCAGCTTTCTTTTGATTTCCATTTGCATGGAATATCTTTTCCCATCCCCTCCCTTTCAGTCTGTATGTGTCCCTACGTCTGAAGTGGGTCTCTTGTAGACAGCATATATAGGGGTCTTGTTTTTGTATCCATTCAGCAAGTCTGTGTCTTTTGGTTGAGTATTTAATCCATTCACGTTTAAGGTAATTATCGATATGTATGTTCCTATTACCATTTTCTTAATTGTTTTGGGTTTGTTTTTGTAGGTCCTTTTCTTCTCTTGTGTTTCCCACTTAGAGAAGTTCCTTTAGCATTTGTTGTAGAGCTGGTTTGGTGGTGCTGAATTCTCTTAGCTTTTGCTTGTCTGTAAAGCTTTTGATTTCTGCATCGAATCTGAATGAGATCCTTGCTGGGTAGAATAATCTTGGTTGTAGGTTCTTCCCTTTCATCACTTTAAGTATATTATGCCACTCTCTTCTGGCTTGTAGAGTTTCTGCTGAGAAATCAGCTGTTAACCTTATGGGAGTTCCCTTGTATGTTGTCATTTTTCCCTTGCTGCTTTCAATAATTTTTCTTTGCCTTTAAGTTTTGCCAACTTGATTACTATGTGTCTCGGCGTGTTTCTCCTTGGGTTTATCCTGTATGGGACTCTCTGCACTTCCTGGACTTTGGTGGCTATTTCCTTTCCCATGTTAGGGAAGTTTTCAACTATAATCTCTTCAAATATTTTCTCTGGTCCTTTCTCTCTCTCTTCTCCTTCTGGGACCCTTACAATGCAAATGTTGTTGCATTTAATGTTGTCCCAGAGCTCTCTTAGGCTGTCTTCATTTCTTTTCATTCTTTTTTCTTTATTCTGTTCCACAGCAGTGAATTCTACCATTCTGTCTTCCAGGTCACTTATCTGTGCTTCTGCCTCAGTTATTCTGCTATTGATTCCTTCTAGGGTAGTTTTCATTTCAGTTATTGTATTGTTCATCTCTGTTTGTTTGTTCTTTGATTCTTCTAGATCTTTGTTAAACATTTCTTGCATCTTCTAGATCTTTGCCTCCATTCTTTTTCCAAGGTCCTGGATCATCTTCACTATCATTATTCTGAATTCTTTTTCTGGAACGTTGCCTATCTCCACTTCATTTAGTTGTTTTTCTGGGGTTTTATCTTGTTCCTTCATCTGGTACATAGCCCTTTGCCTTTTCATCTTGTCTATCTTTCTGTGAATGTGGTTTTTGTTCCACAGGCTGCAGGATTGTAGTTCTTCTTAATTCTGCTCTCTGCCCACTGGTGGATGAGGCTATCTAAGAGGCTTGATGGGAAGGACTATTTTCTCCATCCTTTTTCCAAGATTTTGGATCATCTTTACTATCATTACACTGAATTATTTTTCAGGTAGACTGCCTATTTCCTCTTCATTTGTTTGGTTTGGTGGGTTTTTACCTTGCTCCTTCATTGTCTGTGTGTTTCTCTGTCTTCTCATTTTGCTTAACTTACTGTGTTTGAGGTCTCCTTTTCATAGGCTGCAGGTCATAATTCCTGTTGTTTTTGTGTCTGCCTCCAGTGGCTAAGGTTGGTTCAGTGGGTTATGTAGATTTCCTGGTGCAGGGGACTAGTGCCTTTGTTCTGGTGGATGAGGCTGGATCTTGTCTTTCTGGTCGGCAGGTCCGTGTCCGGTGGTGTGTTTTGAGGTGTTTGTGACCTTATTATGATTTTAGGCAGCGTCTCTGCTAATGGGTGGGGCTGTGTTCCTGTCTTGCTAGTTGTTTGGCATAGGGTGTCCAGCACAGTAGCTTTCTGGTCATTGAGTGGAGCTGGGTCTTAGCGTTAAGTTGGAGATCTCTTGGAGAGCTTTTGCTGTTTGATATTACGTGCAGCTGGGAGGTCTCTTGTGGACCAATGTCCTGAACTTGGCTCTCCCACCTCAGAGGCACAGGCCTGCCACCCAGTCAGAGCACCAAGACCCTGTTCGCCACATGGCTCAGAAGAAAATGGAGTAAAGAAAGAAAGAAGGAAGGAAAAAATAAAATAAAATAAAGTTATTAAAATAAAAAATAATTATTTAAAAAAATAAAAATAATTATTTAATAAAAATAAAAAGTAATAAAAAAGAAAAAAGCAAAAAGAAAAAAACGGAAAGACAGAACGTTTGGACAAATGGTAAAGCAAAGCTATACAGACAAAATCACACAAAGAACTGTACTCATACACACTCACAAAAAGAGAAAAAGGAAAAAAATATATATATCATTGTTCCCAAAGTCCACCGTCTCAATTTTGGGATGATTCGTTGTCTATTCAGGTATTCCACAGATGCATCGAGTTGATTGTGGAGATAATTCGCTGCTCCTGAGGTTGCTGGGAGAGATTTCCCTTTCTCTTCTTTGTTCGCACAGCTCCTGGGGTTCAGCTTTGGATTTGGACCCGCCTCTGCATGTAGGTCGCCTGAGGGCATCTGTTCTTCGCTCAAACAGGACGGGCTTAAAGTAGCAGCAGATTAGGGGGCTCTGGCTCACTCAGGCTGGAGGGAGGGAGGGGTAAGGATGCGGGGTGAACCTGTGGTGGCAGAGGCCAGCATGACGTTGCAACAGCCGGAGGCGTGCCATGTGTTCTCCTGGGAAGTTGTCCCTGGATCATGGGACCCTGGCAGTTGCAGGCTGCACAGGCTCCTGGGAGGGCAGGTGTGGAGAGTGACCTGTGCTTGCACACAGGCTTCTTGGTGGCGGCAGCAGCAGCCTTAGCATCTCGTGCTGGTCTCTGGTGTCCACGCTGATAGCCACGGCTCGCGCCCATCTCTGCAGCTCATTTAGGCGGTGCTCTGAATATCCTCCCCTTGTGCACCCCGAAACAATGGTCTCTTGCCTCTTAGGCAGGTCCAGACTTTTTCCCAGACTCCCTCCCGGCTAGCTGTGGTGCACTAACCCCTTCAGGCTGTTTTCACGTCCCCAACCCCAGTCCTCTCCCTGGGATCCGACCTCCGAAGCCCGAGCCTCAGCTCCCAGCCCCCGCCCGCCCCGGCGGGTGAGCAGACAAGCCTCTTGGGCTGGTGAGTGCTGGTCGGCACCGATCCTCTGTGCGGGGATCTCTCCGCTTTGCCCTCTGCACCCCTGTTGCTGTGCTCTCCTCCGTGGCTCTGAAGTTTCCCTCCTGCCACCCCCCATCTCCACCCGTGAAGGGCCTTCCTAGTGTGTGGAAACCTTTCCTCCTTCACAGCTCCCTCCCAGAGGTGCAGGTCCCATCCCTATTCTTTTGTCCCTATTTTTTCTTTTTTCTTTTGCCCTACCCAGGTACGTGGGGAGTTTCTTGCCTTTGGGGAAGTCTGAGGTCTTCTGCCAGCGTTCAGTAGGTGTTCTGTAAGAGTTGTTCCACATGTAGATGTATTTCTGATGTATTTGTGGGGAGGAAGGTGATCTCCATGTCTTACTTTTCCAGCATCTTGAAGGTCTTATATTGCTTTTTGAATCAGGGTGAGACATTATCCATACCAAAGCGAGGAGTCTGGAGACTTTTTCTCTCTTGCCATGGGTACTATAAATTAGATGGAAATGGGTCTTGTATGTACAGAGTTCTCTGACAGACTTCTAAAATTTTCCTTTGTTGATTGTGCAGTTCCAGAGCATACGGCTTCTCTGACTTCCTGTTTAGTCTCTTGGATTCCCAAATTTTAAATGAACTGCTTACTACTGCAAGTTTCAAGCTGAGCAGATATCATATGTAAATAAATTGTTTTAGGGAACCTTAGAGAAAAGTTCTAAGCAAACAGTAATAACTACCCATAGAATCATAGAAGCTTGGGGATAGAAAGGTCATAACATGTTATCTATTTTTCAAGACCAAGAAATCACGGTAGACTCTGTTTCTGTTAACTTAATAGAGGATAATTCTGGAGAATGATCTGATATTTCAGTGTCTCCACAAATATCTAATTTTAAATAACACTTGTTTCTTCTTTAAATATATTGTATCATGTGATTTTAGCAAAGCTTAGAGTCCAGAAAATTTCTGACTTGTGAATGAGAGTAGGCATGTGATGTCTAGTGCTGAATTTGAAGTTAATACTATTTTACAGTGTCTACACTTTTTTGTCTCAACTCTTTCCCTCAAAACTTTAGTAAAATCTATTCTACTGATTTTATTGGGGACCGGTTGACCCCACCTCATTTCTGGGTTAGACACATAATGTTATAAACGAATAAGTATAAATTTTATTGAGTACATTTGTAATTTTCATCATTTAGAGCCACAGATTATCTTCAATAGAATACCATGGAATTTTGTTAGAATATTAGGCCCCTCTCTAGATTTACCAAAAAAATCCCTGGGGTTGAGTACAGAAATTCTTGTGCACATTGAAGTTTAAGAACCACTGCTTTTGAAGCGTGTCCCCTATTTTGTGTATATTTCCCCTTTAGACTATAGGTATCTTGAGAACCATAATATTTTATATTTTTGCAAAATTTATGGGATTTCTATTTAATTTGCAAGTCCCTTGGCAACCATCCCATCACAAATGCTCAATAAATATTGTTAAAATGAAATGGAATGTATTTGCCATTTTACACACTTCCAGAAAATCTCACAAGATGTCAGAAAAAAAAAAAAAACTATATGAAAATGCCTGCTTTCTTCTTTTGAGGTTCCTGAGCACCAGTGTATTAGGTGACAGTTGAACTATGGTGGAAATTGACAAAGCCATTATCGTTTAAGGCAAATATAGTATCCTTCCAAATCTCCAAATTGTGACCAGTTGTAAGCCTTCTGGCCATATCAAATGACATTTGCCCCAAGCATGGTGGTAAAATTGAGAAGAGTAAGACTTCACAGACCTTTTGGTCCAATAATCTTCATAGTTGCTAGTGGCTCCTTATGCTCCAGACCCATATGGCCAAATTCCTTCTTGGTCTCTACTTGATGTCTAACAAGCATCTCAAACTCAACTTTCCCATGTGCTCCGATCAAAGTCCTTGGAGTCATTTTCAACTCCCTTCTCTCTTTTAACTACATCTTCTCCGTGAGCAAATATTTCAGTGCTACTTTCAAAATATGTGTGCAGAACCCAACCACTTTTTAATTTCTTCACTCCATCCCTGGTCCAAGTCACCATCATCTTTGGCTCAGATCATTGTATTAGCCTCCTAACTTGTCTTTCTACTTCCACATTTGTATCTTTTTGTCTTTTCTCAACGCAGCAGTCACCGGGAAAAACATTTACCGTATTATGTCATTACTAGGCTCAAAACTCTCCGTGCTTCCCATTTCACTCAAAATAAAGCTGAAGCTTTTACAACAAAAATCAGTTTTATTTCAGCAGCATAACCAGTTTTATTTTAGCAACATAATATAATTATATTAGAAGAAAGAAAATGCTGAATTTAGACAACAAATACTTGTTAACCTTCTTTAAATTAGCTCTTACTATTTGCATTTAAAAAAAGAATTACCCCCATATACAAGCTTTCATTGCACTTTATCTATTAATATTTTTTTATCAAGTACAATCTTTATTTATTAATATTTATTTACCAAGAAGGGCTCAGTATTTGTCCAAGCACTATGAGTACCCAAGAGTATGTAGAAGACATGGTTTACTGCAAACCCTTGATGAACCTGGGTAGAGTTGGGACAGCCAACCACTGTAATTACAGAAAGATCTTTATTTCCTTTAGCTTACTTACTGCCAGAGATTGAAATCTTTGGTGACTTTTTCTTTAGAAAGAAAAGTTTTATTACTCTTAGTTTTGCTTTAAATATTTCTTCTTTCCTTAGTGTGTTGCCTTTCTAACTTGTTACAATTGTAATGTAGATCATATGTAGAGGAGATGAGGGAAAGAGTTGAAATCTGGACATTGTCTTCATAATTTTTATATCACTTTGTAATTACACTCCTAAAGAAGAATGTAAATCCTAAAATTAAAAGAAAACCCACCAGTTCAACATAGTGGGTATTTGAAATCAAATAGAAAAAATAAGTTTTATCCATCTAAAAAAATTAACTTCTTTGTCGGTTGAGAGCACCGAATCTCAACCACTAAACCACCAGGGAAATTGAGACAGTGTTATAAAGATAAAACTAAAATTCTTTTCTTATAAAATTTATAGCCTACTTGGAAATAGTTATTACAGATTTGGTATACTTATATATTTTAATATGCAATAATATGAAATGATATTAAATGACTAATAACCAAATACTTTATAAACATTGGCACCTTTTATTTAATGATGAGAAAATCCGTGATTTCCTAAATTAGCCAATACCTAAAAAAAAAAGTAAACCCAGAGATGTAGGAAATAAAAACTTTTACTTTTTTTTTTTAAATCTAAAAATCTCTCTGGGGCCTGATAGCCAATAGAAAATGTTTCACTACCCTATGCCTTTCAATGATTAGAAGAAGTACCACAGCCAGCCAGGCAGCCTCCACTGTATTAGTGCTATGGCTGTGCAGTCATATTTTTTAGTATGTTATTTTCTTTTCAAGGGAAAAATTGGTAAGAGGTACTTAGACTAAACTATAATCCTATCAATTTTACATAAAATATTGATAAGAAATAAAAATTTAACATCTCTGGTGTGAAGTCACTAGACTGCATAAAATACAAATATATAGGTTAAGGAAAGTTAACATAATCTTTTTATGAGAACTAAAATCAATTACATGTCAGCTTTGTAGTATTATAAATGTATTTAGTCAGCATAGAATTTTTCCAGCAGTGTTTTCTGCAGATTGAAATTGACTAACCAGATGTTAAATATTAAATAGAACTAATCAAAGCATGGTTCAAGAGGCTTTAAAAACAATGATCAAAGGGAGCTATTTATTACCTGATTCATGTTACTGGTGAAATATTGGTTCTGTGATTTTATATTTAACTTAGTTTTTTCAAGATCCCATTTTCTAGCTTTACATTAACAATAATTAATGTTAATAAATTAACACATAAACTATGTAATTGGATCATTGTGCATAATCATGATTGACCAAGAAATTTAATGCTCAATTCATAGAAATAAAATCTTAGTAGGATATTTAGTACATATATAACGTTTAGTAATAAGTATTGAAAAATACTACGATTCACTTGTTCCATGTCTACACACACACACACATAAAAACAAAAACGTGAACAGTAAGGGATCTTGGAAAAATCATATGAAATCATAATTTCATAAAAGTAATTATTCAATTTTTAAAAATATATAAATAATGATTTTGGAGGAATATTTCCAGAAAAGGAATTTCATAGCCTCATAAACTTATCCCCTTATACTCCATTGTGCCAACACTTTTTGTTTATATTTAACAATAACTTTTCATAAGAGCTTAATTGAGCTCATTTTCTCTTGATATATATTTGAGAGAGCAGAGCTGATAGATTTGCAGTACCTGATATTATTAATTTTACTATATCACAATATTTTATATGATAATTTATATAATTTAAGAAAACATCTTTCAAAATTTAAAGGTTATGATGAACAATGAAATTCATGACTACTCACACATCATTAAATATATTTTACTAATATATAATGTGTTTTTTTGTATTTCATGTTGGAAGAAAAAAGAGAAATGAGGTCAAAGTAGTAAGACTATTCAGAATAAGTGTAACCTTATTCATAAATTTTCTTGCCCTACTAAGTTGTTTTTGAACCAATTTTCAGTTGATTTGCTTTAAATTAATTGTATTCTGTTAATAATCACTTTTAAGCAATCATTATTTCAAATTTTCAAAGAAAAAAACCTGTTTTGATATGGGTGGTATTGATTCTTCTACAGAAATGAAGATTCTTTTACAGAAATGACATTTATAGATTCTCTGCCTTGATGATGTTAAGTTCCATTATAGTGTTAAAAGCAAATCTAGACAAATTTATTCATAGAGAAAACGGTGTATAGTCATATACCCCAACCATACATGTCTATCTTTAAATGTCATTAATACACTGTCTTAAAATGGCCCTTTTCATCTGATTCCAAACCTACCTTCTCCAAAAATTCTCCCACCAGATGGATCATATCCCACTCTTACAGCTCCCTTTGGTTTTCCCCCTCAGTTTTACTGAGACATAATTGACATATAACATTGTATTAGTTTCCGGTGTACAACATAATGATTTGATATATGTATATATTGCAAAATGGTCACCACTTTAGTTAACATCCATAGCCTAGCATAGTTACAATTTATTTTTTGTGATGAGAACTTTTAAGATCTACTCTCTTAGCAATTTTCAAACATACAATCCAGTAGTGTTTACTGTAGTATATATATATATCACATTTTCTTTATCCGTTCATCCATTGATGGACATCTAAGTTGTTCCCGTGTCTTGCCTATTAGAAATAGTGCTTCAATAAACATGGTAGTGCACTATCTCCTTGAAATAGTGATTTCATTTCCTTTGGATAAATACCCAGAAGTGGGATTGCTGGAGCATATGGTAGTTCTATTTTTAATTTTTTGAGGAATCTCCATACTGTTTTCCATAGTGGTTACATCAATTTACATTCCCACCAATGGTGCACAAGGGTCCTTTTTTTCACATTCTTGCCAACACTGTTATCTCCTGTCTTTTTGATGATAGCCATTCTAGCAAGTGTGAGATGATGTCTCATTGTGGTTTTGATTTGTATTTCCTGATGGTTAGTGATCTTGAGCACTCTCAATAAATTGGATTATATGATGATACATTAGTTTTTGTTCTCAGGTTGTTTCATTTGTTTTAGTTTCCAAACCAGTATAAGCATTGTTGAACAAAAAATTTTCAAAGGCCTTGACTTCACGATGTAATACTCCTTTGTATACATACATAAATTCATGTGTACATCATTATGGGACCCTGGTATATTTGAGCTTCATTTCATGCTACTTAGCTTTTAGTCCCATCAACTGCTTGTGGTTATCAGACCAAGCTATGCCTCCTTGGATCACCATGCCTGTGTTCATGTTCTTGTAGACCATCTTCTCTTGCTTCTTTGCTGGTTAACACAGTCTCATCCTTCAAAATGTTTGCGCTTCCCTTGGAAGTTGCCTCTGATTCCCCCATCTGGGTCACATCTGGCTCCCAAGTCACTTTTAACATTACACTGCTCACACTGTTTTGTTTTTCTGTGTCTGTAGCCTAGTGCTTTTGTAAAAATAGGAATTCAGTATATTTTGGATTACCTTGAACAAGTTCGTTAACCTCTTTTGTATATGTTGGTTCCCTCATCTATAAAATAGGGATGAAAACAGATCTGACTTTTTGTGAGGATTAAATGAGATAACAGTCTGGTTGACCCAGTCTCTGGCATGTGATAAGAACTGCATGAATGTTAGCTATTTATGGTTCTTTCATAAATTAAATTATCTCAGCTCCTCATGAACCTCATTTGTTTTTATTTTGTACCACCTTTTGATGTAAGATTTCAGAGTTCAGGCTCTGCTGTGGGGAGAACTTACTTTTATTTGTCTTAAATGCACCTCTCTAAGTTTTGAGCTCCCTCATTTTAGCATTTTAGTAATTTAAAAAATAAATTTGGATCATAATCCACTCATTATGTATCTATCTAAAATATTTCAAATTTTAAACCAACATTTCACAATGTATTTTCCTTTCTTCTTAATGTTCAATACATTTTAATGTTTTTTAATCCATCAAGCAAACCAATCCATCTTTATTTATTGATCACTCATAGGTGTCACAATACTGTGGTGAATATACAAATATAAGAGAGATACAGTCTAACTGGGGGTGATAATACTAACATATGCACAAAATTAGCAAATAAGCAATATTTGTCTGTGTGTTTTGTGGTTTACTGCAGTATTCTTGAATGGGACAGAAGAGATTCATAAATAAAAGCTGGAATAATTATGAATGATTATATGAAGAAGATGATATGTTAGCTGGATATTAGATGATTTGAATAGATACGGCAAGGAGTAGAAAATGCAGTACAGACAGAGGAATTAATAAGGGTAAAAGCCAGGGTGCAGAAAAAGACTTCAATAATTAGAGGGCAAAAATTATCTTTGGTTCACAGGTGTGTAGGAATGATACTATTTCTAAGCCTGTTTAATATTTCAATCTAAATTTATAAGAGAATATGTTTGTAAAAAGGGAAATTTGACCTCCATAAAAGAGTGTTAAAGCAGAAATCACGGCTTAAATGAAGCAATATACAGTTTTTAGCCTTTAGCATTTGAAAGTTTTGCTTACATTATATTGGGCACGAAATGGTTAAATAGAAACATCCCTCAAACAATTGTAGCAGGGGCAGTAAAGAGAGTGTTGGGTGGTGGGAAAATATTTTATATTGGAATGCTTCACGATAACTGTATCTCTTCATTGTCCGTTGTGGTAATCCAGACCTTTTTTTTTTTTTTTCTCAGTTTGAACATTAGTTAGGAGTCCTGCTAAAAGGACATTAAAACTGCCTTCTTTGCTTCAGCATTGCATTAAGGTGAAGAGTGCAGAAGGCACAGGTGGGGACACAAGGGCTCAGGTAGGCTCGAGAAAGCAGAGGTGATGAGGACAAGGGATTTGGCAAAGCCTGTTTAAGAAATTTGTTTATTTAAAACCTGAACGTTGAGAAAGGAAACAAAAACAAAATAGTAAGTGTTCTGACACTGTCATGACATGACCTTGCGGATGACATTAGGACAAAAACAGCATGAACATAAAGACCATCAATAGAACTAAAAGAATACAAGGTTTCAAATCCAGATCAGACATAAGTGGATATATTTTATTAACCATTTGGGGTTAAGAGATTTTACCAGGTCTCTAGTGAGGAGAAATTATAAGTACAATCAGAATTTCACTTTGTATCATTTATCAGTTAAATGTATATAATTATGCTTTAGTTAATTGCATGATTATAAACCTATACAAAAATTTTATTTTAAAATGTTCTCACCATTCTTAGTAAATCCTTTTGCTGTCTTCATGAAATTGTTTCAAATTAAAAAAGATCATTTGAACTCTGCACAGGATTTATTTTCAAATATTAGACTTATTTCCTAAAGATTGCAAAAGGGGTTTTTTTTTTTTTTTTTTTGAGAATGGCAATGATACCCAATGAATATTCTCTGATTGTTGTTATTAAGGGTTTTTTTTTGCCCAGAGCAGGGAAAACTGGGTAAATGACACCACATAGAGAATGTTGCTTGAGAAAGACTCCTTTCTCACTGTGTATGCTACAAATTACATAAGGAATCTAGGTTTTCTGAGTGGCAGCTTTCCATGTAGTTTTGTGTGCTTAACAGATTAACTGCTTTTTATGTTATTCTTTCTCCCAGGATTCAGGAAAGAAAATAACATAATAGTTTGGGTTTTTTTTCCCCTAGGATCACAATAAACCTCCTTAGTCAAACCCAGTTGCCCTTGGGAGGTAAAGAGCGAACTAACCTATGTTTCTACAAGTTACAAAATCGTTTACATTTATTACCCTTGCACAGTGAGGCCCCAAATCTTCAGAACTATGATTCTCCAAATCACTGCATTCTAAGCTTGACTGATTGGTTTAAAAGCTTGTGAGAGATTTATAATGATTCATTGCGTAAGCCAATGATTTTATATTTAAGCAGGAGACCACTTATAAACGACAGAAAACTTTAGATTCTCCTTGGATTCAGAGGGTGACCAACTGTTTTCATAGGTTTAGATAAAAACAGCATTTCCTTTGCATTGTTTGAACCCCAAATTTATAAAGTACACACACATTATAATGTGTACAAGCATTATAATGTTAGCTACCAATTTATAGTGTTACCTTTGGATTATTTAGCTGTATTAATATTTGTGTGTATTTACCACAAGAACTTTAAAAATTCTGTTGCTTTTGAACCTTTTCTTATTTACTCATAAACTTGAATTGCTTCCCCAAATTTCAGATTTGTTATTTAAATAACAGATATTGCTATACATTAAGTTTCGAACAATTACGATGCTTAGTTCACTGTGCTATTTGACAATAACATATAATAGCATTGTCGTTTACTGTTTAAAAGTTTATATAAATAAATTGCCTTTACTTATATATGGTATTGGTGAAGATGAAAGAAGTAAAATTGTTGGAGTACACATTTAAAAAATATTAAACTGTATATGATATTTTTCCTTCTTTGATCAAAATGTGAGATTTGTGAGGAAAACCAAATATTTTCATGAGGATGTTGTCAAGAGTAATAAATTTATTAAGAGTAATTAAAGAAGAGGACTAGGGACTCCCCTGGTGGTGCAGTGGTTGGGAATCTGCCTGCCAATGCAGGGGACATGGGTTCGAGCCCTGGTCCGGGAAGATCCCGCGTGCCGCGGAGCTACTGGGCCCGTGCGCCACGGCTGCTGAGCCTGCGCTCTAGAGCCCGCGAGCCGCAACTACTGAAGCCCATGCACCTGGAGCCCGTGCTCCGCAACAAGAGAGGCCACCGCAATGAGAGGCCCGCGCACCTCAACGAAGAGTGGCCCCGGCTCACCGCAACTAGAGAAAGCCCGTGCGCAGCAAGACCCAATGCAGCCAAAAATAAATAAACAAATAAATTTATTAAAAAAAGAAAAACCCACTAGTGGGCAGAAAAAAAAGTTAAAAAAAAAAAAAAAAGAAGAGGACTGCAAAAATATCTATTATATCAGCACTTCAAGAATCTCTATCAGCCAGGGTGTTTATTTCCCACCAGCAATACTGAACGTTCCAAATGGATTGAACACAACATTCGTGAAGGTGCAGTTTCTAATGTCTTTATCAGAAGAAAATTTAAGTCACACCATCACTCTAGTTTGCTTCATGAACCACAGTTCTATCCACCCTGTTGTCTCTGCATCTCCACAACCAACAAGTCCCTCTAACTTATCTTCTGTGCCCTGGTTCCTTTCATTCCTCTCATCATCCTTCTGCCTGAAACACAGCTGGCTTTCTACTGCTCCTTTCTTCCCCAGGCTCCTTCCTATTCAGATCAGGTCTGCATTGGTCTCTCCACATTGCTTGGGGCTGCTCTGTCTTATTTTGAAAAAATGCCCCATATTATCCCAAGTACAGCATAGTTTTTAAGAGCACGGTCCTTAGACTCAGTTCCAGCTTCTAATCTCCCTTCTTTCACCTGTTAGCTGTATTCCTTTGGCCAGGTCACATAACCTCTCTGAGCCTCAGTTTTCTTGTTTGTAAAAAGGGCAAATAATATCTATCTAAGAAGACTTGTGATGAGGACTAAAAAAGCTAATTCATGAAAAGTGCCCAGCCCCATTCTTGGCATGTAGTAAGTGTTAAGTAAATCATTACTATTATTATTAAGCTTATTCCAATAAACTTGGATTATTAGATTAAGATTAGATTATTAGCATTAGGTTAAAATTAGATTGCACCAATTTCCTACCCTAATGGAATAGCCTCTTTGCCTACAAAGTAATTTCCCTAGAACCTCTTTCTAATAAGGACCATGCTTTCAAATTTCTATAGTCCTTGTTTCTTGAAGTGTTTATTCTCTACTTACTTGAGTGCATATATACCCATCTTGTGTACATGAATATCATGAAAGACTGTCACATGCCTTGCTTAAAGTTCACACATATAATGCCAGTGGATTTTTCTGACCTACTAATATCTTATACAAGAAAACAATGAGGTTAATTCTTCTTGGTTAACTCACATTGTCTTCTAGGGGCTCCCAGATACCCCTTTAGTCACTTGCTATGGATTCTTACTTAGATTTGTTGTCAAGAATCTTGGCCTGGAGTTTGCAGAATCTATCTTCCCTTTTTGGAAATTGTAACTCATCCCCCCACTCCCCTGCCCCATCTCTGTTCTTTGAACATTCTCTTTTCCATTTTCTCTGATTATTCAAAGTTTACTGTCAAAGACTGGAAAATCCCTTTTGCAAGTTCTCTCAATAACCTTGACTATAATTTGTTTAAACCAGGAACTTGAACTTGGCAAAGCAGTAAGGTTCTCTCTTCAGTTGCTTTCATAATCTTAGGATTTGCTTTTTTCTTACCATTGTTAATTGGGTAAGCTCATTACCTCCACCTCTCCTATTCTTTTCCACCCACTTCTTACCCACTTCTGTGGCCACCATCATTCTTCCTATGCCCTGTCAAATGTAAAACAGTTTCTGTGTCACAACTCTTATTGGAGGGGCTTGTCAACCTTATGAGTGTAGTTTACTTGGTTGCCCTGTGACTCTCTGATGGACTCCACAAAGGTTATGACTTCTGTATATTGGCCTGGATTTTCTGATTTTTAAGGTAGTGACATGCTGTGAGGCTTTCTACACCCTAAGTGGAAGAGAAACTGCCCCTCCTTCCTAATTTCTTAATCCTTTGGAATCTGCCGTTAGCATAACCAATCTAGAAAAACTGCTTTCTTGAAGATTTTCATGGGTTTTCTATTGGTGCATTAGTCAGCCTTGCTGCAGTAACAAATAACCCAAAAGTAGCAGTCACTTAAAATAACTATTTTTTACTCACATAACATATGGTTATGTTATGGGCTACTTGTCTATCCCTACTTGTCTCTCTACTTGTCAGAACCCAGGGGAAGGGGCAGCCCCAGTTTGGGATGTGGCAGATGGAAATGAAGAGAAAACTCATGGAAACTTGCGATGCTTCTTAAAGTATCTGTTTAGATGTAACAGAAGCCCCCAACACTCACATTTTATTGTCCATTCACATCCAAGGGAGGATATATACTCCTGTCACTGGAGGCTTGGGCAAGTGACATGCCAAGGGACAGGAATCTATAATCTTCTTTCGGGTAATGGGGGGGGGGTAAATCATTATGAAGTAGAATACAGCTTATCCAAGAGGCTGGTGAAAACCCATTTTCTTTTCTCATATTTGCCTTGCCTGCAATATTTGAATTCTCTTAATTGTACATTTTATTGGTTGGAAAGATTTTGTCTTCAGGAAATGGTTTTAAACAACAAGAAAATATATCATTTTATATAATAAGAAGCCAAGAGGAGGGTGGAATCTAGACAGAGCATGTTAGAGCTGTGACTTTGCTTCCTTGTGAACTATTATCTTCTCCTTCCAGCTCGAGTTGGCTTTGTTCTCATATCGGCTTCACTCATGGTTGCAAGATGGCTGCCAATGGTAGCTGTTGCTCCATGTTGCTTTGGGCATGGCTAGAGAACCTTATCCTATTCAGGAATATAAATTCTTCCCCTCAATATGATTGGGCCAAGATGGGAAGTTTGTACTCCCTAGACTAATGTCAGTTCCCAGGGGGAGTTCATTAGTCTGGGTGGTTTAGACTAATTATCTGGGATAGAAAGGATGTTGAGGAGTCAACCACAATGTCCATTAAAGCTATCTTGATCTTACATCTTCCTAGAGTTCTCTGTTTCTTTTTCCTGTGTGTGTATGTGTGTGTATACACACATGTATAGACACACACTATTCATAGTCTCCTCTTCTTTACACTATGCCCAAAGTCAAGGGGAGAAGAATCACACAAGAGTGTGAGTAGCAGGAAGTGGGGACAATTGGGGTCCATATTAGAATCCATATGCTACAGTTCTCAACCTGCAAGTTTGAAAATTATGTATATGAATATTTCTGAAAGGTGCCTGACTCTTGGAAAATATTCCATAAGGGGCAGTATTACTGTATCTTCTAGCAAAATGTAAGGACAACCTTAAGAATGTAAATTTTTGATTCACTCTAATAGCACTTGTAACTACTACCTCAGTATACAGTTATTTTTGTATATATTTAATTTTATTACAGAATTATAAGCCTTTGGAAGGCAGGGACATATCCCTTTGTATCCTTGGAAGCCCTCAATATCTAGTCCAATGCAGTAGTCAGAGAGATAATTAATTATTTTCTCCCTAGGCTCCTATGGTCCCTCACATATCTGTATTACTGCTCATCTCACATTGTATTATAACTAGTTGTATACACCTAGTTCTCCTACTATACTGGGTGTTCCTTGAGAGAAAAAAGACTGAGACTTTTTCTTTTCTTTTTGTTTTCATTCTTCCCCTTCTTCCACTCTGTCCCCGTGTCCCCCCCTCCCCAATTCCCTCTTATGGAGCACCAAGTACAGTGCTTGGCATATAGTATATGCTCAAGAAATGATAGCTTTGTGAGTATATAAAAATAATTGTTCAGAAACAAATGAATGAACACAGGAATAGGAGGTAATGTCTACCACTAAAATCATAAGGAATCATACAAACATGGGATTAAAAAAAGTAAAAAGTGATATAATTCCTTCACATTTTTACCTAAGAGGAAAGTTTTTAAAATAAATTAATTGATTTTTAAAAACAAGTAGCTAGTAGAGTACAAAAGGAACCATTGGCACACTAAAACTATAGAGCTGAGATTACGCTTCCCTTCTGATCCTTGAAATGGCTGAAGCCTCTTCAAAGAAAAACAGGCATGTTTTAGTATCTGTTGCTGTTTATTATTGTGTTGAATTTGATATTTTGGAAATTTGACATAATCTACCTCATTAGGATTGCTGTAGGGATCAAAGGAGTTATTATGTAGAAAGTATTTAGCACAGTCAATTTCACAGCAATTTCCATTTTGGATTCTTTAAACGTTGTTGAATCATTTTGCCAGCCTTAGGTGAAAGTGAAAAGTGGAATCTTCATGAATCCTTTTTTCAGGAAGCCTGATATCTGACATTTGAAACTCAGGCGGAATTTGAGTTAGCGTACTACTTCTCTGAGTCAAATATGAATTTTGAATTTTTATTATGATTGTGGAGGTAAGAGGTTTAATGGCCTTGTTGGGGTTGAGTATTTTTTGGTGAGAGTTGGGTAAGGAGAAGGGGGGATTATTTCCTCCTGAAGTCTTGCCTTGTTGATAGCTGCCTGCTTTCCATGTAACCTCCAGCAACTCTAGTGACTAGCTCTGAGTTTGGTGTACGGGGGTGCTCAATAAATGCTAATTGGTTTGATGAATTAATAAAATTGTCCCCAAGTTCAGGATTCTTCAACCAGTAGTGAACCTTTCAATGCAGAGACCACAAATTATTGTCTGTATCTGCAGGTCCTGCTAGAGTCTCAGCTCCACAAGGGTTGAAAAGGAGTGACTCAGCTGACAGGAAGTGTCTCATTTCCTATTTTCAAAGACTATTATTTATGTCTTGCTGCCTATGAGCAAATGTTTGTACCTTGTCCATCATGTTCAGTGGGTATACCAGCATCTGAAGTGAGGGCCACATGTCAACTCCATTGCAACCTGGACACTCCCTTCATTATCCCTGTGGTCTGATTTCTTCTCTCACAGCTCTGCTGATCTGTTCTCTCCCGCCTATTTGTAATGTTATAAGATATATACGTAACATAAAATTTACCATTTAAAACATTTGAAAGTGTACAATTCAACGGTGCAACCATCAACACCATCCATCTCCAGAACTTTTTCATCATCCCAAACAGAACTCTGTACCAGTTAAACATCCCCTATTCTCCTCCCCCAACTCCCGCCTCACCCCTGCCCCCAGACCCTGGCAATCTCTATTCCACTTTTTGTCTCTATGAATTTGCCTATTCTAGGTATCTCATGTAAGTTGGATCGAACAATATTTATCCAAAAGGACAAATGTGTCTGGTTTATTTCAGTTAGCAGAATGTCCTAGTGTTTATCCACGTGTAGCACGGGTCAGAATTTCATTCCTTTCTAAGGCTGAATAATATGTCATTTTATGTATATATGTACTATATTCTGTTTATTGATTCCTCTGTCAATGGACATTTGTGTTGTTTCCACCTTTTGGCTATTGTGAGTAATGTTGCTCTGCACACTGGTGCACAAATACTTGTTCAACTCCCTGCTTTCAATTCTTTTGTGTATATATCCGGTAATGGAATTATTGGATCATATGGTCATTTTATGTTTATCTGTTTTCCATAGCGGCCACACCATTTTACATTCCTACCAGCAATGCACAAGGGTTCCATTTTCTCCACATCCTCTCCAATACTTGTCCTTCCCTTCCTTTCCCTTCCCTTCCCTTCCCTTTTCTTCTACCTCTCCCCCTCCCCCTCCTCTTTCCTCTTCTTCTTCTTAGTCCTTTTTTTTTTTTATAATAGCCATTCTGATAGATGTGAAGTGGTATCTCGTGTTTTCATTTTCATTTCCCTAATGATTACTCATCTTGAGCATCTTTTCATGTCCTTATTGGCCATTTGTACATCTTTTTGGATAATTTGTCATTAAAGCCACTAGCACTGTCCTAGTCAGATTCGGTGGTATCTCTCAGCTGCTAGGCTTCTTGAATCTGTTGCTATTTATTTGTGCATCAGTACTTTTTCCTTAACTCAGTATCATTTCTCAGTGCTTTGACTCTGCAGGTACTTATAATCTCCTCAACAATTACTATTTTGCCTGTATCTCCTTTGTTATCTTTACTAGATGTGAGTGACCAAAACTATGGTCAGATGGTTCCACTCCTGGTACTTTCTTTCTCACTGTATATTTTAAGACAATCTATTCGAGCTCGCGAGTTCTGGTCAAAAACCTTCAGCTGCCTCTAATACATCTGTCCTTGGTTACTTCCAGCTGACTTCCAGTAACTTCCAGTACTGTTACTGTTACTTCTCAATCAACATATAACAGTTGACTTTGAACAACAAGGGAGGGTGGTTAGGCATATCAACACTCTGTGTAATAAAAAATCCATGCATAATTTATAACCAGCCCTCTGTATCTGTGGTTTCTCATTCTCAGATTCAACACCATGGATCAAGTAGACTGTAGTATTTATTACTGAAAAAAATCTCTGTGTAAGTGGAACAAACCCGCATTGTTCAGGGGTCAACTGTATGCCTTTTAGATTGTCACCCTGGTCTCACCAATTCTCTCTCGATTTCTGTCACTATCTTGGTCTTTATCTTCGCTTTATCTGTGAATTATCTTTATTTTCCCCATCTTCATCCCCCATATCAACTAGTCTCCAGCTCTGGTTTATCCTTCCTTTACAGTTTTAAACTTTACCCTGAGGAGATGCAAACTAAGACATTCTCATGTTTGGTGGACATACTTTCTGTTTAATGATTAAGTCTTTTGTGAAAGGGTTGATTAAACTGTTTATACTCGAGGTGAGACGTGTTATTGTGTTGTTTTGCATCATGCCTTGCACACAAGAAACAGTCAGTAAATATTTGCTGAATGGTTTGAGTTCTCTTTGACTATTGCACATTGGTCAGCATACAAATCTGTAGTCTTTTATTGTTAAATTTCATCCTAACATATATTCTATTTAGGAGGAAAAAAGTGTGGGTTTCAGAAAAATTCAAAGAATGTACAATTAAGTTTTCCTAGGATGTGCCACATACTAATGTCTTAAAAATGTAAATTATGTTCTGTGCTTTTGAAAATGTTACATTTAAAAGGTTTTTAAAATTTAAAATGGGCCTAGTAGTGCTTACATTTGGTATCAAATATAAGTGATTAATAATTCCATGTTCTCTGAATTCTTGATTTGTTTCCTGTGTTGGAGATTTGAGACTATTAAGAGGCGATTAGGGAGGATATCCTTGAAGTCTCCTTCACACCAAGAATCTCCCCCTCTTTTTTTTGGTTCACTTAACTTAATGTGGGAGTTGCTTGTGATATTTTCTACATTTCACCTTCTGAGGTTATGGGCCCCATTCATATGCCATATCTCCCTCTCAGATGAGTAAGTATGACTTTAATGAATCTTTCTTCACTTGTAGAATTTAATTTACATGAATAATTAGGAAAGGACCAAGTGAAATTCCTCTCTCCCTGGGCAAACAAGCTGTTAAGAAAATCAACTACAAACTTTTCCTTTAATATTTTTTTCTTTGCACCTTTAAATTTACTGCTTGCTACAAAGAAGCGAAATAAAAAGAAATATAGGGTACTACAACATACTGCTCTTTTGCATATTGATATCTGTATAATTACCTTAGGGCATATTGAGTTATAATATGAAATACTATTCCCTCGGGACATTATCTTAAAATATTTTGCTTATTTAGCATACAGTTCAATGTTTTAGAATTATGTAAAGAGTGTAGTTGTTCACCAACGTGGAGTGTGCTGGCAGAAACAAAAAATTAGAGGGACCTAAAAGGAAAGGAGGATTGTTCTTGGAATGTTATAGTATTTAAATGCTGTTGCAATATAGTTGGTCAATTATAGTAGCCAACAGAGTGCAAGAGAAGAAGGCTGTGATTTTGAATAGATGGTTAATATGTGCATATTTTCCCTTTAAAGCGTATTTCACATGGGATTCTGTTCTGTTTGATAGCCATACCTGTAATCTTGTCTTTTTAAGTCCCATTTACAAACAGCCAGCAATCTGCATTTTTTTTTTTTTTTTTTTTTTACAATACAAAGGCCTGAAAGAGATGTCAAAGAAATAATGCCCGAAAACTAAGAACTACAATGTTCATAATGTGAGACAATGGCCCGCTGGAGAATTGAAAACAACAAAACATGGTTGTGCAATGCAGGCTGATGTGGATGTGATGTGATGCATTGGTTGCATGCTTCTTAGAACTTGCTCCAAGAAGTCTAGTTGGGATGTGTCTTAGTCCATTTAGGCTGCTGTAACAGAATACACAGACTGGGAAGCTTATAAACAGAAATTTATCTCTCACAGTTCTGGAGGCTGGCAAGTACAAGATCAAGGCACCAGCCTTCTCACGAAGGCTCTCTTTCTGGCTCTTAGCTGGTGCCTTCTTGCTGTGTCCTGACATGGTAGAAAGGGGTAGGGAGCTCCCTGGAGCCACTTTTATAAGAGCACTAATCTCATTGATGAGGGCTCCACCCTCATGGCTTAAGCACTTCCCAAAGTCCCATCTCCTAACACCATCACACTGGGTATTAGGATTTCAACATATGAATTTTGGGGGAAACAAACCTTCAGACCATAGCAGGATACGTATTCCCTAATAACCCAAGAACAAAAGGAAAGTCCACCAATGCCAGAAACACCGTGGCAAAGCTGAGCATACCGGAGCATTGAATTTTGCCATTCTACAGGCTGTGGGACTGTCACCACGTTATTTAAACTCTCCAACTCCCAGTTTCCTCACCTGTAAAGTTAAGTGCATGAATTAAATGAGATCATGCAAGGAAAGTGCTCCTTTTATCTCCTGAGGTTATTACTATTATTGTTGTTGCTGTAATGAGACCAGATTTTTATATTCAGAAAAAATAATTACTGCTGGTCGACTATTAATTACAACTGTTAAAACCATAATCTGCAGCGTGGATTCCAAATGAAGGTAAAATGAAAACAAATCTTTATTTCACATATGAGGTCATGAAGTGTGTTTGCTTTTAAAATTGTTTTTGATATGTCTTAAAGGTTTAGGAAATTAAAGATGATCATACATATTTGTTTATGAAATAATTTTCATCAAGTGGCAGTTTTTCAACCAAGGATGTATTTGGTTCACCTTGTTTATCATAAAATTGGTCAATTTCTATTTTTAATGGGCTAAAATAACTATTTCTCAGTTTCTGCTGTTTGAGGAGGAACAGCATTATTATCCTAATTTTACAGATGAAGCAACCCACATGCAGGTTACACAATAGAATGGATATTACATTCTAGGCTTAGTGGCAAAGCAAAAATGGGGTTGAGCTACTTTCTTCCCTGGATCTTGCAAGCTTCACTACTTTTCATGGTGCTGCTACAAAAGAGAACATCAGGCAGTTTGTACCAATGGGAACTAAGTTATCGGTATTTAGCATCTCCTGTACCAACCAACCAAAACCTGAGTTGACTTCTACTACATTATCAAATCATTTTTATAAAATGGGTATATTGGACTTTCTCATCTATTAGTGCTTTAGCCAGTGCCTTCTAAATTGCAACAGCAAGATGGCAAAAGGAAATGTAAGTTGTCATGTGTTAAAAATCAATTAAAATCACATTTCATCCTTCAGATGCAGCAAATTCTCTGAGAGAATGAAACGCGATCTGAGTGGTATCAGTGACAGGGTTGTCGTTCGCTGCTATTTTAATCAATTAAATGCATGATTCTTAAGGACTGCCAAGTTTATACTTTGCTATCTGATGTCCCCTTCTCTGACCTTTCTTCTCTTTTCTATACCTCATTTCTCAGACATCTGTTTCTTTCCTGCCTTAGTTGCCCTTGTCACAGACGGAATATATCCCCAATTAATTTACACTTAGGTTACTTAAATATTTTTGTACCAATAAAAGACCAGGTAATGCTAGACTCAAAGAAGCACTTCTCTAACAAGGTGATTTGGGGCACTGTGGTACTTGAATGGGAAATATATTTTGCTGTTGGCAGGGTCTTTAGCTCCACCACAGATCGTTTCCACTTTCTTTCTCTCTAAGCCCATCTCTGCTCTTACCTGTTTCCGGGTAGATATGTCTAACTGCGATTCTGTAGAAACGTTAATTGGGTCAACACTCACAGTCTAATGAGGTTTGAGAACTTCCCATTAGCTACTATTTTAGGAGGATGACTGAAGTTTAGGTCGGGCAGAGGAGAGAGTGATGAAATCTGCTGTGTAGAAATGGAGAAGGCTCGATGGAGGGTAGAAATGGTTGGAAGGCCATGCTTATCAGAGAGTAATAAGAAGAGAAGTGTGAAAGTGGGTGATGCGTTTAGGGATTGTTCAAAGCCTGCTGTGTGGTGATCTGTGGGGAGATACCTAGGAATGACCAACTGAAACCAGATTGCAGAGGGGTTTGGACGCCATTCCAAAGAGTTTGGACTTGAGCCTGTAGGCAATAGGGCTCTGAAGAATTTCTCAATCTGGGTCCGCATAGCTACTTAAATCCCCCACGAGAGGTAATCAGCACCCCAGGACCATAGAAAAATCATAGTACTTGGAATCAGAGTTCTTGGGTCAAACCTCTTAAAAGCTTGGGCACATCACTGAAACACAGAACTGGTGAACTAGTTCTCCTGCTTAAAAAAGTGTTGCGTGTTGGAGTTCAAGCTGGTCTGGTCCAGTTGAGTGTGACAGGTACGCTAGGACTAGGCTTGGAACGAATCCTTTTCACTAGGGTGGGACACAAGCAGAGCCCAGGTGCTGGAGAAAGACACTTTGGTTGGGAGTACCAGGTATTCTAGAAGATCTAGCAATGGATACAAACCCAAATGTCATCTATGCTGTAGAGCAATCTCAAAGTCACTTATGTGCAGACACTTCTCAGCTTCCAAAGCTTGTTCTACGTGCCTTTATTATAATAGTCATTGTCTTATCCTACTATTAAATATATGAATATTGTATTTTTAAAATGTTCTTTTGGTTGGAGGTATGGAAACCACAGAGGTTAGCATTAAGGAGAAAAGGCGATTTGAAGTCTACTGGGCTGAAGAGAGATAGAGTCACGGACCCCAAGTGTTGGAAATGTACTCAGGCTCAGGCTCAGATGGTGACTTGAAATAAGTAATAAACAGTCCTCAGAAATCCAGGTGGCTTTTTCCTTGTCAGATTCGTTTTTCTTATTCTACAGACCAGCTTCTCTGCTTCCCTGTTCTCACTGAGACACATGGTGACTCAAAATTGACATGAGTTGCAATTCTAATCACCTACAGAGACAAACTAGCTGTCCCTGAATCTCAGTTTCAAATTCTCTGGAGATGTGTATCTGGGGGTTCAATCTTCATTTGCTTATCTATTCCGTCCAATCCACTGTGTCCAGGGAAATGGAGTCACATGACCCGTGACTGTACAGGCCCACCTTGTGAGTGAGAACAGCTCTCAGGGCAGGGACAGCCAGTGCCGGGGCTGGAAAGACACTTCAAAGGATTTCTATGACATCGATTTTGTGCTCCTTCAAGGCTAGAGACCACGTTTCACTGATGTTTTTGTCACTAGCACTTTGCATACTATTTTGTGCATACCTAATAAGCATCGATACACTTTTGGTAAATAAATAAAATCACTCCTGGTTAAGATCAGAATTCCTCCTAACAGTAATATTTGCAGAATTTTATACTTTCAAGAGACTTTTGTAATCAGCTCATGACATCATCCCAATAATCTTGTGAGTGACTAGATGTAGAATTCTTTTTTGAGAGGAGGAAACTGAGACTCCAGATCATCAATGTGGAATAGACCAGAGCTGAACAAGACTGCAGTCTGCACAACCAGATAGAAGGACACTCAAATAGTTCAGCTGATGGACCAAGGAGAGGATGATTAAGATTAGGAAGATGTGAACAGTCTCTAACTCGTTTGGAATCCTCAATGTGTGCACACACATGGCTGTGTGTTTAGGAAAAAGCATAACAATAGTACTAATATGTATTGGGTGTTTCATATGTACCAGACTCTGCACTAACCGCTGACACGCCTTAACTCCTTTAATCTTCACAACACACTTCTGAAACTGATGCTCATAATATTCCCATTGTACAGACCAGGAAGCTGAGGCATAAAGAGGTTAAGTGACTTAATCAGGGTCACTTAACATGCTAATAACTGGCATGGCTAAAAATCAAACCCAAGATTTTTTTTTTAACATTGTTTGAATGTATTATATATACATAGATATATAATAATAACCATTTCAATCACTGAATATGGTTTTGAAACCATACCAATATCTGTGTCTTTGAACATGTATTTTGATGCTAATCTATTTTACAGCACTCCCCTGCCCTTTTTAAGAAATAATTTTATTGAAGTATAGTTGATTTACAAAGTTGTGTTAATTTCTGCTGTATAGCAAAGTGCTTCAGTTATACATATATATTCTTTTTCATATTCTTTACCACTATGGTTTATCACAGGATATTGAATATAGTTCCCTCTGCTATACAGTAGGACCTTGCTGTTTATCCATTCTACATATGCTAGTTTTCGTCTGCTAATCCCAAACTCCCAATCCTTCCCTCCGCTCTCTCCTCCCCCTTGGCAACCACATGTCTGTTCTCTATGTCTGTGAGTCTGCTTCTGTTTCAAACCTAAGTCTATTTGACACCAGAACTCAAATTTTAAACAGTTATTTTATGTTGGTAAGGTATATATCCCTTACCCCAAATCTGTGCTTATGACTGTTCTCATATCATTATTTTCTTTTTTCTTTCTTTCTTCCTTTCTTCCTTCCATTCTTTCTTTCTTTTTCTTCCTTCCTTCCTTCCTTCCTTCCTTCCTTCCTTCCTTCCTTCCTTCCTTCCTTCCTTTCTTTCTTAATAAATTCTATTTTTCTTTTTCAGCTGCACCACACGGTTTGCAGGATCTTAGTTCCCCAACCAGGGATTGAAACTGGGCCCTCAGAAGTGAAAGCGCAGAGTTCTAACCACTGGACCACCAGGGAATTCCTTCATATCATTATTTTCTAACGCAACCTAAGAAATTCTAGTTCATTCCGGATCAAGGTCGAATTAACTAGAGAAGGCTCTGTGCATACTGCAATGCTTGTTATCATGTAAGTAATGGTCATGAACATGACAGTGTCTAAGATTTTGGAAAAGTTAAATTCTATAACAAGAGTGAATATTGTAATCAAATAATCAAAAATATTCTGATTTTCATTTAAAAGTAGATTGATGACCTCCTCCTCCTATTCATTTAGACTCAAGATGCCTGGATTTAGTTTCTGCTCATGACAAATTGGTCATGTTTGGACTATCCATTAATAAAAGTAGAAAGTTTATGATGGAGGCAGTTATCTAAATGATTACAATTATCTTTGAGTAAAGTTTCTGTTTTATCTTGGTTAGTTTGTTTTCTTCAATGGAGTTGGGAGCAATAGAACTTTCTGGGTAATTTATTGAACTTCTCATTTCATTTATGGATTACTGATTTGAAGTAATAAAATAAGTAATAAAATATATTTTGTGATTTTTAGACACAATTTTGGAAAAAAGATTTTAAAAAGCATGGCCATTTACACATACTCTGAGTTTGAAAATAATTCATGATCAAGTTGTAAAGTCCTATAAATAGGCAAAATGTTGTATTAAGAGGTGAATACTAATATTATTTATCAGTTGATTATGATTATCTGATGAAGAAGAAAAGATTAAATAGCCATCTCATAATGATAATTATACAAAGCTTGCTGAAATCCAGTCTTCAGGAGCTTCTGTGGAGTAAAGATAGTAGAGGTTAAAGTAAAATGCAAAAATTTAGAAGATATTTTGACATTTTCCGCAGGAAAGAAGATAATAAATATAAAGTAGAAAACATATAAACAATGATAAAACAATAACTTGTTTGTCCTGATCACTTGTTGGCTTTTAGTAATTTTTAAGAGATTTATGAGTCTCTATCTTCGTACTTCAGCGACAAGTAGATTCATTATGATCATTAGTTTCCTGCGGCGTTGTTATATCAGGTATATTTTCATCAGGACTGCTGGTGAAATTATCAACCATAATATTAAGATTAGAATAAACAAGAGATTCTTTCCTTATCCAATCAATTCACGTTTTCATTTCATTAAAGTGTAAGATGGCAATGTTAGTAAATTGCTATTTATACTATTACCAGTCTGTGTTAATAGTCTTAATTTATCAACATTTATTTTAACCTTTGCTATAAAGCCTTGTAAATAAAGCTGATCATTATTAATTTTTAGGTAAAAACAAAACTAATATTTTGTGCCTGAGTTCTTTTATCACAGTCTGTTCTTAGCAGAAGGTTAAGTTCTTGAAATGCTTTTCTCCTGTGTGTCTTCTTTGCAAGTCCAACCTGTTTCTTACATATTTATGTATGCATATAACTTGTAAACAAAAGCTCTGATAAAGTGTTGTGCTATATAATGAAGTATAATTCTGGAAGGAGCTTGGGCTTTGAGCATAGAAGACCTAGGTTTGAATACTGGCTCTGCTCATTACAAATCAAATAACTTTTGGTAATTTAACCTCTCTAAGCTTCACCTTCTTCATCTGTACAATGGAATAATGACACCTGTCTTGTAGGTGCTCAAAAAATGGCCACACTGGTTATGTGACCTACAATCTAAATACAGTGGCTAAAGGGAAAATGTACTTTAAAGATTTTTTTTTGCCATGTGTTTTTTTTTTTAATTGAAGTACACTTGATTTACAGTATTATATTAGTTTCACGTGTACAACATAGTGAGTCAACATTTTTACAGATATATGCTATTTAAAGTTATTACAAAATAATGGCTATGTATCCCTGTGCTGTACAATATATACTTGTTGCTACCATGTGGTTTTCAGGTCAATTAGACATTTTATCTCTTTACGTGTGAATAATTCAGTGCAAAACAGGCTCTGATATTTTGCAGAATTAGCATGATACTATCATCCTGCCACCCTGGCACATTAGTCAAAAAGCATAAAATTGAAATATTAAGTTTTTGAAGACATAATTTTAATTATGACTCTCCATTTTGTTTACACTTACCTATGAAAAATTAGAGGTGACTTGTTATACAACATTTTCTTTAGTCCATTGTTAGCACAGACTCAAATAGTGTCAAATATTTTATGGAGAGATAAATGAATACATAGGGATGTGGGTGGCAGAGTCTTAATGTAGTTACTGGATCCATCTGGTAAAATATTTCATCCAAACCTTCCTTGGATGCCATTAAGCTCCATGGGGAGAGGGGCTTTCTAGCCAAAATGATTAATTAGTGTCCTGTGAAGCCTAAAGCTGTTTTACTGTTTCTCTGGGCTTCTTCCCACAATTTTACTTGTGTCTTCTGATTGGTCAGTGGTTACAGTGAGTCGTACTTTATGAGTTAAGTACTAATGTTCATGAGATATGTGCCTCATCTCAAAACCCTAAATGCCTTTACAAGGAACGTCCCTTCAGCGAATCTCAGCTCCCTGTCCCTCTTTTTGGAAACGACGAGGTTTTAAATCGATCCTGCAGCCTGGCATTGGAGTGTAGGCTAGGATATCAGGCACAATAGTGGAGGCAAAAGATAATGTTAATTTCTAATCTTATTTTTTTTCCTTCACAACTATTTTGAATATAAATGTATGTTGAAGGCATTCAGAAGATTTTGAAGGTGTTTGTTCATTAAAAAAAATTTATTGAGAGTCTACTACATGCCAGACCCCAGGCTGGGCTCTGAAAATGATATTGATTTTGTCCTTAAAAGTAATAAAGATACACATACACACACACACACACAGAGAGCAAAATAAGGTATAGAGTTTTAGATATCATAACAGAGAAGCTGATAAAGTACTCTGTGAGTTCACAGACAAATAATGTACAACATTCAATGCCAGGCACATAGTAGGGTATTCAATAAAATGTAGTTCCTTTCCTTTCTTTTCACTAGTTGGAAGGATTGCTTTGTGTGTATTGCAGGTGTGTGATTTTGTATGTGTGTATATATGTGTATATATATATATATATATATATATATATATATATATATATAAGCAATGAAATACTTTATGAAAAAGTGGTCTCCTGGATTTAGATATTAGAAGACTGTGGGTAAAATACATTCCAGGCAAAGGACATAGAGTATCTTAAGAAATTAGAGGCAGGAAATTGAATGAGGGAAAAAATCTACTTGTTTAGTTTCTTGGCGCATAGGGTTTGTGATAGAGTGTTGTGAAGAATGAGGTTAAAGGAAAGTTTAAGAATTGTGATGATGTTAAGGTGAATGTTCCCTGGATCACCTTATAATAGTGTCCATTTTGGCAATATTTGTAAGTCGGTATGTCTGAATAAAATAAGCTCCTATGTGAATTAAGTCAGGGTTTATGTATTAAAAAAATACTGGTTTCAAAATTCTGTTTGCCAAAAATTCAGAGTACCATATGACTGGTGAAAACCAATGAAGCATGTAACAAGCTTGATGTCAACATGACTGGGCAATTACTTCTGAAATTTGGATGCTGTCTGGTGCATGAGTCAGGATAAGTTATGTTATGCTTCAATAACAAACCCTAAATCTCTGTGGTTTACTCCACTATAGCTTCTTTCTCACTTATACAAAGTGTGCTGTCTTACAAGACTTGGTATAACATTTCAGAATGGTTTGACATTTCGACTCTTCCCTGTTTAAATATTCTCCCACAGTTTCTATGGCAGGGAAAGAGTAGACTGGACAGTGAAGCACCAGCAATTAATTGTTTCCCTGTGGACACAAGTCATGTGCCATTTCCACTTACGCAAATCCATTGGCTAAAGCAGGTCATTTGGTCCTGCCTATCTTTCCTTCATATTGTCTATTTCTGGAAAGTACAGATTTCATTTTGTTTATATTTTCCCCCAATGCCTGGCATTCAATAAATAGTTTTCATTTTATTTTTCTTTAAGTTCTTTTATTAAATAAATACTTCACGGTCAATGTAAGTATTAAAATAACACAGGGGCTTCCCTGGTAGCGCAGTGGTTAAGAATCCGCCTGCCAATGCAGGGGACACGGGTTCGAGCCCTGGTCTGGGAAGATCCCACATGCCGCGGAGCAACTAAGCCCGTGCGCCACAACCACTGAGCCTGCGCGTCTGGAGCCTGTGCTCCGCAACAAGAGAGGCCGCGACAGCGATAGGCCCGCGCACCGCGATGAAGAGTGGCCCCCGCTCGCCGCAACTGGAGAAAGCCCTCGCACAGAAACGAAGACCCAACACAACCAAAAATAAATAAATTAATTAATTAAAAAAAAAAAGAAAAAAGAAAATGTAGTCCATTGTCTGGCACGCATGTTCTAAACAGATTTTTAAAATAACACAAAGCAGAATAAAATGGAAAGTGAAAATGCCCCTTCTCAAAATGTTTCAAGAATAAATGAATGCAAGACAAATTTTAAACTCTTTAGAATGGTGTACAAGATCTCTTACTATCTGAATCCAGTTTATCTTTTCAGACCATTTTCCAGCATTTACCCACATAGATTATTCGCTATTAAACACATTCCCAAATACTCTATTCTTTCACACCACTGGGCCTTTTGTTTGCTATTTTCTTTCTTTTTTCATCCTTTCTTTCTCCCTTCCTTCCTTCCTCCTTTTTCTTTCTTTCTTTCTTTCTTTCTTTCTTTCTTTCTTTCTTTCTTTCTTTCTTTCTTTCTTTCTTTCTTTCTTTCTTTCTTTCTTTCTTTCTTTTCTTTTCTTTCTTTCTTTCTTTCTTTCTTTCTTTCTTTCTTTCTTTCTTTCCTTTTTTTTAACATCTTTATTGGAGTATAATTGCTTTACAATGTTGTGTTAGTTTCTGCTGTATAACAAAGTGAATCAGCTATATGTGTATATATATCCCCATATCTCCTCCCTCTTGCGTCTCCCTCCCACCATCCCTGTCCCACCCCTCTAGGTGGTCACAAAGCACTGAACTGATCTCCCTGTGCTATGCAGCTGCTTCCCACTAGCTTTCTATTTTACATTTGGTAGTGTATATATGTCAGTGCTACTCTCTCACTTCGTCCCAGCTTCCCCTTCCCCTTCCCGTGTTGTCAAGTCCATTCTCTACGTCTGCGTCTTTATCCTGTCCTGCCCCTAGGTTCATAAGAACCATTTTTTTTTTTTTGATTCCATATATATGTGTTAGCATACAGTATTTGTTTTTCTCTTTCTGACTTACTTCACTCTGTATGACAGACTCTAGGTCCAACCACCTCACTACAAATAAGTCAATTTTGTTTCTTTTTATGTCTGAGCAATATTCCGTTGTATATATGTGCCACATCTTCTTTATCCATTCATCTGTCGATGGACACTTAGGTTGCTTCCATGTCCTGGCTATTGTAAATAGAGCTGCAGGGAACACTGTGGTACATGACTCTTTTTGAATTACAGTTTTCTCAGGGTATATGCCCAGTAGTGGGATTGCTGGGTCATATGGTAGTTCTATTTTTAGTTTTTTAAGGAACCTCCATACTGTTCTCCATAGTGGCTGTATCAACTTACATTCCCACCAACAGTGCAAGAGGGTTCCCTTTTCTCCACACCATCTCCAGCATTTATTGTTTGTAGATTTTTTGATGATGGCCATTCTGACCAGTGTGAGGTGATACCTCATTGTAGTTTTGATTTGCATTTCTTTCTTTCTTCCTCCTTCCCCCCTTCCTTTCTCTCCCTCTCCCTTTCTTTCTTTCTTTCTTTCTTCTTCCTTCCTTCCTTCCTTCCAGTCAAATACACGTAACAGAAAATTTACTATCTTAACCATTTTTAAGTGTACAGCTTGCTATTTTCTTTGCCTGGAATTTTCATTCACTTTTCTACACTGGTTAAACTTCCTTTGTGAACCTTTAAAGACTCTTCCTGACAGTCCTAATCCCCTCCATGCTCTTCTAACACCTTGTAGAGAATTGTCTTATCTGTCTCCTCTCTCAACCCACGGGTTTCTCAAAGGCAGGTAGGGTCTGATTCATTTTGAATACCCAGTGCCTGTCACAGGGGCTGAGCAGAAGTGCTCCATCAACTGTTCCTACACTCCCTTTTATCTTTGATATTTGTCTGTTTACTTTATCCCATCAGCCTCTATACATACTCAGTACTTGCCCGTTCTGCCTAAAGTCCTCACCTGATCCTCTAGACACAGTTTTAGCTTCTCTTCTGCCATGCCCTCAAATGTCTTGAAAGAATTGCCCACACTTGCTGTCCCTACTTCCTCACTTCTCATTCAATTTTATATATTCAATTTTTGATAGACTGCTAACTGGTTTATGCTTTCAGAACTTCACAGAAATGACCTAGAAGATCTGGCAAGTGATCTAAATGCCAAACCCAATTGCAATGTTTCAGTTCTTATTCAATAACCTCTCTGATGTATTTTAAAAAATTGAATTAAAGTAACATTTGCACATGGTATAACCGTTTTCTACCCTCTTCCTCACACCCTCCCCCACCCCCATCTCAATTCCTTTTCCCAAAACAGGACTTACTTAAAAATTTTCAACAATTTCTTCCAGCGGTAATTTCTGCATCAGTCTACATGAGTAGACTGATATATCTTGTTGCATAATTAAAAATATAATCAGGACTTCCCTGGTGGTGCAGTGGTTAAGAATCCGCCTGCCAATGCAGGGGACATGGGTTCGATACCTGGTCCGGGAAGATCCCACATGCCGCGGAGCAACTAAGCCCGTGCGCCACAACCACTGAGCACACGTGCCACAACTACTGAAGCCCGCGTGCCTAGAGCCCGTGCTCTGCAACAAGAAAAGCTACCACAGTGAGAAGCCAGTTCACCGTAACGAAGAGTAGCCCCTGCTTGCCGCAACTAGAGAAAGCCCGCATGCAGCAACGAAGACCCAACACAGCCAAAAAGAAAGAAAGAAAGTTATCGTTAAAAAAAAAAGAACACTTGTAATAAAGATGTTTGTAAGGAAAAAAAATCTTGTTATAGACTGAATTGTGTACCCTAACCCAAACTGCCTGATGTTCTTATTAAAAAAAAAAAAAAAAAAAAAAATATATATATATATATATATATATATTTACTCGACTAAATTTCTCCATGACATATGGATATGTTCCATTTTCCAATTCCTCTTTATAGTTCTATCAAAATAGTTATACTGTTACTTTTGGTTATATTACTACTTTTGGTTCTTTTGTTGTTACCTGTGTAAGTTTAAGTAATTTACTTATACTTTTACTTATTGTTCCATTCACAAGTTATTCCTTAATCCTACTTTGTAATATATTAACATTCTCTTAGTTTCCCTTCTGCTTCCTAATCCCTGACATATATGCTTTTACTTTTGCTATGACACATTGTGTGCAATGGACATCTTATGTATGTCTCCTTGTACACATGTGAGACTAGTTTTTCTTTGTTTGTTGGTATGAACAACCTCAACTTTAGTAGATATTGGTGGTTGGACCAGTTTTCACCTCCAACAGCAGGTTAAGAATTCTCATTTCTTATCCTCACCAATGCTAGGTATTACCAGATTTTTTTTTTAAGTAAGAGAAGGAAGGATTTATTACTTGCAGCAAGTAAGGACAACACCAGGGGTCTTTCCCAAAGCAGTGTCTCCCTGAACAGAAAAACTGGGGAAGTTTTAAGCTAAGGGTACATGCATATTCATCCATCAGACTTTAAATTTTTGCCAAAACATGTGTAATAGAATCTCACTGTCCCAATTAATTTTCTATTATTCTCAAATTTGTGGGCATCCTTTGTCAAGTTTTTCTCTTTTCCCATTATCTTTTACCTTGTATTTTTACATTAAAAATTTTTTTACCATCATTTTTATAGTGGTTTGGGAAGAAGTTAAAATAAACATGCATGTTAAATCTGTCATGTCACTTAATTTTATTTCATTGCATTGCAATGTCAGTTCTCAAGATGCACAGAACTCTGTTACCAAGGACTATGTGTCCATGATATAATCGCATCCACTTCATCCCTGTATTGGATCTACTCTGATCCCAAAAAATTGAGACGTTTCATGTGTGTGCCTTGCTATGCTGCTATTTTCTCCTTTATAACTTGAAAGGTTAGATTTGATATTTTTCTAAAATTTTGCAGGTCAATATACCCATCAATCTTTAATTCTCCCTGAAATTTTGGGGGGAGGGAGTCAAAAGCAGAAACCATCTTTACTTTCACAAAGATCACTAATCATCACGGATGACCTTTAAATCCACTGGCTTTTTCTTAGTTTCATCGTTTCTGACCTCTTTACAGCATTTGATAGTGTTTACTGTTTTATCCTTAACATTCTCTCATCTCTTGTCTTTTCTTTGACATACAGATCAATTTGTATATTTGTTACTTAATGTGTCGTGTCTGCTACATGTCAGGAGAGCATGCTGATTTAGATGAAGCAATAGTATTTTTTTCTCTAATAGTCCAGTATCCTTTTGATTTGTTGATATTTAAAGTGCATTTTTCTGAGCTGTACATACAATTTGTATGTAGATTTCAGGCTTGGTATTCAGAGTGATTTCCTTAACTTTTTTAACACTTGATTAAATGCCAGGATAAGTTGATTAAGGTCCAGTCTGAGGAAAGCATTGCTGGCAAGTTATAAGACAAGAAAAAATAACATCCAAATGTAATGCATTGAGTTTGTAAAAAAATCCAGAACAAATAAAGAGAAACTTAAGTTTTATGTGAAATCTGGAAAGAACAAACAAATATGAACTATTTGCAAGTGTACCTAGTATTTTAGGACTTGACTGAGTTAAATAATAGCTTTACTGGGCTAAACTCAGCCTCACTTTTAAATGATTCTTTTGGGAGTTTGACAGTGAGACGAGGGACTACTTATGGTATAGAAAACAGATTACTTGCACAGTAGCAAAGATCCTTCCAGACAGCATTCAAAACAGAGCAGAGGAATTTGCCTTTTAGATGCACAAGTAACCACAACTTCTCCAGGTGCTGTTCTATGGATGTGTGAATTCACCATTGATACTACAAATTATAGCATTTTTGAGGGAAATGGAATTGATAAACAGCATGAAATTGAGACAAAAAATTCACGCCTTAAAGACTGAACCTAGAACAGTTGAAAACAGAGACTGAGTCATATTGTTGTGACAGACAAAGTAGACCAGGGTAGGGTTGTGGACTTAGAACAATGTGATTGCAAAACAGGCAAAGTCAAGTAAAAAAGATTTATATGGCACTTCCAAATGCCTCCTGGAAGTCCAGTAGAACTTTCTAGTCTTCTCTTCCACTCCTACCCTTTTATGCTTGTGTCATTGTTCCAACCAAACTAGGCAGTAAAACTTATAGCTTTATTATTGCTGTGAAGTTCTGAAAATTTCAGATCCCCCCCTTTCTGTTAAATTTATTACCATATTAGTGTTTTCCTATCTTTAGAAATTTGGATAATTGTAGTTTCATGTCTTTGTCATTTTTCTGGATGATAATTTGTCTTTGTTTGTTAACTCTTCCTCTTGAATTTCAAGAATTAGTTACTTATTCGTTATTATCATTGACATTTCCTGTGCTTTCATTTGTTTCTCTACCACTGACTGTTTCCTCAATTTCATTATTATCAAACAGCCCTTCTGTGATAGACTGCTGTTCCCCATCTTCATATTGATTAATTTCATTTTCACATGCATCATTCTGATTTCCAACATCTTCAGAGCCATCTTCAGAAGATGAGTCATTTGCAAAGACAGATTTTCATTAGTGGATTCATCCTCAGAGTCAGAATGTGATGGTCTGTTCACAGGAATATTGTTTGCTCCTCTGTGTCTTTCATTATCTCTTGGAAGGGATGTGCCTGATGTACTTGCTTAGTCATTATCCAAGTAATTAAAATCAAATGTACTTATTTTGTAGATTAAACAAGAACATTCTTTATTATGATTGCTTGCAATTGAAGCTTCAGGGACACTTTAGGCTAGATATTACATTAAATATTATTTTCCATTTAAATTAAAACATTTAATCAGAAACTCTGAAAAGCAAGATATGTAAGTCAGTGCCTCCTATGTGAAGATCACGAAGACGCAGTTCTTCGTGTAATATTCTTTTGTGAAGTTAATACACAACCAAGTTTAGGAGATTATCAACACCGATTATAGATTCTAGTCACTAGTGTAGTTACTGTTTTGTGTGTTTTTATGTGTAAGTTTTCAAATAGGTTATAAACTGTTTAGGACTAGGCTCCTTTAAAATTTTAATGATTTCCCCCCCCGCTGGACATTTTTATAGGTAAGAACATTTTGGATAATTAACTGATTAAAATTTCTATGTAAAAATGTGCAATCTGATAACTAAGTTAGTATCGGAAGGAAACAAGAAGTTATTTTGTGTACCCCAAAGCTATGAAGTCTATGAAATCTAAGTGTGTGTCTGTATCTTGTGCTAGATGATCAGGGGAGTCTGGGAGCTCTGGGGATCATCCAAAAATGTAGTTCAGCAGCAAGGAGAGTTTAAGGGTCTGGAGGAGAAAGCCTAAGGGACCTGGCACTCCACTGATAGCATAGAGAGGGGCTTGTCCTTATTGAAAGTGGGTTGGCAAATATCATAGCTGAAGAGTTTAAGAGCCAGAAGAAGGAAGAGGGAGGACTTCGCATATGCAGGTCCTGCTGAGCTGCTCTCCTTGCCACGGCCATCGAGGCAGCGAACCCCCTTGACTGGGCGTAAAGAAGGCTGGGCTATTAGGATTCTGGCTTCTTGAGGTGAATCAGGATAAGAGAGGACAAACAGGGAGCTGAGAAAGTGTGAGATTGCACTGGAATCAGCATAAAAAGCAAACAGTGCAGAGATGTATTTACCCCTCTCACATGGCAAGGGTTAGGCCAGGAGCTCTTCACGTCTGCTAGGTCCACAGCAGGAAGGTAGAGTTGTTTCAGAGGAATGGCTGAGAGGTACCGCCCTGTGGAGTTGTAGTCTTGGGATAACTCAGAGCAAGCCCAGCCTTGAGCCTAAAGAAGAGAAGGGCAAACTGTGATTCTCAGCCTTCTATACCACGAATGCCAGAAGCCCCACATGCCTGGCAGCTGTGAGGAGGGAGGTTTCAGCTAAGCTTTGAAAAATCTTTGGTAGAGGGGGATATTGTCAATACATGAGGAATTAGCCCATCACTGGGTGTATCAAACTGGGTGTCTTTGTCAGTTAGGGCTGCTTGAACAAGAAGGCCATGGACTGGGTAGCTTAAACAACAAATATTTATTTCCCACAGACCTGAAGCCTGGAAGTCTGAGAGCAGGGAGCCAGCATGATCAACTTCTGGTGAGGGCTCTCCTCCTGGCTTTCAGGCAACCACCTTCTTGCTATGTCCACACATGGCAGAGAGAGAGAATGAGTACGCTTTCTCTGTCACTTCGTATAAGGTCAGTAGTCCCATCATGAGGGCCCGTCTCTAAATACCATCTCATTGTGGATTAGCGTTTCAGCATATGAATTTTGAGGGGACGCGAGCATTTGGTCCATAGCACTAGCTGATGGTGTCTTCTGACTGTGGTTTTGGAAGGAGTTGTTGAATGAAGAAAAGTTTTTATAGCTGAAGGGAAAACATACATACTCTCTTTTTTGTCCTGAGGAGGATAGATACTCAGTGGACCACATTTCTAGAGACTGACTTGACCATACTGCCCCTGAAAGGTTGGGCCTGGTCCCCATACCATGGTGGGGGGTGGATTCGGACACTGCTGAGGTCTGGTGCTGACTCAAGTAATGGAAACCCATGTCAACTTGAGACTAATGGGGTTTTGGAGGCCCTGTTTGATATTTTTGCCTGATTCTTGATTTATCTGTTGGATTTGTGTCTACTCAGTAGAACATCTGAGGATATCTCTTGCTTTTTTTTTGACTAATTTATTTTTTCAGTTAATTTCTTTTTGTAATATTTACTAGATTTATCCCCTCAGTCCTTCTGTGTGTGTGTACAGCATAATGTATGTTTAAAAATAAACTCTCAGTTAAAAAGTGCAATTTTTTAGGAGAACTATACTATCTAGGGTTTTGCATTAAGATTTTAAGGGATTCTCTTCAAACTACAATTCTACTGTATGTACCACACAGCGCAGATCATGTGGCGTTTACTTGGAGTTCTTTACTCTAAAAAAAGATAAAAACAAAACAAATCTATTTAGCTGTTACTGACATTGAGCATGATAATTTTCCCCTTCTTTAAACAAGTTAAATTTATTACAAGAATAATTTATGAGTGACCACTGTAGGGAAATGGATTGCCTTAGTGTGATTCCATTGCTAACTAATGAGAAAAATGAAGCTGACAAAACAAAAGACTGTTCTAGTTCTGCATAGAAACTGCATTAAAATAAATAGAAGTCCAGAAACTTCCCAAAGAATATACACCACATAACCCAGACATCCACTTAAAAAAAAACACTAGCGGATATGCTCCAAATGATCATAATTTGGGGACATAGAAATGAAAATGCAAGGAACATTGGAGAAATTAAAATCAGACACAGCTACAAATATTATTTCCTTACCCCATTTTCACTCATCTTAGTTTTTGATAAAATTTAGAACATATATCATGGTAAAATACTATCTCCCTATTCTTAAAATCACACAGAACTGATAGTGAAGCACTGGCTTAATCACCCATCCCTCCTCACCATCTATTTAAGGCTGTGTTCTTTGTTTCAAGGTCCTGTTGAAATAAAACAGAATGAAATTAGTGACCTTCATACCGACTTCCATAACCAGCTTCTGGCAACTGACCCAGCCATCAGTCTGTCAATAGCTTGTGCAGTTTCAGATTTCATTTGCAAAAAAAAAAAAAAAAAAAAAAAAAAATCAGTTCCTTGCCATAAACATCATATTTCAATTGTTTCTTTTAAAAAACCTGATTACATTTACACATGTTACATACTAATAGAGACTTATTTTGTTGGTAAGCTTTCTGCAGAAGTGGAGCTTTATTGGAAATGTTTTATTTGAGGCATATGGAGAAAGCTGCATTAGTGAAGCAAAATATTTATAATTTTTCCCTGTTTGGTTTAGATTTGTCAATCTTTTCCCTTCTTTACGTAAAACAACATCTTGCATACAAACTGCTTAAAAGTTGAACTAGTGGCATTCCAAATGGAGTAAGATAAAGGGAACTGTAGTTAAATTTAGAAAGGAAAATGTAGGTAAAGGAGAAAAATGCTGCCGGCTAAGATTTGGATGTCCGGGAAGAGCTTCAAGGTCTTAAAAGATGAGGAATTGCTAGTTCCTGTGAGTAAAAACAGAGAGAAGAAGGGCACACAGCTCAGTCTTTATCTTTTAATTTTTGTCCTAAATTTAAACCAGTTTGTTTAGTATCGTATTTCATCTTTTCTTTTCATCTTGATGTTCCCATCTTTTCATTGGGTTCTTAAAGAAAAAAAATCCCATCTTTCTGTCTTTCCTTGTTTCATGTATTTACTTTCCTGCCTGGCTTCAAGAGTGGCACATTGAAAATTTTGGCCTTTTTAAAGATAGCCTCAGTTGTTTCTGTAGAATACTTGTAGAAATTCTTGACATTCTGTCTCATGTAAGTCTTCCACAGAAGCAGAAGCTATTTAGTTTCAGCTGTACCAACAAATAATGCCTCCTTTTTGGTAGTGGATTTTCTATTAGTGAATTCCTCAGGGTGTGACACATTTCCTCAAAGTCAGATTTCCTGAAGTCACAAACATTTTATTATTTCCTTTATTCTGTCATGACTTTGCATTTCAACCCCTGTAATATTTATGATCCCTGGATCCTAGATGTTTCCTTACTGTGACCTTAAAATTGCTTCTCATCCAGGCTAATATTCTTGTGTTTGGTCTAGAATGGCCTCACATTGCTATGGTCCTGTGCCCTTTGAAGATCCGTTACATCAAGGGTTAGAATTTTAGTCTTAAGGAAAAATTCATCTCCAAGATTATTTCTAATATTTCATACTTTTTAATACAATGCTTGGGGGGACTCTTGAGCCTTACTAGGTTTGATGTAAAGGAAATACTGTGTTTGAGCCTGTCGCACATGATAGGAGGAACAGCTGAACATGTGTTTTTCAAAAACCAGTCACTAGTGTGTTTTTGAGGGAGTTTCTTCTGTATTTCGGGCAAGCTAATGAAGTTATTATTTTGAGAGGCATGGTGAACATAAGAAGAGACTGTTTGTATTTATTTTCTAGACTTCTACAATCTGTCTGTTGTATACACTGGTCTTATTTTTTTCCCAATCTTCTCTCAAAGTTGGAACAATCTGTCATTTAAAATACGCTACCCCGAGAAAGGGTTGTCTTAGGATATTTTACATATTTTCTCCTGAAGTTGATACTTTCAAGAATATTTTTTTCCCATACACTCATCCTCCTGTTATTCCTTTCAGGTAAGAACAGACTCCTTAGTCTATTTTGAAATACCCTCCTGGGCTCTTTTTCCCCCTAAAATGAACAAATCCAGAAAGCTATGAGACCAAAGATCTTGTTGAGGAGCAGTGTGGTGAGAAGGAGCTTCTGGATTTGGAGTTTGATAGCCTTGGTTCAGATGCCAGCTCGAGCTTGGTGCATTAGGGCAACTTGCTAAACTTTGTGGAGCCTCAGTTTATGCATCCATTAAATGGGGTAACAATATGCATTGCGAGGATTAAATAGCATGTAATGTATGTAAAGCTCTTTGTAGACTTCAGTGAATGGTCACTGATACTAGCAATAAAAACATTGTGTTTTATTTAAGTCTTATTAGATGGTGCCTTTTGGGATTCACATTCTTGATTATATCGCAAGTGCGCCCCTCCTACCACCTTGTTGGGTTTCTTTTATGTCTTTGGATGTAGAATATATATTTTTTGGTAGGCTCCAGTCTTTTTTATGGATGGTTGTTCAGCAGTTAGTTGTGATTTTGGTGTTCTCATGCGAGGAGGTCATCTCAAGGTCCTTCTACTCCCCCATCTTGTCTCCAGTCTCCTGGGATTCACGTTCTTGGATCCTTAACAAACAGAAAACAAAAAGTGTCTCCCGCATTTCTCACTTCCCAGTCTCTTTTCCTTATGACATGAATATCACTGAGCAGGAATGGAAACCAGAGTGTTTTCTGCCACATTTATGTAGTTCAGGATGCTGCCTGGCTGGGTTACTCTACTGTAACTTGGAGTGAGTTGAAATCTCAGTGACTCATAGGCTGTCTGATGATAGTGCAGAGCAAATTGAATTGGCCTAGGGAACCGCAACCTACTTCTCAAATAAATCTCCACAGGACTAAAGTTTCATGGTGCAGTTGAACAATCATGTTCTTTGGAGCCAGCAATATCTGGGTTCCCGTCCTGGTTCTGCCACCAAGGCTGTGGTGTCTTGGGCAGTTTGCATCATCTTCCCCCAACCTCCCTTTCCTTGTCTGCAAATGGTGCTAACGGTATTTCCTATTCAGATTGCCAGGTGTATGGAACTGGGTATGTGTAGCATCCAGAGGAGGTTGCAAACATAAAGTGACCTCCAAAAACCATGAAAAAAACCCTTGGGTTTGAGTTTTAACTGTAATTTTGCCACAACTTCCTTAGATGAACAGGACAGATTACTTAACCTTGATCTCTAAACTGATATGTTGGAATTAAACATTTTTAAAAGAATTACCATTTTCTTTTTTTATGTTTCCCCAAACATATCAGGGGTGTAGAGAAGTTAAGTGAAATTCCCGAATATGTTTTCACAAACTGGCTTTTGGTGCCACTTTCAGAAAAAGAGGAAGGAGTTGGAAGCAGGATACACTCTACCATTTGGTTACTTCTTTTGTTCTTTTGATGTGTGAGGAATGTGGGGCAATTGCTGGGTCTTTATTCTGGCTCCTTGAAAGGTAGAGTGAAGGACTGGATAACAATTTCTTTCTCTTAAAGTTTTTTGTTTTTTGTTTTTCCAAAATCTAGAAATAATTCAAACTTAAAACAGATATTCCTGACTGTTACAGGCTGAAGTGCATTCTGAGAGTTAAGTGAAGTGTTTCAGTTTCTGAAAACATGCTAACGCTCCAGTCAGACAGCAGATGGTAACTGGCCTTTTAGGGGTTGCACACCAAATTGGGTTAAAAAGCTATTCAAGGAAAGAAAGTTTAAGATGTGTGTTCTACAAAAGAAACCTGAAGCTTTTCTATCATATAGAGTGTTTGTTGTGTTTAACTTGCTTTCCCTTTTTGAGACTGAAAGGTGCAATTCCAGATTAATTTGCCACTTCTTTAATTGTACGGGGAGTTTCTGTATCACAAGGCTCCAAGAAATAATGAGCAGATAAGAAATGCCTAACGGTGGCATCTGCATAGAAGTCCATGACACATTTATCCGCACAAAAAGTCTCTTCTTATTTCTAAGGAGTAGTAGAGACAAATAAAAAATACACTCAGTTGAACGACAAAGGAAATAGTGGTGCCCCCTGAAGGTTTGAGCTGGGTTTCCCCGGCCTGAAGGCTGTGACAGGGCTTGCTAAATGGCAGACAGTGGCTGCGCTTCTGCTGTCACGGTTTCAGCAATTGTCACTGTCAAAATGTAGCGCATTCATTATCCAGGTACAAAACTATAATTAAGAACATTGGCCAAGAAAGGGGGAGGGGAATTGGACGGTTCAGGGAGTTGGAAGTAGGATAAAGAGCAGTTCTCCTCTAGGTCACTAGTTCAAACTTGGCCCATCTTGGTAATGACTGACAGTCATTAATAGATGATGGCTGTTTGATGGCCTATATGAGTAGGTGCCCATATCAGAAAAGTCACCATTGTAATTGGCATTAATTGGCACTTCTGTTGGCAGCGTCAGCCGAGAGGCTGAAGATGGAATGGGCTATAGCGAGTGAATTATCCTCTCATCCTGAGACGTGGGCCTCCCAGGGCCGAGATGAAGCATCGTCGCAGGGCATTGTGGGAAAGCTGCTGCGGTCCCGCTCCTCGGGCTCTGCAAACAGACGGCATCCGTGCGCAGTGCTCACTGTTTGGCACCTTGCTTGATGAGCACTGAAGCTACTTAAAATTCAGCTGCGCCAAAATGAACAATGGGCCTCCGAAAAGCAAAGGGGCCCAAGTGTGAGATAATGAGGGGTATCTCTGGGGCACCATCCTTCCCTGGTTTGTTTCTTGTGAAAGCAGTTGGTCAGAGAGCTGAGCAGCTTCCGATGTGATCTGCAGCCATGACTGATTGTAACCTGGGCTTAAAAAATAATATACTCTGTTTGGAAGTGAAAAAGCAAAAGGCTGTCTTAATGACCTGCGGTAAAACACTGTTGAACAAGCCACCATGTTGACTTTTGATAGGTGAAAATTAAAGGTCCACTGTAATCATTTTTTGCTCTTTATTGATTTAAGGACCCAGTCGAATAATAATTTAGACTCAACTTTTCATCTTTGCGTGGATTCATGATTTGTAAGCTCTTTCTGGCAACTATCTCTGTAATACCAATGAAATGTCCTTTTATTCATCTTACTTTTTGGCTCAAATCCCTCATAATTAGCTTTTATGTCAAAGGAACAAGTATTAAGTCTAAATTTCTGTGGATATCAACTCCTAAAGGACATTTCACAGCAGTAGTAACAGTCACTATTTCTTTAGGATTTTTTATTTATCTTATATTTATGCTGAGGTAAAATATTTGGGCAGTGTGTTTTCTTAAAAAATTAAACATCAGAAGGAAGTTTATTTGTTCTTTAAATGGTTATTGTTTTTAGGTTTCAAAATGGCAGATTGCTAAAAGTACAGTTAACAAAAAGCAAAATAGAGGAATGTTTAAAGAATAGCAAAAAGGGTAATGGTTTTGTTTGGATTATTATTTATTTAAATTAGAAGAAAAGTTATTCCTGTGGTCTTAACTTATCTGCAAAATCAGAGCACTTCTTCCTAAATAGGAAAAGTTGTGTCTTAAAATATATTTATATTTTTTATTCAGATAAATTTTATACAATTTCTTTTTTGAGGTGGTTTGGACTTTTAAATTAAACTAAACATCTTATTTCCTCATTTTTTTTCTTTAAAATTTCTGCTTCAAAACCTCGTAATTTTCTGGGTTTTTAAACATTGTAAAATAAATGTGGAAGTTTTACTATAGGTGGCGCTCTTGCATACATCTTGTTTTTAGAAACATGCCTCTACGTAGACTGAGTTTGGCAGACAAGTTTAATGGAAGCTGCTTAATAGTATATATTATATATCATAAATTCTACTTAATGATTCTGCCCAGATAAAGAGCCATGAGCCCATTCTTCAATGACTGATATGCTTGTTTCATCCAAATTACCACCATTTGGTATATTATGACTTTTATTAGCAATCCAAGAATTTTAACAAGTAGATCACGGCTTACTCACACTAAAGTGCGAGAGAAATTTGGATCTTTCCGTTTTCTCCCCAACTGCAGAGATAGCACCCTTTATGTTTCCCATGTTCAAAATAAAAATTTCAAGACGTGATTAAAGGAAGGTGGGCAGTGCACTAAAAGAGAAAATTCACTCTCTTGGTTGAAAGCTGATGGATGAACGGGTTCTCACACCAACCCAAGTAAGGGCGTGTTTACAAATCAAAATGTTACCCAAATAATGAATTTGACAAAATTCATTATGTGAAGAAACATTACCCATTATACATATTATCATTTATTTCAGGTGAAGGAAAGATACCATGGAAACTTTAATTTGGGGGGAAGAGACAGACTAGATTAAGAAAGGTGAGGATTTGCATGTGTACTTGAGAGAGGTGACAGGAGGACAATGAAAGAAAAGAGAGGAGATAAGGGAACAGAGAGAGGAGAAAGACTTTTTCCTAAGGAGCCAGTTGATTGGCTGTCACTAGGATGGCAGGGTCTTTCCTCCTGCCCTGGGGGAACTCCAGGGATACTGGTGTTCTTCCCAGAGGGGCCCCCATAATCTGGTTCACATCTAGTTTCAAGGGATGATATTTTGCTAATTGGTTAAATCTGTACTGTGGTTAAGCCACACACAAATATTCTGCTTACCAAGTATCTCAAAGAAGATGTTGAGGAAAATACATTGCTCCCGTTCTGTAAATCTCTTCACGCTATTTTGGAAAATTTGGGGATAAATGAATTTGCCTCTGATCCAAACATATATCACCTTAGTGCACTAAGAATGAACAAAAACCTCTTTCTGTTTGACATTTCATATTCAGAGAGAGCTCCTTGATTCTTTTCTCAAGCCTTTACATAACAAGTTAAAAATAACCTTCCTTGATGATTTAGTGGCATGAACTGAGATTAGAACTTCAAAGACATTTGCACACAAGATGCATTTATTGTTCTTGTGGTCCCTTTAAATGTTCTAAAATGTCATGATTAAAATGTCATTGCCATTTATTTACTTCTTCTTGTTCTATATTTGTTTGTATGGAATGAAAATGCTTCATTGTACCACTTTTAAGACCTTCACATTTCCCCTTAAAATAACAATTTATATTTACAAGAAACCAAACTTTCTCTGTCAGAGGTAAGGTCATGGTTCATCAATCATAATTCCATACATGATCTTTTAAAAAACAAAATTAGCAGTTTGATGCTAAATCTTGAGCACAGCAGAAAATGCTTATTTAATAGTCAATGAGATATATCTAACACAGCAAAATTTCTGAAGTAGTTTTCTTTTTTAACGGGTGAGTAGATTAACATTGCATTGTCTCCCCCTCCCCCCCCCTCCTTTGTTGTTTATAAGAACAAACTAGTAATGCTAGGGAGTTTCAAAAAAACAGCACTTTCATTATCTACATCTTTCCCTTAAAGTCAGTATTTTAGCAATGATGCTGTTCACATCGGCAGTTTGGTAAGATGGCCCCCATGTTAGCTAGGAAAGTTCATTCATCAGGAAACTTTATCAAAAGCCTAGGTGTTAGGCAGTGTTTTAAGTGCTTTAAATATATGAATTAATTTAATCTTCCCCCAGACTCTGAGAAGTAGGTGTTATCAGGCTCATGTTACAAATGGAAAGCTGAGACACAGAGAGCTTTAATAACCAGGGTGAGTGAGGTTCCATAGCTAATGACTGACACTTCTGCGATCTGACGCCCACCACCTGACTCTAGAGGGTACTCGCTCACCCCGCCGAGGCGGCTTCTCAGGTGATGCCAAACTTTGGGGGAATAGTGGCCACAGTTTTACCCAAGAGCATATGTTTGGAGATGAGCCTATTTCTATGACTGGGGGCTCCCAGGGATTTTCTTTGTTTCTGGGTATCTGGCCATAATAGGTCTTTAACTAGGACTTGAGGTTCAGAGCTAAACAGAAACAAAGGGAGTTTCAAGTGATTATGAAATGACTTTGCAGGGTGCCTGGAGCTAAAACAAGGGATTTGGAGTCCCAGCTTTACGTTCATGTGGGATTGTATGTATTTCAGGGCAGTTTTACGTGTATTTTCTCACTTGTGGGAGAACTTCAGCCCACTTTCATAAGCAGAAGGGAGGGAAGGTAAGACAGGGAAGTGTGAACCGAAGAAATTATTTTCTGCTTTGAATTCGTTGAACCACTAGGGTGAAGACAGAAATAAGGAACCCAGCAGGAGTTGAGGCTGGGGAAAAAAATGTCCTGTGCCCCTTCATCAGTATTGCTACATCACTTGCTTTGATCACTGAAGAATTCTCAGAACGCCAGATACACAGAGAGTCAAATAAAACCAGAAAATACTGTTGGGAGATTTTCTCCATGGGGCTCTTGTGTTTCTGCATTTTTGCAGGTGGAGGCACTCACTGCTTTTGTTCTGGACTATCTTTCCAGGCATGTTTATATAGTGAACAACCTTGGAAGATAGGGATAGAGTCTCCCTCTGGTGCAAAGGGCAGGCATGCTTGCTGTCCATTACAATAAACAATCCAGGAAACCCAAGTTCAGGGTTTCTCTCCTCTAAGGCAACCTCCTGCATGTGCAGGTGTCACCTGACCCTCTTTGCATTGTCCCGTGGGAAATGGGGCTTGGGAAATCCAAGTAAAAATAATGATACTCTAGCTATCGCTATTAACATCCTTTTTTTCTGATCTAGCAGTATTGTGTCCTCTGCCAGCACCCATGAAACTATGGCAGGCCAACTTGGTAGCTTGCAAATAGGGCAATATTTTAGGCACTTTATAGTTCTTGAGAAATACATACTATTATTGAAAGATGCTTGGATTATTTCTTGGATGATAATCTCCTTTCATTGATGGGTTTAATTGAATTTAGCTATCACTTTTATATATTCATATAGATTACATAATTTATTCTCTGAAAAATTTCCAGGCAATTTAATGATTTCTTCCTCAGTCTACCTTCTTCCTTTTCCTAAACACATTGTTTAACACTCTCTTACTTTAGCAGATTCACATTTTGGTATTCATATCCAAGAAGAAAAACTATGCATAGGGCTGTGTCAAAGAGAACTGAGAAAACCACCTGGAAGATTGTATGGGCAACAATTTGGAAATCATTGTTTGAAACCTTTACATCTCTGCAAGATGATCAAACTCCGTTTTTCTCCCGCCACGAGAACAGAATATTTTATTCATCAGAGGCCTTCCATTTAGTTTAGTAGCAAAGTGGTTTAACAGAGTTCTTGATTAGTATTAGGACACCTAACTTCTAGTCTTTACTTGGTCAAGAGAGCTGTGTCAGCAAAGTGTCTCGTCTCTTTTATAAAGAAATGGGGATAATAAACCTTGCCACCTGCCTGCCTCACAGCAATGTTGAGAATACTAAAGAGAGTCTCTTGAGAGATCTTGAAATCTGCAGGAGTATGCTATGTAAATACACAGAACCAAATCATATCATTTTAGATAGCTCATGGAAAGCACTCGGGCTAATCCCCTCATTTTATAGGTGAAGAAACTGAGGTCCAGAAAGGTGAACTGCCTAGTCTAAGGTCATATACTTGGTTAGTGTGTAACAAAGTACAGGAAGCTCAGTCACCCTGTTTTCAGTTTTTAAAAAAGCTGCTTAGTAGTAGGAAAAAAGATGAATAACCCCAGAGACTTCCAGATATCCAGTGATGTTATTCCCTTAGTGACTTGACATAAGGCAGGTTGCTCCCCAGAGGCAAGTCAATTTGGTAATTACAGTTCATCAAGGATTTTACTTGCATCAAATGAATATTTGACTTTTGGCAGTTGTACCAACTCTACCTGAGTGAACAATATTCTTGAAGATACCCTTGGAATAGCTGGTACCTCAGTTAAGTGTGAAAGGAACTGATGAACTCTTTCAGGTAACTCGGGCTCAATATGAAGCATATACATGTGAATATGCTGTCATATCCAGACTCCCATATTTTCTTTTCAGTAGTTTACTTGGTGTGATTGGTTTTCTCCAACTGCTTTGAATGTTTACTAGTGAACACTTGCCAATGAGCTTCAGCACCTTCCCTGGGCTCTGCGGTGCCAAGAGCTGTCACACAGCCAAGACTCACTAGAAACTGTTTACCCATATCCAGGTACAAACATTGGGGCCCAAACCTGCATCGCTTATTATGTTGACGCTCTAATTAGGTACTAATTAAATATTATGGCTGGAAACTTCCTCTTTCTGTGGTATGGAAGCCTCGTTTGAAGCAAATGTTATTTGAACCAAAACAGGCAAATATGTTAAGTCATCAGGAATTTCCAGGTGTCTTACACTCTTACGAGATCTTTATTCAATATGCAGTATACCCAGGTTTCCAAAAGTTTGTTCACAAACCATTTGGAAATATGTCTTTATTCTGGGCTGGGTCCATTCAGGACACCAGAATTTTAATCTTCGTTTGCCTTTTAATTTTTGAAATTAAATTTTAAACTAAATTGAAGGATTTTTGAAAAAGATCATAGGATTTGTTGAGACTGGCTGAAACCATATTCTGAAAAATAGCACGTGTTTTACTGAATGTACAATATACACGAAAGGAAATATAGCGAGTTCTGATATCTATTTCCAGTCCTGCTAGAAAGAACAGATATGACCCTTAACCCTTAACTGGCATGGTAAGGGGATTAGTCTCTGTTTTGCTCCACCTCGGAATCCCTTCAGAGATCCCACGTGGCTCTTGCCTCAGACCGTCTGCCCCAGGTCACCGATTCCTGTTCCACTTGCAAGAAGTTCCCTCTAAATAGCATCTTTTGCAGTTGCTCTAAGAGCCCCAGCTGCCTGACTTATCAGTGACTGGGCTGTCCGTGTGACGCTGCCATGCTGTCTTTGCAGCTTGAATGTCTTTGTTCTCTTCCTTGTGTTCACCGTCTGCCATGACTAGCAATGCACTTGGTGTGAGAGGAACAATTTAAATACAATTTGGTAAGAGCACCAATGGACCTCCTCCCCTCTCCTTCCCCCAACCCTCCCTTGCATAGTTCCATGATGTTACTAGTGAGACACCATTCATCATTGTCGGGAACCTGTGGCTCAAAGCCATTATGTGTTTCCTCACTTCGGTTCCAGTATCATCAGATAGATATATATGTGCTGCTTCTTCAACAGGACACATAGGCAATAGTCTCCCACCCCTAAGGTGTTCCTGCCTTAATTTGGACTAAATAACTCTTACTAATAATGATATTAACAATTCACATTTATTGAACACTTACAGTGTGCTAAGACATTGTTTTAAATGATTTAAATGTTTTAACTTATTTAATTCTCAGAACATAGAAAATAGATATTCATCTGTCTAAGTTCTTGATATTCTGTGTTTCAGGCAGCAAGAGGGGGTGAAATACACAAAAAGATATTTTAGGCTAAAGTATGATGATTCTATTGTATGTCCTGTGTTAGAGCGGAAGTGATCCGCAAAATGTTTTGTGTTGAAATCATGTATCAATTGTGATAATTACACAGGGGCCCTGGTACTTAAGGAAGCTTGTCTGAGATAAGAGAAAAGAAACCCTTTCCAAATATTTCTTCAGAGTCTGAACAGATAACTTTTTAAAATGTCAGTAACAAATGTGATATTTATTGGCATGATCAAATAAGACTATATCGGAATACTTTGTGATTGAATAGGTTTACATTGTTGTATAATTGTTAAAACAAAAATGCAGTATCAGTAGGTTGTAGGTGGGTGCTTATTTGGAAGAACTGAGGGAACTGAGTAGTTTTTAAAATTTTTTTAATATCAGGTATATGGTTCAAGTTGGGGGTCAAGGATCCAGCCTGTATTAGGATTTCTAAGGTATGAAAGAACAATTTTTTAGGCAATGGTATTAAGTAAAAGACTCCTTTCAAACGAAAAAATGCTATAAAAAGGATACCAGTTTGTGGTTTGACTTTCAACATTATGTACATTATTTCTTAAAAAAATCATACAGAAAATTAAAATTTTACGTGGCCAAACAGATACATACATCCATTCCCTTTATCATTTCCATTTGTTGTGATATTTTAAAAAGTGTGTCCTGTTTTAAAATTACATCTCATCATAGTTTTCTTCTAACAGCTTGTAGGCTTATTCTAGGACTGACAATGGATTAATCTCCAAAATATACAAACAGCTCATATAGCTCAATATAAAAAAACAAACCCAATAAAAAAAAATGAGCAGAAGATCTAAATAGACATTTCTCCAAAGAAGACATACAGATGGCCAAAAGCCACATGAAAAGATGCTCAGTATCACTAATTATTATAGAAATGCAAATCAAAACTGCAATGAGATGTCACCTCACACTGGTCAGAGTGGCTATCATCAAAAAGTCAACAAATAACAAATGCTAGAGAGGGTGTGGAGAGAAAGGAACCCTCCTACACTGTTGGTGGGAATGTAAATTGGTGCAGCCACTATGGAGAACAGTATGGAGGTTCCTTAAAAAACTAAAAATAGAGTTACCATATGATCCTGTAATCCCACTCCTGGGCATATATCCAGAGAAAACCACAATTTGAAAAGATATATGCACCCCAATGTTCATAGCAGCACTATTTACAATAGTTAAGACATGGAAGCAACCTAAATGTCCATCAAAAGATGAATGGATAAAGAAGATGTGGTATAATACATATATACAATGGAATATTACTCAGTCAAATATTTGATTTATTTGGAATCTGTTATAGTGTAAAGACTAAGGCCATTATCTAGCTTTATTATTATTATTATTTTTTTTTTGTAAACACTGACAATTTTCCCTAGTGGTATACATTGAATAGTTCAGATTTGGTTTGAAATGACATGTTTATCTTATGATAAATCGCTATGTACTTCCTGGATATGTCTTCTGTTTCACTGATCTCATTACATATTCTTGTACCACATTGTTTTAATCATGGTAGCTATACAATACTTTCCCATATCTTTTATTGCACTTTCCTTCTCCTCCTTCTCCTCCTGGTCCTCCTCCTTCCTTTTCAAATTGTCCTAAATATTCTTAATATTCTTGCATACTTATTATTTAGATAACATTCAGAATCATTAAAAAAATCCTCTGGGATTTAAAAGGGGGATGCACTAAATTCATGCAATCATTTAGGGAGAACTAGCCTTATTACAACATTGAATCTTCATATCTAAGACAAGGTTTATCTTTCCATTTATTCAAGTCTTGTCTTTGTCCTTCAGTACAATTGTATAGTTTTCTAATTATCGGACCTACATATTTCTTTATCTATATATTTTTGGGAATAAAAACATTTTAAATTATATACTATGTTAATATATAACATGTTAGATATTTAAATTACTTGTGAATGGGATCTCATTTTTTACAAATTTTTTTTAAAAAATATTTTTTATTTGGCTAGAAGGTTTACCAGAGGGAGAAGATAGTCATATTTCACAAAATGATTACAAAAGAATGTTTTAAGTGTGAATCAATGGTGGACTAAGTACATTTTGCTAACATATGCTAATGAATACAATATGGCAATGAAAATGATGATATAGATCCACATTTACTGAGATAAAAAGGATGACCACAGCATATTGTTGAGTGAAAAACATATTAAGGAATACCATTGGCATGATATAATTAATGAAACACCATATGTACATAATTCATATGTGTATATATGTTTGGAGAGAGGCCTAACATGATTATTTTCTGAAGTATTAATAGAGATTATTTCTGAGTGGCAGTTTTTTGGATGATTTTTTTCTGCTTTTGCACATTATTTTTCAGTAGCATTCGCCATGTTTTACTAAAACAGTGATGCAATAAAACACAGATAGAAAACATTAGAAATTTTATAAGGATTAAAAAGAAACACATAAAATTAGGACTTAGCATCATTTTTTCTCTTCCAAAGACATTCTTATGGATTTGATACAATGTTTATGGGTAGCCTTGAAAATAGTTTAAAATTTTATTAGGTCTACTAAAATCTATTCAGCCTGCAAAACTGTTAGTAATTCTGTTTATTTAAGCTGTACCAATCACATTGGCAGTGACACCCGCGAAAACATCTTCAAATCTGAAGGACAGGATGACTTGTACTAATTCTATTGCTGGGCAATCATGTGTACATCCTTGAGTTATTAAGAGCACTCTGCTTCACTCCAACTGAAAACTAAATCATCTAATACTGTATTGGTTATTTTTAAAATTCCATGTGAAACTTTAAAGTTGTGATCATTTAAATAAAAAATTTTTAAATAAAAGAGGTAAATTATAATGGCAAATTATTTTTTCTACTTTCACATTTTGTTTTTATAATTCGAGTGCTATCCCTGACAACTAAAAGAAGGAATTAAGTTGAGCTAAGCCTCACACCACATATTTAATATCATTTTTATAGTTTATAATGACTATGTGAATTGATAAGAGAGTTATAAAATTGCTAAATTTCCTTATTGACATTGTGATCATCATCATTCTTATCACCACTAGAACACTGGTTATTACATTCTTACTATGTGTCAACCTCATGTATTACATGCATAATCTCATTTCCCACTATTTTTGAAGTAGGGATTGCTGTTAAACCATAATAGAGATGGGGATTGTGAGGCTCAGATGCCAAGGAATCTGTCAGTCATCACACAGGTTCAGGAGAAGCTGGCATTTGACCAAAGTCAATTTGCCCACAAAGTTCAAACTTCAAAGCAATACGATCCTATTAGCAGTCTCCAAAGATTTAATTTCCAATGATTCTACTCTTATTTTTCCTTGGCTTTACCTTTCTTATATTATGTAGTTTCCTCTTCTAATTATCCCCAAACAGGGTGACTCAAGCAGAGCTTAAGTGTTGTGCAATCACTTCATATTATAGAGAAGATAATCGAGGATTGGACAGTTAAGTGTGACTTGTCCAAGTGCACAAGGTGACTTGTCTACATTTTGTTTCACTGACAAAATTTTATACAGCATTTACTTTGTTCCAGATGTTGTTTTATGTGCTTTACAAGTATTAATTTAATCTTGATGTTAACTCAATGAGGTAGGTGCAATTATTATCATCCCCAATGAACAGATGAGGTAACTGAGGCATCCTGAAGTTGAGTAACAGGGCCACTGTCACATAGCTAGCAAGTGACAGAGTCAGGATTGGAATGCAGGTCACTGGTCAAGTCTTTGCCCTTAATCACTTTGCCATGTTGCCTCGAACAAGAATCCAGGGCTCTTGGATTCCATTCGTTTTTCCTTTTACCATGTTGGCCAATTATTTCAATTCATGATTAGGAAAAAAGTTCTCTGGAATCTGGCATTGAAAAATAATTAGTTTTATTCATTTTAGAAAAATGAACTTCAGGAATACTGTTAAAAAACAACCACAGTCTAAACAAGGGGCAGTGTATATTTTTAAAACAATATTCTGAAGCTTGTTTATTGTTGCATAGGACTTTCTTATTGATGATAGCTTTTTCACCCAGTACCTGCTGATTTTCCATAATGCTGGTATACACCCAATATTGACACTTGCTAGACTGTCTTTGCAAGCATAAATATTAGACATACCAAAATTTGATTGTGGCTCATCCTTTACTTTGAATAAAGAGATCTAAAAATCAATCCTTACAAGCTGCGTTTCATTTTCTATGAATAGAGGTCAAATATATCAGGGCAAGGGTAGTGTTAAAGGTAATCTATGATGTCAAGGTAAATGTATCAGGTAATCAATTTTTAAAATTTTGATTTCAGTAGGATACACAAACTTTGTATGGTTTGTTTATTTTTCACTATCTTGCAACAGACCTATGTGAAATTAGCATTAGTTCTTCCTGGGGTATATATGTATGTGTTTAATTTCATTTTTTGTAAATGGGGGCATTAGGGAAAAGAGCTTGTTGTTTCAAGATCTGAGTCCACGTTTAACACTTACTAGCGATGTGACTTTGAGCAAGTTACTTTATTTTCTACAAACTTTAGTTTCCTCATCTGTACAGCAGGAACCTTATTCCTAATTCATGGCGTTGTGAGGATTGAATAAGATAATACATTTAATCTGTTTTGTTAATAGAAAATGCAATTTATTTTCAAAGTGTCATCAAATGATGTTAATTCCACTGCCTGATTTAGTATCCCGTGGTGAGGCAGGATATGGCAATGGGTCACATGTTTGATTAGGATTTACTTTACTGGATTCTAATCTGGCTCTACTACTATACTCACCATGAAAGCCAGGACAAATGTCTGGGATTCGGGCTCTTGTACAATCAAAGAGCTGGACTAGGAGAACTTTCAGGTCCTTACCACGTCAGAGGTTTAACGATCGTGATGTTCTGTATCACATGTGGTCTAGTGATCTGAACACATGGCTAGGATCACAAGTCTTGGAGCTAAAATGTTCACATTTGACACTGATTAGGTACATATAAGGATAAAAAGCACATAACTTTATAAGCACCTAGTTTCCCCCTTTTAAAAATGAGAATTGGGTCTTCCCTGGTAGCGCAGTGGTTGAGAATCTGCCTGCCAATGCAGGGGACACGGGTTCGAGCCCTGGTCTGGGAAGATCCCACATGCCGCGGAGCAACTAGGCCCGTGAGCCACAATTACTGAGCCTGCGCGTCTGGAGCCTGTGCTCCGCAAAAAGAGAGGCCGCGATAGTGAGAGGCCCGCGCACCGCGATGAAGAGTGGCCCCCGCTTGCCTGCCGCAACTAGAGAAAGCCCTTGCACAGAAACGAAGACCCAACACAGCCATAAATAAATAAATAAATAAACTCCAATCTCTAAAAAAAAAAGAGAATTGGCATAACTATGCAAAGACTGTCATTAAAGTCCAGAAATTCTCAATCTTTTTTTAAAAGCAACATAATCCATTTACAAATACAGTTATGTGGGGAACCCCAATATGTAAAAAAATATATCAAATACATAAAATATGTAAAAATGCAGATTCTTTCCTAAAAATAAAGACCTAGCAATTGAACTCATTGCCTTCCTCCCTAAACCCACTCTTCTTTACTCCTTATTACCCAGTTGCTTAAGACTGAATACCTGTGAATTATCTTGGACTTTTGTTCGCACTTCCTCTGATATGCCATTGATCACCAAGATAATAATAAAAATCTTCTGTAAGATTCATGATTCCTTTTTTTCCCTGTGCACCTCCACTGCTACTCTGCTGCATCAGCCCTCTTGCTTGGACTATGAAAATAACCATCAAGTTGGTTTTTCTCCTGCCTATCCTTCGCTCTCTAATCCATTACCTGACTGCCAAGAGATCTTTATGGTATGCAAACTTGAATGCACCCATTTCTCCTCCCACTTACCTGCCACAAGAACTCCTAAAGCACTGTAAGAAAATATGAGGTCTGTGATGAAAACTTTGAAAAAGACTTGGAGTCATAGTCATCTGCATACATTCTACTTTGTTTTCATAGAGTCTTTTTTTTTTTTTTTGGCTGCATTGGGTCTGTTGCTGCGCGGGCTTTCTCTCTAGTTGCGGCGCAGGCTACTCTTCACTGCGGTGCGCAGGCTTCTCATTGCAGTGGCTTCTCTTGTTGCGGAGCACGGGCTCTAGGTGCGCGGGCTTCAGCAGTTGTGGCGCATGGGATTTGTTGCTCCGCGGCATGTGGGATCTTCCTGGACCAGGGATCAAACCCGTGTCCCCTGCATTGGCAGGTGGATTCTTAACCACTGTACCACCAGGGAAGTCCCTGTTTTTATAGAGTCTTAAAGTGGGTAGAAACATCAGAAATCTCCCCAGGCCAAATTTCTACCACTGAAGCAATCCAGTATATAGCTTTCCCTTCTTTAGATGAACTCTAGTTCATCAGTGTTGTCCTACTCTTTTGAAAATGCAGTCTAAGTTTATAAGAGCTTTTTAAATTTTTTTATTTTTTATTTTTGCCAGCCGTATATTGTGTCAGAGTGTACCACTGTAGTCCGTTGAACTCATGTAATTATTGTAGCCTCACAACAGCTTTACAAAAATACTTTTAATATCTGCCAGAGCAAATCCCCATGCAGTTTCCTTTCTAAAAATGTTCTTGATTATACAGGCACATTATTCTTCTAGATGAACTTTAGATTCATTTTGTAAAAAAATTCTATTGAAGTTTTCAATGGAAAAAAATCTTAACTTTGTAGATTAAGAAAGAACTGACATTTATGCAGCATTAAATCATCTCAATAACTTGATATGCTTCTTTATTTTATTTGCTTAAAAACATTTCATATTTTCTGCATGTAGATATGTGTATTTTGTGCTTAATTTATTCCTAGATATTTTATATATTTTGATGCAATTGTGAGTGGGATTTAAAAACTACATATTTTTAATTGAATATTGCTGATATTTAGAAATATACTCTCTTTAGTGTATTTCTTTATCTGAGCATTTGTAGAAAATATACATGGATCCTTGATTTTATATCAAAGCCTTGTTGATTTAAAAAACTTTTCCTTCCTCTTCAGGATCAATTATAATTGTTGGGAAGTGAAATAAATTTTATTTTCAGAATTTCTTCACCCTTAGTTTACTTTCCCAGTTAGAATCTATGCCTGTGCGATCATAGCTATATTTTCCCTGAATTTTCTGAATGTATGACAACATTTAGCCCTCATAATTTTTTTCTTTTCGAGTGCAGCGTACTCAGAGGATATGTCTGATGCCTCTTGCATAGAGCAAAAGTACCAAATACCGTGATTGTTACTATGACAATGAATTTGATCTTTTCCTCTAAATGTTTATCAGACTCCCCATGGATGTGACTTATACAACATATCTAGGCTTTTAAAAGTTTCTGTTGGATATTCCTTTAACAACCCTTTGCCTTCATCATAAAGGGACTTGTTCTCACATAAAATGAGCTGAACTTTATCATTTGTATATATCTAGCTAAATCACTTCTATAAATAGCACAATCTCAGTTATTCATCATTGTCAGGAAACAAGCTATTTGGGTAAGTAAATTTTCTGAGGACATTATCTCTTCAAGGGTCAGAACTTTAAATTTATTTTAGATCGACATCTTTCCAAAATATATGCAGCACTATATATGATATTTATTTTCCAACTATGGTAGCTAGATTCTTTAAAAACATTGCATTGGAGGTATATTTAGCTATTAAATGTAAAAGAGGATGAGAGGGAACTGATGTTTAAGTAAAGCTATTAAGGCTCTTATAAATATGTTTACACTAGAACTGTGTGTTTAAACAGTGAGTGAATATGCTCACTAAACTAGTAGAGAGCAATCAAATTAGAGAATATCAATGATGTTTTAGAAATGTTAAGTAACAATGGTAATTTGTACTAATTTTTACTTACTATCGCTTTGTTACTGGGATATAGGCTCCCCATCAATGAGAAACTTAAAACAATAATTTAGTTTCACTTTGTTGCATATAATAAGCATTCTAGGCAGCACTTATTTTGCATAACCAGTAGTTGTGGGTTGAACTGTGAATTGAAATTCATATGTTGAAGTCCTAACCCTCAGTACCTCAGAAAGGGTCTTTACAGAGGTGATCAAGCTAAAATGAGGTCATTAGGGTGGGCCCTAATCCAATATGACTTGTGTCCTTATAAAAAGTAGAAATGTGGAGACATACAGACACACACACACACACACACACACACACACACACACACAGGGAAAATGCTATATGAACATTAAGGTGAAGATTTGGGTCATGCATCTACAGGCCAAGGAATGCCAGAGATTGCCAGCAGAGGAGAGAGGCATGGAACACATTCATTCTTACAGCTCTCAGATGGACTCAACCCTGCCGACAGCTGTATCTCAGATTTCTAGTCTCCAGAATTGTAAAATAATACCTTTCTGTTTTTTAAGCCACCCAGTTTGTGGTACTTTGCTATGGCAGCCTTAGTAGACCAATACAGTGGTCTTCCATCAACATTTAATGCCTTGATGATTTTATGAAGAGGATTACTGACTATGACCCTGTAGGTCCCATCTTCCATATCTCACCATGGTTTCAGAGACTTAGAACAGCTTGGCTCCTAAAGATGAAAAGAGCTTAGGATATTTGTAGGTATGTATATGCTCACCCCTCATATATCCAAGATCCATCTATCCCCCCATTGATCCATCTATTCATCTATCCATTTGTCCATTCATCCAATATTTATTGAGTGTCTACCATGTGCCAGGCTCTGTGCTAGGCTCTGGGGGTCAGTAGGTAAAGCAGACATTGGCTTTACCCTCGTAAAACTTGCATTGTAGCAATTATAATACATACAGTGTTCATACAGTTTGCTAGGATTACATTAGTTCAGTTCATGAACACTGCAAACAAAAAGATATGAACCCCCTTTAAGCAGATCTACATACTGTCCTTCTTCACTGGTACAGTGACTAGACTGCTATTACAATGCCTAAGTTTACTTTTTCTGATCATTTTATTTTCCTTAAGGCTTTTAACATGTGTGCTTGCTAAATTGTCTATCTTCTATTCTTCTGTCATTGACTTCCTCCATTTTCTCTTCTAATATAAACAATAATGTAGTTTACAGTCTGCATAGTCTTGAAAGGAAATGATAATGATTCCAGAAAAGGACTATCAAGATAAATTCTCATATACTGGTACTAATGGTTGAAGAGAAAACTCTCCAGTCATTTATTCACCAAATATTTATATTTTCACCTTTTCTGGTCAATGGTCGCTACAGTGAACGTGCCCACGTGAGTGATACGGAACATAGAGCTGGCTGAGCACCAATCCTAGCAGTGGGGTTGAAGCTTAGTTTTTGGAAAAAGAAAAGCCCTACATCAGTCTGCCTTTAGGTCATTCATTTCTTTTTCATAAAAAGGTGGAGAGAAACTTGTGCAGCTGCAGGACCTCTTGGGCAGCTACCTTTCTACAAATTTAATTAATGAATCAAAGGTGAGTGCTGTCTCTCCCAGGTGTTTTCTTGCCCTCAAAATCACCCCCTCACTTCTCTCATCAGCATCCTTTGACTTACCGGCAGTAAACAAATCATCCTGTATTACTGCATCCCAACTGAGCAGACCTGTGTCTGCTAACCCTCCCCTCTCTGGTTGGAGCTAGGTGTCCTTGTGGAGAGCAAAGGGAAATCCTTCCCCTCTCCAGTGACCTGGTTAAGGTAATGTTTCTAGGGACTTGCCTGGTGAGAGATATGGAATCAGCGGCCTGGGAACCTTTATTTTTAATAAATATTCCAGGTGATTTCTATAATTAGGCACATTTGGAAAGCTCTGTGCTATGGCTTTTTGAGAGAAGTCAGTACCTCAATTGATTTATATCTTGCTCAATACAAGCTTACATTTTCTAAATATTAAAACCAAACCAAACTAATAAGAGGGAAAGTCACAATGTGACACAGGTGAAAACATAGAGATTCTGTGTTTTAATTTCAGTTTGCTAATAGTCCAGGATAAATTCCTTAGCTTCTATGGGTCTTATATGTAAAACAAAGAGATGGAATCACATTCATTAATTTGTTCATTTATTTATCCACTTATCACATATGCATCAAGGCCCTACTGTGTGTTAGCTCTTATTCTAGTTCCTGGGGAAACAGTAGAGAATGAACCATCCAATTACTGCCTGGCTTCGAAACTGGCTCCTTTCTCAATTATCACCCACCCACTCGGCAGCCAGCACTTGATGGAAGAACAGAGCTTTTTATTATCTTATCATATTATTATTATGGTGTTTTTTCCCAGTCACGCTCCAGTTGTTAAATAAAAATCTGAAATTTGTCCTATTGAAAGGAGTGTATGACCAACCTTATCCTAAAGACCTTGGTGGAATTATCCTAACTCCAGCCAGCTTCTATTTGGCTTTCAGGATGAAATGAGGTGAGAACTTGATATTAGATAATTCCATTCTGAAGCCCAGATGGAGAAGTCTCATTGGGCTATTCTGAAGTTAAAACATAAGATGAGGTCTCTAAATAACTTAGCCAAGGAGCCTACATTTCCAGGTGAGGCAACAAAGCACCCCAAAAGTTACGAGTGCAAGATCTTAGGATGAATCATTGGTAGAGCTGAAGCAAGGATGGGGGCTAATTTTATTTCACTCACCTCAGTGTTTGCTTCTCATTCAACATGACTCCCTATCTTGATTCCCATCAAAAATTTGGACCATTTTGTCTTCCAGGTTAAATCTCCATCAAGATTACACTGAGGGGTTCCCCAAGTCTGAGCTTTCCTTAATGTCTCTTAAGGTGATAATGTAGATTTTTGGAGACATCTAGCTAATTTCAAAAAGGTCCTAAAAGTCCAAGACCCTAGATTTTAAACAATCAAAAGTCCTTTAAGGACTGAAAAGTCCTTGAGATGAGAGAACAACACTTTTCCTGTGGCTTTCCCAAACTGCCTTTGGATCTGGAATTATTGCTATTTTGTGAGAAACTTTAAATTCAGAACTCGAGTGAGTTATGAAGAGCAGTGGTTTTAGGTGTCTCACTCCCACAGAGCATCGTCTTTAAGGTCAAGAGGATAATTTAAAATTGGAATGGAGATCTGTTAGGAGGGGTCAGAATCTATTTTGAGGACTAATTATCCTTTGTGGCTGGCTTATCCTTAGGCCTTTGAACCATATGCTGTTATTTCATTTGCTAAAGACTAAGAGGAGAAAATCTTGAAAATTTGTCAAGTGTAGCAAATGAATTAAAGCAGAAAAATATGTTGTTTTTAAATTGAAGTATAGTTGATTTACAATGTTGTTAGTTTCAGGTATGCAGCAAAGTGATTCAGTTACATATATATATTCTTTTTCAGATTCTTTTCCATTATAGGTTATTACAAGATATTGAATATGGTTCTCTGTGCTATACAGTAGGTCCTTGTTGGTTATCTATTTTATACATAGTAGTGTGTATCCGTTAATCCCAAATTCCTAATTTATCCCTCCCCCCACCCCCTTTCCCCTTTGGTAACTATAAATTTGTTTTACGTGTCTGTGAGTCTGTTTCTGTTTCGTAAATAAGTTCATTTGTATCATTTGTTTTAACAAAGGACAAATCCATTGTCTGAAATAAAATGGAGAACACGTTGCCAAAAGCTGACAGGCTTGACTGAGGACTCCTGGATGTGAGATCCTTACTCAAAGCCCTGGGAGGAGAGAGGAGTCAACTAGGGCTAAGGCTCCAAGCAAAAGGAGAAAATAATGCATACAGCAGAGCATGGCTGTTAGGATTCAATGTGAAATTTTTAGACAATAGTCATGCACAAAACCAGCACAGAGTAGGTGGTCAAACAATATTTCCTGGATCTTTGGCCATGTACAATAGAACCCGTATGGGCATATTTCTTAAATGTAGAAAATGATCTCTGAATTTACAGGTTATTTAGACTAAAATGTATCTTGTTAGGACCAAAGAAATATTGTTGAAAATATGTGGGGTCCATCTCTGATGATATAGGAGTATATCAACTGAGCCTTGGCAGGCTTGGATTAGAGGTACTCAGAGGCTAGCCCATGGAATGATTTGAGGTTCCCACCTGTAGAAATGAAAATGTATAAATGTCATAACTCTTCTTGTGTGTTACTGTGCAGGCAACTCCTGTTCCATACCTCACTCTGCCACCCGTTATGTGATGTGTTGTCACCTCCTCAATTATCTAATCCTGTGCTTTGATTCATTCCCTTACAGTGTGTTTACCCTCTTGTAAAAGCTACCTGTCTTGCACAGGGTTGGTTATAGACCTCATATCAGATTTCGAGGACTGCAAGATTTCATCCCTCCCTTCTCCTCAGTATTTCATGATGATTTGACATTGGTGAAAAAACAGGCAGCCATCGTTTTATTACAGATGTTACTGTGCTGCAAACTCTCTGAGTTTAACCCAGCAAACAGTTGTCCTTTTTTCTCAGCAGTGTTTCCACCTTTGATATATGTTTTTGGTACCTAAGCTCATGGAAAATCAGGCAAAATTACAAAAGAGTCGATATGAGGGCTATTATGGTTTTTAATAATTTTCTTTGTCCCTTAACTATGTTGCATCTACAAATGGTAAATCTATGAAAGTAAATAATTGAAAATGAAAGAAAGAAGTTGGAGTAAATATTTTTTCTTTCAATATCTATCAAATTAAGAATTTTTTACCTTCTATACTTCTTGATGATTTATACTTCTATCGTATTTGCATGTGCTCTGATCCTTTCATCTATTATAGCAATCGTCAAAATTTATATTTTAGTCAGATTTTCCCTGAATAATAACTTGGCTGTATTCTCCTTTATGTGTTCTTCTTGCATACACATTGAGAATGAATATCGTCTATTGAGAAAGTTTCTGTCACTGGAGATGGAAAATAATATTTATTGAATGCCTGCCTACTATTTGCCAGGTGCTTTATGTAAATTATCTTAATTAATCTTTGTGGCAACCTTCCATTTATTATCCCCATTTCACAGATGAGGAAACAGGAAATGGCTCACAGAAATGGCAGAGCCAGAAACTGAACCCAGCTCTGTCAAAGCATAGCCTATGCTCTCTCCAACCTATCAAGTGACTCTGTGATTCCGAGTCAGGTGTGGGTCTCAAGCTGAACATTCGCAGGAAGGAAGCAGCCTCAGCATGGTTTTCACTGCCCCCTTCTCATTAAAGCGATTTCCAAAAAAGTCTGTCTTACTTTTGCATGTTGGGTATTGAAAGTGTCACTGAAGAGGTAATCTCTAGATTATATACATATAAATATATATATATATACATAAAATCTAGGTTATATATAATTAAGTATCATTAGCTAGATTATGTATAAAATTATTATATATAATTAAGATATTTTATATATATATATATAAAATTTTGCAGTTTTACTCTCCAGAGTGGGACCTCAGCATACGTAGCAATAGATGCAGAGAAAGTGTGGGGATTCTTGGTGTTTGTAGAGATTGAAATGGATATTGATATTGACTGGCCATGGTTGACCTGCAAAGAAGAGAATAAGAACTGAGTGTTCTTTATTATGTTCTTTGCACATCTTTAGAAAAGCATTGGGTTGGCTTCACTTTACAAAAGTCAAGGAACAACAATTACCTTACAGTGTGTAAAAAACAACCAGTTAAAAAGAGATAGGCTGGGGATCCCACTAGACCTGAGTTCAAAGTACAGCTCTTCAACTTGATGGCTGTCTCAGCTTGGAAATGTTAGCTGCCCTCCTGAATCTCGGTTTCGTCACCTGTAAAAGTGAGTTGATAATGCTTTGTAGGACTGTTGTAAGGCTTCACTGAGGTACTACACTTCAAAATACACAGTGGAGACCTTGTACATAGTAAGTGCTCTTATCAAGATTAACGTCCTTCCTTCATCTTATATCAGCTTCATTTTATAAGTGGGAACACTAAAAAATCATTTTATGAAACTTTTGAAACTATTAGAAGTGTCCTGTTTCTATTTATATGAGATGAGCTTTTAAAAATGTTTTAATCCACAGACAATGTTGTATGTTAATTATATCTCAATTATACGAAATTTAAAAATGCTTTAACCACATTAAGTTCAAGATACACTTGTACAAGATCTTTTATTTCTTACTGTCTCCATTTATTTATTTTATTACTCTTGATTGTCCTTCATCCAGTTAACCATTCAAACAAGTACTTATTGATAACATTATATGCCAGCCATGAAGTTACGGAGAAGGAACACACAAGATGGTTCTCTGTCTTCAAGATAAATGTACTCTAATGGGGAAAAATTGATAACATGAAAACAATTCAAGAACAAGTAACTATTAAATGGTAATATTTATTATAACTGCAAAAGGAGCCTAGAGATGTTTCAGAGTCAGGGATATAAATTGTGCTTGAGGGAAGGAAGGATTTGGACAAGAGAAAATTAAAGACACTTGAGGGGGGACAAGAATAGATTGACCAATGGACTGAAGTGTTGAATATGGGAGAATACTGAAGAAATTTTCTTCCCTGGAGCTTGGGGCAAGGATGGAGCACAGTGGGGAGTGAATATTACATTGGACCCCCAAGAAGAAATGGATTCAGTGCATATAGATTCTCATCCTTGTAGATTCTCTCTTCTTGTTGCCTGTTAATTATGAAAGAGCTGAAGCATCTTGTGGACGGACCTGAATCCAGCCAAACCTTGAGCAAATTACTTATTTTCTGTTTCTCTGTTTTCTGTATGGTATATAATTGGTGGGATAATAGTATCTATCTCATCAGGTTTTTCTGAAGTTAAAATAAGTTAATGCATATAATGCACTTAGAACTTGTCATTGGAAATACTAATTAATGCTATATTTTGCTATTTAAACAAAAGAGAGATCAACAGATGTATGCATGCATGTGCATGTGTGTATGTATGGTTTAAAGCTTTCTATTTGGCCAATGAGAAGTGTTGAAAGACCATTGAAGGAAAATGGACAGTTATCCCAATCTTTTTGTGTTGGTGCAAAGACTCATGGGATTGTTAATTTTGGTGGCATCTCTGGAACTTAGTTCCTGGAACTCAAAGGGTGTCCTGAAATGAGAAATAAAGTTTTATAGGGATAGGATGACAGTTACATTAAAGTTTTAAGTTTGGATTTTGGATTCTTGAGCAAAGGGAAAACAAACCCTAGTGACAGAGAAGATTTTGTCATTTACAGGGTGAAAAAACAATCCCCCACAAGACAACTCACAGCCTTGTCTTTTTTTAAAAAATATTTGTTTATTTCTTTTTTTGGCTGCGTCGGGTCTTAGTTGCAGCATGCGGGATCTTTTGTTGCGGCAGGTAGGCTTTTCTCTAGTTGTGGCGTGCGGGCCACGGCATGTGGGATCTTAGTTCCCAAACCGGGGATTGAACCGGTGTCCCCTGCATTAGCAAGACAGATTCTTAACCACTGGACCACCAGGGAAGTCTCTCACAGCCTTGTCTCTACAGGAACTATGCTTTACTTCAGCGGTCTCCAAGCATTTTTGATCATGCACTCTATCAATAAAACTCTTATTTATGCTTACATCACACACACTCACTTACTAGATTCATGTACTAGCATACCTTCTCCCTTCACTTTAGTTGGAACATCTTGTGTAACTCCTGGGCGTGTGTTCCTTGTTTTACAGACCACCTCTCTGACTAATGGATCTGATTAATCTAGATAAAGCCTGCTTTTCATTTTTTTTGTGTCTTCTCTGCCTTGCCTTTGAAAAACAATATGTTGTGGCCCATTGACAGATGTTCTACAGGTGTTAGATACAGCATTTTGAGCTGTATTACAGGTAGTTGGATATAATTGTTCTGACTTCAGTTGGAGCTGGAGACTGATGGGGAATAATGAAAGGTGCAGGTGATGACCATGAGAATGAAGACTCGCCCTAAAGGTGGGTGTGTACTGTGAAAAGGGATCTTTCAGGAACTCAACCTTTAAAGGTAGGTAAAGAAGCAGAACCCACAAAGGATCCCGAGAGATAGGAGAAGGCATACAAGAAAATTTCACTGTGTGTCAAAGCGAAGGAAATAAAGAGTCTTTAAAATGAGGGCATACACAAAAGTTTTAAGTGCAAGAGTGGAAGGAAGGAAGGAGATGGTTTAATTTGGCATCTAGGAGTCACTTATTTTCTAAGTGGGGGAAACGATGTGTCAATGTAGTGGTAGACTGAGATGTAAGTGGGAAGGCAGCAAACGTAGACTAGTCTTTCAAGAAATTTGTAGGAGATGGGAGGAGAAAGGAAGAGAGAGAGAGAGTCAGGAGAAAGGGGGAAATCCTGTCTGTCTGGCCATCCTAAGGAAAGGATGACTCTGTATGTTTATTATTTGCTCTGTCTAGAGAGTCTTTGTCTTCCTGGTAAGACTAGGCAGGGTTCAGCCTTGATGTCTTCCACTTAGGAGGTGTTAATAACAACTTCAGCCAAGCACCTACTGCACATTTTGAAGACATACATGCAGATCTGTTACAGCACTCACCACTCTGCTAGTCACTTTGGTGTTTGTCTCTGGATAGGTTTTGATCTATTTAAATGAAGACACCATGTCTTCATCTTTAAATTCCCAGTCTCTACCATAGTGTCCAACATGTATTAGCTTCTCAGACTTGCTCCTTGAATGTGTGAATGAACAAAAAAAAAGTAAACAGGCAAGCAAGGAGTCCTGTAGGAAGGTTAGTCTGGCAGCAGGGTTGGGGATGTAGAGGAGGGCAGGCAGGGTGAAGGAGGAGACAGTGAAGCCCACTTGAGGGCACGGAGATAACCTAGTTAGGAGGGCTTGGTCCCCCAAATCAGGGACTAAAGAAGAAGGAGCTGTTTTAAGAACCACTTTAGTGGAAAACATGCCAAAGTTTGCATAAAAAAGGAGAAAGAATTAAAGATAACAGATGTCTAATCTTTAAAACAAGAAGAATAATGAGGAAAGCAAAATCTTGATCGTGGGGTTTGGGGAAGGGAAAGAACACAGTGATCGGAGGGGAGTTTAAGTTTCGGTTTGTTGGGTGGTCTCCTGAGTAGTCTTTTATTTTTGTCTCTATGTCCTGTTCTTGGATCTTTCCCAGAAGCATGCTGTCTCCTCTTTCTCCCCCGTTTGTTTTTTGTAATGTGTCTAGCAGCTACCTCTTCTCTAGTCATTCCTTTCTACAAGAAAAAAGAAAACATTTTTTTCCATAAAGACTTTCAGCAGTGAACCTCCACTTACATCTAAAGCATGTCAGAACAAAGCAAAACTTCCAGCTACCAAGATTTAGCAAGCACGGCACAACTTGACGGAACTTGGAACGTCTGCCTTAGAGTGTTTTCTAAGAACATACCATTTATTGGTCAGACAGGAGAAACCATGTAGAACATCGAATGTATCCATCTATGTTTCTATATTTATTTTTAAACAGATGTCCACACTTGGGTCTTTACCATCCCTCAGCAGTAGAACGCAAACTCTTCTTTTTAGTTTAGATTACCTTCACTCTGTTTATTAGCACTTGCATTTATAGAAATCTTTTGATAAGGATTAGAAACAATTCTGAGGTTTCTGTTCATTTTAAGAATAAAAAAGTTGGAAAGTAGGGCATTATGAAGAAGAGGGCAGCTGATTTTGGGGAAGGAAGTGTTTGCTATCATCAACATTAGCTAACATTCCTTCAACACTCCTCACCATCCATTTCCCGAACCTATTCCGCGTCTAAATATTTTGAAGGCCACCTTCACTTCTTTTCTCTCTTTCCTCGCCACACCAGTAAAATCAGTCATCCCCTCAGCAATAAGCATGTAAAATGACTTCTTTTGTAGAACAAATCCTTTGTGTGTAAATAATTTGTTAGTGCCCTCCTCCCCCCAAGCATTGTGTTGGAAAAAATATCCAACATAAATTGATTGTATAGATAGCCTGATTGTAGAGCAAGATTAATATGAAAACACAAGGAGTCTGCAATAAAACCTACTAACTTAAATCATTCACATTTGTGTACAAGCATTCATATTTAGCAACAGTCCCAAGGCTGAGATTAAAGCTGTTTGGTAGGTTACTTCAAGGCCTTTTTATTACTAAATCTTATTATGTCTCTAAAATGTAGAAATTAATCACCTGTCATCAAAGCTGCAGTGGATTATTGACTTCTAAATGTCTCTACAAATTGATTCATGACAGAATGAAACAGGAGACTGAACTAGCATTGAAATTCTTTTGCATGTGATAAAAAAGGTCTATTAAAAGGATTTCAACAAATGCTGCCTATTAGGTAATCATCACAAAGTACTTTCCTATCAAAATGAGGTGCTTTTGGAATAGTTTTGATGAGATACATTTTTTTTTCCAACAGTGATATGGTAACATGAAATTATTCTGAAACCCCAGGAAGCTGATTTGGAAATCCATTTAATTTTTATATTACAGAACACATGACATTTCTTTTTTTTTTTTTTTTTTAAACTTTGGGTTTATTTATTTATTTATTTATTTATGGCTGTGTTGGGTCTTCGTTTCTGTGCGAGGGCTTTCTCTAGTTGCGGCAAGTGGGGGCCACTGTTCATCGCGGTGCGCGGGCCTCTCACTATCGCGGCCTCTCGTTGCGGAGCACAGGCTCCAGACGCGCAGGTCAGTAATTGTGGCTCACGGGCCTAGTTGCTCCGCGGCATGTGGGATCTTCCCAGACCAGGGCTCGAACCCATGTCCCCTGCATTGGCAGGCAGACTCTCAACCACTGCGCCACCAGGGAAGCCCCATGACATTTCTTAGTACTAACACAATATAAAGACGGTTAGGAAAAATCTACTTATTTGTGTTTGTGTGTGTTTGTATAGGTGCATGTGTGTCAAACAGACCATAAAGATTATTCAGGTTAAGAATTTGAGAGAACATTTATAATTTACAATAGCGGGGTAACAATCATTTTTGCCATAAAGATTCCTTCCAGTGTCTCACTGTATTCTCTTGACTATGTCCTGCCTCCTTGTCCCTGTTAGTTTAAATCAGTGGTTCTTGAAACAAGTCAGTTTTGCTTCCCAGGGGACCTTAGGCAATGTTTGGAGACATTTTTTGTTTGTCACAACGGGTGTGTGTTTGGGATGCTAGTGGCATGAAGGGGGTGGAGGCCAGGGGTGCTGTTAAATGTACGTAACAAAGAATGATCCAGCCCAAATGTCAATGGTGCCAAAGTTGAGACACTTTGGCTTCAAATAAGATTTCAAGAAAACAGTCCTTGAATCGGAGTAAGGGGAGGTTTTAAGTAGAATCCAGAACATTTTCCTTTAATCAAATTTCCCTCCTTACTTTAGTCCACTGGTCTTTCCTTTTTGGTAAACATTTAACTGCCAGGGATGGTTTCCTTTCTTTTCAGAATTTTCTCCCGGGAAGCTTCTTCTTCCAGCCCATTCTTTGCCCTGTCCACACTCTACACACATTAGTTTCCCCTCCAACTCAACTCAGCTCTTTATCTTTTTAGCTCTGTAGACTCTCAAGGGTCAACAGAAAGAACACTCACTGAGCTAATCGCTGACCAAAATACACTCTGATGTTCGATAAACATTCAAGGAGAGGAATGACTATTTTTGATTACTATTACTATTTTTGATTAGGAGGAGAGAGAACATTGCAGAGTAGGAGACTTCTATTTTGGATTTTCGTCTCAGAAGACTATCAATTCAACCCAAGTACCTCAAACAATTTAAAAACCTTTCATGAATAACCAGAGTTACTATTTAATAATGGTGCTTTGGACAACATGCAAGTTAAAAAAAATATTGCTTCCACCAGACTGTGAGCTCCACAAAAGCCAAGAACAACATTTTATCTGTTTTTTTTTTTTTTTTTTTGTATCTCAGTGCTTAGATCTTTGAATAAGAGAGTGAATTTTATTTTAATCCTTAATATTCAAGAATAACAAGGCAAGCACACAATTTATTGCATAAAGTCTTTTGTGGAGACCACAATGTCATATACATGTCTTGCAGGCAGAGATACAATCATACAATATTGATGAACACTTTTCCTATCTACCTGATGTCCTACGCAGTTCTAGGAATACATCACGCTCTCTCCCCGCTTTGGGCGTTTATAAAAGCGATTCCCTTTGTTGGGGAGGCATTCTGTTGTCTCCTCCCTTACTGGTCCACTGTTTGGTTCTCTCAGACATCAGATCCTCTAGGACTGCCTATGACTTGGTTGGAGCCCTTTCCCTGAGCTCTTGTGGTCCTAACCATGATGTACTAGACCTGCCTGTGTACTCATCTAGATTTTGCTTCTAGACAATCAGCTCCTTGAGGACAGGTGTTGTGTCTTGACCACCATTAAATGGCCCTGAACTTAGCATAAGATGTGGAACTGGCATGTAATTGTTACCCACCAAATGCGTGCGATGTGAAGAGAGGAAAAGTGGAACGGGTCATTTGGATTAAATTGAAAACTTCCTCTATCAGTAGAGGCAGCACAATTGACATGTTAGAGACCTGTGAAGAGTTGTTCTCTGTAAAGAGGCACAGGGATAGGGTACCACCAAGGCATGTCACAGAGTCCCCAAACCAAGGGGTCCAGCCAGGGGCAGCTGCATGCAGCCTAGACACTGTCTCTTCTCCTAAACTGTGAAGCGTGGGGGGGGGGGGGGAAGTCACACATGACAGCGGGCTCTGGAGCCCCGAATTCTGCTTCATATTTCAGGAAGAGGAATTATGTTTGTTCTTTAGGATCTTGTGGGAATAGAACTAATGCCAATGGGTGGATGATACACTGTTTTTTCCCCAGAAAAATTGGTTTTGGGAAGTCAAAGCTGTTCAAAGATGAAAAGGACTGCCTTGGAGACAGGATATTCCCGGTCTCTGACCGTGCAGGCTGGGTGAGATGCGGGTGAAGACCTTGGACAGGGTATGTGTGCACTTAGGAGATGTTGAACAGGTGCTCTCGTAAGGCCCCTTATCACTGTAAGATTCACTGGTGTTGTCATATGTGATGGTTGTAAAAGAACTTACAAACTCTTAGCAAACCTTTCCTGGATGCCAGGAAGTACATGTACAGTAATCACCCTGGTAAAGAGGTGGGATCCTTGGATAGGGTCAGAAACCTCACCCAGCCTCCTCTCACAGGAAGTCACACCCCTTCTGTCAATAAGAAGTGCCACACAGGAAGGGCTTCCTGTCACCTCAGAGACCTGGGAGCGACTCCTTATCCGTTAGCTTTACTGTTGATCCAAGACATGAGTGAATATCAAGGGAATTCCTTACCCAGGTACACATAAGAGCATCCATTTCCGTTTCTCTCCCTCTCCCTCCCCTACCTCTCTCCTCTCTCTCTCCCTCTTTCTTCTTTGAGTCTCCATTCTCACTCTAGCCGAATGTGTAAAACAGTGAAGAGATGTAATGAAATGAATACACTGTCTCTACAGAAGACTCAAATACATGTAATGAATTGTTAGGTAACTGAGGCAAAATATTGAAAGTGGAATCTAGAGAGATTACCCTGATATATAAAGATGGTTTTAGACTTTGGACCTGATTTGTCAAAGAGCCTGGGAAAAGCCTCAGTTCAGGCATAACAGCTTCTGGTAGAGATTTACCTGCACTGTTATAAAGATGGTGAGCACTTATCATTGCTTCATGCATAATTATTCTATTACATTCCTCTTCAAGTCTTCTGAGCAATCTCTCTGGAGATATTCTTGGGAAAGTGGTGGCAGTGATTTTGAACTCTCAGCCCTTTGCAGTCTGATTGTCATAAACCATTTCAGGGTGTATATTATCTGTTTTCTCTAGTTTTAGTTATTTTTTTCTTTCAAAACTCCTAGATCATTTCTGGCACTAGTTCCCTGAAACATTTACAGGGAACTAGTTAAATTTTAACTGATATTTAGGGAAAACTTTTGCTAGCAAAGATTGTTTGTGCAAAACTCCATCTCATAAAGAATCTCCAGTCTTTTTGAAGACAGACAACTTAAAAGTCAGCTTTGGGGCTGAATTCATATGTCTTTGTCTCTCTTTCAGTTGATCTTGGCAACACCTCACATGTAATCCAAGACCAGAATAAAGTTATGTTCAGGAGGCAGTCACGATTCAGTGATCTTATCCTGCAGAACGCCTTCTCTTGGCGTTGACATCGTATAATTTGGTAAGCGGTTTACACATTGACTCCTGTGATTTTCAAGGGGCTTTTATGATCTGCCAACTGGACAAATGTCAACGGGCTTTCAGGATTGATTTACCAGGATTTCTGTCTCTTGTGAACAGATTACTGTAGCTCAGAAGAAAACACATGTAAACAAGCCAGCAATCTTAGTGAAAAATGTGGTTGCCACCAGACGTGGTGGCTTGATCAGGAATCCTAGTGGAGTTGCCTCCCTTCTCAGTCTTGGAGGAGTCACAGCTTTCCCTTTCACACAACCATCCTGGAAAGGTTCCGAGTCTGCACTGCCTATGTGCAAAGTAGTGAGGTGTCAGCACCCAGGAGCCCAAGGCTCACAGGCTGCAAGTCTTGCCAAAAACTCCTACTCTTTTTCTCCTGGCACTCACCCAGTGAGTCTGACCCTCAGGACCTCGAACCTGTTTGTGTAACCAGAGGTGATGCCCTGCTGTGGGTGAGAAGACTCGGTACCAGGGCAGTAGAAATGCAGTTCTCAAGTTCAAGTGGGAACTGAGTTGAACACCTTGGCAAGCTGTTGGAATTTCCAATTTCTTATTTTTTGTAAAAGAAAAAAATCATGTCAAATCACGGCAATTATGTCTTTTAATTTCCGTGTTTGAACGTCTTTGTGCCTTGATTCTGGTCCTTTTTTTTTTTTTTTTTAAACTTTACCCATGATGAAGATCAAAAAGAAGACAAGAAGAAAAAAGACAAGGCCCTTGGTTCTCCAGCCTTGCTTTGTCATGTACCTTACCACTTGGTTGCTAGGAGATGGGACCACGCTCTCCATGCCGTCCAGGGACCATGGCTGTTTTGCAGGGGGACTGGAGGAGAGGCATTGCAGAAGGAATACAGGCCCATCCCTTTGCATGGGGACCCTCCTAGAACTAGCACTTGGGTTGTTTTTAGCATCTCCACAGCTGTCCCAAGAATGTGGGAAGGGGTAGCACAGTCTAATTAGCTTATTTCCTTTCATCCTGGCTCTGTATCCCAGGTCCAGGCAGGCCTAGAAATCCACAGTTCTCAAGGGTGAGTTGAATGTAGATTCTCACTAAAATTCCCATTTGCTGCAGATTTGCATACAATATTTCTCTCTTCCACTTACTGGCTTTTCAATCTTAAGGAAATGACTTAATGTCTGTTTAAAAGGGAGATACTACTACTAAAATCTATCGCATAAGCTTACTGGGAATGTGAATTAAGAAACCTATATAAAAAGCCTTGCACACAGGAGACACTCAAAAAATCTTAATGTGTGCTTCCCATCCAAGTAAACCTGAGGTATCTATCAGTTCCTGCCTGTGTGGGCCTCTGACAACTCACGTGGGCTCTTTCAAATCACATTCTAAGCCCAGTTGGACGGGCCCCAGACATATGACATAGGCCGATCGGATTGAATTGGAACTTTCAGTTCTGCCTTGAATTGGTTCCCCTGTGTCGACAAGTCTGTGCGATAGCAAGCCTCTCCTTCAGGGAGAAAGAGGCTGTTTGGCCATGGGTATTATTTTCTTAAATGCAGAATAAAACGGGATCAGCAGGATATTTTAGCGAACTATCTCGTTTGAACTTTCCTATTCATTGGCTCTTTTGTGCATTCGCAGCCAGGGGTTTCGAGCCGATGCATTTGATTGCTCTCATGTACTGAGTGGAGAGACAGCAAAGAGGGGATTCCTGTAGATTCTTAGCTCGTTGACAAAGGCTGTGGTGACTGTGGCGAGCCCCGGAGCTGACAGCCAGTTTCAGTCCTTTGTCGGGATTAAGAGCGGGAGACAAAACGGGGATGGAGGAGGAGGAAGTTTTAATAGAGATACTGAGTCTGAAAAGCTTTGGGAGGAGGAAAGCCGGGGGTCCTGGGAGCACCGCCAGCGGGACCCTGGACTTGGGAGACCCTCAGCTCCTTCCTGCTTCGCTCCCCTGTTGGGCAGATGTTCTGTGACTCGGCTGCCTCCCCTGTGACCAGCGTGCTGAACCAAGCAAGTCTCAGGAGACTCAGGCCAGGCTCAGGACCGTCAGCTGTGTGATCGTGGGCACAGCCCATCACTTTTCTGTGGCTATTTACTTTTTAATTTGTAAAAGTCATTTACGCATAAACGTGAGGTTCAATTGCAAAAAGATATCGTATAAATAAAGTGCTATGAAAGAAATGTAGCATCATTGATGACTTTCCTCACTCAGAATCTGTAATGTGAATTTTCTTATGCTGAGTATCATACTGGGGACCATTCTGGGCCTGGGATAAGGGTAGGGAGCATGGAGGGGATGTAGAGGAAGAAATGTTGAAGCTAACTGTATAACACTTTTAACTGAAAAAATAGGCATGAAGTCGGTTTGGTTATCACTGCCATGCGTTAAATCTGTACGTGTGCAAGACAGAATATGTTCCAGCCCACATTCCTTTCTAATGGCAAGTCTCAGCAATGTAACTGGGCCACAGAGCTAACAAGATGGAAACCTGGGTTCTCTCTGCTCCCTCAGTCTCTCAGCTTACTTTACCAGGCCTTTGCTTTCAAGTTGGAAAGGATTTCACTCAGGGTGGCAAATGGGTTTTTAACAGATTGAACTGACACTTGCAGAAATCACCAGTGGCCTTTGGTTCCTATCATGGCTGTTGGCGAACCCGCTTAAGATGCCTGATGCCTGCTTTTCTTTTTACTTACCCTGAAGCAATTTCCTAACAGCAAATCTCCCCCACCCTCCCATCCCCAAACCAAAGAGTCTTTGACAAGTGTGGATAACGGGGAAAGGTGAAAGGTAAACCAATAGTAAAATGAGTTAATTCTCGAAATGCACCTTTTTTTGGGATATATCCCAGGACTTCTAGTCGGCAATCTCAAGGCTGTTTTAGAGTTGGCTTTAATTTATCTAACTAATGACATGAAAGATATAAAATTGGTAAAACTATAGTGTTTGGCTTGCTTAAATTAAGTTTATGAGCTTTGCTTAAGCCTGCCAAACAAATTAAATATTTCATGGCTTTCACAGGCTACAGTTCTAATATTTATAACTCTTGTGTACAGATTTCAAAAAATTATAATTACAGCTCCCAGGATCCCAGATATAGCAGATGTTCAATATTTTCTACAACGTTGGCAGAAATGCTTCTCATGCTCTTTTTGATCCCCAACCCATGCATTGTATCTGTTGGAAAAAGCTGTTGATAAGAAAGTCTACTGTCATTCTTTCATTTTAAGGACCTTGGAAAAAAACTCTAATGTGAAATAGGAAGGGAGATGGAAAAGGTGATTGCTACCCTCCTAAAAATATATTACTGCATGGAAATACTGTCTTACCTAAAGGAGAATGACATGAAAGTGCATTTTGCCATGAGCCACATTTTATTTACTTTACGACCACAGTTTTTTTCTGTATAATTTCCATCTTTCTTTAATTAAAAATGCAAATTTCCTTTTTGTCTGTGACTGACTTTCCTTGACCCCTTTAACAAAACAGCTACCTCATTTGCCTTCCAGAAAAATTTGAAAACCCTCCATCAGTCACTTTTTAGGACTTTGAAGGTCTCTGTATAAAGGAAATGTGGCTATCGACTCCAGTCATTGTCATCCCTGGTACACACATGTATGAATCCAATCTTTTGTGTGTTATAGACAGACTCAGAGAGAATGGGCCCAGGAGAGATTAATTTTGTGTTTGGAAGTTTCTGGCTTATGGGTTCTAGAATGCTTTCTGGCAGGATGCAGGTTTGGAGGGCTCTGAAATATTCAACTTCATTTACTTCCCAATTTGCCTAAGGCCTGCCTTGGATAGAAGGGAGACATACTGATTCTAAAATGAAATAGAACTGATTCTACTCTTCACTCAGTTTATGCACACAATTAATAACAAACAGAGACAAAAAAATATCACTTACGTTTTAGTTGATTTTCTTAGTGTTTCTATTTAAATATTTGAGACTTCAAAACTCACACTCTTTGGAACGTTATTGGTACCTATAATCTGTGAAAGATATTTTAAAAAAATAAAAATTTTCTTAAAAAATTAATGAACCTCAAGTTCACAGATTCATGTATTTCTCTTCCCACAGACTTCTTTGTCTTCCTTCTAACTTTAAAAATACTCTGTGATGAAATGAGATGTGACTTCCGGAAGAGCTTCTAGCCTGAAGAGATGCCAGAGGGGTAGACTTGAGAGAGGCAGATCTACCAGAAATGGATGTGTAAGTAGTTGTACTTTTAAGAAACTAAGAATTAGAAAATGCACCCAGCGTGACTAATAATGATATTCAGGAATGTGAGCTGGTTTCCAGGAGGCCCCCAGGTGGCGAACAAGTGTCTTCCGGACGCTATGACATCGCGCTGTCTCGGTGTTCGCTCTGCGGTAGAGACACAAGCCAAGTCACCCAGGCACATGGAGGCTCCTCTCTACCTGCGCGTGGAGCACACACGGGAACATTTGAGGGGAGAGCTTTAGGGGTGCGGGCTAGAGGGCTCCATCAGTGTTTCCCACCTCTTCCCACTCTCCAAGGGTGTGCTCTCCGGGGTTCTTCATTCATTCCTCCTGAGACCTTTTTAAGTGACACTGAAGGGACAATGTGAAAGAGTGTGTGTCATCAGCTCTGTATCTACATTGCTGTTGAGGATGGGGAAACTGAAAGAAGTTCTTTCTAGATGCTGTGAATTTCCCTCAGGGCTGTCCTGAGGAATGATCAAAATCAGGCTGAGGACACGTGTTCATTCTCCAGCTGTTCCGCTCCAGGTAGAAGGGCAGGAAAAGGGCAGGGACTGCGGCACCCAGAGGTGGGTGCATTCGAAGCCTTGAGGAGGATTACGTAAGTGATTTTAGAGATTTCATCTATGAGACAAGGAAAATAGCCATTCTACTATTGCGAATAGAGTTGGAGGATTCCGATGAGTACACACAGTGCCAGGCAACCAGCAGATGCTTGACACTTCTTTCCCAGAATTCCCTTCTCTGCATAGTGCATGGACCACAAGAGACCTTTTGAGCGACATCTGGAAGATGCAAGTGAAACTGCGGCCATATTATTTTGGGTTGGAAGATTTAAACAGGCGGGAGGCTGCTGCAGCTTGTGTATGTTGTCACTTACCTGTTGGCTCACTTGGTTGGTGTGGGACAGCGTTTGGGCCGCTGGATCTCCTCCTTCAGCTTCTCTCACTCCCAGGCCAGGTGTGTGTTTACTTCCCCGAAGAAGAGCATAGTTTTGTAAATCCCGTAGCATGTACGTATTTCCTAGTGGTTCTGCCTCTTTGTTTGAACATTGACTCATATATCTGTCAAAGTGCCTACCGTGGTCCTCTGCCCATAGCAGACATCTCATTCATTTCACTTCGTTCACGGTCATTTGGTGAGTTAACTCTGCCGGATGCCTGGGGTACAGAGATAAACAAAGCAGGATCTGGGTCTACAAGTTGTACACACTCTAGTGGAACAAGAGTAAAGCTTCTATATTAATGTGATTAGCTCCAAGCAACTCTGCTCCTACGGCCTTCATTGCAAAGAAATTGGATTGGCTGGTTCCCCTGGGCTGGTGGGGGAACTTGCCTGGCCAGATTCTTGCCATGAGGTTATTCTGATAACAGGAAAGTTCTAAATGGTCATGATGATTTCCCAGGTATTAACGATGCTAACATTTACAGGTCTAAAGCACTCATACTTCAAAATATTGTTCCACTGCATAATCTCCTTGAACCTCACAAGGACATTGTGAAGTGGGTAGGACAGATATTATCCTACTATTTTATAGAGAGAAAAACTGGGGCCTGGAGCAGGATTTGAACCCCAAGTTTCTAACTCCTAGGGTGGAGCTCTTTTCACTATGGCATAGATTTTCTCCTTGACAATCCTGAGCTAGGATCTTGTTTAGTAAGACCAAAAGCCCAGAGGCTTTAAAGACTCATGGATTGTCCTATAAAATGTGTGCGTATCTGAAGGATCACATACATGCCATGTTTTCTGTCCTGAGTAATGCTTAGACCAAGTCCAGGCCCTGGAGAAATCAGTGTTTAAATCCTTAAATGCATTGTTTTTTCTGGATGTTACCTAGTATCCATAAATAATAGCCTGTTTCTCAAAATCAGCACCCTACATTCTCATTAGGTATGCCTTATGTGGGCTTTCCATAACAAAATCCACTTAATAGCCCACAGAGATTTGTCACGTTGGATTTATCTTGCTGCCAGCTTCCAGAAATGTATAAATGCTACTATCTCCCTTTTTCCTTTTTGGATTAAATCTGATTCACTTTCCCAATGTTGAAATAATTTATAAAACATTTTTAGGCTAGAGAACCTGAAGCAAAGACCATTGTTGGAAAAATGGAGAAAGAAAAAGAGAGAGAGACATCCTTAGGGGAAAGTTAAGGGCTCTATCTTACCTTCTAATATACAGTATGCGTTATTACATATTTTGGAAAAATCAGTGTCAGGCATGTGTTTGCAAGTTTTAGTAGGTGATTGTTCAAGTTATTATGGAGCGCTTTACACCAACTGCTCAGAGAACAAAATAGCATCCTGAGTTGTGGAATTGATTTGCAAACTCCTAATGCCTGAGATGATCTGCTTTCAGTATTCTCTTACTTAATTTAGCATGAAGTATTACCTGAGAAATCTCAGTGCTTAAAAAATTCAAAGATAGCTTAATGCTCATCTAATGCCTAAAAAAATAGTTATCTCTGGTTGAGGCCAGTGTTATGGGATGGTGTGAAAGAGGCAGGCATGGTATGAAATATTTCATGATTCTTCATTGAATGCATTGTCAATGTTAACTCTTTTCCTTTCTATTTTCCTTCCTTAACATCATTTTAGAGAGGGTGTGGAGAAAAGGGAAGCCTCTTCCACACAGAAAAGGGAACGTAAATTGGTGCAACCACTGTGGAGAACAGTACGGAGTTTCCTTAAAAAATTAAAAAGAGAGTTACCATAGGATCCATCAATCCCACTCCTGGGCATATATCCGGAAAATACAAAAACTCTAATTAGAAAAGATACATGCAACCCAATGTCCATAACAGCACTATTTACAATAGCCAAGACATGGACACAACCTAAGTGTCCATCGACAGAGGAATGGATAAAGAAGATGTGCTATATATATGAATATTACTCAGCCATAAAAAGAATGAAATAATGCCATTTGCAGCAACATGGATGGATATAGAGATTATCATACTAAATGAAGTAAATCAGACAAAAAGACAAACATCATATGATATCACTTATACGTGGAATCTAAAAAAATTATACAAATGGATTTATTTACAAAACAGAAACAGACTCAAAGACATAGAAAACAATCTTACAGTTACCAAAGGGGAAGGAGAGGAAGGGATAAATTAGGAGTTTGGGATTAACAGATATACACTATTATATATAAAATAGATAAAAAACAAGGAACTACTGCATAGTACAGGGAACTATATTCAATACCTTGTAATAACCTATAATGGAAAAAGAATCTGAAAAAGAATACACACACACACACACACACACACACACAAACACAACTGAGCCATTTTGCTGAACACCTGAAACTAACACAACATTTTAAATCAACTATACTTCAGTAAAAAAATTTAAAAAATAATTTTAGAGCAAATGTTGCTAAAAATATCAAGAAATGTTAGAGTTTCTATAAAGTCACTGAAACATAATGTAAAATCACAAATGGTGTTAGTAAAGTTACTGTTTTCCTATAGGGTCGAAATGCATTTTTGTGCCTGTGTTAATTTAGCACACAAATACATACATTCTCTTCTGGGCTTCAGTGAAGTTTTTGTGCTTCTACATATAGGTGAAAAGTCCATGTAATCTCATAAAACAAAGCGAAGCAAAACAATCAAACAAAAAACAAAAGTTGGAGATTCGGAAGATTAGGAAATGCTGTAGTATAAATGCTCTGTCTGCTGCCTTTAACCCTCAATCTTTGTTCTTACTTGGAGTGGCTTATCTCCCCCCACTGGATTAGAAAAAGCAGCGTACTACTCACCGCTTTCTTAAGTACTGCTTGACTGTCTGAATTTCTTTGAGAAATAACCTTGGAAACACAGAAACTTTCCAATGCAAACTTCTATGACAGCTGGTTAGTCCATGGCATATGGTTGTTAGACCTAAAAAACCACCCTTGATGGTGCTGTTTGTGACATGATTTTTGTGGACAGGAGAGGAGAAAGCACGGTAGGGCCATTTGGTCACAGGTGGATGGCTTTTAGCCTTACTAATACTGCTTGTGGATCTCAGTTGGTGTGCTGGGTTTTATTTATCTTACAAAAGAAATTATTTTCCAGATCTAAAAAGACTAAGAAAAAGTTGAGCATTAAAGTGCCAAAGGAAAAAGCATTAGCTTCCCATGGTACTTAAAAACAGCAACAACAACAAAACACCTCCTGTTATAAAAAGGTAAGTTTTCAGAGTTTCCCCCTCACCATGAGTTCTGAGTCCCTGGGCGTCAGAGTAAGAGCCTTACTCTTCACCGTATGCCCTTTTACACCTTTTGAATTTTGTGTCATCTGCATGCATTACCTAACAAAAATGTTAATATGAAATTTGAAAGGAAGGTTTCCAACAGGACGACTCTAGTGAGTAAGATTTGGAGCAGTGTATTAATGTATTTATTTTTGTCCACACTAATGGCTTTTACTGAGTCAACTCAATTCAATGTGACAAACAACTACGATGTGCAAAGCTCTGAGGGAGGCCAGGAAGGGTTGACAAAGAACCTGCCATCAAGGAGCTTAATATCTTAGTCTACTTTAACAGCAGCTATTCCAAAAGTTCAAAGCCTCCCTTTGTTTGGACAAGGGTCTAACCTGGTGTCTGTTGTCCAACACTGCTAGCTGGAAACAGCATATAACAAAGTGGTTATATGCTGGGGAAGTGGTTAAACACGGGGGTTATAAGTGGGGGACTTTCTGTTCTTCCATCCATTCACTCATCAGCAGAATACCTGCTACTGAGGGCCCCGTGCAGGTGACCAATGACAAGCACGCAGTTCCTGCCCTCAAGGCCTTACCACCTGGAGATAGATTCAGTTCTGAACTTCCTGGGTCTCCTGATGTCTGAGAGAGTATTTGGGCTACTGTATTAAAAAAAAATGTGGTCTAGGAGATTTTGTTTGTTAGGACAACACTAATTCAGCAACATTTAATATTCCTAAAGGTTTAGTATAATGCATAAATAGGAATCTTTCAAATATGTATGGTATCTTTTAGACAAATCATTCCTTCATGCAGGGAGAAGTCATTTATGGGATAAATACACAGAACACAAATAGGATAACTGAGCAGCTTTAATTCTACACATAGCTCAGATGGAGGGTTCCCACTTTTTTCCCAAGGTAGGTGGTGGATGATGCAACGTGATTTATTAATAAAGTCTGTTGCCTGAAAGTAGGTAGCAGAAAGATTTCCATCACTTGCAATGAAGAAACATGAAATCTCGAATTCCTACAAAACTAAGGAGGAATTTTAAATGCCGCAGCAAATTAGCATCAAGAAAAAAAAAAGGCTTATATAGAGAAATATTTGATTAGAAAAGCAAAATTAATAGAAGTAGAAGACATTCTCTTGCATGGGAGACAGTATTTAGAGTTCTGATTTATTTGTGTGAGAAAGATATCTTTTTCCTTTTTAATATTGGTAAGAAAAAAGATAGCCCGTAAGGCTGGTAAATAATTCAGTTCAAAGCATCTCTTAGGTTCTAATAGTTTACTTACTTTTTTTCACCATGTCTTCGCCTTTAGAAAGGAAATCACATATGAAAATTAAAAAGTCCCTGTGTTTATATGTTTACATTGTTAATGTAATATATACATTATTGCCATAATACTTACATTATTAATATCACTTGTAGGGGGTAGTTTTGCAAATCAGAATATTTTCTCATTGATTTTACTGTAAAACTTATCATCGAAATGATATCTGCTGCTTGCTTAGCTGCAGACTAAAATAAAGTCGTAATTCCAGTCTGCAAAGACCTTGCAGGTTAGGCCGTACATGGCAGGATAGACAAATTGAATTTTAAAAGATTTAATCTTCACTGCCTTTTTCTTTTTGTAGTGATTCTTTTCCAAAAGCTAATAGAAAGATTTGGAGCTTGAATTGTTTTATGTTGTATATTTGTCTTTGTTTTTTATAAATTTAATAGTCTGTGAGTTCATCCTCAAACACTAAACCACTACATAGTAGAGATGAAATCTGATTTGAACAATTCAGCTTTGTATTGCCAATGATGTTATCCGAGAGCTACAAGAAGAATTTCTCTAAATGGTCGTATAAATCTCACAAATGTGAAGCTGTGCTCCGATTTATAGTCCAAGTAATGGGAAGCCTTGTTTGAGTGAAGGGGCTGTTGTGATGCTGGGTTGATATTAGATCATTGACACTTAACCCAGTGACTCTTCGGCCTAAAGGAACTCCTTGATGGAAATGCACTTGGTGTTTTCAGCTTACTTGGCTTCTGACCCAAATTCATATCACCACCAAGTCCATAATTAGATAAGAAACAAGCAAATTCACGGGAAACACAGGGATGACAGAAAAAAGAACAAGAAAGAACTGCAAAGACCATCATTTAAGGAAACAAAATTCCTATTAGTAGTGAAAAGATACTCTCCTAATTGTTCACCCTGCCCTCCCTGCTCAGCTGGGTGCCCAGCAATATGGTACCTAGAACAGTGTGTCTAGGCCCCTTGCTTGATAATTGCTGTTTCCAACTGGTGTATATAGTCAGTTTCACAAACAGGACTTCCTGGGGAAATGCCAATGCCAAGACCCTGGATTTGTGTTGTTCATACTTGTTGCCCTTCTTACAAGCAAGCTACAGCAGATTTTCACAATCTTTTATTGGTTCTACTTCCCTCAAAGATGCTCTAGAGCCTAGCTTCTCAAACTTTACTGGGCATACAAATCACCTGGTGATCTTGTGAAATGCTCGTTCCGGTTTAGCAGAATGGGTCAGTATTTCTAACAAGGTCTGGGTGAGTGTGTATGACTAACCAGCTCCCGGGTGATGTTGACCCTACTGGTCGGTGGACCATGCTGGCATTTCAGGGCTTGACTGGAAGTTCTTAAAGTGTGGGCCCCATACCAGCAGCATCAGAATTACCTGGTAATTTGTTAGAAATACCGATTCTCCTCCTCTATCCTAGACCTACAGAATCAGGAACTCTGGGAGCAGGGCTCCTGTGTTTTAACAAATTCATCCAGGTGATTCGGATGCATCCAGAAGTTTGAGAACCAGTGCTCTAAACCGATGGGTTTGAACCACACCTGTATATTATAGTGAGCTGGAGCCTAAAAAAATACCAAGGCTTGGGCCTTCTTCCAAGTTAGGAACATAAGACAGCATTATTATTATTATTATCATCATCATCATCTCCATCTTACAAATGAGGAAAAGAAGGGGCGGTAAAGTACTCATTCAGCCTTGCAGTTAATGAGTGGTGGGGCTTGGAATGAATTTAAGACTTGTCATCCCAGAGTTCTTGTTCTTTCAGCTCCCCTACTCTGACTGCTGAGGGCATTTACAGGATGGAATCCAAAAGCAGAGACTGGTATCGTTTGTACTGTTCTGCCTACTGTCTGGGCAGAAAAGCCCATCAATCTAGCTTCTTTCAAAAGAGCTCTATTCTGTGAGGTTCTTTACATTGCTTGGCATTTCTCCCAATCAGTCACCAAGTATACACTTAATTTCTTTTTAAAAGCTACCTGGTTTTGTTTTTTGTTCGTGCGTATGCCTTTTTGTTAAGTGGGTGAGGGATGTGTAATCTATCTCATGCATAATTTGTTTAAGGCAAGTCATTAAAAATGCACTGAAGTTTAATATGCTGTATATGTTCCCGCTAGAGTTCTTTTCCCCATGTAAATGATTTTGAAAGTTTTAAAAATAGTTTTTAATGTTTTATTGCGTGCCATTGTTGCAATACCTCATTTTAAAGCTCTAAAATTAACATGTCTTTCCTATCAATTTTATCTTCTATTTGCCTGTTATTGATTTTTTTTTTACCCTCCGCGTGTCTAATGGAAGCAGAGCTAATGGGTCTTTGCTTTGTTTATTCCTTTGCTTAGGCAGCAGCATTGTTTTGATGTGGTCAGCATAGCTCTAGGAATAGGGCTTTGAGCTGCAGTAAAAGTTTACCAACCCACTCTATTTTATTTGTGTAGTTGCTAAAAGAATCCTCTCTGTTGCCCCTCTTACCCTGTCACTGTTCCTTTTTGTTTCATTTAGTTGTGTTTTGGTGAGGCAGCCTCGTTTTCCTTCAAGGATATCCTTGTAAGTGATCATCACAAAACATATATAACCTCCTAGAGTGACTAGGAAGATCAAACTAACTGCCACCAGAGAGTGGCTTCACCTTGATTCATGAGGCAATCACGACTTCTTACTAATCTGCTACCACCAGCACTGGCTCTTTAACCAGGGAGAATCCTTGAGGGGGGTGGAGTGTCAGGATGCTGATTGCCATATTTTATCTTCCAACCCACAAAGAGTACGGAACAAGCACACCTTTCATTTATTCCTTAATACATGTAAGATGTATTTATTGAGGTTTCTTTTTGAGGGGTAGGGAAATGCCAAGTTCAAAAACGTGAACATGGTCCAAATCATCAGCAGAGGATTGTGTCTTTTGTCAAATTTCAATTATCTGTGATAATAAGCATCAAATAAAGAATTAAGGAAAAGTAGATATGTAGAATAAAAGGCAAAAAGGAGTGGACCTTCCTCTGACAAATGAACTACATTATCATTTGTTATGGAGTCCAACTATCTAGTCTAGTATGGATGAATTAAACCTTAAGATAATCACGAAATTTTACATATTCAATACTATTTAATCTCTTTGCCCACCAGATCTTTTTACCAGACTCACTGGCAAAGCAGCAGATCTGGCCCCTGACGCAAATGTTAATGAGCAGTGGAACGGCCCAAAGGCAGGAAGCAGGAGAGAAGAAAGGGGCCTTGATAAGCCACTAGTGGATAATCATTCTCTAGATAATTAAACGCTGACGCTATGCAAGGGCTACAACTCAAAATACTGATAGGACAAAAAATATATCTTTTCACTTGTGGTATTCTCTTCTGAACTTTCCAGAAATTTCGCTTGTGGCTTTCTCTTCTGAACGTTCCAGAAATGGTCAGTATGAGGCCCTTTTATCAAGTGCTTTGTGACTAACGAGCACCAGCGTCTAGCTGTTCTTACACGCCTGAGCCAGTAGGGGCGCCCGCGGCCCAGAGCAGGGGAGTGAACTTGGACTTCATCTCTCTGCCTGATTTGTTGCGCAGCTTTAAACAAGTCACCTTATCACCAGCTCTCCATTTTCTTATCTGTTTAGGCAGGATTATGTTGGCTGCTCACCCAACAAATATATTTTAAAGATTAATGGAAGAGTGCTTGCGTAGTAACTTGGAGTTCCTTGTGTCAAAGCGTTACACCCTTCCTGTTGTACCACTAAAATTAATAAATATTGAACATATATTTATGTAAACACAGAACACCACAAACCCAAAGGCTGTATTTTAAAAACCTAAGCATTTGGTTTCAATAGAAGTAAGGAACAGGGAAGGTTAAGCATAGCTTCTGGCCAGTCTTTTCCCTTGGAAGTCTATTGCTTGTGCAACGTATCTTGAGGATTTTTCCCAAAGAAGTTGATTAGACTTTTAAAATGTTCCTTGTACTCCTTTTCCTCCATCCAACCCATCACCCTTGTTCCTAACCGTTCAGAAATGAAAGGAGCTGCCTTTGCCCATCAACTGTTTTAGGTCTGTGGGCAGCTACTCTTTTTTTTTTTTAACTAAGAACATTTAAGAAAATTGAGGTATAGTTGATTTACAATATTATAGTAGTTTCAGGTGTACAACATAATGGCAGCTACTCTTTTGTGTGATTTCAGTAATCAATGATGAGGGAGGAGAGTGACCTTAATTTGGCTCCTGAAGATCTATAAGGAATTAAATACAGTAAATAAAAGGCTAAGAGAAATATTATTAAATGGTTGTGATCATGAATGACTAGTGTGTATTAGGGCTAAAATATAATTTAACCCTGCTAGTGGCTTTTCAAAATTCTTTAAATATAAGATATATAACTACTCATCATATTACAAGTTAGTAAGTATATATATGGGGACTACGTAATGTTAGCAACATTACTGGGTGCTGGATAAGATGCAAAATGGATAAAAGGCATATCTTCAGAAGGAATATAGTCTCGTTGAATAGATGAAACTACATGAAATTTAGAAAATTCTAAAATTAATGCACTGATTTTTTTTTTAGTAATTGAAATCTCAACTAAAAACCATGGAAAAGGAGATTTAAGGTCAAAAGATATATAATGGGTAAATCTTTGCTAATTAATGCTTGCCTTCTCATACTTAAAGTATTTTTAAGCCATATTTATGCCAAATGTTGTATAAACCTCACTAATTAGACATACATGCTGCAAATCAGACCATATTAGCACTAAGGTGCAACTAGCACAGAAAGAGAATGGGACATGTATTTAAAAGTTCTTCATAATTTGAAAGAGCCTTTTAGCTCAGGAAATGAGGACTATAACATCTGGTTAAAGCTAAAAGAGAATTTTAATTGTTCAAGCTGGACAATAGCCAAAACCCTGGCGTTAGCACACCTGGATAATATCCATATAATGTTTCTAGAGAAATATATTCTGGTAAGGAAGCAAATAATGCAATTTTTAAAGATAAATGAGGGGAATGGAGAAATTTTAGGAAACAAATCTATAGAATGATGTTGTATAATACTCACGTTTGAAGCTTTAGAAGACAAACCAGGTTATGCATAGAAAATAAGAAGCACCATGAAATCTGTGTTGTTGTTGTCTTTTTCTTTAAATGTCTTTAAAGTACTATTTACACAAACAGACTAAGGAGGTTTAATGCTCCAGTTTTCTTCACATATGACATATAGTTGCCATTTAGTGAGGTAGATTTAGGTTTACCTTTCATTTCTATTTTGATAAATATTTCAATTCCCCTAAAATCCAGTGAGAGTGCATTATGTTTGAGTGCATCACAGTTAGTGAAGACAGAAGAGAAAAGAGGAAATTTCAAGCTTTAGATTAGAAGTAAGAAAAATGAAAATCCTTAGAAAATGTGTTTAGTAACCCTTTGGTACTCTTGTTGCTCAGCCAGCCCAAAAAGAAAAAAAAAAAAGGACAACATATTTAAAAATAAGTTACTGAGTGATTGAGTTAAAAATGATAACTTTCACAGTACAATGACTGCACAAATGGATTTCATACTGTTGTATGGTGCAACATTGCTAATGGTATGGAGACTATGTGTAGAAGTTGTTTTAAGACTTATTGATAAGACCGTCTCTGGTTCTGTTGCCTGATTCTCATCAGTATGTACAATGATCAGTTCAAACTGAATGCCTTGGCTTCAGACTGGAAATTTGGGGACAGAACCAAAATTTTAGTATACAGCTGTGAATTGTAAAGGAAGACGGATACTAGGAACTGTAAACCAAACACCACAGTTGCCACCACTGAAATGATAGTGTTAATTAAGGGAGGTGTGACACAGCCCTAATTATAGGCACTAACTTGCCCATTAGTATAGGATGCCCAAGCAGTAGAGTTATTGATGCAATAGAGATTGGGTTTTAGAGAGCTAGTATGAAACTTGAGGTTTCTAAATATAAGTTAAAAGCAATGTCTTATGGGTCAGGTAATTCTAGGTACTAGATATAATCAGTTCAATCTCAACTAAAATATTGGAATAAATATAAAGAGGAAAATTACTAATCAACCGCTAGATAATAGCAGAATGATAAGCCATAAGCATTTAAAAAAGAATAAATAATGATAAGAAAATTTGATTACTTTTTTGACAGAATTCTGTGAGATTAAGTCAATGAAATTCCTATATTATACTTTGATTTTGGTTTTACAGATCATGAAATTATATTTGCAAATTTTATGCAAATTTACTAAGAGATTAATGTTGTCATGTTCTATAGACTTAGGACAAAGAAAATCCTGATAACACCATTGGTTAAAAAAATGTATAAAAAGATTCCAAGGTCATGAATGCTGTGTCTAGAAGAGCTGAATAGTTTCATTCTCTCTTTTTAATTTTTTTTTCATTCTCTTTTTATAGCCACATTTCTCACCTTTTTTTGGATGCACAGATCCTGTAAATGTTTGTGGTTGGTCACAAGAATGAGCCAGAGAAGACAGCACACCTACTGACAAAGGTGTATATGGTATCATCATTCTATCATTCATTCTTTTCAATGAGTAATTTTTTGAGCACTTACCATATTGCCCAGACACTCTTTGAAGTACATGGGCTATATCAGTGAACAAAACAGATGAAATCCTTTCCTTGGTGGAGTTTTTGTTATGGTGGCTAGAGGCCAAAAATAAACAAGATAAATATGCAAATTATGTAGTGTGTTAGAAGGTGTTAGAAGGCGATCCATGCTATAGAAAAAAAGTAGAAAAGTGTATTGGCTTTGTTGGGGAGGAGTTCAATTTTAAGTAGAGTGGTCAGCGTATTTCCAATTGGGAAGAGGATCTTTGAACAAGGACTTGATGCCACGAGTGAATTAGCCACATGAGGGAGAAAAGTGTTCCAGGTATGGGAACAGATAACACAGAGGACCTAAGGACAGAATGTGAATCTGGATGAGGCCAGAGAGTTAACAAGGGGCCCAATCATGTTGCCTTTTTGGCCGTTGTTAGCACATTAGCTTTTACTCTGAGTGACGGGGAGTCATTGGATAAACTTAAATAGAGGAGTGAAATGATCTTACTTATTATTTGACTACATCATTAGGGCAATTGCTGAAAATAGACTCTAAGTGGACAAAGATAGGAGCAGCATGACCTCTAAGAGGCTCTTATTACTATACGGGGTTAACTTTATAGAATATAATTATTTTAGGAACCGCAGCTTTGAATTTTATAGCCTAAATTCCATGAATACAAATATTTTTATATCAATATATATTTAAAAGGAAATTATTTCCAAGAGTCATCTAGTGAAACAATATTTGATCCTCAAAATTTCAAGACCATAAATCAAATACATAATTTAATTAGTGTAATGATTTATGTGTGCAATATTTTACAGCTTTCCATATTCCTTCACAAGGCAGGAACTTATTTAAACCATGTAAAGACCCTGTGAGGTTGGAGAGATGATTATCCTCATCTCATCTAAGGTAAAGATACTTTATCAGACTAGTTAGTGGCAGAACCAGGATGGGAATCCAAGTGTTCTTACTCCAAGCCCAAAGCTCTTTCCACTGTATCATTTTGCTTCAGACAAGTCTGAAATTTGTTATAATAGGACATGACCTACATTAAAATTACTGTTAATGACTTCCAAATGAAGGAAATTTTCAGAAGGTATTAAATTGGAGGGGAAGAAGTAGTGTACAGGCAATTAATGAGAAAGAAATAATAAAAATCAATCCTGATAACTTTGGTACTTTATTTCCTGACCTCTTACTTTCACTTAAAAGTCATTTATTCAACTACTACTAGAAATTGGAGCTCACTCAAGGTCAAAAGTTATGGTGGTATGGCTACTAGCCAAAGCTAGCTTTCTGTCAAAATTATCTTTAAAAGAGGTTAGGCTGAAGGTGTCTTCTAGGTCAAATATAAAGGTATTGCAAAAACCCTGGGTCATACACACCTCTTAAAAAATTAAATGATGTGAGATTGTCAAAAATTAGTAAGATCTGTGGAACTCCATTTAAGAAGTTATACTACCATAGATCATGATGCTCGCCAGGTTTTTAAGCTTTAAAACTTGTTCCAGATCAAGTTGAAAAACAGTCCAGTTGTTACTTTAAATTTCATTAAAACAGCTGTCCCTTCCCTACCCTATTTGCATCTCAAAACCTCTGAGCAACCCCTCCTATACTTGCTGAACACAAGATATTTCATGATATATGATTTCAAACTCCTTAACAGTTTGACCTGGAGTAGAGGTTTGAACTTTGCCCTACATCTCAGGGATTCCACCACTATCATGCAACACTGAACAGTCTTAGAGACCACACTTTCCAGGTTGACCAGTAGGCCCACTTGGATGGGTCCCACTGTGATTCCAGAGAATTCATTGTTTCTCCGTGTTTCCTCTACTTGAGAAGGAAGAACAGTGTCAGGAAGAAAGTTAGAACAGCTGGGATACTAAAATAGCAGAGTCTCTCTGTAAATAAAATGGACTAATCAACCTAGATTGAGTGTAAAATAATTTTTATAGAGCTCCTGCAATCTGTCTGGCACTGGGTTGGATGCTTTCACATTTATTATTTTGTTTATTTTCCTTCAATCCTGTGAGGGGAATGTAAAATATATTTATATTTTATTGATATATAAATTGAGTCTCAGAGAATTTAAGTAACTTCTCTATGAAAAAATATTCCCACTAAAGATTGTTTGACTCCAAATCTCACAGAGCAGATTTTTTTGCCATACTGATGCAAAGTTAATCTAACCCCAGATCTTATACATAATCCTCTGAGCCCCACTTGCTATTATATCTTTCACATTGAATAGAGATGTGAATGCCTTTGGGTGCCTGGAGATGCCATGTCCACACATACTGTGGTTATAGATTAAATTCATTCACTCATTGAGCAAATATCTATTGGATTGAGGACAGCTCAGTCAATATAAATTGTGGTGAAAACTGAAGTTAATTAGCTGAGATAGATGTGTATCCCAGAGCCAAGTGTTATTCAATGACACCTGCCTTATACAAGTGTTCTTTGTACAAAACCCAAGACTCCACTTGCCATGAAGAGTGATGACATAGCTAAAAGGCAGAATCCAAGTTCGGAGAAACTCTTTTTTCAGTTTCTAGTTTGGTTAAATATAATTACTAAAATGCAATATTATTAAAACAGAAATAAAGCCATAAGAGAAAGTAAAAAGATTATGATATATTCATCCAAGTAAAATATTGATGACTTCTGAAAGGAACACTGACAGACTATAGGTAAAATCTGATTAGAAAATTAATGTCAGATACATTAGCCAGAGATGATCTCTCCATACTGATTTAAATTACAGTCTCTCCTAAGTGTCAGTGTTCTTTCAGCCATACCGACCTGGATTCAGAGCAATACCTGACATTTGGCTTCGTCCTCCTCCTCATTGTCCTCGGGAACCTATTTGTCTTTCCTTCCCTAAAGTCCAAAAGTTTGTTCCCTCAAGATCATTATACTTTTTTCAACTTAAAAAGGAAAAACCTTAATTTTTCCACACTAATTAAAATCATATACCCTAATATGTGTCATTTACGTTATTTTGGAAATACACTATCACTTCTTGACATCAGTCACTAAGATGTATCTAGCAGTATGTAAGACTCTACCTTGTAGAAGTTACACAAGTGAATTTATGGGAAATATTACAAGATAAAACCTTCCCAATTTCATTTTCCCCTCTTTTTCTTAATATTTGGGGTTAATTTCATGAAGGAAAGAAATTACACTTGCCCACAAATTGTCAGATGGATGTAGCCTTTCTTAGGTTTGCATGTTAAAATTTGAAAGCATAATGAGAAAAAAATTGAGATGGGACCAAATGATCTTATGCCTCTCTCCCTCCCTTGTCTCCCCTTCCTCTGTTCTTTTTCTTCCCCTTCATCTCTCTCCCCTTTGTTCTTCTATTTATTAACCTCCTACATGAAAAAGGCAATAACGTGAATAGATAAGGTAGAATAAATAGGTATGGCCCCCTAACACCACAATGTAAAAAAGACATCAACACTGATAAATAGATATGTGGTGATACACATGGGTACCCAGCAATGGTCTGAAACAACTGTGTACTATTTCATGAGAAATACGCACTGCTCGTGAGTCTAAATAAAGGTGTTTTAACTAAATACAATCCAGTGTTTATCATGGTTCTTTCCATTCATTTCCTTTGCATAACAAATTACATCCTTTGTTATTCAAATATTCAAAATATTCTGAGAATCAGTTTCTACATATGTGAAATATTGGCATTGGACAGGTGGTATCTAAAGCTTTTTTCAAGGACCTACTGTATAGCACAGGCAACTGTACTAAATATTTTGTAACAACCTATAAGGGAAAAGAATCTGAAAAATAATATATAGAATATATATATGTATAAATATGTGTATAACTGAATCACTTTGCTGTACACCTGAAACTAACACAACATTGTAAATCAACTATACTTCAATTAAAAAAAATAAAATTCTTTTCAGATCTAAAATACTGTGACAATGAAACATCTCATGAAACATCTGGTGTCCATACATGCTGCTTTTTTTTTTTTGCATTATGCATCCATGTTTCTACTCTCATAAGAATTACCTTTACCCCCAAATCTTAGGGTGTTTTTCAATTTCTGTTTCCTTGGGAATGACAAGGCATGGAATCTCCCAGCTTTAGGTCTTCCAAATTTCAGAGAAGATACACAGAATGCCTAATTTCTGGTCATATTTAATAATATAGAGCCTGAACTCTACTATTAGAGAATCACTGCCACATTTCTCCCCACTGAAGATCATTCACGGAGAGGTGTGAATTTGGCTTGAAAGATAGGGCAACTTGATCTGATTTTAGCTCCAGGATGGTTTAGGGGCATCTTGCATTAACCCAGTGGGAAATAGAACAAAGAAACAAGTTTACAACTGAGGAGAAGGATGCCTCAAAAGAGATATATAAGAGACAGAGTTTTATTTAGTTTTCCTTCTATACTATAATATGTTTGATAAATCCTTTAAACTTTTAAGCAAATAGCATATAGCGTGGATGATAAAAATCTAACCTTGCCTGTTTCAGCAAAGATTCAAGATACTTTACAAAGATTTCAGATTCAGCAAAACACAAAAGGCATTTCAATAAGCATTTTCTCTTAATTGTTAAGCACATGTACCCACAAAATTACATTTATTTTTTGATCATTTAGGCTAATTTATCAAAATTCACTTAATGGGACAACTTTAAAATCTAAGAAGCCCTGTGAGTTCATTTTCCCAATACAAATAAAATATATTCACTTTGAAACTGGAACACGATATTTTCCCGAGAAATTAATTCTACATTTAGAAGGTTCTGCAGAAAACGAACTATGGTTTTAATAAGGGTCCTGAAATTCACTGACATGTGAATGTCCCCATATTAGAGTACAGCTTACATTCATTAGGTGTGTGACTGAATTTCCTGTTTAATTTTAGGTTAATGAAATAAATACTTTAATATAGCTCTCTATTTTTTTCTAATCCTGATATTTTATGAATGAACAGGGCACCAATCCAAGTTCTGGGCCTCTCACACAGGGTCAGAAGGCTGGAATTACTTAGCAGACTGTTCATCCCACTTTGAGGACAAAGGAAGTTGCACAAAATGTTTTGGTAGTAACAGAAATACAATGAAGAAGTCTTGTAAGACAAACCAGGGTTTTCTCTGCTGAAGGGACAATTCACCGTAAAACCCAAGAGGAGGCTATCAAATGGGTGCAGTGATCTCTTCTGGGGACTTGAGAATGAGTGGCCTCCCTAAGTTATGAGGACAAAGTGAAATGACACCTTTGCAGTTTCCAACAGCTCAGAAGACTCCACTTTGACATTTCATTTTACCTTGGCCAACAACTGCAATGAAAAATAGCCCAGGCACATTATAGGATATGCCCTTATGCATGATATTTTGTATCAGATATATCAGTCACATTGCAAAGGACTTAGATCAACTTAAAAAAAATAAAACCCAATAGAATGATTACAGCCACTGCCTAGAATGACAAGTATTATCAACAAAAATTAATCAGGCGCATCTTTTAGTGAACTCAATTAATAATGTGCAACAACAGGGTCTCTTTTCTTAAGATGAAAATTAATTAGTGGAGGGAAGGTCACTTGGAGATGCTGACATCACTCATCAGAATGCTCTGGCAGCTCTAATTATTTGTCTTCCAGGCTTGGGTGATCAGAAATTATTGCAATACCTGAGCAACATTTTGAAAAAGCTTTGTGCATGGCTCTTTTAATTAGACCTGCTATTTGATTAATGCAGTGGAAGCGTTTAGATCAGCCTCTTATCATTGAGTGACTTAGAAGTTTTAGGGAATTATACTGTGTGAGACAGGGTCACTGAAGAGGTTTGGAATCTATATATTTTTATTATTAACAGAGTTATAATGTTAAATTAGATTTATCTTTCTCTTTTAAGCACTCCGTTCATTGCCAAGCCAGATAAGGTATGGGATAGAATTTTATGAATTCATATTTCAAGAATTTTTTTTTCTTATTTTGCCTCTCAACTAAAATAACCATGCTTGGAGTTTTAGAATTGAACAACTTAATTTGCAAATCTTTAAGGACTTCACCTTAAATGAAGTAGGATGTAGGACAACATCTCAAAAGATGAATATAATCGTTATGTCAAAACTCAACATTAAGAAAATTCAGTTAGGGTCTTTTGTGTACAGATGTTGCAAGCTCATGATGTGAATATAGAGACAAACTATCTTGGGAAAATAGACCAGGAAAAAATATCGTAACATAGTCAACGTTGATATGAATGTACTTATTTCATGAGTTGAATAATTGCATTTCTAAATTTTGGAGGTTTAAAAAATACGTGATAAAACTTGGCTATATTAACTATGTAATTGTTTAATATTTGGGGGGATTTAATGCAATTTACATGGTATTCTTAACAATGGTAACTTTAAGCTGATGTTCACATAGTGTATTAAATGTCAGCTATGGTTTTGGCTACAGGTTTCTTCAAAGACCACAGGATGAAGTGGAATTAGGGTAAATTTTATAATAACATTTTTATCTGCAAGGGGACATATTCGAATCTTTAAAACTACAAAGTAGCAAATGTTCACAAGGGGCTGGCAGGGATATACTTTCTGGACAAAAGAGGAATAAGTAGCTAATAGACCCCAAATTTGGGCCTTTCAATTTTGCTGCCCACTTACTCAGTGACCTAATAGTATGGGTATATATACATGCACATCTATTTTCAAGAATATAGCTTATTTTATGTACTATTTTTGATCCAATTAGAGAAGCAGCATGGGGTAGTAAAAGGCACTTGGCTTTAGATCAAAGAAACCTGGGGTGAAATCTTGACTTTGCTGTTTAACATCTGTATGATCATGGGTGAGTTGCTCAACCTCTCTGAAACTCAGTATCTTCACCTGTAAATGGAAAACATAGCCCTAATCTCATGGGCAGTTAGGAAAATTAAATGAGATAATGTATGTGGAAATGCTTACTATAGTGATCAAAATATTGCAGGAGTTCAATACATGTTAATTCCATTCACAATCTTGGGCACTGACGTTTTGATGTCCTTCAGTTATTTGTAAAAGGGTCTACCTGGTTTGCATGATTTTCAGTTTAATAGATCAACCTGATGGACTCTATTCAAAAACAGTAACTACACCCTTAAAATCAACAACTTGAGGATATTTATATACCTTAAATATATAGCTTATATAATCCAGTTAATGATCTATACTGGAATTGTCTGGGATGTAGAAATAATGAAAAATAAAGTAACTTGTCCTATACTCACTGGTAAAACATTTTGGATACTTATTTCTACTGATGAATTATACATGCAAAGGCCAAATGAGGCACACTGATTTATTTTCCCTCTTTTATGCCTTGATTTTCAGGCTGTGTGCAAAGCAGTGTATATTTTTTTCTGTCCTGCACTCCCACTGACTATATAATTCTCCTGGGGCTCTTCAAGTGGAGGAGACACGCAGCTCTGCTCACGGATGGCAGGTTGGCCTGTAAAGCCAAGGTAGTGAGCGGGCATTTGGGAGAAAACATTTTAAAATTAGTGTCAGATGTGGAATTGTTATGCGGAAGTACAACATCTCCACTCAGATGTCAATTGCATTCACACTTCTATTATACCTCTCAAAACCCCACCATTTAAAAATCTATGAAAACACATCTTAAAAACTTCAAATTACAACTACTGTGTAGACATGTAAAATATTGACCCTAGATAACTTAAAAAAATCTAACAAATATTAATATAGCATTTACTCTGTGCCAGGCATTATTCTAGGTCCTTAATGAGAAAGAAAACCCAAAATTAGGAACAGCATGCTGTTTCCAGAAGACAACAGAGAGCAAGAAATAAGAAAAAAAATGCCTTAAAGACATATGTTTGACAACCTTACATACCAATCGGTATTATGCTGTGTCACCTGCCCCGCAATGATGCGAAACGTCGAATCGTTAGTTGTCATCGAGAGGAAGGTTTTCTGTTGTCACCCCCGTTCAGATTTTCTGGTTAGAGGACCACTTCCACTGGGAAAAGGTGATGTGTTATTGGCTGACTCCAGCCTGTGCTGATGTTCTTGTGTACATTTGTAGAGTCCCCAGAGATATGGGGACTCTCTCTAGCATTTTTCTTCTTCTGTTCCCACTCACTTCCAGATCTAGGGGATGGGCTGTGCTCTGCTCCTCTGTGCCCGTAGCACAAGGTGGAGAAGCCAGGGCCACAAGACTTGGAGTCTGGAGAAGTGGCTTAATGTCCTCCTCCTATCACTAATCCACATCTTTAAGCTCTTTAAGGTCATATTTAGCTCTGTAATACTAGGGATATGTGTCTATTAGATTGGGAGTTTATCAACATCAGCAACTATGTCTAATTCATGTTTGCATCTCTAGTGATAAAGCAAGAAGGGTGGGAGATAAAATTTCCCACCCGGGGCAAAGCTTCCTTCCACCTTTCCTCACCCTGCTTACTTGATGTAGCTCTATCTTCCTATTCAAAGGGCAGATAATTCCCTGTATTATGACAACCAGTACATTTTATTGCTAGAGAAATTAATACAAAGAGATCATCAGCCTATGGTACCATGACCAACACCCCATTTCAATGCAGATTGAAACTCCTTTTCAACATTCTTTTAAGTAATTTTCCAAAAATACAACCACCAGTTCTTAAAAGTGGGGAACATATTTTGTTAGCCAGCATTTCAGTCATTTTATTATAGAAATCACTTCAGATCCTTGCCAATTCTATGAAATTTGATTAGCTCCTGAGAGTATGAATTGAAGGTTCTTACTAAGCATTGTCAAAGGGAGAAAAGTTGGAAAAGTATTGCATATAAAAGAAGCAAAATATCACTGAAAAGATAATACACTTATAAGGCTCTAAAGTGAGAATTTTCAGAGTACTGTTTTAGGGACATTCATGTCGATTGGTTATTCAATGCTGCAAACCCTGGCTGGCTATGGGAATTTAGACAAGCTGCTTCACCCCCAGTGTCAGGTACCTTATCTATAAACTGAGCATGTGCAGAGAAGAGCTACCTGGGCTCTGCAACTTGTGGGTTCAAGATCCTAAAAATGGTACTCAAGTAACCTGGAGGGTTGCAAAAATCACAAGTCTTCTCCTAAGAGAAAGACTCTCACATCCAAACTGCAAAGTGAGCTGAGATTTCCTACAGCATCTATTTGTCTACTGTAGGTAAATTGTAAGATCATTCAAAATTCAGTGATGACTTAAAAATATCCTATTTTATTTACAAGTGAGTCATCCTTTCCTCCATTCCCTCTAATTGTGTGAATGACAATTAGAAAGAACTTCCCTTAGGATTATTTATCAAACAGATCTACATTTATCCACCTAACTTGCCTGCAAGTTTTAAATACATTATTTAAAGCTGGGTAGACTTGAAGTATTTTCAGATTTGAAGTAAAATATGGTACTTTTGAAAAGATTCTATTATCAATTGCTGGAATTTGTATTAATTTATAGCATTTGAAGCAAATTATAATAAACAAGCCCTTTACTTCTTAGCATCATACATCTTATTGTCTCCATGACCTGATGAGTAACTGATGAAATTAGCAAAACCTTTCTCTGCATTGAGACATGGGGAGTTATTGGCAATAGTATATATCATTTCTTAACAAATTCCTCTGTGATTTTTCTTAAGCCTGTTCATCTGATTCTATTCAATCAATAGAAAATGTTTGTAAGAAAAATATTGCTAGTAAATTCTTATTCTTTCTCCGGACACGTCAGAGTTTAACTTCTCAGAAGTCTTTCCATGTATACACAATAAGACATTTCTGTTTGACAAATATAAGGATGCCCAAGTTGTTTTGTCAAATGCATCACCTCAAGCTATATAGCTAGCTATAGGCATTTGATCACCTTGCCAACTGTTTTAAATAGAGAAACAAAGGAAACTACACATGTGTATTAAAACTGATTAGCATTGTACCCTAAAGCAATTAAATAAATATTAGAAGAAACTCCCACAGCCCTTTGTTTTGCTATACAGGGCTCAGCTGTGCTCCTTCTAACCCTAACTACATCACTTCAAATTACCAGTAAATTAACAGAGGAACACTTTCAACCTCAGAGCAGATTTGATCCAAATAGTCTTTAAATGCCATTTCTGTTCCTATTAACCTAAAGATCGGCATAGCAGATATTTTCTTGATGCTGCCCAGCAGTCTAGGGCATTAACGGCGAAGTTGTGACAGCACTTTTCATGATGATTTATGATTCCGTGTTTAACTTGATTACGCCAATGCTGACTCTGAATACTATTTCAATTAGTGCACAGAAGGTCACATCACAAATATTCCTCTATAATCTATTCCTATTAACACTAATACACAGAGTAACCAAATCTTTTCACCCTTGTTGATTCACATCATCCATAGCCCTAACTGCAGGCTTGTTTACCCGTTTACTGCTTTGGACACTTCCGAAATGGTAATTTTCACTCCTTTGAGTATCATTAATAGCTGTACTATGACATGGGGAATAAAGCATCTCTCTGCTGGCATTTGTGCATTAATGATTATCAAAGTCTCAGATTTATTAAACAGGAGGTATGCTTTCTAAAATGCCTGTCTAAAGCATTATTTCATGAACAATTACTAAATAAACATACAAAAGATTTTTTAGGGAAATGAACCTGGCTTCCGCCTAAAATCAATTTTAGCCACAACTTTCTCTCATTATTGCTCCCTTAACGACTTCAGGGAATTGCTCCTGGATAGATGTAACCAATCATAATCCAGTTTCCTTTTTTTGAATAATTTCTACATCTAATCATTGGGGAAAACAGAGACTATTGGGTCATCATGTCTTTCTTTTCTACCTGAAAAGTGCTTATCAAACAGTCCCTGTGGTACAAAATTAAGACTGCAAAGAGGAGTGGAGTTTTACTGAAAATAAGTTTTCAATTTGTCCAAAGGTTAGAGTGAAACCAACTGCTAGAGACAAAATCCACACATCATTTAAACAATTAGTGAGGAATGTTCAAAGACTTTATGTTCAAAGTGCACACAATTTGTATTTTAAGTCGTATGTGGAGGGAATCTAGACTTAAAGTTAAGTAACAATAAACCGAGAGGGCTTCATCGCAGACATTTAACTGTGCGCGGGGAGGCCGGCGTCCAGCGGAGAGCGTGGCGGGAACTGGGAGTGCGGGCGTGGAATGTCACAGCCCTCAGTAGGTCCCCAGTAACTGCCTTATTAACAACGATGACGTCAGCCTTGCAAAATATTAAAGGGGCCCTGTCCCCGTGGCTTGCTTTTTCTTGTTTTTAGTGACCTGAAAAACATTTTTTATAACAAGGTATTTACAAAAGAAAAAAAAAAAAAAAGCAATAGCACTATTTCACAACCCACTATCGCCAATTCATTGGCAATCTTGCTTTCAGGGATTCTCCAGCAATCAAACATCGTATTCATATTCCTCTCACAGCTGATTTTACTGAGTTTTCATGAGATATTCAATAGAAGCTTAGTGCCTATGGGGGTGTGGGGAAACAGCTTTCCTTTTTTGGTGGGAGAGACTGAATTTGCATTATGGCAGTTTGTAAAAGTCAAAGCAACCGGTAGAATTTGTAAAAATATCAATTGTCATGGACTTCTTTCGTTTTTTAACTTTTTTTTTTTTTAATTGAAGTATAGTTGATTTACAATGTTGTGTTAGTTTCTGGTGTACAGCAAAGTGATTCAGTTATATATATTCTTTTTAATATTCTTTTCCATTATTATTACAGGATATTGAACATAGTTCCCTGAGCTGTACAGTAAGTCTTTGTTATCTATTTTATGTACAGTAGTTTGTATCTGTTAATCCCAAACTCCTAATTTATCCCTCCCCCACCCCCTTCCCCCTTTGGTAACCATAAGTTTACTTTCTGTGCCTGTGAGTCTCTTTCTGTTTTGTACATCCGTTCATTTGTATCGTATTTTTGATTCCACATATACACGATATCACACGATTTTTATCTTACTCTGTCTGACTTCACTTAGTATGGTAACCTCTGGGTCCATCCATGGCCTTATTTCTTTTCAGTGTTTTTATACATTTCCTCCACACACCACTTCACCAAAAGGCAGACAGCTAGCCAATACTGATTATGTATCAATCCATCCGTTCGTCCCCACGCACCCACACACTTACGTCCCTTCACAGTTCCTTTCCTACTATCCACCCTTTTCCCTAGACTGGATTGACCTGTCAGGCCCACGTCCCATATTCCAAAGGGATTCATCATCTCTCACTAGTCCTTTCTAGACTATTAACTGACAAATAAGGTAGTACTCCACACTGAGTCAACACGTGACCCCCATCTATAGATTTAAAAAGGGAATCTTGGAGAATATAAACACAAAACTACACTAGTAAAATGATGTAGGTTGGGGTAACAAGTTGTGGATGAGGGTGCTACTAGGTAATTCCTGTAACCCAACAGAGCAGTTACCTGTTTCATCTGTAAAGCTTTCCCTGCTCTTTGGGATGCTAGAGACACGAAAACTACAGGCCTAGGAGGATGCAGTCTTGTCTCGGAGAGGTGCATGTCTAGTCTTACATACAGAGGATTCCCAAAGCTGAAGGGAAAATTGACTGCCAATCATAAATATCCAACTGTCTATTACTTTCGTGTTACAAAGTTAACTCCCATAACCTGAAAAGCTGGGAAGAAATCATCCCTTATGACCTTGTACATAAAGGTACATTGTACGGTGCCTGGCACATCATAGCTGCTCAAGGAGAATTAGTTTTCTTCCTCCCATCCTCTCTATTGCTTCTTACTCTCCCTCTCTCACTCCCCCTACCCTGGACTCAACTTTCAAAGGTGACGTGTCCAGAAATGAAAGCCAGTTAGTCTGGAGGTGTGCATTCTCTAATCCCCCTACCCCTCACCCCTTCACCATGGTTCATGTCAAAACAGCTGGAACGAATAGTTGGTTGCAAAGATTTTTAAATAAAGGATTCACTTTCCATTCCAATACTGGAATGCTGATTGAAAACTTATTTAAGAGTAGAGGGAAACATTCAGAAGGGGGCGGGGGGAAAGAATTCCATGCCAGGGTAGCAAAGTGGGAGAGAAAATCATCTCATTTTTCTTCGTTGCCTGAAGACACACTTAAGGGGGCTTAAGTATGGACTGGCAAAGATGAATGAACCTCCTTATTGTTGCATTAATAGGATAGTTAGAGTTAAGGATCAGTGAACATTTATTCTTATAATAAAAGCTTTCTTTAGGTTTCCATATAAATGTACTTCTTTGTATAATAGTATCTGTGTAGTAATCATAAGTGATGCTTAGCCTACACGTCTGAGTGATTAGGGAATAGTTATAAATTTTTATATGCATATATCTGTATCTCCATGTGGAGATAGCCTGCCTTCCTTTTACAGGTGATTCATAAAAAGGTTGTAATAGGAAAGATCCACTTCAAATGAAAGGTTCAGCTGTTACATCTAGATTGAGAGCGATCACAGAGATTAGCCCCTTGCCCTGAGTAATTTATAAAAAGCAAATGAGGGACTGGTGGCCATGAAAATAAATATAATTAACCCACTTAGAAAAACCTTCACCCTTGTTACAGACGGCTTCTGCTCGATCAGACCGACTAGAGACACACGCAAATAAAGAGAAAGATTCCGAGATTTTAAAGTTTCTTTCTAATTTCTTCATAAAGAATTGGACTGTAGAAGAATAGGCCCATTTTTCAAACTCTGAATAGGCACCTCATGTATATGAGCCAGTTCATAATTTTTGCACAGATGCCATACTCCACGGGATATAAAAACAAACTAAAGATAGCTGGCCATAGAATGTGTAGATATATCATCGTTACAGATGCTCGGTGGAGCTCGCGCACTTTTTTCCCCCAAACAAATCTCAAATCTACATATTTTGAAGATAGAAATTTCTCATTTGTTATTCTTGGACATGCTCTTTTATTTTTTTTTTAAGTGAATTTTTAAAAAGTTCCAAGCCCACAAAACTGGCATGAAACTGACACGGCTGGAGAAGCAGCCCATCCCCTACACAAAGAAGATGCAACAAAGACAGTGTGTTTTTCTGACACTGCCTATGAGAGCCTGCTTAGTGAGAACGAAGTGTCCTCCCCAATGAATTCAGGCTTTTGGCTCAGCCATTTGAAGTCTTGTTTGCTGACAAAGAGCCCACAAATGTTACTGGCATATGTAATTTACTGCGAATCTTCCTTTCAGGCCTGGAACACACAACAGTACATTACTTAGATCTGGGTGGAAGAGGGGAAAATCTTTCCTAGGTGGTTCTTCCAGTGTGTGTGCACAAGTGATTCATTTGAGCAGAACTGCTCTCTCAGTGGGCTGATGAAATTATGTGACCGCCTCTCCGCTATGTTTCTACAATCCCCGCCTGGGGATTTGAGGACAGCTGCTTGGTAAAAGGGAGAATGTCAAATATTGATTATAATCCTTCCCGCAGGAAACACCCTAACAGGAAATGCCCAAGTGGCATTTTGGTGGCAGAATATTATTCTTACAGGGGAGGGCGTGGGGTCTGATAGCCTGAGTTTGAATCCCGACTCTACTGTATCTTAGTGTGACCTTAATTGAATTATTTAACTTGCAAAGTCTCAGTTTTTGCATCTGTAAAATTGGAACCATAATAGTACTTAGCTTTAAGTTACTGTGAGGATTAAATAAAATAATACATGTAAAGTGCCTGGCACACAGATCTTAACCTTTGTTTTCATTGTTGCCAATCTACACATTACCTGGAAGGAATCACTGTGGAGGATTCTGTCATATTCCTCTGTAGATTGTTGGCTGAACTGTTCTCAACATGTGTCACATTTGAAGGACTTACCTCTGATCTCTGAGTATCTCTGATCTCTTTCTTGTAAAGGTAGCATAAGGAATAAGAATAGGGCACATCTATGCAGTAGTAAAGCTTGTTGTAAGCAATTTTTCTCCCCATCTATTGCCACCCTAACTTTTGCTTTCTCCTTTCCTCTTTCTTTGGGTAAGACCATCAGGTGTCTACATCTGCAACATAAATGTACCTCAAAAACTCCATTATGGAGAAAGCCTTGATATGACAGTGAAAACGATCGATGCTGTATGTGTGTAGGAAGCACAGGAGTGCCATTTGAGGCAGATCAGAAAGATTGCAACTATCCCGGAGCCTGGCAAAGGTAAAAGCTCTTTCCTCTAAAAGTGGAATGGACAGAGATATGCATTCAGACAACACTTGAGCTGGAAGGGGCTGGTAAGGAGGTCAGAAGAACTGCGTTTCAGTTAACCCTCTGCATTCTGGCAGTATGACCTTACACAGGTCATTTATCCCTTGTGATATTTAATTTTTTCATTCGTATAACCCTAATACCTGCCTCACAAGTGTCTAAGAATCTAGGAAATGATTTGATTTCACATGAAAATCTGTGGAGATTATGAATACCGCCTACATGACAGTTATTCATAATAATTTATTAGATAACTAAATAATAATTTAATAATGTCAAAGTTCTTCAAAACTGTGGAAGAATGGTAAGGTGAGGATGAATGAGAATGAGAAAGCAGGTTTTAAAATTTGAAAAGATGTTAATTTAGAAGCAGCTAACTAACCTAACAGTCTGGGTTTAGAATCTTTTTTCTACAAGTCTGTAGGAAATTCAAGGAGCAAATAAATAAAAGGAAGCACTATTTCAGATGGAAGGAAGAAAACCCAGGGAGATCACTTTTCAGGGGTGACATAGGTTGAAGAAAATACTTTGGAGATTTGGGACAATAATGATCATAACAATAACAACAATATAGTAATGACAATAATAGTAGCTAACATTTTCACTGTCTCATTTGCTTATGAAACCAAACCAGAATATTGTGGAATGATTCCAGTACTGGAATGAAAAATCAATCCTTTAATTATGCAAAATCTTTGGAAGTGTCTTGTTTGATATCTATCTTGGTGGAGTAGGGAGGAGCAGGGAGAGCTGTAGAATGAACACCTGCAGAACAACTGACTTCATCTTCCGGACAATTAATGCTTGAAAGTTGAATCCAGAGTAGGGGCAGGGAGAAAGAGGGAGGAGAAAGAGTTAACGCGGAAGGGAGGGGAAGACTGATACTTCTCAGGCACCTACTATGAGCCAGTACCGCGCAGAGCGCATTATGTGTGTACACACGTTGTAAGGGATAAAGAGAGACCTCTTAGGTCTTTGCAATCCAGTTTGCAGTGTGAAAGTAATAGACAGAAACTGAAGACAACTAGAACAAGCATTTCCTATTACAAAGTCCTAAGCTACTTGAATAATTTAGAATATCGGACTGGGTAGACCAGGACCAGACCCATTATGGTCATTCTTTCGTCCTTTTTCCCCATTCTGAAATTTTCACAGAAGTCAGTGAGTAAATGAACCTCTTTACCATTGGTGTTTGGGAACATACTTTCCCTGATGCTAAGAGGAGGATTCAGGTTTATTGTATTCTTATTACAAATGATAGATCAGGAGTAACATTATGAAAGATGATGTGTTAAAACAAATAATAGTAATGTATCTTGGGTATCTGAAAGCACAGAGTGGATCCTATATTTTCCTTCTCTTTCTTTCCTCTCCCTTCCTCTTTCTCCTTCTTCTCCCCTCCCTCCCTTCCTCCCCTCCTTTCTTTTCCTTTCTTTCCTTCTTCTTTCCCTTCCTTCCTTCTAGTTCTTCTTCCTCTTCTCAATAATTGAAAACTAGATAAAATGCTTTCCATGTCTTACACTTTACTCTGTCCATCACACTTCTTGTCACAAAATTTGATCTTTTATAACTGTTCAGTAATTAATTCTTATTATTATACTGTAAATATATTTTCCTAATCAGAGTAAATTCAAGGATACTCAAACTACAATTTTCAGAAATAGGATTCATAATGTGATATTGCATTTATAGTCCCTGGACAGCCTCCGTCCTCTGTTACAGATTCTGGAAAGACACACAGACACAAAAAGACCGTAGTGGCCTCTCATTTCTGACATGAAGCTAATTTTTAATAAACTTATCACTACGAGATATAAATTCTCATTTAAATTAAAAATTCCCCAACTGTGAACTATTTCCCCAAAACAAGCTTCGTTCACTATATTTTTGGTAGCCTCAGGGTAGACATGCTTTTCTCTAGATATTAGATATTTGGATATATATGGGTTAAACTTAATACTTGCTTGCTGTGAATTGTAAACCTTGTATTTGGAAAAACAATTCCAGATTTCTTTTGCCTAAACTGACTTTGTCTGTATTGAATGCTTCCTATAAAAATTGACAACGTTTATGGTGCCGACAGCCAGAGAGCCTCTTAGGGCTGCACCAGTCCGCAATAAATGAAAAGCTCTTTTCAGACTGAATTTTAGTTGTGTATTGTTATTTGTCTTAGAGTCCATTTATTAGTCCGGAGATAATGTGACAGTTGACTCTTACAGTAACACCATACTCATTAGCTAGCTTGACAGGGAGGTGCCAACATCCGCTGGAGATTGTATTTTATTAATCTTCATGGCTCATTTGGAAGCCTGGCTGGCTATCTTGTAATGTGCCCTCGTGCTGACTGGGACAGGGTTGTGTAGCCATGCTTACAACTGAAGAATATAAACTTGCATGATAGGATCTTTCCCTTTCTTTGACCTGAAATGCAGACTAGTCAAGCTCACGTGAAAGGCTGTAGTATCCAGTGAAAATTTCCTTCCTAAGAATCTGTAACATGCCTTCTAGATGCTAAATACCATTTGAATTTAAAACTACTCAGTGCTTGGTTGATAGATATGCTAAAAATCTGAGGATAGATTTAATTAAGTTTAAGGTGAATGCTGAAATGCCTTGAAGTAGTAATGTTTGCCATCATATCTTTGTTTCCTCAAATTATTTGTGTGTGTGTGTGTGTGTGTGTGTGGATAAAAATAGTTTTCTGAGTTGATCCAGATTTTTTTCAAACTTAGTGAATTTGCATAAATCATGCTCCTTGGGTCTTGGAAAAATCTCAGCTTGTGTTTGAGCAAGCTAAATTAAATATGAGTCATAGCTTCCAATGCTCTTATTCCACTGACTTTTGTTTTCAGTTGGATTTTTGTTGTGTATTTGTTTGGGATTTTATTATACAGAGATCTCTTATAAGGTAGTTGCTTATTTTTTAAAAAATGATTTTGATAGTAAGTATTTTGCAAGAAAGTTGAAAAATTTCCAAATCATCACACTGTGATGTCTTTCTGGACAGATAAGCTATTATTTGATTTCTAAACTCTACATGGAGTATCCTAAGTCTTTATTCCTCAAAGAGTTTTCACTTATTTCTTACCAATTCAAACGTGTTTCACTCCATATTAACTGAAATTAGATTTGATTTGGATGTTTTCTTTGGCACTATGCTAATAAGGCCAATCAAGATGAGATTCCAAGCCTTAGAAAAATGAAATCAACATGTGGTTTAATTCTCACTACTAATACTACCCTGAAAGACTGTTAAGCTTCTGATAGAAAACAATAAAAAACAAGGAAATTCACTGTTAAAACGGGAACATACCATATGTCCTTTAATACCTAATTACAACAGGGGCACAATAAGAGAGTCATTAAACCTGCACGCCATTGTGCATAGGTATCAGAGGACATATGGTGCATTTCAACCATTAGTATGAATTTGATTGCATCTGTGATTTTCTGTTACAGCTTTGACTGTATTTTCCAGAAGAAAATGTTGGTAGACATATTGGTCATTGAGAAGAATTGCCAACAATGAGAAATGGGACCATTTTTACCCCTCCAGAGATAGGTGATTATAAATTGCATAAGGGCCTACTAATAACCTTGCTTTCTCTTCTGGCTTTCAATGTCTTCTGGCGCATTATTTCCCTTGTTGAAAATTTCTCATTCAAACGAATTATTTTTACTCGCCAGATAAGGGAATTTGATCTGAGTCCTTGCAAAATACGCATTTCTCACTAAATATTCCCCATAATGTGGTAGATTTACATGCCTACATATTGAAAATTGTAGATGATGAAAGGGAGTACCATGTCTGTACTTTCTCTTCTTTCACTTACAGAGGTGGAATTAATAGTCAAAACTGGTAATATTTTCTCTAGGGCTTAGCTTCAAAGTCATGTATGTGTGTGTATATACGTGTGTGTGTGTGTGTCTATTTCTATATATGTGTAAATGTCTATATATTTCATTTTCTGTCCGTATATATGAAACACATATCTCTATATATACACATACACACAGATATATATATATACATGTATATATGTGTATATATATACACACACACACACATTTGTAAGACAAATATCAAGTTTGAAAGATCAAAACTTAGTAGAGTGAAGGCCCCAGAAGGGTGAGAGAGGCCTCACTCTCTCACCCTTTATCTCCATATCTCTAATACCTAACTTGTGGTAGCAGCCTCACACTATAGTAACATGGTCATATAAGTGCCTGACACATTTAAGTGCATGTTAACTATAACTTGATTTAAATCCACTTCACGTGATTTCTCTGTATTTCATCCATTCATCCATTCATTCTTTTCCATGACAATGTTTATCGACCCCCTATGATTTGCTGTGAACTCTTTTAAGTGTTTGGTCTACAACAGTGTGAAAAACAGACCAGCCTTTACCAACTGTACGTCCTCCTGGAGAAAAATAGTGAGACAAATATAAGTGTAGTTTTTCAGATGCTGCTAAATGCTGTGAAGAGAATCAAGGCAGTGAAGGGGGTAAGAGTGTGCCAGGGAGCTTGGGTAGGGGATTTGTGGCTTCTCTGCTCATGAGCCATATGATGATTAGAGTGTAGAAGGTGAGGGACCAGCAGGGAGTCCTGGGCTTCATGTGACCAATGGAAACATTGGTCTCAACATAAAGGGTTGAGACTCATCTGGAGGCAGATGGTAAGTGGGGAGGAGGTGGAAGTTGAAAGACAAAGTGGTAGGGTCTTGCCATGGGCCCCTGGCATTCTGGATCCCCTCTCCCACTCTGGTAAGAGGGTGACCTTATCCAAAACTCCTGGAGCATCTGGGCTTTTACTCGTGCCCCCAGAGTTGTACGGGGTGGGCCAGGCTTGGAGACTCTTCTGTCTAGCTGTTTAATGCTAATGTTTAATGCTGTTCTTATCCCAGAACCGGGTTACAGATGACTAAAATTCTGAGGATATTTACTACCGTTCAGGTTTGTTGCTAAGTATATTTTACCTATAGCTGGCAAATCATCACTTATTTAGAAAATTTGAAAAAATTCTAAAAAGTAAAGTTTCATGTTCCATGAAGTCTTAGTAACTGAGGAAGCTGTCATGTGTTAAAAATGTATCCTGGAACACTGCAATGAATTGTTTAGGCCGTAAATATTACAGATTGTCTTTGCTATAAAATGCTAGTTTTATGACTATTTACACATGTTGGCCTAATTGGAACACATGCTTTTTTCAAAAGACTTCTACCATTTTGGTTTAGGGAACTTTACTCCTGTAGCTTGCTGCATGCCAGGGAGTGGAATCAGACTAGGACCTGGTCCTAAACCCCAAATTACTGGAATTTAACTTCTTGAGTTTAGGAAATTCCTACAATAAATGCTATACCAAGAAGTGAAACTGAACACAAGACTCTTGAAGATGGTAGGTTTAGTATTATGCAATTAACAAGAAGTCTTGTCCACTTAAGTTTATATAATACTTCTTATAGAACTTTTGAAGCCTAGAACTTTTAGCAGAGGTCAGGGAGGTGAAGGGGAACCTGTCTTAAAAACTGGCTTCAGTGGGTAAAAAGAGAAGATTGGACAGTGGTGAGGGTTCACTATTCGCTCTAATGGAGTCTTAACATAGTAGCCTAATTAGTGATGTTTAAATATTGTTTCACTTCTCTTGATCTTCATCTCACCAAAAGCATTCAAGTCCAACTCATTGGGACATAATTGCAAGTCTATAATATATGAAGTCAAATACTCATCCAATCACTAAGATATAGTTAACATTTTTCAAGATTTTCTTAAAGGACCAACTTTTGACAAGTATTAAAAGGGGTGCATTTTACTAAACTTTTGGTGTGATTATGAACTGAGAAATTTTCTAGTGTGTATCACTGAACATAGGTCATTGTCTCTTACATTTGCTTAAACCTTGCGTGAATTTCCCAAACTGGCAATTACATCAGAGACAAGTCACACCGAGGTGTCTCTGAGGCTTGTGAAAATAGACTGAAGTTATTTTTCTCAGCTCTAAGCATTTTCATGAATGGAGTAGAACTTAATAAATCAGGAGTCAAAATTTAACATTAGAGACCTGAATTTGCAGCTGAATGGTTGGAGGGTCGGACCCAGGCACTTTATCCCTCTGTGCTGATAACATTGTGAATGTAACTTTTGCTGCCTGCTTCCCAGTGCAGTAGTCAATGGGTTGTAGAAAGCATTCAATGAACTAGGATAAAAATGCCAAAATATTATTAATGTAATTAACATAACTGAGACATTTTTATGTAATCTACCTTGCACTAGTCACTTAACCAGCCCCGTGATTCCTTAGCACTTATGGACACGCCACTTGAAGCTATGATAGGTAATCCACCTGTCTCTGTTTTATCCCCCCCTTATTATCTCTATTGTAAATACAGACTGTCCCCCCACTTGACTGTGAATGCAACAGGGACAGGGACTTTTGGAACTGTATCTGGCCCATAGTAGATGCTCAATAAATGCTTGTTAGTCATAGGGGTGAGGACCGATCTCTGTACAGGGTAAATACTCATTCAATGCTATTGTAATTGATCTGTTCGGCAGGATAATTATTTATTGAGAAATTAAAAATTCAATCTCTTTTTTTGCCTTCTTCTATACCAAGAAATTAACCAGAACTTCTTGTTCCCTTGCTTCAAGGTTATTGTTTTGAAGAGCAGAAAATAGACTTCATTTGAAGATACTGCTAAACTGCTTCTCCAGCAGCCAACCCGTACTTACTACTGGTTTTAGTTTTCAAAAGCCAGCTCTCTTTCAGGACATTATGACAGATTCCATCAGAGGGGACAACGGGTGGCAAAAATGCTCAGAGAATGAAAGGTGGGAGTGGCTGCATCCGGATTAGAGAGTGAGTCCTCAAGACTAAGAAGGAATGGACCATATTCCTTGGTCCCTTGGCAACATACAGGACTTGGTGGGAAGGTTTATGGTGCATCTCAGGGGCAGGGCTCTTGGCACTGGGACTTCAGGCTTTATTAGAATTCCTGCCACCTAGCAGCTGAGCATCCATCCCTCCCACCACCAATCAGAGAACATTCAGGTTAAGATAATAGCAAAGAGTGACCGAGTGTCTTGAAGACCAGTAAACATCTTTCATAATGACTCTGCTTCCTGAAGCTCCCTGAGATCCCCAGAACAAGTGGATAATGAAGAACACCCTATAGTAAAATAAGAAAACTGTGTTTAAAAGGTTTATCTAAAACATGACACCAAGACTATGGCTGCACAGACCAAGTGAAGTGTAAACAATAGGTGCTATGGAAATGAGATCAAAATAGATATCCCATGGGGAGATTTAGGGATTGAAATCCAAACCCCCTTCCAGACTTTCTCAATTTTTTTCCTGAAGTATCTCCACAATTCCTCTTTTGGACATTGGTTGTCTGCCAGAATCTGAACCTAACCTGCTTTTCAAGGCTTATTTCCAATTACACTCTTCCCACATTTGACCACATCCAAGTTTGTTTTATTCTCCAACGTCTTCCCATGTAAGTTAGGAGCTTTGAGTGGCCACACTGGAATCATATTGTTTTGAGGGATTTGTAACTCGATGTCACTGTGGTAAATCTGAATCAAGTGTCTTGGCTACTCAAATAGTTTCATTTCCTATTAAAAAAGGAGTAAGTACGGATGTGAAGAAGAAGAGTAATATTTGTCTTCATTTTTGAGATGATTAATAATTCTGAAAAAATTAGTACTATTCATGTAACATGTAGGCATTTACCTGAGTGCTTAGAAATAGGAGGAAACATTGGGAAGAATTTGGGATAAATAGAACACTAGGCTGGCCTGCCATGCACTGCTTGACAAGCCCTTCTTTCTTACTCTCATCCAGGCGTATTCTCATACTCAAGTATGAACCCTTCCAAAGGAGACAGATGCTGAAGTCCAAACAAGATGAAAAGTGACAACAGAGCTTGGAAAAATGATTAAAATCACCTATGTGGGACTTCCCACTGGTGGTCCAGTGGTTAAGACTCCGTGCTTCCAAATCAGGTGGTGAGGGTTAGATCCATGTTTGGGGAACTAAGATCCTACGTGCCTCATGGCACGGCCAAAGAACAATAAAAAAATAAATAAAAAAATAAAAAATACAGAGAAAATCACCTAAGCTGTTAGGGTCCTCAGGACATATGATGGCCACTCTCCAAGCTGGGCACTCTACACTGAGGGCCTCTTGAAAATCAGTGTCTTTAGTGGCTTTTGTGACTTCATCTACCTGAGAAGAGGAAATGTTAAAACCTCTATCAACATTTTAACACTCTCAATATAAATACAGAACCAAGCAAGACACACCATGTTTCTTGATGCACAGAAGGAAGTCTTGAAATGGCTATATTTTATTTTTTATTTTGGGCCTTAATATATTGAGGTCTAAGTGTAACTTCTAGGGAGATTGGACCTCGTGGTTCTTTGTGACTTTAAAAGACAGCATAGCTTATTGCTTCTATTGAAAACATGGGTCCATTTAAATTAGGAACTTGATTTCTCTTTAATCCTTCCTAAGTTTTTTTTTTTTAAATGTATTATTCACTTTGAGTAAGAAAGAAATTCTACATCATCTAGGTGTGTAGCCCTTTGAATACCTTTTGCTTAGGTTAAGGAACTACTTTAAAAAATTATTCTTTCCTACGCACGCAGACTGTAAAAAATTCAGTTTCAGTGTACCTTGTGAACCTACTATTGTTAGTACGCATGTTAGAACTAAGTTTTTAAAACCATAATTTAATACAGGGTGAAGCAGGTCATGATGCAGACACGCTTATCAATGATTCAGAGGGAACTGAAATATAAAAGATAAAATCAGACACTTATTCTGCAGACATAATATGACTATATTGTTATGTTATTCTTCAATTTTAAAGTGAATTTTGGAGGAAGCAGTTAGAGTCGCGGAACATGAGTTTGCTTCCTGACATCATATAATAGCTACGTAACCTTGGTCAAGATACTTAACCTTCCTTAGCCTCAGTTTTCTTTTCTGCTAATTAAAAAATTAGCACTAAGCTAATTTCAGTCATAAGGTTTCTTGCCATCCATACTGATACATCCTAATCAATGCATTTTTTGAGGCCAAAATTTTATTTTAAGGGAAACTTCTGACTAATGGTTTGATATGGCACAAATGAACTGTAGTTGGCATTTTAACTATCTGGAATGTTCTATTTTATCTCCTCAGAAGAAAAATCATAATTGTTGAAGGTCACACACGGGTTTTTATCAAACGAAGAGATGAGAGAGGCATACTGTAACGATTGTTTCTTTTCTGCATTTGTAACCTGTCCTGGTAATAAAAGATAGGCTCTAAAGCAATTAAGTTTGGGAATGGTAAGGTGAATATATATTATCACAGATAATAAAACCATATAAAAGTTTTCAATTATTCCTGAGATCTTTGAGTTGAGCAAACTTGACAACGAAAGAGTTTAAGGGGGTTTAAGGTGTCACTGGTCACTTTCATTCTTAGGGTCATTTAAATATTATGCTAATGAAAAGAAAATGGAATAAAGTATTATCCTGTTAATGAACTTAAAGGTAGATCCTGGTGGAAATATATAGTAAATAAATACAATGTCAAGTTAGAAAAAATGTTGTAGTTTCATGTTGTTGGTTTGCAAATTGAATTTTTACATAAAATTTACACTAAATGGAACCTCATTATATAGTGATGAGGTCCAGTATGATCCAAATCATTAAAATCACTGTACTGCTTAATGATTCACTAAGTGGTACCACAGTGCCATAAATTTAGCACTAGTTTCATGATTCAAAACACCAGACTGAGACACCAGCAAATCGTATGTGGATCATTAAATTTACGATGAATGTCAGAGATGAAATAAGGGGGAAAAAACACTTCGAGAGTTAGGGATAATATGTGCTCTAAGGTGACATACATCAAGATAAATGATCTTATACCGCTTGTGCTTGGATAATAATGGGGGGTAGTTTTTTTTGTTATTCCTCATTTCATAATTTCCAGAGGGGCTGGAAGTCTAAACTCCTACGAATTAAAGCAGCTGTCACTTTTTGACTACCCTGTGATCTGTTTCATTTATATTTATAATATATACATGTATATATGCCATTACATTTTAAACTTAGCTGATTTTGCCTACACATTATGGCTCAACTAATTTCCTATCAGATTAGTTCAAAATGATTTTTATGGTTGGATGAAATTTGGACTGGGATTACATGAAAGCTACTAAGAATATGAGGTTTAATTCTGAAATCGTTAATGATGTTTTAAATCACACCCTTCATGAATCTCAGCATTGTCTTAGCGTTTACCCTCCAGTATTTATTTGTGTGAAAATCTGTGTATTGCAACTTATAAAATATAAAATTAAATATGTTAAATATAAGCTGGATCCTCACAACCCATAAGTTTTGCTGCTTAGGGAACTGGGGAATTCACATTTGAGAGTACTTTTCTTGCATATATGATTTGGAATATGAAAGGCGATCCTTCCTTTGGGCCAGACGTAGATCTGGCCACAGGCCTTTTATATAGAATAGAGTATGTAAGACATTATGATTTTTAATAGCTTAACACTGAAAAGCTCAGCAAATAGCTATGTGGTATCTCTAACACATTGTTAGCCAAGAGTGCTATTTCTTTGTCAGGAAAACACTAATGTTTGCCAAATGATGAAGATTATGAGAGGCTGGCCTGGAGTGTTCAGACATGTTATACTAACTTCCGGATCTGGGGCAATTGATCAATCTCAGGGTGTAACACAACCTATTTTAGACAATTATATCAGTCAATCACTGTGGACATTCAGATGAGAACCTTGCACACACGTTAACCTTTATCAAGCAGGGTGTACTGAATAGCCTCTGGGGTCAGGATTTTTACTTTTATTTTTGGCTTGCCTATTTACGTCCATTGGGAGAATGGCAAGAAAAACGACAATTAAATTGCTGAGAGAGTGCAAAACAGAACTGCAAACTTAGGGGGATTATGGGGATCCTGTCCTTTGTTTTCGTGATTTATCTGTTAGAAAGTTCTATGAAAGCAAAAGCTATGCGCTAGTAAAGACAATTCATGGAAGGCATATGGCAAGCACTGCTTTCCTTTACTAGTCCAAGATGGAGAAGGATGGATTTTTTTCCTCAAGAGACAAGGATAGTTTGATTCTGGCTACTGGGCCCTGAAGTGGAACATTGAGAAGGAGATTATTTATTCCTTCTTGTAAAAATAAAAATGCTTTTGTTTGGGGGAAAAGTCCAATTGAAGATAAGGAAAGAGAAAATGTGTTCAATGAAAGCCTTTAAGATTGATTAGTTTGCTTAACCTTTGGGATTTTCCCCACTTACCTCAGGGATATGGAGTTTTATTCAAGTTGGCTAAATACTTAAGACATTTCTTCTTTTGGAAAGAGTATTATTAGTAGTAACCATAAAAATGAATTTGAACAGCCTCTCCCCTTCACCCAACATTTATGAAGGTCTTGGACTATCCAAGTCAAACACGGGACAACAAACAAATCAAATACTGAAATACCAAAGGGAACTATAAAAAAGCCATGTATTCACTTTGTCCTTGAAACTATGAAAACAATTTCTAGAATAAACAGGTTACGAAAACAGGACAGGATATTCTGTCATCCCATGCAGGGCCTGTTATCTAGAAATTGCTTATGGCAGAGGGGTATAGACAGTTAGAAGAGAAGATAAAAAGTGCTATTGTAGTCTTTCATAATAAGCCTTAGGACAAGATTGTAAAATGTGGCCGTTTAGTACAGCTCTGAGACAAAACAAATGGTATATAGCATTTCCCTGTTTATCCTGAAATCCACCTCGTGTCAAACGCTGGGCTCGAAAGAATTTTCCCTCTTTCTTCTCTGCCTCAGAGATCTCTCCTAAATCTATGTAAGAAGTATAATACCTTAGAAACTTTCCTGACTTACGTGCCCTAACAACAGATCAGTTTCCTTCTATCAGCACTAGGTCCAGGTAAGAGGGAAATGAGGAGATCATTTCGGTAAAGAGAAAGATATGCTATAAGAGAATATTCTATTCACTTAGGAAGAGAAAGTGGACTCCCACTTTCCCTGCCAACTCCCTTAATCTTCAGGCTGGGGATTTGGTGGGGAAAAGATGAGAGGGTTAAGGGAGGAAAGTTATCAGAAATGTCTCTCGACAGAAAGAGCAAATCACTTATAAAGGAGCCATGTTTTCCTTGCATATTTGAGTTGTAATATTATAAACATATGTAATGGGGCAGAACATTTAATCATCTCAGTAGTTGTTAGTTCCCTATGGGTGGAAACTAAGAGGAGCTCCTCTTCCTTGAGCCTGAACAAAGCTGGAGAGACCAGTGGGATGGAGTCTCTACAATGAGGTCATTAGGCTCGGGGCCAACGGAGTGCTGCCCAGACAAGGCCTTGAGGTCCCATAAAGGAACACATATGTCTAGCTTGCAGGGTATATGCAACAGCATAATTATTAAATCACTGGTGGAAAATTTCAGTCTGAAAATGAGAGCATCAGGGATGAATGACTTCTCTGTAAATGTCTGGCTTGTGTCTGAATGATCTGTTTCTCCACTATTGTGAGCGTTGACTATCCATAAAAAGCTCATCATGGTCAGAACAATGTTCATTCAGCTGTTGGTCAACAATGTAAACAGTCTTGTTTGGATCAGGTCTTCCATCTCTTTAATGTGATTCCAGTACTTAATATATTTTGCATGCTAATGCCCTTTGACTGGAGAAATATCTTTCTTGCCATCTCTCTTTTGAATTGTGAGCTGCTTCTTTTGCTTAAAAGAAGATGCTGGCTATTCCTTTCGTTTAGGGATAAGAGGTTGTGCTTCAATCATTTGATGAAGAATTTTAACTTAATCTCATTCTAAATGGGTTGGCTTCCTCTCTTTTGCGTGTAGAGATGAGGAGTTAAGAAGAGAACGAGGTAGAATGGAGAGAGAAAGCAAAGAAATGCATAATTATTTCCCTCTTTTAGCATTGCATATATTAGTTTATGCAGGTATCTATTTTTACTTATACCACCACATTTCTGAACTTTATAGAACCTTGAAACTTTGTCTAAAACTAGGACAGAGAAGAAGTTCTCTTTAAGGATGTTATCCGAATAGCTGCGCTCAATTTAATTTCTTTTTAAGATAGGGGTTCTGAAAATATCTATGTATCTTTCAGGTCCCTTTTCAGATAACCCCTGTTATGAACCACCAATCAATGAGTTCTGAATATCTATGATGGACTAAACCTATACGTAGATCCCGTCTTCCACTTCAAGGAAGCCTCAAGCCACGAAGAGCAGCAAAAATAGCTTATTTTGGGAGCGCAGGGGTGCGGGGTGTGTGTGGGAATGGTAGAAAGATCAAACATGGAAAATATCCCTTTCTACACATATGTATTGATGAGGGCTTGAATGAGAAGTTGTATATTCTGGTTTCTAACCCTACTCTGCTCCAATGCTATGGGTGACTTTGTTGTGTACACTTTCTCACATCTCTAAAGTAAGCACTGATTTCAGAGTTGGTGTGGACATAAAAAGAGCTAAAACCTGGGAAATACTTAAGTCATTGTAAAATACCACCCAATCATGAATATTAACCATATTATAATTATTGAAATGATCTCATATTTTAGCCTTTTATTCTCAGATAATCTGCTCAACATGACTTTCTTCTTATTCCCATTCTTTGTTCAAAACCATGAAGCCGCTGCTTGTCATTGTGTTAGGGTGTCTTCCTTCTCAGGGTGAGAAGGGCTTTCGGTTTCCCCATCTTTCGTAAGTACGAGGAAACCCACATCCCCATCTATGCTGAGCCTGTGACAGCTGATTGATTGTTAATAACCTTGACAACGTTATTTTTCTTAGAGAAAAAGGAGACTTGATGGCTTCTTTGTTCAATTTCACCTAAAGAGTAGTCTTGCCTGGTGCACACTGTAAGTGTCATTGGTAGGGATTTGTCCAGGAGGCATTCAGTATGTAAATGTTCTAATTAGATCAATGTAAAAGAGCAGTCGTACATTCTGTTATAGCAGTGTGTCTGGTTCCATTAATAAAACCTCCCGAAGGCATGCACTACTAGTTTTCTCAATTAGTTTGTCCCAGATCATTTCATCTTAGGGTAGGGAGGGGAGGAAGGGTGGAATGAGAGGGTGAAGGGAGGTGGCAAATTTACAGGTATTTTCTCCAGCTCAGAGAGCTGTCCAAATTTGTCCCATATTCTATCTGGTCACTATATCAGTCCTTAGGAAATACCCATCACTGCGTAGTATTTGGGAAAATGAAAAAAATCAAACAACTTCTCCTTTCCACTTTCCCTGATGAAGCTAATACCGCCAGCACCAGCTCCACCTTTTCTCCTCCTCCTCCTCTTCCCCCACCTCCTAAGTCTCCTTGTTTTCATTTTCCAGAGAAAGTATCACTATGTAAAATTCCTAGCTCAGTGCCTGGCACATAATAGCAATTTAATTAAGCATTTGCTCCCTTCCCTTTCTCAAGGATACAGCATGCTCCAGGCCTCAGAAAATGCAAAACGAGTATCATAGCTACAGGATACATACGAAGGGGACCCAATTTATAATGATCGAAGAGATTGCAATCCTTTCTCTTTACACGTGACTTAGAACTCATGGGGTTGTAGAGCTGTTTGTCTAAGAAGGATCTGAAAACTTTGAAAGATATGTGCATGAAAGCTTTTTTAGCCTCTGGGACTCCAGGGCGGCAGAGTGAGATAAAGGTGTGTAAAATCCTGGCAGAGAGTTAAGTGTTGTGGTTTTGGCTGTGTGTGCTCTGTTGCCTGCGCTTAGTCATGCTGGCTCTGCACCTTTTCTAAAAGAATGTTGCCTCTAGCTTGAAATATACAGGATAACCCATTCTCAAGGCTCTGACCTTTAAAGGTATAACATTCGTCCATTCAGACAGAGATGAAAAGTTGCCGCACAGAGAATAACATTGGTCTTGTTGGAGGTCTACAGGAACATCATGACCTGACCTATGTGGACAGCTGCAAGAACAAAGGATTCAGACACCAAAAGTGTGCCACAAAGAGCCATACCTCCTCCCCTTTTAGCATAAAAGAAGCCTGACTTCTAACGCGGGTAAGATGGCTCTGCAGGACACTAGTCGGCCAGCTTCTTGGTCTGCTGGCTTTCTGAATAAAGTTGTTATCCCTTGCCCCAGCAACTCGTTCCCCGATTTATTGGCCTGTCGTGCAGCCAGCAGCATGAGTTTGGACTCGGTAACACTTTCACACTGTTCTTTCTCCAGTTATTTTATTTTCTTCACTATTTGGGAAAAGGCTTGGCTCAGCACTAATTCCAAACTCCTTTCCTCTACCCACTCCCCCAAGAGTTCAGAAGCCATGGGGAATAGGGAGAGCAGCCCCAAGTTAACCAGTGGAGTAGGGTGTCGGGGCAATGGTAATAATGTTAGGAAGGCTAGTAACAGAGGACAAGGATAAATGCCTAGAGGCTCTGAGCAGTCCTAGTTTACCTAGTCCAGCTAGCCTAGTCAGTCTAGCTAGACCATTCAACCCAAGAAAGCCAAAGAATTTACTTTAATAAGGTGTCCTGACTCTCTTCAATAACCCTCTCCTCCTTCCTGAAAAATATAAACCAAGAGGAAGGTGAGGTGGCATGGAAAGACTATGATTCCATGAATTAGATTCAGGAGAAGGGAGCACTAGTCTGACTTTATCACTTCCATTACAATCACTTACATTTCTGAGACTCAGTTTTCCCACCTGTAAAATGGAGACATTACCTGCCTTATATAATTTACAGGATTGTGCCTCAAATGTGATAAAGTATGTGAAAACCTTACACAAATTTTATTATCTTGTGTTCTTCTTTGCTCATTTTGTGCAGAAGCCACAAATACAGTGCTAGTGGAGTCTTCCAGAGTAACTGTTTTGAGTAGGATGACTGAGAAAAAGAACTAAATAATAGTTTATCATTGTCTGTTGAGCTATCCTACAGAAGAGAAAGAAACACTTTTTGAGGAGAAATATTGATAGAAAGAGAGGAATAGGTTAGATTTTAGAAAAGATTTTACTGGTTATGAAGTAGTGAGATGAGTGACGGTTTTGATTACAAAACTTTTTCCCTGGAAGTCTTAATGACCAAGACAAGCACGCATTCAGTGCAGGGTTACAATCAAAATTTAGAGGAAGATAACTTGTTGAAATTGGTTATAATGGTGGTCAATTACCCTATAAGTTTATTTGATAATGTATTAGTTTAACCATGTGGAATTTCTGATATTTTCCAGCCCTTGATCTACAGAAATGGTGATTTCATCTTGTTCAGCTCTCCTAGGAGCAAGAAGTAAAGGAATGAATCGTGGAGGTGATCTAGAATGTATGTTTGGGAATGAGTGGTTGGGTTTGAAAAAAGCTAAAGGGATCTAGGTTGCTTTAGGAAGGCACGTTAAAATATCTAATTGTGGATCCAGGATGGAGAGAGTCCAGAGTAGTTGTGAGAGGGTGTTAAGATATTGGAAAAGTTGGGATGGAGTGAATGCTAGTCTCTGCTCAGAATGCCCTTCTCCCACCTTTCCATCTGGCTCGCTTCTACTCATCTTTCAAGTCATATCTCAGAGAAGCAGAATAGATTTTTTCTCTCTTACATGCTTTTGTAGTACTGTGTGATTGTTTTGCACAACACTTAAGAAAATTGTTATTGTGTCTGTAAGTGTGTTTACATTTCGTAAGGGCAGGGCTATGTTCACCTTGTTCACTACTATATTTCCAGTGCTTGGCACAGTGTTGGGCATTCAGGAGTTTCAAAATGTCAAGGAGAATAAGGCTGAATAATGTCAAGGAATCTGAAGGGTAATCAGTGAGGATAGTGATTTGTTGAGCATAAAACTGGGTGGTACAGTGGAGAGGAAGAACGTGAATCAGAGGCCAAGGAGAACAGAAGAAATAGATCTGGTGCTGTGGGCTGTGGGCAAAGAGGCAACCAACAACCAGTGTGGTTTGAAGAACTGGGAACAGACAAATTGACTTTAAGTCAGTAGAATTATGAAAAGAGGTGGCTCTATGATATAGTTTTGGAAGTGCCCTTAATACATGAGAAAGCTGCTTCCTCTTCTTTGCCCATGGCTCTACTCTCTGAGCAGGCAGATACTGAGAGAAGATGGACTTCATGAGAGAAAGTATTGGAAGATACTGTGACTTCAAGAGTCAAGTTCTCCAAGAGACAACAGTGTGAGGAATGAGGTTAGCTAAAAGGCAATGAACCCACAATGGAGCTGTTGTCTCAAAGGACAAGAGGAGGGATGAGCTGAGGGAGAGCCAGGGGTGGGGTAGAAAGAATAAAGATAAGATGGACATTAGCACGTTTTCAGTGGAAGTTGGATGAGTGGGAAACTGGGTCTAGAGTGGCAGGTGTGGAGAGTGTGAAATGAGGAAGTCCCTGAGGAAAGATGTGGAATGGAGAGGAAGAATGTTCACTGTGATGAATATACCCAAGCAAGGTTGTGGAGTTGCAGCTCGAAGTCCCAGGATGCTCAGCAAACCCAGTGTTTCTGATAAGATGGAGAGGCAGGCAGTGTTTCCGCAGCCTTCTTGTCCAGCTAATTTAAGATAGAAAAGGTAGAGGGTGAAGTCTCTGCCCTAAAGTTTAGTGTTAAATTAGGAGAACAAGCAAATCTCTCTCTAATTATTCAAGTTGTTTAATGATATGCTTTAACAGTTATTTTGCTGCATGGCAATTAGATTCAAATGGTAAGTCAGTCACATAAATGAATATAATTAGTGGTGTTTTTGCATAGTTAAATCAAGAATTTAGGGGGCTGTTAGGTGAATGGTGATCCAGGGAGAAGGCGCATTTTTGGCTCCTAGCACTTCCCCTGCTAAAGGGAAGGATTGTTGATTGTTTCAAAATTCCCTGCTTGGTGTGGTCCTTAGGTAGGCCGCTGCCTGCCTTCCAGTAAGATCATCATGTGACTCTATTTATGGTTTATCCTTGTCCTTCTCCCCAAGTCGGGGCACAGAGGAAGAATGAAGGATGAGAGGGGTTGGGGGCGGGTGAGTAAACACCTTCTTGCTAGGAGAGTATAGAAAGTTCCTGACTTTGAGAAAATTTCTTGCATCTCTTGCCTCAGTTTTTTTTTCCTGTTTTATAATATTGAAATATTCCAATTTTACTATTTTGAAATATTTCAAATATAGAGAAAAATAAGGGGAAAGAAGGTAAGTGCCTCCACCCATTTATGAGCTCTAACAGATTTTAACATTTGTTCTATTTACTTCAGGATTTAAAAAAATGAAATAAATGGTCTATTTCAGTTACAGAGGAAACCTCTTTTTGCACCACTCTCTGAAATAATTTTCCTCACCCTAGAGGAGCCATCATGTTGAAGTAGGTTTGTATCACTCTTATTTGTATTTTTATACTTTTACTACATATGCATGTTTTCTGAAATAAATATAAAACTTTCACATGTTTTAAAATTTCAAATAAATGATATGCTATACTCATGAGCTTGAAAGCGTTTATTCAGGAGCAAATTAAAAAAAATACCTAAATATCAAAATTAAGCCACATAACAGACACACATTACTATGTATAAGGCAGATAACCAAAAAGGACCTACTGTATAGCACAGGGAGCCATACAACCATATTCATTATTTTGTAATAACCTATGGGAAAAGAATCTGAAAAAAACATATATATATATAAACTGAATCACTTTGCTAAACTAACACAACATTGTAAATCAACTATACTTCAATAAAAAAAAGAGAAGCCACACGATTTCAGCATTAAGAACATGTAATTATCTTACTGATCAAGAATTCTGGAGGTAGGTGATTCCAGGTGAGGTATAGGTAATCCCATATTACCACCCCGCCCACTCTCATGTGTACACGCTGCTGAGTCCTGGGGACTGGGAATATAATGGATTTAACTCCCATGATTAGGCTGTTTTATGGCACCATTACCTTTATTTATTTATTTTTCTTTTTATTTATTTTCTTTTCTTTTTTTTAACATCTTTATTGGAGTATAATTGCTTTACAATGGTGTGTTAGTTTCTGCTTTATAACAAAGTGGATCAGCTATATGTATACATATATCCCCATATCTCCTCCCTCTTGCGTCTCCCTCCTACCCTCACCATTATCTTTAAAATAGAGAGCCTATACCTGGATAATCTGAGCTAATCCCATGAGCCCTTTTAAAGCAGAGTTTTCTCCAGCTGGTCACAGAATAGGAAGTCAGAGATTCAAAGCAGAATCAATGTCTTGTTGCTTGTGTTTAGATGGAGGGCATCGCATGGCAAGGGATGCACGTGGTCCCTTGGAGCCAAGATAGACCCCTGGAAGAAAGCAAGCACAAAAACAGGTACCTCAGTTTTAAAGTTGCAAGGAACTGAATTCTGACAAGAATGAGCTTGGATGTAGATTTTTTTCCCCAGAGCTTCCAGAAGGTAGCTCAGTCTAGCCAACACCTTGATTTCAACCTTGAGGTACCCGAAGCACAGAATCCACCCATGCCATGCCAGACTTCTAACCTATAGAAGGGGAGCTAATTAATGGTTATTGCTTTAAGGCACTGAGTTTGCGGCAATTCATTATACAGCAACAGAAAACTAATACAACCCAGCCAATAATATTAACAAATTAAAATACATCCAATGGATAAAATATACTACCACTAAAAACTATGTTATCAAACCATATTTAGCAACATAGAAAATGCTCATATGTTAAGCAAAGAAAAAGCAAGCAAGATACAAAACTGTATGTAACTATAGGTAATTATGTATAACTATATGTATGATTCCAAATGCATATTTGAGATCTTATAAGCCAGGGACCTTGGTCAAATTACTTAAACTCACTGTACTTCAGCATCTTCTTCTGCAAAATGAAGATTTTACATTTTACCTGTAAAATATTTTATATTCCACCCCCCCAATGTAACCTTATTAACTATTTGGTTTCCCCAAAACACAATCAAGAAAAGCGAGATTAATGCTTGATTCCTTCCTTTTATTTACTAAGTTGTAGAATAATAATTTGGTGCCCCCATCAACCTGCAAAATTGACCAATAAAGTTTCGAAAAACATTACTGTGAACTTGTGGATTTAAAATATTTGATTCATTTTAACATTTTAATTCAACCTGGTTATTATTCTGTTTGATGCTCCATCAAATTGTTCCATCTTTAGCTAGAGAGAACACATCTGAGTTGGCTCCTGTGTCTTTAAACATAACCTCATTGGTCTTTGACAACTTCTTTGCTTTAAGGTACAGCCACATATTGCAGACACAACTTGGTACCTTTCGTGTCTCAGAATGACAACTGGCCATTTCTCTAAGGATCTCCAACTTATTTTAATAGGAAATGGTATGTAGAGACGGAAGTCTAAATGATAGTGATAGAGATAATCTATACTACTTAGTTCACATGATTTCTAGAACTTTCTTGTGTATACAGCTAGAAGAAAATCTTGCTTACTAATGACATTAATGTAAAACTTATTTGCTTGATTCTTGCATCTGCATAATAATTTAAATAACAACATTACCAGTAACAATAAGACTACTGAATACTGTGCTTTTTTTGGTCCTTATGGTATATTCAACTAAGAACGTACTGTCATAGTGCTGCGTTTTAAAAGCACTTGATGTAATTAGTCTGTGTGATTATGATTCTAATTTGGTATACAATTAAGTAATGTTCCCTTGTTTTGATTTGCTTTTGATGATTAGCGTTTGCTTAGTTTCCTTTTCTATTTAATTTAAAAATGTATATGTTATGTACTTGTTCCCAAAGTCAAAATTATAAACCAAGGTGTATTCAGTGGGGTTTAGCTACCTGATGCTGCATTGATTAGAATGGACTCCTTTCAACCGAGAGGGTGACAGTGGTTCCTTCTTATCAGAATGGGTACCTATGGTAGACCTGGGTTTGCCTTCCTTGCCTGTAGAGGATCTCCCAGAACCACCATCTGAAGACTTAAAGAATGCAGGAAATATATGAATAATATCCTGCACAACATTATTTCTGACTAAGGGACCCATTTTACAGTCCCTTACATAAAGAGATGTGACAATAGGCACAATATTGACTGGCCTTTCCTAAACCTTATCAACCTAGTAGAATGGTGGAATGGCCTGGTAGGTGGGTGGTTAAAGCAATAGCTTGGGGATAACACTGCTGGAGTGGGGTGCTGTCCTCCAGGAGTTTGTATATGCATTGAACCCTTGGCTTGGTTGTGAGTTCAATAGTTAGAATATGAATCTGGAAGCCAAAGGGTACAAGTAAGATTGGCCCTTCTCCCAATAACTCCCAGGGACCCATTTGTGGAATTTGTACTTCTCATCCTCATAAACTGGTTCTGCTGGATTAGAAGTTCTGATTTATGATGGGGGTGGGGGAATATTTTCTTTATAGTGACTTGAAGGTATTACTACCACCTGGGTGTTTTGGACACTTCATGCCAAAGGACCAGCAGTAAAAAAATTCTGTTATTATGTTGATGGGGGAAATTGAACCTTATTGTCCTGAAGAGTTAATTAAGGTTCCTGCTACACAGTAAGGTAGAGAGAGGTGTGCCTGAAAGAGGACATTACTAGGGTGTCTCTTGGAGCATCAATGCCTGGTGACAACGTTGAACAAGCAGTTGAAGCAAACCCAACGAGGGCGAGTTAACTAAGGTCGCAGACCCCATAGGGATGGTGGTCTTGTTATCCCCCAGGCATGCGAACTAGAACAGCCAAAATGCTGGTCAAGGGTGAGGAAAATGTAGAGTGGGTGATTAAAAAAATAATTAGATTCAAAACCAGCTGCAGCCATAAGGACTATAGTTTGTTCTGTGAAACTTCTTGTATTAAATCCTTGCAGAGAATACCACATGCCATCACCATAAGAGAGGCTCCATGACAAATTTTGCTTTAATGGCAGGCATATGTGAATCCCCTGGTTCCCGCATTTTGCCTTAGCCACTTCTTAGGTTACCAATTCTCTGCATATTCTGAGCATCTTTGTGCAGGCTTTGACTGTCTTTGTACAAGTGTGATCTGACAGTACTTCACCTTGGGCTCACATGTATATGTCTTACTTCTAGTGGAAACTTGTATGCACGTTCAGCTTGGAGTTGCAGGGAAGCTAATGCCTTTGACCAAAGGGTGATGAGAGCCAAAGAATGCCTTCCTTTTTCAACCTTGAGGCCGACAGTTTCGAAAAGCATTTCCTGTTCTCCTCAGATGGCCCTGCAGCATTAAACACCAGTCACCCTTTTTGGTGGCCAACTTGATAATGCATCCTTGCACTGGTTTTATCTCCTTTAGTATTGATTCCCCATTACATCTTCCTTCTACTTCCTAGAATAACTTCCCAAACAAACTATCTGCATGCAAATCTTTGTTTTAAGCTCTGCTCACAGAGGAATCCTGGCTAAAACACAGTCAAAAGGCAGGCTCACTCTTGATTCTGTTCACTGCTATATCACTGTTCCTAAGAACAGTCTCTGGCAATTAGGAGGCACTCAATAAGTATTTGTTAATTAATAAGCAGATAAATGAATGCATCCCCCTTTTATTTAGACTAACAGAAAAATGAATCTATAGTTTTAACCTCTAAGATATCTGGAGTGAGAAGTGGATGCAATGAGGTCAAGGTAAGCTTAAAGAATGAATTTAAAAGACCTATCTACATATTTATTATATAGATTTTTATGTTTATCTTCTAGCAACTAACAAAAGGACCACTCCTAGTACCAACTGTTTTAGGTCTCGTTTCCTAGAAGCAGGGTCGGAGACAGGGTTTCAGGTGGATATTATTTATTATATCAGGAGAAAAGGAGAGAAACTGGCCCTTAATGCTAGGATGCAATTCCAGATGGAGTCTAGCTTTAGCCCATTCCATGGGGAGCTCTAGGGCATGCACTGCAACATCAAATTGGTTTTTGAAGCAGCCTTATCCCTGCCTCCAGGGAGTCAGTGGCTGTGATCTGTTCCTAGGAGTGCTGGTGAGACATAACCTCCCAGATTAGTCAACTCTTGCTTGGTTGAGGGCAATTACCTGGAGAAGGCTTTAATTTCATGCCATTAGTAGCCAACAACACCAACTAGGGAATGGCTACACCGGTCCTGGTCAAAGGGATCTGGCCAAGACACCAGCAATATTCACTACAGAAAGAAATACATTTTCAGAGCAAGGTAGAGAATTTGGCCAAATGGATTGAAATACCAGTTAAGTTACATTTTCAGGGATACTTTATCTTCCAGGTCGGCACAATTTATGTAATCCTTTTCTCGTGAAATTGAAAGATACTGATAGTGCAGACATTTGTTAGTTTAGACACATCTGGATATTACCTCTAAAGGCAGCCACAGACATTAGCATGATTTGTATTCAGTAAACTCTATGACTCTCTTCTAATGTTATTTCCATCAATTAGTTCTGCAATTCTTCAAAAGTTTTGAATACTTTGAGCTCTGAATGTTCAGGCATGGGAAGTGAGTTGCAACCATCCCCAGTTGCCATCTGCTCAGTCCACATGTCCACATGGAATCTGCATACACGTACTTTGAACAAATCAGCAATGCTCTTTTGTTCCCCTGCAGTCTTGGGTTCAGAGTGTTTAAACATCTTGTCAATTTCACAAGGACGTACAGCCTACTGAGCCACTGGGGGTCTGACAAGTTGGGTCTCTCAGAGCCTATTAATTCTAAAAAGTCCTTCATCTGAGGTAGCAGCTCAAAAAATATCTTCAACAAGTTTCTATGACTCAGTCAACTGAATGCTTTAAAATAAGTCTCCACGCTCCTGTTATCCAAATTCTTCTTCTTTCAAAAGTACATAAACTCTTTATGATTAAGGGCATACGATGGAGAAAATTCAGTTTTGATCACTTCTATATTGTGCAATGAACTTGAATTGCACAGTTCATAGCACAGTGGTGCTTTGGAAAGAGAATATGTCATCCTTATTTTTTGACTTGAGTAAATTGCTGACACCTTTCTTTTTCTTTTCACTTCAGGTGTCTAATCCTGGTACCTGAACTTAACTTTTCCTGTTTAAATCCTGTTCTTCAAGTTTCTTAGATTCCAAACTATTAGATTTTATTAGTTTTTGAGTGCTAGCTGATTGGATAAAACTTTTTTTCCTTTCCTTTCTTCTCTTTCCTTTCCTTTTATTTTCTTTGTACCCTTCCTTATTTCCCTCCCTCTCTTCCTCCCTCCCTCCCTCCCTCCCTTCCTTCCTTCTGTCCTTCCTTCCTTCCTTCCTCTTTTCTCCCTCCTTCCCTCCCTCCCTTCCTCCTCTCCTTCTCTGTTAAAATCTTTGATTGAAGCCTCCTGGCCACTCCGGGGGGAGGGGTGGGCTGAATTTGACCTTCAGGGTGAACTTTTACTTTGGGCCAAGTGAATGACCTTTATCTCTATCCAGCAGAAAGTTTCAGGAGGTGAAGAGTAATCTATAACTTTCACGCTGCACAGAATGAAGAAATATTCAGACAGTTTTTGAACTTAAAACTAAATTTATTCTTTGGAAACACCATGCAAGGAACTTTTTAAAACTTAAATCATTCCTTTATTTCCAGGACAAATTTCTTGGAGTTCTGTAAGAAAATATGTCTTCCTTTAAAAAATTAGCTTTGAGGTGTCAAGAGCCAAACAAAGCAGTTCCCTATATAGAAAGTACTAATAACCGAAACTTCAAGGACAATATGTTGCATCAAATTTATTTATTTAAATCGTTTGTTTAAAATAGACTCTACTTCTCAAAGAATTCAAAATACATGGGAAAAAGAAGAGAATAAAAGGTATGCAACCTTTTCTGTGACTTTTTTCTGTTAGAAAAGAGGATCTAGAGAAGTACAATAATTCAAGGTGTGTTTTTCAGATGGAATGGACAGGACTTTGTTATGGATTAGATGTGGGTCTGAAAGAGAGAAAAGTGTCAAACATTTGTTTATAGAAACTGGATAGATCATAATACTATTTCCTGAGACAAGAAAGACTAAAAGTGGAGTATCTAGAGGAAGGGGAATGTGTAGAATTTTAGTTTGGAGCACACTAAATTAAGATGCTTATGAGACATCCAAGTGGAGAAGTAGAAAATCAAATAGGCCATTGGCTAAAGGATTTTTGGGCTCAGTAGAATGGTCTAAGCTGGAGCTGAAAGTTTTAGAAGTTGTTTACTAAAGATGGTACTGGAAATCTTAATCACATAAGTGAGCATAGATAAAAAGATGCATCACACAATGCCTGGAACAACTTCAAAGTTTGGAGGTCAGTAGAGTAGAAGAAGCTGGCCAAAGACACTAAGAAGAACTGGTGACCATGTTTCAAAGAGGATCAAGTGCTAACCACGTTGAGAACCACTGGAGAGAGCTGAAGCTGTATGAGGCTAGAAGGGTGCCAATTAGATTTGTAATACGGAAGTTGTGCTGTCCTTGACAAAATTAATTTCAGTGCAGTTGTAAGGATGGAGATACCATCAAGGTGGCTGAAGAATAAATAGGGGGTGAGAATTTTGATTCAGGGTTTGGGGTCAAGTTTTTAAAGAATTTTCACTATGATAGAGAGCAGAGCAAAGGAGTGGCAATTGGAAGATGAATGCTGTTTTTGAAGATGTGAGGATACTCGAATGCATTGGTGTAGACCAAGAATGACTTGGTCTAGATGGAGAAGTAGAAGATACAGGAAAAGGAGGACAACTTAAGAATAAAGTTTGCTGAGATGAGAAGGAGAGGGACCTGGAGCTTACATGGAGGCATTTTTCTTTGCTAGTAGAAGAGACATTTTCTCTGATGTAACAGGCGAAAAAAGGAGTGGACAGAGCTGCAGAAGATTTGTGAACTACACAAAGATTTTGTAATTTTTCTTTTTGATGTGGAATAAACTTCCCTCTTAGGTTGGAAAAGAATCATGTACAGAATTTTCCTAAGTGTTCTAGTACCCAAATATTGCCTCAAACCTTGGAGTTCCCTCCAAATGCTCTGCTTGTCACCATTCATAATTTCCCTTTTAACACTCACATTGTCCTCAGAAATTCTGCCAGCATATCACTATGGCTTCTGCAAGTTCAAACTACTCAACCTCTGAACTTTTAAAACTTTCTTAAAAATTCAGTGATTGGCCCATTAACACAGCTACTTGCCTCAATGTACCACAACAGGTTAAGAAAAGGTTTATTTTACTTATCTCCAAGCTTATGATATGGAAAATAATATTTCTCCTTACTTCGTCTACATTTTCTTCCAATATTTCACTTCCTTTGGACCCCAGGGTAAAGAAATAAATAGACACTAACATCTCTGCACTAGATGAGATGTTCCAGAAATCATTACGCCTAGAAAACATTCTTTGTAATTTCTAAGGTAAGAACAATAGACATTCAAGGAAAAATTAGATCAGCGTTACTATGTGTGAGCAATTTGTAAATTCTGACAATACTTGAGTGGTGAGCATTAGGTATTATTAAATATGAAATTATTTAAGGAGGGTTTTTTCTTAATCATTGGAAAGATATGGCAGGCTCTTCACACCTCATAGAATACAACAGATAGTGATAACTGATCCTGGAGAAAGATTAGGGCAGACTGGAATTGACATGATACTTCATTGTATTATCTGCTCTTCTTGACTCCCATTTTTTTAATTTTTTTAAATTTTTTTACTTTTTCTTGTTTCTTTCCTAAGAAGAATGTATATATGGTGAAAATTAGATCTCCCAGATACTGATGCTACGTCTTATTTTATGCCTGCTAATAATTATAGTATAAAAAGAGAGAAATTCAGCGACAAGTGTTTTAAAGTACGATTAAAACTTTAATCAAAATTCAACAAATTATCACTCCCTGTACTTGACTTTAAGGTAAAGGAGGAAATTGCAGGACTAAGATACCATCTGGAATTTGGATGGAAAAAAAAGCCCAAACCTGCTTGCATAGCTTTCTTCATTCTCCTTCTTCTTATTCTTTTTTCATTGAAGTATAGTTGATTTATAGTATTATATTAGTTTCAGGTGTACAACATAATGATGAAACATTTTTATAGATTATACTCCATTTAAAGTTATTACAAAATAATGGCTATATTTCCCTATGCTGTACAATATATCCTTCTTGCTTATTTATTTTATACATAGTAGTTTATATCTCTTAATCCCCTAACCCCATCTTGCCCCTCCCCCCTCCCTCTCCCCATTGGTAACCACTAGTTTGTTCTCTATATCTGTGAGTCTGTTTCTGTTTTGTTATATTCATTTGTTTGTTTCATTTTTCGGATTCCACGTACAAGTGGTAACATACAGTATTTGTCTTTCTCTGTCTGATTTATTTCACTAAGCATAATACCCTCTAGGTCCATCCATGTTGCTGAAAATGGCAGAATTTCATTCTTTTTTTATGGCTGAGAAGTATTTCATGGTATATATATACCACATCTTTATGCAATCATTTTTTGATGGACACTTAGGTTGCTTCTATATCTTGGCAATTGTAAATCATGCTGCTATGAACATTGGGGTATATGTATCTTTTTGAATTAGTGTTTTCATTTTCTTTGGATATATACCCAGCAGTGGAATTGCTGAATCATATGGTAGTTATATTTTTAGTTTTTTGAGGAACCTTCATAATGTTTTCCACAGTGACTGCACCAATTTACATTCTTAGCAACAGTGTACAAGGGTTCCCTTTTTTTTCCATCCTTGCCAACATTTGTTATTTGTGGTCTTTTTGATGATAGCAATTCTGACAGGTCTCATTGTGGTTTTGATTTGTATTTCTCTGATGATTAGTGATGTTGAGCATCTTTTCATGTGCCTGTTTGCCATCTGTATGTCTTCTTTGGGAAAATGTCAATTCAGGTCTTCTGTCCATTTTTTGATTGGGTTTTTTGTTTTTTGATATTGAGTTGTATGAGCTGTTTATATATTTTGGATATTAACCTCTTATTGGTCATATTATTTGCAAATATTTTCTCCCATTAGGTAGTTATCTTTTCATTTTGTCAATACTTTCCTTTGCTGTGCAAATCTTTTTTTTTTAATTAATTTTTTATTTTATTTTTATTTATGGCTGTGTTGGGTCTTCGTTTCTGTGTGAGGGCTTTCTCTAGTTGTGGCAAGTGGGGGCCACTCTTCATCGCGATGTGCAGGCCTCTCACTATCGCATCCCCTCCTGTTGCGGGGCACAGGCTCCAGACGCGCAGGCTCAGTAATTGTGGCTCACGGGCCCAGCTGCTCCGCGGCATGTGGGATCTTCCCAGACCAGGGCTTGAACCCGTGTCCCCTGCACTAGCAGGCAGACTCTCAACCACTGCACCACTAGAGAAGCCCAGCTGTGCAAATCTTGTAGGTTTAATTAGGTCCATTTGTTTATTTTTGCATTTGTTTTCTTTGATTTAGGAGACAGATCCAAAAAAGTATTGCTATGATTTATGTCAAAGAGTATTCTGCCTACCTTTTCTTCTAGAAGTTTTATGGTTTCCAGTCTTACATTTAGGTCTTCAATTCATTTTGAGTTTATTTTTGTATATTGTGTGAGAAAATGTTCTAATTTCATTCTTTTACATGTAGCTGTCCAGTTTTCCCAGCATCACTTACTGAAGAGACTGTCTTTTCTCTACTGTATATTCTTGCCTCCTTTGTTGTAGATTAATTGACTATAAATGCATGCAAGTGGGGGTAGCAATACTTGTATCAGAAAAAACAGAGTTTAAAACAATGTCTAAACAAAAGACAAAGAAGGGAATTATATAATGATAAAAGGGATCAATATAAGAGGAGGATATAACACTCATTAACTTACATGCATCTAATACAGGAGCACCTAAATATATAAAGCAAATATTCACAACATAAAGGGAGAAATTGACAATAATACAATAATATTAACACCCCACTTACATCAATGGACAGATCATCCAGACAGAAAATCAATAAGGAGGCAGTGGCCTTAAATGACACAGTACAGCAGTTAAACATAATAGATATCTACAAGACATTTCACCCCAAAACAGCAGAATACACATTCTTTTCAAGTGCACATGGAACATTCTCCAGGATAGATCACATGCTAGGCCACAAAACAAGTCTCAACAAATTTAAGAGAATAGAAATTATATCATGTAGTTCTTCTGACCACAACAGTGTGAAACTAAGGGGAAAAAATGTGAAAAACACAAACACATGGAGGCTAAACAACATACTACTAACAAAACTAATGGGCCAATGAAGAAATCAAAAAGGAAATCAGAAAATGCCTGGAGACAAATGAAAATGGAAACACAACTTTCCAAAATCTACGGAATGCAGCAAAAGCAGTTCTAAGAGGGAAGTTTATAGTGATCCTTGTTCTTCCTAAAACAGCTCACAATCAGCTGAATTCCTGGCTTCTTGGTAACAGTAAAACATATTCACCTATCCAAGCCTCTTTTATTGTTTTGCTCTGGGGCTAATTTTTTCCTGCCACCGCAAGTGAGCTTGGGTGGCAGATTATATTTTCAAAAGGTGGACATACATATATATCCTAAATCACTGTATTCTTCTTAAAATAAAATATTGATGCTTTTCTGGGGTCTATGTCCTTTCTTCTTGATTGTGGTTCTGTGATTACAGTAGAAGTGACATCGTGTGACTTCTGAGACTAGCTTAAAAAAGAGAAGATACCTCCTGCCTGTTTTATTCTCTTAAGATGTTTGCCTTTCAATTTAAACACTGTGAGGATGCCCAAAGTAGCCCATGCAGAGGCCACATGGAGAGGACCATGTGGGGAAGAACTGAAACCCCCAGAAAACATCAACTGCCAGATGAGTTAGTGAGTGAGCATTCAGCTGATTTCAGCTCCTAGCCTTTGAACCATTCCAGCTGACCCTCGGTGGAGCAGGGGTGAGCTGACCCTGCCAACCCCTGGACAAATTGCAGATTTGTGAACAAGATAAACGTTACCACTTCTTAAGCCACTAGGTTTTGGGAAAGTTTGTTACACAGCAATAATAACTGGAATACTTTAATATGAAAATATCCCATTTCTTTGTGGTATGTTCAGTTGTTAACTCTTTCTCCTCAACTATAAATTTATTCAAGTGTCTCATTTTAAAAAATCCAATTTTTCCTTTACAGCCTCCTTCCAGTTATAGCCTTAGATATTTCCTATTCTTGAATATTCTATACTGGAACTAGACATATGGGAAAAAAATAGCCAAAAGTCAATTTCCTGGAAACAAAATTCATGAATGTCTGGTTTACCAAACATTCCATTTGCCACAAAGTTGTTTACATCAATTATCTGGTGTAGATTGTGGGTGCCAGGGAGGCTGTGGGGTGTCAGGGTGCTCAGACTTTTCCCTGTCCCTGCCCTCTCTCCTTCACTCTTTCTTTCATTTGCTGATTCCGACCATATCCTCTGATCCTTTGTTTTACCAGCTTCTTCTCCCTAATGTCCTCTCTTCATTCCATAATCACTTCTCTCTGCCCCTTATTCTCTCCCTGTGGTCCCCTCAATCCCCTTCAGGAAATACTTCCACCCTTCAGGAAATACTCTTTCCCAGATCAGTAGTCTGGGCTAAGCTGTGTGACCACTTTCCTTCTCTCTTTTCCTGACAAAGGCCTATTGTCTCCATCCCAACTCCTAATATGTTGGCCTCCCAGAACCACAGGCAAACTGCACATTCTTTAAAACATTACCATAAAGTCAAAATGAAAACAAGCCAATTTACAATTCACAAACCTCTGTAAACTTTGTAAGGAAAATGAGTTTGACCAATTGTTAGAATCAGAAAATGTAACAAATTGGTCATTTGCTAAACTGGTTATCCAGCCAACTGACTTAATGCTGGGAGTCCTCATTCCTGTCCTCATCAGATCATGTCTATTCCTTTCTGAATAGACATTCCCTTTACAGGAAGGGCAAACTCTACACTCCTTGAAGGGCATAAATAGCCTCATCTGACCACTGTGTGTTGCTTCTACATCTTTTCCCATCATGCCCCCTCTTATCTTATTGAAGCTCCAGAACACGGAACTGATTAGTTTCTGCAAACATCTCACTGCCATGTCCAAGCTCTGGCACATGCTTTTTCTTTTGTTTGCAACACTCACTCTGCTCTTGACCACTTGGCAAATGTTTTCTGCAGTTTCAAGTCTCCATTTTCCCAGGCTGCTTTGATATTTCAGCTGGGCTATCATTCATTCCTGATGCTACCTTTGCACAAACCCCCATCACCAGGAGGACGTTTCATGACAAAAGAATTTCTCCACTGAACTGTTAGACCTTTGAGGGCAGGCATCATAACATTCGTCTCTGTATACACATGATGTAGCATAGATATTGACACATAGTAGGCTCTCTACAGATACCATTTACCTAGAAAATATTACTCCAGCCATCTGCTGTTTAAAGATAATTCTTTCACAGAACCAATTTAAAATTACTCCCTCAGGCTATATAATAAAGAAACATATAAAGACCATGTCTGTATTTTGTTTAAGACTTCTACTAAAATCACAGTTCCCTTTGTGGTTTAAAGACCCCTGTATAAATATTCATATTACTTATTTCTCTGAGTTTTAATAGAAGGTAAACACCTGTATCTACTGGTCCAAGGCATACTTCTTTATATTAGATATTTTATCAGATAACAGAAGGTGTGCCCCCTACTCCCTGCTGCCCCATCAATTTTTCCTTTACTTGCAGGGAGCTCAGAGCTAAGTTAATTTGTGCATGTGTGTGTGTGTGTGTGTGTGTGTGTGTGTGTATGTGTGTGCTTTTCACCATCCTTGGATTCAAGTTTTAACTCTGTTTCTTCTTAGCTGTGTGACCTTACTAGGCCTTAATGTCCTCATATATAAAATTGGGTTATCATAGCTGGTCAAAGGACTCACAAGGTTTTTGTGAGAATCGAATGAAACTTTGTAGGTAGAAATATTTTAGAAAGTGCTATCCCAATACATGATAGCTTTTATTGTTCTTCCCGAAGAACTGATATCTTAAAAAATATGACTTACACAATGTAACAGTTTCAGTTCCTTCCCTTGCAGCCAGGAGACACAGAGAAGATTCAAAAATAGTAAGCATATTCACTTCCATTTCCTACACTGTAGGTTAACTTTTCCTATTTACATTTTTATAACAGTATTGGACACATAGCCTTAACTGTGAACTTCCTCAAATACTTTTATGGAAGCAGATGGGGTTTATTAAACCAAGTAAAACTTCAACCAGAAAGAGCTAATTTGTTCTTGAAAGGTGATTTCATAAGAAACCAGAGAGATTTTTTAACTTTTTCTATAAACAGTAATAACAACTTACATTACTGAATTCTTATTGTGAGCCAAGTTCTGTGCTAAGTGCTTAGACACATTTTCTTTTAAAATACAATAAACCTGTGGGATAGATAACCACTATCTGCATTTCTTGAAGAGAAGCAACTAGGGTTTAAGGAGGTTGAAGAAGTCACATAGCTAGTTAGTAGCTGAGCTGAGAGTCTCACCCAGGAAGCCTGACTGCTAAGCCCATGTGCTTGTCTCCTACCCTGCAAAACATTCCAGTAGATTTCAGAATACATTAGATTTATAAAAAATGCAATAAGCCTGGAGAAAAATGATTATTTTGAATTTTTTATTGTAATGACTAATCCTTTTTTCCAGGATTTTGTTTTTTCCTTGATATTCTCCCTAAAACAATCTAGTCTATGTCTTTTTTTAAAAAATAATTTATAATTTTTTTTAAACACCTTTATTGGAGTTTAATTGCTTTACAATGGTATGTTAGTTTCTGCTTTATAACAGAGTGAATCAGCTATACATATACATATATCTCCATATCTCCTCCCTCTTGCATCTCCCTCCCTCCCACCCTCCCTATCCCACCCCTCTAGGTGGTCAAAAAGCACCGAGCTGATCTCCCTGTGCTATGCGGCTGCTTCCCACTAGCTATCGGTTTTACATTTGGCAGTGTATATATGTCCATGCCATTCTCTCACTTTGTCCCACCTTCCCCTTCCCCTTCCCTGTGACCTCAAGTCTGTTCTGTAGTAGGTTTGTGTCTTTATCCCCATCCTGCCCCTAGGTTCTTCATGACCTTTTTTTTTTTTTTAGATTCCATATATATGTGTTAGCATACAGTATTTGTTTTTCCCTTTCTGATTAATTCACTCTGTATGACAGACTCTAGGTCCATCCACCTCACTACAAATAACTCAATTTCGTTTCTTTTTATGGCTGAGTAATATTCCATTGTATATATGTGCCACATCTTCTTTATCCATTCATCTGTTGCTGGACACTTAGGTTGTTTCCATGTCCTGGCTATTGTAACTAGAGCTGCAATGAACATTGTGGTACATGACTCTTTTTGAATTATGGTTTTCTCAGGGTATATGCCCAGTAGTGGGATTTCTGGGTCATATGGTAGTTCTATTTTTAGATTTTTAAGGAACTTCCACACTGTTCTCCATAGTGACTGTATCAATTTACATTCCCACCAACAGTGGGGGGGGGGGTGCAAGGGGGTTCCCTTTTCTCCACACCCTCTCCAGTATTTATTGTTTCTAGATTTTTGGATGATGGTCATTCTGACTGGTGTCAGATGATATCTCATTGTAGTTTTGATTTGCATTTCTCTAATGATTAATGATGTTGAGCATTCATTCTTGTGTTTGTTGGCAATCTGTATATCTCCTTTGGAGAAATGTCTATTTAGGTCTTCTGCCCATTTTTGGATTGGGTTGTTTGTTTTTTTGATATTGAGCTGCATGAGCTGCTTGTAAATTTTGGAGATTAATCCTTTGTCAGTTGCTTCTTTTGCAAATATTTTCTCCCATTCTGAGGGCTGTCTTTTCGTCTTGTTTATGGTTTCCTTTGCTGTGCAAAAGCTTTTAAGTTTCATTAGGTCCCATTTGTTTATTTTTGTTATTATTTCCACTTCTCTAGGAGGTGTGTCAAAAAGGATCTTGCTGTGATTTATGTCATAGACTGTTCTGCCTATGTTTTCCTCTAAGAGTTTGATAGTGTCTGGACTTACATTTAGGTCTTTAATCCATTTTGAGTTTATTTTTGTGTATGGTGTTAGGAAGTGTTCTAATTTCATTCTTTTACATGTAGCTGTTCATTTTTCCCAGCACGACTTATTGAAGAGGCTGTCTTTTCTCCATTGTATATTCTTGCTTCCTTTACAAAGATAAGGTGACCATATGTGCATGGGTTTATCTCTGGGCTTTCTATCCTGTTCCATTGATCTATATTTCTGTTTTTGTGCCAGTACCATACTGTCTTGATTAATGTAGCTTAGTAGTATAGTCTGAAGTCAGGGAGCCTGATTCCTCCACCTCCAATTTTCTTTCTCAAGATTGCTTTGGCTATTCGGAGTCTTTTGTGTTTCCATACAAATTGGAAATTTTTTGTTCTAGTTCTGTGAAAAATGCCAGTGGTAGTTTGATAGGGATTGCATTGAATCTGTAGATTGCATTGAATCTGTAGATTGCTTTGGGTAGTATAGTCATTTTCACAATGTGGATTCTTCCAATCTAAGAACATGGTATATCTCTCCATCTATTTGTATCATCTTTAATTTCTTTCATCAGTGTCTTATAGTTCTCTGCATACAGGACTTTTGTCTCTTTACGTAGGTTTATTCCAAGATATTTTATTCTTTTTGTTGCAATGGTAAATGGGAGTGTTTCCTTAATTCCTCTGTCAGATTTTTCATCATTAGTGTATGGGAATGCAAGAGATTTCTGTGCATTAATTTTGTATCCTGCTACTTTACCAAATTCATTGATTAGCTCTAGTAGGATTCTGGTAGCATCTTTATGATTCTTTATGTATAGTGCCATGTCATCTGCAAACAGTGGCAGCTTTACTTCTTCTTTTCCAATTTGGATTCTTTTTATTTCTTTTTCTTCTCTGATTGCTTTGGCTAAAACTTCCAAAACAATTTTGAATAATAGTGTGAGAGTGGGCAACCTTGTCTTGCTCCTGATCTTAGTGGAAAGAGTTTCAGTTTTTCACCATTGAGGATGATGTTGGCTGTGGGTTTGTCATATATGGCCTTTATTATGTTGAGGTAAGTTCCCTCTATGCTTAATTTCTTGAGAGTTTTTACCATAAATGGGTGTTGAATTCTGTCAAAAGATTTTTCTGCATCTATTGAGATGATCTTATGGGTTTTCTCCTTCAATTTGTTAATATGGTGTATCACACTGATTGATTTGTGTATATTGAAGAATCGTTGCATTCCTGGGATAAACCCCACTTGATCATGGTGTATGATCCTGTTAATGTGCTGTTGGATTCTGTTTGCTAGTATTTTGTTGAGGATTTTTGCATCTATGTTCATCAGTGATATTGGCCTGTAGTTTCCTTTCTTTGTGACATCTTTGTCTGGTTTTGGTATCAGGGTGATGATGGCCTCGTAGAATGAAGCCATCTGGTCCTGGGCTTTTGTTTGTTGGAAGATTTTTAATCACAGTTTCAATTTCAGGGCTTGTGATTGGTCTGTTTATATTTTCTATTTCTTCCTGGTTCAGTCTCAGAAGGTTGTACTTTTCTAAGAATTTGTCCATTTCTTCCAGGTTGTCCATTTTATTGGCATAGAGTTGCTTGTAGTAATCTCTCATGATCCTTTGTATCTCTGCAGTGTCAGTTGTTACTTCTCCTTTTTCATTTCTAATTCTATTGATTTGAGTCTTCTCCCTTGTTTTCTTGATTAGTCTGGCTAATGGTTTATCAATTTTGTTTATCTTCTCAAAGAAGAAGCTTTTAGTTTTATTGTTCTTTGCTATTGTTTCCTTCATTTCTTTTTCATTTATTCCTGATCTGATATTTATGATTTCTTTCCTTCTGCTAACTTTGGGGTTTTTTTGTTTTTCTTTCTCTAATTGCTTTAAGTATAAGGTTAGGTTGTTTATTTGAGATGTTTCTTGTTTCTTAAGGTAGGATTGTATTGCTGTAAACTTCCCTCTTAGAACTGCTTTTGCTGTATCCCATAGGTTTTGGGACATCGTGTTTTCATCGTCATTTGTTTCTAGGTATTATTTGATTTCTTCTTTGATTTCTTCAGTGATCTCTTGGTTATTAAGTAGTGTATTGTTTAGCCTCCATGTGTTTGTATTTTTTACAGATTTTTTTCCTGTAATTAATATCTAGTCTCATAGCACTGTCGTCGGAAAAGATACTTGATATGATTTCAATTTTCTTAAATTTACCAAGGCTTGATTTGTGATCCAAGATATGATCTATCCTGGAGAATGATCCATGAGCACTTGAGAAGAAAGTGTATTCTGTTGTTTTTGGATGGAATGTCTTATAAATATCAATTAAGTGCATCTTGTTTAATGTATCATTTAAAGCTTGTGTTTCCTTATTTATTTTCATTTTGGATGATCTGTCCATTGGTGAAAGTGGGGTGTTAAAGTTCCCTACTATGATTGTGTTACTGTCGATTTCCCCTTTTATGGCTGTTAGTATTTGCCTTATGTATTGAGGTGCTCCTATGTTGGGTGCATAGATATTTACAGATGTTCTATCTTCTTCTTGGATTGATCCCTTGATCACTATGTAGTGTCCTTCTTTGTCTCTTGTAGTAGTCCTTGTTTTAAAGTCTATTTTGTCTGGTACGAGAATTGCTACTCAAGCTTTCTTCTGATTTCCATTTGCATGGAATATCTTTTTCCATCCCCTCAATTTCAGTCTGTATGTGTCCCTAGGTCTGAAGTGGGTGTCTTCTAGACAACATATATATGGGTCTTATTTTTTTTATCCACTCATCCAGTCTATGTCTTTTGGTTGGAGTATTTAATCCATTTACCTTAAAGGTAATTATCAATATGTATGTTCCTATTACCATTTTCTTGATTGTTTGGGGTTTGTTATTGTAGGTCTTTCCCTTCTCCTGTGTTTCCTGCCTAGAGAAGTTCCTTTAGCATTTTTTTAAAGCTGGTTTGGTGGTGCTGAATTCTCTTAGCTTTTGCTTGTCTGTAAAGTTTTTAATTTCTCTATCAAATCTGAATGAGATCCTTGTTGAGTAATCTTGGTTGTAGATTTTCCCTTTCATCACTTTAAAGGTGTCTTGCCACTGCTTTCTTGCTTGCAGAGCTTCTGCTGAAAGATCAGCTGTTAACCTTATGGGCATTCCCTGGTATGTCATTTGTTGTTTTTCCCTTGCTGCTTTTAATATGTTTTCTTTGTATTTAATTTTTGATAGTTTGTTTAATATGTGTCTTGGCGTGTTTCTCCTTGGATTTATCCTGTATGGGACTCTGCACTTCCTGGATTTCATTAACTGTTTCCTTTCCCATATTAGGGAAGTTTTCAACTATAATCTCTTCAAGTATTTCTCAGTCCCTTTCTTTTTCTCTTCTTTTCTGGGACCCCTATAATTCGAATGTTGGTGCAGTTAATGTTGTCCCAGAGGTCTCTGAGATTGTCCTCAATTCTTTTCATTCTTGTTTCTTAATTCTGCTCTGCAGTAATTATTTCCATTATTTTATCTTCCAGGTCACTTATCCGTTTTTCTGCCTCAGTTATTCTGCTATTGATTACTTCTAGAGAATTTTTAATTTCATTTATTTTGTTGTTCATCATTGTTTGTTTGCTCTTTAGTTCTTCTAAGTCCTTGTTAAACGTTTCTTGTATTTTCTCCATTCTATTTCCAAGAGTTTGGATCATCTTTACTATCATTATTCTGAATTCTTTTTCAGGTAGACTACCTATTTCCTCTTCATTTGTTAGGTCTGGTGGGTTTTTACCTTGCTCCTTCATCTGCTGTGTGGTTCTCTGTCTTCTCATTTTGCTTAACTTACTGTGTTTGGGGTCTCCTTTACGCAGACTGCAGGTTCGTAGTTCCCATTGTTTTTGGTGTCTGCCCCCAGTGGCTAAGGTTGGTTCAGTGGGTTGTGTAGGCTTCCTGGTGGAGGGGACTAGTGCCTGTGTTCTGGTGGATGAGGCTGGATCTTGTCTTCCTGGTGGGCAGGTCCGTGTCTGGTGGTGTGTTTTGGGGTGTCTGTGACCTTATTGTGATTTTAGACAGCCTCTCTGCTAATGGGTGGGGTTGTGTTCCTGTCTTGCTAGTTGTTTGGCATAGGATGTCAAGCACTGTAACTTGCTGGTCGTTGAGTGGAGCTGGGTGTTGGTGTTGAGATGGAGATCTCTGGGAGATTTTTGCCGTTTGATATTACATGGAGCTGGGAGCTCTCTGGTGGACCAATGTCCTGAACTCAGCTCTCCCACCTCAGAGATACAGGCCTGATGCCCGGCTGGAGCACCAAGACCCTGTCATCCACACAGCTCAGAATAAAAGTGAGAAAAAAAGAAAAGAAAGAAAGAAAGAAAGAAAGAAAGAAAGACAGAAAGAAAGAGAAATAAAATAAAATAAAGTTATTAAAATAAAAAATCATTAAAAAAAACTTAAAAAATAATAAAAAAAAGAAAGAAGAAAGAAGACAGTAACCAAACCAAAAAACAAATCTTCCAATGATAACAAGCGCTAAAAACTATACTAAAAAAAAGACAGACAGAACCCTAGGAAAAATGGTAAAAACAAAGCTATACAGACAAAATCAAACACAGAAGCATACACTTACACACTCACAAAAAGAGAAAAAGGGAAAAAAAAAAATATATATATATATATCCTTGCTCCCAAAGTCCACCTCCTCAATTTGGGATGATTCGTTGTCTATTCAGGTATTCCACAGATGCAGGTACATCACGTTGATGGTGGAACTTTAATCCGCTGCTTCTGAGGCTGCTGGGAGAAATTTCCCTTTCTCTTCTTTGTTCGTACAACTCCCGGGGTTCAGCATTGGATTTGGACCCGCCTCTGCGTGTAGGTCGCCTGAGGGCGTCTGTTCTTCGCTCACACAGGACGGGGTTAAAGGAGCAGCTGCTTTGGGGGCTCTGGCTCACTCAGGCCGAGGGGAGGGAGGGGTACGGATGCGGGGCGAGCCTGCGGCAGCAGAGGCCGGCGTGACGTTGCAGCAGCCTGAGGCGCGCCGTGCGTTCTCCCGGGGAAGTTGTCCCTGGATCACGGGAGCCTGGCAGTGACGGGCTGCACAGGATCCTGGGAGGGGAGGTGTGGATAGTGACCTGTGCTCGCACACAGGCTTCTTGGTGGCAGCAGCAGCAGCCTTAGCGTCTCATGCCCGTCTCTGGGGTCCGCGCTGATCGCTGCGGCTCGCGCCCGTCTCTGGAGCTCCTTTAAGCTGTGCTCTTAATCCCCTCTCCTCGCGCACCAGGAAATAAAGAGGCAAGGAAAAGTCTCTTGCCTCTTCGGCAGCTCCAGACTTTTCCCCAGACTCCCTCCCGGCTAGCTGTGGTGCACTAGCCCCTTCAGGCTGTGTTCAAGCCGCCAACCCCAGTCCTCTCCCTTGGATCCGACCTCCGAAGCCAGAGCCTCAGCTCCCAGCCCCCGCCCGCCCCGGCGGGTGAGCAGACAAGCCTCTCGGGCTGGTGAGTGCTGGTTGGCAGCGATCCTCTGTGCGGGAATCTCTCTGCCTTGCCCTCCGCACCCCTGTGGCCGCGCTCTCCTCCGTGGCTCCGAAGCTTCCCCCCTCCGCCACCTGCAGTCTCCGCCCGTGAAGGGACTTCCTAGTGTGTGGAAACCTTTCCTCCCTCACAGCTCCCTCCCACTTGTGCTGGTCCTGTCCGTATTCTTTTGTCTCTGTTTTTTCTTTTTTTCTTTTGCCCTATCCAGGTACGTGGGGAGTTTCTTGCCTTTTGGGAGGTCTGAGGTCTTCTGCCAGTGTTCAGCAAGTGTTCTGTAGGAGTTGTTCCACATGTAGATGTATTTCTGATGTATTTGTGGGGAGGAAGGTGATCTCCACGTCTTACTCATCCGCCATCTTGAAGCTCCTCCCCTTTAATTTTTTTTTTTAAACTTTCTTTTCCTTTATTTTTTGGCTGCATCAGGTCTTAGTTGCAGCACATGGGGTCTTTGAAGTGTGCAGGATCTTTAATTGTGGCATGGGCTGTTCATTGTGGCATGTGGGCTCCTCTCTAGTTGTGGTGTGCGGGTTTTCTCTCTCTAGTTGTGGCATGGGGGCTCCAGGGTGTGTGGGCTCTGTAGTTTGTGGCACATGGGCTCTCTCATTGAGGCGCATGAGCTCAGTAGTTGTGGCGTGTGGGCTTAGTTGTCCTGCAGCATGTGGGATCTTAGTTTCCCGATCAGGGATTGAACTTGTGTCACCTGCATTGGAAGGTGGATTCTTTACCACTGGACCACCAGGGAAGTCCCTATGCTTTTTTATATCTTTACTAAGAACTCCTTTACTGTCAATTTCTACTCCTAAAGTCTGCTGCTTCTTTTTTTTTTTTTTTTTTTTAAACATCTTTATTGAAGTATAATTGCTTTACAATGGTGTGCTAGCTTCTGCTTTACAACAAAGTGAATCAGTTACACATATACATATGTTGCCATATCTCTTCCCTCTTGCATCTCCCTCCCTCCCACCCTCCCTATCCCACCCCTCTAGGTGGTCACAAAGCACCGAGCTGATCTCCCTGTGCTATGCGGCTGCTTCCCACTAGTTATCTATTTTACATTTGGTAGTGTATATATGTCCATGACACTCTCTCACCCTGTCACATCTCACCCCTCCCCCTCCCCATATCCTCAAGTCCATTCTCTAGTAGGTCTGTGTCTTTATTCCCATCTTGCCACTAGGTTCTTCATGACCTCTTTTTTTTTTTTTTTTTTTTTTTTTTCCTTAGATTCCATATATATGTGTTAGCATACTGTATTTGTTTTTCTCTTTCTGACTTACTTCACTCTGTATGACAGACTCTAACTCCATCCACCTCATTACAAACACCTCCATTTCATTTCTTTTTATGGCTGAGTAATATTCCATTGTATATATGTGCCACATCTTCTTTATCCATTCATCCGATGATGGACACCTAGGTTGCTTCCATGTCCTGGCTATTGTAAACAGAGCTGCAATGAATATTTTGGTACATGACTCTTTCTGAATTATGGTTTTCTCAGGGAATATGCCCAGTAGTGGGATTGCTGGGTCATATGGTAGTTCTATTTTTAGTTTTTTAAGGAACCTCCATACTGTTCTCCATAGTGGCTGTATCAATTTACATTCCCACCAACAGTGCAAGCGTGTTCCCTTTTCTCCACACCCTCTCCAGCATTTATTGTTTCTAGATTTTTTGATGATGGCCATTCTGACCGGTGTGAGATGATACCTCATTGTAGTTTTGATTTGCGTTTCTCTAATGATTAATGATGTTGAGCATTCTTTCATGTGTCTGTTGGCAATCTGTATCTCTTCTTTGGAGAAATGTCTATTTAGGTCTTCTGCCCATTTTTGGATTGGGTTGTTTGTTTTTTTGTTATTGAGCTGCATGAGCTGCTTGTAAATCTTGGAGATTAATCCTTTGTCCGTTGCTTCATTTGCAAATATTTTCTCCCATTCTGAGGGTTGTCTTTTGGTCTTGTTTATGGTTTCCTTTGCTGTGCAAAAGCTTTTAAGTTTCATTAGGTCCCATTTGTTTATTTGTGTTTTTATTTCCATTTCTCTAGGACCTTCTGCTGCTTCTTATACTATGATTGGTTGAGTGTTTCTTATTCCTTTGTCCATGGCTGTATTATTTTTCATTACTATATTTTCAAATTGAGTCCAGTGATTATTATTCCATTTCCTTAAATTTTAAAAAGTCAATTGTGATTTTTGATATCTTGTGATATTCTTGAGCTACAAATTGAAAGCAGCCTTCAATGTGGTCTTGCCTTTAGATAAAGGTTATACTTGTAGTCACCCTGCACTGTTTAATCAGACTCAAATTGCCCATAATGTTTGTTTTTTTCCTTTTTTATTTGAACTCAAATTCATTCAGCTTTCTGAGCAAAGAACTTATGAGACTGTACAGGTGTTCTTTCCTTATTATAAAACTTAACTTTCTGAAAATAAGTAAAATCACATCATGAAAATTCTGTTACAATTTACAGATTCACAATACAATTTCTTAAAAAGCCATCCTTCCTTAGATCGTTAAGATATCATTTGATTTATAAACAACTAAATGACATACGTATTTGTGAAGTGTGAGACACATGGCCTAAAGTTGGCCAGTGTTAGGAAATATGTCAAAAAACAATGTTTGATCTGTTTAAAAACTTATGTAAATTGTTTTGCTTTATGAGCTAGAATCTTATATATATATGTATATATAGATAAGATATGCATATATCATATACATAAATCTATATAGTTCCATTTTCTATCAATTATATATATATATTATATATATATATATATTTTATATATATATTTTATATATATATATATATAATTGATAGAAAATGGAATATGACCTGAGTAACTAAATCTCTAACTGAATGTTGTATCTGGATATATCTGGATAAACGTTCCATCACCTTTCAAGGAAGAATGTGGAATATGTTATTGTCATAGAGCCACCCTAGACTTAACCTTACCTGTTACCTTTTGTCCGTCTTAAGTCCTTTGTTTTACATTCGTATGTTTTTAGCGGTGTGTCTGGCACTTAGCAAGTACTTGGTAAACTCTAGCTATTCATGTCCTTCTGATTCTCATCGCACACCTCAAATCTAAGCCATCATCATTTCATGTCTACTATAACCTTCTAATATGTCTTCCTTGCTACAATCTCTTACCTTCCATCCCATAGGCCGGTACCAAAATAATAGTTTTAACTATACAACTTTACATACACTATCTCTCTAAAAAAGGCTTTCAAGGACTCTGGCCTTCAAACTCTAACTTCTCTTTCAATTTAACTCTTACGTACTTCCCTACCTTCTTTCCCACTCTGCCCCTACATGGATCCTCTGCTGAAGTGTAATTGATCTACTCATAGTTTCCCCAACCCAATCTGCTCAACTTCATGGAATCTTTCCCTTTATCTACAATTCCCTCCCCTCCTTTCTATGTACCTCAGTGCTCTCTTTCCTTCAGGCTCCAATATCATATTCCTTCAGCAATTATTGATACTCCACTAAGTATTCACTTCCTTCATATTATAAGTAGCCTTTTTCATATGTCCTGTCTCTCCAGAGAGATGATGTCTCTTGAAGGCAGGATCACCTCTGACTTTGCCTTCTACATGGTAGGTCATCAATAAGAGTTGCAATGATTCTCCTCACTAGACAACGAATTCTCTGGACTTACAGAGCAGTTATGTATCAGCTTCTTGCTTTGTCTTGCTTTCTCATCCAGATGTGCCCACAAGCTCCTTGACTTAATCACCCTGGGTCAGAGCCCCCAGAAGTCCTTGCTCCCCTCCCAGAGAAGATCAAGTCTGGACCCTGCTCCCTAGAACCATCTCCTTGTCTTTATTTTTTAACCCGAAATGAACCTCAAGTTAACCAGGCCTGTGACCACTGCTCATTTCTGTCTCCTGTGAAGTATTCTGTCAAGAATTGCTTTTTACCTACCTATCTTTGTTAAGGATTCTTACTCTCCTCTTAGTTCCTAACTTAAGTTTTAGTAAGCAATTAAAATAAAATTCTTTTCTTTCTTTCTGAACCACCTCTGATCGCTCCTAAAAGAGCAAAAAAGGGCAAAACTTATTTTGGGGGACTTTTGAACAATTTCTTTCACAATTATTCAAGAAAACGTGGCTGAATACAAAGCACTGTAAAGTTTATATTTGCAGTAATCTATCCTCCATCCCCCCATCTGTTTGGTGAAACCAGGCACTTTGTTAATTATATCCAACTAGTTTACTGGGAGAAACATCCAGTTTAGAAACATTCGGCTTTATTAAAAGAAACAAAATACAACTACAACAGAAGAGAAAAACTGCTTTAATATACTCATGGACTTTTACTGCTTCAGTGAGCAGGTGAGGAAGAGAAGCAATTCTTTATTTCCAAATTATAAAGTACGATCAAATTTGAAGCTGTGAAAATACTGAACTTTTGCTAGAAAAAAATAAATGATTTGAAGCCCTAGTGATCACACAGAGAATCCAGACAATTTGACAGCTATGAATTTATCTCACTTGTGAATGAATAACCTTTGTAACTCACTTGGGACTTAAATATTCCAAACACATTTCCCTGGAAACACTTCAAAAGGCATAGTTCATTTCTGTCTTTACTAAACAACTCCTTTGGTTACCTTTAGGTTGCTGGCTTTGTGGTTTGAGTACAGACTTGAAAGTTTGAAAATTAACATAGTTAAAGCTTGCCAGTGGGTTTTATTCCTGTAAGAGTGAAACAAGATGAACGCTTTGATTATTTTATGGTGTAAACAGCCTCTTTTACCTCTGTAATAAGGGAGCCTCATTGCTACTATTTACAAAATTTCAGCTCTGTCTCTGAGCTAGAGTGCAATGTATTTGTATTTAAAAGAAGAAATATTTCCACCAAAGTGCATGTAACAGACCAGAAGGACAGCTGATTTAGTTGAGCTCCACAGTTGTTCTTAGAGGCTTGCTGAAAACTGACAAGTTTTTACAGATAGATCCAGGATTTCAGGTCAAGTGTAATGATAGCTTTGGAGAGTTTCTTGCATGGACTCTTTCAAGATCAAAAAGTTCAAATGCACTTCCTGCATTGTGCTAGATTCTGACCATTGCAAGACAAACAAGTCATTGCAAGTCTGTTTCTTGGCACTTAGAACTGATTCATTTCTCCTTGTCCCCATGTAGCAGGCAAACTCTGAATACTGTTGATAGAGTCACATCCCTATCCACTGACGTGTCAGACCTGTTCCTATACTTTATACTTTAAATATTGCATTAAAAATGTAATTGAGACGTTAGTAGTCAATATTAAAATATGCTTGTTTGAGGGTAGTTTTGAAAAAAATTTTTGTTTCATGTGCAAAACTGTATGCTTTACTTCTTTCCTCTTATTCCTTGGGAAGATTTCATGGAGAAGGAGGCACTTCATCTTATATGAGAAAAGAGATTTGTCCATTCTAGGTTTGAAAATCTTTATGGAAATAGACTTAGATTATAGCCAAAATAAATTTTTAAACTTTAATTTTTAGAAGCTGAAATTTAACCCGCATTTACTTTTTCTGACCGCATTAAAAAGAGCTACTCACTTCGATGAAATTTGTTTTGTAAGTCTCTTATATGTCAAAATAAATATGCCCTTGTGTCTTTAACAAAGGGTAAAGGACATATCTCAGGATAAGCATTTCCTCCCCACCCCCCTTTTCAGCTGACTTTTAAAGGGCATTCGCTGGAAATCCTGGTGAACTCTTGGACCACTCTACCAAGTTCTCTTCTTCCTGCCAAGGCTGTCTGTGTTCTTTTGCATGTGCTCACTGGTGAGAGAATTTCAACCATTACCTTTACTTAACTGACTAAAAAATCATCATCTCAAGCCCCTGCCCTGGATTCCCTCCTGCAATTCCAGTCGTGTGTTCCATGCATAAACATCTTCCTGCTATTGACTCTTAAATCAGCTTTTCCTCTTGCCTATTCCGCTTCAGTTCATGATACCCCGAGGTAGGAAGATAAAGTTTTCTTTACTAGGGATCATTTTATTGCAAGGGACAGACATCCTTTCAAACTAGCTTAAGCTGAAGAAGACTTTTTTTTTTAACATCTTTATTGGAGTATAATTGCTTTACAATGGTGTGTTAGTTTCTGTTTTATAACAAAGTGAATCAGCTATACTTATACATATATCCCCATATCTCCTCCCTCTTGCATCTTCCTCCCTCCCACCCTCCCTATCCCACCCCTCTAGGTGGTCACAAAGCACCGAGCTGATCTCCCTGTGCCATGCGGCTGCTTCCCACTAGCTATCTATTTTACGTTTGGTAGTGTATATATGTCCATGCCAGTCTCTCACTTTGTCCCAGCTTACCCTTCTCCCTCCCTGTGTCTTAAAGTCTATTCTCTAGTAGGTCTGCATCTTTATTCCTGTCTTGCCCCTAGGTTCTTCATGACCATTTTTTTTTTTTAGATTCCATATATATGTGTTAGCATACGGTATTTGTTTTTCTCTTTCTGACTTACTTCACTCTGTATGACAGACTCTAGGTCCATCCACCTCACTACAAGTAACTCAATTTCGTTTCTTTTTATGGCTGAGTAATATTCCATTGTATATATGTGCCACATCTTCTTTATCCATTCATCTGTCGATGGACACTTAGGTTGCTTCCATGTCCTGGCTATTGTAAATAGAGCTGCATGAACATCATGGTACATGATTCTTTTTGAATTATGGTTTTCTCAGGGTATACGCCCAGTAGTGGGATTGCTGGGTCATAGGGTAGTTCTATTTTTAGTTTTCTAAGGAACCTCCATACTGTTCTCCATAGTGGCTGTATCAATTTACATTCCCACCAACAGTGCAAGATGGTTCCCTTTTCTCCACACCCTCTCCAGCATTTATTGTTTGTAGATTTTTTGATGATGGTCATTCTGACTGGTGTGAGATGATATCTCATTGTAGTTTTGATTTGCATTTCTCTAATGATTAATGATGTTGAGCATTCTTTCATGTGTTTGTTGGCAATCTGTATATCTTCTTTGGAGAAATGTCTATTTAGGTCTTCTGTGTATTTTTGGATTGGGTTGTCTGTTTTTTTGATATTGAGCTGCATGAACTGCTTGTAAATTTTGGAGATTAATCCTTTGTCAGTTGCTTCGTTTGCAAATAATCAAGACAGTATGGTACTGGCACAAAAACAGAAATATAGATCAATGGAACAGGATAGAAAGCCCAGGGATAAACCCACGCACATATGGTCACCTTATATTTGATAAAGGAAGCAAGAAATATACAATGGAGAAAAGACAGCCTCTTCAATAATTGGTGCTGGGAAAACTGGACAGCAACATGTAAAAGAATGAAATTAGAACACTCCCTAACAGCATACACAATAATAAACTCAAAATGGATTAAAGACCTAAATGTAAGGCCGGACACTATCAAACTCTTAGAGGAAAACATAGGCAGAACACTCTATGACATAAATCACAGCAAGGTCCTTTTGGACCCACCTCCTGGAGAAATGGAAATAAAAACAAAAATAAACAAATGGGACCTAATGAAACTTAAAAGCTTTTGCACAGCAATAGAAACCATAAACAAGACGAAAAGACAACCCTCAGAATGGGAGAAAATATTTGCAAACGAAGAAGACATTTGAGGAAGGATGCACAGTACCTGACCGACCCACAGGCAGGAAGTGCTTCTGGGTTTCACGAGGGAACCAGGACCTGTTGAGTAAGCCAGACCAAGGCAGATAATCTCTCTCCCCTCTGAGTTTAACATCTCTCCTCATTGCTTTTCTTTGTTTATCTGCCAATTTCTCATTCTCCTCCTTTTCTCTCTTTTAGCGATGCCCTTTACTGCATTTTTACATGGCCCCTTCATAGTGTAAATGAGCAGGACCCTTTGGTGCCTTCCTGGAACAGACTCACTTAAAATTTTAGCCTTCTAGGCCTTCCCTGAGTTCCAAAGAGTAAATTTAATCAGAGAAGTGAGAAAATGCAGAAAGAAAGGAAAACAGTCAAGCAAGACAAAATAATAATAGTTTGGCCACTAAACAATGTCAAGGACCTTTAGTTCCTCCTCAAGGACTATGGATAATATCCTGAGCCATGTCCTTTGAGCTGTTTTACAGACACTGAAACCTCCTATATGCGGCCCACAAGCACATAGACCCCAGACCGGTTGGAACCAGAAGGTTGATGATGCTGACTCCCAATTACCTCACTACCAACCAATAAGAAGAATGACCATGAGCTGATCACGCACCTCACAAATCCCCTCCCTCACCCTGTCTTTCTCTGAAAGCCATCGAAGAGTTACGGTCTTTGGAGCCCTAGCTGCCTGGACTCCTTGTTTGGCGCCCTGCAATAAACACTGCACTTTTCTTCAGCACAGCCTCATGTCAGTAAATTGGCTTTACTGCCTGCTGGTGAAAGGACCCATGTTTGGTTCAGTAACACATAGATTCCCTCAAGTGACTCTGTCAGCCCTGAATTTATATCACCTTAACGATCTAGTACCTGCAGCTGTCAATCTTCCCCAATTTAATTTCCAAATTTCTGGGTTTAGATGGCCCACAATGGCCTCATGTGGTGTTCAGCATGCAGCCCAATTTAATCCAAGCTCGGTTAAAAGAAGGATAGGTTTTGTGGTATAAATATGATGTACTATAAATAGCTATTGTCCACTGCTGTGGAGGGCCATTATGGACAGGCAAACCTGAGCCGAGGCACACCCTTCTAATATCTACTATGTAGTTGAAAGAACATTTTATAGCATCCCCCAAAGGGGTAATGGTTACTGCAAGAGACTCCATTTTTTATTTCCAATATGAACATATTTTGCAAATTAACTGTAGTGTGAGTCACAAAGATGGCACTGTCTTAGTCATCCAGGCTTTAACGTTTGATGCCGCAGATACTCTTCTTACCAAATCTAAGCAGTCACCAACTTTTGTCAGCTCTTTCTTCAAAATATCTCTTGTTCCACTTCTTTTCCCAGTTCTCCCACTCCTGGTCCTCCCATCCTTTTTGAGCTTCTTATCATCTTTCCCCATTTCTCCTATTATAGAAGCTTTTTAATTTTAATTATTCTCCCTACTTCCAATCTCTCTTCTTGCTAATTCATCATTCACATTGCTGACAAATTGTTCATAGAACACTTTCAAACTTGTCATTCCTCCACTAGAAGACTTCAGTGACTCTCCACAGCCTACCAGATGAAGTCCAAAGGGCTTATTCTGACAGTTTAAAACCTTGACCACTGAACTGCAACCTTGGCAGATAGCTCTAACTATTCGTGTCATTGGCCCTGTACCCCAGCTCAGCTCTGCTCTAAGTGGCCTTGAACTTCTCTGATTCTATGCTTTTGCTGAAACCAACCCTGCTGGTCTGGGATGCACTCTTTTCTCTCTCTGTTTTCTCAATCCCATCCATCATTCAAGTCATCATACAAGTCCCTTTTTCTCTGTGAAGCCTTCCATACTCACTCCAGCCCAACTGATCTTTTGTTCCTCTGAATTACTATAGTTTTTTTCCTCTGTCCCATTCACTAAACAGTTCTCTACTTCCCAGAATATAGTTCTACTATTTTATGCAATTTAAAAACTTTTCAATGGTTCTGTTTCTTCAATTAGATTTTATATTTTGTGGGGCAGAGACCACGTCTTCTCTTTTATTATTCCTCCTAATGACACTGATTACCATGTGTTACACATGGTAACAGCTCCTGAAATACTGACTGTTAGGACCAAATCTCTTAGGTCACTCTGCTGCAATGTAGAATGCATATCAACTTGCTAAAACGTTGTTGATTTTCTATTTTGATTAATTCTTCTCACTACAAATAAACCAAATTGGTGATAGTGTTAATTTATAGGTTCCAACATAGGAACTATTTCGTTTCATATTAACATTGAAGTTATAGGGCTTTCAGGTTGCAGTACAGTATGTTAGGTGGCAGTGTGGAGGGCAGATATATGAGGTAGTTGGCTAACTCCTAGTGTCTTATTATCCACATAATGGAAAATGAGGTGAACAGAATTGATTTCCAGGCACAGGAGAATGTCCTATGACTTATGGGGTAAGGCAAAAAGGGAAGGAGCATGTCAAATGTTAAAATGAAGTGGACTGTTTCCAAAAGAAATGCAAATGAAGTAAAACAGCATTAAGGAAGCATTGGTTGACCTGAAGAGTAAACCCTTGTTATACAAGTTCTTAACGGCTTAGGACAGGGTTCTTGTCAAGGGAAGAAGTTATCCTTTAACTTCCCCTCATCAGAAATCTTCACTCAGTTCCCTGGGCTGGGAACTTTTTCCTGTGGGAAGAGATCTTTGATAACAAATTTGCAGTAAATGGAAAAATAAGATTTACTTAGAAAAAAGCTTAGCAATTTTCTTGTTTATTCAGTAAATTTGAAACTTGATGGGCTAAATACCAATGATACATGCAATCATAGATACAGTTTTTTACATCTCATGGGGAGAAGAATATAAACCAAAATAATTATAGACATAAGACCATAGAAATCAGGTATGGGAATTGAGATATTTCTGGTACACGTGAAGTAGGTGGGGTTATTTTGAATATATCTGTGCCTACCTTGCTTAAAACTATACATGTGTGTATATGATTTCTTTGAATTTTCCAATGTTAATATCATATTTATCTTATCAATTAGAATTCTTCCTTTCCTTTCTGAAAGTGTCATTTCTTTGAGATATTTGTTCCAAGGGCTCTTTGGTTTCCTAAACTGTCACTGTACTTGAGATCTTTTTAATGTAACTGATGTAGCATTTCCTTAAATGTGTATATTTTTAAAGCTATATAATTCTGACAATGCTAATCCTGGTCATTCATTCATTCACTCTTTCTTTCTGCATTCTAATGAGGGTTTACTATGTGGCAGGCCCTGTGTCAGGGCTCAGGATAGGATAAAAATCATAGAATCACAGAACTTTGCATCAGGAGGGACCATTTTCAGTGCTGAGGGTCTTCCCTTCACAATGATGGTACATGCAAAATTGAAGATCTCCAGTAACCATGGGTCTTAAGGAGTGGACTTCTTCCTCCTTGAACTTCTTGAGCCTAGGAAAGCCTGGAAAGCCTTTCTTGATAAGCCTTTGCCAGCCATCTCTTTGAATTTTGCCTTCTCTTTTGAATATGCCTCTTTAAAATTGGACCTCATCAGAAAGCTCCTTCTTCATCCGTAAGGATTTCTTTACATAACTGCCCTTTTTAATCTTTATAGAATTATGTCCTTACTACAATTGTCAACAAAGCTTAACTTATAATGGAAAAACGTACTTGGCATAAAATGTCATGCAAGATGAAAGGTGCCATCATATAGAAAGTCAAATTAACAAACACCAACAAACCAAACAAAAAATGTGTTGTTTCTACACTTTTTTTTACAATTGGGAAAAGAAAATAATGCCATTATTTCTATAAAAAACAGAAACAGCACTGTAAAAAGAGAAATTTATAAATATTCAAGGAGCCATTTTTTAATTGAGGATCAAATATGATAACAGACCCCAAATGCTTGAAATATTGTGAGGACATAAACCCAGGCCTGAGACGCTAAAACACAGCAAGTAACAAGGTAAACAAGGAGAGAGCTCTCAAGAGGGATTAGAGGGCTGGACGGGCAGCTTCTTCTTTTCTGCCTATTGTGTTGAATTTACTATCTCTCCAAAAAAAAAAAAAGGTACCATTTTTTGATGGAAATGCTATTTTTTCTGTTTTACTTACAAAGAAAAGTAACTTCTGATAAATTAAAATATCAAAGAAAATCATAAAACTGGTGAGTTGGTGGTGGTGTGTGTGTACTTGTGTGTGTGTGTATTAGGATTTGACCCCAGGTTTTGCAAAATACAAAGATTGTGCCATTTCCACTGGGAGCCATACAGGAGAATTTACCTGTCAAATCACTTGTGTCTTATTTTCTGTTTTTGAAGCCACAGACTTGTGATCTTCAGACCCACGGGTCCCATAGAATTCTTTTATTAGGGGATCAAATATGATAGCTGTGGTTCAAAATGCTTAGAAGAAGATTGTTTGGATATAGAACTGGGCCTGATGAGTGGTGGTAAAAATGTAACAGGTGCATCTGAAAAAGAAAAAAAACAAAATAAAAAGGGAAAAAAAGAGGAAAGCATCCTTCACTTAAAAAAAGAAATCCCTCAAAAATCTATTTAGGCCAAGGAGGATGATCAGCTTAGCTTATATTCATTTAACTGATTATAGAAAATATAGCTGTGTTTTATAGCACAAAGAAGGTTAAGAAAACTTGGCATGGAAATCATTGTTGCTAATATTTCAGAAAAATATATACAACATTTGCTGCACTACATTTAATATATATATGTATATATATATACATATATATATATATATTTGCACTTGGAAGGTGAACATTTTAAATGAAAAAAGTCAATGGAGAAGAGAACATTTGGCATCATTACAAGATTTGAGGAATCAAGTTCCTGTTCTTTCTGCCAAAAAGTTTTTAGGACTGATTCCAGCTCATTCTTTCAGCCAAACACCTACATTTTAAATTTTTCAATATTTTTAATATTTCAGAGCAAGTATGAAATTACCACCTTGATAACCTGGCACGGTTAACTGAAACATCTTTATATTTCTCCAGTAGACATGATTCCTGTAGCAGAATGTAATTTTTTTCTCTTTTATTCACCTATCTTCTCCTCACAATTAGGAAAGGAAAGAACATCTTGATCAGATTCAGAATTGTTACAGAGAGGTTTTGGTCCACAACGAACTGAGAAAGAGCCTCAAAATAATAGACACAAGAATGAAAGAACTAGTTCTTTGACTCCTCTGTGGCTCCCTCTATTGACCTTTGCTGCATTTGTGGGCATTTAACCCTAAGAATAAAAAAAGGCCAGAATACTCTAGCCTCCTTTTATAGCAATATATACAGAGTTAATAAGCTATGGTAAATGAATTAAGTGAAGTATCTAGTAAAATAGCAAGTAATAGATTCCCCCAAACCATTTTTATAATGCTGTAATTTGTAAAGCTAAAAATTTTCTTATTCTTCAGCTTCCAAGTATTTTGGGTGCACTTTCCTCTTGTATAAAAGTCAAGGGCGTACAAGCTTCAATGACCATGAAAGAAACAACTTGGAGGGTGTTAAGAGTACATTAATGAACTTATCCAATTGAGTTTTTAAAAGGTGACTTAGAGGGCTTCCCTGGTGGCGCAGTGGTTGAGAGTCTGCCTGCCAATGCAGGGGGACATGGGTTCGAGCCCTGGTCTGGGAAGATCCCACATGCCGCGGAGCAGCTGGGCCCGTGAGCCACAACTACTGAGCCTGCACGTCTGGAGCCTGTGCTCCGCAACAAGAGAGGCCGCGACAGTGAGAGGCCCGTGCACCGCGATGAAGAGTGGCCCCCGCTTGCCGCAACTAGAGGAAGCCCTCGCACAGAAACGAAGACCCAACACAGCCAAAAATAAATAATAAATAAATAATAAATAAATTTAAAAAAAAAGAAACACATCTCTACATAGCCATGGATCAAAGAAAAAGTTATGATATGAGAAAATATTTGAAAAAAAAAGGTGACTTAGAAAACTTAGAACATCACCATGCTCTTTACTCCACCAGACAATTTGCTAATAATTTCTTGGGTAATCATTCTAATGGTGTGATAATGTATTCCATTTTCAGAACTAATTAGTCCCCCTCTGCTTCGAGTGCTATGAAAAATATTACCTACTTTTTGGTGATGCTGCTTAACCTTTTACCCTTCCTTCCTATGATTGATCTGAGAACTATTTGCTTTTACATAAAACATCACTTAATAAAATTGTTGTCTACAGGTTGCATCTTCTGAAAGTAACCAACACTACTAGTCTATGTTGCCAGAGGTTTGAATGTCTTATCCCCCAGGAAGATTTCCTAAGGGAACTCTCTGAGTGTATCTCTAAACACTATCCAACTTCTGAATTGAAGAGGTAAAGAAATAGGCCCTCATATCTTTTTATTTAAATTCATTTTCCTCTAATTTTTAGTAATAATTTTGACGAGATATAATTTACTCTTTTAAAGAGTGCAATTTAGCGTTTTTTTTTAGTGTATTTACAGTCACACAAACCTCACCACTATATAATCCCAGAACATTTTCATTACCCCAGGAAGAAACCCCACACCCATTAGTACTTACTCCAATCCTTCCCTCCTGTAGGTGCTAACAACCGTTAATCTACTCTCTGCCTCTATGGATTTGCCTGCTGTGGACATTTCATACAAATAGAATCAGAGAATTTGTAGCCTTTTGTGTCTGACTGGTTTCTTTCACTTTGCATAATTTCAAGGTTCATTCATGTTGTAGCATTTATCAGTACTTCATTCCCTTTTATGGTGAATATTATTTCATGGTATGGATAGACCGCATCTCGTTCATTCATTCATCAGCTGATGGGCACTTGGGTTGTTTTCCCTTTTTGGTTAGTGTAAATAATGATACTATGAACATTTGGGTACAAGATTTTTTGCAGACATAGGTTTTCAATTCTTTTGGGTATATACCTAAGTGTAGAATTTCTCAGTCATGTGGTAACTTCATGTTTAACAATTTGAGGAACTGTAAACTGTCTTCCAAAGTGGCTGTACCATTTCATAATCCCACTAGCAGTATATGAGTTTTCAAATTTCTCTATATCTTAGCCAACACTTGTTATTGTCTGTATCTATATTGTTTGTATCTATGGGGGAGCAGCCCCAAATTATATTTATTAGATATTTCATGAAGAAATTCTGCTTTTACCTTTCTCTGTTCCAATGACTTTAGTCAGTTTCAACCTTATCTCTTCCTTGGATAATTACAACCACCTCTTATTTGCTTCCCATTGTTGTATCCTCCCTGTTACAGTTAGAATGGTCTCTTAAAAAAACATGAGGCAAATACAAACGTTATTTCAAAAAGCACACATGCTGGATTTTTTGCTGTGGCTAATCCTGTATCTGCAAAAAACCATCAGTAAAAGCTAAGTTTTTTTCAGGTCCTTTGAGTTTGGATTTATATTTCTTTTCAATGCATATCTGTGTTTTGATTTGTTTTAATTTGGTGAAAAACATCATGCTTCATTTGGGTTTTTCTGCAAGACATTTAGATTAGAGCTGCAGTAAAAGTCAAGCAGCTCTAAGAAGTTCTAGTAGCCTACTTTTATTGAATGTCTGCTATGTACCAAGAAGTTTTGTCAGTGCTTTCCATATGTTAACTCATTTATTTCTCATAACAAAAATTCCTATGAGGTGAATACAGTTATTATTAAACTCATTTTCACATTATGCAATAGAGACACAGAAAAGTTAAGTAACTTGCCCACAGTCACACAGCTAATAGAAAATAGAGCCAGGATTTTAACCAAGGAATCTGTTTCCGGAGCCCACAAGTGTAACCACTAAGATACACTACCTCTCTTTTTTACATACTGTCTGAAATGTATGAGATTTAAAATAAAAGTTTGCCATTTTCTAGTATTCAATGTGGTTTAGAGTAGCTTAAGATGTTCATGCTTTGATTAATTCTTGTATAATATTATCATATACAATAAGAAGGTTGTATATTAAAAACTCCCTGTGTTTACCACCCAGAGGTTTACGAAATCAATTTTGCCAAACTTAAAAACAGTAGTTTAAACAACAAGGTCCTACTGTACAGCCTAGGGAACTATATTCAATATTCTGTGTTAAACCATAATGGAAAAGAATAGGAAAAGTATGTATGTATATGTATAACTGAGTCACTTTGTTGTACAGCAGAAATTAACACATTATAATTTAACTGTACTTGAATAAAATTTTAAAAAAACAATAGCTTCAACAAACCAAAAAACTATTGGATTACTTAAAGGATAACTTCTAAAAGATATTCTTAGAAAAAGAACATTTCCTGAAATTTTCATGATAGTCGATGTCTTATTATTATATTGCCTGCCAGTTTATGTGTTATTCCCACTCTCCCACCTCTTTTAAACCATCTAACAGAGCATTTTGTGTTTCTGAACATTTACATTCAATTTGTTAAATGTCACCAAGGAAAAATAAAACAGAGAGGACATCAGTTAATAATGTACTCTTACCTTCTGTCATCCCATGATTCCATGTCTTGCCATGGTGACCGAATTTGCCATGACAGGAACATGGTTCTGGTTTCAGAACATTCCAGCTGTAGCAATCACTAAATCTTACTGGGAATTTTTGCCCTCTTAGCAAATTTAATCAGATTGCTTTTCTCAGGACCATTTCAGATGGGTATCTGTGACAAGGGGGGGAGGGTATGATGGAGAATTGAAGAGTGACTCTTTTATATTAGAAATATACTGAAGCATAATGTAAATGTGTATCATTACAGAGTGTCTGATTTTTCTGTTTAAGTAGATTTGAGGAGAAAAAAATTCAAAAGTCATATTTTATTAACACTTCCTAGTTGTGTGAACAAATCTCTTAGTTCTCCAATTCTAAAATGGGGATAATAATATTAATATTATCTATACATAATAATAATATCTATATTTCAGGGTTGATCAGACAATTAGATGAGGATTCACTCTAAGTAAATATTTAAAACCATATGCAGTATTCAAAAAATATTAATTCTAATTATTATATTTTAACTTTTTTTTTTTACAATTTGAAATTTTTTTAATTAAAAAATTAATTTAGGCTTCAGTTATGCTAATTCTGTACATATTCTTGAAACATTTAAAAGAATTTAAGAATCACCATATTTACAAATTAAACAGGTTTAAATTCCTTCAAAATAATTGTTAATATTTGGTAAGTTTACAAATAAAATACAAAAAAAATTTAAACATGACATAATTTCAGAAAACTGTTTTTTAAACTTTAGCTTTATTTATTCTCACTTATTAATTTGAAAAACAAAGTAAGCCTCTGAAAAACCTTTTCAAATCCGAAAGTATTTGAGAATAATATAATAAAAAGTCACATTACTTAAACCCTGGAACTTGAAGTAATTGTATCCATTCATTCACTCATTTATTTAACAAATATTCATTCAGCAGCATGCTAGGTGTACAATGGTGAACAAATAGAACTGATCACACCCTGATGTCAGTTAGGTATTGGTTTGGAAAGTTAATACTTATCATAAACTTGGCTTATGGGTAAAATGAGCCTGTGTCCCTGATTTCCGGGGACAGCTTAAACAACTGGTAGGTCAAACATTTTATCTTATATTGAACAGATTGGAACCCCAGGTCCTAATTTATGCCTATTGTTCCAGCATAGTTACTAATAGTTCCATTTTTACACTCAAACTTTGGATGGTAAAGCATGTGACTTTACCCTTTACCCATGTGACTTAAGCCTCTAACTTAGCTAAGCCACAACAGCACACATATGTTTTATAAGCTAGGGTAGCCCTGTCCAATAGAGATAATGTGAACCACAAATGTAGTTTAAAATTTTCTAGTAGCCACGTTCAAAAGAGGAAAAAGAAATAGGTAAACTGTAAGAGCATGTTTTGTTAAACTAAATATATCTAAAGTACTGTATTTTAAACATGTGGCATTAACCCCATTTCAGGTACTCAGTATACACATGTGGCTAGTGTATTTTAACACTTTTGAAATAAAAGTGTTCATTCTATGTTCATAAGAATAAAAAATTAAAAATCTTTTGGCTGGCTCAGAAACTACAATATACAGGTTGTATTATATCCCTATGACAACTTTCGGGCATCAGTACTTGATCATAGATATAATCCGTATGTATGTTCCAGGCTTCACCAGCCCATAGGTAACAGTGTTACTTCGTCAAGATTAACAACTGGCTTTTGATAGTACGTGGATCCTGCTTGTTTGACCCAGGAGGTCCTCTCCCACCCTTTCACATTTCTTCTAGGAGCCCCAAGTGTCAGGAAAATTTTTGCTTATGTTTTACTAACTAATCTTCCTCATCAAGAGGCCCCACCAGGGCCCCATTCTGGAAGCCTCCAGGAGCGTCCACAGCTGTACGGCTCCCCAACTCTTGTCCCCTTGGTTGCTTTGGTCAGCACCACCTAAGCTCAGCATCTTGGTTTGTTGTCTCCCTAATCCTCTCACATAGAACAGTATTACAGGCAATATCTCACAGATGCCAAAAAGGCAGTTTTAAAATCCCCCCTTTGAATCACATCATCTTCAACACTTCAACATTTTACCCTCAAGTGTGAACCATGGGCTAATTGCCCAGGAAGGAGAATCTTTTTTTTTTTTTTAATAATATACTCTATATATTTTTAAATTTTATTTATTTATTTATGGCTGTGTTGGGTCTTCGCCTCTGCGCGAGGGCTTTCCCCCGCTGCGGCAAGCGGGGGCCACTCTTCATCGCGGTGCGCGGGCCTCTCACTATCGCGGCCTCTCTTGCTGCGGAGCACAGGCTCCAGACGCGCAGGCTCAGTAGTTGTGGCTCACGGGCCCAGTTGCTCCGCGGCATGTGGGATCCTCCCAGACCAGGGCTTGAACCCGTGTCCCCTGCATTGGCAGGCAGATTCCCAACCACTGCGCCACCAGGGAAGCCCCCAGGAAGGAGAATCTTGATGTTTCCTGGAAAAGGAGCATTAACATCCGCATTGATTCTTTTTTTTTTTTTAACATCTTTATTGGAGTATAATTGCTTTACAATGGTGTGTTAGTTTCTGCTTTATAACAAAGTGAATCAGTTATACATATACTATGTTCCCATATCTCTTCCCTCTTGCATCTCCCTCCCTCCCACCCTCCCTATCCCACCTCTCTAGGTGATCACAAAGCCCCGAGCTTATCTCCCTGTGCTATGTGGCTGCTTCCCACTAGCTATCTATTTTATGTTTGTTAGTGTATATATGTCCATGCCACTGTCTCACTTTGTCACAGCTTACCCTTCCCCCTCCCCATATCCTCAAGTCCATTCTCTAGTAAGTCTGTGTCTTTATTCCCGTCTTACCACTAGGTTCTTCATGACTTTTTTTTTTTTCTTTTTCCCTTAGATTCCATATATATGTGTTAGCATACTGTATTTGTTTTTCTCTTTCTGACTTACTTCACTCTGTATGACAGACTCTAGGTCCATCCACCTCACTACAAATAACTCAATTTCGTTTCTTTTTATGGCTGAGTAATATTCCATTGTATACATGTGCCACATCTTCTTTATCCATTCATCTGATGATGAACACTTAGGTTGCTTCCATGTCCTGGCTATTGTAAATAGAGCTGCAATGAACATTTTGGTACATGACTCTTTTTGAATGATGGTTTTCTCAGGGTATATGCCCAGTAGTGGGATTGCTGGGTCGTATGGTAGTTCTATTTTTAGTTTTTTAAGGAACCTCCATACTGTTCTCCATGGTGGCTGCATCAATTTACATTCCCACCAACAGTGCAAGTGGGTTCCTTTTTCTCCACACCCTCTCCAGCATTTATTGTTTCTAGATTTTTTGATGATGGCCATTCTGACCGGTGTGAGATGATATCTCATTGTAGTTTTGATTTGCATTTCTCTAATGATTCTTCTGAGCTCTTAGTGAGGCTATGTTTTGGTGGAGGGCTCTCCAAATAACAGTTTAAAAAATATATGTCAAGGAGTAGACTGAAAGACTGAGCAGCATTTCTCAAAGTTTTGGTCTCAAGATGCCTTTTCACTGTTAAAGAATTATTGAGGATCTGAAAAAGATTTTGATTACATGAGTTATTGCTATTTACTTAATAGAACTGAAAACTGAGAAAATATTTATTTAAAAATTCATTTTAATATGTCAATAATCAACCCATTACATGCTAACATAAATAACTGGGACAGGACCAAGGGGGAGTCACAGCCCCATCTCAGGACTCCTCGGCACTCACAGGAGCCCAGTGGGGTCTGATCAGCAGGGATGACTGCAGACCCCGACCAAATGAGGAAAGAACCACCACAGATACTAGCCAAAGGGCGGGACGCGGCTGAGATTGGCAGCCAGAGGACAGTGGAAAGACCTGCATGTGATTCCCCTTCCTCCCACGCCCACAAGGCCCCTTAGACTCTGCTTCTCCACACGCCCAGTTGCTATCTTGGAGAGTGATGGAAGAAATCAGACAGGTTGGACATTTATGTAAAAAAAAGCTAAGTTTGTTATTTGTATCTGTGAATCTGTTTCTGTTTTGTTATATTGTCCTTTTGTTTTGCTTTTTATATTCCACATACACATGAAAACAAACAGTATTTGTCTTCTTCTGTCCGACTTATTTCATTCACTAAGCATAATACCCAGAGGGGATGGGGCAAAATAGGTGAAGGGAATTAAGAGGTACAAACTATCAGTTATAAAATAAGTAAGTCACTGGGATGTAACGTACAGCACAGGGAATATAGTCAGTAACACTACAGTAACTTTGTATGATGTGTAATCTATAAAAATATTGAATCACTGAAACTAATATAATTTTGTAAGTCAACTATACTTCAGTAAAAAAAAAAAGGAGAAAAAAGAAAAAAAAGGCTAAGTTACCTTTAAAAAATTCAAATTAATAGATTGACAGAAATTAGTGGATTATACTACTAAATATAGTTGTTTTTTCTTCCCCTGCTACCTTAATACATTGGGACCTTATACATGAGCTCAGATAATCATAGAAACTATAAAAACACTATATTTCTTTGCCTCTTTGAGTGACTATGCTTACATTAGTAACTCCACCACAGCTCAAAACAATCCAAGAAGCCTGTAAGAGAAGAGAGACGTTGTACTACCAACTCTCTATTGCCCTTGCCTCTCCCTGTGTCTCCATGTTCAAAACTTCTCATTTCCTTTTAGCCCCAAACAAGATTCTCGTGCATACTTTCTCTTGAATATGGAGCCTGCAAAGGTCTCTGACCTGTCAACTCTCGGTCAAACTTCTTGCGTTTGTAATAACTAGAATACACTACTTTGCTGTATTTATGTGTGCAGGTACAATTTTGATACTACATTCTAGTCAAAAGCTTTGAATTGTCTGTGTTGTTAAGACTCTAAGGCCAAAGCATTCTTATCAACGAAATTAGGAAGTTTGGGTTTTTCCCCTGTTATTTTTCTTCTTTCTTTATAAATTTGCTGTTTGCAATAATGTGCCTCACTTGTGTGATGTCCTGGATTTCTGCTGTTCGTCCCTCCAGACCTGCTCTCCATCCTGTTCACTGATCTCCCCACTCTGTGCTTCTGAGGGGATTTATTTGGAACAGAGCATTGGGCTACCTTGCTCACTGGTTCCTCGTCCACTGAGTTTCACCACTGGAGTGCACTAGCTGGGCATCAGAGGACAGTGAAAAGTGAGATTGGGGTATTTATTTCTCTGGCTCCTCATTCGAGGAGTTGCCAAGGTCTGAGGTCACAAGCTCTGTCGGCTGGCCCTCTGCTCACAGCCTTTCTTGGTTCCCGGTTCCTTTAGGTCTGGGAATGATAATGGACATCTACTCCTACTAGCCCTGGGTCCTGCACTCTCCCGGTGGCGTCCCTGAGCCATTTGTTCCTACCAGAGCTGTGACTAATATATGTGTATTTAGCTCAGTTTTCTCAGTAGTAACAGAAGCCCCTCTTATCTTATAGATGGTGCATCTAGAACCCAAAATCTAAAGTGATTTATCAGTTAAGTGTATTGTTTGATTCTTGAATCTAGAGCTCGATTTTCCAGCTTCTTAAAACCAGTGAAGGGGGAAGCCTTTCAAACCACATTTCGGGAGCTTTTAAGTATTTGCTCAGTTTCTTCCTCCCCTCCCTCTCTCCCTCCCTCCCTCCCTCCCTCTTTCTATTATTTCCTTCCTCCTTTACTCCTTCCTTCCTTCCTTCTTTCCTTCCTCCTCTCCTTTCTTCCCTCTCAATCATGAGTTTCAATCTGGTAAACTCCGTCCCAACAATCTTGTGTAGACTGGAAATAGTAAAATGGCTTTGAGACAGTTAATGTCATAGAAGATTTTTTTTTCTCCTAAACCAAGATACAGCTTTTAAGACAGTCCTTTCTTATCTTGGATGATAGGAATTTAGTGGCTATGTTATTTCAAAGGTCAGACCCAATACGTGGTGGAAAGCTGATGAAAATAGCTCTTGAGTTAAATCTAGGTTAAACTGGTGGTGTAGAACTATAATTGATAAGAATAGGGTTTTGGCTAGGAACATCTTAAGTTGACGGTCAGTTGAAGACAGTGAAACCCGTCCATGAGAATTTTGAGTCTGAACTGACTCACAGCAGAGAAAGCGTCGAATCAAGTTCATCATCCCTTAAAGAGCACACATTCGATTTCAGGCTAGTATTATAACTGAGACTTTGTAAAAGCTATCTTGAATATTACATGAAGATGGCTGTCAAGATAACTGTGTATTCAATAGCACATCAAGGATTTTCCTATTGACAGGATAAAACACTGGGACCAAAGCAGCTGCTGGTGTGATAATGCTGCTTTACATGTGCTTGGAGTGATTCTGCCAACTGTGTTCTCATTTGCATTTTATTTCATAAAGGAATTCTTGTTTCTCTTAAGGAGTACAGTAAAAAATGTTCAAAATATAGAATCTTAATTTTTAATTTCTCTGTATATAAACATTGGATAATTAAAATATGGATCTCATCTATGAAGACTAGTTCAGGGCAAATAATTTAGTCAATCACCAAATTACCTAATAGTTGCCTTACTTTGGTTATTGAGAAATGTACATTAAACCTTGGGTTTCATTTCATATTTCCAATGTCAGTCTGAGGCATCTGCTTTCATGAAATTTTGATTTGAGCCCACTACCAGGTTTGAGAGAAGCCCCCCAATCACTGGGTCAGAGCTTTCCACTTCCCCCAGACTGCCCTCATTTTCCACTTAGCAAAATCGTACCAGTCTACCAATTGTTGAAACCAAACACAAATGACAACCTCTCAGGAAGCTTTACCAGTTCTCCCACATGCTAATGAATTGCCACTTTACATTTTTTTAATCAGAAAATATCACATGTACCTTTACCTTTATTTCCTTCTAAGTTATAGTATAAGAATATTAAATGTAAGCTTTTTTAAGGCAACTTCTTACTTTAAAAAATCCAGTACTGGTACATTTTCTTGTGCTTAATCAAAATTGCTGAATAAATGAATTAGATTTAGTAAGTAATTCCTTTTTTTAATTCACATAGTCCTAAGTACTGTGCTCAGTGATAATAAAATGTTCCAGGCAAGTTACAGATAGATCATAAGAGCCTAGCATGTCACAAATAGAATAACTAAAAAAGAAAGATGCTTTTCTCCTGACCTAACTTTAAAAGAGAAAGTGTTTTGAGACATCTATTAAAAAGAATTTCCCTTTCTTATTGGAAACATTTCAGTGAGGGTATGAGGAATTTAAAAAGTGATAGCCTCTGTCCATGCAAAGGAAGAATCTTTGAATTATATTTGTTTTCAACCGGTTTGGGGAACTGAAATTTGCTAATGTTAATACAGAAAATTCTGACTAGCAACACTTTCCTTGTTGGAAACCACTCTTTGGTGCAGGGTTTTCATGTACAGCATGCAAATGCATGCCATGTTCATAAATCCAATCACAAATGATGGTTTTATGACCAAACTGTATTTCTTCCAAACAAAGTGGCAGTAATATTTTTAAAAATCTGCAAGCCCTTTGAGAGTCTTCAAGAAGAATTTCATCATCTTTTCTCATTGAAGTGAAGATATTTATAACTGAGAGGATGCTGTATTGCCACTATAGGGAAGAATTTCATTCTCCACCTAAAATATAGCCACCAATAGTGTATATGTTTTGCATTTAGCATTCAAAATATATGGGGCACAAGATCTAAGCAGATACAGTAGGATCTAGAAATTAACCTAAGTCAGCTCTGGAGACCAGATTTAGGGAGGACTGTAAATCATACCCTAGGAATAGAACACTACTGTTCAGAATACTCTAAAATAGACCATGGATCAAAACCCTTTTTCTAGTTGTTTGCTCTCTAGGTTTTATCAGACTCTCTCTGTGGTTTCATAGACCTCTATGAGCTACTCAGTTTTCAATGCTATTTTAGGATTTTTCTGAAACATTGAGTCTCAAAGATACAAAGTTCCCTGAGGGTCTATAGCTATATTTTCATAAAGGTTAAACTTAAAGACTAAAGAATGTTCTTATCCGCAAGGCATTTACTTCCCTTCTTACTTTCTTGTAGAAGATAAGCTTTTAATGGGTGTGTTTTTTTAAGTTCCATGAAAATCTATATTGCACATTTTCAGTACATAATTTCTAGGAATATTTATGCCATAATTTTGAAGAACTCCTAGTGATTTCAACACTTAGGCAAAGGGCACTGTGAAACAATATTTTGGAAGACATTTTCCTCACTTTATTTACCAGCATCAACTGTGCCTTCCCCAGAGGCCTATGATTTGGATGAACCCTGTTGTAAACTCGGTAATGCCGTGAAGCCTCCTTTCTGGGCTACAGTTGCAAAATAATAAAGATCATGGGAGAGTGAGCTGGGATGACAGTCCTGAGATTCACTTTAAGTTGAATCTTTCTCTCATAGATTCCGTGCTCTGCATCCTTTAGTCATAAGTGGAACAAAGGTGTAAACTTCACATGCAAGGCAGATATTTGAAAGTGTGAACCTACCTTCTCCATCTTTTGGAGCACTTACGTTCTGTGTTTAACTGCCATATTGGTGAGAATGTTCCATCATTCATTTGTTCAAAAGATGCTTTCTGAGGATCAATTGTGGTCCAGGCATGCTCTTATGCTCTGGTTGCTATGGTGAACAAGACAAGCCCCGGTCCTCATGGGGCTTACATCTAGTGGAGAAGAGAGGCAATACACACGGAAACAAGCATATAATGTAATTCTAGAGAGTGATAAGTACCATGATGAAAAAGAAATAGGTCAAGGGCTTATTTTCAGTAGGTTGTCATGGGACAATATATAACAGCTGATAATATATAGCATTTATGTGATGGTCATGTATTTTATTTGAGACCACTTCTTTAATTTAGGCCACACAGGGAATACCATCTCAATGCTGAAGGGGTTTTTTTGGTCTATTACACACATCTGCTTTGGTTTGTGTCAGGAAGTGCCCCTGGAGCACTTTATGTAAACTCTACAGCCATGGCAGTTCTACCGCAGCATTTAGGATGGTGTAATGTGTCAGCTAGCACAGCTCTGCAGTACAAACACCAATATCCTCCTTTGGCTGTTGATTCCATTTGTGAAACGTAAATCTCTGAGCAAGGACTCCTGGCATTGGCTAGAAATATGCTTTCAAGGTCCTTGGTGAGAAATATACCTTTCAAGGATTCTTGGAAAGATCGAGGAAGAATTCTTTCTCTTATACAATTAATAGATTCTTTTACAAGGCAGTGAGACAAAATGGCCAGAATTCTAGGAGGCACAAATTATCCCAAGGGGTTTTCAAAAATATCCCTTTTGTTTGCTATTACAAATAAGGTTAAGTAGTAACTGAATAAGACTCACAGTGTATTCTCTGCTCTGTTGCTGAGGTCTCTTTCTGTTTGATTATCTCCTTATCCCTTTTGCCTCTATTTTAGGGAATTCAGCAGGCACCACCTGATGACTGTTTCCCAAGGGACAGTCATCTGCAGCCTACATGGAGGAGAGCAACAGCGTTCAATTACAACTAAGAAGAAATGTCCTTAGTCTTTAGTAGAAATATTGTTGGTGTATAAGCATACATCGTATATTCAGACAGAATACAAGAATTAGGAACTTTGTGGATCATCTCATGCTTCCTTTTCTTTCCCTTACTGCAGCTTATTGTATAGTACCTTTGGGGATGAAATGGTCAAGACCTTGTACCAAGTTCAAAGGTCATTAGTGGTAGTTTACAGAGCTCATCTTTTCCTGGATGCAAGTATTCAAGATGTTTGGGCTGTAAGGCAGGACTTTTCTGTGGACTCCAGGATTAAGGCTCAGTGAGAGAACTTCTTACTGGTTTGTTTGGACTTCCCAGATTTTCAGGACACAGCTGGCTGTTATTCTGAGCCTTTAGTCTTGTTTGTGAGCAGAAAGTCTCAAAGGATATCAGCATTTGAATCCTAAAAAGTAAAATGGCTGACACAACTTTTCAGCATCCCCCCAAACATTATTTAAATCTCTCTGTAGACCCAAGTTTTTAGAGTGGGGGCTATGGTCATGTGCTTATTCCTAGCAGTACTGGTGTCAATGGTGTCTTGGCTGTTGACATACATATTGTTTTCTCTCGTAATGATTTATTTGCCTTCATTGGAGAAAATCATTCTGGCTGTTTCTACCCGTACTCCATCAGCATCCTTGTAGGCTCAGAATAAGGTGAGAGGAAAATATCAGAGAAATTAAACCAGCGGCACTTCTGGGTACAAAAGACTAGAATGTTGTCATGTGACTTAGGTCTCATATTTTTTTAAAGATATCCATTGTTTCTCTATTGTACTTCTACAGTTTAAGTCATATTTCATTGAAAAGCTACTTATTCATATTACAACTGGGATACTCGAACTTCGTAAGATTTTTCTCAAATCCAGGGAAATTTCTTGACAAACAAGTTGGAAAATAAAACAGCCTTTTACAGAACAGTACACAGTACTGTTTCTCTTTCCTTTTCTTCTACCAGTAGAAGAATGTTGAAAGAAGCTTAGTATTTTGATGGGGGTAATCGCAAAATGCCTTAAGATATGGTGCCACAACAAAAAATATGTAATTTGGAAGTCCATCTATCAAATGTGAAAGTTTAACTTTTTGCTTTTTATACAAACATTCAGACTCTATGACAAATAAGATATAAAAATGGTGGACATATTCATTTGGGAAATTTTTTTAATCTTTCATAAAGGTAAACTGACATAACATGAAACTAACATGAGATGTTAAGTACGACTGTTGTATTTCTAAACTAATTTTAAAGTAGTTCATGAAAGAGAATTTTGTATATAAAATTTTTGCTCATTTGCAGATGAAATGCGCTAGAACAACATGAGGCAAAAATCAGCACATCATGATCTCTAAATGAATTCACACTTATTACAATATATTTTACATATGATTTTCAATAGTCTTCTTCTTCTTTCATGAAATTCTTTGAACCAAGAGAAAACTTTAAAACGTTGACAGGAACCCAGGGCTCAGGTTGGGTGGTAAAGCCATAAAAGAGTCTTGTGATTCAGCCTCTGCCAACTTGCGGTTCTAAATTAGAGGTTGCAGCCAAAGGAACCCTGAGAACATTAGAATGCAGCATAAAGTCTTTTTGGACTTATTTGGTGTATTAAAACTTCTCCATAGTTAATAAATAAATTCATGAAGTCAGAGAGGACACAGAGTCTCAATGTGAAGTAGTAGAGCAAAGATTCAACATTTCTGGATCTAGTCACAGCCTCAATTAGCTCCAGGAGTCTTAGTTTAAGCAGCCTTCTTGAAGGTCATTTTCTACTGCTGACAATGGATAGGAGTCTGAATACTGAAGATTCAGCAGATTTACTGGAACTGTATGATCTGATCTCATCAAGAAACTTTTGGGTTTGTCACTAGGCTGATTCTGATAAGCTCATTCCCTTCAACAGGGCAAATGAGGAAGTCAGTTATGTAAGCAGAGATTCATTTTAGACTGACTCAGTTTTCTGAGATGAAGGGGAGGACTTCGAAGATGCAATTTCCACTGAATTTAACTTGCTGAATCAGACGCTAGTGAAACAATGACTGGCACATAGTAGGAACTCAAGTCAGCATTGTTGAAATGATATTCTGATGTTGAATCACCTTTAAATTTGTTTCCATTTTATTTTAGAGGCTAAAAATGAAATCTGTGAATTTGGTAAAATGTTAATTTTCTCACTGTCTTCTCATTTATTTTGCATTTTCCCAGTTTGTGAAGTTGAAGAGAGGAAGTCAAAGGAGATGAAGGCTCAGTCTGCCAATTTTTTATTTGTTAGCAACCTGGATTCATGATTTAGGAGGGACTTGAGTTTTAAGCAGTTGTTTAAAAGATGTCTTGAGTTTATAGGTGCATTGATTTTTGCAATCTCTGCTCTGTCAGTGCCTTGGATAACAGAGCATATATTTTGTTTGTGGTACTCTATTACTTTAATTCTGTTAAAATGGTTTGGGAATCTGTGTCATTTTTATTTGCTGGCATTTTTTGAGTATTTGTTTATTTCTTTTTCATTTTTTTAATTTAATTTAATTTAATTTATTTTTTAAAATTTTTGGCTGCATTGGGTCTTCATTGCTGCTCGCGGGCTTTCTCTAGTTGTGGCGAGCGGGGGCTATTCTTCATTGCGGTGTGCGGGCTTCTCACTGCGGTGGGTTCTCTTGTTGTGGAGTACGGGCTCTAGGCGTGCAGGCTTCAGTAGCTGCAGCACAGGGGCTCACTAGCTGTGGTGCACGGGCTTAGTTGCTCCATGGCATGTGGGATCTTCCCAGACCAGGGCTCGAACCCGTGTACCCTGCTTTGGCAGGTGGATTCTTAGCCACTGCGCCACCAGGGAAGTCCTTGTTTATTTCTTGCACTTCTTTTTCTAGTCTTTTATTATTGATTTATCTTATACTTTACATATGGGGCTGAAATATAAGTCAATTTCAAAATGTTATGATGAGATTAAAAAAAATCATGCAAAAAGAAAATACACTTCCATAGAGCTAGGATCGAATCTCCTACTGTTTATAACCCTGAAGCACCTCTCAGTTCTTAGTCCACAGTTGCTAATGAATACGTATGTAAATCAGCAAGCACCAGCCATGGACCATGAGAATGACAGGTAACTAGTATGATAACTAATGCGGTCCACTCATGATTAACTTACTCTATTATTTCCCATAGAAGACATCTTTATTTATTTATTTAAAAAATTTTTATTTTATATTGTATAGTTGATTAACAATGTGTTAGTTTCAGGTGTACAGCAAAGTGATTCAGTTATACATATACATGTGTCTATTCTTTTTCAAGTTCTTTTCCCATTTAGGTTATTACAGAATATTGAGAAGACATCTTTAAAGTGGAAGAAAAAATTTGGTCCTATGGACATCTTTTTATTGGGACCAATTCTCACACTCACAGCCAAAGGAAGATTTCCATCTAATTCTGGATGACAAAGGCAGACTACAGTCACCCAGGGGAAATGAGGCTTAAATCTACCTCTGTTTTCTACGTAAATAAGTAAATAATTAACATAGTCACAAACACTTAGCTTTTTAAAATGCTAGTTCACACACCAATGTAAAGGTAAATATGGAATAACAGCTGTCTTCATGTAGGGAATCCTATGAAGATTTCCTAAATATCCTGAATATTCTGGCTTCAAAGTCTTACACTGTTAGAATTCATAGCAGCCATCATTATTTACCATTTTAAGTAATTAAGTGTGTAACATCTACATGACATCACCACAGAGTATAAAGATACTTCTGAAGTTTAAGCACTCACATTTTGTAGTTTTAATTCAAGGAAATATGGAAGTATATTTGAGTGATCTCTGACCTCTAAGGAATCACTGTGCAGACGGACTCTTAAGGAAAGAACTCCCACTAATCCCATCTGGTGCCAAGGAACATAAAGTTTCAAGCAGCTATTATGAGAATTCTCGGGGAATCTTTGAAGAGCTTCTTATCCCATGACAACTGTGTAGTTACTGTCACTATATTATATGTGAGATAGAAAACAAGAACTAGTGGTATGAAAAAATAAATAGAAAGGTCAGAATGTGTGTATTAAACTGTTTAGAAGGTGCATGAAGAAGTGAGAGTTCTGGAAATCACAGTCGTTTCAGGAACTAGCAGTTATGGTTAACCACGAAGCAGCTATGTCAATAATGCAGTGACACCACTACCACCATCACCACCAAGGAAGGTCATAACCCTTCAGGGACATGATGAGGTGTTGAAATGTGTGTAGGTTGTTGATTGCACACTCCTGATAAGGCAGAAGGAGGCTGGAGCTCTGGTTCTCTTGCCTGAATGAATCATCATCTTCTACACAGTGTTCTACCTAGATGGCATTAAAAATATAAGTAGATAGGTAGCTAGACAGATAGACAGACAGTCAGTAGATATGTGTTGAATATTAATTGCCTAGGTCAGGTTCACCTGGTTTCTTTGTGCAATAAAATTTTGATCTGTAGAAAAACGTCCTGACATTTTCCTTGGGTGGGTATCAGAAAAGACTGTGTTTGAATAGTCCCTAGAGGTGAATAAATAGTTCCTGTCAAGGGTGTACTTGATTTAGGAAAACTGTATTTTTCCCTCTTACCTCCATAGATAAAAATACCATTGAAGTAAAATGATTTGAGAAAGTTAAAATTATACTAGCTTGCTTTCTAAATGGTCTTCGTTCACTACACAATTCTAATTTTACTTTCTCTTGGAAGGCCTGATTTAATAATCCAGTTTCTTCCAAAAGAGACAGAAAACCAAAGGAAATATATTTAGGAAATCACATGACAGTTGAACTTTTTATTAATAGTGAAAAAAATATTAAGGGAGAGAAATGGAAGAAAGAATTCATCTTCAGCAAAATCTGTTCCCAAATTATGCTTAGCTAATGTACCTGCATCAAAGAGAGTGGAGAACTTTCTTTGTGTTCTTATACTTAGTGGTTAGAATGCATCTTAAACAAGGAATTTGAAATAAAACCACCACTTATAATTTAAAAGTTCCTTCAAAAAAGAGTTTTAGTGGTAGGCAAAAATTATGCCCAGTAGAAAAAGGAAAAAAGTAAGTACACTCGATGCAAGGATAAAATTGTAATATAAATCAAGAAAGACTCCCTTGCATACACAGTAGGAGAAACAAGCACTTGTTTTACATTGTGGTGTGGTGTATTTAGGCTTCCTAAATAACAATATTTACAGAAGAATTTTTAAATAAAAAGATTTCTTCCTTACCATCAAAAATGTTTATTAACCCTTCTCAGTGTAATAATCTATGTCAGGCTTTTTTCCTGCTCTGTAGTTAATAACCCAAGATAGAATTGATTTGAACATAGTCACTACAGACTCTACAAGTTAGACCAGTAAAACAATGAAAATAGCAAAAGGGGTATCAGTAACGAAACAGCAAGATAGTAAGTCACTGAAAGGTTTCCTGTTGACACAGAATAATAATACTAAGAGGGATTTGTTACCTCCTTTTCAATTAAGGTGGGCTTCATGGAAGAAGCCAACAGCAGCAACATCTTCTGTCAAGAAGTGATAAATGCCTTCTAACATAGAAGAAACCTAGCAACTGAATTTTTTTGTGTGTTTATCTTTTTACAGATTTGTCTCATTATAATTATCTAAATATTTATCTTTTCCATACCCTTACCTGACAATTTTAGAAAATAAGTATGTGGTCCCTTATCCTAGCCACTCCCCACAGTCCCTTTCGTTTGATGTTTTCCCCCAAGTTGTACCTAAGTGTGTTGATCACCCATTTTCCATGCTCAATCAAGTGCAAAAGTAATAATAACAGAAACAACAGTCACCACAATATCGGAAACAGATTTGACTAGCACTTAAATTATAAACCATTTCCCCATAGTCTATTTCACTTGTCTTCACAAAACCTTGTGAAATTGGGCTAGTATTGCTACTTCTTTTTTAAACTATGGGATCAAGACTGAGAAAGGTCAAATGGTGTTCACCAAGACCATAGGATTAGTCAATTAGGAGATGGGAGTTGAAGTTTCTTATTAGTTCTTCAAAGAGAGGGTGAATCAGAGACAGTCCTGGAGTGGGCTAGACCTGGTGTGAGTGCTGGGCTTGCCACCATCCCTTGAGCTCTGCCCATACCCATCCTTGACTGAAATGATGGTTGAGTTGCTGGAGGTTCAGGGCATGGCATGGAGAGAATTCAGCAGCGCTGAGGCTCCTTAATGTAATTTATTATACTGTCATGTACCTAAATCACCTAGACTAATTATAAGGATTAATTTGGAGAGTATTGCAATGCAGAGTTTGTATTAACTGATTTGTATAAATATATCATGTTTATTGATATATAATTTTTTTGCCCTGTGACTTAATCTTTTCATAGATATTCCTGAATTTCAAGAATACATAGATTCACCCCAAAGTATTCTAGACTGATACACTAGTGTGATCCTAGATCCAGCCTCAACGGAAGCAAAAATTACCGTCTTAAGTGGAGAGTTTAGGGTGTTTACTGGGACATGACTATACACAGGTAAAATGAAATGGACAATGAAAATGGAAATTTCCTCTGGGTAGACTACTAATCAGGCTCATCCGTATTTAGTAGGTTCTCCCCTACTCAGAAAAAATTACCTAACACCTGTATCTCTACTCTCTTACATTTTCAGTTTGTCCATGTACCGTGTATTCCATACACACGTGTATTTATTTACATATACAAATCCCTTCTATATTACTATTTTAAAATATTTTCCTCAATGGTCCAATGCTCCCCTTTTATAATACTTACGTTTTTGTTCCCATTTTTTCTTATTGAATATGCTATTTATAAATTAAGCTCTCCCTTTCACCTCTTTGATATTGTAGAGTTTGAGATATTCTTAAATAATTGAGGTACTTCACTCCTCAACATGGCTGTCATTGAGGATTTTCTTATTTTAACTTCTTAAATTTTAGTTGATCATTTTCTCTTCCAACAACTTGTTACAAAATATAAACATTTTCCATGATTTTAAGTAACCTTTCAGTTCAGGGTTTATAATAGTAACAGTGGAATATTCCTTTAATCCATTACATTGTAGAAAGTAGTTGCTAGTGGTATAAACTGTAAAGTAAGCACTGGTATCTGCATTCACTTTAAGAATTACTTGGTAAGTGCAAAGCAATTAAGCAATAAGACATGACAGGCATTGCATTTGGGGGGAATTATTATACTTCTCAGATGTCTTGAGAGGTTCAGGCCAAAGGCTGAGTGGCTTCAACCACCCAAGTAGTATAATAAACCCTCAAGAACTGCACCACCTGTCATATCTTATTGCTATTATGAAATGGAAATCAGGAAACCAAAACAGGGGGGAAAAGGTTAGATCTGTGCCCTTGCTGGGGATTACTTACATACCTATGACATCACTGACAGTTCTATCTGTGTCCAGAGAATTCTAAAGCCATTGCATAATTATTGTACAAACAACACGACTCATTTAAAACTGCTGCTTCAGCATTCTACAATGCCGACTCTGTCATCTACAAGTCCCCCAATGTCCTCTTTTCGCAGAAATCATATTGGTGCTCTTAATCCCAAGCTTTCCCCCTTCACTGATCATACAGCTTCAGAAGCAGGGGAGGGTGAGCGAGACGAGGTGGAGATTGTTATGTAGAAATAGTCTTGCCCCTTAGAGGATTGGAGCCATTTGGTTCCTTGTAGGCCTTGCAACACCCCAAGGTCATTATCTCATGATAATCACATCTCCTGGAGTTGCCTTCTTGCTTAAGTGTAACACTAAATTTTAATTACAATGAAATAGAGCTCTTCTGGTAGTTTATACAACATCTTGTGTTCTCATTGCCAGATGGAAATAAGGCAGAGCTTTGACTGTAATCGTATGTGGTGGTCCTAGGCTCCAATGCAATAAACACATATTGTTGGTTTGTTGAGAAAAGCACTTTGCTTCACGGAACTATCTCCTTTCTTTTGGAGTATTTCGAGTCGACAATTTATGGAAAAGATTTCCGCTTTGTTTAAAAATACTGAAACACGATAACATTCTTCCCACCCCAATTTGACTGTAATGGGTAAATTTAATAAGAAAATAAAAATAGAGTGTGGCCCACTGATAGATGAGACAGATTGTTTCACATGTAGGATTTTATTTTCACAGTTTCTCTTTAGTTATTTGTGTTATTTTGACACTCATACCTGAATGTACGTTTTTTAACATTATATTTTCTCATGGATTTACTACATTTTCCCAAGTGAGTACCGTGAATATTTTTGTTCTAGCATTTGGGCAGCTTCTTGGGCTTTCCTATCATTCTGACTGTTGGTAAAGAAACAATTATTCAAGACACTTGTTAAAGAGTGGCAAGGCAGACTTTATTCAAGGGGTGGCACGTCACCGTAGGTGTAACAACCACTGCGACAGGATTCTGCAGTGAGGGAGAGAGACTGGATTCAACTCTGAACACTGAATTGCTCAGAGGAGTCTGATTAGAGTCTGGGCAAGGAGAAAGTTTTTGTCACTGCTTCAGAACCAGTGTTTGCTTGTCAGATAGATGCACGGACCTTAGAAAAACTCTGAACCAAGCCTGAGCACTTAGCGTAGGGGAGGAGGTGGTGATCCAACTATTAAAGATGTAATTAAAAAAATGAAAAAATATAAAGTGCGAATAAATGATCTTAAGACTATTTTTCTATTCTTATTGATTTGTGACAAAAATCTAAGCAAAACAGCATGCTTGCAGATGCTTACAGGCAAAAGCAAACTCATAATAAGACTCCTAACTACCCCATCCTTCCGTGTTGCTGCTCTAAGCCACTCCTGTATTAAAATTCCAGGGTTTCTACTTCATGGGCACTGGAGACTACAAAATTCCTCTCTCCCTTGTTCATGCTATTCTGGCTACTCAAGCCTCTTGTTATTCTTCCTAAACATCAGGCTTACCTTCCTTAGGGCCTTGCCTGGAATGCTTTTCCCTCAGACGCTTGGCAAATCTCTCACCAACTTCAAATCTTTGCTTACAAGTCATTATTTCAAGGAGATGCATGATGATCCCTCTATTTAAAATTGTAACCCGCCCCCTGCCTTACTCCTGGATCGCCCTTATCTTGCACTGCTTTGCCTTTCTTCCATGGCATTTATCATCCTCTTAACTACGGGCGAATCTCAAGTGTCTAGGACAGTGCTTTGGTGCATAGTAAGTGTTCAGTTAAAATCTTTGGAATGAATGAATGAATGAATGAGTGACTAATGAAAGTAGAAGTAGAATGCCCCAGAGCTTTTGGCAGTCCCTAAGACTTTAAAGTAGGACCTAGGCTGGGCTTTTCACTACAGAAGCTTGTCTTAAACAATATATGGAAAAAGTTAAGTACAATTCCAGCTCCTTACTTTGAAATACAAAGAGCTCTGGCAAGCAGAATTAGGGGGGTTGGCCTTTCCTTTGGTAAAGTTTCTTCAGAAAGAGGACCAATCACTATGCCCTTAATATTTGTTTGTCACAAAATACCTAAAAATATCCAATATCATATCTGTAATGTTGTTTCAGATTCAAGGGTTTAAGTGTATATTGTCTTACCCACTTTCCTGAATGCTGGTTATTTTCTCAGATCCCCTTGCACAGGTAAAAACATGCTACCCCAAGTCTACCAATTTATGTTTTCATTTGTAATATTATAAGCAATTCCGTCAATTTATAATAATTCCCTTGCATGTTAATCCACAATCGAGTGATGTTATTCTACTAAATTATTCACTTCAGATGTTGAAGACGGGTCTAGCCACCCAAATATTTATTAAACCGCCAGTCTGGAAAACACCACCTTTTTCCAAAGGTTAAAAACCATTTTATTTTTAGATTACAGTGTGAATAAAATATTAACAATAAGTAATTATTTCTGAAAACAATGATTTAAAAAATTAGTTCAATAGTTTAAAACAAATTAAAGAGGCTACTTACAACATGTTGTGTGAGCATCCAGTTCCACTCCCTTGAAGGAGGAATCTCAATAGTTTCATCAATGCTGTGCTCTTCACAAAACTCTGTCTTGGAATGCTCAGGACTGTGCATTTTTATTTTACAGTGCATATGAATATGAGTGAAACCGTGATTTTATATGTCAGTGTTCTATGTTCAGTGGGTTTTTAAAAAATTATTGCTATTGTCTTCCAGGACAATTCAGTAATACTTACTGCAAGGATAATTTACAAAGTTTCCAAGATATGGGCCTGGTTTTAAATTTTTTTAACATCATACAGTGTGTATATATATATATATTTTTTTTTTTTGGGGGGGGGTGCGTTGCATGTGGCTTGTGGGAACTTAGTTCCCCGACCAGGGATTGAACCTGTGCCCTCGGCAGTGAAAGCACGGAGTCCTAACCACTGGACCTCCAGGGAATTCCCGCAATGTATACAGTACATATTTTTTAAAATCCTTTTTTACTTTTGGATTTTTCCCTCTCAATCAGTCTATTGTTTTAGTGCTTCCAAATTGGATTGAATCTTATCAAATGCCATTAAAGACTGCTTAAAATTTTTAATGGCTTTAGAATAAAATCCAGACTCTTCCCAGGCCTGTAAGCCCTGATGTAGTTTGGCTGATTCTCTCATTTCATTTCGTGCACACTGTCTTAGTCATTAAGTCCTCAGTTACGATGGCTTTTTCTAAATTTCTAAGTTTCTAGAACCCTCCAAGCACTTGCCTTTCCCTCTGTAGGAGACATCTTTCTCCTGGTTTTCAAATAATCAGCCAACCCCTTCTCCTCCTAAGCCTTAACTTCAATATCATCTTCTCAGAGAATCCTGGCCTAACCAGTCTGTTTTATCACAGCACCTGCTTTATTTTAGGCACTGCATATTATGACCTGTAATTGTTTTATATTTAATTTTTGTTCATTGTTTTTGTCTCTCATCATAATGTAAGCTGCTTGAAGGTAGGGCTCTTTTCTGTCTTGTTCACCACTGTTTCTCCAGTAGCTCATACACACCAGGAATTCAGTATTTGTTGAATGAATAAATAAATAAATGAATGAATAACAGGATTAAAAGTTGGGGTAGATTTAATAAATATATACCAATTGCTGTGAAATTTCCTTATAGCTCATTAATAGTATTTTTTTTCCCCTCTAGGACCATTGTTTGGATTAAAAGCTAGACAAAGGCAGGATAGCTTCATAATAAATATCTGTTGAAAATAGGGGTTTAAGATTCAGTAGGATGTTTTGTTGGTACTGTTTCACACTCCCCTGGCAACCACATTCTTCCTTACCTCATCCCATGTAGTAGGGTTAAAATTTGTGCTTTTATTTTTAGTATTTTTGGCCATGCCACACAGCATGTGGGATCTTAGTTCCCCGACCAGGGATCGAACTTGCGCCTCCTGCGTTGGAAGCGTGGAGGGACCGCCAGGGAAGTCCCAGAATTTGTGCTTCTAAATGCTCTATATTGATTTCACTGATAATCATATTTTGACATGTTTTAATTTAGATAAGTTAAGGCCAATGGAAGAATTTAAAGGGTGTTTTAAGAAACTGTCTCTCAGCTATTTTTTTCAATCAGTGCACGGTAGGCTCTATGCAAAGAAATCCTTCAGACACTTTAGTTTTAGTGAGAAATCATTTTGGTTTTTGCCCAGCTTGAAAGTTCTTAATATTTTCTTTAAAGTTGTCATTTATACCATGAGAACCCAAATTACCACGCTATCTGACACTATGAAATTTGATCAACATTTTATTTTTTCTAATTGACCATATGAAATAATACAGGGCATATAGGTTGCCTCAAATTTATTATTTCATCCTTGGTAGTTCCATATAAACTGAACTTGATTCTCTCCCTCGGCATGACCAAGTGAAAACATAAAGAAAGCATTCAACATCATTTAGTAATTGTCTGGAAACAGGATGCCAAACTATTATCTATAGCGCAGGGCGATCTCATTGTGGAAATTTCACCCTGGCTGTAACCTTTTATCTTGTTCTGCTCCTACACCCGGGTCATATTATGCACTGCTTTGTGCTAGTTTGACAAGAACTAATGTGGATGCTTAAATATTTTAAAGGCTGAACGCTTCAGAATGATAAAATACGGAGCTGATCAACCCTTCCTGTTGCGTTTGTGGTTAATGATAAAGTAATTTAATACTTTTTTTTTTTTTTTTTGGTCTATAAGTAGTTTCAACAACAAGCATTAAAGTTCCTTGAAAGAAAAATCTTAAATAAGGCCGTGCAATGACATTTTTTAACTACAGTTGTTTTTTATTCAGCCATAAAATCTATCTTTCATAAAGAAACCCACTTACATGTCTTACTTCAGTGAAGGTTATTTGTAGACTGAAGGTCTTTTCTTGTCAAGATATGATGAATACCATGTGTGAAGACAGAAGAGCATCAGACCTGTATTAGCTGGAAAACCCACTGATCTGTGAATAACCTAAAAAAGAAAACCTGAAGATTAGCAACGTCGCTTTTAAGAATGATCCATCAAATTCAACAAGCAGATTCACAGAGATGAATCATCTGGTTCCTTTTATACCTACTATACAGTAAAGGTTATTTCCTTTCCCTACAAATAGAAGTTTGAAAATAAAGGGAGACTTTTGAACATCCGTTGGTATAAGTCAATAATCTTAAGGTGTTTCTGATTTTTAGATGTAAATCTTTACTAATGACTATTAAAATGGTATAGTCAATTCTTTCCTTTTTCTTTCGGTATTAGGTTCACTATTTCAGGGAATCATTCTTTATTCTTTTGTGAGTGTGTTGCGCGGTGGCAAAATTCTCAATACCTCCTCAAATTTTTCACACCAAACTTTAATTTTACGGCAAGTTGAAATATCTGTTAGAAATATTTTTAGGAGTTTCCTACATAGTTTGCATAGGTAAGTAAAAATAATTGGATGTTACTCTTTTGGATGTTATGTTGGTTGATTAAAAGAATTAAAAGATTCAAAGCATATAAAAATCATTACATGGATGTCTAGTTTTGTTAAAAATAAATGCTTTATTTTATAATTTTTAAAATCTCAAAATAGTTTCAAAGGTATGGGTTTAAAATGCACATTTGACAGTATAATTTTTCTCAGTTTTAGTGTGTTGGGAGTGTTTTCATTTACTTCTTTTTATATTGAACTTTAATGGACTGAAGAACTTAAAAATAGAAAGTACTAAAAAGGAATCACCTAACAATTTTTCAAATTCCTTTCATGTCAGTGTTTTCAGCAAATAAGTCAATATAATTTAAAAGAAATTTATTTTTTATCAAGATATGTTGATATTAGACAGCAAAAAGAAATAATTACATTGCAGTGCAGCCACAGAAACTGAAATTTTTTGGCCTTACTTCTTAAAGAAGATTTCTGACAAAATGTCTTCAGTAATGCAATTTAATCATTGGGTGATTTTGTTGTTGTTGTTTTTGTTAAGTTAGCCATAATTTAGATTTAAATTTATTTTCTTTAAAAATATAGATATTATTTTGGGAGGATGTCTTTTGGTGAAATTTTAACTGTGCCTATTTAGGTAATTAATTTCCAACATTCCCAACATAATGAAAAATAATTTTTATAGTGATTGAATTACAAACTTTCTCTGTGTTTAAGCAATTAATAATCATTTGTGCTTTGATATTAAATATTCTGTAATTTTATTTATAACCGTTTTCATTATGTAAATTAAATAGGAAAATAGAAACACCATTTCTTAAAGAGTGAGTTATAGTTTCATGAATGAGAAGTTTGCTGTCAGAAAAATTTTAATGTTTGAAACCACTCAAAGGCATTTGAAGATTTCATCTCTCATCAGATTTTCTTAGAGGAATGAAGAAATAAGGAAGAGCTAAAAATCTCTATCCAAGGACCTAAATGGATCTTGTTTTATATGAAATTCTAGGACATGTGTTATAGAACTACATTTTTTTCCCTAAAAGTAAGATATTAAGTATTTTAGAAAACACATTAAGCTCTGAACTTTTACAGAATTCTATTTTTTATGATTTTTCTAAAATTGCGAATGGCAGTCTCAGTTCAAAATGAGTAAGAAATGAAAACTCCTCTGATTATTAGAAGCTTAAACACTGCAAGAGGCCTTGAAGCTTTCGTCCCACCTACTAGAACAGCCATAAATCATAGATGAACACAGGAGAAAGCCCCGTCAGTGATGTTTAGATATAGGGCTGCAGCAAAGTGAAAAACACGGAGTTTTAGAATTTAGAACCTAAGGCCCAGCTAAATATTATTGATTTTAACTTGAGCTGAAATAGTCACCGTTCAATTTAATAATCCTTTCTGTGGATGATAAAACAAGTTTTAACTAAATAAACCATGGCTTTAAAGAGATGTGGCATTTATGATAGACAAAGAGGGAAACCATTTAATTAAGTGATAATGTTCATGGCGCTGCAGCAATAAACAACATATGTAGTTGATTAAATGCAGGAGGCAGTTCAGGGTGAAATCTTCCTTTTGGAAATAGCTGTCTGCAGATCCTCCCCATCCTCTCTTTTGGTGGTGTAAGATGTAACTCCAGGAGAACCCCAGTCATTGCCTTTTTGTCGCATTTCCCCTCCTCTGCTGTGCTTTGTGGCCATGTTAAGTCATTGGTTGGACTTCAGACAGAGTTTTAGACTAGAAAATGGCCATTCCTTTTCATTCAAAACTGAAAATTCATACTTCTTTTCCTCTTAGTAAAGTCTACTGATTTTTTGGGGAAGCCACTGACTTCACACAGCATTGTCAGTGACTACTGGGGAATTGATTTTTTATTCCTCAGATTATTTTTATTCTACTTTATTTACGATGCTCCAAAAATGGGGGTGTGCTTTCCAAAAAGCAACTTGAGTAATCTGGGATAGGTTCTAGTATGGAAGTGTATCATTAAATGAATTCAATTTCAGAAAGAAAGCTAGACCTTGGGCAAGTCCAGAAGGCAAGAAGAGAAACAAAAGAAACCAGATGAATTTAACATTAAGGTACTATGGTCTGATGTAGTTGCAGCATGTTATAGCAATTAGAAAAAACTCTTTTTGTCTTTTCAAAAATCTCCCTTTAAATTTTGCTTCTGGAAATTTGGAGATATTAGGTTGCAGATGAATATTTCATGATTCAATTTTTTGTTTAAAAATGTATATGTCCTGGTTCACATATATGTCTGTATAAGTTTAGGATTGGATTAATGGTAATTTTTTTTACATGTGTGTGTTTTTCTATAATATTTTCAAATAATAAAATGAATATTATAAAACAAAAAATAAAACAACAAATAAAGAAATTTTTAAAATCCACACAAAGAAAAATCTTTTTGGTTCTTGCCACTGCAAACCACCACTAAAGTGTATAAAATGTGAATTTATTTTTGTGAAAATATACTTACATAAAAGTTAAAAATTTTAAAAATTGAAAGTGTTTAATGTATTTTTAAAAACTTCTTTTCTTCTAGCTATTTAAAATTGATTAAAATTAAAAGTAAGAATACAAATTATTAAGGGATCAAAAGTATATAAACAAAGCTGAAATTTTCGATTTAATATTTTTAAAAATTGGTTTAAATCTTATAATTGATATTTTTGTTCAAATAAAATAATTCCCAATTGTAGTGTTCATGACCATCTAATAGCCAGTGTAAATAGTTGGTATTTAGTGCAAGTGCCATCTAGACATACATCTATACAAATTTAAAGATAATATAAATTTCTTAATATGGCAAAAATATTTCAACTGCCATGTGCCAACTATTGCAAATACAACACTAATTCATGGAAGTCATTAACTTTAATACAAAGAGAGACAAGAAAATGGCTGATGGGCACTGCTAGGAAACAATACTTCTCATGCAAGGATCTAGTATATTCATGTTCTCTGAGAGGAAGAATTTATATTAATTAGTATGCCTTCTCTGTAACTTAAGTGCTTCTGCTGCAGGTTGCAGCACAACCTACAAAGCTCAGGGCATTGTAACACAGTTGTCTTGTTTTGAGGACATTGGGCAGAGAGACACAATGAAGCATTTCTGTATTAGGTACAAAGCAGATGTTCAAGACTATGAGTTGTGCTGTGCCAATGCTAAGTGATGGATCCGCATGATTACTAACATGCCCAGGTGTTTTTTTTTTTTTAATACATTTAATTTTGCATGTGTGTTTGTGGTATGCAAGACCCCATAAAACGTGAGGTCCACCCAGGGCAGAGGTCCCTCTTACTTGGATCTAACAGAAGTACTGTCTTTTATTTCAAATCTGTAAATATTCACTGAGCGTGGTGCTACAGAAAAAACCTAAGAATGTATTTCAAATTATGCTCCTATTGAACAGATTTTTAACATCCTAGGAATGGTGTGAAGTAAGAAGTAAGCACTCACACAAATTGCACCGGTGGAAGGTAGACTGGAAACGGAGCCACACTGACGATCCGAAGATGAATTCCAGTTGGGGATACCGTGGACTAAGTTTCATTTGAAACGGACTTTGAAGAACTGGTAGGATTTAAATAAATAAGGTGAAGAAGGCATTCTAGGAATAGCCAGCTGCTTTTGAAAGGATAAAGGTAGCTAACTATACAGTGTGGATTTAAGGGATGGTGGATGGACCAGCACATTAGGCTGAGGAATTTGTGTTTTATTCTATATGCTGTGAGAAGTATAGTGGGTTTTTGAGCAGAGGTATGGTATAATCACTTGACTAATTTGGGTATACACTTAATTGAAACATTCCTGCTTGTTTAAATAATACCCATCTAGTGATGGACTTGTCAAAGCACAGAATATGGATGGATTTGGAGGAAATTAAATATTTAGTGGCCTCAAGTTCTTGTCTAACGCCATACTCATTTAAGTATAGGCATTTCCCAGAACAAAAGATGGAGTATAAAAGCCAGGTATTTTATTCCTTAATTGCTGTAGAAGCTAGTCTCCAGTTAAAGCTCTGAGCTTTAGCTGATGTAAGAGTGTTTCAGCAAAAGTTAAATTTAATAGAATGCATTAATTCTTCCCCATAACAACCAGAACCTAGCACAAATTTTAGAATGCATCTACAGCATGTTAAAAGGGGCAGACATTTATAAGGATATAACAAACTACCTTGCTAAGTTTTAGCTAGAATATAGGAATATAGGCTACTGTACTGTAAAATAATTGACTTCATAGCTCTTTTCAAGAAATAAATGGCATATGCATTTATGAAGTAACCAATTTTATGGAGAAAATTTCAAAAAGCATTGGCTATTGGGAATTGAGTCATTTTTAGGATTTTAGTCTTTAACAAGTTTTATTTTTCAAGTGAGGAACGGAAGATAGAATCCTGGCAAGAACTATTTTTTTTTCCTGCTAGGAGAAGCATTAAATACCAGGGTAAAGCGATTAGGTGATAAACATTGGCAGAAAAATAACCATAAAGGTCTAAATAGCACAAAATAAGAAACTGGACAAACTCAGGTAAAAGAATATGAGTTATATTTTTGCTGGTTTGTTTTTTTGTTGAGACCTGTTTGTTTTCTTTCTATGTTCAAGAAATACCTAGAAAGTCACCAAACATTTGTCATTCTTCCAATTTACCTTCAATATTGCAAATTAGCTATCTGGTTGATTCTTTTCAGATAAATTACCACTCAGAGTGTTTACAAGTTCAATTTCAAGGAGTTTGGAGACAGAGTAGTCTCAGATGGGAATGAGAGACACTGGGATTAAGCAGCTTTAAGACATTGGGATTAAGAGACATTTCTATGGCAGTAGTCTCCCCAAACCCACAGAAGTCACTTTGTTTTGCATTGAAAATAAGATCTTTTCTCCAACATCTGGGAGAAGGAAAATTCTCATATGGAGTGTGGATCCAGCCATGAGTTTAATCTTGTATGTGGATTGAAAAGGATTTAGTAGGGACATCTGTGATGTATCTTGGGTAGAAACATATGGCAATAATAAATATTATTATACAGTGTATAATCATACTTTAATATAATTTTAGTAATCTGCTTTCCTTATCCAATATTTGTCATTCTGAAGTGAACTCTTACTACTCTGCCCCTTATTTTTCTTTAAAAAGATTAATTTTCTTAATTGCTTATTGCTGTGGTATTTAGTCCCTTGTCATAGCTTTTTAACTAGAGTATATAAAACTATATTGCATTCAGAACCGGGAAATATTAAATGAGATCCAGACCTCAGCAAATCAGAAGACTAATTAGGAATTTATCTAATTCTATGAAGAAAAACCACATCTCATTTTTATCGTTCTCATTAAATGAATAATTCTTTAAAGAAGCTTTCATTTTAAGGCATTCGTAAACACAGAAATAGTGGAATTTTAAGCAAAGCAGTGATTGCATTGATTATCTTAAGTTTCTCAAATTCCTGTCTAAATAAAAATTCAAAAATGATTTTACAAATAGTCTAGATAAAATAATTACATCATATAAAGAAGAAATGTATGACTATGGGAATATACTGCTTCATCTTGGATATGGGTGTTACCAGAAAACATACAAAATCTATTTTGTGTAACATAACCTAACTAGAACAAAACCTACATAAAGCATTAAATGAGTGGTTAATATCAAAGCCCCATTTATAACAAGAACTATATTATAAACCAATAAACCCTAATTTATAAGTCAATTTATATAAGCACTGGCTATGTACAAATGATATAAGAACATATATCCTGGTTCTTATTGTGTTCTAGTAGTACATGATCATAAGGACATGCATTATATACATATGAAACTCCAAACAGTAGGATGAACAGAGTTTAAACCAGATTGAAAAAGACCAAGGGCTGATACGAGACTGTGCTCCTATGTCATCAGAGATCTTAAAAAGTAATTGAAAACATTCACCTTGTCCTGCTACCTTTGAGGTATACTTGCAGATTATATAGCCATCACTGGTACATAAAACCAAAGTATGAAAGCCCAACATATGCCTTTGTTAGAAGGTGTTAACAGTTTAGCATAATATCTCATGGTGAGTCAAGTAAGTCTCTGGCTCTGAAGCATGGCTTTGCTCCCTGTGTTACCCTGCTGTTTTCTTAGTGGTGTTACCAAAAATCTCTATATTGATTGAGAAGGTTCCATAAAGTTTGAATGTATAAGATCTCCCAGCCTTAGGTCACTGATATTTCTTACTCCTAACTCTAAGATACAAAAATACCATAAAAACTGTAGAGTGGGAGATCATAGTTATAGTAGGAGAAAAGAGTAGCTTCTGAAAAACTTTATGCAACAAAGTTTAAACATTAATTCATTGACTGATTGATTAGTAGTAATAGAGATAGATCAGTCAGTCAGCATCCACTGGACAATGGCATGGTGGTTTCCTCTACATGATAGTGATTGTTTCCTCCCTGAATTTTTATTCATTTTTCTAACACACAAGCCACACAAGTTTTAAACATATCATTCTTTAATAATGCATCTGAGGGATTAGAGCCCTTTTACTCTATGGTATTTGTTTGGTATGTTGGCAGTTTATTGAACTGCTACTTGTCTCTTGTAATATATCTAGTCTTTCTTCTGTTTTTTGTTTTTCTTTTCTATTCTGGAAGCTTCATAAGGACAGAAAAAAAATGCCTCTATCAGCAGAGAAAATGTTGAATAAATAATCTCATTGTATCTCAAAATAATTTTGAGATAAACTCTCACTGTCATTCAATGATGACTATTTGTGATATAGCCCTGAGAGAATATTTATATCCTTTTCTGGAAAATATATATGCTGTTTTCTAATTATTATAGGCAAATATACTTTATGCTATCTTAGAGGGATTTTTCTATCATTTAACAGCTCTATCAGAAAATCATCACAGTTAATAAAAAATCATATTTTAATCTTATTTTTCCTTCTTCTTTCTTTCCTTTTTCCTTCCTTCCTACCTTATTTTTGCTCATTTGTGTTAGAAAGAGAAGTCATATTTTCACTTTTCTCCGTGAAAACTTTTGAAGTAATATAGGTGTTTCTTTGGGGGATCTAAATGAATAATTCTGTGAAATATAGACTAAAGAACTCTGTTGGGATTTTCAATTTCTCTGTTGGAGATTTCCTAAGATCCTCAAGCAGCCGAAGGACAAGAATGTCTCACAAGTTAATCTAGAATGGTCTGAATGGAAAAAGGCTTAAAGTGATTCTATTGCGTCAAATAAGCATCTTAGCTTTTTTTCTTTTTTTTTTCAAGGATAAAATGTTAGATTTTTTTCAAGACTGAAATTAGTTGAAACTCTCCTCCATAATTAAGTAATAATATGTGACACAGCATGAGTTATTGCATAATAATTCATACCTTTTTGCTTGGCTAAGAATGAGGCCATAGGATGAGTGCTTGTTCAAATGCAGAAGTTATGAGTTATTACATCATAATTCACACCTTGAAGTACCATATTGTGATTATAAAATAGCCCTGTGCAAATATTATTAATTTTTAAAGTTCAGAAATAAATTATTAAAAAATAACACATTATGACTTCAAAAGAACCTCTCTAATGTGAATTCATTAAAAATGGAATGAAAACTAAATTAGTGTACATGGAAGCAGAATTATATATAACCTTTCTTGACGAACTATTTTCATTGACATACTGTTGTGAAGCATCCCCTCTATAATTTGTAGCTGTTGTGTAGATGTTTCTTTTCTTTAGCAGCCCAGCAAGTAATGTATTCTTACTTGAATTTTTCTCTCAAGGACATATGGTAAGTGGTAAGTCAGTCTTTACAGTCACTTTCAGTATTGTTCATTTTTTTTAGCAGGGTTGCATGTACAAATCGTGCAGGGCAACTCTCTTCAGCATTTGAGGACTGACCTCCAGTCTTTGAAGCCCATCTTGGCTTCTAGGACAGTGCCTTTTGCTGGTCTCCCTCTACCTTCCCTTTTCCCATATCGTTCACCACTTTCTCTTTCTCTTTCTTCCCACTGGCTTTGGGTAGTCTCCAAAATTCTCACCACATTTTATTTTCTTCTTTGTTTAGTCCTACTCCACCAATACTATTTCAATGATCCCCTCTATGCAGATAACTCCCTAACATAGCTCAATTTCTAAATTTTTACTCATAAAAAATTACCAATATTTCCTATTATTATTTTAGTTATTCTAGTTATTATTCTGTATCTTGAAATCCAGCATATCAAGAATGGACCCTTGTTACCTCCTCTCTAAAGCAGCCCCTCTGCCCACTATGGCTTTCAGTCCCTGAGGTTAGAAGCCTTTCAGCCATTGTTTACCCTTTTGTGTTTTTAAACTATTAAGCACCTACTCTGTGCCCGCTACTCAGTGAAGAATAACTTAAGGAGAATGTCCTTAAAGAAGTTACATTGTAATAAAAGAACCAATTATGCAAATAAATACATTTTATTTGAGGAAGGATGTGATACGCATAGTAGGGCAAAAAAGCACATTCGACTGTTTCTACCTGCAGTTCTCATGAAAAGCTTTGTGGAGAAGTTATTCTGGAGGTGGTCTTGAAGGATGAATGGAATTTCTAAGAATAGGTGGGTTACTCCAGGGCAATCAAAACCACAAGCATACATCTGTAGGTGAGGATACCAGAAGTCCTCACTGTATTTTCGTGTTAAAATACCTTTTCTTTCAGGAAAACATGGCATGGTAGATGTTGTTTTATTATCTTAATGCTCTTACTTGGCAAAATAAAATTTGACAAAAACTGTGTCAGTCCTGCAAAAGTTTTTACAGGATAATAATAAATTTGAAGCTCATGAAATCACAGCTCTGTCTGTATACAGAGTCAAGAAGTCCTTATCTCATATTCCATTTGTCTTTTTTGTTTCAGACTCTTCTCCAAACTCTCCACTTATGTGACTGTAACCTTAATTTAGAAATTCACTGTTTCATTTTTAATTACTATAACACTCTTTCAACTGATGTCATCCAATCTATTCTTTTTCTGTTCTATGCAGTACTCTGCTATCAGATTAAGCTTCCAAAAATCCTAATTTCTTTCTAGCTCTCCTCTGATCATGAGATCATGGTATCTTTCAATCTCCTCCCTATTCAAAGCTCTGTGTTCAGCTATCAGGCTCCTCTGCTATTTACCTCCTAACCACATTTTGGTGACTTTTCATATAACGTTGCATGATGCTGGCCTTCCAATGTTTTGTCAAAATACCCTCCTGCTTTCATGCTTTTCCAAATCTTGTTTATTATTCTTCAAGTCACTTCTGTATATCCTGTACTCTTCCTCCAATTCCACCTGAAGTTGGACTTTCTCTATGAAATGATCTTTAATCATTGCAACTCCCATCTTCCTCCTTCATTCTACTTTTCAAGCGTCTATCATAACCAATGTAAGTATAATATTATATTGTTACCAAGTCCAAGCTCGCTCTGCTCGCTGCATGACAGGCCAGTAAATTGGAGACGAGGTGTTGAGGCAAGAATACGACTTTATTCGGAAGCCGGCAGACCGAGAACATGGCAGACTAAAGTCTCAAAAAACCATCTTATCGGGGTTTGGATGCCAGTTTCTTTTACAGCACAGAGAGGCGGAGGAGATGAGGAAGTAAAGTAAAAAGGCCGTAAGTTTTGCAAATATCACCTGGAATGGCCAGCCTCGGTGAGGGGATGTGTTAATTTTTTCTTTCTTGTAGCCGTCCACGGGTGGACAGGGTCCGGATGTTTCCCTGAACAAAGGCACTTTTGTTTAACATTCAGGCAGAGGGGCAGGGTTCCGGGAAGCAGGCCATTACGTATAGACAGTACCCTTTTAGTGAACAAAAACAGCGGAAAGCAAAGGTTAAAGTAAAAGAAACAGATCCAACATGTAGTCAAATTTGGCTCTTTCCTGTTACAATATCATTCAATATAAATTATTTTAAAATACCTACTAAGTTTAAGGAGTAAAGTAAAGAAACAAGAAAGGGAGAAGGATAAAAAAATTATTATTGTTTTTTATGTATTGACACTGTGGAGTATTTTTAAATACCTAAGTTCTGATCTTTAAGGAACTTTCAGTCTAGATACAAAGAGACTTATGCTAAGTGTGGGTTGCAGGTCAAAGAGTAGTGACATCATGGAGAAGGGACTTGGTGACTCTTAGCAGTGTGATGAGAAATGCCTTCAACAACAAGGTGGCATGAACTGGGCCTAGGAGGGAGAGTAGACTTTGGAATGTGCAGAAATGGGTACAAGGCAATCCAGGCACAGAGAATATCCTACATAATTGCAGAGATGTAGAAAAATGTTGAATATATTTAGAGAAGAGTGATTAGTCCCATTTGGCTATAGCTGAGTTTAATTGTTCATTGATCTCTAATTGCTTCATTAGACTGTTTCCTTCTACATTAAAAGCCTCTAGAAACATGGAATGCTACATCACTTTTTAACAATGTCCTGAAGAAGGTAGCACAGGCTAAGGCTATAGTAGTCACTCAATAAATGTGTATTTAATTAGTTCAATTTTATTAAGCACAAAGCTTTTCCTAATAAATTTTTTTGCACTTTCATTCTTCAGATCTTTATATAAAGTCACTTGCCTATTTGATCTTTCACAGGGCTTGCTTGCTGAAGTTAGGAATCTTTTAAATTCTACTTTCATAGAGTGTTTAAATAATTAGCTGAATGGGCAACAATTAAAATTTCAAATGAAGACAGATTTTACATTGTACAATTCTCCAATACTCTAATTTTTCAGACTTCTGATACTTTATGGTTACAAAATGTTTCATATTTATTCTTCTTTGCTTAGTAAACAATTATCTAGTGCCTATTTTATGCTGAGTTCTGGCATAGTATTGGAAGATCTGGGGAGAACCAATTTCCAGATGACTAATGGCAGAGAACAATTCAGAATGTTGAATGTGCATTTGGAATTTAAGAAGCACTAGGGAAAACCATTTATTACCTAAAATAGGTTTCTCAAAGTTTAGTCAGTCCTGTCCCATATACATACCTTCAAAATCAACTAGGAACCAACCACTATAATGCATGAGGCCTAACTCCTTGATCTCAAGCAATTCACATCCTTGAAAAGTGTATAATGTAGGTATAATTCTCTCAATCTAGATTTGGGACTGCTCTTACCGGGTTCAATTATACTTCTTATTATAAATAAGACCTGAAGCTTCTCATGACATAAAAACCATAATGGTGTATATTAAAATAATTTTCTTCTCAAGGACAAAAGGTAAACTTTTATAACTCTTGACGTGTTTTAGTTGGGCTTAATGCACAAGAGGCAACCAGCGGCAACGTTATTGGAATCAGCTGGGGTTCATTTCTATAGTTGGACTCCTGTGACAGTAATCTACAGCTTCCAAAATACATGCCTAATTTTGCCTGAAAAATTAACTGTTTTATTGTCAAACTTGTGTCAGATAGCAGATGACAAAGTCAGTCCATGATATGGGAAAAAAAAAAATACCCTGGCTCTTGGAACTGCATTTATGGTTTAGTGAAATGTATCTAACAAGACTTTTTATTTCAGCCACTAAAATTGGATCCTTGCTGAATTACTTTTCCTGCCTTTAAACTCTTACTGTAGATAAGATGATGGAGGAAGGGTGAGAGAAAATCAAAAAACAAACTTAATAACACCATACCTTCGAAGCGGCTTGATTTATAATGAGTTTGTGGGAACATTCGGAACCTATTTCATGTTGAATTACGGTCCACCTTACAAGTGGCTGCTAAAGAAAGAGTTCATCAACATACTCCTTGCACTACTTTAATACTCTTCCTGCTCAGGCCCTAAAATTTAAAATGCAATACAAACAAAATACGTCTATAAATTTATATAGTAACTACACAAACAAATGCAAACTCATTCTTAGTAACCGTAAAATTACCTTCTGTTACCTATCACTTTGTGAGTTATAGTTTCATTGGAAAAGCCAACAGCACAGAATAACACTGCTTCTCTTCCTACCCCTGTGTCACGGCTGCTCTCCTGGATAGAGCAGCAATCAATACTCTTGAGGATAAACAAATGATTAAAGGCCAAGATGAACTACTGTAAATAGGGATCACAATATCTGTTTTTGCTCTGAATATAATTTTCAAAAAAAATCAGCGTCGACTTTTTGGGCACCTGGTTCGAATCATAATCTAATCAATGTTCTTTTGTTTCTCTGATTTCACATTCTTAAAATCTTCTTTAGAAAGGGCGAGTTTGTAAACAGGTACAAAGTAAACAGTACAATAGAGGTAAGTTTGAATGGATTTATTATTGTAATGTGTAAATTGGATACACATAACTACAGAATAAAACATCATGGGAATTTTAGCTGCAAAGTCACAAGAACTTTAAAACCTTTTCTTACTTAATACTAGCTCAATATCCAAACAGGGTCACTGGTTTGGTGCATATGAGAGTCACAAAGTTTCAGAAGCTTGGTATTGTATAATAATGTAGTTCAAGTGAAATAAAGATGAGGAAATATTTTTTTTAATCTTTAATTCCTCATAAATATAAGTAAATTAATTTTCCATAAATTATGTTCTATGTAATATTCAATTTTTATTTTTAGATGAAGAAAATAAATCAGAGAGTAGAAACAGGTTCCCAGTGTATTTTATGCATTAAAAGTCTGATTACAAGGCTAAACTATTCTGATTTTAGTTTTACTTTGTTAGTTTATTGCTGTTTGGTAATATCAATGAGTAGTCAGTGTGGTTGATGATCATTCTATTTATACTTTATTTTAAGTTGAGAAATTTTCTTATACAATATAAAATATTATAAAGTTTCATTACACTTGCATGGTAACACTTAACTAGATTTATTTTTTGATTATTTATTATTTAGTCAAACTGGTGGATCTAAATGAAGATACCTTGAGAATGCAATACAATTGCAGAAATTAGAATTTTAATACAAACTTTGACAAATAAAGGCAAGGAAATTGCTCAGGAAGTAGATTAAAAGAGCAAAGAGAGGAAAGATATTAAATAAGAGATAAAATATATATAAAATCAATACAGGTGGGCCAACATCCAACTAATAGCACCATCAAAGATATAATAAAAGACAGTTTCCTTTAACAGAAGGCTCAATGCCCAGCATAATGTGTGTGGGGAAAAAAAACTAGGCCCATAATTGTGAAGTTTTCATAACACCAAGGATAATGTAATGACTTCAAAAGCTTCTTAAAAGAAACAAAGAGTTCATCTCTAAAGCAACAAAAAACAGATTAGCATCAACTGCACATCTGTATAATTGTATGCTAGAAATTAATACAGCAATACCTTTGAAAATTTGAGAAATAATTATTTTAATCTAGAATTACATACCCAGCTTATTTCTTGATCAAACTTGAAGCTAGAAGAGATATATTTTCATATTTGGAAGGCATGCAGATTTACCTCCTTTCCTTTAGAAGCTACTGGGGATAGACTCCTGGTATTTAAACCAAGGAAGAGGAAGACATAGAATCTAGGAGTGTGTTGAAGTGTTGACTCAAGATATCAGTGGTGCAGTGGGCTTGGAGAGCAATGAGTCCAAGTGGGACCAGGACTGGGGAGGGGGTTCTGGTAAAAAAGGAGAGTCCCAGAGATTTAATAGTATCCTCGGGATTTTGGAACAATTTAAGGAAGCAATGAAGGCAGTCAATACAAGAAAAACGATGGCAAGTAGAAACTCCAGAATAAAACAATAAAACACAGAATCCAACAAACAGTAAATCTGTACACAAAAGGAAAGGCAATTATAGTACATTATTGGTTATACACCATATAATATTTGTATAGTCATAACAATATAACCATTGATATTCTGTACACAAAAAATGCTGAGGGGCATAATTATGCTTTACAGCACAGAACAGAAATTCCATTACTCTCATTAAAAGGGAAGCACATATGGCAGAATTTGAGAGTTGAAATAAGGAAAGGAAAGATACAGGTAAAAAAAGGGAGTTGGTCATCCTTATTTTTCACTGGAGGGAGTTAAGAATTTGGTTTACTGATGAATCAAAAAGTAAAGGTATTTGCACCTTATTTAAAGTTATAAAAGTAACCACTTGAAAGACTAGACAGTAGTGCTACGGGGGAAGGGATGTAAAGTGGTATTAGAGGGTTATTTAATTTAATCCATCAATTATAGAAGAAATAAATATTCTTCATAAAATTTCACTCAATATGTATTTGTTGACTGAAGGAAAAAAGGAAGTAAGAACAATGACTTGGCAGCAGAGCGCCTGGTCTACCAATGATGCTGGCCTGCCAGATCCCTACCTTCCACCGAGAGTTGACTGACTATTCCGGACCATGCACCGCTGAAGCAGTATACAAAAAATGACTTAATAGAGATCATGATAAAATATGAGAGGACAACATGTTGAATAAGGGAAATCAAAAATATGAGTAACAAAATAGAAGTATGTACACACTGCTGTGGGCTTACAAAGAGTGGAGGAACTGCACCTTGTGAGGAAGAATCATTAAAGTAGCCGACAGCTAGTGACCTTTGAGTAGACTCTTTAAGCAAATCTATATAAATTAATTATAAAAATCATGGTGTGATTGGTGAGGGTGGAGTTTAGGGAGGATATTCCATGTGTAGGAAACAGCATGTGGAAATATGGCCTGGGGTGCTCATAATTAAAAGTGGCTACGAAGAGTAAACTACAGAAATGAAGATGCAAAGAGAAATGATTGTTCAACGCAAGTCAGGAGTGATAACATGTCATGCTTTGAATGGCCTTACATTTTATAGTAACAAGCTTGCTGCTCTGTTCAAAGCATAATGGGAAAGCGCTGAAAGCGCCTAAGTGGAGGAGCAGCGGGGTCAATCTTCTTGTAACATCACGCTCTGGCCATAGTGTCAGCAACAGGTTGACTGGGGTCCATCGTGGCATGGCAGGCATTTTGGAAGTGATTTAAAGAGAATATCCTTAAATGTTCCCCAGATAACATTTGCGTTCCTAAAGGAAAGTCTTCATGGAGGATTTGACAACAAACTTTGGAAATTCAGAGAGTGAATGAAAATAATTTTGGAAGAGTGGGCAAGAAGAAAGGATAAAGAGAGCAAGGCTTTCAAGATGGCAGAGGAGTAAGACATGGAGATGACCTTCCTCTCCACAAATACATCAAAACTACCTCTACATGTGGAAGAACTCCTACAGAACACCTACTGAACGCTGGCAGAAGACCTCAGAGGTCCCAAAAGGCAAGAAACTCCACCACGTACCTGGGTAGGGCAAAAGAAAAAGGAAAAACAGAGACAAAAGAATAGGAATGGGACCTGCACCTCGGGGAGAGAGCTGTGAAGGAGGAAAAGTTTCCACACACTAAGAAGCCCCTTCATAGGTGGAGATGGGGGGTGGGAGGGGGGAAGCTTTGAAGCCATGGAGGAGAGCACAGCAACAGGGGTGCAGAGGGCAAAGCAGAGAGAGTTCAGCAAAGAGGATCGGAGCTGACCAGCACTCACCAGCCTGAGAGGCTTGTCTGCTCACCGACCAGGGCGGGTGGGGACCGGGAGCTGAGGCTCAGGCTTTGGAGGTCACACCCCAGGGAGAGGACTGGGGTTGGCTGCACGAACACAGCCTGAAGGGGGCTAGTGCGCCATGGCTAGCCGGGAGGGAGTCCGGGAAAGAGTCTGGACCTGCCTAAGAGACCATTGTTTTAAGGTGCATGAGGAGGGGGGATTCAGAGCACTGCCTAAACGAGCTCCAGAGATGGGAGCAAGCCACGGCTATCAGCGCAGACACCAGAGAAGGGCATAAAATGCTAACGCTGCTGCGGCAGCCACCAAGAAACCTATGTGCAAGCACAGGTCACTAGCCACACCTCCCCTCACGGGAGCCTGGGCAGCCCTCCACTGCCAGGGTCCCGTGATCCAGGGACAACTTCCCTGGGAAAACACAGCATGCTTCAGGCTGTTGCAATGTCATACTGGTCTCTGCCGCCGCAGGCTCGCCCTACATTCCATACCCCTCCGTCCCCCTGGCCTGAGTGAGCCAGAGCCCCCTAATCAGCTGCTACTTTAACCCCGTCCTGTGTGGGCAGGGAACAGACACCCTCAGGCGACCTACACGCAGAGGCGAGCCAAATCTAAAGCTGAACCCCAGGAGCTGTGCAAACAAAGAAGAGAAAGGGAAATTTCTCCCAGGAGCCTCAGGAGCAGCGGATTAAATCTCCATAGTCAACGTGATGTACCCTGCATCTGTGGAATACCTGAATAGACAAAGAATCATCCCAAAATTGAGGCGGTGGACTTTGGGAGCAACTGTAGACTTAGGGTTTGCTTTCTGCCTCTAATTTGTTTCTGGTTTTATGTTTACCTTAGTTTACTATTTAGAGCTTATTATCATTGGTAGAATTGTTTGGTGATTTGGTTGCTCGCTTCCTTTTTTTTTTTTATATATATATTTTTTTCCTTTTTCTCTTTTGGTGAGTGTGTATGTGTATGCTCCTTTGTGTGATTTTGTCTGTATAGCTTTGCTTTTGCCATTTGTCCTAGAGTTCTGTCATTTTTTTTTTTTTTTTTTTTAGTATAGTTTTTAGCACTTATTATTACTGGTAGATTTATTTATTATTTGGTTTGGTTTTTCTCTTCTTTCTGTCTGTCTTTATATTTTTTTAATTACTTTTTTATTTTTAATAATATTTTTCTATTTTAATAACTTTATTTTATTTTATTTATTTATTTTTTCTTTCTTTCTTTCTTTCTTTTTTTTCTCTGTTTTCTTCTGAGCTGTGTGGCTGACAGGCTTTTGGTGCTCTGGCCAGGTGTCAGGCCTGAGGCTCTGAGGTGGGAGAGCCGAGTTCAGGACATTGGTCCACCAGAGACCTCCCGGCCCCAAGCAATATCAAATGGCGGAAGCTCTCCCAGAGATCTCCATCTCAAGGCTAGACCTACCTCCACTCAACGACCAGCAAGCTACAGTGCTGGACACCCTATGCCAAATGACTAGCAAGACAGGAACACAACCCCACCCATTAACAGAGAGGCTGCCTAAAATCATAATAAGTTCACAGACACCCAGAACACACCACTGGACGTGGTCCTGCCCAACAGAAAGACAAGATCCAGCTTCATCAACCAGAACACAGGCACTAGTCCCCTCCACTAGGAAGCCTACACAACACACTGAACCAACCTTACCCACTGGGAGCAGACACCAAAAACAATGGGAACTACGACCTTGCAGCCTGAGAGAAGGAGACCCCAAACACAGTAAGTTAAGCAAAAGAGAAGACAGAGAAATACATAGCAGACGAAGGAGCAAGGTGAAAACGTACCAGACCAAACAAATGAAGAGGAAATAGGCAGTCTACCTGAAAAAGAATTCAGAGTAATGATAGTAAAGATGATCCAAAATCTTGGAAATAGAATGGAGAAAATACAAGAAACATTTAACAAGGACCTAGAAGAACAAAGAGCAAATAAACAATGATGAACAACACAATAAATGAAATTAAAAATTCTCCAGAAGGAATCAATAGGAGAATAACTGAGGTAGAAGAACGGATAAGGGACCAGGAAGATACAATTGTGAAAATAACTACTGCAGAGCAGAATAAAGAAACAAGAATGAAAAGAATTGAAAACAATCTTAGAGATCTCTGGGACAGCATTAAATGCACCAACATTCGAATTATAGAGGTCCCAGAAGAGGAAGAGTAAAAAAAAAGGGACTGAGAAAATATTTGAAGAGATTATAGCTGAAAACTTCCCTAATATGGGTCAGAAAATAGTAAATCAAGTCCATGAAAAGCAGAGAGCCCCATACAGAATAAATCCAAGGAAAACAGGCCAAGACACATATAGATCAAACTATCAAAAATTAAATACAAAGAAAAAATATTAAAAGCAGCAAGGGAAAAGCAACAAATAACATACAAGGGAATACCCACAAGGTTAACAGCTGATTTTTCAGCAGAAACTCTGCAAGCCAGAAGGGAGTGGCAGGACATATTTAAAGAGATGAAAGGCAAAAACCTACAACCAAGATTACTCTACCCAGCAAGGATCTCATTCAGATTCGATGGAGAAATTAAAACCTTTACAGACAAGCAAAAGCTAAGAAAATTCAGTGCCACCAAACCAGCTTTACAACAAATGCTAAAGGAACTTCTCTAAGCAGGAAACACAAGAGAAGGGAAAGACCTACAATAACAAACCCAAAACAATTAAGAAAACAGTAATAGGAACATACATATCGATAATTACCTTAAATGTAAATGGATTAAAGGCTCCAACCAAAAGACACAGACTGGTTGAGAGGATACAAAAACAAGACCTGTATATATGCAGTCTACAAGAGACCCGCTTCAGACCTAGGAACACATACAGACTGAAAGTGAGGGGATGGAAAAAGATATTCCATGCAAATGGAAATCAAAAGAAAGCTGCAGCTGCAATTCTCATATTAGACAAAATGGACTTTAAAATAAAGACTATTACAAGAGACAAAGAAGGACACTACATAATGATCAAGGCATCAATCCAAGAAGAAGATATAACAATTGTAAATATTTATGCACCCAACATAGGAGCACCTCAATACATAAGGCAAATACTAACAGCCATAAAAGGGGAAATCGACAGTAACACAATCATAGTAGGGGACTTTAACACCCTACTTTCACCAATAGACAGATAATCCAAAATGAAAATAAATAAGGAAACACAAAGTTTAAATTATACATTAAACAAGATGGACTTAATTGATATTTATAGGACATTCCATCCAAAAACAACAGAATACACTTTCTTCTCAAGTGCTCATGGAACATTCTCCAGGATAGATCATATCTTGGGTCACAAATCAAGCTTTGGTAAATTTAAGAAAATTGAAATTATATCAAGTATCTTTTCCACAACACTATGAGACTAGATATTAATTACAGGGGAAAATCGGCAAAAAATACAAACACATGGAGGCTAAACAATACACTACTAAATAACCAAGAGATCACTGCAGAAATCAAAGGGGAAATAAAAAAATACTCAGAAACAAATGACAATGAAAACACGATGACCCAAAACCTATGAGATGCAGCAAAAGAAGTTCTAAGAGGGAAGTTTAAAGCAATGCAATCCTACCTTAAGAAACAAGAAACATCTCAAATAAACAACCTAAACTTACACCTAAAGCAATTAGAGAAAGAAGAACAAAACAACCCCAAAGTTAGCAGAAGGAAAGAAATCATAAATATCAGATAAGGAATAAATGAAAAAGAAATGAAGGAAACGATAGCAAAGATCAATAAAACTAAAAGTTGGTTTTTGAGAAGATAAACAAAATTGATAAACCATTAGCCAGACTCATCAAGAAAAAAAGGGAGAAGACTCAAATCAATAGAATTAGAAATGAAGAAGGAGAAGTAACCACTAACACTGCAGAAATACAAAGGATCATGAGAGATTACCACAAGCAACTATATGCCAATAAAATGGACAACCTGGAAGAAATGGACAAATTCTTAGAAAAGCACAACCTTCTGAGACTGAGAAGAAATAGAAAATATAAACAGACCAATCACAAACACTGAAATTGAAACTGTGATTAAAAATCTTCCAACAAAGAAAAGCTCAGGACCAGATGGCTTCACAGGCAAATTCTATCAAACATTTAAAGAAGAGCTAACACTTATCCTTCTCAAACTCTTCCAAAATATAGCAGAGGGAGGAACACTCCCAAACTCATTCTACGAGGCCACCATCACCGTGATACTAAAACCAGACAAAGATGCCACAAAAAACCAAAACTACAGGCCAATATTACTGATGAACATAGATGCAAAAATCCTCAACAAAATACTAGCAAACAGAATCCAACAGTACATTAACAGGATCATACACCATGATCAAGTGGGGTTTATCCCAGGGACGCAAGGATTCTTCAATATACACAAATCAATCAATGTGATACACCATATTAACAAATTGAAGGATAAAACCATATGATCATCTCAATAGATGCAGGAAAAGATTTTGACAAAATTCAACACCCATTTTTTCTGATAAAATCCCTCCAGAAAGTAGGCATAGAGGGAACTTACCTCAACATAATAAAGGCCATATATGACAAACCCACAGCCAACATCATTCTGAATAGTGAAAAACTGAAATCATTTCCACTAAGATCAGGAACAAGACAAGGTTGTCCACAAGGTTGCCCACTCTCACCACTATTATTCAACATAGTTTTGGAAGTTTTAACTACAACAATCAGAGAAGAAAAAGAAATAAAAGGAATCCAAATCAGAAAAAGAGAAGTAAATCTGTCACTGTTTGCAGATGACATGATACTATACATAGAGAATCCTAAAGATGCTACCAGAAAACTACTAGAGCTAATCAATGGATTTGGTAAAGTAGCAGGATACAAAATTAATGCACAGAAATCACTTTCATTCTTATACACTCATGATGAAAAATCTGAAAGAGAAATTAAGGAAACACTCCCATTGACCACTGCAACAAAAAGAAGAAAATACCAAGAAATAAACCTACCTAAGGAGACAAAAGACCTGTATGCAGAAAAGTATAAGATACTGATGAAAGAAACTAAAGATGATACAGATGGAGAGATATATCATGTTCTCAGATTGGAAGAATCAACAGTCTGAAAATGACTATACTACCCAAAGCAATCTACAGATTCAATGCTATCCTTATCAAACTACCTATGGCATTTTTCACAGAACCAGAACAAAAAATTTCACAATTTGTATGGAAACCAAAAGACCCTGAATAGCCAAAGCAATCTTGAGAAAGAAAAAGGAAGAGCTGGAGGACTCAGGCTGCCTGACTTCAGACTATACTACAAAGCTACAGTAATCAAGACAGTACGCTACCAGCACAAAAACAGAAAAATAGATCAATGGAACAGGATAGAAAGCCCAGAGATAAATCCACGTACTTATGGTCACCTTATCTTTGATAGAGGAGGCAAGAACATACAATGGAGAAAAGACAGCCTCTTAAATAATTGGTGCTGGGAAAACTGGACAGCAACATGTAAAAGAATGAAATTAGAACACTCCCTAACGGCATACACAATAATAAACTCAAAATGGATTAAAAACCTAAATGTAAGGCCAGACACTATAAAACTCTTAGAGGAAAACATAGGCCAAACACTACATGACATAAATAACAGCAAGACCTTTTTGACCCACCTCCTAGAGAAATGGAAATAAAAACACAAATGAACAAATGGGACCTAATGAAACTTAAAAGCTTTTGCACAGCAAAGGAAACCATAAACAAGACAAAAAGACAGCCCTCAGAATGGGAGAATATATTTGCAAATGAAGCAACTGACAAAGGATTAATCTCCAAAATATACAGGCAGCTCATGCAGCTCAATATCAAAAAAGCAAACAACCCAATTCAAAAACGGGCAGAAGACCTAAATAGACATTTCTCCAAAGAAAATATACAGATTGCCAACAAACACATGAAAGGATGCTCAACATCACTAATCATTAGAGAAATGCAAGTCAAAACTACAATGAAGTATCACCTCACACCGGTCATAATGGCCATCATCAAAAAATCTACAAACAATAAATGCTGGAGAGGGTGTGGAGAAAAGGGAACCCTCTTGTACTGTTGGTGGGAAAGTAAATTGATACAGCCACTATGGAGAACAGTATGGAGGTTCCTTAAAAAACTAAAAATAGAACTACCGTATGACTCAGCAATCCCACTACTAGGCTTATACCCTGAGAAAACCATAATTCAAAAAGAGTCACGTACCACAATGTTCATTGCAGCACTATTTACAATAGCCAGGACATGGAAGCAACCTAAGTGTCCATCAACAGATGAATGGATAAAGAAGCTGTGGCACATATATACAATGGAATATTACTCAGACATAAAAAGAAATGAAATGGAGTTATTTGTTGTGAGGTGGATGGACCTAGAGACTGTCATACGGAGTGAATAAGTCAGAAAGAGAAAAACAAATACTGTATGCTAACACATATATATGGAGTCTAAAAAACAAAAGAAATGGTTCTGAAGAACCTAGGGGCAGGACAGGAATAAAGATTCAGACATAGAGAATGGACTTGAGAACATGGGGAGGGGGAAGGGTAAACTGGGACGAAGTGAGAGAGTGGCATGGACATATATACACTACCAAATGTAAAATAGATAGCTAGTGCGAAGCAGCTGCATAGCACAGGGAGATCAGCTCGGTGCTTTGTGTCCACCAAGAGGGGTGGGGTCGGGAGGGTGGGAGGGAGACACAAGAGGGAGGACATATGGGGATATATGTATATACATATAGCTGATTCACATTGTTATAAAGCAAAAACTAACACACCATTGTAAACAATTATACTCCAATAAAGATGTTAAAAAAAAAAAGGATAAAGAATAATTTTAAAAAATGTCCTGGTTCAGACTGATAACTCAACACGGAATGATTTGCCAGCAGCAGGCACATTGTCAGGGCCAAGTAAATTAATGTAAAATAATGGTTAGTGAAGTGGTTTCCATTAGAACAAAGTTTTCTCATAACTGAGATTCTCACATACAAAGGACCAAAATAAAAGGGCCTCAGAGGAAGTTTAGTGGGTGAAGTCAATTTCAGCATACAGTTAGTGAAATGGGGAGAGGTAAGAAAGAACATTTCATTTTCATTCCTAATGTAGTAATCTCAGATCTTTTCCTTTTTAAAAAAGAAAATGAAGAAAAATAACTTATACATAGGGTAGTAGTAAAGAATTTGAATAAACTTTTGAGTCATTTAAGGTTTTTCAAGTCAAAATCTCAAGGTAAGGAGCAATAATCATCATTTCGTACTATTCACAGATATTTTTAGGTCCATCCTCTGAAAGATGAGCCATTGTTAGTCTATTTTAGGGATTTGCATAGTACAACCATTTGCTAATATCACTAATTTTTCTTAGTAACTTAGATTCACAGTCAATAAAAACTCTATTCAGCAACTCTGCCAAGGAAATTGATATTGCTACTTCCAAAATTGATTTTTTTGACCCAAGGCTTCTTAATTTTTTTTTTAAGCTAGAGCCAGCTATTAGACTATGCTTAAGAGACTTTCGTAAGAGAGGAGAGGAAACATACAATTCTATATTTAAAATATGTTATTTTTATTATTGTTATGAAAATGTTAATTTCCTAAGGGAATGGAGTTTAAATGAACACTCTGGAGTCCATTTCCTAGGCCAATCAATAATGACCTCATGTGCATGAAAAAGAGAGTACCTGTACATTTCAAGGTAAAATTTATGGCACCCATATAAGTAAAAGGATAAGAATTTCTTACATCAGACAGCAAACACAGATTTATGTTGAAATACTTAATTCAGCATCTCATAAGTCCTCATATTCCTACACAAATGTGTATTCTCACTAAATAAAGCTTGGGATCAATCAGAAATCTAGGTCTCCTGTCATTAACGTTTGAGAATTATCTGTTCCAAAACTCTCATAATACTACGCTTTTGAGGTCAAATAGCTGGTGTCTCATTTGCAAAGAGGAGCTGGAATTTGCTGGCTAGGTAAAAATGGAAGTAATTTTAACTGACCCATTAGAAAGTAGCAGAAGTGGTTTAGCATAATAACAAACTAGTTGGTAGGTTGCTAAATACTTTTATTCACAGAGGGGAGTGCCTTGGTTTGGGCAATGGTGTATTGCAAGAACTTCCTTTTTTAATATTTGTGTGTATCCTCAAAATAACTTTTCGTCATCCAGCAACATTCAATTATACAGGTAAAGGCAGCTTTCAGAGTGTAGGTGTCGATCAGAAGTTAGGCAGAATGGACACTCCCAGTTCTTTTTGGATGGTGTGCCCTTACATGCATCTCTGGTTTGGCTGCATAGCTACTGCACGGTTATTCACATGTATTATCTACACAATAATGTTTCATTTACATAGCTTTTTATATGCATGCTACAACTGCCAACATTTCAGAGTTAAAACAATATTGGAATTAAATACGAACAGAAGAAAAGAAAATTTAATAGTTGAGACAGAAAAAAGATGCTCTCATGTGTGATTAGAAAATGATGGGGATTTGATGAAGTAGAAAGATATGGAAAGGTGTTCTGGATGCCAACTGCTTGCAGGGGATCTTGCATCAATGATAGTGACAAGTGATGACAGTCTGCATCAGAAGAGAATCTCTGCCATTTTGTTAAGTGTACAAAGTAGGAAAGTCCAAATCCATTGATGAACTTAAAGAAACAGTTGACGGTAAGGGAGGAAGCAAAGTTATTTGTTGTTTTAAAATGGACATGAGGGGGGACTTCCCTGGTGGTCCAGCAGTTAAGACTTTGCCTTCCAATGGTGGGGGGGGGTTCGATCCCTGGTTGGGGAATGAAGATCCCACATGCCTTGTGGCCAAAACACCAAAACATAAAACAGAAGCAGTATTGTAACAAGTTCAATAAAGACTTTAAAAATGGTCCACATCAAAAGAAAAAATCTTTAAAAAAATGGACATGAGATATCTATATTTTGCTGCTCACTTATTAGAGTTGGAAATTGGAAATGGGTCCCTCCAGAAGAGTTAAAATAGAAAGCAAACCGAAGACCAAAATAAATAGCTATTCATTTGTGTTTTCTACAACTTGTTATAAGCAAAATTCCTTGCTAAATATTTATTTTCAAATTATTTGAATAATAGTAAATGGTAAGACAGTTTTGAGTGTGGGATGAGTTCTGATTTTATTTTCTTTAGAAATCTCATGTTGGAGGGATAAATGTAAAGATACATGAAACTGAGGCAAGCCACCCATCAATTCGGATTTCATGTGGATTCTGTTGTATTGAGGCAGGAGGTAGATGGGCCCCAGGCTGAGTAGCTGGAGTTTCTCCCCTGTGGACAGATACTTCAAAATAGCAGGAATGAGAGAGGAGCTGAGCCCTGCCCAGATAAGAGATAAAAGACCACATATTCCTCATTCTCGAAGTCAAGGAGGCTTCCCCAACTACACGTGCACATAAAGGCTCCTTGGAGGTCAAAAAGGGAGGGGACACCACCCCACAGTAAGTGATGTCAACCTACCCATAGGCCTCTTCGCTAGAATCCATCTTGGCGAAGAGATGCATGCACACGCATGGGAGGACGCTGAGATATACCAAATACAGACTCAGAACCAGGCAAAGCAAGATGATTGGCCAAAGGAAACCCGGAAGAAATGCCCCATAAAAGTGATTCAAACTACCACGGGGGCGCGACTCTCTCTCCGAGCCCGCCTGTGTGTCTATCCACACGTACTCTTTTTCCTCCTAATAAACACTGTACTTGTTTCGCTACTTTCCATCTCTATGTGGAAATTCATTTCTACACAGCTGATGGGCCAGGGCCTTGTCACTGGCCACTAGTCCCTAGTGGTCTAGTGCAGGGGTCCCCAAGCCCCTGGGCCAGGACCGGTACCAGTCCGCAGCCTGTTAGGAACCAGACCACACAGCAGAAGGTGAGCGGCGGACAAGTGAGTGAAGTTTCATCTGCCCCTCCCCATCGCTCCCTATCGCTGGCATTACCAACTGAGCCATCCATCCCCTGCCCCCATCTTCCACGAAACCGGTCCCTGGTGCCAAAAAGGTTGGGGACCACTGGTCTAGTGGTTAGGATTCAGTGCTCTGACTGCCGCAGCCTGACTTCAGTCTCTGGCCGGGAACCGAAATCCTGCTTCAAGCTGCTGCAGGTCGAGGCCACCCAAGGTCAGTATGGCAGTAATAGTGATCAAGGGAACTGTTCACAGAGTAGGATGAGAGAAGGTTAAAGAGAGCCTGTTATTTAGAATAATAACAAAGGAAGGTTTGTGCAATCTGGTGCAATTAAAGATCAGGGGATGTGGTTTAAATTTTCCTACCATGTTTAGTAAGGTGATGAAGGTGGGAGATACGTTTCTATTATTACTAAATATCTCATACATGGGAGAAACACATATATAAACCAGTCCAACATCCTATCAGAAATGGAAGTCTGGTGGCCTTCTTGAATGTGAATTTGTATTTTCTTTGAGGAAGATTTCAAATGCAGCACGGATATTGCAAATGGTTTGTTTGATTTTTTTAATACCGTTAATTTTTTAAAATTAAGAAGCATTTATGCTTTATAAAAGTTGAACAATTTAGAAAAGAGTAATGAAGAAAATAAATATGATACAATTAGATGAATTCTTAATGTGGTTATTTTATAAATTCAAGAGAATGTTTTCAGATGGAAATATTGTATGCTTTATAATTTTCACAACTATCACATTATATTCCAAATGGAATTAATCATAATTTACATTGTGCTTATCATTTACATTTATGGTGCTTTTCTTTCAACTCAATGCTTTTCATATAATTTCTATTGTACGGAGTAGTTGGCGCAGATATTATATGATTTTGCCCAAATATCTGAGAAGTAAACTAAAAAAGATATATAAAATGTGTTTAGCAATTTAATACTAATAACCTAACGTATGAGGAAATCAATATGCTGAGGCAAAAAGCAAGCAATGCTAGTAAAAAATATTATGGACATTTTAGGGAAGATATCTCACAGTCAAAATCACATATTATTTTTAGAAAACAGTAGAACAATTAAACATAGTTTACTTCCTTTATAACAAGTCTTTACTTAAGGATCATACATTTTATTATTAAAATGCTTTCTGTTCTAGTAGTTCATTAATAAAACTGTCTTTTCTTTGCTCTGGTTTGCCAAGCAATTCACATGAAAGGGGTTCGTATATTCAGGAGAAAATAGTTTACATTGAACGACCAAGGCAGAAAAATGGAAATTCAAGAGGAACCGAGTTTTAAACATATGATCCTCTTTATGTATTTCTTTTAGAAGTTTCTATTTTGTAGGTGAGATCAATTTGGATTCCTTTTTAATATACATCTTGGAAAAAATTAACAAACCATAGTCAATTATTTTGGGAAGGGACAAATACTCCTTTTCTATCAATCAGTGTGGCTCAGATTTTGCTGGTTTGAACAAATGGGTACTGGATGCCGACCGGGGCAAGAAGTTGCTTCCCAAAGGGAGAGCTGAGGGCCTCTTTGGGAATCCAGCCTTGCTCAGCTACTCAATCTCATTGCCCTGGTCTGATGCTCTGGCGGGGTCGCCCAGCTCGAGTGTGCAAGGTGCCACTTACACGCCTGGACAGCTGGATCGATTGCTCGGCCATCAGCCCCTCCGCTCTGCTCTGAGCGAAGTGCTGCTCTAACCTGGCAGGATTCTGGCCCCGCAGGTGAGGGACTCGCACTTTCCACCTCAGCCCTCGTGGGGCATGAAGCCACACCCTTACTGCTCTTTGCAGGAATATTTTCAATAATACATTAACTAGGACTAACTTCTCTGGACAAAATATATGTTGATTTCCGACTCTAGTGATCTACAGCCTTTTATGTGCTCTTTATACCTCACAGACGGAAGGAAAAGGCATGAGAAGAAAACGGAAAAAATGTGGTTGAAGGATAGGAAAGGAAGAGTTCGTTGTGAGAAGAAGGGATGGAGGAAAGTGGGCGTGGCCGGCTGGGTCAGAGGGGTCCGTTTCCCACACTTGCTTGCACTTGTTTTCCTAAATAGTTTTCTAAAGCAGGTTGAGTTTCTGCATTGCTAATACTGCTTGCCCCTTAGGGTACCGTTCAGTGCTGACTTAAAGGTGAGACCCTTTAGGCTTTCTTCTGCCTGGGTGTGTGCCAGACTGTGCTGTTTGCCATTTCTCCTTTTCCTGGCATCCTCGCCAGGAAGGGCCAAGCCTGGTCAGAAAGGGGAGAAATAAAGAGGCCTTTTTTGACTCTGCTGTGACACAGCTGCTGCACAGCCTTTAGGAATATCTCCCTTTTGACCCTGCTCTACTCACTCCAAGTTGAAGCATGGTAATCCTCAAGTCCAGGTGACGATTCAAAACAAAAAAGATCAAAGTGAGAGTTACAGAAAAAGAAAGGCACCCTTCTCTTATTTCTTCTAGAGTCAAACTAAAATACAAATTACAAGGATGGGGAATCACGTTTTTGTCTCTATTCATATTTCTTGGGTTATATACTGGGGAGTGTTATTTTTTTCAAAGTCAAGTTCATATAGGGCAAGCATAAGATGCACTTAAGTGAGTGATGTGCTTGATTAAGCAAGAAATGAGAGAGGTGAAGTAGGTCCGTTTGTGGTGGTAGAGAGCACTTTGAGATCATGGGAAGGAGTTTGAACTAGGTGCTTAATAAATGCAGTCTCTTTCTAAATTAACCAATATTTAAAGAGCTTTATATAACCCTGAGAGCAAAAGCAGAAAAAAGACTGACCAGGAAAAGAAAGAATGCTCAGAGGCAGCAAGGCACTGTGGGTGAGAGTTCAATGGTCAGGGTCCAAATTGCAGCTTTACCCTTTACTGGCTGTGTGATTGTGGGCAAGTTGCTTAACCTCTCTGTTTCAATTTCTTCAGCTGCACAATGGGAATGATGATGATAATAGTGCATATCTCACAGAGTTGTGAGGATTAAAAACATTCTATATGAAAAGTGCATATAATGTAGAAAGCATCACAGAGCAATTATTTTATTGAAAATAATTAATTATTTTCAATAAGGTTTTATTAATCAAAGAAGGTTAGGTTTGTAATAGAATAATTTTATCTGTAGGAATTTCTATACTAAAGGGTAGTAAGTACAGAGGCAACATGAGGTATACGTTATGGGTCAGTGTATTGCTTTTATATCTTTAATTATGCTTCATTTCCTAACAGTAGCTTAAGTACCATACTATTATTGGTCCTTATCAATGCAGAGAACACTCTAATACAGGCAAACTTGTCTGAGCAAAGTTGGGCATTTATCTGCTTATGGAAAAGGCTAAGATAACTTAAACTTGGTCTACACATCACTGATGTTTGTATTTTCTCATTTAGAAATAGGGCATTCATGAAAAAATTAATTTAAAAAAAAAGAAATAAGGCATTCAATTCCTAATCACCTGGCTGACAAGGACTTTTTGAGAACCTTGTTGATAGCCATCCTGAATATTCTCCACACCCATAACCTTAAATTTTCTAGTATCTATTAAAGCTCATAAACTATAGGTCGTTGTACACAAATCATTTTTAAGGTGATATAAGAACAAGAACACATAACCCATTCCATCCAAAACATGACCACCAGGTGCAGAAATGTGCATTATTGCCATTTAGATACTTCAGTGATCTATTAGATAGTTTTAGAAATACCGTTAATGTTTACATGGCTGAACCTATATTTAGTGTTCTGTAGATGAGGTCAAAAGTACGCTTTGCCTTTAAGGGTGAAAACGACAATCAGAGAACAAAGGAAATATTGTAAAAGAAGAATGTGTGTTTGATTTTTGAAGGCCACACTTTGTCCCAAATGAAGACTAGGCGGCTTCTAAATGTCTTTTGTTTACAGAATCAGGGGTAAGGCTACAAATTATCAAATATACTTCCTGAAAATACTGGAAATTTTTAGTATGAGATCGCTTCCTGTGTTAGGGCCCTGCGGAGAGGTGTGATGCCATTTTTAATGCATGTTCTAATAGATATTTTTCATGACTCTAAATCACCTAATGTTATCAGTCAAACTGACTTATTCTCTTGATCGTCAACGGAAAATAATTTAAACTATTTTCTTCCCTGAAATTTTCATTCAGTATCTTCTGTAAATGACTGTTAATATACTTCTAATATCAGTAACTTTCACAATATCAGATGCAAGTTCATAGTTCATTCAACTTGTGAGTTTTTATTGACTATTAAATTGACAAATATACTGTTCTCCTGCCCCGCTGCATGGAATTATGCACATGTTAAGAATGAACATTTTTAGGGAATTGAACTCTACATTTCCCTGGAATAAAACAAATTATTTTACACTGGAAATCTTTTCTGTCTTGTTTTTATTGAATTGAAACCAAGAGAGAAGGCACATTCTTTTGAAATGAATGAATGGTGCTCAGCATTGACACTGAACAAAGAGAAGAAAAGATACCGCCCTTTGCCCACCATCTTTGTTTCTGATTGAAACCAAAAATGGAGTTAAAGCTCTGCTTTATGGTGTATGCAGGGCTCCAGATAAATGCTGATTGCTAACGTGGATGTCATGCCTTTGTCCCTTGGGTACCCTATCACACGTATGGTCTTCTCAAGAATGGGTGTGGTGCTGAGAGCTCTGATGGGGGCTATACCAACACTGTCCCTCCATGAACCGTAATTGTCTGCTAAACAAACTCCATGAATACACCCTTTGAAAATGTTTGAGCCCTGATAACACTGCAGAATGGAGGATCAAAGGTCTTTTGGGAGCTGGTGAATGTTGGTTAGATCGTAAGATAGAGGAGTTCTAATCATGAGATTCAGCTCTGGATATTCCAACCATGTGATTTAAATTCTGTGCCATTTCAGTCAAATATAAATTCAAACTAATTGTAAAATTCTGGACAAAACAGTTTCTTGTTGGGCAAGAATTCATATTCATATTCTAATTTTTACGATGATGTAAGCACACTAACTTATCAGAAATTTGTCTACTACGAGAGTCCAAATCAAAAGCTCTACTATCAGTTATAAAAAGCTTCCATATGTAAAAAGTCTGTAAATCTGCATCCCTTCCCAATACATTGCTTGTTCTTTGTGTTATTATGGCTTAGATTTCATTTTATGTACATGTTTGTTTCTAGATACGGAATGCCCTAAGTAACTCTTATAAGAGGATATATGAAAAAGCAAAGGATTTTAGTTAATCTTGCTCTTTGAATGTTTGAAAAGCTACATACAGTCACTTAATTAATTCTTTCAACATTTTATTTTATAGGGAAGAACTCCTAACTTGGTCACCTTGAGCAGTAATTAGTTATTTCTTCATTACCTCTCCTCATCCTGAGGTTTTAAATGTCTGTCTTGCACACAAATCCGGGTCACATTTTGTCATCAGGACCACTCACACAATGTCTTTCTTAGATTTCCTGTTGAATAGTGATCATCCATTATATGCTAACTGATCACCTATTGGCTTTTTTTGGGAGCTGCCGAAAATGGTATACAAATGTTTCAAACAAAATTTATAAACATAAACCGAGCTAATGCACTATTTCTCGGTATGGGATTCCACTTAATCCACTTGACTACTTGTAAAGAATGTGTCTGGACGATGACTCAAAGAACCTTTTTAAAAAAGCATTTGAATCACACTCAATGATTTATTCACATATCTATTTAAAAAATTCCATTGGTCATGCTAAAAAAGGTTACAAGCCCTTTGACTTAAGTATTTCTATAATGGCTGTTAAAATCAATTCTGGCATTAAAGTCTCCCAGAATGAACAATGCATTGAGTGGAAAATTGATTACATGGTCAAAGAACAGTCCTTTGTGGCCTCATTTGCTTTTTCGATTAGCATAGCTGTCATGGCTGCTGCAGGTGGTCTTCAAAACTTACAGGGAAAAAAAAAAATCTGTCCTTGACACTTATGTTTGTCTATAGATTTTGGGGAAAAAATATGTTTTTATTTGCTTATTAGGACCTACTGATGTAGGTACCGGTGTCAAGTTGAGGTTTGCTGAGATAAAGGAGAGATAAAAAGGGGAATGATTTGTGAGGAAAAACGAACTGAGTAATATAGAAATCCACTTCTAGGATTTTTAAGTTTATGGAAAATACATTCTTTTGTAAGGAAGGTGCTCTGATCCTCACTACAGCCATACCTATAGCAGAGTAGCTTACTTTTGGTAGAAAATCAGATGATGTAGGAACTTGTGGAAGACAGTAGCTGAAAATGGGAACCGGTCACCTTTTCACCTTGATTTCTATGTTTGCTTTTTCTTTTCCACCATCCAAAAGAAGCTTTCAGGCCAGGTCTCCTCCCTGGCATTCAGGGAGGGACTTAGCCACCTACATTGATCTTGTGCACTTTACCTTGAATCACAGCTATGGGTGTTTAATAAGTGCTTATTGAAGTGTGCTATCGATTTATCTTGGGTTAATTCACTTACTTTTAAATTTACTTATGTTTAACTTTTCCTTTCTAATGAGCAGGTTTCAGATCAAATCCTCCTAGGGTTCTGGAATGTTGATCTGCTCTGCTTGCTTGGAACCCTCTTTAGGAAAGACTCACATACTCTGTGGCTTTTCAGACTAGTAGCCAAAGGAGAACCAAAAGAGAACTTTCTACTTCTTGAGTATTGTATTAGTTTCCTATTGTGCTGCTGAAAGAATGTACCACTTATCGGCTTAAAACAACACAAATTGATTATCTTACAGTTCTGCAGGGCAGAGGTCTGGAATGGGTCTCCCTGGGATGAAATGAAGATGTTGGCAGGGCTGCCTTCTTTCTGGAGGGTCTACTGGAGAATCTCTTTCCTTACTTCTTCCAGCTTCTAGAAGCCACCTGCATTCCTTGACTCTTGTCCTCCTTCCATCTTCAAAGCCAGCAATGGCTGCTTGGGTCTTCTTCAGACTACATCACTCTGACACCGACTCTGCTGCCTCCATCTTCCACTTAGAAAGACCCTTGTGATTACATTGGGCCCTCCTGGATAATCCAGAATAATCTTCCCTTCCCAAGGTTAGCTGATTAGCAACCTTAATTCCATCTGCAACCTTACTTCTCCTTTGCCAGGTCAGATAACACATACACAGGTCCCACGGATTAGGATGTAGACATCTTTGGGGGGGCCATTATTCTGCCTATTGTACCTATATTCAGTCAAAGTAAACTTACTGCATCTACAGCATTTCTAATAACTATGCCATTATAGCCATGTCTTTGTTATAGGAAAGATACCACGTGTCTGGAGAAGGTCAATGGCTTTCCCACTAACCTCTATATAGCTGGTCTTTGCATCTGCAGAAAGATCTGTAATCTGATGTTTATTGACTCCTATGAGTTTTACACATGTAGGTCTTTGAATCCTTTGAAATTCTATGTTAAATATTTTGGTAAGTGCATTTTCTATTTTCAAAGAAGTCATGGACAAAGTTTCATGATTATATACAATTCTGCATATCCCTACATTCAAGTATTATTGTTCTAAAACTATAGTTTTGATTCTTCCCTCCTCAGAAAACTACAACAGGTTCCAATGTTTTTAAATTTATATTAAAACTTAAAAGCATTTGATTCAAGATCTTCTATCAGAATCTATTTAGCATTCTGGAAGGTGAACATGGAGATTCTGATATTCTACTCTGTTCTTAACTTTGACTAAGTACCATTGGTGACTAAATTACCAGTGAACCTTTCAATGAGGTTTTCCATTTCTATAACTTTGAATATCTTGCAAAGCACAAATATATTCCATGGTGGAAGCTAGGAGAACTGAAGTTTTGGGGGAAAGTTTTACCTTTCTACTGTCAATCAGTCCTTTTTTTTTTTTTATTCAATTTGATATTTCTGGTGCAAAACTCTTAAACTTTCCTAAATGCCTTTTGCTTTTTATGTCTAAGATAGTACTGAGACGGTTTTGATGTCACAGGTAAATAGTGAAGAAAGAAGGAAGTCTGTTGGAGACCAAATTTCTCTTGGAAAATCTCTTCATCTCCCCAAGTAGCTTATCTTCCTCTCACTTGGATGTAAATGAAAACTTCTATGCTTTCTTAGCTGATAATTAAGATTCTGGGTCTTAGAATGCTCAGATGTTAAAGGGAACACAGAAATATAGGAAGAAGCCTCTTAATGTTCCCTCTTTTCCCTCCGTGGAGATTCTAAGAGGCTAAGACTTGTGAAGCTTTTGTCCTTCATGTTCTTAGCATTCCTCTGCTGAAAGACCCTCAGAACCGTTTCATGCTACAGTGGTCTCAGTTGGGGCAGGTGGGTGAATGATCTGTGAGAATCTGTCCTGCTTCCTTCTCCCAAAGGAGTTTCCATGGGTGTGACCTTGGGAAGGAGTGGATGAATGAAGCTTTGGCACACTCTCTCTAGAAAGATTGCTAAGCCTCTCTCCACGCTACTGTCTAGCTGCCTATCACCTCCCATCCTTCAAATCACAGCTTATCAATTTTATTGTCTTTGCAGATACCTGCCAGGCCTCCAGTATAAGATAAAGTTTGAAATTCACTTTTTTTTTTTTTTTTTTGATGTGGACCATTTTTAAAGTCTTTATTGAATTTGTTACAATGTTGCTTCTGCTTTATGTTTTGGTTTTTTGCCATGAGGCATGTGGGATCTTAGCTCCCCGACCAGGGATCGAACCCGCACCCCCTGCATTGGAAGATGAAATCTTAACCACTGGACCACCGGGGAAGTCCCTAAACTCACTTTTTAATTAAATGACTTTTATTGAGCACTTCCTGGATGCAAGACACAGTGTAGTGTGCCATCAAATAATGTTGCATTGTGGCAGTTTACATAGTACTTGTTCCCATTAAAGTGTAAAACATAGATTAAAAGGTAAGGAAGAGAGAGACAGAGAGTTAGAGAGTGAGAAAAAGACACAGGGGGTGGAGGGAGGGGGAAGGGAGAGAGAGAGAATGAGAGAGATATTAAATAATATCAATTAAAGAAATATCACAGGTCATTACATGATTAATTACCAAATGAGTGCTGTAAATTTTAAGTGCCCTGGCTTCAGAGAAAGGAGAGATCATTGTGAATTGGAGGGTGAACTTGAAATAGTTTTGAAGGGTAGTTAGGTAGAGAGTGGAGAGTTGGGTTTCTGAGTAGGTGAGCCCAGCATGGAATGAATGATCTGACATAGATGCTTTATAAAAACGATTTTTTTTAGTTTTATTCATGCCTTGCAAAATCTCATGATTTACCCTTCTTAGATCAACCTTGGTATAACTCCACACAGTCTAACCATAGAAAAAATAATGATAAATATTTACATTGATTATAAATGTAAGTCTATATTTTTATTCATATTTACAGGCAACAAACACACCTTTGATTATTAAAATCCATAATTAACCTTGTCAGCAATATTCACAGAGACCCATGCTGAGAATTTTAATTCCAGCATTGGAATGGTTTTGGCCAAAGTAATGTAAAAACCTTCTTTAGAGTGTATTAAGTTTTCACAATCAGAAACTTTTTGTGGGCCTCTGTCTGAAGCCTGATCTTTCTTTGATGCTTGTAATTGCCTTATTATATTTACTTGTGATTAAATGGAGCCCTCAGCTAGTTGATAATGACTTTTGGCTTCTAAAGAGCAATAAAAGAATTTAAATCATTTAAAGTAGAGCGCTCCTTTGATATTAACTATCCAACATTATTCTAATGAAAGAATGCCTAACATACTTTTAATGAATTTCCTTTTATATAAGATAAAATATTTAGCAAGAGAATTTGAGATGCCCATTAGAGCATCTCATTCATAAATGTCCAGGCTGTTCATCTTGCTGGACCTGATGATTCAAAGAAAGGTTTATGTACTGGATAGAATTATCCAGCAAGTGCATTTACCTTTGGAGAAGTCAGACTCAAAGCCATGCATACAAAGCCTTTTCTAGACTTCTTTATTAAAATTTGACTCTCTAAGAAAAATATCCTTTTTCTCCTCTAACAAATCTCTGTAAAGTATTCAGCTCACCCATTTTTCTTTCTTTCTTTTCTTTTTTTTTTTTTCCATAGGAAGCACACAGATGATAAAAAGGAATCTTCAGCTGATTGCTAGTTAGTGACTTTGAAGGAACTTTTAACAGCTGTTCAAAGCCAAAATAGATTACTCTGTTTTATGCAAAACCTATCTGCATTTTCGCTATTGCACATTTCTTTATTTCCTTGGAGTTAATTGCTAAATGTCATCCACTCCTGCTGTTCTAGTAAGCCTGAATTTTCTCAAAATGTTTCATAACTTTCTCCTTAGAGATTTCAATCTCTACCAAATATTCTAATTTTTCTTAAACAGTACCTTTGAAGCAGGAGCATTTCAAATGTCCTTTATGGTAAAGATGAGGAGAAACATCAATTTCCCTTTGTTATCTTTATTCTGGGTTAGAAATTTCAAAGTTATTTCTATATATTTGAAAAATAGGTTGAAATTTAAATGTTTCATCCATACTCCTTTTGTCTTTTTGTTTCCCAAATTCTCTTTCCTTAGAGTAGCTGCATTTTTCTGATTTTTGTGTTAAATGATCAAATTGTATCCACTATATGTTTCTGCTTAATTCTGAAAAAAATGATGTAGCAGTGAACTCATAGGTTCTAAAATATCTTCCTTTTCAAAAGCTGCTACAGGATGTCATCCTCATGCACTTTAGAGGGAGTCTCTTGAGCTCTTTCAAAAATGTCTGAGACATTTGTTTATATTCCTTACCTAAAGGGTACCTTCCTCTCTTCACAATGTAACTAGGTCCTTTAGTCAAAATGTCACACACCAGCCTGTCAACAAATCATGAAATAGGTAAGTTTTCTCTGAAGGTCATGCATACAATTGCTCATCAAAGAATTATACCAAAGGTCTTGGAGCTTTACCACTTCTGTTTGCTCATTTTGCATTCTTTTTTTCTTTTCCTTTTTTCTTACCATCATCTTGCCTTGTTGTTTCTTCTACCCTCCTCCTTGTGCTACGTTGGAATTCTTATTCTTTTGAATCATAAAATCTGCTCATCTAATTAATCTCTAGTGCATTCACTATTTTAGATCGATGGATTAAAAAAAAAAAAATCCCAAAGTGCCTGCATGTCTCTGTTTTCTCCTTGGTTACACTGGGTAGAGTGGGAATTCAGGGTAAAGGAGGGGTGGAAAGAGGAAGGATGTGGGCAACTCTCAGAAAGGAAAACTATAAACAAAATCAGCAAATGCTAAGACCTTAAAGAATGACGTGATGGAATAGCTGTACATTTTCCCAGGTAGTCTAGAAGGGAAACCTCAGTCTAGAAGGGAAACAATTTCATTGAGCTATTCAGGGCAGGGCAAGGTATAGGTGGCAAAGGGGACTATTAAGATACAAATTTTTTTTTTAATTTATTTTTTATACAGCAGTTCTTATTAGTCATCTATTTTATACATATTAGTGTATATATGTCAATCCCAATCTCCCAGTTCGTCCCACCACCAACCCCCCACTTTCCCACCTTGGTGTCCATGTGTTTGTTCTCTACATCTGTGTCTCTATTTCTGCATTACAAACCAGTTCATCTGTCCATTTTTCTAGATTCCACATATATGCGTTAATATACGATATTTGTTTTCCTCTTTCTGACTTACTTCACTCTGTATGACAGTCTCTAGGTCCATCCATGTCTCTGCAAATAACCCAATTTCATTCCTTTTTATGGCTGAGTAGTATTCCATTGTATATATGTACCACATCTTCTTTATCCATTTGTCTGTCCATGGGCGTTTAGGTTGCTTCCATGACCTGGTTATTGTAAATAGTGCTTCAGTGAACATTGGGGTGCATGTGTCTTTTTGAATTATGGTTTTCACTGAGTAAGGATACAAATTTTTATAAGATCTTTTAATGCTATTAACTTCACTAATAATACCTGAATGCAGATTTCTCTACAATGCAGACTTCCATAGAGGCATCCCGTATTAAAAGCTTTCTAGTGTCCTACTCAACCAATCTGCCAAGGTGTCTCAAATCCAATCACTGAACAAAGACATTGCTTCAGATATGTCCTTTTTCCCTGGTAGCCAACTGTTAAAAATGTTACCAGTTACCTTGGAGAAGTAATATGCTACTTGTCTCCAGGGGCATGAATTCGTTAAATAAAATATGAGGGCTAGTTCTAAAGTGAGGGCTTCTGAGTAGCTGAGTACAGACTGCAAAATAAAGATTTTAGGGCATTTGGGGGTTAAAAAATGGATGTAGTCCAAGGAAACTGAGCCAAAAAGTCAATGAACTTACTATCAGAAGTGGTGATAAATTTTGCTTACTTCACAGTTATTCTAGTCTTGAAATCTCACCCAATTCAAAGTTCTGAGCATACATTGTGTATAATTGGACAATTGAAGGAACTTCCCAGAAAATGATAATGCTATTCCATGAATTCCATGTGTTTTTTCACTAACCTTAAATAAAATGTTAAGTCTTTAAGAGACTCTGAAAAAAAATTACATTGGATCTCAACATTTAAAAAAGATTTTGAAAAAGCGTATGTCTAAAAATGAAGGGATTTCTTTCTGGCAGACTGTCCCTGTACTACTTTGTGTGGTTTTTGTTTCTTTCTATTTGTATCCACTGAAGACAATGCCTAGCCTTTTGTTGAGAGACAAAGAGTCATCCTACAATAATGTTTTCTAAATGAAGCTTTTTACTTGACTTTTCCACCAGCTCTTTTGTATGAGTTATTAATGACACTATTTTAGTTTTCTGTTTTTCAGTTGAAAAAGGCAGTATACAATCCATCATTATTTTTAATACTTGCATAGTATTCCACTGTATAGAGGCACTGTCATTTATTTAACCAATCTTCTATGGTTAGACCTTTAAGTAGTTACTGATTCTTCAACATAACTATCCCTGTGATAAACATTCTTATTCAAACATATGAGGATGTCTCCAATTACTTCTTTGGGAATTATATCTAGATATAGATATAAACTATATCTAGATATTTCTTGGTGAAAGAAAATGCACACCTTAAGCTTTCTGATGCATTCAATTTGCTACCAGTCATAAATTCACTGGCAGTGTATGTGAGTGCCCATTTCCTCATATCTTCATAAATACTGGGTATTAAAAAACAAAACAAAACCTTTATCCACTTGATAACTTGCATTTAATTTGCATTTCCCTGGTTATTACTGAGCTTAAATTTGTTTTACTTGTTTAGGACATGGGTCTACAAACAATAGCCCATAGATCAAATCTGGCCCGTGGCCTGTTTTTGGCACAGACCTTTGTTGAGAGTGATTTTTTACATTTTAAAGGGTAGTAAACAGACAAATAAACAAACAACAAAGAAGAATATGTCAAAGAGATTCTATATCTTCAAAGTCTGAAATATTTACTACCTCACCCTTTACAGAAAATGTGTAAGATCTCTGGCTCAGAACAAAATAATAATAATTAAAATATCCAACATTATTAATCTTTCACTAGAGTATGACACAGTGTTAAAGGTTTTACATGCACTGTTTTATTTAATCTCCACAGCAATCCTACAAGATAGATATCTCTTTATGAATATCTTAAAGCTAAATGAAGCTCAGGTAAGTTACGTAACTTATCCAATGTCTCACAGTAAAATGTGGATCTGGGATTCTAACTCAGCTGTGTCCAAAGTCTGTGCATTTAACTATTATGCGAAATGGCACATGATTTTGTTACATTTATACATAATTTTGAGAAACCTGGAATCTCTCCAGTGCCGGGGTTTCATATCAGATACATGGTGTCTCAATTTATTAACATCTTTTATTTTCTCAGTAAATTTTATAGTTTTTTTCATAAACATACAATGTATCTTAAATATTTTCCCCCAGGCATTTTATACTTTGGTTGTATCACGAATGGAATCATTTTCCATTTTCATAGTCTCAAAAGTTTTTATCTAGGAAAGAAACTGAGTTGTGTATGCTAATCTTGTAACTAGTCATATTTTTGAACTTCCCTAATAGTTGTAGTCAAATTTCATTTGTTCTTTTTATGTTGTTTAGGTCAACATAATGATAATAATAATTGTTTAGGACAATCATAATGATAGTTTTGCTACCTCATCTCCAATATTCATAATTTCCCCCCATCCCCTGCTTAATGATTTCATTGCTTGTACTTCCCAAATGATGTTAGCAGGCATCCTTTCATTATTCTGGTTGAATAGGGAGATTCTACTCCCTATTATACAGCAGGATTCTGGATGTTGGTTAGTGATAGATTTTCAAATCATAGTAAGAAACCATTGTCCAATTTTTATTTTACTAAGATTTTTATTCTGAAATTTTATAGAACTTTATTAAATCTCTATGTGTATCTATTTGGGGTGATCATTTTATTTTTATCCATTGGCATATTAATATGATGATTTCTGTTTCTAGACTTCCTAACATCAACCCATCTTTGCACTCTGGAAATAATCCCTACTTGGTCACAATATGCTAAACTTCAAAAATATTCCAGGATTCAATTTGCTAATTTTTTAAAAGGTTGTTTTTTATTTGTATTCCTAAATGAATTTGCTCTACAGTTTTCTTTCCCTGAGATTTTCTTCATTGGGTGACCCACTGTAAAATGGATTGTGAAATTTTCTATGCTTTTGTATGTTTTTAAAAGTAATTTTTAAAACACAGATCGAAATGAATTGTCCCTTGAATGGATAATCAGTAGAACTTATTTGTTAAAAATTTCAGGACCTAATGCCATCTTGAGGGGTAGTTTTTTGATAATTATTCTAATTTCTTACATTCCATGGATCAGATAGCACTTTGAGCCAGTTTCTGTAATTTACTTTCATCAAAATTTTCATCTTAGTGAAGAATTGCCTGAAGTTTTTGTTTATAATCTTTAAAACATTTGTGTAATGATTGTATCGCCAGTGTTATGCTTAATGTTTTACATACATTATTATTTTTTGCCTTAGCAATTCATCTTTTCAAAGAACCAAATCATGATTTTATTTAAAACTCTATTGCTTTTCTATTTTCAAATTAATCAGAAGTTTCAAATTAATTAAAAGTTCTATGCCTTTATTTTTATGAAGTCACATGTCCTTTCTTTTGCTTTTTATTTTCTAGTTTTCTGATTTTATTGCTTAGTTCATTTATTTTCATTATTTCTTATTTAATAATAGAAGCATTTAAGGTTATGAATTTTCCTCTGATGAGTACTACGTTAGTCATATCCATGTTTTTATATGTAGTATTACCATTGTAATTAATTTCTAATTATTTTTAATTTTGCTTTTTCTCTGAGAATTCTTTAGAAGGTGGTTCTTAATTACCATAAACTTCTCATTGTATCCTCACATGGTGGAAGGAGGGCAAGAGATCTCTCTGGAACCATTTTTATAAGAGCACTAATCCCACTCATGAAGTTTCCACCCTCATGATCTAATCACCTTTCAAAGGTCCTACCTCCTAATACTATCACTTTGGGCATTAAGATTTCAACATATGAATTTTGGGGAGACACATTCAGACCATAGCAATTATATACCAACCTTCCCAAATAATAGGTTGCTAATATTACCTAATATCCATTTGTATTCAAATTCCCTCAATTATCTAACAGAAATCTTTTTTACAGCTGGTTTGCTTAAATCAGGATCAAACAAGTTGCACACACAGCATCTGGTTGATATGTCCCTCAGGCTTTTCTTTAATCTTTGTGTCACTCTGCCCTTTCTTATGCCATTTATTTGTTAAGAAAACCTGGCCATTTACCCTATAGAGTATCCCACATTTTGCATTTGGTTGGTTGCTTCTTTAGTGTTGTTTAGCCTGTGTTTGTATTCCCCTTATTTAGTGACAGAAACTTTTAAAGAAAATTTTATCACTGTTTTACATGTCGTAAAACTTTGGCTCAGAGAATTAAGTAACTTATTTACAAGTGACAGAGCTGCTGTTTAAATACTCATTTGACTAATTTTAAAGTTCAGACTTTCTCCTACACAGTGATGCACAAATAGAGAGACTTAGAAAGGGCCATGAGGATGTGGAAAGGAATAGTGAAATTAGAAGAGGCTGCCTATTTTACTTTCTATCAGGCAATTTTTTTCATGGTACAATATGAACTAAGGAGAAAGTAGAATACCTCAGGTGTTAGCTCTCAGTTTGTATTTTTTTTTAATCCCATACTCACAAATATTCAGATTTCAGAAGCTCTTCACATTCCCCAGAAATAATTCCTTTACACTAAAGAATTAATGTGCAAGGTAAATTTTACTGAATATTTTGTTATGAAGATGGAACAAAGTTTAACATCCCCATGCCATGCTAGGGCTGCCATAACAAAGTACCACAGTCTGGGTGTCTAACAACAGAAATTTATTGTCTTACAGTCTGGAGGCTAGGAGTCCAAGATCAAGGTATCGGCAGGGTTGGTTCCTTCTGAAGACTGTGAGTGGAGAATCTGTAGACGGCCACCTTCATGTACACATGGCATTCTCCCCGTATGCATTTCTGTGTCCAAATTTCTCCTTTTTAGTAATATTGGATTAGGGCCCAAGCTAATAACTTCATTTTAACTTGATTTCTCCTATAAAGATCTTCTCTCCAAACAAAGTCACCTTTTAATGTACTGGGGTTTAGGACTTCAACAAATGAATTTTGGGCGGCCACAATTCAACCCATAACAACATATAACACAGCACAGGACTTCACAAAGCTTGTGTATTTCCCCTAGGTCTTTCTAGCCTTGCCACCCCCTTTCCCATGAAACACCAAGCTCTATTACAAATGCATTTCTTCTTTTTTTTTAAGAACTTTTTTTTATAGCTTTTTTAAAAAAAATAAATTTATTTATTTATTTTTGGCTGCATTGGGTCTTCATTGCTGCACGCAAGCCTTCCCTAGTTGCAGGGAGTGGGGGTCACTCTTCGTTGCTGTGTGCAGCCTTCTCATTGCGGTGGCCTCTCCTGTTGCGGAGCATGGGCTCTAGGCATGCGGGCTTCAGCAGCTGTGGCACGCGGGTTCAGTAGTTGTGGCTCGCGGGCCCTAGAGTGCAGGCTCAGTAGTTGTGGCGCACGGGCTTAGCTGCTCCACGGAATGTGGGATCTTCCCAAACCAGGGATCGAACCTGTGTCCCCTGCATTGGCAGGCAGACTCCCAAACACTGTGCCACCAGGGAAGCCCTACAAATGCATTTCTCTTCTTGTTTACTGATTCCCGGGTGCCAGGCCCTGTCTTCAATTGGGCTTTCAAGACATTCAACCTAATAAGGATCCTCCTTGGGAAGATTTTCATATTAGCTTCTAGCTGAGCAAGAAAAATCTGCCAGCAGCAGGCTTTTAAAATTCAAATATATGAAAACATAGATTGAAGATGAGCTCAAGAAATGCATAAACCTGAAAGTATTCTGTGAGTTGGAAAGAATCCTTCTCACTTGTTATGAACTGCGGTTTAATCAATGAACTTCAATGAACTATGGTTTAATCAGTGTTAGGTTTCTTTTTTATTTCTTTAGATTTTGTTTTACTTCTTAAATGTAGTTCTTGGCAATATTATTCATGCTCAGCTGGATTTATTTATTAAGGACTTTAGTTCTGATTTGTATAAAACTGATGAGTGGAGAAGTTTACTGTTCTATTTCAGCAAACCATGATTATCATTTAAACCAGTCAGTACAAAACTTCTGCTGTGATACCTACCTCTTCTAAGTGTATCTCAAGTCCACTGGTTTTTGAAGGTGATAAATATTTGGAGTGCTGAATCAAAAATTTCAAAATAAAGATGATAAATCACACCCTAGTGAAGGAATATAGAGTCACAAATGATCTAATATAATATAAAATTTCAAAATATTTTGGAGTATGTTATACAACTTTTACATTGAGAAGATTTGCCTTCTTAATTTGGATTTACTTAAACTGCTCGTCCCTGAGTTCATGCTGTTAGACAGCCAGGAAAGGGGGTTGGTTCAGAAGTGGGTCCGTTTTTAGGTAAATACTAAGCAAGAATTAAGAAGACTGCCACAAATAACCCACACATTGGATAATCTATACAGATAATTTAGAGTAGTCTGAAATTAGAATTAGGGAAATCTAGTGACCTGTAGGAAAATCCTACATGATTTGTCTGGGAAAAAAAAAAAGTCTCCTGTGAAACCCAGAAATCCAACCATTTCTGATCTATTATTTTATCTCAGGAAACCTTACAAACATCAATGAAGTCCCAGTTAAAAACATCACTCTAGGAATAAAGCTGCTCCATTATCTTGAGCTCTGCCACTATCTTGCATGTCAATACTCAGAACAGAAACCTTTTTCTAACGTTGATGGATGCACTGTGTCTCAGAGTGTATGTGCCTATAGTTAGATTTTTCTTTTAAAAAGGAGCCATTAACCATGCCTATTTCAAAGTGTTTTATCTACACAGTCAAGCTAATGTTTAACTATTTCACAACATATGCTTCCATAAAAAGTAGCAAAGGTAAACCAGAATTCTCCTTAGCACATAGCTTTTGAGTAATGTAGAAAGCACCTTTAGTCTGTTCAGAAAAGTGAACTATTGCAGAGGATAATTTTTCCCCAAGTCTGATAACTCAGGGGCAGGCATCTGGGGTCTAGAAAACTGCAACTGGGGTCTAGAGATTACCAGTTACTAAAGCTGGTCTATTTGGCTGAACATAGAATGACCAATATTACACCATTTTCTACCTACAGAGACAGTGAATTCATAAGGCTCATAATAATTTTTATAATTTAAAGAATTTTATTTATTTAGACTGCAAGTAGAAAAAATATTATCAGAAGGCAAATAGAACAAAAAAGAGTTAATAACAGATTTTTTCGATTAAAAATAGATATTAACTACTTCTATGATTCAGGCTCATAATTTTAAGAAGCACGCCTTGAAGACAGAGAGCAGACCTTTGTCTGGGTAGTTTAAGTGTAATGTATAGAACTCTGTGACGGCAGGGATTTTGTTTTATTTGTAGCTAATAAACAATAACAGATAATTTGGAGTCTTCATTGACTGTTATGAAGAAGATATAAAGGATGATATGGTGGGGACTAATTGGGGACCACTATGATGCAGGTGGTCTGGGAAGGTCTCTCTGAGGAGAAAACAATGCATTGAGACCTTCGTCACTAGAATGAGGCAGTGATGTGAGAATTTGGAAGAAGGAGGAGGGTGCGAGAGCTCTGGATGGGAATGAACTTGGACTCTTCAAGGGAGAGAAGAAAAGACCAATGTGTCTAGTCAACGTTTGTGTACTTGGAGGAACCTCTAAGTAAATGGTTGTGGCCTGGCTGACTGACACTGCAGCCCTGGGCGTGCGACTTAATTTTGCCGCACTGCAGATTCCTCATCTGTAAGTGACAATAATTCACAACCATCACAACAGTTCTTTTGGACAATGATTACACGTAAAGAGCACATTCTGGACACAAAGAAAATCTTCCATAAAGGTCAGCTTTCATCTTAGGGCTTTTATTTTTAGGCAATCAATTTTTTCATGAGCACCTTTAGTGCCAAGTGCTAAGCCACCCAAAGAAATGAATGGTGTAATTTTGGCCTTAATAATGTTTATAATTTTCTTGGGGGGTATGAAATAAGTTTCTGGACTAAATGGTATCAACAAAACATGATACAAGTGCAGAGGAGGCAGGGACAAGTGGAGACAAGTGGAGATCACCTTGAAGAGATAAAAGACAGTCTTATGGTAGACATGTAATTGAACTGGTCTTGAAAATTGAGTTAAGATTTTTTTTCTTTATAGGGCCTTCCAGGAAGGCATTGCAGAGCAGGAAGAAGTGCAGCAGTGAGACTTAGAATGGCAGTTCAGGGCATTGTGGGAGCAGGAGCTAGGTTGTTCTGACTAGTAGAAGCGTGCTTCCATGAATGGGAAAAATTGGCTAGAGGTATAGCTAAGGAACTTGATGGTGAAAGGAGCTAGGAAGCTGAAACCTTGAAAGTGAGGTTGAGGAGTGTGAACTTGAAGGGGTGGGAATGAGTATTTCTCTAACAACATCCCAGGAAGTTGTAGGCAGATTAATTAGAACGAAAGAGATATTGGAGTACATTATATACTGCTTGATGAGGTAAAAAGGATTTGGTAGGGTAAGAGTCTTGGTTATAAAATGGAAAAAGTAGCTATGAAAGATAACTCGAAGGATTAAGCAACCTTGAGTAGCAGAATTTTTATTTTGACACATAGCTATCATGAATTAACGTTATTGTTTCAAGAGCTAGACTAACTGTTGTACACTTGTCATTTCTATTCATCTAATGACCTAGAGACAATTATTAGGGTTTTACAGACGAGGAACTAAAGATTAGGGAGATTAAGGGATTTTTGGTTTTTTCATTAAGGAATATTTGGATTTTCCTCATTGCTAATGGTTACCTACTGCTGGCTCTTAGAATAGACCAAAATGCTTCTTTGACCCTCAAAATCTTAGAAGATTCAGGTGGTTTTGGGCAAATTAAACGTAGGATGTAGAGGTTACAACCTCTACAATTTTATGATACTCTACTCCCTCTTGTGATTGGTCAGATCTTCCCTCTGGAGCTCCTTTCCTCTGACTGGTGACCACGAGGAGAGAACACCACTGAGAGGTGATGTCAATGGATGTGGTTTGCGGAGCCTTTTCTTAATTACTTTTGTGGTCAAAGTTTAAATTATTTTATAGTAGTAAATATATTGATAAAAATATATTGGTAAAAACATTATTTTATTGATAAAAATATTAATAAGAATATATCTTAGGTAGTTGCCATTGGTTAGGTTACCTCCTTTATCTTAATCCTTTTCTATCTAAATGTGACAACTATTTTATAAGATTTAAAGATTCTTTTGATGGCAGGATACAACACCATGACACTTGGCTAGATGAAGACAGAACTTTTTGTTGCTTACAGCTCCAAACAAGAGAAGGCTGGGCAGAGACACACAGGAGGTTGTACTGGGGACAAGGTAAGAGCAAGCAGCGGCTCTAGGGGGCAGCTTATGTGTGGTTCCCTGTTTTCAGTTCCCTGTGGATCGGCTAATTTGAATAACTTTGTAGGTTCCAGAGCATAGGAGCTCTGCCTAGTTGTTCGGTACCTGGTGATTAAGGGAATCAGTGGTCCTGGAGTATGATTCCCATGCTAGAAGTGGTTGGGGTATGGATTCAGCTCCTCAAAAGGGAAACTGACAGGCCTCCAGCCAGGACCTCAAAACTGGGTCAAGGCAGCATTAAAAACAAAAACAAAACTGTATTACAGCTACCACACTATTCAGTGCAGTTATGAACATTTATAAACCTTTTTATCTCCAGGCCAAGGTGAGGCCTCTCCTGTCTTCCAGCTGATTCTCTTTTGGGTAGAATTTCTTTTGGCAAATGTCCAATATGGATGTCCTGCTGTGTTCTCTTTTCTACTCTGTATGTCTGTCCCCATCTGTTTGTCTCTTTACTTTTATTATTTAACTCCTATTTTCTCTCCCTTACAGCTTTGTCTACCCTTGATTCCATTATATTTCTCAGTATTGGGTTTAGAGAATAACTTTTCTGTCTCTAGGTATTAATTTTAAATGCAGGTAAGTTGAACACCTTAAGTTTCTTTTAAAAGAAAATTATTGCATTAAGTTACTTGATAGACTTTTTTCTGTCCATTTAACTTTGATTTTAAAAAATGCTTTCTTATCTCTGACTAACAGTATTTGAGGTTTAATTTCCAGATATTTTATCTTTTCTTTTCAATTAGTTATGTCTAATAAACCCAATCATAGATACATAGACATACATAGAAATCCCAAGAGTGTTAAACTAAATTTTTAATTTTTCTGGGCATTCAGCCCAGCTTGATTTAACTTTTTAACAAACCTCATTGTGTCCTAGATCTTATTTTAGAATAGGCGATTTATAATTACTAATTAGCTAGAATAAAAGATAAGGAAGATGATTAGCCTATGAAAACTTTAGTTTTTCTTTTCCAAACAAAGATTGAAATCACAGCAATAAATATATGTAATGTAAACACGTTCCTGTATGGTAAAGCTCGTTTCCCCTTCAGTAGTCCAGACCATCTTCATTATTACAAATGAATTAACCCTGTCAGAAAATTCAATCATCTCATTAGCCTACTAAATTTCATCTCTTATTTTCTGCTGATCTCTATTCTTGAGCAGTGAGTTAGTTCTAACAGACTTACATTTAATTCACATTGTTTAGTTCTTATATCAGAGTGTTCCCATAAAGTCAGACATGTTTTTTAAAGGAGAAAATGGGTATTCCACAAATACCTTTACTGAAGATGTCGAAAGTATTGCCTCAAAGCTAAGAGAATGTATTTCTCCAAAAATAACCCCTTCAAGCCTTGCTTAGTTTTAGACTTAAAATTTATATAACTTTTATAGCGATTTTAGAAGGAGTACATATGATGGGGTGCTGGCAAAAGTTAAAACCCCTGAAACTCTGATTCATACCGTATGCTCATTTCTGTGGTATAAGTATTCCAACCTTGCCTGATTTCAAACTACCAGTGTGAAACCACTAAATGCAGAGTTTGAAAGAAATGCAAGGTAGCACATCATTATAAACTATCTCCGCCATACAGATATAATAGAGAAATAACATTAAGAGAGCAAATGATGAGTTTTGATTATTTAATCCCTTGGTTTCAAATATAAGTTATCTAATTGTGAATGTATGCAATTTAATTTTTCATAATGGCTATGTTTAGCAGCTGTTCACAAAATTCCTGAAAAATTAACAATCAATTCTGTGAGCTGATATAAGCCAGCTTCAGCACACCATAGAATCAGAGTGTTAATATATTTGAATGATGCCAGATACAGAAATGACAGATTTGTACATTTGTTTCTAGTTCTGCTTAAATGCTCAGAAAACACTCTCAGTGACTTGGACAAAGAAAGAGAAGAGAGAGATTAAGGAAAAAAGGAAACACAATTTGAATTAAGAAAAATGGAAGACATCTGGGAAGGTAAAGGCACATCAGGAATCTAAGATGTGTGAATGAGATGAGAAGATTATAAGAGAATCTCTAGATATTTTCTTTGCATTTAGCTCATCTCTAGCTCATGGGCATATCATTAATAAACTCAGAGAAATGCTGGAGTGTATTTCTCAGCTGATGTTGTGTTAACAAAAGGTCCCAAAATCTGAGTGGCTTACAGCTTAAAGGTTAATCTCTAACTCATATAGCATGTCAATGGTGGGTTGGCTGTAGCTCTGCTGTATACCCTTCGCATTCCAGGACCTAGGCAGATGGAGAACCCTTCATCTGGGACACTGTCTCATGGCAGAGGGAAAAGAGAGATGGATGAACACATGCTAGTTCCAACAATGGCACTTATAACATCTGATCATATTTTATTGGCCAAAGCAATGTACACAGCCATGCCTGAGTTCAACAGGGTGAAGTTATAAAATCTTCCCTCAAAGAGAAATGCCAAAGGGAGGGAGTTGCAGGGAGGAACAGCAAATACTTTGAACACAATATAATCTCCCATGTGGAGAGAGAGGATCAAAAAGATGACTAATTGTTGTAGCAGAGAATGGTGGGTTCACCAACAACGTGTTCTCTTCTTTTTCCTGATGGTAGAGCTAGACATTGTCTGGCCTCCCTTAAAGGTAAGAGTGGACACATGACTGAGTCTGACCAAAGCCAGAGTTGTTTAACCAGAGTTGTCACCTCTGCTTACCTTTTATTGATCAAATCAAGTCCATGGCCGTGCTTGAGTTCAACAGAGTGAAGATATACAATTGTCCTCTAAGAGGGGCGCCAAAAGGTAGAGCATCCCAGGGTGGGGCAATGAATATTTTGGACAATAATACAGTCTACCACGTGAAGAATGGAAAAGGTGCCAAAAGATATTGTGTCAGGGGCTGCCGGTGTGCTAGTGATCCCCTCTCTCTTTCCCATCTGCCAACTAACTGGAAAGGGTGCCAGGGACCAAGTAGAGAGTAAATCCCCAAGATGGAAGTGCCTGAGTCCTTGAAGGATGAGGTGGAGCAAATCCTCCCCTCCACATTGAACTGGGACATGAATGGGGAATAAACTCTCATACTTGAAGCCACCAAAATTTCAGGTGATTTTGTTGTTGCCACAGAATAACCTAGTTTATCTCGATAAATACAAGTTGCTGTAGATATCATAAGTTAATACATATGATGTCAGCCCTTGGAAAAGATATTTTGAGCACTGTGATAGGCTGAAAAATTACACCCTCCAAAACATTTATGTCCTAATTCCTGAAATCTATGAATATTACCTTATATTAAAACATGGTCTATTCATCTGTCAATGGACATTCGACAGATGAACAGATAAAGAAGATGTGACACATATATACAATGAACTATTACTCAGCCATAATAAAGAAATGAAATTGAGTTATTTGTAATGAGGTGGATGGACCTAGAGTCTGTCATACAGAGTGAAGTAAGTCAGAAAGAGAAAAACAAATACCCTATGCGAAGGCATATATGTGGAATCTTAAAAAAATGGTATTGATGAACCTAATGGCAGGGCAAGAATAAAGATGCAGACATAGAGAATGGACTTGAGGACATGGTGGGGGGGAAGGGGAAGCTGGGATGAAGTGAATGAGTGGCATGGACATATATACACTACCAAATGTAAAATAGATAGCTAGTGCGAAGCAGCCGCATAGCACAGGGAGATCAACTCGGGGCTTTGTGTTGACTTAGAGGGGTGGGATAGGGAGGGTGGGAGGGAGACGCAAGAGGGAGAGGATATGGGGATATAGGCATGCATATAGTTGATTCACTTTGTTGCACAACAGAAACTAGCAAAGCATTGTGAAGCAATTATACTCCAATAAAGATGTATAAAAAAATGGTCTAAAAAACCCAAAAAAACAAACAGGGTCTATGCAGAAGTGATTAAGTTAAGGATGTTGAGATGAGGTGATTATCCTGGATTATCAGGGTGGGCCCTAAAGGCAATCACATGTATCCTCATAAGAAGAGGGATATTTGAACACAGACAGAAGAGGAGAAGGTGCTATGAAGACAGAGGCAGAGATTGGAGGGATGTGGGCACAAGCCAAGGAGTGCCAGCATCACTAGAAGCTGGAAGAGGCAAGGGGTGGATTGTTCCCTAGAGCCTCTGGAAGGAGCACAGCCCTGCAGATACCTTGATTCCAGCTCAGTGATACTGATTGAGGACTTCTGGCCTCCAGACTATGAGAGAATAAGTTTCTATTGTTTAAAGCTACCACATTTGTGGTAATATGTTACAGCAGTCACAGGAAACTGGTACAAGTACCAAGATTAAGTGATGACAGGGAACCAAGTGCCAATGCTCAGCTTCAACAAGGGTATGTCCAAAGGAAAGCAACCAGGGAGGTGCTGGATATAAAACTTCAATGACTCAAAAGTCATGCAATTGATAAACTGAATTCATATCATTGTAAACCATCCTAAAATTTGAGAGCAGGAATAAAGATCATCAATTACCTTGTTGAAAATCTCCAGCATCCTAAGTCTGCATATAAAAAGTAACCTGAGACTTGAAGATACTGTGAGACTTGCTCCCAGTTAAACAGCTTAGCCTTAAAATTAGTGCTAGAATACAATTTTCCTAACCCCCAATCCTCAAGGGTATCAAAACTGCAAAAACAAAGCTAGGGGTGTGTGTGTGTCTATTGGTTACTGTGATGAGCCATCGCATCCTCTTCAGGACTGACGTAGTCACTCCTCAGGGGCTGAGTATTGGCAGCAGACACCTTACAGCCCCACGTGCCTTCCCTGCATCTGACTGTGTGATGGTACAAAGTCCTACTCCCCTTGCCTCAAGGTAGGACAACTCTGAAGATCCATCCCAGTTTCCGGGCACCCCATGAGATGCCCAGGGCCTTTGTTGTGACCATATCACAGCCCATATTCCCCTCTTGTTTCTCCCCCTGCTTTCTTCACTCCTCTGCAAGTGTTGATTCCTGACAGGACTCCCTCACAGACTCCCTCTATCCTAGTATCCACCTCAGAGTCTGCTTCCCAGGGAGCATGACCTGTGACATCCATGAAGGATGTGGGCAAGAAATTAAATGCATTCTTCATGCCTTCAAAGGGTAGAACTAGGACCAAGAAGAAGATGTCCTGGGGAAGAACATCTAAGTTTAATATAATCAGGAACTTTCTGCCAATTATATCTGTTCAAAATGAAGCAAGAGAACTTCTAAAGTGGTGATCCCCTGATAAATATCCATTTTTGGACATTATTATCTGTCAAACATATTTCACAAAAGACGGCTGCATTGTACATTAGTTTTTTCAGCAAGTATTCATTGAACACTCACTATTGGCCAGGGACTGCTTTAGGTACTGGGTGTATAGCAATAAACAAAAAAGGCCCAGTTCCTGCCAAGATGGAGTTTATATTGTAATGGAAGGAGATAGACAAGGAACACCTGGACAAGGAAGTACACATCCTAATTTCTGATGGTAAGTTTTATGAAGAAAATAAAGATGATAATGTTAGAGAGTGGAAAGTGGGTAAGGGGGATGAGCTAGAGTCATGCCTGAGTCCACTTGGTCTGCTATCACAAAATACTATCGATTGGGTGGTTTATGAACAACAGAAATTTATTTCTCACAGTTCTGGAGGCTGGAAGTCCAAGATCAAGGCGCCAGCATGGTCAAGAGAGGGCCCTCTTCTTGGCTCACAGCGAGTGTCTTCTTGCTGTGTCCTCACATGGTAGAAGGGGCTTGAAAGCTCTCTGGGGCCTCTTTGATAAAAACACTAATTGCATTCATGAGCACTCCACCCTCATGACCTAAGCACCTTCCAAAAGCCCCACCTTAAGGAGTTATGATTTCAACAGATGAATTTTGCGGGGACACAAACATTCAGACCATAGCAGGGGGTCTGAGGTGGTCTCTGAGGAAAAGATTTGAACTGAAATCTGAGTGATGAGAAATCCATACAAAGATCTCAGAGAAGAGTGCCGTTGGCAAGAGAAACATGTTTAAATGTCTTCAGAAGGGACCAAGCCTGATGCTAATCACTAAGATCCCTTCAAAGTAAAGGGATGCTCTTGTATTGTGAGGCTCTTCCTGAGGTGCAGGTGTGGAGGTGCACTGGGGCAGGTGACAAATCATCCAGGGAGAGTTGACAGTGAAGGCGGAGAAGGCCAGCTTCACCCTTGCTTCTTGGACTCTCCTCCTGATCTTCCTCTCTACCATCTCTTAGTCATTCCCCAATATCCCAGACTCTGCCATCACAGTAATAACAACAGCCTGGTAATCTCATACTTAAACATACCACTTTCCAAGAAGCCCTCCTATCTGATGACACTGCTTCCTATTCCACTGAGTTAATAGAATCCATCCAAAGAGAACTTCCCTACCTCCTACCACCATAGCCACCACCAGATCTGGGTCCACTGGCTGTGTTCTCTTTCCTGTGACTATGGATGGACTCTCCATTCTCCTGGAAAACACTACCCCCTCCATGTGTTTACTCTTTTCTACCCAAAACACTGGCACAGCAATTCTCTCCTCTTCTGTAATGAGTGTTTTCCTTTTCTCCTGGACCTCTTCCTTCAGCATTGAAAAGTGCTGCATTCCCACCTATATTAAAATACCTTCTCTTAACTATAATTTGAAAAGATACATGCACCCCAATGTTCACAGCAGCACTATTTACAATAGCCAAGGCATGAAAGCAACCTAAGTGTCCGTCGACAGAAGAATGGATAAAGAAGATGTGGTATACATACATACATATATATATATATATATACACAATGGAATATTACTTAGCCATAAAAAAGAATGAAATAATACCATTTGCAGCAACATGGATGGACCTAGAGATTATCATACTAAGTGAAGCAAATCAGACAAAGATAAATATCATATGATATTGCTTACATGTGGAATCTAAAATATGATACAAATGAACTTAGTTAACAAAACAGAAATAGACCCACAGACATAGAAAACAAACTTATGGTTACCAAAGGGGAAAGGAGGGGAGAGATAAATTAGGAGTTTGGGATTAACATATACACACTACTATATATAAAACAGATGATCAACAAGGACCTACTGTATAGTACAGGGAGCTATACCCAATATTTTGTAATAACCTATAAGGGAAAAGAATCTGAAAAAGAATATATATATATATAAAACTGAATCACTGTGCTGTACACCTGAAACTAACAGAACATTGTAAATCAACTGTACTTCAATTAAAAAAATAAATAAAACAGAAACAAAAAACCCCAAAACCCTTCTCTTGGCCCCAATTTCCTTTTGAAGATACTTCTCTGAAGCCCTTTACTATAAAACTCCATAAAAGTATGGTCTATATTCTCTCCCTCCAACTTCTCTTTTCTCATCCTCCCTTGAACAATGGGGCTCCCCACCTCCTCACCCCAAACACACAGACACCAACCCTATTTTTGGTTGCCAATGCTGCTCAATCCGGATAGACAATTTTTTAGTTCTACTCTTCCTTGACTTTTCAGGACCATTTAATAAAGACCATTGCTTCTCCTCATTGAAATACTTTTTCACCGGGCTTCCAGGACTCTACGTGCTCCTGGTTACCTCTCTCCTCTCTGGCCCTAGTCTCTTAGCTCTGGGTTTGCCCGGGGACTAGACTTTGGACTCCATCTTTTCTCTATGTTTTCCTCTTGATATTTCCTTTACGCACATGACTTTAAATATCATCAATATGTAGACAACTTCTAAATACATTTTAGCCTAATCTTTCCACTGAAGTCCAACTGCCTTTGCAGCATCTCTACTTGGACACCTAATAAGATTCTCGAAACTTAACTTTTTCAGTACTAAACCATTTTCCCTGCAACCTGCTCCACCTTCATCTCAACGAAATCATGCTCGACTTCTCCTTTTCTCTCACATCCCACATTCCATATAATGGCAAATCCTGTGGGCTTACCTTCAAAGTATAGTTAGGATCTGACCAATTCTCAATACCTTCTATGCTCCTGTCCTGATCTGAGACATCATCTTCCTCTGGAGGACTGCAGTAGCCTCCTACATTTATCACTGAGTATGCCCTTGCCCCACGGCAGCAACCAGGGGTCCTTTAACAAAAGGTCAGGTCATATCACTGTTGGAGAAGTCCCTTCAATTCTTCCCATTTCACTCAGGCAAAGCCAAAATGGTTATAATGTTGTATTTGGGCCTTACTTGATCTAGTCCCAAGTTACGTTACTGACCTCATCTCCGCATACTCTGTATTGACTCTTGACTGAAAAAAATGCACAGCCTAAAAGTTGAGAATTATGTTCTATTCAGCAGACTTTCTGAGGAATTAAGCCCGGAAGACAGCCTCTCAGATAGCTTGGAGGGACCGCTCAGAAGAGGTAAGGGAGGAGCCAGGATATATAGGAGTTTCTGCAACAAAGACCAGGTAGTCAGAACATCAAAAGATTACTGTTAATTAAAGAAAACCAGACGTCTCAAGTTCATGGATTTAGCACTTTTCTACGTATGCGAGAATGCAAGAGTCTGGACTCATTAGAATGATTCCTTTGATACGCACCTTAACTACCTAGGGCCAGTATCCTGCTTTTCTCCATCCTGAGTCCCCTCAGGGTGCACAGTCGGGGGCGACTGCAGTGACTGCCGGCTTGGTGGTTGGCAGCCTGTTTGTCTCCATCCTGATTTCCTTCAGGGCTCACCATCCGGGTGGCTGTAGTGGCTTGATGGTTTGATGACTGCAACATCCTTTGTTTACTAATACGACAGGTGATATTTTTCCTCCACATTACTTACCTTGATTCTGCCACACCAGCCTCTTTGCTGTTACTCGGACACGTTATCACACATCTCCTCGTGGACTTTGCTCCTGCTATTCCCACTAGCTCTTCCCCAGACAGGGTGTGGATCATCATGTCACCTTTCTCAGGCAATTGAGCAAATGCTACTCTCTCAGTGGGGCTTTCTTGGTCTGCTTCATTAACTAATTAATTAATTTATTTATTTTCAATAATATGGCTAACACTAATACTGCTTTTACTATGTGCTAGGCATTGCCCTAAATATATTACAAATATTAATTCATTTAATCATCACACTAACCCTGTGAGTCAGTATTATTATTATCTCCATTTTGCAAATCAGAACCCTGAGATGCAGAGAAGGTAAGTAGTTCACTCGACATCACAGAGCTGCAGTGTAGGGAATCCAAGATTCATGGCAGAGCAGAGGAAGGGCAGTTGTCATTTCTCTGCCTATTTTACTTCATTTGTTTATTAGAGAATAACATGCCAAGTTCACATGGCTCTTCTGACGATCAAATAAGAGACCATAAATACTTTGCAAATATTGGGCATCATTATTAGGAATTGCAGTTCACACTTGGGAATGCCTCATTTTGGGGACATATCCTAGCCTGGATATTTTCTGTTAAATTTTGAATGTTGTATTTTTTGTTACAAAAGTAAACACAGTGAAGAGGGATATAACGTTGTGTAGACTACTTCTACAGCATCATGGGTTCATAATCACATATTTTTGATGGTAAATGTAATGAACAAACTAGTGTGCTGGGTGCTTCAGGGAGTACCGAAGAAGTTCAGAAGTGTTGAGAAAGATGACCCGAAGGTGGGTTCACTCTTGTGGAGAGCAAGACAGTAGTATTTTAGCAAGAGGTTAAGAACTGAGTTATTCAAGGCAGAAAAGGCTTAAAGAAAACAGAGATAATAATGCAACTGATTGCTTCTTCTATTTATGAAAGTCTGCTGTTTTTTCATCCTTGCGATGACTACTAATAGATTTGTACAGAAAAAGAAGATAATTGTGTGGAGTAAATTGTACCTTTCTGGCAGCCATTCTTCCTTATTTATGGTGCTCAGGTTTCCTTTTGGAAATTACTGCCATCGCCTGGTGTGGAGTCTTGGCGGCATTGTAATCAGAGTACCATGCCCGTCCACAGGGCAAACAAGTAGGGTGGACAAACACAGAGGGGCAAGTCCCCTCAACCAGATACTTCCTCTCTTCAGCCTGGTACAGGCAAGGGCAGGCACCGGACAAAGATGGAGCCAGGGGGACTCTTAGGACCAGGAAGCTTGCGCAGCGTGATGCCAGCAAGGAGACATGCCTGGAGTTCCATCGTTCCCATGATGCTGGCCAGAGAAGGTCAGTGGGTCCTGCACCCCAGACTCCCGAGGAGTGAGTCCCTACTTCTGCAGCTTCTAAGCCTTGTTCTCCAGGCTTACCTTCTTCCTGTGAGCTGCCCAGTAGTCTTCCATTAAATTCCCTCTTTTAAAATCTGAAGTTACTTGTAAACAAATCAACTAGGATACAACTAGCTCAAAACACAACAAGAGACTATCTCTATAGATCACTCAACAGTCCCAACTGTTTTGAACACAGTCACAGGTCACCCTCGGCTTGTTCTGTCAAGATCTTTTCCTCCTCCAACATTATGCAGCTGATGTTTTCATATCACCAACACATGATTCCTACTTTACATGGTCCTGAGACAGATGTTGTAGAAATGTGTTCATAATAAATAGAGTAAAAGGGCAGTATGTTTTGTAGGTGACATTTTGCCAGGAAAGGAAGAAACTACGTAGGGGACCTATAAGAGTCACCATTCTTCTCTGCCCCATCTCTCCACCAATTGCAAATGTGTTATTAATCAAAATACAGAGATAGTACTGGGAATATGGCTTTGTTAATATAAAGGAAAAATCAGAGATAGAACAGGGAAACTAATATAAGTATAAGCAATGTTTTCTTATCCCTGTTTTGGAATCAATTTTCTGTCTTTTCCTCTTGGCCAATCAGGATCCCATCATCACATAGAATGTGCTATCAACTTTAAGTACTGATGCTCAAGTAAAAGTGGCTTAGACCTTAAAGTGAGGGCATACAAGATTACCTGTTTATTCCTAAAATTAACTAAAATGAAAATAAAGGAAAAAGGGGGTATAATTCTATAAGAACAAAGAAAAATATAAATGATAAAACAGTAGAAGATATACTAACTAAATTTTGAAGACGAGAGTTCGGGATAATAACTGTTTTTAAATCAGAGAAAACCAACAAATGCAAATTAATTTCCACTAAAGAACTCTGAAAAGACTCAAAATGAGAGACACCAGATAATTCTGCAGGTGGGCGGCATGGATAACACTGAAAAAGAATGTTGGTTAAAAGTCTCTAAGCAGCAGTTAAACTCTCCAGACCCTCACTAGAGTGGCAAGCTTAGTTTTCTGTCCACAGTAGACAGTGGACAAATGTTTTTTATTAATTGAAATGACACAGCATTGTAGTAAATTTTCACTGACATTTGAAAGAGTCCTTTTTTGAACCAAAGAGACAAAGTGACAATAACATTTGATTAAAGGTTCATTGGGGTTTATGGATTCTATGCAATGTCTAAGGTCTAACGGTGGGAAAGATTGGGGGAGAGAGGAAACATAATTGGTAAAGCTGTCTGATAGGGCTATGGGATTCATTTTACTATTCTCCTTACTTTTTCATATGTTTGATTTTTTCCATAATAAAAAGAAAAATCTTAGGTACTTAAAGAAAAGCTCAGAAGTTGGCAAAGTCTACTTATTGTTATGCCTCTTCTTCTCTGAAAGTAACCTGAGTTTTGGCTTTAGATGAGAGGCCCATTTAAGAGGACAGCTAGTTCATTCTGTCTGGCACTATTATTTCTCATGGATCAATATTTCTCATGCATTGTTGAGGCTGTGCTTAATATGTCTCACAAGTGGTTTAACACAGAGGTACTTGCGGCTACACCTGAGCGGAGGGTGGTTACTGAATGATTGAAAGAACAATTGAAAGAATGCAAGTCTAGGAACAGAAGAGAAGAGAACAAAAAAGCGACATCTTCCAGCAAGTGATGGAGTGCTCTTATTAGAGGTCATATGAAGATTACAAATTATCTTTGGATGTTACGTCTGTTCATTTCGGAATTGTGAATGGCCTTTCACTTTTTAAGACATAGAGATGTTATTCATCATTACCCACCCGACTCTTTAGAGAACTGAAATCTGGGCTTAACACCTCAAATTACATTTAATAAGAAGCATAAGCATTTCAGGATTAGGGTATGAATCTTGCTTCCTTAGAAAATTATAGAATAAGGGTAACTTAAAAAGAAGGGTGGGAATGAGAAAGACAGGCATCAAGTAATAGAGACAAAAGACGGATGGAAGTGAGATGGTAGGAGAGGGAAGGAAATGACATATTTTCCTTTCAAGTCTGTGCCTGGCTCTTATTTGAGTACAGTAATCTGATTTATGCTTATACTCTGTGTCTGATTTATTACCGATTTCATCATGAGTGCCCAGTTCCATTGGCTCTTGCCCATTTGTCTCCAAGGTAGTGAAACCACCGTCCACAGAATGACTGTACCAGCTGACCCTGTTAGCACGTTTAACTCTCAACTTAAACGTCTCCTTTTGCTAGTTATTTTTAGATTTATTGTTGTATGGGACGTGTATGTTGTATAGCAATATGATACCTATGGAATGTTCTGAACTGTGTAAATCAATCACTGTAATAGCATCTCTGGGTGAAACCTGGGGCAGCAAGGACAGGATGAAATGGGACAGAGAATGGAATAGAGGAAATGGGCAGCAAAGAGGGACAGAAAGGGGGAGGAATACCACTGGAAAAAATACTTAGGAATTAGAAACAGAGAGTGATAAGGGAGGCAAGAGAGTGAAGAAATGAGAGAGACAACTGAAAATGAAGATTTAAGCATAACTAGAGACAAAAGCATAATTAAGGGAGCAAATTAAAGATCAAGGAGCATCGGAAAATAAACTCAGTGCATTGGTAAATAACAGTACCTGGGCTTTAAGAAAATAATAGAATATTAAATCTTGCTAATTCACAGGGTAATAGAAATGCATCTCAATAAAGATGTTCTTTATGATGTACTAAAGACAGGCACAGAAAATCATAGAAAAATTTGTTTGGGGAAGTAGAGTCTTTTAGTTCCCCAGGAGCTGGTAAAAATTGAAATAGTGATCAAATGTCCTGATGAAGAAATAGAAATGAACAGATTTTGAGGTTTTAATCAGGGTAAATAAAATGCAAAAGTAATTCTCAAACTGAAGTCTTGGATGAAAACGAGTTTTTCTGAATGTTCACTATCAATTTGTTAAACGTTGGACCTCATTGTCTTATTCTCATTGTTTATGAGTGACGAGAAAACTCCTTTAGGTATGTGGTACCCATTTCTTCGTGTATTTGGTATCCTCCCTAAGCATTCCTTATCTCTACTATGTCTCCTATTGAGTTAATAATAAGAAAAGATTTTGACCCTCCCCACCAATACCTTGTTGTAGAGTATGCCATGCAGTGCCAAAACCCCTTTGATGATTTATTTTATCTCTTCAGAATAACTTGATTTTAAAGGAGCTGTAATTAAAGTTTAGCCTTAATTATGGAATAATCTTGTTTTGTCATTTTCTTCTTGAGACATTCAATATTCCTAAGTGTGTTTGACTACCAAACTTTCATGCTTGGTTTTAGGCAGAATTTATAGTAATTGTTTCGGAATTTTTAATTGGATGTATAATAATTGAGGTGAAAGCTTTTTAGCTAATTTCCCTAAGAGTTCACTTGCTACTAAATAAGCATGAAAGATACTTTCTGTTTCCATTATATTTTTATATTAGTAATTATACCACTTAAAGTTTAAATAGGCTTCAAGAGCAAAATGTAACATGAAAATCAAAAAGAGTTAGCATTTTTCCTTGTCATCAACTTTCTTTATTTTAAATGCATGTCTTGCTAATCTCCAAATGAATTACTTTGTTTTAAATTCACATTTAAAAATCAAATGAGATTACAAATGTAGTATTTAAAATTATGGATATATGGCTATAGATATCTAAGATAAAATAACTGGGTAATCCACACTGAAATATGAGTTAAATAGTGTGCTGATAATCCTTTGATCTAAGAATGATTAAATTGATTTTTGATTATGTCTATCTTTTTTCTCCTCAATAACATAATCCCCTGTAGAAAACAAATGAAATAGAATTGAAATTATATTCTTATGTTTGCAGATTTTCTTTAACAAAAAGTATAGTTCAAAGTTCAATTTAAATTTAATTATTGCTGTACTTGAAACATCAAGTGATTTTTTAAAGCCAAAATTATTCATAAAGTTGATCTGCTTTTGTCCTGAAGCCAGATTTTACTGAAGAACTGTTGTGGAATGATTGTATTGGTTGAAATACAAATTACAAAAATGAGCCTTGACTTTTTCAAAGTTTAGTTGTATTAAACAACTTCCTGTAAGACAAGTTTCAGCAGATCAGCATAAAATTTTCTTAATTTCATTACAGCCTGTAAATTAAAATTAATGAGTCTGACACCCACAATTAACAATGAAAAATGCAGATTGTTATAATTACTTAAGCAATAACATTGCTTTACATAGAAGACTTAAGGTGCTCCACAAATTATTTACAAGTGTTACATAAAACACAAAAAATGACAATTTCAATTTATTTTGTCAATGCAAAAAACCAAAATCCTTACTAAAACCTTTCTCGTTTGGGAATCTCTCTCCATGCATAATTAAGCAAATTTGATTGCAATTAAGCCTGGCTTCTACAGTAGAGTTTTAATTAATGCAAATCTGGCATCCACATCTATAAGATTAATTTTAGTGAATTAAAAGAAAACAACAAAGCACGTTTGAAAGTGCAGTCGTATTGTTGAAAGGACAGAATTTCAAAGCTGGGTATTTTTCAGTCTTCCATGTGTATAGCCTTTGACTTAGACTTTAAAGAGTGGATATTTTATTCTGATTTTTTTTTTGTTTTTAAATGCCTTATTAAACAAGACCATCAAATGTATACAAAATCACTCCAGAAAGACATCTTAAAAATTCAATATACATTAGAAGCAAGGTCTACTCATATTATATACAGGTGTATATATGTGTGTATATGTGTATAAATGTGACTATATATACACACACTCATACACACACAATCCCTGCTACCTTTGCAGAATTAGATGTGAAACTCATCCACCAATACACGTAGATTTTGTTTTACATGTTTTCTAAAATAGGTTTAGTATTTATATCTCAAATTTTAAAATACTGACGGAGAGTATTATTGTTGAGGCCATATTCTCTTTAATAAAAGTGCTTAAGGTGGAATACCAGGTAAAGCATAGAAATCACTTGTATCATCATGTACATATTTATTGTTAATACCATTTGATGTAATTTTATTTAATTTACAATAGAAATTTTCTCACTCCTTGTGTTCTATTTGACAGAAATATAGATGTTGTTGAATACATATTAAAATAATTAAGTATCCTAAATACATGACATAGTTTGGAAACAAACTTGAAGATCTTGATCATTTATTTATTTATTTATTTTTTGAATTTTATTTTATTTATTTTTTTAGACAGCAGGTTCTTATTAGTTATCCATTCTATACACATTAGTGTATATATGTCAATCCCAATCCCCCAATTCATCAGTTCCTGATTATTTCAAAAAAAGTCACTTGTTTGGAAAAGATGTTGCTATTAGCAGTAGGATCTCTTGATATCCAAAATTTCAAGTTCTTTTTTCATAGGATGAATTGATGAGGTGGTTGTAAACATGTAAGGGTTTCTACTTCCATTTTGGCCAAGGCCTTAATACCATGGATGTCAGGTAAAGTGAGACAGCACAGAACTTGCCAAGGAACAGGGGGACCACCAGTTTTAGAAGCCTCAGCCAACAGCCACTTCAAACATATGACAGTGTCAAAGTTGGAAATTAGAGAGGCTACTATCTTTGGTGTGACATCTCCTCCACTTTCCTACCCCCAACATGGACAAGGAAGGGTCTCTTCTCCTTTATCCCCAGTCTTGTGGGAAGCAGAGCTTTGAGAAGATATTTGAGGAGATTGATAATGATCCTGATGTTGGAAGCTGGTGTTGACCCTGCTGAGACCTCAAAGGTGAGAGGCTGCTGTGGAAACCTGAGGCAGATGAGTAGAGAGAGAAACCGGGCTGGACCGAGGGCTAATTCCAGTTAACATGTTGCCAAGAGAGCCACCAGGAAGCTTCCACACATGGGAAACACACAGATGTCCCCATGAGGAAGAGAGTCAGGTTTGTCCATTTGCAATAAGTCCAGAGAGTGTTGCCTCTAAAATCTCTCCAATCCCGGAAGAATCCATTGTCTATTTACCATGTCACCCGTTAAGTAAAGCCTTTGTTCCTACCTTTTATGTGCTTTGCCTCTCCCTTTTCTACTTTTCACCAATCTAGAAAATCTAGAAGCCCCTAGGGGAGAAAGGAGGGCAAGGAATGTGAGTAGAAGCTTAGTAAATAGAAAACAAGTCTTCCGCCCTCTTTGCTGCAGGCCCAAGAGTGGGGGAAGTTTTGACATTAGGTGAAATTTGGCATTTTAACGATTGCACAGACTGCATATTGGCTACTCAATAGTTACATGAATAAGGTAATTTTGACAGGTCAAGGGCAAGTCAAAATAAGTAAAATTGTAATAGTAACTAGTTATTGAGCACTTATGTACCACTCTGATTTCAGTCTACAATGGTGTCAAAATTATATTGTCTTTTTAATGGATTTCTGTGCATTTATTCTTAACAAAAGCTTTTAGGTTATAAATAATTCTGGATTCATAGGAAGTTGCAAAATGTAGTACGGATAGATCCTACGTACCTTTAATCATATTTCCCCTAATGATAACATCTTACAAAATATCAAAGCGAGGAAAATGACATTGGTACAATCCACAGACCTTATTCAGAGTTCGTCAGTCAAAATTACAATTCTTTTAATGTTTCTTATATCTTTTGTGCTTTAGTGCAGCAGTCCCCAAGCTTTTTGGCGCCAGGGACCAGTCTCGTGGAAGAGAATTTTTCCACGAACCGGGGCAGGGGATGGTTCAGGCGGTAATGCGAGCAATGGGGAGTGGCAGATGAAGTTTAGCTTGCGCGGGCTGCTCACCTCCTGCTGTGCGGCCCAGTTCCGAACAGGCCGCAGACTGGTACCGGTCCACAGCCCGGGGGTTGGGGACCCCTGCTTTAGTGCATCTACCACCCACTGAAGTAGACAATTTTTAATTTATGGGATGCATATGTATTTTGTATTGTGGGAATTAGAGTACCCAAGGCATTCACAGTCTAGAAGGAGAGCCCTATCCGTAAAGAACTACTGTATTTCATCTAATCTAAGATTTCATCAATTGTACAGTAAGATGTACCATTATTTTATGTGACACTGAGAAATAAATTGTGGGGAATTCCCTGGTGGTCCAGTGATTAGGACTCCATGCTCTCACTGCCGAGGGCCCAGGTTCAATCACTGGTCGGGGAAAGAAGAAGAAATAAATTATGTCAAATAATAACATTTTTGTCATTATAACACACATCCTGATTTCAGAGATATTAAATGCAAAAGATAGTGCATTTTGAAATTGACAGTATATAGTAAATACTATAGTAGCACTAGTTAAATAATTAATGGAGTAATTTATTTCCTGGGGTAGGGAATTAAACAGTTGAGGGATGTCTAAGAGAAAGGCACAGAGAAAATAGGGCACAAGAATAAGAATTTAAAAGACAATAGGTTCTTGCCAGGTAGTGAAAAGTATGAAGGACACTCCAGGCTGGAGAACAGCCCCAGAAGAGTGGGCCCATGCAAATGGGCAGGGCATTCTTCAGTCATATGCAGTGGTTAATTGGGAGTATGCATGGAGGGACAGACATGAGGTTAGGAATGAGGCTAGAAAGGAGGCTGGAATCAGTTGGTGAAAAGCCATGCATGCTACTCTAAAGAGAATGGACTTAGTTATGTATTCACTGTGGAGCATTTAAGCAGGAGACTGGCATAATCTACGTTTTAGAAAAATCCTGCAATGATGTAAGGATACATTATGGGGAAAAAACTGGAGGAAGGAGATACATCACCAACTGGTATTGGGTCTGCAAAATGCCAATAGGAAATCTTGATTAGACATAGGCTTTTTTCCTTGAGAAAAAATGCTTAAATATTTAAGATATCTTTTAAAACTAATATACCACAAGCTAATTATGTTAAAGTGAAAATCTTCCCTAACCTAACCCCTCACAATTAGAGATGTCTTCCTTTCAGGTCCTAGAGCATATTATTTAATCACTGATCTAAAAAGCTTTTCAGTCTAATTCATTTTAGCCTTTTTTTTTTTTTTTCCTTCTACATTACATGTAGATTGTAAGCCTCTTGGTGCTGGAAACCCAGTCATCACTACACCTGTGGGGAACCATGTATGGGAGAGGAACAGGGCAGAGGAAGTATAGGTGGGAAACTGGAGTTAATGCAGTGGTGCAGACAGGAGAAGATGGTCATTTGATGTAGGTGGTAGGAAACAGATGAGAAAGAAATAGATGTCTAAAGATGCTTCGGAACTGAGATTCGGAATCCTTGAAGATTGATAGCCTATGGTAGGAGGGACAGGCGGGGGTCTAGAAGTCTTTTTCTCTGGCATGGGGAGCTGGGTTAAAAGCTGCCCTTTACTGATCCAGGGAACCTGGAAATGGAGAAGTTTGGGGGAGAAAGTTGCTGTGGGCATGTTATGTTTAACATTACTTTAAGAACAGGACTGAATAACCAAAGTTACCCTGATAAAAAAGAACAAAGCTGGAGGCATCATGCTTCTGAATCTCAAACTATAGTACAAAGCTATAATAATAAAAACACTGTGGTACTGGTGCAAAAATGGACACGTTGACCAGTGAGACATAATAGAGTGCCCAGAATTAAACCCTGGCATATACAGTCAACTAATATTTGACAAGGGAGCCAAGAATATCCAATGGGAAAAGGATAGTCTCTTTAACAAATGGTGCTGGGAATTCAGAAACAAACATAAGTATATGATGGAGATGGATTCTAAATAGTAAGGAAAAGGAGAGAATGTTTATTAGATGATGTTGGGAAAGCTAGATTACTCTATAAAAAAAGTACTTATATTTTTATGTTCTAAAATATTAAAAATAAATTCCAGATGGATTAACCTGAAAGATAAATTCTAAACCTGGACAAGTGTAAAACTCTTGACACAAAATGACTCCATCCAAATCTCTGCACTGAGAGACAACCAAACTCTAGCATAACTTCTACCAGAATAAAGCTGTGTCCCTAAGATGACTCCAGCCCCCTCTAAACTGCCTACCTGAGAAAGCTCAGCATTGTCAGGAAAACTTACTGTTTGTTCCAGCCAAAACCTGGTGATAGGCAGATAGGCCCCTGTGATGGTTAATTTGATGTGTCACCTCGAATGGGCCATAGGGTACCCAGATATTAGGTCAAGCATTATTCTGTGTGTATGTGTGAGCATGTTTTTGAATTAAATTAACATTTGAGTGGTAGACTTGAATAAAGCAGATTGCTCTCCCTAATGGAGGTGGGCCTCATCCAATCAGTTGAAAGCATGAATAAAACAAAAAGGCTGACCCTTTAAATAAGAGGGAACTCCTCCTGCCTGACTGGTTGAGCTACAACATTGTTTCTTTCTAGCCTTCAGACTCATAGCCTTCAGAAACATTGGCTTTTCTTGGCTCTCAAGCCTACCAGCTTTTGGACTGGAACTGTCTCCTGGTTCTCAGGCCTTCACACTTGGATTGGACCTGTACATTGTCTCTCCTGGGTCTCTTGCTTGTCTGCTGCAGGTCTTAGGACTTCTGAAACTCTATAATCATGTGAGCTACTTCTTTATAACAAATCTCTCTCTCTCTCCCCCCTCCCTCTCTCTCTAAATATATCCATATCTACATCGACATCTATCTATCTATCTATCTATCTATTTCCTATACACATATCCTATCAATTCTGTTTCTTTGGAGAACGCTGACTAATATAGTCCCTGAATCAGCATGTAGAGCAGTGACTTTAGAAAGCTTTCAATTATAAATCCTTTCTCTGCCCTTTGAGATATAAAACTCCTACCCCAAACTGTTTCCTCAAGGCTTGGATAACCATCTCTTTAAAATACAAACATTCAGGGAGAAAACTCTGACTCTCTCTCCCATTCCCTGTTGGAAGGTAAGGTCCTAACTTCCGTGGGCACCTTGCTTCAGTTTGTACCACTACCTCCTGTTGTAGAGATATGAGAGGTATTTTTCTCCTCTGGATAATATGCCAATGAACAAATCCAGGTGGCCTAGTCACATGGCCTAAGTTCCCGTCATGTTCCTCAGTGTCTTTCCCTTAGCGCCCCTCAGCTTCTAAAAAGTCTAGAGACTTTTGTTTCAGTGAAATTGAGTTCAGTTTATGCTGAACCCTCTTCCTTATTACAAAAGTATTACTGACTTTAGTCCATATCTCTTTCACTAGTGTCCGGCTTTGTTTCCACTGGACAGGCTAATGGAAGAAAATAAAGAAAAATGTTTTTGTGACTTTAGGTGAGGGTGGGAAGAGTGCTTCTTAAACAGTAACTCAAAAGCATAAACCATAAGGAAAAGTAATAGATTAGCTACATAAAAATAAAATCTTCTGCTCAATGAATAACAGCATAAATATGGTCAACATGTGGATAACTGACTAGGAGAAGGTATTTGCAAGGTCTAACCTAGTATTTCAAATATACGAGCAAAGCCTGTAAATCCATAAGAAATGGAGGGGGTATCCTATAGAAAAATAAGCAAAGGATATGAATAAGGACTCCATGGAGATGGCAGAGAAGTATGAAAGCAGAAATCAAGTTCACTCACTAGTGGTCAGAAAAATGTGGAATAAAAATACAATGCGAAATCTCTTTACACTTAGAGTGGCAAAAATGAGAAATGGTTGGGTAATGGCAAGGTCGATGAGGATGTGAGAAAATAGTACAATCATTCTAGAAAGCAATCTAGCCATATTAGTGCAATTAGTTACGGTGTCTCCTTCTACAGGAATCATACTTCCAGGAAACTCTTATTTACAGTTTCACAGGAGAACATGAACAAGTGGTTGAATTGGTAGTAACAGGACGATGAATGTTATTTAGGTGACTATCTCTAGGAGAGTGGATGCATGGAATATTATGCAGCAGTCAGAGACAATGAACTAAATGTACACACAGAAACACGAGTAGATTTTATCAACATAGTGTTGACTCAAATACGATACACTAAGATCTCTAGTATAATATCATTTATGTAAATTAAGAATGATACATGCATAAAACAATTCAATATTTCTTTTCAAGACTACTTACATACAGAGTAGGCACTGTGTTTCCATGTGTTGGATAATCAGAGAAAGAAGGAGAGTAGGATGGAGAAATTAAATGAGACAAGAGAGGGATCTTCTAAGGTCTTAGGGGGTCATGATCTGAGGAGAATGATGAATTCAACACCAATCGAAATCTAATTTAAAAAGTAGAGAAGTCTAAGTTCAAATATCTTTGATGGACTTTTTCTTATAGTTTTACATTGTTTTATGTTTGCGTAGTTCTGTATATTGTAGATTTGAGAAAATTTTAACCTGAGAACTAGTGATTTCATACTCATGATATATCTAATTATTTTCATAAAACTGGAAAAGACCCCTGGTATAATAATGGATAATATTTATTTTTTACGATGAACCGACACTCTCAATAATTTACACCCATTACTCCATTTTATTCTCAAGTCAGCCTTATAAGGTAACCTCTACCATCTTTACAGATAAGGAGACTGAGGCATAGCGAGATTAAGTAGCTTGCCCAAGATTAGCTAGTAAATGATGAAGACAATAGCAGATGAAGTTATAGACTCTTTGCTTTCTAAATTCAAAGATGATGCAATTAAGCTGTACAAGACAGGCACCCGGCCACCACATCTATTCAGATTCTACATGAAATAATAGTTAAATAATACAAAGACCAGGCAGACTGTACTCCAGTTCACTCCATAGGTATTATTTTCTTCAAAAAGGTAAAAGTCTGATGAATTCTGTCTTTAAGCAGTGAGCTTTATTCAAGTTTCCAGAATACTCTCGTATCAGCTTGTTAACTATTTCTTCAACAACTATCTCTTCTCAACAATTTGTAGGGTTAGCTCTCTTTGTTACTTAAACAAAAGAAAATTTTTAGACGTAGTTGTTCCACTTACTGATTACTTTTACTACTTTTATCTCTACTTCATTTCTTTGAGAAAACATTTCAGATCAAATTAAAGCTGTTTGCAGCACCCATCCATCTGTCATTATTTGAACACATTGATGAATACTTTTCAGGTGAAGAGAAAAGGCTGATTTCTTATGGAATGATGAGATGTAGAGAAACTGAAATTACGGCATGATTTTGTTGGAGCTGATGAAACAAGACATTAAGCTAACTTCTTAAAATATCCTTCTCCCTACCCCCCCTCAGAAATTTGAAAGAAAAGGAAAATTAGGTCAAATTTTTAAAGGTTAGAATGCAATATAATGAAACAAAACAGAGCTAGATAAATAAATAAACTATATTAATTCAAGAGAGCCACGGAATGATGACAACAATAACAATGGCAATAATGGTGACAATGACAGCAGCTAACCCCTATATGGCACTGTGTTAAGAGTCTAACGTAAATTACCTTTCCCATTATCAAAACAACTCTATGACTCAGCAAGGGAGGTGCGGCTTTTGAATCAGGCATTCACTTGAACTTCATTTGCTGGATGGGAAAGGGAAACACATCTCACTTAGCTGGAATCTGGGAAGCTTGGGATTAGGGCAGAAGCTGGAGTATCAAAGGAAACAATGCAGGTCCAACTGAAAGAATGAACACTCGCCAAGATCCTCCTGGGCTGGAGACCAAAGTTCTCTGCCTTGTTCACGTGAAGGTCTTGGCCCTTCCTGTGCCTTGCTTTCTTCACCCAGCCCTCAACAAAAAAACTGCCATTGGTTAGACATTGGTGTCTGATGGAAAGGATGGAGTTTGTAACACGGAATTGTGGCAAAAGAATTGTTTTGTTATATGAGTTGTAGTTTAAGTGGTAGTGACAAGATCTATGTTTGAGGAAAACATGAAAAGCCAAGTTAGCTTTCTTGCAATTGTCACTGTGGACAGAGAGATAAAACTTCATTTGGAGTGGGAGATGAAAGTCTATTCTGTACATATTAAGAAGAAAGACGAAAATTACTGTCTTGGGTATTTAGAGAAAGTGAAGCAATAGCTGTTACTCTAAGAGATACGGATTTGTACCTCACCTGTCTAGGAGTGACACCATGATTTGAAAACAAGAACACACGAAAATATTACCGATTCTTAATGTCAAAAGTCGTCCTCAAGGCAGGATGTGTGAATTGAGAATGTGGGACGTTTGGGGCCTTCAGGGAAAGGGTAAATTGCTTTTGATGCAGCCTGTCTCTCTCCCTAGGGGAAATTCTACCACATATTTGATTTTTAGCTGCAATGTGTTACTACATATTTATGCCCTTGAATATGTATTTATTGCAATTTTATGCAGCCCATTTTCATGACGTGAATTGTTTGTCTCTCTTAAGGGATATCTATGTTTTTTCCCAAGATCACATCAAATGAAAAAAATATGGAAAATAACTCCATTTGAAGCAAAAGCAATCCTGTTCTCCCACAGATCAAACCCAAACAATTAAACACGACCAGGAAAAATAAAATGAGGAAGTTTGTACCTGTGATTTGGGATTAATTTCTTTACAAATTTTTGGGGGTTCATTTCTGGTCATGGTTACAAGCTCCTTTTGACAAATGTCTCCTTTATATGATGAAATAAATTCAAGCTTAAAAATACTTTATAGATACAAGAATGTAAATATTGGTAATTTTGAACACTGCTGGGAGACACCTGACATAGTATTAAAAAGGTTTGCATTATAAGTGACTTCTCCCGGTCCCCACAATTTGGTTCAATCATCACCTCCATTTCATCATTTCTGCTTCCACCTCTACTGTAGCAAGATTAAAATAAGAAAGCTTTTTTTGAACCATCCTGGAGGAAAGATAACTTCAAAATTTGGGGAAGTTATTGCATCCTGTCCAGAGTCCACCATTTCCTCAAATGGGCAGTGAGGTCCAGCCCCACAGATCCAACAGTGATGGCTACAGTAATGAAGAAAAGAAATGGTAATTATAGTGACTGTACTGTCCTAATCCATTTCTTCATTTTCATGGCTGTCATACCCACAATCAACATTCAGCATGATTGCCGGGCACTTAGTCTTTAGCCTAAAGTGGCCAGAACAATGTTTAGGCCAACTATTGCAAAGCCAAAGGTTTCAGATACTTGTGCTCATACATCTCAGAGCCAACAGCAACTGCAGTGAAGAGGGTTTCAGATGTTTGCCTCCAGAGGCAGCAAGAGAGGGTCATTTCATTCCTAATAATTTGGGCCAGCGATCTGTTCAATTGCTACAATTCTTGCTGTCCTTCAGGGGTTTTTGCCTGCAAACTAGAAGGCTTGAAAACCAGCAGTGCTGTTTGGTACCTGCACGGTACTAGTATAAGCACAGAGAACACAAAGGGCACTAGATGGAGAACATCACACCGGGCAGAATGTACGTTTCAGAGCCTCAGGGCCCATCATCGCAGAAACCTGTGGTGACTCTGAGTGGTAGAATGGTTAGCCCATTCGGTGCTGGTACTCCAACACTGGAAGCAGCCTTTGCTTGGCATTACTTTCTCAGGAACTTCAAGCAACGAGGGCCTCCCGTAGCATCAGCAGGAGCCGGGTGCCAGGCAGCTCCCCCAATACTTTGTCTCTGCTGTAGATCCCCACCTACTCCTGGAGAAAAGAAGTGAGTCTGGGATTTTCTGGTCTGGGTAATTTCTTCTCAGGAGCTCTTAGTCTGTGCCATGTAGACAATTGTGGGGCTGACTGTAATTTAGGCCTTGCCTTTTCCCTTACTTAGACCCAGCTTATATTTCTGTTCTGCAGCTACTATCTGCCTCATTTTCTACATTGAGAAAAGACCCAGCCTGCCCTTCTCATATTGGTTGCTCTTTTTATAGTAATTAGATTAACAATTATTAAACTGTAAATATAACCACAGGCCACAGGTCTTGCAAGCCACAAGAGCTTTCACAAAGGTGTCCTTGATTACAACACTGGTTGACATTGGGGTCCAAATCAGCTGTATGCCCAAGCCTAAGATTGGAACCTATACATGGGTTGGACTTGAGACCTTGCCCTAGTCCAGAGTCCTCTGACTCCTGGTATCTTGAAGGGTGTAGAGACCCTGAGGTGTCCAGGCTCCCGGGCTCTCAGTGAGTCCAATGTCCGCCGCTGCTCTAATGATTTATGCAGCCTCTCATGTCAGACTGTCACTGCCCACCTTACCCACTCCAGTTCTGTCTCCCATTTAGAGTTTCTAAACTTTCCCATTCCTGACAATTCACACTTTCAAATGTACACTTACTCTTGTTTCCGTTAGCTCCCGTTCATCAGAAGCTAGCCCGAGAGGATCTGATGGTGTTAATGGGCATTCCACCTCAAGAGACCACACTCCAAATGTTCTCATTTAGTCACAGAAGTGCTCCCATGGTCCACAGACATCATGTTGAGCAACGTTTCAATAGACTAGAAGTTGTATGGATCAGTGATCAAGAACTGTGAAGGATCTGAGAAGTTACCTGACCTGCAAGCTAACAGATTAGTCCCTACCATAGTTTCATGGTTGCTGGCAGAAGACACAAAACTCATTGGTCAGAGACCAAGGACATTATTACAGTAAGTAGAATAAACATCTGCCCTGGTTACCTGAGCTCTAAGTCCCAAAGGGTGACATGAAGAGTATCAGATGACACATTGCAGAGGGACATCAAACATGCCTGTCCTTTGCTCCAGAGAGAAAAACAATCTCTATCTTCTAAGAAGTTAACCAAACCTGTTCTTTGCTCTGGAGGGAGATACTGCCTCTGTCTTCTAAGACTGTTCACTATATAAGCATCCTGGAAAAGACAGCTTGGAACAAAGGACAGTTATGACCTTGTTCATGAGAGGTGCAGAAATGTGTGAGATCCATGGAGAATTGTCTGTCAACAAAACATACTAATCACTAAAAAAAAAAAAAAGAGAGAAAGATAAAGATGAAAAGATGATTTCTAAAGAAATATAACATAAAAAGTCAAAGCAGTTAAAAACATGATAGTGTACAAACTTGCAATTTTGTAGGATGAGTAAGTCTAGAGGTCTAATATACAGCATGACTACAGATGATAATACTATATTGAATACTGGAAATTTGCCAAGAATGTAAATTTCAGGTGTTCTCACCACACACACACACACACACAAATGGTAAATATGTGAGGAGATGTATATGCTAATTAGCTTGACTGAAGTAATCATTTCACTACATATATGTATATCAAATCATCATGTTGCACATCTTAAATATAATTTTTATTTTAAAAATTAAAATATATATAAAAAATTAAAATTTTAAAAGTGATAAATGTAAAGGTTAAAATTTTACTAAAAGTTAAAAGGATATCAAACTTAGAATAAACAGAATAAATACAATATGTGATAATTTCAAGAGACACTTCTAAAATCCAGTGATGTGGAATATTTGAAAAGAGTTGCCAAAAAAAATGTGTTAGGCAAATATAAAATGAAGAAAGAGGTACAAAACTGGAACACCAGAAAAAATTCTAATGAAAATCATGTTTTGTATTGATAAGAGTTAAAAATCTATCAAGAATATATGAACAGTCACAAGCATTTGTTAACCTCATGACATAGCTTTGAAATATAAGTCAAAACTGCTAAAAACTTAAGAAGAATTTCATAAATTCAAAATCACTGTGAGAGATTTTAGCACTCATCTCATAATTTACAGGCCAAGAAAACAAAAAAGGGAATGATATAAAATATTTGAATAGTTTAATTAGCATACATATAGAAATATTTTTGTCAAAAATGGGTAATATACGTCTTTTCAAATATGATGAGACAGTCACAAAAACTCTCCACATATTCTACATCAAAAAGACAAATCTAAATAAATTCTGCAGTTGTGAATCATAAAATTCACATTTTGTGACCATAGTGTAATGAAAATATATATTAATAATGAAGTAATAAAACTTCCCCATCCAATCACTTAAAAATAATCTTCCAAAAAAACTCTTGAGATCAAGAAGTAGTCAAAATATCAATTTTAAAAAAAGAGTGATCTTTATTAAAACCCATGGGATGCAGCCAAAGCAGTATTCAGGAGGAAATTTGTAATCTTAAAATGCTATTTCCTAGATTAAAATAGACTGAAAATTTATGACTGAGACTTTCAGTTCAACAAATAAAAATAAAAGAGAAAAGTAGAAAGAAACATGTAATATAGGTAAAAACAGAATTTTATAAGATAAGAAAAAATAAACATAGACTTGACCAATAAAACTAAAAGTTGTTCAGCAAAAAGACATATAAATTGGTCTAACCTTTGACAAGACTTTCTGGAACAAAAATAATAGTATTATAAATAAGAAAAAGACATAGTCATACTTGGGACTATATTCCAGTAGATTTGAAAATCTAGGTGAAATGAAGGGTTTCCTAGAAATATATAGATTAAGAAGAGTAAAAAAAGAAAAGAACTATATAGACCAATAATCATGGGGAAATTGATGAGGGAGGTAACTTCTAACAAAAGTTCAATGCTCAGATAATTTTACAGACAAGCTGTGCCAAATCTTCTTCCAATATTTCGACTCTTTCTAAACTAGATACAAATTGGCAGCTTCCCAAAGTCAACTGAGGGCATGCATTGCCCTGATATCAAATCCAGACATAGTTTGAGAGAAATAGTGGAAATCAAACAGCAATCTAAACTATAAAAAATCAATGGAAAATTCCTACATAAAGTATTAACAAATGGAAGCCACTCGCATATTAAAAGACTAATACATTACCAACAAGTAGAGATTTAGTATTCAAATGTTTAAATATTGATATATTTATTAATGTTTTATTTATTAATATTTATATTATTAATAATGTTTCATTTATTAATGATATATTCATTAATATATTAATATTAATTTATTACTAACATTTTAAGAAACAAACAAAAAATGAGCATCCTAATAGTTACCAAAAAACTTGACAAAATTTATCATCCTTTTAAATTAAACTAATAAGAACCTCCCGGAATCTTCCCAGAAATGGAAGGAAATTTCTTAAACCTGATACATGTTTATTTATTACACACTCAGATCGAATGTCTTAACAGTGAAATAATAAAAATATTCTCATAAACAAGACAAGGCTGTCATCTCCTACCACTGTTATTTAGTATTGCACTATTTAATATTGTATTCTAGTAAGTGCAATAAAATGAAAAAGAAATAATAGCAATATACAATACTAGAAAAAAATTATTGTTTGCAGATATTAAAATTTACTATGTAGAGAATCAACTAAAAACTATTAAAACCAATACTAGAATTCAATAAGGTGGTCAGATATTTAAAAATAATTAATTTCTTTATTTTCCAGTAATAGTCAATAAGAAAATCAGATGGTGGTAATCAATTTCTACATTAAGATAAGCCAATCTGTAAATAACCTACAAATAAATGTAATAACAATGTGAAAAGTCTCTATAGAGATAACTTTAAAGAAATTAATGTACGAAAAATCTTAATGGTTGGAATATAATCATTGGACTTAATAAGAATGCCTCTTGCTCTAAATAAGTGAATGCTTTTCCAGTCTCAATTCCAGCATAATCCTTCTGGCATTTGACAATCTGATCTTAAAATTTGCTTAGAAGAGAAAGGTACAAGGAAAACCAAATCTGAGGGAAAGAAAAGTACTTAATTTTTGCTGAGGTATTATTTATATAGAGTGAAATTCAGAGATTCTACATGTATGGTTTGATGAGTTTTGACAAAAGGATATACACATATAGCCCACACCCCAGTCAACATATTGAAATCTACAGTACCCCAAAAAGTTTCCTCTGGACATTTTACAGACATCCCTCAGCCCCTCCTGAGGAACCAGTATTGCGATATCCATCACCATAGATTAGGTTTGCCTGTTGTACAATCTCATTAAAATGGAATCATACAGTATCTGCTCTTTTGCATCTGGCTTTATTTGTTCAACATAAAGAGATTTAAGATTCACCCTTTTTGGTGCACAAATCAGTTCAGATCTTCCTCAGCTTATGATGCGGTTATGCCTTGAAAAACCCGTGGTAAGTTGAAAATGCACTTAATACCCCTAACCTACCAAACATCATAGCTTAGCCTAGCTTACCTTAAATGTACTCAGAACTCTTATATTCACCTACAGTTGAGTAAAATTATCGAACATAAAGGCTAATTTATAATTAAATGTTGGCTATCTCATGTAATTTATTGAATACTGTACTGAAAGTGAAAAACAGAATGGCTGCATGGGTACAGAATGGCTGTAAGTGTATTGGTTGCTTATCCTCAGGATCACCTGACTGACCTGGAGCTGCAGCTCTCTGCCCTGCCTGGCAACACAAAAGAGTATCAGAAAAGATCAAAATTCAAAGTACAATTTCTACTGACTTCATAGCATTTTTGTACCATTGTAAAGCTGAAAAATCTCAAGTCAAACCATTGTAAGTTGGGGGTGGTCTGTAGTTTGTTCCTTTTTATTGCATTTATTGCATTGTGTGAATAGCCACAGTTTCCCTACTCTTCTGTTGAGAGAAATTTAGATTGTTCCAGTTTTTCGTTGTTTTCTGGAGTCTCTCTAATTTGTCCTTTTGATCTTTTGTCTGTCCTTATACATAAGGCTGGGGTGTGCTGAAAGCTCTGAAAAGCCATGTTTTCTCTTTGAAAACAGAACTTGCTTCAAAAGTAAGAGAAGGCAGTGATATTCTAACAAGTGCCAACAGCTAAGCAACTCTGTTGTATTTTTTAATCATGTGTTACTGTATTGTATTAACCAACAGCTTATGATGAAAATGATGACAACCCATAATAATAATGGGGCAACCCATAATTCCTTTTCCTCTCAGTCCTTTCTTATTCATCAATAAGTTGAAGGTAGAGAGCCATGGAAGAATCTGCATCAAGAAGTAAAATGAAAGCAGTTGAATTAGTTTGGTAGAGCTTTTCCTGTTTTTGTAAGAACAAATACATATACAAGTACAAGCTATGAAATACAAATTGTGTAATTTCAGTGATTCCACTATAAATTCTTATATTTGCATTTAGAACGGACATTGTACAATACAAGAAAGAATGGTAAAAATCCATGCTAATAATGTTAAATTTGAATTTTTTGTTACTTAGAATGAAATTAAATAACAAATAAAAAATACCATGACAAATTGAAAAACCACAGAAGAAGGGGAAAACTTTAAATTTTAGTACCTTTAACAGCACTTTTTCCTGCTTTTTGAAAAAGGGCTCTGCGTTTTTATTTTGCTCTGTGCCCTGCAGATCGTATTACAGCCTTGCCTATGATACTTGCCATATGACATAAGAAGGGAAAAAAAATAAGTTTACCTTTTTCAGTGTAGACCCCCTTGGATATTCTTGGGATACCCCTGGGGGGGTTGCCATAGGTAGAAAGGAAGAAGCTCTCTCCTGTTTCTTAGCTTTGATTTGCTCTAAGGAGCTCTCCTCACCACCCTCCTGTCAGGGCCATTTGCGATACCAGGGCTTGGCTGATGTATCCATTGGGCTCCTCTGTGTTTCGCCAGGGGCCACTCTGAGGGTTCCCAGTGATTCCTCGTTAGTCATTTTGCCCATAAACCATTGATACAATGCAATTTCACTGACTCCAACTTGACAAAATATAATTTGATTAAAATTCAAGACGCTCAGCACAGCAATTCGTTTCAAACAACAATTTGGTTGGAAATGAATAATCTATAGTTTTTGTAATTTCTAATTCATTTCCAGTGAATAAACAGTGAGAGTAGATTGACTGAAAATGAATTAGAAATTTCAACACAAAAGACAGAGAAGACACTCCCCCAATTCTAGAAAAAAGAGAAGAAAATGATTAATAGGAATAAAAGTGTGGCAAAATCACTCTATAGTACATTAAAATGTCCTAATTAGTCCCATTCTCTCCCCTCCAAAAAGAAAACAAAAGAAAACCCCAAAATAACAACCTGTGAGTGTGGAATATTCAGTTAAATGATTTGTGTATGTATCTGATCCTGTGGCCTGTAGTAGAATTAGGGAGACAGACAGCCTCTCCTCTCCCCTCTTTGCGGTGATGATGGCTTCCCAGACACTGAAGCAGTCTTGTGTTTGTGCACAGAGATGTCACGATTTTATGGGCTACACTTCTTCAATGTCTGTCCCAAGCTCCTTTCTCCATTGGGGGAAGCCAGCTCTCAAGCTGGGCCGTTTCGGAGGGCATGCCATGCCCCAATTCTCATCTTTGCTCTCATTCAGTGCACAGCCACGTAAGCACACATCAAAAAAATTAGCTTCCACTCTCAGCCCCCAAAAAGCAAATCCCCATGCCTATCAGGGCATAACGAATGAAGACGCATGCCACAAGAATCTGTCCACACTGAGTCCCCTGGTTTGGTTCCAGAAATAGCAAGCTCAGAAACTCCCCTGGTATGACTCAGGAGTAGGAGTGACCTATGAATAATACCAACAGCCCATGAAAACCTTTATTGTGGACTTTAAATATAGGACAGTGACCTTACTCACCCTTCTTGAATTTTTCCCACAACTGATCTGCTTTATCTATTATGCCTGCCTTAGCACATTTGCTCTTTTATAGCCCCAGGGATTTGTTTGGACCATGTTGCACCATTGCTGATGCATGTGTTAGGGGATTTTTTCTCAGAAAGCAGTCTACCCAGGGCCAAAATATCAAGAGATGTAGGTCAGGAGGGTAAAACGTTCAAGTAATTTTTTTCTGATGCTGTCTATGTAATGTATTTACATGTTGATTTGCTCAGTTATTTGGAAGATATATACCAAATGCCTCTAGTTGCTGAGGATTTAAGGGTATATGATCCATGACCACTTTATTCAAGCAGCACGTAATTTGGGGGCTACTGTGCCAGGTCGATGCACAGTTGCAGACCAGGAAGGCTGAGTGCCCTCTTTAAGGGGCGAGCCCTGTGCTGGGGCATCCACATCTCGGCCTGATGGGGGCAATGGAGAGAAGTTTCCATTGAGTAAATGATGTCAAGAGTCTCAAAGGATGAATAGATTTCACTAGAGACAAGCTTTTTAAAACTGCATTTCAGGCAAAAGAGCAGAATTTGCAGAGATGCAGGGGAGAACAAAAACAATGTGTGGCACATTCAGGAACCGGGAGGTATGTCACAGTATGGCTGGGACAGAAAATATACCTGTGGGAGCAGCAGAGGATACACTGAACAGGGTTTCTATGCAGTTTAAGGAGCTTGGACTTTATCCTACAGGAAACTTTTAAAGATTTTGAGCACAGATATCGCCAATGAGGCTTATGGTTTGTAAAGATCATTCAAAGCAGAGCGTAGGGGAGACTGATTGAAGCAAAATGGGACCCAAGGGGAGAAAACCTATCATGGAGCTAGAAATATTGAAGGGACCAACAAAGCAGTGACAACAGAAATAGGGAGGAAGAAAGGTTTCTGAGAATATATATACAGGGATAGGATTTCTCGGGCATCAAAGCTAACTGTGCTCAGAGTGAAGGATGGAGGAGGACCCACTAGTGGATCCCCGGGTGGATTGGATTGGTGCTTTTCTCTGAGCTGCGAAAGGAGCAAGGCTCAGTGAGAAAGAGAATGGTTAGCTTCAGTTTTAGATATGCTGAATGTTTAAAGCCAGGTTTGTTGAAATGTAATTAACATATTGCAAAATTCACCCTTTTCAGTATACAGCTCTATGAATTTTGGCAGACAAATGTGAATATTTATGTAATTACCACCAAAACTGAGATGGAAAATATCTCCATCACCCTCAATTGTTCCCCTGTTCCTTTGTAGTGAACACATTTCCCCACCCCTACCTCATGGAAACCACTAGTCTGTTCCCTATAGTTTTTCATTTTCTAGGATGTCATTTAAATGGAATCCTACAGCATGCTCATTTAAAAAAATCTGGCTTCTTTTTACTCAGTATAATGCTTTTGAGAGAGAGCGCTGAATCCTAACCACTGGGCCACCAGGGAGCGTCATTATTTATTGTAGTATAATGCTTTTGAGATTCATGTAGTTATCTGTGGTTTGTTAATTTTATCGATGAGAAGTATTACATTCTGTGGCTGTACTGAAATGCGTTTATCTATTCAGTGATTGGTGAACATTAACGTTGTTGCCAGTTTGGGGAGATTACGGATAAATCTGTTACAACCATTTACATATAAGTGTTGGTGTAAACTTAAGTTTTCACTTCTCTTGGGTGAGTACCTGGTAGTGCCTGACAGTGGGAATGCTGGGTCATTTATAAATGTATGTTTAGCTTCATAAGAATCTGCCAAACTGTTTTCCAGAACTTTAGTATTGTCATCAGAAAAAATTAGCCATTCTAAAAAGTGTGTAGTGAAATACCACTGTGGCTTTAATTTGAATTTTTCTAATGATTAATGGCATTAGTATTCTTTCTTGTGCTTATTTGACATCCATATATCTTTTTTGGTGAAGTTTCCATCAAATATTTTGCCCACTTATTTTTATTGAGTTTTTGTTTTTCGTTATTGAGTTTATGTATTTATAAATAAAATCAGGATACAAATTCTTTGTCAGATATGCAGTTTGCAAGTATTCTCTTCAAATCTGTGGCTTATCTTTTCATTTCCTTAACAGTATCTTTGAAAGATTTAAGTTTTTAATTTTGACAAAGTTCAATTTATCAATAGTTTCTTTATGGGTTTGGCTTTTGGTGTTGAATCTAAGGAATCTTTGTCTAACACAAGCTACAAGGGATTTTTCCTATGGTTTCTTCTAGAAGTTTTATACAGTACTTTTAAGTGTTACATTTAGATCTATGATCCATTTTGAATTAATTTTTGTATACAGTTCAAAATATGGGTTGAGGTTCATTTAACAAAATTTTTGCAAACAGATGTTTTTAATTGTTCCAAAAACGCTTGTTAAAAAGACTTTTTTTCCCATTAAATTGCCTTTAGACCTTTGTCAAGAATCAGTTGACTAGATACGTGGGGATTTATAAATGTTCTTATTTCTACCTCTCTATATTAAAAGCTCTTTGAGGCCTAAGATATTGTTTTACATTGTTTTTTTTCTTAGCTCCTAACATGATACTTTTATATAAGAGATACTCCAAAATTGTTGGAGGTAACAGGAAACAAGACATCAGGAACTGAACTTGAATCCTACCACTTCTATCCATTAATGTGATTTTCGATCAATTACATATCTTCTCTACATTCAAGTTTCCACATCTTTGAGTGTCCTAACATTTAATTCCTAGAATGTTAGGAGGATGAAATGAATACAGCAAAAGGATTTGGTATTCGATAGGCTGATGCCTAGCATGGGGTAGGTGCTCCATAGAGATAGTTATTTATGTAATTAAAATCCATTTAAGAGGAATATGAAAAAAATGGATATTGAATTATGTGAACACAGTTAATTTTGCATGTTTCCCAAAGAATATTAAGACTTCCAGTCACCTATGAAATAACAGCTGCTTTCAATTATGTACTAATTTGAATAAACCAACAATAATGCAGGGAGGGTGTATGAGACAGAGGAAAAGGTTAGGTAGGCACATAAGCAGTCTTTCTCTTCTAGGCTGAAAATCTCAATAGCTCTGCCAGTGGGCCAAGGAGTGGTGATTTTTTTCATGTTCCTGATTGCAGAGCAGAGCTTGTTTCTTCGAATGTGTCTGCTAAGCCCACGTTGCTGTGTTGAAAGACTACGTTTGTAGCCGAAAGGTTTTTTCATGTCACTACAAGGGTGTTCCAACCTGCCACTGCCTTTGACATGCCACTGACATCCCCGCAGATTTCCTTCCCTGCTCTTTCCATTAACATAAAAATTGTGAGACTTGGTCTAAAGATATGTTGGGGCTAAACAGAAGACTTTGGCTGGACAACAGAACGTATAACAGTAGCTACTTTGACCATTTGTGTGTTGTTAGATGTTTACCCATTTCCCAGGACTGCACAGGTCAAGTGGTATGAGAAGACAAGCCAGAGGGTAGCCCCAGGGCAGACCTGATGCCACCAGATGATTTGAGCCATTGTTACCAGAATTTTCTCACTTAGTGAGATTTTTCCTTCTACCCAATACAAGGTTGCATGGAATCTTAAGCTCAGACATAAAATTTACGGGTGAGTATGTTGAGACTGGGCAGTTTTACTGGATAGAAATCTAAACAGATGGCTTTCCCTAAAAAAGCAAATCTGCTGGTTGAACCTGGCTTGTACCCTGGCTGAATGTGTTGGCCACCAAGGGATTCAGAATCCCTGGAGAGGACCCCTGAGCAGTGTGTCAATAGCCACAGCATGGCCATCTCTCAGTGGCAGAATAGATGGCACCACTGCTGTGGCTCTTTTGGGATTAGAGTTGGACCTTTTAAAACACCCTTGACTCACTTTTTATTTTTCCATCTCAAAGTTCATAAATCACACCCAAGATCTTTCCAAATAAAATACATGCACAGAAGAAAAGTTTTTATTCTGGGAAGACACAGCAAATTCTGCCAAACCTTACTAGCACCCTGGCAATTCAATTAGATTGAAATGAGCTCTAACTGATAACTTGATTCTGACTATAACATTCATTCTCAGGCTACGACCGCTCACAAAAACAAACAAACAACATCCCCCCCCCCAAAAAATCCTTGAGTATTCACTTTCTCAGGGATTTTTTTCCTTGACCTTATATTATCAGTAAGTGCTTTTCCTTCTGTGATGTACCAGCAGGTCCAGCTTCATGGGTTTGCAGCCTGGGTGACCACACAGTGTCCCATGGTTAGAAGGGCCTCATGCCTGTTTTAATGCTTGGCTGTTGCTGTTTTAAAATTCTGAATAATTTTTTTAACAGGAGGCCCTGCACTTTCATTTTGCATTTGGCCCTATCCTGGTCAGCATGCTGGGTTACAACGAAGCAGAGAAGGAATTTTTTGGAAGGATGGTCATGGCTAATGGTCAACAGCAAACCTCAAGACACAGTCTGGAAAGACGCTGGGAACTACTGGACACTTCAAATCCCAGTCCAGATCCTGCCCCAGGGAATGGGTGGTTAGACAGTGCTGCTGTCCCCATTGCTAAACACAGGGCGCCACTGCCACTGCCACCAGGGAAGGAGCCTAAACAGTGCCTGCTTCTTTGTGCCACTTACTCCCAATTCATATTCCCGGTTGGGAAACTCTCGGTTGCCGAGCATAGGTTATCATGTCTGGCCTAGCTACTAGAATTGAGAGAAGAAATAAATGTGCTCTTGCATCTTCTATATTGAGAATGACCCTGCCAACTACCAGACCCGCAGAGTGATACATTCCCCAGTATCAGTGAATAGGAGATGGTTCACATCCTGAACAGCCTAAACTCAATGAAAGAAAGGAATAGGTGTTCATCTCACCTAACTTCTAAGGGTCTGCACTTTTAGGTTCTCTAAACATCTGATCAATCTTCCGCTGTGTTCTTTTCTAGATCTCTTTGCTGGTTCTTTCAAGGTCTTTCTCCCAGAGCATTCTACCTTATTTTTGATTCTTGCTTACATATGTTTCTGGGTGAACTCTTCCCTGCATGGCTGATGACCCTGAATGCCTCTGAAATCAACTTACTCACGTTCCTCTCCCATGCTCTCAACCTCCCTCAGAACATTTCTATGTAATATGATTGAAATTAGGAATCACTCTTTTAATATTCTAGTTCAAATAAACCTAATTCAGTTACATGATAGACTAGAACCACAGTGAGAGTTATCACCTAGTGTGTTCCTGAAAACAGAACTCTTTTGGTATCTAAAGCTATAGAGACGAAACATCTTTATACCTATTATTAATCTAAGGAATGGAGTTTAAATAGTGAGGAGACTAATTAGGAATATCTGATTTTGATATTTCTCCAGAGCAATTACATAGGAGAAATGCAATTGTTTTAACTATTCAGCTGGGATTTTGTGTTTGAATATTTGTTCTAGATCCATATATTGCAGGATATTATATTTCTTCTGAAATTATTAGAGAATTTCTTTCAGTTAGTTTTGCATTGACTACCTACTTATTGAGCCTTGGATAAAGTCCTTTTAATTTACACATCATTAAGAAGTCCATGCAGTATCAGGTTCAAAAGGAGAGCAAGGCAGGTTCAAATAAACTTTACATAAGTCAAGGAGTGTGGCCATTCTGCTTTAATTTCACCGTTTTTCAGGATCATATTACATTTTACCGGGGCCTGTCTTAAGGCTCTGTCTTGTCTCCTTTTTGAAAAGTACATGAGGAAAGGAAGACAGATGAAGGTGGAATCAGAGGACAGTAAAGAAGGATAAAAAACACCAAAGTTAAGACGTCGTCACCAGTTTTTCCACTCACTTTCTCTCACCTTGTCTTTCTTAGCTCCTGAAGCATGAGCCGTGGGCAAAAAAGGTGACGAGGTTTCAGTGCATCACATACTAACAAGCATTCCTTAACTCTACTTCTCTCCATACTTTTATTAAAGCGAATGTATTCTGTAGAATGTTTTCCCGAAATCGATCATTTAAAATTTAATTTGGGTATAATCTCCAAAATTCAATATTTTTACTGCTCCCTACTATACAATTTTTAGTAATGATAGAAAACATTTTAAATGCCTTTCTGTGAACAGCTTTTATTTTCATGGTCTATGTTTAATCTATTCACAGGTGTTTATTTAAAAACGTCACCCATGAATACTTTACGTTTCGTGCAATATTTTAGATATTAAATCAGTATTTAAGAACTTGCAAGGGGGCTTCCCTGGTGGCGCAGTGGTTAAGAATCCACCTGCCAATGCAGGGGACACGGGTTCGAGCCCTGGTCTGGGAAGATCCCACATGCCGCGGAGCAACTGGGCCCGTGAGCCACAACTACTGAGCCTGCGCGTCTGGAGCCTGTGCTCCGCAACAAGAGAGACCGCGATAGGGAGAGGCCCGCGCACGGCGATGAAGAGTGGCCCCCGCTTGCCGCAACTAGAGAAAGCCCTCGCACAGAAACGAAGACCCAACACAGCCAAAAATAAATAAATTAATTAATTAATTAAAAAAAAAAGATCTTGCAGGGAGTCTCATTACTCTAGGAATAATTGAACGCAATATGGAGCAGCATACAGACTCTAACAATTATGGGAGATAACAACTAGAAGAGTATTTAAAACAGAAAAACACATCAGGTGCATAACACGAAGGTACAAATTTCTGTTTTTTTACATGCATTTCTTTTTCTCAGTTATATGCTTCTCTTTTCCAAGGGAGCTCAAAGACAGAACACTGTAGTGAGAAGGAATGAGAGTGAGAGAATTCAGCTACAATGTTACTCTTTAAATGGAGTATATATTTTAGCAATTTCTAACACTAAAATTTCAGACTTTGGTTCCATGAGACTTTGGATGATAAATTATATGCACTCCCTTATCCCCATTCCCTCCTCTCTCCCAGTAGGGACAATCTCTAGTAATCAGGAAATGTTTTTCATCTCTTCCATCAATTTTGAGTTTAGGAGACCCCCTTAGCTTCCACTGTAGGCTGTCAAAATTGAATGAAAACTGAATAAGTAACTACAAGGTATTTTGTTTCTTAAATTAGGTGTGGCAAGCATGCCTCTAAATTGTCAAAGGAATTAAAACTATATTAACGTGTTATTCAATTTAAAAAATAACTCCTCCAAATATTGCAGTGAATGAACAGCTCATTAGTGATGCCTTTTCTGAAGAAAATAATGTTTTTCTTTCATTGTTTTCTTGGAAGGATTACCTGTTGGTCTAAAATTGGTTGTAATGTTGAAAAGAGTATATACAACAGAATAGTGTATTGCAGGTCATATAGTCCACACCATAAAAGGGATCAACTTTTCCAGGAAATGTGGTCAAGAAGCCTTGCCCAAAACTTCATGTAAATTTGTAAGTGAAAACAGATTTTTTGATAATAAAGAACTGTTATTCAAAACTGCTTGGTATATTTTTAGCTCTATGTCAAGAGTCTTCAAATCACAGCTCTGTGTCTATTATTTATAATGTACTATCATTTCTAATATTGTCTGCACTTACTTTAATTCCATTTGTGGAATTTGTGGGTGTTAATTGTCCCCCACTTATCTGATTATATCAAGTAGATCATTCTGAAATAATGCTCCATAGTAACGGAATGTTCTACAATAAATACGTGGTGGAGATTAGCCATTGAGGTTTGTCTGGTTTCTCATAACTCAACTTACCAAAAGTGAAGGAGGATATAGTCCTGCTGAATTACCACTGAAGCGCTCAACACAAATCATTTTTCCCATTTCCACAGAACTAGGTGACACTCCCCGAATAAATTATAATTTGAGTAGTGTTCTGTATGTAAATGCTGTTTGCTCTTTTTTTTTTTTTTTAATCCTGAGAGCTAGACTTTGCTATGAACTAAAGAAGGCCATAGGGGCTTACTAACACTATGGGGGTCACAGGGCTGATCCAACAAGGCCTTGGTGATGATGGCTAAAATGACATTTTGATCAAGTGGGAAAGTTTCCTTCCCAGCTTGTCAGATAACAACAGAATTGTCAGCATTATTTCCTTAGAGATGGCTGCCTCTCTTTCACAGTGTTTGAGGAAGAGTCATCAGGGCTTGGAGTGATGTAAATAATAACTATTCCCTGGAAAATACAATTTTTAAAAAATTGTTATTCATTAATTAGTGTATAAGTGATGGTCTTGCAAAAGGATGACCCATTATAGATTAAAAGATGTTGTTTGATAAAAAATGGCTGTTAAAGTTGAAGAAATATTTAACCTTTCAGGAATCAATGGGATACAAATTCAAATAATACATGCCCGTTTCCTTTATTAATTTTGTGAAGCTTGTAAAAATATACAATGTTTATTGCTGACAAGAACGTTGAAAAATTAGGTACTTCATATTCTGCTCTTGAGAAAGTAAAGAGATACATTTTTTAAATGGAAAATTGGTAATACAAATCAAAATTCTTTAAAATGTTTAATATCCTTTGACACCAGGAATTTATCCTATTGCAAATTATTTCAATTTTAAAAATTTATTCTAAGAAAATAATTAGGGATATACACAAAAGAGTATATATAGCACAATGCTTATATAAAATAAGACCAGAGAGATATATGCCAATGTTTACTGTCAGTAGAATGGACAAATAAATTGTGGTATATTCCACAAAAGGATATTATAATACAATGAAAATAAATGAACTGTAGCTACACAGAACAGTATGAAAGAATCTTACAAATACAACATTGAATAAAACAAGTAAGAAACACAAGACTACGTACAGTGTGAGTTCATTTATATACACTTCAGGAACTAATCAATAGCATTAGGGATACATATACGGATGGTAAACAAAAGGAAAGCTGGGAGTAAGAGTGACACAATTCAAGATAGTGGTGACCTTTGGGAAGGAAAAGGTTACAAAAAGAAAGAGACACACAAGAGACACATTTTCTGGGGTGAAAATAATGTATGATTTCTTGACCTGCGGAGTGGTTACATGAGTATTCACTTTGTATCTGTTTGCCAAACTGTAAATATAGGTTTTATGTACATTACATGACTATGTTATTTTTCATTATAGAAAAAATTTTTAATTGATATCAAAGGAGTTCTCTGGTTGCACGATTTCATTGTAGAAAATTTACATTTTCTACAATGAAGAAGTGTCACTTTAAAATTAAGCCCTCCCGAGGATTTTACCATAGTGTTAACTATGGGGCAAGGATTGCTCCATGTGTATTCTATCGTGCTTAGTACTTTGGTGACTCTAGCAATTTAACGTCAATATTAATTTCTTGTTGAAGGAAATTTAGGGAACTGTCTTATCAAGCTCTAAGAAAAGAACACAACATTCAGGAAGTCGATAGCAAAAGGGACCTAAGTGGTATGATAGCTTAATTACACTAGTGAGACGTCTAGGATAGAATTTCTATTTTAACAGGCATATGTATTTTCCTTTATTTTAAAAATTAAATGGTCCTTATTAACTAGTTTTTGTAATTGTGGTCTTCAAATATGAAAGCAAACAACTTGGTAAAATGTAACATATTTTCATTTAACCAAGAATTATCTAAAAAAGTGACTTTAAATAAACTGTGTAATTGATATTGTCTTGATATACACTATTTTTATGCCTTGAAGGCCCAAAGTGATTTGGTGTCAAGAAGCAGACAATTCTTCTCAAGAGTATTTGTCCCTAGTGGAAGAGGCAGGAAAATGGAGAGGTTGTATCTTTCCCCTTTCAGGAAGCTGAGTGGAGCTCTGCCTCTCTCTCTCTCCTAGGACCAGGGCACTGGGAAGGGTAGCACAGTGCGTTCACTGCAAAAAGGCTCGGGTGTTTAGAGGCTATAAAGTCTGGTGGATTTCCACTAGTATAGGCCTGGGCTCTGCTCCAGCATTGTGCTGTCTCAAGGAGAAAGAGACTTTATTCTTCTTCTGAAGGCTTTATTTATTTATTTATTTATTTCTAATTTATCTTCCCAGGGAGGCACCTTTTAAAATCTTAAACTAAGATTCCTATAGGGTAACATCAGCTGTGCCTATGACTCTATCTGGGTATCCAGCAGAGTAGTGTTGTCTTGTATTGAGATGGTTCACTGTGCTTAAATGAAAATACAGTATTGAGAAACTTCATTATATAACTGGGAGCCACACAGAGACATTTGTAGAACTAACATCTAGAGATGGCATGAGTCAGCCAAGTTTAAGTCAGGGCTCTTGACTCCCTAACCAATACTGTGTCCATTGAATTGGTTTCCTATTTCTGCTATAAGAAATTACCATGAACAGTGGCTTAAAACTGTACACATTTATTCTCTTACAGTTGTGGAGGTAGGAAGTCCAAAATCAGTTTCATTGGACTCAAACCAAGATATCCTCAGGGCTGTCCTCCTTCCCAAGGCTCTCAGAAAATCCATCTTTTTGCATTTTCCAGCTTCTGGGGCTGCATTTCTTGTATTCATGTCCTCTTTCTGGACCAAATGAGTACTCTCCCAGTGTAGATCTTTGTGTCTCCCAGCACATTCTTTTTTAGGGCCTAAAAAGTGTCATGGGTCCCATTCCAATGTGTGTGTGTGTCACACAACCACCAATTTTCTGACACCAGCTTTGTGTCTGACGATTCAACCCAATACCGACACTATCTACTTGAAGGTAGCATCAGATCCCACAGGATAAAGGCTCAGTCTTTAAGACTGCTCCCACTTCAAGATGCCAATAACAAGCCCAGGTTTTTACCTGTGCTTCTGACTACTGACTATATATCAGAGATTCCCACCACCTACAACTTGGGTTCAATAAATTTGCTAGAGCTGCTCACAAAACTCAGGAAACCTGTTCATTCCCTAGATTACTGGTTTATTATAATGGACATTAGAGGATACAAATCAACAGCCAGATGAAGAGATGCATAGGGCAGGGTGTAGGAAAGAGTATGGTGCTTCCATGCCCTCTCTGCGCCACTCTTCCTGAATCGCCACATGTTCACCAACCAGGAAGGCTTCTGAACCGAGTCCTTTGGGGTATTTATGGAGGCTTCATTACATAGGCACGGTTGATTAAGTCATTGGTCACTTGTGCTTGAACTCAGTCTTCAGCCCCTCTCTCATCCTTTGGTGTGGTCCAAAAGTCACCTCATTAACATAACAAATGACACCTTTACTGCTCTCATCACTTAGGAAATTTCAAGGGTTTTGAGAGCTCTGTGCCAGAAACGAGATGCAGGCTAAATAAATATTTCCTATTATAAATCACAATATCACAGGACGCATTTCATCCACAGTATTTATTTATTTATTTATTTATTTTATGGAAAACTGCTTTCTCTTTATTTAGGCCTTAGGAGGAAAACTGACTTTGGTCAGTCTGTTTAAAACAAATCTTTGGTCTTTAAAACAAATCTTGGTCCCTCCTTCCATCTTCAAAGCCAGTAGTGCAACATTTTGCTTCAGTCTCCACATTGCCTTCTTCTCTGTAGTCAAATCTCCCTCTACCTCACTCTTACAGTGACATTTCTGATTCCATTTGGGTCCCACCTACATAATCCAGGATAATCTCTCCATCTCAAGATAACTACTCCTATCTGCAAAGTCTGTTTTGCTATATAAGAATATTCATAGGTTCTGGGGATTAGAACCTGGATATCTTTGGGGGCCATTATTCAGCTACTACATGTGTCATGCCCCCAGCCTGATCAAGTAGCATGGATAAGCTTGTAAATTATATACTGGAGAGCATATGGTGTTAGGTTGATTATATGTGAGATATATATGGGGACTAATTGTGAGGAAAAATAACCAAACATCATTTTACAGAGTAAATGCTTTAGAAGAACGTTTTCAAAATATCTTAGAAAAGGGAAAGGGATATTAGAAAGAATATGGAATCATCAGTCAGAAGGCTTCCAGATCCTTCAATTGACTGGTTAGGTAACCTTGGGTAAGTCATTGAATATCTGTGGGACTCAGTGACTATTAAAATGGGGTAACTGGATAAATAACCTCTAAGGCTCCTTCTATCTGTAACCTTTGTGCATGCATTTATCATTGCAGCACATTATTGAGTGCCATGTATAAGAGCAAGCACTCTTGTAAATTGTGGAGATGTAAAGATGAAAAGAGAGTCTAGTGATACTTCTACTCCATGAGTTTATCTTAAAAGATATTGAAAAATGAGAATGGCATGCAATATTTAAGTATTAAACAAGTATATGAAACTTAGACAAGATTCTGTGTGGATTATTTTGACAAGGAGGTAAAATAAACTGGCAAGATACAGGAGGAGGGAGAAACATCTTTCTGCCTAAGACATCCTCTTGGTATTTATTATGTAGGAAAAAGTTTTTGAATGTAGTCAAGTTTCCAATAATTAGTGAGCAGTTTTAAATTTAATATCAGAAAAAAATTGCACTACTGTATTTTAAAATGTATAAAATTTAAATTCATTTTCTAATTATGTGAGAAAACAATCTTTTATGCTGGATAATGACAGAATTATATTCCGACAAATGTAGCTTAGGTACGAAAAAGTAAATATTTTTACCTTAAGTAAAATTTTTACAGCTAGTAGAAACTCTAGAGATCATGGCATGAATTTCTTTTTTTTTTTTAACAGATAAAAATGATACTCAGAATCTCCCAAATATTTACTAAAATAGATAATAATAAAAACCTAAATGTCTTTTTCTCTCATGTCAGTGTTGTTAACGTAAAGCAATAAAACAGCCAGTTACTTTACCAGCAAAATAGAGCAGCAAAGCATTGCAATTAAAAACATGCAACTATGGTGAACCACATGCAAGTCCTGCAAGTCCTGGTAAAGCAAAGGAGAGAAAACTTTTTTATAGAGGAGAAAGGGAAGTTGGGAGGGGCTATTATAAACAAAAAGTCCATTGGAGAAAACAGGGACTTTGAAGTGTAGTGGCTTTTCATTGGCTGAAAAGTTGTGACAGACTCTCATTGGCTTAGCTGTTGCCAGGCAAGGAGAAAATTTTTCTTTCTCCTGCTGGCAGGAGTAAAGTGGAATCACTTCCTGCCGGAGGTTCAAGGTAGTCTCTTCCTGTTCCGATCTGTATTGACTATGTGTGACACATGTGTGAGAACTCCCCCTCCTGAAGTCCCAACTCCATTTTAATATGGCTCCCCTTTACTAATTTTCACAATATTTTCCCCCTATAAAATATTGCCCGTCTCAAATTAGAGGAGCTATGAATTGCTTTAAACATATCATATCTGTAAATTAATTCAGCATTAATTAAAGTCCTCAGGAAATCCAGCAAAGAGCAAAAAATAACAGATTAACAATATCGTGAAATTTTTATTATATTATTGACAATAATTATTATGCTTTCTGCCTGTGACAACATGAAACCAAGTATTTTAGTGGGGAAAAAATTGATAGCAAATCAGGAAGCCTAAATTCTCACCTGATCTGCTCTTTGCTAAAACTGCAACCTTGGGGAAAAGTGTTTACATTCTCAGACCTCTGTTTTTTCAACTGTAAAACAAAGGAGTTGAATGAAATGAACTTGAGTAAAAAATGTTAGGATGACTCCTTGAAGTAAAGTGTAATGTGAAATTCAAAACAGAAGTAAGGAGCTCACAGAGGTAAATTGAGGCTCATTAATCAGTCTAGATGTTCTTTCTTGGTGGGAGTCCTGTCAGGAATTGATATCTTGAGATATAAGCTTAAAGACAGGATTTCAAGGAACTTGACTGGCTTATTCCACCTCTTTTTTCTTTTAACCATTTTTTAAAAAATGGAATTATAGTTGATTTACAATGTTGTATGGCTTATTCTGTCTCTTACCCTCAGCACCTACCATGGGGCATATTACTATGAAGTATTGTATGAATCTCATACTTTAAAACCTAGAGAAATTTTGTTTTTAATACCATCACAGTCTTCCTTATCCAACAAGTTTTATGATACTTAGGAGGAGGTACTGTTGAATTCTTTTTGCATTGTGGAATTGAAAGATGGATTTACGTCATTCTGTTTTTAATTATGGCTATTTCAGGAAACATGTCTCTTGCCCACAGACCATTGTTCTTTGCACTTGGACATTTATTTAATTCTATGTGTGACATGCTCTTCATGTCTCATTTGAGGAGGAGCCTAGGGAAAAGAGAATAGTTCTATTTAAAAGAGACTTACTTTAAAAAAAAGACATTCACTGTATTGAGATGTTCACTGAACAAGCCTTTGCTATACTCCAACTGAGGTTCACACCAGGTGAAAGAGTCATTGTAAGACGTCTAAAATCCATGAAAAGCATATATGTTGAATCTTTTATTTTTAACACTATGTTAGTTTCATCTCTTCTACTTAAATTTTCTTTTTTCTGTTTCTAAAATGGCCATATTATTCAGAACAACCCGCCGTGGAAAAAAAATCCCCCAATACACTAGAAAAAAAGATCAAAGAAATTTCATTGCAAATGAGACCATGACACCAGTGATTTAGATGGGATAGCATGTTCTGGGATTCAGCAACGAGATAACAGCTCCCTTGGCCTCTGCTCTTGGAGAGGTTTGAACTATTCTGGCAGCTCCCTGGCATGATTTAGGGCAGTGATTCTGGCGTGCTTTCGCACTAAAGCGGGGACAGAGCAGTGCGGGAATGCGTGAAAGGCTGGCTTGCCATGGATAGAATAGGTGTGGAGAAATTCAAAGAGCCATTTAAACTTGTAGTCAATGATTGAAGTTTTCATAGTTTGGTGGTTGAAAATAAGAGACGTATCAAAGCAAGGCAACCATTGGAGGCAACACGTACTTAAGAAAATTATTGTAGAGTTTTGTCAAGAGTTTAGTAACTAGATAGAAAGTGCTGGTCCCTGTACTGGAAAGGCTAACCAGTTGATGGTGCTGGAATACGAAGTTGAGTTTATAAGACGCAAAGCAAGTGCTTCTGATGTAGGATGTCACTAGATGTCACTCTGGATTTCATTATCTGCTCGTCTAAAGATTTCAGCAGCTTTGCCATTTTGCTACCAATGCCTCTTGCAGAACCTGAATAGACAATGTGAAATGTGCATGAATAACAGGCAACTGCTGACGGAATGTCAATTTTTGAGTGTGTGACTTCTATTGATCATTCATTATTGACATGAAGATCTCTAGCGTCTTTGCTTTTTCACTTGAAACTGTTTCTCGGCTAAAATTTCCAAGCTTCTGAACAGGGAGGCCTTGAAGGATGGGATGATTCAAGTCTCACAGGATGTTTTACAAAGTACTTTGACCTCTGGAAGAAATCATGGGTACTTTTCATAAAGACTCAACAACTGCTTTGAATAAAAATTCAAATAGCAACACAGAAAAGAAAGTACATCTTTTTCATATTTAAACAGGTTAATTTCCACCTAGCTAAGTTTAGGAATAGCTAAGAATCACTTTGATGAGAAAAAGGCTAGCATTTTTATTGTTATCATTTATAAATCTACATGTTTTATTTGGTGGGCAGTTAGTAAAATTGGAGTGTCCCCCGACCCAATGGTGACAAATGACATGCTCTACAGTTTCCTGTGAGTGTGGATCTGTGATTTTATTTCTCTTAGCTTTGTATACATTAATTAGGTATACACAATCAGAGCTGAGTGCAGAGGCAGCTAAATAAACAAATGACACTGTGGAAAGGTCTTTCTGCATACTAATCCTATCCTACTTCTGCAAGCAAAAGCTCCATAAATCGATTTGCTCTTTCACATCAAAAGACAAACAGTGATGCAAGTCAGCAGTTCCTTTGTCAAAGTCACGGAGATTGCTGTTCTTCACAAACGCATCTTTACAAAGCTGGATTCAACCATTTGACGATTAGCATTATTGGCAACTCTTCAAAGAAGATTCATCAAGTCATTTGCAATTGGATTGGTTACCATTTTTATGATGCTGCTCCATGAAATCTAACTAAAAGTGATTGACATTTGAATTCTTGCTCAGAGGATGAAGAAACCAACAAAAGAAAAGAAGTCCTCTGATTCCATAGACTGTGCCATACTTGTGTGTGTGTGGGCCAGTGTCAGCCACAGGGCACAATTGGCAGGACCTGACATGAAATGGATGCTGGGTGATGGGCATCTCTAAAGGAAGCCCACAAGAACGGGTCCTTGATTTGCCATATTTGTGCTAAAAGCACAAATGCCAAGTTTCAATGTGTTTTGCAAGAGCATATTTTGATGTTCTATTTTGCTGCACTGTTTGAGAACAAAACGTCAGTTTACTGGGGAAACCAAGGTGGTCCACTCAAGCTAGTCACTGTGTTGCACTAGTTGGATAGAGGAATAAGACATGGGGGAGTGGTAAAAAAGGGAGAGGTAGAGTCTTCTCCATAAAGAAATATATCCCAAGATGATAGTACACCTAATGCCTACATGCTCGGTAGAGAAATGAATAATTTGGCTACTATCATGGTACCACATTAGTTATATCTAGGCATCATCAGTAACTCCAACAGCAGAGATTTTCAAATTTGCCTCTGGTATGAATCTGGAAATTATGGTAATATTTCCTATTGAATTTGACATTTCCTGTTTTATCTTATTATTTAATGTTATGTATTCTTTAGCTGTACGTGAGACACCACTGAGGGGTAGGCCATTCCTAAAATTAACTAAGGGGGATAATTCCATGACCTCTCTGGGTTATACATGATACATTTCAGGTACATAATTGAACTCTTTCCTATTTTCAAAAGAGTTCTGGCATTCATCTTGAAGGGCTTACTTATCATGTAATGTACATTATATAGATAGAAGTGTAACTTATACATTCATTTTCGTATTCAAATGATCCTTGCAATTAAGAAGAATTTTCACTTTGGGGGAATCTTCTTAAGATTGCAGCTGAAAATATCAGAGAATTTGCTTTAAAAATCAAGTTTGTAGTCACATCTGTTAAAAGCAGTGAGTGAGTTATTGAGTGAGATCCAGGCTGGTCTAGGAGGATGATGCTGTTAGTAGTGTTACTGAGTATTCAGCTCAGGCCATGAACTGACTTTTGACTGACTTTTGACAAGTGGCTCAAGCCTGTGCCTCAATTTCCTACCTGTTAAATGGAAGCAGAAATATTGACTTATTACTGAAGAGTGTTCTGAAGATTAGCTAATAAATGATGGTAGGAAAGCTCTGTGCAATTCTAAAGTGCTATATAAATGATATATTGTTATCACCACCACTACTAATAATTATAACGATCGTAAAAAGTGAATGACTCTGCTATGGAGAGCTTGAGTCCCACAGGAAAGTTATTTTTTCTTAGTCTGTTTTCATGTTTTAACTGGGTCCTTAAAGTGGCTTAATTGAATAAAAGCAAGGATTTCAGTACTCTCAGCATTTGTAGCCTCATTGTGGAGCCTTTGCTCCAAAAATCAAAGGTGGCTAGAATTATCATCTGTGTGGGCTCTAATATTTAAGAAATTATTCCTATCACCAGGCTGTTTTTACATAATAAAAAAGGAATCATGATTGGGCTTCCCTGGTGGCGCAGTGGTTGAGAATCTGCCTGCCAATGCAGGGGACGTGGGTTCGAGCCCTGGTCTGGGAAGATCCCACATGCCGCGGAGCAACTGGGCCCGTGAGCCACAATTACTGAGCCTGCGCGTCTGGAGCCTGTGCTCCGCAACAAGAGAGGCCGCGATAGTGAGAGGCCCGTGCACCGCGATGAAGAGTGGCCCCCGCTTGCCACAACTAGAGAAAGCCCTCGCACAGAAACGAAGACCCAACACCGCCAAGGATAAATAAATAAATTAATTAAAAAAAAAAAAGAATCATGATTAATTATTCCCCCTCTTTAGTATCATAAGCGCAGTCTGTGAAAAATAGAATATTGTGAAAAAAGAATATGAAACAAATATTACCATTTTATTATCTAGAACTCTGCTCTATGCCTTGAAGAAAACAAACTAAAACCTAGCATACAAGCATAAAAGTGTTCCAGAAAATCTAAACCTGTATTGAAAAATTCAGACACAAAAGTCATACACTTACTCATAGAAGAACATTCTGAGTCTATTGTTAGTGTATTTTTACCCTCTTCTTACACAAAATTTCCATGTGTCTGCTGATCTGCTTTCTAAACCGTTATTAGAAATAGCAAATTAGAGCGAAGAGGAAGGCTGTTGAGATCAAAGGCACTGACAGTGCTCCAGTTATGTACTGATGTGCAATGAACCACCCCAGTACTTGGTGGCTTTAAACATTAAACACATTTTTTTTGTTAATGAGTTTGAAATTTGGGTAGGGCCTGGTGGGGATGGCTCATCTCTGCTCTACTTGATATCAGAGCGGGCAGCTAGAAGGCTGGGATTGGGACCGCCTAAAGGCTCACTCACTCACATGTCTAGCACTTGGGCTGGGAACACTCCAACAGCTGGGGCTGAAACAGCTGGCACTCCTCAGGCCGCCTTCTTTGTTTTCATGTGTTCTTTCCACAAGGTCTTTCCAGCATGGTGGCTTCAGGGTAGCCTGACGTCATAGATTTTAGCTTCAGGATCCAACGGACACGTTCTGAGAGAGAGAGGGAGTGAGGAGGAAGCTGAATGACATTGATGATCTAGCCTTTGAAGTCGCACAGCTTCACGGTCGTATTCAGCTGGGGCTGCTATAACAAAATACCGTGAACTGAATGGCTTAAGCAACCAACATTTATTTCTCAGAATTCCGGAGGCTGGGATCAAGGTGCAGCATGGTCGAGTTCTGGTGAGAGCCCTTTTCCTGGCTCAAATGTATCCTCACGTGGATACACTTTTTTAAAATTTCTTTTGCTAAAAGATGCTCTCTAGCAGCTGCCTAACCAAAAGAGCACAAGGTACTTTTTAGCCAACATATGCTAATCTATACTTATTCGACTCTCACTTTTGATTGAAGGTTTGGATGTATATAGTATTTTATGTTGAAAATAACTTTCCCTCCAAATTTTAAAGATACTGCTCCAAAGTCAAAGTCTTCAACTTCCAGAGTAGCTATCGAGAAATCTGAGGCCATCATGGTCAATAATTCTGCATATATGACCTATTTTTCTTCTCTTTAGAGGCTTTTAGGAAAAGTTGTGGTGATAGCCTTTGGCATAGGTCTTTTTATTATTATTATTAATAGTGTGGTCCTTCTGCAATCTGAAGAAACGGGTCCTTCCCTATCAGACGTTTTTCTGCAATTCTCACTGGTAGCTTCTTTTCTGACTTATCTTTCTGGAACACTTAAAAATAAATCAATTGTAGGACCTCCCCAATTAATTCTCTCATGTATTATGTTTTCTCTCCAGTCTTCCATAAGTTTGTTTTCTAGTTCTGTATGTTTACAATTTTATCTTCCAAGATTTCCATTGAATATTTCACTTTGGTTATTTTATAACTTCTAAGAACTTTTTCTTATTCTATGATCATCTTTTTTTAATAGCACGTTTTTATTATTTAACTCTCAAAATATCTTCTGCTATCTTTATGAGGGTATTAATTATGTAATTTTTAAAAGTCCTGTTTCATTCAGTCTTTGCTGTGTAACAAAGTAACTCAAAACTTAGTGTCTTGGAACAATAACAATTTATTGCTTCTCACCATTCTGTACATTGATTGGGTGGTTCTTTTACTGGTCGTGCCTGTGCTCATCAAGATGAAGCATCAGGAAAAAAAAAAAAAAAAGACGAAGCCTCAATAAGCGGGTTGGCCCAGGGAACAGACAAGGATGTCTTTCATCCAAGTTACTTCTCAGCAGGGTGATCTCAGGTGAAATGGAACTTATTAATATTTCTAAGGGGGGAAAGATTATTTTTACTCAGTCTTTAATGCAATTCTAATTAGCATCTTTACCTTAGGTGAGGTTAGTTAATGGGACAGTAAGTTTGCACCTTTGTATGGGGTGCTTACCCTTTACGTAAATTACATAGAAGTTCCCTGTTTATCAGCAAGCATGTTTGTACCCATTTTACAAAATATTTATAAGGAAGGCATATGTGGTGAAATGAAGAGTACATTTAAATGAGGAATCAAGAGACTTGGTTTTTAAAGACTTGCTGGATGAATTCATCTGCTATAAACCAATGGTGTATTATTCTGATCAATTCATTTAATTTTCTTGTCCTGGATATTTGTGAGACAAATGTTTTTTTATTCTGTTACCCGTAATCCATCTTCTATCTCCAGAATTCTATGGCTTTTGTTACAAAGTTACTATTTCAAAGTAGTATAAAAGTTAATTTCAGTGCTTCAGAGAATACATATTAGCGGAAAAATCACGCCCCTCAAGAGAAACAAATTGGCTAAAAATCTTCACATGGGTTGGTTGTCCTGACCTCATCTGCATCTCGAGCCCAGGAATTTTATTCTCATCACCCATGTACCCTGGCCCAGCCTTATTTATAATGGTGCCTTTGTCTGCATTGTACACAATTTGTCTGTTTTATTTTTTATTTGATATTGAGTCCTTTGTCGAGTAAACACCTTTCATTTTAACATTATATTTTTGGAAAATATACTTTCAGAGTCTCAGGAAAATTGTGATAAATATGGAAGACAATTTATATATGTGTCTGTTGTTCATTTCACCTAAGAATACAATATTAATTTGCTAGGGCTGGCATAACAAAATACCAGACTAGGTGGCTTAAGCTACAGAGATTTATTTTATTACAGGCTTGGAGGCTACAAGTCCAAGATCAAAGTGTTGTCTGGTTTGGTTTCTTTGGAGACCCCTCTCCTTGGCTTGTGGATGGTGCCTTTTCACGGTCTCCACATGGTCCTTCCACTGTGCCTGTGCAGCCCTGGTGTCTCCTTGTGGGTTCAAATTTCCCCTTGTTATAAGAGCACCAGTCAGATTTAATGGCCTAATGACCTCATTATAACTTTATTACCTATTTAAAGGCCCTATCTTCAGATATACTCACATTCTGATGCACTGGGAAGTTAGGGCTCCAATATGTGAATCTAGGGAGGGCACATTTCAGTCCATAATAAATACATTTCATATTTATTTGTCAATTTTTATGTCACCAAATATTAGGTGTAAGCCTTCAAGTACAATTAGGTTATATTTAACATTTAAAAATTACGCATTTGGAAAGGATTAATTTTGGGGATCTAAAAAACAAAGCAACTGGAAACAAGTCTAGATCAAATTTGAGTTTGAAGCTAGCCCAGGTCCAAAAATGCTGATTTCAGTTTGTCCAATTACAACCTGCTTATGTCCAAAAACTAAAGATCAATTCCTATCTTCAAACCATTGAATGTATCTGTAAAACCAATTCCTCGTCTGTAAAAGGTATTAGTTTAGAATAGTGGCTCCTCCATCTTGAACCAAAAAACAGAATCTCTAGGGATGAAGCCCAATAATTTATATTTTTAATAGCACCCTGTACATTTAGCCTTGGGAGGCATTAGATTAGACAAAACAGTGATACCAAAGTATACAAATTAAGCATATTTATTTTTTAATAAAACAACCATAACCCACTTCTAATCTCTTATGGCTCTCAGGAAGTATAATACTTCTACTTTTCTGCTTTTCTGTTGAAGAATCTGCACTGAAAGAGGAAAGAAATGGACTTGTTCCAAGGGGGGAAAGTGGGAGGTGGGGGATGGGAGGTGGGATGAATTGGGAGATTGGGATTGACATATATACACTAATATGTATAAAATAGATAACTAATAAGAACCTGCTGTATAACACAGGGAACTCCACTTCGCTGTACAGTAGAAACTAACACAGCATTGTAAAACAACTAGACCCCAATTAAAAAAAAAAAGAAAGAAAGAAATGGACTTGTTAGCTAGAAATGTGATTTTAATGGAACTGCTGGGTAGTTTTTCTAAAGCAACATACAAACTTCGTAAATTAAAACAATGATACACAAAGTGACTTTGTAAAATATTGCAGTTATTTAATGTAGTATGTAGAATTAAGTAAAGAGTAAACTTTTTCTAAAATAACTTTTGGTTTGTTTTCTGGAGTGATGTATTTTGTAAAGTAGTTCTATTTTCTTTCCACAGATGCTTGAGCAGGCAATGCAACACAGCACAGTAGTTAAGAGTATGGGCCTAAATGACATAAAACACTGGTTAAAGCAAAGAAAAATATAGAATAGTCTGAGCCAATAACTGTTATTAATTACATCTGTAACTACATCTATTCTTGTAAATCCTGACCTACCATATTTACACTCACCCAGACACTCATGCATTTCTAAACTATTATAGGGAACTCCCCAGGGATGTTAAAATTATAGAACTTTGTGAGTGGTATGTAGCTTAAAGGTCATTTAATTCAACTCTTTCATTTATAGGAGAGGAAATCAAGGCACAGAAAATTGTTCCTTGCCTAAGATTACCCATAACCCGGATCAACTTTTTTTAACTCTAATTTTGTTTTTCTCTTATACCATATTTCCTTGGTCCTTGACCCCTGATTTTGAAGATTTATAACCAACCCATATACCTATACTTAATATAACAAAACAAAATAAAACAAAAATGAGATACAGATCAGAAGTTCCAAATGGGTAAGCGCCAATTGACCAATTGAGCTTTGTTTGGATCACACTATTAAAATATTTTCTAAACTAGCAGTCAACATTTAAAATGTATGAGACTTCACATATAAATACACATTAATAGCATCCTTTAGGAAAAAAAAAAATTATCTGGCAATCCTCAGCCCATATTTCCTTATGGTAACCATTAGGAGGAAATGAGTAGCAGCTGCCCCTCCTTAGATAGGACATTTGTCCTTAAGTTCACCTTGGACCGATTAGGTCTGAAAGTCTGAGACCAAGCGGCAAGTCTCATTTCCCCCATACCTTCACTATTGTTTTCTTTTTTTTTTTTTAATAGTAGTTAAGAGGAAATGGAAATATTTCTCGTCCCCATGGGTCTGTCCAAATTGGAAAAACAAAATCATATTTCAAGAAAAAATTTTGTTTTCCACCCCAAAATCCTTCCTTTAGACTATGTGTCTAATTCTCCCAGGTATCAGTGTGCAAGGACCGTAGAGGGCAGAGCTTCTCAACTCTCCTGCTCCATCATCAGCCTTGAGGCCCGTGCAGACTCTCCTTAGGGAATGAGGGTTCTATTCTGAGGTAGATGGCGGGAGGTGCCCAAAGAGAGATGTATTAAAATCTTAGGGAGGAAAATGGAAAGTGTGTGAAACCTGAACAATTCTACTCTCCTTCGATCTACTTCTCTGGGAAGGATGCGCTTTTCCCCATCTCTTCCACCTTAAAAATCACTGTCCTATAGTGTCTGCTTCAAAATAGAATTTCAGCTCTAAAGCTCTCATTTATATAGAATTTAAAACCAAAAATATCTAAACTTAAATGAAATAATTCTATTGTATGTTTAATTTTTGTTAATCACTAATATATATGCGAGATTTTAAACTAAAGTCACTTTTTAATTATTCATAACATTTTTTAAACTATTTGATTTGGGGAAATTCCTTTGTTTTATTAAAAGGAAAGAATAACTTATGCAAGTGAACAAGTCAGTGTTGAATTTATCAAAAGTTTCTGGAAACAATATAAACCATAAGATCAAAAGATCTTATGGGGCTGGGGGAAGATCCAAATTTCAGTAGACACAAACTGAGAAGCTCAATTAAAATCATAAAATAAATGCTCTCAATGGTCCATCAAACTATCAAAGCATTTCTCGGATTAGCAGACTGAGCTTTCACAACCCAGATAGAATAAATACTCTTCTAATTTCTTCAGTAGTCTTCCATTTAACAGAACCCAGAATGCCATTATTGCCATTGCATAGCACTAAAAGGAAATTCCAGACACTCCATAAAAGTCCATATTCACTTGAACTTCAGATAGACCATCTTTTTTTTTTTTTTTTTAAATAACCATTACCAGATTTCACTTTATATCTGAGAACAGAATGCTGAGAACTAATGACCTGGAAGTCAAAATGGATATTCAGGAAAGCCTTACTAGTTAGTGATCAGATTATTCAAAGAATTGCCCACTCGAAAGTTACAAGCATTTCTGGGAGAACTGACGAGATAAAAATCTCTACCTTTGGGCTGCAGATCTTCCTTAGTATCCATCCATTTAATACACGATATATCTGGGCCTAAGACAGTTAAATTGCTTTCAGCTCAATTATTTGCTTTCAAAGAAATTGAGAAGCTGTTCATTTTGATTACATATGACTGTGAGAAGACTGTGATTACTTATAAACAAACTAACTTGACTTCTCCATAATTCTCTTTCTTTTTTTTCCCCTTTTCTTAAGTAAAGCTGCTTTTGGGGGGAACAAAAACGCTGGCTAGCTGCTCAATATTGTAAAAGTTAACTGTGCTAGAAATAAGTTGGAATTTTTGCCCACATAATGTACATCTCAAAATCCTTGCTGGGAAGTCACAGAAAAAATGAAAGTTACAACAATAACTTATTTAAAACTACCTGACAAGACGTGTAGAGCACGGACAATAATGACAGAGCTGGGATAGGGGGTGAGGAGTTAATATAGATTTCTAGGACCAGGGAACCAGGAGAGGTAAAGATTTTAGCCTGTTTGTTCTTACTGAGGGGCTTGACAAGGTTTTTTTTTTCCTGAACTTCGTCTCTGAAGCCCTGAATTCGACTTCTATACTAATTTGCAACTCTAACTTTATTATAATAGCCACAGAATTCTGGAGATAGAAGAGAGGCTACAGGTAACTGAATTAAAAACGTTTGTCTCACAGAAGAAAATATCCAGAAGAGGATAATTAACTGACTCGCTCAGGGTAGGATCATTGGTTCACGGCACACGCGTCCGTTCAGCAATACTTTAGGACACATACCTCCTGACTCCTTCTTTTCATCATAGATGCCTTTCTTATAAATATTTTGTAAAATGTGTGCCAACATCCTTACTGATAAACAGGAAGATTTCATGCAATGTGTATTAAGGATAAGCACGACACACAAAAGATTCAAACTTACTGTCTCATGAACCGACCTCACCTAAGTTAAATATGTTGACTGTGATAGCATTAAAGATTGAATAAAGGTAATCCCCCCTTTCCTTATGATTTGTAGGACTGATTTGGATGATGTGTATCCATTTAAAAAGAGGTGTCGAGGAAAGTTTGAACTACTATCTTCTTCGTAAACTATATGTAAAAATATGACTTCGTCCTAGTGTGATCCTCATCTACATGCATAGTTTTCCTCAAAGTCATCTTTTATATTTATCACCATGGAAGCACGCTTGCTGCCCTGGATGTGTGCCTGACCACCATGAAAATGGCAGACACATTTCCTGAAGTTACATTTTGATTTTTTTTTTGTCTTTGTATTTTCTTATTGCCATTCATGTTATTATATTAGAATAGTAACAGCCAGTTTCAAAGCAACAAAGTCCTGATTCAGAAGTGAAATTCTGTAAAGCTCTTCAGATAGTTCACATGCTTAAAAAAATTAAGCCAGCTCGATGGAGTGGAAGTGTTACTCCCTCACTCCCTATGGTTTCTGAAAAGCCATTAGCGACACATGTCTCCTTGGAAGCATTTATGCTTACATTATTCTTTGGTTTGTTTCCAAGGCCTGCTGCCTTCCTTATAAATAACACTTGCAAACAGGAACTTAACTGCACGTAATGGGGAAAAAAAGTTGACTGGGTTTTTTTTTTTGCAGCATCATGGCCCCAGATGGCTGAGAGGATGACCAGCAATTGCATCCTCAAGCACTGGGGTACAGAGGTAAAGCCATAGTGTCAGGACTGACTCTCATCTAAGCATTACATCCTGAAGGTAAACATTTTAGATGCTATCTAATGGTGTTTCTGTGGATAATTTTTTCTAAAAGCTGGATTAAAAAATATGTGTATATGCATAACTATGCTTCACTAAAACAGTGATGGTGACTCAGTTTTTCATTTGAGAATTCCCCCCCGCCAACGTAATACTTATTTAATCTAACCCTAATTTGTTAACCAAATTAACCAAATCTTGTCTCTAGAAATGAGAGGACATTCATTTTTTATTAAAATCATTACCAGTAGGGAAAAACTGGTCATATGGCATGCCAGGATCCAAGTCTTGAAATGAGATTGGACATAACTCATAAGCTATCTTTCATTTAGTCAATTAGCATTTTGAAGAACCAGTCTTCTCCATCAAGACTTGTTAATGCAGCTATTCTGGGGAAAAGAGCAAAAGCAGAATGCTTCCGGGAAGACTGCTTGGGTGGACAGTCAAGTGATGGCCCTGGGCTTTAAGAACAATTGGAGGACATTGACACCAGAAGATGTAAATGCTCTGCAAAAGAGTAGGAGTACCTAAAGAAAAGAGGGGAAGAACACTATAGACCAATTTCATTAAAATGAATGACCCTGTCGTTCCGGGAATAGTGTCATTGAAACGATGATGCTCTTATAACAAGCATGGTGGGATGTACTAGACATTTCTTGAGACCAGCTGCCTTTGAAAGTTACATAGTTGCCTCTCTCAAAAGAGGTAAACAAGAATAGATGACAAAGAACTATTTTATGTTGAATTTATTTTGACTTCAGTCACATCAGCTTATATATATATATTTTTTTATAAATTTATTTATTTATTGGGTCTTCGTTTCTGTGCAAGGGCTTTCTCTATTTGCGGCGAGCGGGGGCCACTCTTCATCGCGGTGCGCGGGCCTCTCACCATCGCGGCCTCTCTTGTTGCGGAGCACAGGCTCCAGACGCGCAGGCTCAGTAGTTGTGGCTCACGGGCCCAGTTGCTCCGCGGCATGTGGGATCTTCCCAGACCAGGGCTCGAACCCGTGTCCCCTGAATTGGCAGGCAGATTCTCAACCACTGCGCCACCAGGGAAGCCCCAGCTTATATTTTAACTACTGTTATTTTTCTACCCAAAATATAGGAAAACTGACATAGTAGTAATGCAGTTACTGGGTGAGGGGAAAAACAAAAGCAATGAATGAGGAGTAAGAATGAAAAGAAAACTGGAAAGGGGCAAGGAAATAAAAACATTTTTTCTATTCAACTACATTTTAATGAATTTGAAGAAATATCATCAATAAAATAATACAACAAATTATGTAAATAGTACTTCAAAATATGCCTTCCAGGCACATTTATCTCCTTTAATCCTAACAATAACCTCAACTATTTCACCAGTTTTCAGAAGGATGAGGAAATGAACACCAGTTAAATGACTTGGCCAAAGTCTCTTTGTTAATGAAGAGAATGAAAAAAAAAAAAGGTTGATCTCATTCATTTGTATTTCATAAAACTAAATCCCATGTTTTTTTTAAAAATCACAACAAAATGTGTTTCCTTCTAATATTAACATTTATACACATCAAAATGTAAGGCATTCAGGTTTAGTGTGAATCAAAAAATCAAAAGAGTTCCACAAAAATCAGAGGCCAGGAGAGGCCATTTAGAAAGCCAAGCCTTGTAAGTATTCTGTTGTACATCCAGGTGTATTGCCCAGATGGCACAGGTATAAAACCTGTGAAATGGGAAAAGTGAGATTGTGAGTGCTATTATGACTGTTCTACATCTATAATACATTTATCCCAAGAGGCAGTTGTACAGCTGTTAACATATAAGGGCTTGTATTTTCACTTGTACTTGCAAAGAGATTTAAGATTTACGATGATGGGTATCTATCTTCTGTAAAGACTGCAAAGTAAGGAAATTTACCAAGAGTACAATCAGGTGATGAGATGTATTCACCAAGGTATATTGCAACAAATAAGTAAGAGAGTAAGACTTCTCAGTCCTGTCAGCTACAGAGGAATTAAAAATAACACTCTTGCTTCTTAGTTGGTTTATTCTGTTATCCCATTATCTTTCATTGATTATGCTAAAGAAGAAATAGAAGGAATTGCAAAATTGCAATTTGGTTTTCTGAAGAAAGACATTTTAAAATATACCTAATTTGAAATCATTTTTGAACTCAAAAAAGAATTTTTCATCTTTAAAATGCAAAGTGTTTTTTGTACTGTTGTTTTAATATAGCTATTGTGCAATTGTAGTTAAAAAATAATTATATCTGTGTGGTTTTAAAAAAATATATGTTGAAACTGGCCCTTAAATGACACTCAACCTTCTTTAAAAAGTGTTGGGGAGTAGTATTAGTTCTTATTCCTGTTGTAACAAATCACCACAAACTTTGTGGCTTAGAGTAACGCAAATTCATTATTTTTAGGTTTATGGAGGCCAGAAGTCCAAACTTGGTCTCACTTGCTTAAAATCAAGGTATCAGCAGGGCTGTGTTCTTGGCCTCTTCCTCCATTTCCAAAGCCAGCAGCATCTTCAAATCTCTTTCTGACCCTTCTGATTACTTTGTGATTACTTTGGGCCCACCTGGATCATCCAGGAGACCATCCCCATCTCAAGACCTTTATCTTAATTACATGTGAAAAGTCTCTTTTTCTGTGTCAGGTAATATATTCACAGGTTCTAGGGTTCAGGATGTGGACATCTTTGGAGGACCATTTTTCTGCCTACCATAGGGGATGAATACATTTTGCTTTCTTGTGAAAAGTTGATTTACCAACACTACCACTTTCATGCCCTACCTGATATTTTTAAAAAAGCTTGTAGAATATCTTCAATCTCACTATCACAAGTTCAGTATTGAATTCCAAACTCTATTCAATGGTTAGTACATTAAGAATGGTCAAAAATGCTTGTAAGATGATGAAAAATGATTCTCCAAGAAAGAGAACTATGTGTTCAGATTTTTTAAATGTCACACTAGCCCTTTGCCCCCGTCACAATCACAGAGTCTGAATTTAGCAAGTGTGACAAAGAAGAGCAGTGTTCTTAAAGAGATGCTATCTCTGATTTTTCACTTAGCAGCTCCAATGATTATCAGGAAATAAATCAACCGACGGCAGTCATAGACAGCTATTTAAATCTGAGGTTTGAACATCTTAATTGGTGCATTAAAAGTTACAGAGCCAAAGTCACGTTAGATACATAAAGCTGCTTGTGTGCATAAACTATAGCACAATATTCCATGCTTAAGAAAGCATCACATTATTTTCTGCATTAAATTAACATATCTTAAAACATTTATTTGGAAAAAATGAGGAAAACTAGAATTAGGTATATATTACAATACAAAGCAATTGTCCAATTGTCTACAGCAAATTCAAAACACACATTTGGTAAATTTTAAAAAGCATGTTTATTTTTAAGCTTTGTAAATATACTTCAAAATTGTCCTTTGAATTTCCTGATCTAGTCATAGTTGTTTAAATTCATCACACAATTAACTTTAATATATTTTTCTTTTATAGAAAAAAATTTAAAGAAAATTTTAAAGGTGAACTTTTTTCTTTTTTAGCTTAAATAAATTGAAAAATGCAGGTGAAAATACTACATTAAAAATTTTTTAGACCAAATAATTAATTTTCCAAGGGATATGTTAAGTATTGGAATCATCTTACTTTTTGGAATCTGTTTGAACTTTAAGATAATTATAGGAAGCCCCTATAACATAGTATTCTACAGTTTTCCTTCAATTTCTTCAAAACCACAATCTTTGGTGGGTGGGGGGGACAATTAATCTAGATATGAGTTTTCTGTGCCATAGAATGAGTTGTTAAGAAGAAAGTCTGACCATCCATTGGATGCACAATGAATTTTAAATAATAAACTCCCTAAATTCTAAAGTCTTCTAAAATCTACTAAGACATTATTCCCTTTAGATCAGTACTAGTTAGTTTCACGAAATCACAGTTTTACCACCTAATTTATAGTTAATAAATTGTCTATATTTCCATGTTACTTTCATATATCATAAAGAAATCTAATTTGTATAACAAAGACATTATTTTAAATATTATTTCAATGTACTAAATAATCACTGAAATCTTGAAAGCTATCAGAACTTCACAGTTTGTAAAATCAAATAAAAACCTTATTTAACTATATTTTCAAAAAATTGTTAATGTGGTTTTAAGCATCTCAGGTGTGAATTTTGATTCAATAATGAAACTAGCACTTCTTTCCCACTGAACACATTTTTAATAGAGGTAATTATTCATTTTACAAAACCTCTTTTTACATTCATCTTTCCCCATGAACTAAAGATGTTTAAAAGTGGAATATTCCCATGCCAACTACTCAATTAAAAATGTGTGGGTTATCTATTTTGGGGATAATTCATGTCAATTTTTAAATCCTGGGTTAATTAAATCTGACCCCACATCCCAGCATGTTATTGGATATTTATTTAAGAAATGCAAATAAGTTTAAACCTAAATCTTAATATTAACTACTGCTTATGTAATTAAAAAGTAGAATCAACTGGGGAGAAATAAGAATGCATTTTTAAGTACACACACAGACACACAAAATGTTTGTGATGATCCGCCATATGCCCTCCTCCTAGGGTGGATAATTTAAAGCTGATGAAATGGAGCTGTCATTTTTATCTTAAAATTACTTTAGAGCAACATTTTAGACTCTTTTAGAAACATCTCCCCAGCCACAAGTGCTCATTAGGGGAAGTGGGTTGGGGGAGGGAAGGATTGGGAGTTTGGGATTAACAGATGTAAACTATTATATATTATATATAGGATAGATAAAAACAAAGTCTTACTGCACCGCACAGGGAACTATATTCAATATCCTGTGATAAACCTTAATGGAAAAGAATCTGATATATGTGTATAACTGAATCACTTTGCCATACAGCAGAAATTAACACATTATAAATCAACTATACTTCAATAAAATTTTTAAAAAGTGTTCATTAGTCTTTTTATGCTACTATTAAAGATTATATTTTTATTACAAAACACCAGCTTTGCTTTCCCAGTGTTCCACAGTTCCTAGAATATCACCTCCTGTAGTTCTAGAGACCATATTTGTTCTTAAGAAAGTCAAAGAGCAGCACTGATTATTGGGTGAAGACTTGTAACCATGCAACAAATATTCCTGACTTTGCAATGTAATAGTTGAATATTTTATAAAATCATGCATTGCTTTATAGAATGATTGAAAGCGATTGCTTACCAATAGATTTTATTCCATTTTAAAATATTAACTTGAACGTATCCAATAGCACATTTTAGTTTCATATTTTCACTTGCCCAGTGGATTTATGATAGTGCTCTTCATATTTTAATCACATGCTATCTTTTCAAATAAAACTTTTTAGCAACATTGTTTAATTTTTAAACATACCCAATCCTGAAAATACACATATTAAAATATTGTGTGTTTGTATAGATACATATATATGTATTCAAAATAATGCTCTTACTAAATTCAGAATAGTCATTGAATATTGCAACACATTGACTACCACCTTCTTGCTAAGTATGTGATATGAACCATGACATTACAATCTTAAAACTGTAACAAGCATGAGTTATGTTTGTACTATTTCCAATTCTCATTATATTCTTTGTCACACAATGAATTAATGTTGCGCCATTTTCTATTCTCATTACAACCTTTTCCTTATGAATGGGATATCAGAATTTTAATATCTTTCATAATCTGTGAAATATAGTGTGTGTTTTGTCATACTACTATATGACCTTGCTAGTATTTTGCATTTTGATTGGTTAGCCCAAGCTGTAATGTATAAAGTAAGGTTAGAGTGATTAGCCAATGAAATAATTCTTAGTGTTTTTGACTGCTTTGATCAAAGGATTTTAAGAAACATTAAAAAAATGTTAATTTTTACATGCTTAAAAATGATCACCTTGGGATAACAGGCAAGTTTATTTGCGTAGAGAATATATATAGTGACTTTCTCACATAAATTGAATGCACTTTAGAAAAATTATTTCAAATTAGAAGAAAATGTTAGAAGTGTGTTTTCCTTCATATTTCATTACTCTTTTAATTACCTTTTTCTGATTTGAATGTAAAGAAACGTGGCATAACAAAATTATTTCATTGTTTTGTCTATACCTTTATTCTGCATCTTCCTGTTAGTCTGTTATTTGAAAAGTTGTACTGCTGGTAAATATTTTTTGCTCTATGAGATTTATTCTATTAGTACTTCATGCTGGAAATTTAAAATCTTGTCTGATATTGCATCAAATTATAAACTATTTCTGTACAATTTCTAAAAAAAATAATGTTACTAAGAGAAATGATTTTTGAGCTAAGTCCTTTTCTATGTTTTCTAGTTCCTCAACTTCTTTTAGAGTGATGTCTCTAGTTGGCATTGTTACCTTTACATGTATGTCTCTTTCAAAATTTATATCTTCCCCTGTCCTAAGATTCTTTGGAAATTACTATTGGTAGCATGAGAAAGAAGTTATACAAGAGTGGGTGCTTTTAGAAGAAAGTATATGACTAACATATAAATTGCTATGTGTTGGGGTTTGAAAATAATATGTAAATTTACAGAGGAGCAAACATGGACAATTAGAAGTAAAAATTGTAACTGGTGTAAAATGTCTGATATGAGCATTAATTTTACATAATGCATTTTTACTACTTTTTTGGGAGTAGGAGTAGCAAAGTGGTAGGACAGTAGCTGGAAAAAAAAGTAGATGTTTCCAGTTTAGTAAACTCTGATGGTCTCACGTTTTGATGAGTGCCCAGACTACTTTGAAACTGTAGGCAAACTCTCAGGATATTACAGACACTAAGAAATCAATCAAAATTTTGTCTTAAGTCATTTTAAAAACAAGGTGACTCACTGGCCCATTCTGTTTCATTAAGTAGTGTAGCGTGTAGCATTCTCATGGTGAATGGCAAGTATCAAAAAATTCTTCTGAACCTAGGAGCAGGACAGGAATAAAGATGCAGATGTAGAGAATGGACTTGAGGACACGGGGAGGGGAAGGATAAGCTGACAAAGAGCGAGGGTGGCATGGGCATATATACACTACCAAATGTAAAATAGATAGCTAGTGGGAAGCAGCCGCATGGCACAGGGAGATCAGCTCGGTGCTTTGTGACCACCTAGAGGGGTGGGATAGGGAGGATGGGAGGGAGACGCAAGAGGGAGGAGATATGGGGATATATGTATATGTATAGCTGATTCACTTTGTTATAAAGCAGAAACTAACACACCATTGTAAAGCAATTATACTCCAATAAAGATGTTAAAAAAAAAAATTCTTCTGATTTCTAGAGTCCCAATTTTCTTTCTTTTTTATCCACTAGTTAGGGAATTATATAAAATTGATTTCATTTTTAAATTAAACTGAATAATGTACATTCAGACAAATGCAAGTGATTTTTAATTCACAAATCAGTTACTTAGCAATTCTGATTTGAAAAATAAAAAAGTTTTCCTTACCAAATAAAGTTTCATTTATCTCTGCTTAAGTCTTTACTTATTTTTTGAATTTTATTTTATTTATTTTTTTATACAGCAGGTTCTTATTAGTCATCCATTTTATACACATCAGTGTATACATGTCAATCCCAATCTCCCAATTCATCACACCACCACCACCACCCCCTCCGCTTTCCCCCCTTGGTGTCCATACGTTTGTTCTCTACATCTGTGTCTCAATTTCTGCCCTGCAAACTGGTTAATCTGTACCATTTTTCTAGGTTCCACATATATGCGTTAATATACGATATTTGTTTTTCTCTTTCTGACTTACTTCACTCTGTATGACTGTCTCTAGATTCATCCACGTCTCTAAAATGACCCATTTTCGTTCCTTTTTATGGCTGAGTAATATTCCATCGTATACATGTACCACATCTTCTTTATCCATTCGTCTGTTGATGGGCATTTAGGTTGCTTCCATGACCTGGCTATTGTAAATAGTGCTGCAATGAACATTGGGGTGCATGTCACTCTTTGAATTGTGGTTTTCCCTGGGTATATGCCCAGTAGTGGGATTGCTGGGTCATATGGTAATTCTATTTTTAGTTTTTTAAGGAACCTCCATACTGTTCTCCATAGTGGCTGTATCAATATACATTCCCACCAACAGTACAAGAGGGTCCCTTTCCTCCACACCATCTACAGAATTTGTTGTTTGTAGATTTTCTGATGATGCCCATTCTAACTGGTGTAAGGTGATACCTCATTGTAGTTTTGATTTGTATTTCTCTAATAATTAGTGATGTTGAGCAACTTTTCATGTGCTTCTTGGCCATCTGTATGTCTTCTTTGGAGAAATGTCTATTTAGGTCTTCGGCCCATTTTTGGATTGGGTTGCTTGTTTTTTTAATATTGAGCTGCATGAGCTGTTTATATATTTTGGAGATTAATCCCTTGTTCGTTGATTCATTTGCAAATATTTTCTCCCATTCTGAGGGTTGCCTTTTCGTCTTGTTTATGGTTTCCTTTGCTGTGCAAAAGCTTTGAAGTTTCATTAGGTCCCATTTGTTTATTTTTGTTTTTATTTCCATTACTCTAAGAGGTGGATTAACAAATATCTTGCTGTGATTTATGTCAAAGAGTGTTCTTCCTATGTTTTCCTCTAAGAGTTTTATAGTGTCCGGTCTTACATTTAGGCCTCAAATCCATTTTGAGTTTATTTCTTGTGTATGGTGTTAGGGGTGTTCTATTTCATTCTTTTACATGTAGCTGTCCAGTTTTCCCAGCACCACTTATTGAAGAGACTGTCTTTTCTCCATTATATATCACTGTCTCCTTTGTCATAGATTAGTTGACCATAGGTGTGTGGGTTTATCTCTGGGCTTTCTATCCTGTTCCATTGATCTATATTTCTGTTTTTGTGCCAGTACCATATTGTCTCGATTACTGTAGCTTTGTAGTATAGTCTGAGGTCAGGCAGTCTGATTCCTCCAGCTCCATTTTTTACCCTCAGGACTGCTTTGGCTATTCAGGGTCTTTTGTGTCTCTATACAAATTTTAAGACTTTTTGTTCTAGTTCTGTAAAAAATGTCATTGGTAATTTGATAGGGATTGCATTGAATCTATAGATTGCTTTCAGTAGTATAGTCATTTTCACAGTATTGATTCTTCCAATCCAAGAGCGTGGTACATCTCTCCATCTGTTTGTATCATCTTTAATTTCTTTCATCAGTGTCTTATAGTTTTCTGCATATAGGTCTTTTGTCTCCCTAGGTAAGTTTATTCCTAGGTATTTTATTCTTTTTGTTGCAGTGGTAAATGGGAGTGTGTCCTTAATTTCTCTTTCAGATTTTTCCTCGTTAGTGTATAGGAATGCAAGAGTTTTCTGTGCATTAATTTTGTATCCTGCAACTTTACCAAATTCATTGATTAGCTCTAGTAGTTTTCTGGTGGCATCTTTAGGATTCTCTATGTATAGTATCATGTCATCTGCAAACAGTGACTGTTTTACTTCTTCTTTTCCAATTTGGATTCCTTTTATTTCTTTTTCTTCTCTGATTGCTGTGGCTAGGACTTCCAAAACTATGTTGAATAATAGTGGTGAGAGTGGACATCCTTGTCTTGTTCCTGATCTTAGAGGAAATACTTTCAGTTTTTCACCATTGAGAATGTTTGCTGTGGGTTTGTCATATATGGCCTTTATTATGTTGAGGTAGGTTCCCTCTATGCCCACTTTCTGGAGAGTTTTTATCATAAATGGGTGTTGAATTTTGTCAAAAGTTTTTTCTGAATCTATTGAGATGATCATATGGTTTTTCTTCTTCAATTTGTTAATATGGTGTATCACATTGATTGATTTGCATATATTGAAGAATCCTTGCATCCCTGGGATAAATCCCACTTGATCATGGTGTATGATCCTTTTAATGTGCTGTTGGATTCTGTTTGCTAGTATTTTGTTGAGGATTTTTGCATGTATATTCATCAGTGATATTGGTCTGTAATTTTCTTTTTTTGTAGTATCTTTGTCTGGTTTGGGTATCAGGGTGATGGTGGCATTGTAGAATGAGTTTGGGAGTGTTCCTTCCTCTGAAATTCTTTGGAAGAGTTTGAGAAGGATCGGTGTTAGCTCTTCTCTAAATGTTTGATAGAATTCACCTGTGAAGGCATCTGGTCCTGGACTTTTGCTTGTTGGAATATTTTTCATCACTGTTTCAATTTCATTACTTGTGATTGGTCTGTTCATGTTTTCTATTTCTTCCTGGTTCAGTCTTGGAAGGGGATGCCTTTCTAAGAATTTATCCACTTCTTACAGGTCGTCCATTTTCTTGGCATAGTGTTGCTTGTAGTATTCTCTTAGGATGCTTTGTATTTCTGCAGTGTCTGTTGTAACTTCTTTTTCATTTATAATTTTATTGATTTGAATCCTCTCCCTCTTTTTCTTGATGAGTCTGACTAATGGTTTATCAATTTTGTTTATCTTCTCAAAGAACCAGCCTTTAGTTTTATTGATCTTTGCTATTGTTTTCTTTGTTTCTATTTCATTTGTTTCTGCTCTGATCTTTATGATTTCTTTCCTTCTACTAACTTTGGGTTTTGTTTGTTCTTCTTTCTTTAGTTCCTTTAGGTGTAAGGTTAGATTGTTTATTTGAGATTTTTCTTGTTTCTTGAGGTAGGCTTGTATTGTGATAGACGTCCCTCTTAGAACTGCTTTTGCTGCATCCCATAAGTTTTGGATCGTCGTGTTGTTGTTGTCATTTGTCTCTAGGTATATTTTTATTTCCTCTTTGATTTCTTCAGTGATCTCTTGGTTATTTTGTAACGTATTGTTCAGCCTCCATGTGTTTGTGTTTTTTATGTTTTTTTCCCTGTAATTGATTTCTAGTATCATAGTGTTGTGGTCAGAAAAGATGCTTGATATGGTTCAATTTTCTTAAATTTACTGCGGCTTGGTTTGTGACCCAAGATGTGATCCATCCTGGAGAATGTTCTGTGAGCACTTGAGAAGAAAGTGTAATCTGCTGTTTTTGAATGGAATGTCCTATAAATATCAATTAAATCTATCTGGTCTATTGTATCACTTAAAACTTGTGTTTCCTTATTAATTTTCTGTTTGGGTGATCTGTCCATTGATGTAAGTGAGGTGTTAAAATCCCCCACGATTATTGTGTTACTGTTGATTTCCTCTTTTATAGCTATTAGCATTTGCCTTATGTATTGAGGTGCTCCTATGTTGGGTGCATATATATTTATAATTGTTATACCTTCTTCTTGGATTGGTCCTTTGATCATTATGTAGTGTCCTTCTTTTTCTCTTGTAATAGTCTTTATTTTAAAGTCTATTTTATCTGATACCAGTATTGCTACTCCAGCTTTCTTTTGATTTCCATTTGCATGGAATATCTTTTTCCATCCCATCACTTTCAGTCTGTATGTGTCCCAAGGTCAGAAGTGGGTCTCTTGTAGACAGCATATATATGGGTCCTCTTTTTGTATTCATTCAGCCAGTCTGTGTCTTTTAGTTGGAGCATTTAATCCATTCACGTTTAAGGTAATTATCAGTGTGTATGTTCCTATTACTCTTTTCTTAATTGTTTTGGGTTTGTTTTTGTAGGTCCTTTTCTTCTCTTTTGTTTCCCACTTAGAGAAGTTCTTTTAGCATTTGTTGTAGAGCTGGTTTGGTGGTGCTGAATTCTCTTACCTTTTGCTTGTCTGTAAAGCTATTGATTTCTCCATCGAATCTGAATGAGATCCTTGCCGGGTAGAGTCACCTTGGTTCTAGGTTCTTCCCTTTCATCACTTTAAATATGTCATGCCACTCCCTTCTGGCTTGTAGAGTTTCTGCTGAGAAATCAGCTGTTAACCTTATGGGAGTTCCGTTGTATGTTGTTTGTCATTTTTCCCTTGCCTCTCTCAATAATTTTTTTTTGTCTTTAACTTTTGTCAATTTGATTACTATGTGTTTTGACGTGTTTCTCCTTGGGTTTATCCTGTATGGGACTCTCTGCACTTCCTGGACTTTGGTGGCTATTTCCTTCCCCATATTTGGGAAGTTTTTGACTATAATCTCTTCAAATATTTTCTCTGGTCCTTTCTCTCTCTCTTCTCCTTCTGGGACCCCTATAATGTGAATTTTGCTGCGTTTAATGTTGTCCCAGAGGTCTCTTAGGCTGTCTTCATTTCTTTTCATCCTTTTTCTTTATTCTGTTCCGCAGCAGTGAATTCCACCACTCTGTCTTCCAGGTCACTTATCTGTTCTTCTGCCTCAGTTATTCTCCTATTGATTCCTTCTAGTGTAGTTTTCATTTCAGTTATTGTATTGTCCACCCCTGTTTTTTTGTTGTTTAATTCTTCTAGGTCTTTGTTAAACATTTCTTACATCTTCTCGATCTTTGCCTCCATTCTTTTTCCGAGGTCCTGGATCATCTTCACTATCATTATTCTGAATTCTTTTTCTGGAAGGTTTCATATATCCACTTCATTTAGTTGTTTTTCTGGGGTTTTATCTCATTCCTTCATCTGGTACATAGCCCTCTGCTTTTTTGTCTTGTCTATCTTTCTGTGAATGTGGTTTTTGTTCCACAGGCTGCAGGATTGTAGTTCTTCTTGCTTCTGCTGTCTGCCCTCTGGTGGATTAGGCTATCTAAGAGGCTTGTCTAGAGTCCCAATTTTTTAAAGTTACTTATAGATCTTCTAAACGAAGTGGCTTCATTTTGATGCTTCTGCATTTTGATATTAAATTTTATAACTCTATAATTATTATTTTTCCTCCATTCAGTCATTCAAAAACACTTCACATGTGGTTATTTCTACTAAGCATAGAGCTATATTATGACTTCTAATGCATTACCAATTTTATTAGTGAGGAAGAATCTGATTTCCTGCTCAAAGATTAAAGCAATAATCTTTATGTCATTTATATGCAGACATTTTTCAGTATTCATATAAGGAAATACAAAGCTTTCCCAAAGGCTTATAGTGGCACTTACAAATATGACAGGAAAGAAAAAAGTGATTCAGAGACAAGAAAGTTCACTTTGGGAGCAGCCCACTCTAAACCTGCTGTGTCAAATCTGAGAATTTCCTTACTCTCTGTGCGAATGAAAGAACTTTATCACGCTAAAACATCTTTAAGTGTGTATGAGGCTACTTCTTGCCAGTAAATCTTTTATTCAGCAAATCATCCAGTCTGTAGAAATAATGCAGGTTTTTACATCAATTACAAGTTTACAGTTTGGCTTCACATATCTTAATGCCTTTTATTTTTTACAGTTGGAGTACTCTAGCTTGCTGAATTTTGTTACAGATAATTCAAGTATCATACTTGCCTAGTTTTCTAACTTCAAAATACCTTTAACCTTTAATTTGTTTTAACCTTTTGTGTTAGCTTTTAATTCTCCTATCACTATTATATTAAACATTTTAAAATAAATTGCATCACTTAATTGTCTTCCTTTAACTATGAACACATCATAGGGGTTTCTCATCACATTTTCCTCTGTTCACTTTTGAGTGGCCATCAAATTTTTTTCATTTTTTTCTATAGTGACATTTCATTAAAAAAGTTTCTCAATTTTTCAGAGACCAACGTGCTTGAAAAAATTGTCACAACAATTTCTTAATTTGCTGATGCAAAAAATTGTCTAATTTTAAAACCAAATCCATGTGGAAAATGGCGTAGTAAATTAAAATAAAATCATGGATGAGTCAAGTCAAATTCAGATCTTTATTAAAACATAATTTGTAGGATAACTTTGTTGACTTAAAAAAATGCACAACATGAGAGTTGCGAGTTAAGTTTTATTGGGGGCAAAATGAGGACTTCAGGCTGGGAGACAGCATCCCAGATAGCTCTGAGAAATTGCTCCAAAGAGGCAGAGGGGAAGGTCAGTATATATGTGATTTTGGTGAAGGGGGAGTACATGCAATCGAGCACATATTATTTTACAGAATGTTTCTGCTAGTCTCGTGTGGGTTACTGCTAGTCACGAGGAGCAGACGTCACCATGAAGGATTTTAGTGCTTTTCTAGATATGAGGAGATATAAGAATTGGGTTCATAAAATAGGCTCCTGAAAATATCTAACTATCTGAAGACCTGTTCTGCCAGTTTTCCCCAGAGCACAGAGTGCCTCATTTCTGCTCTCTACCTGAACTCCTTTTAGGGGGTGTTGAAAGTCAGCAGCTGCAGCTGCACATGATTTAATCCTTGTAGAGGTAGATGGCAAGTGCCAATGGAAAATGTCAATTCGTAGTTGACGACTTCAAGGGGCCTCACCTGTTATAGTAACATCTAGGGAACAAACTATTCAATAATAATAGTTGTTCAAGTTGTCCTACATGATTAAATGTGAACAAATTGTCGTGGCAACTTGCCCAATGTCCCTTGGGGCCAAATTTTGCCTTCTGGCTTGACCCCAAAGTTTCCATGAACTGTAAGGAAGTTGTGAATGCACATCAGAGGGAAAATTTTACTTTCAAGTGAAAGAAAGAGAAAATGAAAGCATTGTGTTGATTGCTGCCTTTTCAGGCAAATAAACACATACGCTGATTATCTAAAATCTAACACTGATTTGACTAAGCCTTGTCATTCCAGGTTGCACGATTAAATAATGAGATTCAGCATAGTGCTTATTTGTTCTTATTCTGCTAAAATAAAAATGGCTAAAATTTCACACACATTCCCCATGGGTCATGATGGATTTTCTCACCAGATAAGAAAATAGAGGTTTTATTTTCAGCATGTCAATGTTAATAAATCTAACCCTTTTTGAGCGTTTTCAGTATACCAAACATTCTTCTGATTTTTTATATACAAACAATGAATTATCTCAACAGCCATTCAAAGTAGATACTGGCACTCTTGCTCTTTTATAGATGAGGAAACTAAAGCATAAAAAGACGTGACATAAATTTCCCAAGGGCACACAGTAAGTAGGCAGTGGATATAGATTTTGAGCCCAGATAACATGACTTCAGAGATCTTGCTCTTGACCACTAAACTATCTCCCTAAATCAAGACAATGTATCACTCTAAGGATATTTTCCTGATTGTAGTATCAGCTAAAGTAACCCAAGCACATTATTTCCCATTTCAGGTGTCTATGCCTTTAGGAATTAATTGGTCGCTACACCAAACTACTTGTAATTCCCCAGATATGTTTAATGAAGGTAATATTTTTGAAATATTTCCTAATATAATTTTCCTTTTCAGCAAACTACTTTTCCTGCAGGTTTTTTCCCTTTATGGCAAAGGTGAAGAACGTAAAGAAAATAATAATAAAAACAATACAAAGAAAATCCTTCCCTGAGAGGAAGGGCATAGTGGACCTCTTTTTTTTTTATATTTTAACTAGGAGGGAGAGAGGGAGGGAGAGAGAGAGAGAGAGGTAGAAATAGATAGATAGATAGATAGATAGATAGATAGATAGATAGATAGATAGATAGACAGACAGAATATGAACCAATTAGCTATGAATGTCTTGTTATGGGTTCCTTCACCCACTAAGTGAAGTCTGTCAAACAAAAAGAATGGTTTGGGGTAATTGCAGAACTAGTTCCTCTGACCTCAAGACCATGGAATGAGAAAACTTAAAGTAATTTGAGAGGCCCTGTACCAATATGTGAGCCTGAATCAAAAATGGTGGCAGGGTGGGGTAGAGAGCATGAGAGAGCCTGACACAGGGCATCCGTTAGTTCCCATGACCTCCAAATGTCATGAAAGAGATTCAGAGGTTGTCATGGGATGCTGTAGGAGTGTCAGAGAGTATCTGAGTGTGTCAGCCAAGAGGAAGCCGCCATGTGGGGCAAGTGAGTCCCATAGCAAATGATCTGAGGTGGACACTCCAAAATCATTGGCCAAATGAAGACTTAGTTGAGTTTCATGGATCTCAACACAGAGGGAACAGCTGAGTTTTCCAGGAGCCATAATTACACAAGTCCATACAGAGAGAATTTCCATAATTTCTGCTGGATGACGTCCACAGACCAGTCCAGAAAATGACGTCTCCAGTGGAGATCAGTAAGAGCCTGTAGAGGAGGACCACATAGAGAAAAGATATTCTTTCCTTTCCACAATGAGATGACGTGAGTCTTCCCTGTGCTATCTGGAGGCCACCAGAGGAGAAGCAAAGAGAGGAGAGGAAAGGGTAAAGAAACTTTAAAATATAACAAGTTTCTCAAAAAAGACCTTGTTTATCTCAAGGCAGCTGGGGTGTGGGAGGGTTCTTGTATAAACCCTTGAGTAATAGTTTTAGTTTCTTTCTATTAATCAGTGAAAATGGTAGGGGAGGGGAGAGGTGTCTAGAGCAAGAAGAAATTCATTATAGAAAATTCTGAAAGTTACATTTTATGTGTGTATTGTAGTTGCGGTGGGCAAATTCCCGCCTGTTGCAGGATAAATGTATCTCTACTCGCTAGCACTCCACCAGGCATGGCCAATATAGGCAAGGTATTGGAATTTTCAAGTATGGTGCTTTGTTAACAAGCCAACCAACCAACCTTAATTTGCCATACTAATGATCGCATTTGATCTTTAAAAAGAACTGGAAAATTTATGTAGATTCCCAGATTTACACTATTGAAACTCCTCAGGTCAGGCAACACCACTGTACCTATTGTTCTATGAAATTAGGAATGTCTGAACAAAAAGGCCACCAAGCCTTAGAGTCTAACCATCGTACGGATGGAGGAAATGGGAACTCAACTTGTAAGACTGCCAGGGATATAATCACCTTCTCTTTTCCTGGTGACTCCCATAGCAATTGCCCATCTGGCCTTGGGGGAGGTGGCCTGCTCTCTTCTTGGCTCCTCTTCCCAATCACAAAATAGACACGTTGCTGAATTCCTTGCAGCATAGCTGAGAGGGAGGGGAACTGCTAACCCATGTCCCATGTTTAGGACTTGCTGATAGAAGATGCATAGTTACATGTTGATTAATTTCCAATATTAGGAACTCTCTGTCTTTAAAATATCAGTTTCTTTTTCTTTCTAAGATAATACATTTGGCAATCAAATTTTTAGTGTTTATTTAACAAACTCTTGAGTGAAGTACAATTGTACCCTTTTTAGAGACTTAAAACTTGAAGTAGAGGTGGATATTTTTGGTATTTTTGGCATTAATATAGAGCCTGAAGTGCTGTTGAAAAAAAATATTACTAAGCTTTAACAAGCTTTACGCATGGTTTGATTGCAGTTGTACATCCAAAGAAAACAAATATAGTGCCTAATTAATTCACCTTAGAATAGCAACTATTTGTTCAAAATAAGCATTTTAGTGAAAATTATAGAAAATGGTTTCTAGAATGGTGTCACTTTGTTATAATTTCAACCTTTATAAAATGACTTTCTTTTTTAATCTGTTTCTAGGTTCTAATTTTTCTAAAACGGTACACTTACTGTTTTATTTTGATTTTATTCTGTGATTTTACCTAATGTCCTACCTCAGAAAAAAATGACTTAGTGAAAAATTTTTTATTTTTTAACTCATTGTTCATATGCTTTCTTTTGTATATTTCTTACAGCCAGATATTTTTGGAGAAAATGTGGGATTAATTTCCCTGCACAGTTTTCCTTCTTGACCACTTTCACGTTTAATTGTGTCCACAATTCCTTCTTAAATTAGATTTAGAACTTTAAATAAATTCTGGTAATGTTTAGTCACCTATGTTACCTTGAATTTGTCATTCTGTCAATATATCATATATCAAATAATTAAATGTCTACCATTAGGAAATACAAAAATGTTTAAGGCACATTTCCTCCCTTAAAGGAGGGATCACACATACATACACACACACACACACATATACACAAGAACTATCAGCCCAAAGAATTATAACATGTGTCAGTTGAGTGAGAGGATTGGATAAAATTATCTCTAAAATTTTTTAAGCTCTATAATCCTGGAATTGTATCACTGAGTTCATGAACAAGGTGTGCTCCAGCCATTCTCAGTGGAGAGTGACCCTTCTGGGCAATATTCACCTAGACACCTCCTTACTCATATTAGATACTCGTATTCTCAGGATTGGACTACAGAGGTTATTTGGGCCAATACCTTACTGGAAGTTTTAATTCTCTATTTTATACCTGTAGTTAAGCAGAGAAAGTTGTTTAACATTCAGGTAAATACAGAACAATGCAGATGACAAATTAGGCAGAAGAGATGCTTTGAATAAATGTCACAGCATGAATGCATGCTAACGATGGTGAGGTTGTAGCCAGTAGCCAGGGATCACTAGAGTCAAGGGTGAATGTCAAAATAGCAGCAAAAATAAAGCTAAATGGGAGATGGTGCCAATTTATAAGGAGCTTTGAATACAGGCTAAGGAGTTTGCATTGTATCTTATAGATTGACATCTCTGAGATTTGGGGGGACATGCATTTTGAATTGGACAGTCTCATATTTTTAAGTATTCATTCAAGGAAAGAAATTGAGAAAAGCATCAGATATTCTGATAAAAGGGAAGTTCTGTCAGAATACCACAAGGATCAAGGGAAGAATTAGGAGTTTGCAGGCAGCCTTTGGTATTTCAGTCTGTGTGGTTTCTAGCCTACTCCCCCAAATGAATGGGACATGGCAGTGAAGAGGGACATGCTGAAATCATGTCCCTCTTCACTTCTAATCATTCATATTCTCTTTAATCTGGGGCATTTGAAATGCAAGTAAGTGACTGGCATGGCAGCCGTCCCTGTGCATTTCAAATGTGTGAGTCAACAGCAGTGGAGAGGCTTGCAAAGAATGTGGTAATGTGGTTTTATAATCCATCTGGCAAAGGTCTGTGATCCGCCTGCTGGAAAACCCACCTCTAGGCAATGTGGCACCATTGGAGGTTTCTGAGAAAGGAATGGACATGATCAAAGTGGTTTAATCTGACTTTTAAGGATTGAAATATTAGAAATACAGAAACCAGTTGAGGAGCTATTTCAGGAGTTGAAATAAGACGTGATAAAGGTCTGGGCAAGGGAAAAAATCAGACTAGAGAGGAAGGAACCAATACAGACAACTTTACAGAGACTCTTGACACGACTCGACTGATTAGAGGCATCACTGTTCAGTGGATCTGGCTTTTCCTTTGAACAAAACAGACATGGTAGGTTTGAATCTTAGGTCCAATGCATCCTAGTGATATGGCCTTGGGCAAGTCACTTCACCTTCTTGATCCTCACTTTCTCATCTGTCAAAAAGGAATAATAATATCTACCTTGAAATATTGTAAACAATAGAGAGAATACACAACTTTGGATCTAGAATAGAGATGGCAGAGATCATCATTTTTTATTAGTGCTGTAGATGGGGAAAAGATGGGAAGAAGAGATGGACAGATGGGAGACGGATGATGTCTTGCACCCCAGGAACTGAGAGAATTGTGGTGCCATTGACAGAACTATTGAGCCAAAAGTTTGAGTTAGTTCAAATATATTACATTAAATGATAATTTTCTTAATTTGTCTTTATTCAATAGCTAGTACAACTATGCATAGTTGAACAGTATATTTGGAATATGAATCAGATAGATTTCTCTGGAATGAATCAGGAAAAGTAAACAGAATGGACATTGGTACACTGAAATAGTTGACAGGACTGAATGGTGGAGAGGACTTCTAATTTCAGTGGAATATCCACTATACTACTTTGTATCTTACCCATATACTGAATGTTTTACGTGGTTTTAGCTAAACATACAATGTGTTTCTATATTGTACTTCATCAAATGACCTGTAGGAGTTACCACTGAAATGCAAATACTTTAGGAGTAGATCATTAGGCCCACGTAAGAAATATATTTCAGAAAGCAGTTGTTATGACTGTTGAATCTAAAAATGAAAGGGTTAAAGAAAGCCATGTCTAAATAAGAAAGTGGGCAGGAGTCTAGGTGTACCCATCTTGGTTCAGGAATCAAAATAGTTTTCAGAAGATATGTTAATCCATGACATAGTCTATGATTTTGCATACAGCTACTTAGAAAAAAAATAACATTTTTAAAGAATGCAGTTGTGTAGAATTTTGGTCTTTTTATCTTGAGGACTAATGGGAATTTCTCCATCACTTCTTTTAAGACATTTTATTGTGTGTAGTGAATTTTGTTAAAAGAGCAAGTTCTGAAAAGCTCTGACAGCATCTTCAGCAAAAGATCCAGGATTGTCAGCCATTGATGCAAAGACCTGAATCTGCTTTGACACTCTAGAATAGGCTTCTGGCAATGTTATGTCTTTCTTTTAGATGTTTGGATAAATCACACAGCTCAGAAACTGCATCATACATTATGCCTAAGTCATAAACAAATGCTGCTGAGGTAAGGGAATTCCACTGTAATTTCTTCAGTGATTTGAAGCTATAGATGTGTCATTTGAAAACATCAGTAAACATTTCTTGAGGGTTTGGATATGCATTCAAAATGGCTTTTATAGATCTTTTTATTTGACTCACCTGAAAGAACTCAGCACTACTAATTTTAAGCAGCCGTATATTTTTTAACCAGTAAAATAGCAATGTAAACTATTTGTGAAAAATAAGTATCTATGAAAAAAGCCTTAAATCTTATGGAGTTTAGCTGGGCTATGTGGTAGGCAGAATAATGGCCCCCATCCCAAGATGTCCACATCTGCATTTTTATTCCTGGAACCTATGAATATGTTAGGTTCAAAGAAGAATTAAGTTAGTAAACAGAATGAAGTTTTCTAATCAGCTGACCTTAAAATAGAAAGATTATTCTGGTTTATCCTGGTAGGCCCACTTAATTACAGACGTCCTTAAACTCCTAAGAGGGAAACAAAGAGTTGGTGTCAGAATAATACTACGTGCAAAAGACTCAATTGGCCATTGGCAGCTTTAAAAATGTAAGGGAGCCATGAGCCAAAGAAAACCGGCACCTTCTAGAAGCTGGAAAAGACAAGAAATCACAGTCTTCCTTAGAGCTCCAGAAAGGAACACAGCTTTCTTGACACCTTGATTTTAGCCCAAAGGGACCCACTTTGCACTTCTGACCTCCAGAACTATAAGATAATTAATATATGTTGTTTTAATCTACTAAGTTTGTGGCAATTTGTTAGAGCAGTGTTAAGAAACTGATTTATACATGTCTGGATAATAAGGAAATTTCTGAATTCTTCTCAAATTTTAATTAATTAGAAACAAAGTTAATATATTCCATAAAACTATAATAATTAATTTTAGCTTTATAAAAAACTTCGTATTCTAAGCAGTAACTTCAATATATTATATATATATGTGTATATATATATATATATATATATATATATATATATACACATATATATATATATCATTCTTCAACTTTTCCTTTTCATTAATTTGTGTCTTGTTTTCAAAATCTGCTCCAAGATCTGTCTTATAGAAAGTATTTTTGGCTAAGTTCTATTAAATCTCATCTCTATTCTGCTTCTCCAGAAAAAATTTTAGTACTTGAAGGTAGTTCAAAATGATTGATAATTATCATATAATTTATTTTTGGTTTCAGAATGCATTTCAGCAACTGAATATATTGTTGAAATAAAATAGAAAAGTAACATACTAAACCACCTAACTCTATTGTGCATTGATAGTTTCTATCGCTATATATGTGTCAATAATGTCCTGGGAGCTATAGAAAAGTGACCACTCCCATCACTGTTCCATACCTGACACCCAGGAATATTGGAAGAAAATCAGAAAAATATGACACTTTATAATTGTAGCCTTCAAAATATCAGCATAAAATATTTTAGATTGGCCATCCTCAAACATGTCTAGAAACTGTAATTAAGGATACCAGAGAATCTTCTAAATTTGAAATAATTTTTACCTTTTTTATGTTACATTATTATAAGATCAGAAGTTATTTCATTAAAAAATCTTTTTACTATGGAAAACTTCAAACATATACAAAAGTAAACAAAATTGTATAATGAACGCCTGTGTATTCATCACCAGGTTTTAACAATGGTTAACTCATAGCCAGTTTTATTTCATCTATCCCTCACTTATTTTTCTTCTCACTACATACTCAATTTAAGCAAATCCCACAATCATATAAATTTATCCATATATTTACTATATAGCTCTAAAATAATAGGATTCTTTAATATAAACTCATTACTATGTTCATACCATTAAAAACCTAATAATACCTTACTATCATCAAATATCCAGATATTATTCAATTTCTATTTGTCTCACAAATGTTGTATTTTTGGGCAGCATGTTTGTTTTAACCAGAATTCAAATGAAGTCCATACATTGTGAATGATTGACACATGTTATGTGTCTTTTAATCTGTAGTTCTCCATCTATGTCTTTCTTTTGTCTTGTAATTTATTTGTTGAAGAAGCCATGTCATGTATTCTCTAGAGTGTCCTCTCTATGGATTTTGCAGATTGCATCTTCATGGTGTCATTTGATGTGTTTCTCTGTCCTCGTCCTTCTCATATATTGATAACTGGATCTAGAGGCCTTATCAGGTTCAGGATGCTGTCTGACTGCCTCTCTTTTTGTGATGTCAGCAGAATTCATTTTATTTTTCACCATTGCTTGTAAATGAGCAGCCCCTCTCATTTAAAACTTAATGAGTGTAAATTTAATCAGAATATAAACGATGGCCTAGGAAATTTTTCAGTTTTTCCAACCTGAAGTCTTTTTCAATGCCATAAATGACTGCAACAAACAATATCTCTTTTCAGAATAATGGAAAATAATACCTTAAGGGAGAAAAAGCTTATTTTTAAAAAGAGCTCATGGTTACTTAAAAGGGAGGTGAAAGGGGAAAATTTAAATAATAAAGGAGAATCTAAATATAGGATTGTTTTTAGTTGAGAAGACATTATCTCCACCCAAGCTGAGTTAGAAAGACTAGAAAGGCCATATATGAGGAAAGACTGGATGGAGCACCGTAGGTGGTGCCATAAATAACAGCACAACAACTAATGTTTATTGTTGACTATGCACAAGGTATAGGCCTTTTATCAATATCATCTTGCTAAATTCTTGGAACAATTTTACTTTAAAAATAAAGAAATTGAGAGAAATTAAATAATTTGCCAAGGTCCTCTGGAGACCCAGAGCCAGGATTCAAAGCCAGAAAGGGTGATTCCAGACTTATCTTTTAACCTCTAAGCAAAATTGTCCTCTACAACATGCCCCTAAAAGGAAGACTTACATCTATAGTTAGTCAGAGGCTGCATTGATTTTTGCATCAATTTATTTTGTTGTTATGGATGTTGCCTGTTAGTTTTACACCTGAGTTTCATTGCCTTTGATTAAACTGTAGTGTAAACCCAGTCCATCCAAGAACATATTATATTTGCTTTCTACTCTCTACAGAGTCCAGAAAAGGGGGCTCCCTAGATGCTTCTTGAGCTATGAAAAAAGAAACATACATGTTTAAGTACTGGTCATACAAAATAACTCATATCGTTGCATATATTTATCTAGAACTCTGTCTTTTGATGTTTGTTTTATTTCTTCTACTCCTTCTATAATCTACACATTTTCGGCTACTCAGGTAGTGGCAAAAATGCATTTTCATTGTTTATTCTCAATCTACTAATCTTTTCATTGTACAACTAGACACAAGGGTTAATGTATGTTCACAAATAAGATGCACAGTTATAGGATTAGGTCTCATAATTTCTGCCTTCAAGTTATAATGTAAATCAGTCCACGTATTGAGAGGATTCTCCAAGACAAAAGGTAGAATACAAATGAATGAAAGTAAACTTTGGATCTGAACTGGTAGTATATTCCTCTACTTGGAACATCCATATAAATAGGACACACATACACACACACACACACAAATGCTTAGTTGTCCCTGGCCCTTGAGAGGCACCATTGCATGGTAGAAAAACCACAGGCTTTGGAATAAAATTGACTTGATGGGAAACTCTTCTCAGTCTCTTGCTGTAAATGTGACAGTGTGTGTAACCTGTTTGAGCCTTATTTTCCCTACCATAAAGTGGGGATATTAATAATATATGGGTAAAGTACTTGATTTGCAGTGATAAAGCCTCTCTTCAGACAAACTTTATTCAGGCTCTTCTGAATCCTCTTTTTGACCAGGCTTCACACTTGGGCTCTGTCCTTGGCTCACTTAGTACAGTTTTAGCAAGAATTTTGCTGGATCAGTTTGCGAAAACCCCTCACCGTTGATATCGGATCAAATTCCTCATCCCCTACCCTTGGTATCTTATCACCCTGGCCTGCCTTCAGCAAGAAGCCTCTCAAGTCAGTTTAGCCAGAATCCCCCTACCTCTGATGCTTTCTCTTGGTAATTTTCCATCCACAGCCCACACCCCACTCCTTGGTTAAACATCTCTGTTTGTCTTTATTTCCTTGAAATCAAGCGCAGTTCTACACTAAGGTCTCTTTTCCCCTATTCCAATAGTTCTGGAATAAAATTTGCCTTCACCACTTTAACTGCTGTCTGGATCTTGTTTTCTCTGAAAGTAGTGGCATTCCAGAAATTTTAGTTTTTTATATTATAATGAATATATTCTGTTTTAAAATTTCAATTCATATGCCCTACCGCTTCCGAATGTCTAAACTTCAAAGATAATGTAAAAGCATAAAATTTAGGAAAACCAAGAATGCCTCCCCCTCCCTGTTTCCAAAGTATGTAAGACTTGACACAGTCAAATATTGAGTAGTCATTCTCAGTGAATATGACTACCAGGGGAAAATAGTATAGAAGTTAGCTAAGTTTCAAATCTTAACCCAACCAATTACTATCTTTGTAACCTTTAGACAATTTACATAAACACATTGAGGGTCAGTTTCTACATCTGTAAAATAAAGCTAATACTGTTTGTATTATTAGGATAAAGTTAAGTTAATATAGTTAAAAAGATACCAAAATACAGTGGCTTAATGATATAGTTTATTACATAGTTCTGAGGTGAATGATGTAAGGCATCATGGCGGCTGTAACTCCACGCAGTGATTCAGGGACAAAGACGTCCTCCATGAGGTTATCCTGCCAATCCCTGGAGTGACGTTGTCATATGCATGATGGAAGTGGAGTAGTTGCCATGTCTGAGTTCCTGTGAGAATGAAAGTAAAAGATATAGTGAAGGAGGAAAACCCTATATATCTGAGATTGCATACATGACTTCCACTCAAAGTCCCTTTGCAAGAACTTTACCACATGGTCATATCTAACTGCAAGGAGTCTGGAAAATAAAGTCTATCTGGACAGACATTTGATTGGAAAGAAAGGGAGATGGATTTTGTTGTGTTTATTAGCAGCCTCTGTCATTTTTTACTTAGGATTATCGTGATGATTAAATAAGATTATCTATAAGAAGTGTTTCTACAATGCTTAGCACTTTGCAACCACTGAAAAAGTGTTAGCTGGGCTACATGTTTGTTGTGTGACTCAAATATTCTATGATCTAAGCCTTAAGGAATCAAGGCATAAAGTAACTGGTGACTAATGAATGCAAGCATATATCTAATGAGCAAATTGATGAAAGTATCTGAGAGCTAGAGCTATTCTGGATTCAATAAACAGTAAGCTCTTACTCATATGATAAACAATCTACTAGACACTTCATACTGTTTCAATAAACCTCCCAACAACTTAAATGAGTTAAGTAAGATTACCCCTGTTTTTGAGATAGAAAAACAAGGGTAAGAGAAATTGGTCCAAGATCACAGAGATGGGTGATGTTGGAACAGTGATGGAGCAGGATTTTGACTAAAGTTATTTTAATTCTGGAGCTTTTCATCATCAAATGTTCCGTTTCAAGGATGGGGGAAAATCAGGAGATACTAACAAATAAAGTCAATTGACACTTAATCATATTTGGGGACTTTGGATAGTGAGTCATAGTCATGAGAAAAGAATTCCAAAGAAATGAAACAAGGAGATTATATCCTTTATATTACATCATCACTAAAGGGAAAAAAAGTAATTGCTAGAAACTTAACTACAAAGGTTATCTTGGCATTGTATTTTGCTTTACTTATGGATGGTTTTAATGTAGTTAAAAATCTATTTGGTCTCATGTTCCAGAATGATCCCCCATTTCATAAATTATAACCTTGTCTATAAAGTTTTCTGAATAATGGAGAACCTATAAAAGAAAATTTCCTGCAAACAGAAGCAAACATTCATAAAGCCAGTTAATCAGAAATTTGTTAGTGAACATCAGAAATTTCAAGATTACGTAGAAGAAAATGGTAAGACGGAAAAAGACTTAAGATGATGGGAAAATGTAATTTAACATGAAAGTAAACAATTGAAAATGTTTTATTTTTGTAAAATCAGTCCAACATATTTTCCACATACATTTGTATGTGTGTGTGTGTACCTCATCCCACTTTCTACATATAATTTTTGTGCTTTATATGTACTCCTAAAAGACCAGTGGGGCTTAAGATGAGCTCTGAGTAATGGCTAAGATTTGTACAGTACAGGAGAAGAGGAGATGACATTTCAGGTTGAAGGAATAACTTGAACAAAGATGAGACAGTCATCATGTACTAAATCTGGTCTGATCCTGAGAAGGGTTAATTTTGGCAGTTAAGAAGAAAAATTGGGAGGCAGGACACACGTTGGTTAAGGACATGGATTTTTTGAGTTATATGAGTTTGATTCCTGGGTCAACTCTTAAGAACTGTGTAATCTTGGACAGCTTTCTTATCCTCCCCAAGTATTAGTCTTCTTGTCTTTAAAAATGAGGATAGTAAAAAAATAAAACAATATAACTAAAGCACTTAGCAAAATGCCTGGTTTATAGCAAGCATTAAGTAGTAATAATAGTATGAAAACAAACATAAAATGTCTAGTTTTGGAATTGAGGAACTAGTAATTGTTAGTTCTCTGAATAGTCACATCACAAACATGCAACACATGCATATTTAAGGTAGATTTGTCTGGCACTTGGATGTCATGCAGTTTGCAGTGAAAGCGTCTACCACTTTGTTGCTGGATTAACCCGAGTACTCGTCTCCCCACACTCTTCTTTCCTCTCAATTTCCTGTCCTCATCACTTAAAATTTTGAAATGGATTACTGCTTAACAAATGAAGGTTTTGAATGATTTTTGTTAAATCATCTGGCTTTACTTATACTATAATGTTTCTCATTTCTATTTTTGGTTTCTGCTGATGTGGCTCATTGTTTCCTTGGGTGATGCTCAGCTTAACCTTCCCACCTCCAAGGTTAAGATCTAGGCAGAGAAGGCAGCCAGAAGACAATTTTATTTGCCCCGAGCCCCCAACACACGCCCCAAGTAGGCAGTTTCTGTGCCTGGACTAAGTCTCCTGAGCAGTCTTACAACCCCTCCCTCTTCCTCTGGCCTTTGTGCTTTTTCAGGTGGAAGGAGAGAAACCATGAATGATGTTTTCTTTTTTTGTTTTCTAGGAATACTGAGATGGGGCAGAGGTCAATAGGACTTTCTTTCCATATATGCTAAATTACAATTGCTTCTCACTTCATGGCCTGATGCTTTCTTTAAATCCAGACACTAAGCAGATACCAATATCTTTAAATTTGGAGGCACATCATCAACTCTCCCAAGGCCTGTAGTGATTGCAGAATCAGAGTGGGTCAGCAGATATTTTGTGTATCCAGCCAAAGAGCTCCTGTGATTGTAGAAAGCCCTGGTTTCTAGGAGTGATTTTCTTGAAGTCCTCCCCAAAGTGACTTGGTGGAGAGGGAGGTCACCCACCCTTCTTCTACAGAGGAAGGGGTGAAGAGGAGCTACTCATCTCAAACACTATACATTTTACAATGCAGAATATGACTAATTCCTCCTCTCCAGCCTGTTCTTATATAGACAGAGAAGTTGTGATTGCTGGTGGTGGTAGAATCCATTCTACCTCTTCCTTAGTGAGCATTGGTGGATTTGTTTAAGAAAGTAGACTTTTGAGTACCTTATCCATCTGAACTTTGGACAAGAATGACCAATTCCAGGACATGTGAAAAATCCCACTCAATATTCTATTAAAATATTATCAAGCTTTTTTTAAGCTCTAGCCCATGAGGTAGATATGATTAGTATCCGAGTTTTAGAGATAAGGAAACTGAGGTCTCTTGAAGATTAAGGAACCTGACTCCTGATATACATTGGTAATTGGCTTTGCTAGGATTGGGAATCGTATTCATTATTCTCTGAAACCACTTTCATATTTCTACTGTGGCATTTTATTTCAACCAGTAAATCTATTCAGTCTCTATAAGTTTAATTTTTTACCCAAATCTATAGAATTGAAAAATTATATTCAGTAGGTCTATGATTTAATCAGATTCTCTCAGTTAAAATACAAGATATAAATCTTGAATTATCAGTATTATACAAGTAAACAAGCAACATCGGATAGATTTCCACTTATATATTATTTATAGGCTCAATTTTAAAGAGAGTGGCAATGCTCATAAAATAGAGAAAGCAAATAATCCTGTGCACAGAGTGAATCTGCCTCTCTCTGTTTGATAAGTTAGGGCTGAATTGTTACTATCTATCACTGAACTGTTTGGCTTTAAGAAATAAAAGTGATCATCTCATTATAAATTCTTGGAAATAACAACTACTTAAAAATAATTCCTTCAGTTGGCCCACACTTGGCATTTCTCAGCTAGAAAAAAAAAAAAGGTAAGGATGAGCAAAAGCAGAAAAAGAAATACAGTGTCATTGAGGTTGTTAGGAAGATTATATTAGCTATTCTCCTTAAACTCAAATGTGTTAAGTATCACTTTATTTAAGACATTTAGAAATATTTGGCAATGTGTTTGTTCTGGCTTTTTATTGCATTTTTCTATTATGCAAGTGAAATGGCTATTTCAAGCTTCCCGGTGGTTGGTTTTGTGGGAGCAACTTGGGAAGAGAATTCCAGTTCCACAGAGAGTTAATTAATGTGGAAAACAGGCATTACCCACATCAGGCTGCCAGTTAACATTAGGACAGTTTGCCTTCGACACACGTGGGACAGGATGGATGGCTGACTCTTAGAGTTCATGTGATGAATTTGAGAATTGAATACTCTCACCTTGGCTGAAATTCCCACCTTGCAAAGAAGGGAAAATTAATGATGGATATGTAGGCAGGTAGTAATTAGTTAGTTAGATGGATGGATAGGAGGTAGATAGGTAGCTAGGTACGTAGGTAGAAAATTACTTTGTTGGTGTCTTTACACTGAGCATAGATGTATTCGTAACATCTTATGAAGAACCGTCAAACCAATAAATGTTGGGCATCTTTCATGAATACAAAGAAATGAAAGACCTTACACAAGCTTATGCGGATGGGAAGTAATATGTAAACATAGCAAAAGTTAAATGATGAAGTATCTAATTATCATATTAAGATAAACATTGGGCTGCAGTCATAAAAGAGTGCGTGCAAATTTGTGTTCATTTATACGGATTTGGGAGTCCGATCTCTGTTGCATCTATCATCTATCTATCTATCTATCTATCTATCTATCTATCTATCTATCTATCTATCTATCTATCATCTATCTACTATTATCTATCTCCCTATCGCTCTATCCATCTATCTATGTCATCTATCATCTATCTCCCTGTCAATCTATCTATCTATCTATCTTTCTATCTATCTATCTATCTATCATCTATCCATCCATCACCTATTATCTATCTCCGTCTATCTCTCTCTCTCTCTCTCTATCTATCTAACTATCGATACTATCTAACCTTTCTACCTTTGCATTTTATTGTAGAAATGGATCATGTACCAACTATAGTCAATAGTCGGGAGGTTTTGTTTTCTCTTCTGATAGTTGAATAATTCCCTCTTGAAAAGAAGCCCTTGCTTTCAGTAAGATTTATCAGGTTAAAAAAAGGTTTTGATTTAATATTTGAGGATGGACTTAATCTCCTGCTGTGCTTTAAGCATTTGAAAACCTGCTGCAAAGTGGCATTTCAAAGACAGCTTAATATTAAATTCAGTTTGCAATATTCATATCTAATTGTTATAGGAAGCATTGTTCTGTTAATAAGTAGCAGAATAACAATGTTATTATGTTTGGTTTTCATAGGCCTTTTTAGACCTTTGTCAAAGGCTGCTGTTCTTGCAGATGTGTAGAGAAACATTTATACAAACATGAACTCTTACAGTTAAAAAAATATGGATTGTCATTTTTTATTCAGCTAAGATATTCTTGAATTGGTACTGTATTTTCTTATTTTAAAAAGTCTAGCTCTAAATTCAAATCCACCACATTATAATGTAAAAATACCAATGAAGATAATGTAATACATGCAAAACATATGCCATCTCTTCTAGAACATGATAAAATAACTTACTGAAGCCTAGGTATTATAAGTTAATTATTTTGAGTAGAGTGGAGATATTGATTGACATTTCTCTTTTATTTCAGCTGTTCTGTATGTTCAGAGTATCTTTTTACCCCCTATACAGCTAAAAAAAAGTCTTATGTTAGAATACTACTTTTATCTGGAGAAGAAAAAAAACGATTGAGCATACAGTCATTATTAATCATTAATAACATGACAGAAAAGTTGACTGCAGTGGGAAAAATTAAGTCAGTTTTATTATTCATTAAGACATCCTGAAGGAGCTAACTTTTCATAGAAAGAATAGACAATAGAATTATAATATTTCACATTTATGATGTGAAATATGACCATTTGCTAAACTGCTTTGCCTTTTTATAATCAGATTTTCCCGATGATTTATGCTAATTCAAATGATAGTATTACCATCTATCATCATCGTCATTCAGATTTTGTTGTTCAGTTTTTTTTGCATCACATAAATGTTAATAATTTTACCTTTTCAAAGGAAATAACTTATTTTAATGTGAGATTTCAAAACATGTTAACTATTAGTATAATCATTAAAATTTATTTTAAATAACCTTTTCTGTGTCCCACGTTTGATCTGAGCATAATATCACTTTAGATACAGTCTTTGCCCATAACTATGGCTTCTGAAATGATTATTTTCCTACGGTAGTAGCGTAAGTATGTAATTCATCTCCAATTGTATTATATTCATAGTTTTACTGGAAAGATGTCAGAAGAAGTTGTTTGGTCTCACAGCAAAGTAACAAAGCATTTTGTTCAGTTTATAAAATAAAGTATTAAAATTTTAATATCTGCTTGATTTTAGGGGCCCTATAGTATAATATTAGGGATCATTTATAATTTTTATACATTCCTTCTGTAGATGATCTTGCCTCCTCATTAAAGGGAAAGCTGAAGGTCATCCAATGTATTTTTCCTCATTTTGTCCTTTTTCAATTTTTTAATATCTTTACATCATCTTCCACTTCTCTTCTGTCTTTCCTCTTTAGGAAGATACCTATTCAACCTATCCATCCATTCTTCTGTGAGACTAATACCTTCATCAGTGCCTTCTCTCCCATTTCCTCAGACCTTCTAAGACCTTCTTTTAATAATTAGCCCATCTTTCTCTTGGTTCCTTCATTCCCTCAACTTCCCATTTTTTCTCGTTTCCTTTCTGGCCAAATTTACTGAAAATTCAATCTTATTGCCTCTATTGCCTTTACATTCACGTCTAACTCACTGCCATCCGACTCCTCTTCCTGACACTATACAATACAGATTGAGTTCTTCCCAGGCTCTATTGAACATTTCTAAGAGGGGGAATAACATTCTCAGGGTATGTATCAAAAAAGAATCACTCTAGCTCTTGAGGCAACAAACCCAGTTGCAGGAAGAGGAGTTAGGACAAATTTCTAAAGGTCTAGGAGGTAGAAGATGGTTATCTGAAAGGATGGGACAGTGGAAATGGCAAGAGTCAGAGAACTCTAAGAGATACTTAGAAGATAGAATTACAATATTGATTTATTGGCAACCATATAACCCCATCTGAATCCATAAAGCACTCAGCTATAAAATAGGACATAAATATAATACTATTCTCCTTCTAGGTAATACATGAAAAAGAATATATGTAGATTTTACTGCACAGTGAAAAGTGATAAGTTACAGATTGGGATAATAAAGGACTCTCAAATTCATTCTTTCTTCCTATGGCTTTACCAAAAAATAGGAACGACAACAAAAAACCATTGTGCTACTACGGATAGGAAGTGAATTTTCAAACCAGAGCAAAAAACCTTTGTTTTATAGCTTATATAATTAATGTAGGCTGTAAATCCCAACTTTAAATTAGAAGTACTACATAAGTAAACCCAGCTCGTATTTCTTTTTAACATACATTCATTTCAGATAGCAAGAAAAAATAATTTCTTTTATAAGCCATGAGAATTGAATTTGAACTTGAGAATTAGTTTAGTTCTAAACCCCACATGGGTGACTCATAAAGTTGACACTCATCTTTGAATAATATTATGTCCCTAACAAAAGAATTAACAGAATCTCATTAGCAAGTTGTGTTATGTAAATTTTACTGTATATAATCCTTGCTAATTTCTCCACTATTCCATTTGCCTTCTCACTGGGTTTATTTTTCCCCATCACTAATTATTTAAGATATTTGTTTAAGAAGAACTTGCTGAGTGTTTGCTCTGCTCCAAATACTGTGGCAGTGCTGCAGATACAAATAGAAATTAGAGGCATCCTCTATCCTTACTTTCAAAGGGCCACTGACCCGAAAGTGACTTCTCTCTGCCTCAGGGTCTTTGCATACACTGTCCTCTCTGTCTGTAAAGCTTCCCCACTACCTTGTTCTCTCTAGATGTCCTTACCACATTCTCAGAACAGCCTGCACTTTTCCTTTGCAGCCTTTACCACAGTTGTAATTAAATAATTATACATGTAATTATCTATTTAATGGCTCTATCTGCTACTCTACTCTAAGGCTGAGAGCAACTGTTGTTTCCCTAGAGCTTAGCACAGCACCTGGCATATAACAGCAGTTCAAAAATACTTGTGGAATGAATGAATGAATGAACGAATGAATGAAAACATGATGCAATTGCCCAGAGAGGGCAGATGGAGGTAGAAAAGGAGACAAGCCAAGGACAGAACACCAAGGTCACCAATATTTCAGAGGCAGACAGTGCTAAGAAACAGAAGAGGTAGAGGTACCTGAAGAAAAGCTCTATCAAAAATAAAAGAAAATAAGTAAATAAACTTTGAACTTAGAGTTACAGGGTCAACAGTGTGTTAAATGTGATAAACTGTAGTCTCAAATAGGCCTTCCCTGACCCCCTTGTTGCCCCATCCTCTCATCCTTATTATTTATCCTCACAGCACTTATTGAATGTTTTATATACTTCACCCATCTATCCATCCATCCACGAGTACACTTGGCTGTATTATTTTTATAAATTTTATTATTATTATATAAACATAGAAATTTTCTATTATCCTCTTGGACCACATCAGTAATGGTATTGGAGAATGTGTTCTACCTGATAGCATAACAGATTTCTCAGGCAACTTCCTGCTCAAGAAAGGTTGGGGATTTGAGAGTCACAGAATCTAAATCTCTAACAGTCACAGAATTTTTGAGTCCAGGCCGAGAGTTTCTTTGGCAGTATAACTCTCTCAAAAAATTGATTCCGATTAGTTCCACAAGCCAGTAACTACCTCCACAGATATTTCTTTTTTAAGCAGTTCATAGATCTGTTTTCTTTCTCTCTTTTCTGGTTTTCTTATTTCTCTATCAATTTGAAGGAGGCTCCTCTGAGGTTTTCCAGCTTCTGAGTGAAACTTACACCTTAACCTGATTTTTTTCCCCTGAGTCAATTTAAACTGTTCCGGGGTTAAAACAGTAGGTGCGAAGGCCCTTTCCTTGGTGTGATCTTTGACACAAAACCAGGTTTTGATCAGGCTTTGTTGTGCAGAGACCTTCTGTTTTTGTTCTCAAATGATTCAGCAATTCTTAAAATATAAGTCTCTCAATTTTTGGAATCTCTTGAATATCTTTCATTTCTTTCCTGAAATGCACATCTTCTAATATCATGCCAAATGCGGCCATTTACACAAAAAGCACACTTCTAAACACCTGTCCTCCAACCCTTTTCCTGATGCTGCCCGTTCATTAAACATACATGATTCTTCACAGATCATAACAAGCAACAGTTTTACCAAATATTTTGTTTCTGTAAAATATGGATTGCCATCTTTCCAAATTCCAATGTCTGTTTCCATGCTACCCTAGCCCGATTGCTAAGCTAATGCCACATATTTTAATTTTATTGTTATTGGAACAGTCCACTCCTTGTGCAATTTCTATATTAGTCAGGATAAATTAAGCTACGTTGCAATAGCAAACTACCCCTAAATCTCAGCAGCATAATCCCCCAAATTTGATTTCTGTCTTATAAAAAGTTCAGATGAGTGAGGGCCAGGGTGTCTATCTGGGCACTCCGTGCAATAATTCTGACTGCCTCGACCTCGCGGCCACGCCATCTCAACACCTCATGTACAATTTCCAAAGCAAAGGAAGTACACCTCTGCTCACTGATCTGGGGCTGCCTTGTTAATGTGAGAGTGAAGGCTATTGTTTGTCTGGCTCAGGGCTGCAAGCCAAACTTAGAAGTTCAAGAGAATTAATGAGCCTTGGACACAACTTTGACTCATGGAAGCAAGCGAATTAAGTTTTCCCCATGTCTTCCTTTAGACACAACTGACCTGATCTGTAGTTTACTTAGGTCTTGGAGGAAGTTCCTGCAAGATCAAGCAATTCCGGTCAAGGTGACTGGAAATACATCTTCATATTGAACCCCTCTCCTCCCCTGCCCCACTCCCCTTGTCCGGGACTCGTGCTCCCTGGGTTTGCAAAACTGAGAAAGTAACAGGTAAAATAGAAATGAAGACAGCATCCTAAGAAGGACTCTAAATTGCCTAAGAAAGCAGCCAAACTCCTTACCTATCATTCAGGATGCTCCTGGTCCAGTCCTATCGACTGTGAAATGCCACTTCCCCTCAGAAATCTGATTCTTCCATTCCAAAACATTGACCATAAAGTTTTTGTTGTACCTGTTAAGGTACCAATTGTTTTTCTTACTTGGATGATAACTTTGGGGTGTGCTTATACATTAATACATTCAACAAATAGTGACTGAGAGCCAGGCTTTATACTGTAGCTAAAGCAAGAATTAAGAAGACAGAGATGCTGCCATACAGTACCGGTGGGAATGATAAACTTGGATACAGTCGTTCAGCAATTAAATCCTGACACCAGAACACAACTCAGATCGACCTCAATTTCAGAGACACACTCTCATTTCAAAGCTCTACTCGCTCTCTCAATAAATATTTATGAATTGTTTCACTCTTACTATGTGAGTATAGTGAGTTATTTATTTTCTACATTTGGGTCTGTGGGAGTGTTAAAGTATTCCACACATCACATTTTAAGGTCAAGTGATGGTGAAAGAAATTGTCAGGAAAGTGCTGCTCTGAGGACATCTACAGAACTCACATGAGAGAATACATTTGAGGGAGGACAATTAAAACCATATATGTAGCCGTGTAAGAAAAAAAATTTTTTTTTTTTTTGGTAAAAAATAAATTCTTCTTCCCTCCCTTCCCCCTTCTTTCCCTTTCTTCTGTCCTTCATAACCACTCTGGTTCTTTGCATGCTATAACCTTGATCTTTATACCTAAGTAAGCTTTCTAACTCTCAACATTATAAAGTTCACTAAAAAACAACTATGATATATTCATTTAACTAAAGGGCACAAAAATGACACACTGACTCCATTCTTTAAAAAAAAAAAAAAAAAACTTGTGGAAGCTTTTTTTTATAGTGTTGCAGAATTCTTCTGCAGTGTCTCACTTAATTTCTCTGGTGCTGTGATGCAAATATTAAAGCAAGATTTAAAAAATCAGCAAAAAAACTGATGAGTGAAATATCACCCAACTTGGGTACAAAGCATACTTTCTTATGCTTTTGTTATGGAGTCAGTATTTGTAGGGAATGAAAAAGTTTCTTAATGTGAAATCTGTGGAAATAGAGCCTTCCAATCTAAAAGCTAATACAAAAAACATTTGTATCATTAGCAAATCAGCAATGTTTCTCATCTCTAGAAAATCATATGAAATAGTTCACCATTATTTTTTTAGTATTTTTTCTTAATTTTGCTTTATAATATATATTAAGCATCCTTGATAAGATACAGAAAATAATTCCCTAAAATGTAGGGAGCCACTTTCATTAGTATATTCAGCCTGATTGTGGCTTTCTTTAGTAAAAGTTTTCACAGACTCACTAAAATATAACTTGATTTTTAAAAGTAGAAACATGGCCCAATTAATTTTACAATTAATTCATTTGTTCTACAAAGCTTTGATTGTTTCTTCTGCCTAAAGATTTTATGTAGGACAATTAGAAAGACAAGCTCTACAGTCAAGATGGATAATTATTTTATTCACCAACTCTTCTAAATATAAAGCTGCACTAATAATAGGAAAATTTGAAATGATCATTAACATAGTTATCTATGAAACCAAACTACCCTTTGGCTGGATGACTAAAAAGTTATAAAGCATCATGTCAGTGTCTCCTAACAATAGATCTTGATTTTGACAAAAAGTTTCATAATCACAATATTTTACTTTTCATAGAGTATGAAATTACTTGCTCTAAATAAGCTAGGTATCATCTAAAATAAATAAATTGTCACCCCTGTCTACTTCTAAGGTAAACATGACCAAAATTAATACAAGGGCAGAGGAAAGTATGAAAATTGGAAGTAAAAATTTGAGAACATTGGACCTCAAGCGATATGATGCTAGAATGACAAGCACATTGTCTAATCCAGAGGATGTATGCCTCCATGTAGGATTTGAGTTCTACAAATTTAATTCAAGGCTCAAGATACTAAACTTGGTGAACATTAGGGATTCTAGATTTTTAGGGTGTGTGTGATGGGATTCGGTTTGGTTTTGTGGTTTAAAATTAGTAATTTCGGGGGCTCTCCTGGTAGCGCAGTGGTTGAGAATCTGCCTGCCAATGCAGGGGACACGGGTTCGAGCCCTGGTCCGGGAAGATCCCACATGCCGCGGAGCAACTGGGCCCGTGAGCCACAATTACTGAGCCTGCGCGTCTGGAGCCTGTGCTCCGCAACGGGAGAGGCCGCGACAGTGAGAGGCCCGCGCACCGCGATGAAGAGTGGCCCCCGCTTGCCACAACTAGAGAAAGCCCTCGCACAGAAAGGGAGCCCCAACACAGCCAAAAATAATAAATAAAAAAAATTAAAAAAAAAAAATTTCCATTCAAGGAAATTGCAATGCCTTCTCCATACTATAAAGCTCTTTATGTGTACTTGTAGGATTAGAGCAGCTTTGAGGATGTAGACATGTTCTCCTGCATATGTGAGTTGCAGACAGTACCTTGGTTTATAATGCAAATTTTATGTTATGTGTGCCGCAAAATAATTTTTAGTGCATACCGTCAAATTTCCTTTATAAATTTGTTAGATTACATAAATCTATTGTACATTTGCACACGACATGGGATTTACATTTGATTCACTCACTTTCACACTGCACATATAAATCTAACAATTAATAAACTTATGGTCTTCTTCATCTTTAATCAGCAAAGAATAAATCATCTGGATAACAATCTTATAAGAATATAAAAAGGTCTTAGGAAGAAAGCGGAAGTAATGTTCATTTAAGATTTTATTCAAAAAGAATAGCCCGGCCATCTTGTGGGAAGGGCTGAAGCAGGCGCTCTCGGCTCGGCGCGGCCCGCTGCAATCCGCGGAGGAACGCGTCCCCGAGCCGCCATCATGTCTGGGCACTTACAGAAAGGCTTCGGCTGCGTGGTCACCAACCGATCCGACCAGTTATCTGATGACGAATCGGACCCCTTCGAGGTGTTGAAGGCAGCAGAGAACAAGAAAAAAGAAGCCGGCGGGGGCGGCGTTGCGGGCCCTGGGACCAAGAGCGCAGCTCAGGCCGCAGCCCAGACAAACTCCAACGCGGCGTGCAAACAGCTGCGTAAAGAGTCCCAGAAAGAGCGCAAGAACCCGCTGCCCCCCAGCGTCGGCGTGGTTGACAAGAAGGAGGAGATGCAGCCGCCCGTGGCGCTTAAGAAAGAAGGAATAAGACGCGTTGGAAGAAGACCTGATCAACAACTTCGGGGTGAAGAGAAGATAATTGATAGGAGACCAGAAAGGTGACCCCCTCGTGAAGGACGATTTGAAAAGTCACCTGAAGAAAAGGGTGAAGGAGGAGAATTTTCAGTTGATAGACTGATTATTGACTGGCCTATCTGAGGCCTTGGTGGTCTTGGAAGAGGTCGAGGAGGTCGTGGACGAGGAATGGGCCAGGGAGATGGCTTTGATTCTCGTGGCAAACGTGAATTTGATAGGCATAGTGGAAGTGACAGATCTGGCCTGAAGCATGAGGACAAGCGTGGAGGTAGCGGATCTCACAGCTGGGGAACTGCCAAAGATGAATTAACTGACTTGGAGCAATCAAATGTGACTGAGGAAACACCTGAAGGTGAAGAACATCCAGTGGCAGACGCTGAAAATAAGGAGAATGAAGTTGAAGAAGTAAAGGAAGAAGACCCAAAAGAAATGACTTTGGATGCGTGGAAGGCTATTCAAAATAAGGACCGGGCAAAAGTAGAATTTAATATCTGAAAACCAAATGAAGGTGCTGATGGGCAGTGGAAGAAGGGATTTTTTCTTCATAAGTCAAAGAGTGAAGAGGCTCATGCTGAAGACTCGGTTATGGATCACCATTTCCGGAAGCCAGCAAATGATATAACGTCTCAGCTGGAGATCAATTTTGGAGACCCTGGCCGCCCAGGACATGGTGGCAGGGGAGGACGAGGTGGCCGTGGGCGTGGTGGACGTCCAAACCGTGGCGTCAGGACTGACAAGTCAAGTGCTTCTCCTCCTGATGTGGATGACCCAGAGGCATTCCCAGCTCTGGCTTAACTGGGTGTCATAAGACAACCCTGGTTCCTTTGTGGACCCTCCTCTTTGAGACTTGCATGCTTAAGGATCCCAAACAACTAAGAAATTAAAAAAAAAAAAAAAAGACTGTCATTCATACCATTCACACCTAAAGACTGAATTTTATCTGTTTTGAAAATGAACTTCTCCTGCTACACAGAAGTAACAATATGGTAGTCAGCTTTGTATTTAGAAATGTATTGGTAGCGGGGATGTTTTCATAATTTTCAGAGATTATGCATTCTTCGTGAATGCTTTTGTATTGCTGCTTGCAAATATGCATTTCCAAACTTGAAATATAGGTGTGAACAGTGTGTACCAGTTTAAAAAAGAATAGCATAAAATAGATTCTGTGGACAATTTTGCATATAAATATAAGGGTCTGGAGCCTCAAAGAAATCAAATTCATTGTTAATTTTTCAAAGATGAAAAACAAAACAAAGTGGCACATTACATAAATGGGCCACTAATGATAAATAATGAAACAGTTAATTTTCTCTAGTGAGCAGTGACAACAAATTTTGAAAAGTAAACATTTAGTTTCATGTTGATTAAAAAAATAACAAGGTTTGATTTCAGTATTTTAATGAGACTGAACTAATTTTGCCTTAGCCTATCAAATAGTGATTCTAAAATTTTTCTGAAGTGTCTGAGATTTGTAAGCTTTGGTTTACTTGGTGTAACTTTATTGGCTGGATATTTCATTATTGTACATTAATTTGCTCATTCAGACAATATCATATTTGAGTTTTTTAGGGTAAATTAGTCTCCAAACATGTATTGAGTCCCTACCCACTACAGTGTGTTAGGTGACACAGGAGTTTATTGAGAAAAACCCTTTTCCCTAATTCTCCTCCCAAAGCAATAGACACTCAAGGTACACTTTTTAAAACAAAATCCAGGAAATGCATAAATGTTCTCAATCCATCTCTAGCCAGCCATTTCCAATCTGCTTGTCATTCTGTGCTCTGAAGTCCATGGGATTACTTCTAGTTTGCTCTTCCAAGTTTCTCTGCTCCATCAATACTGATTCAGTATGTGCTGCTCAGACTATTTTGTGGCTCTGTTATTTACTCCGATAGCGTCTGCTCAAGCGCCAAGAAGAGAAGACGTTAAAAATGACATAACACTAGTATCAGGGGAAAAAATCCCAGCTACTCTGTCCTTGTGGTAGAGACAGAACAATACAGGGTAAATATTTTTAGTTTTTTTGTGTGATGGGATTTAGTGAGGTTTTGTGGTTTAAAATTAATAATTTCCATTCAAGGAAATTCCAATGCTTTCTCCATACTGTAAAGCTCATTATGTGTAGTTGTAAGATTAGAGTGGTGTTTTCCCCACTTCAGAGAGATGCTGTTAAAGCAGAAATTAAAGATATGGAAAAGACGGCACACATCAGAAAAAAGGAGGAAGAGGACCCCGTGATTTAAGTTATATTTTACATTTAAAAGAAAAGGAATTGGTGATGTCACACAGCAACGATAGCAAAAGCAGCCAAAGTTGGAGAGAAAACAGAGCCATCAAGTTGAGAGAACTGTGCTGACATACACATGCTGGAGGCATGAGGGACTCGGTGTGGCTCAAGGACTAGGGTTTTGATTGCAAATGATACATTTTCAGGGACTTCCTAAAATGTTGAAAAGATTTTGCGGATGGCCCAAAATAATGTTTTATTACAATTATTATGACCCTATGTTTACTCCAAGGTTATGAGACTCTCAACTTAAGAAAAAATGCACAACATGAGAGTTGTGAGTTAAGTTTTATTTGGGGCAAAATGAAGATTGCAGGCCGGGAGACAGCATCCCAGATAGCTCTGCGAAACTGCTCCAAAGAGGCAAAGGTGAAGGTCAGTATATATGTGATTTTGGTGAAGGGGGAATACATGCAATCAAGCACATATTTTTTGCAGAAGGTTTCTGCTAGTCTCGTGCAGGTTACTGCTAGTCACGAGGAGCAGACGTCACCATGAAGGATTTTAGTGCTTTTCTAGATATGAGGAGATACAAGGCTCGTAAAATTGGCTCCTGAAAATATCTAACTATCTGAAGACCTGTTCTGCCAGTTTTTCCCAGGGCACAGAGTGCCTCATTTCAGCTCTCCACCCTGAACTCCTTTTAGGGGGTGTTGAAAGTCAGCAGCTGCAGCTGTACATGATTTAATCCTTGTAGAGGTAGATGGCAAGTGCCAATGGAAAACGCCAATTTGTAGTTGACATGACCCATTCCCATATCCCGTTATCCCCTTCCATTCACAGCCAAATTTCTAGAGACAATAGTCTGCAATAGCTGTCTCTATTTCCCCTCTTTACTCACCAATAATCACCAGTGCTGATCACCCTGAAATATGGCATCTAATACCACCAATTGCTCTTTCCTTTGGTAAAGATCACCAGTGTCCTCCAGATTATCCAGCTGTGGGAGAATTTCTGTCCCTGAATTTTCTATAGCATTGATGGATTGAATACTTTCTCCTTTTCAAATACCTATTTTCCCTTTGCCCAAAGTGCCTTTTGCCCCAGTATTTCTCCTCCAAGGTACTGCTTTCTCCTGATTTGCCCCCATTTTGCTATTTATTCCTCCTTAGTTTCTTTAGTGTCTCTGGTATCCATTTTTAAAATATGTCTCTCCCCTGGATTGTTTCATTGACCCCTTTTGCTTTGCAATTCACACTTCTCAATTTTCCCTCAATTCACACTCTGCCTGGGTGATCTCACCCACTCACATTGATTCAGATACCAGCTAGAAAGAAAAAAGGAATCCAAGAAAGTCTTCCCTGTCTTTTATTCACACAGGTCCAACAAACTTGCCTCCTCTGGAACATCTTCACTGATGGTTGAGTCGGTTTAAATATATAACCTCTTTTCACTTGCAGCCCAATTATGTTTACTCCATAAACATTATTTACACTCAACGCTGCTAACTTATTCCTTTGAAGTTCAAGAGTTTTATGTGTTTTGTGTCCTTATTTTTACTTAATTATATTGAAAAAAAGTAGCATGTTTAACTTAATTTATGTGATACTTAGTAAGATTTATAGGAAAGCAGGAATTGTCTTTTGGGTGCTAAAAAAATCTTCCAAGTTTCTCAAAAACATTTTTAACAAAAATCATATCAACATCCCAGTTCTTTTAAAATTTCAACTACACACACACTAACACACCCACATTAAGAAGCAGAGTTTGTCATATTATTGGACAATAATAGTCATGATCTATCTCCAAAATTAAGATATTTTTGTTATATATGGTTTTCCATTATTCACATTTTAAGTAAGAAATCTTAAAAGCTAGAGCATCACATATAATGAATTGAAAACAGCTCAAGAGTCTTTAAAAATTCTTGGTTAAACTCAGACATGAATCTAAGACTAACTATGTAATGTTATAGAAAAGTACCGAAAAACCAACGTTCAAAAAATTAAAATACACATGTGAAAAAAGATAGATGTAAAAAAATAAGATAAATACTACATAAAGCATTTTTCTTATTTCGTTTCTTATTCAGAAAACTAGCTTCGGAATAACTATCCCACATTACTAATTAACAAATAATCCTTTCAAACAAAACTCGAAATAAGATAATATCAATAAAATACATGATATCACATTATGAGATGTTTTAAAAATAATAAGTAAATTTTATTCAAGGGAGTCATGGCCAGAACTGATGATGTTCCAGACAGAAGATGTTTATTTAGCTTAGAAATTTCTTTTACTAATTAGAAATATTGGTGTTAAGATGAGAACTCCGAATTTCATTTATTTCTTAAATTTATATTCAAAAGGTAAAGTTAGAATTAAATATATTAATAAGCCGCCATTGATGAAAAAGAGAAAGCTTTGAACTAAAAGTATGATGATTTAGTGTCTTCACTTACTGATTATATCTTGGCTCTTCCTTCATTTTACTGATGGGAGTTCAGGTAAAGAGCTTATTAACATAGAAAAGAAAAGCCTCAAAGTGTGCATTTAAAGTCATGCTTTGAAGAAACGTAAAAAGATCTGAAGCATGTGATTTTTCCATAACTGCATATACATAACACGAAAAAAACCTTAAATGCATTTTACATTAAAAAATTTTGAAACATTTAATGATTTGACATTTCAAAATAATTTCTAATGACAAAAGGGTCTACCTATTTTTAATATTTATGTATTTGCCTTGCTAGCTTAGAATTCCTGCAATGATTTATTTCCTTTTTTTTTTTTCATTTTTTCTTACCCAAATTCTGCTAAGGTCACTTTCAATCTCTCTCTGTTGTCATATAATCTCTTTTTTTTCATCTTTATTTTTACTTTGAGCCTTCATTTCAAAGTGGTTAAGAATAATAGAAAATGCTTACACTTAACATCATACTTAGTATTTACGAAGTACTCCCCCAAGCGCTTTGCTTCTATCAAATCATTTTCTTCTTTTCAAGAACCTATGAGGTAGATATTATTATTGTCATCTTCATGTTGCCATTTAAGACACCGAAACACAGAAATAGTAAGCAATCTGCCAGGTCACCCAGCCAATAACCTGCAGCTCAAGATTGAACCCCACATGGTCTGGCTGAAAGGCCATGTGTTAGCCACGATACTGTGCTGACTGTTACTTTTTTGAAGTCGAGAAGAAGGGTTGTTTCAAATGTCATTTTGCTCCCTGGCTTATTTTATTGGCTGGTATGTAACCTCCCTGTGACTTGTATTTATAATAATAATTTCATTTTTTTAAGTGAATTAGTTTTGCATGATTCCATGCTGGTTCTTTCATAGTGATTGAGTGAGGGAAACTTTTAAAGCTAGGTATTTTGCAGAATTTTGACTGAAGAAGTAGAACTTAAGAAAGTGAGCTGGCAGCTTCATTTAAGGACCTGCATCTCTGAACTCTTTTCCCCCAGATCTGCACAGTTCTTTAATCTGGGCATACACATCCTTGTGTGGCATAGAATATTTGAAGGTTGATCCTTTATCTTCAGCTGAATGTGCTCAGTGGCTGCAAAGCTCATAGCCACTTCCCCACTTACCCACCTTGCCTTGCTCACACCATGCTTGCTTATGTTTTTATAAATTTCTTTCAGCCTTGGTGTCTCCTGAGGCTCTGAGGTGTAGAATCAGATTCAGGAGACTCATAAAGCTTGCCCATGAATTTGAAATTTGTTTTCACAGGTAAGCAGCAAGGATGTTCCCTCACATTGGAGAAATCTGGCCTGTATTGGACATGAAAGTTTATCCATGACTTCCAAATCCCCAAACCTCAAAGACTCTTCTGAACCCACCTAGGATATTTGATGATGTCTCTCCATCCTTATTTGAAATTCTGTTCTTGTTTAGTTAAACATCAGTATGAATAATTCCTTCTGTCTCTGATGTCACTTTTCTGTCTTGCTTCTTTGTTCTACTTCTTCAGTGCTGCTGTTCTCCAGGCTTCTAGCCTCAGTTCTCTAGACCTGAGATGTGATACACTCTCTTTTGGTGATTTCATCTCCTCTCATTGAACGAGAGCCTCACTTATGCCGGTAACTCCCCTCTCTGTAGCTTCAGTCTAGCTTTCCTACTGTTTATTCCTACATTTGTCCTGCTGTTCCTGGACATTTCAAACTTCGTGTCCCACAAGTGCCCCTTGTCATGTTCTAAAGGAACCCAATTTTCTTTCTTTACAAATTTATTTCTTCTTTATTGTTTTATGTTGGCTAATGATATTGCTCTGCTCTCAGTTAACTAAGCCAGAGACTCAGGCTCTCCCTAGAGTTTTCGTTTTCCACATTCTGCTCTTCTCATGTGACCATATCCTTCCATTCTATCTGGGTGATGTCTACCACATCTCCTTTTTTCCCTGCATTACACAAGCCACACTGCCTTAGTTTAAGTCCTCATCAAATATTGTCTGCTCTAATGCAGTTACCTCCTAATTTGTCTCCCAGCATCCATCCTACACCCCTCTGATATCCTACCTCTCTTACTGTTAGAGGAATCTTTCTAACGTTCAAAAAAATTTTTAATACATTTATTTATTTGTTTATTTTTGGCTGCATTGCATCTTTGTTGCTGCATGTGGGCTTTCTCTAGTTGCAGCCAGCAGGGGCTACTCTTCGTTGTGGTACATGGGCTTCTCACTGCGGTGGCTTCTCTTGTTGCGGAGCACGGGCTCTAGGCGTGCGGGCTTCAGTAGCTGTGGCACGTGGGCTCAGTAGTTGTGGCTTGCGGGCTCTAGAGCGCAGACTCAGTAGTTGTGGCGCACGGGCTTTGTTGCTCCGCGGCATGTGGGATCTTCCTGGACCAGGGCTCAAACCCGTGTCCCCTGCATTGGCAGGCGGATTCTTAACCACTGCGCCACCAGGGAAGTCCCTAACATTCAAAACCAATCATGTCACTTCTAGGAATCTTACTACAGGTGTGACTCAACCTCTCAGTTCTTGTTTCCTCCACTGCAAAAGGCAGACAACAGTAGTACTTCCTTGCGGTATTGTTTTAAAAATTAAGTGGAACGAATCAGGAGAAGTGCCTGGCACATATTAAGTGCTCAAAAAATGTGCTCACTTATTATGGATGCCTGATGTTCCCTCAAACTGAACTCCTTTCATTTTTCTGAGCATACCCTGATCTCTCTCATCTCTGGAACTTCATAGATGCTTCTCCCTGGAAACCTTTCCCTCCATCTTTAAATGAATAATTTCTAGTCATCTCTGGAGTCTCAACTTATCATCACTTCCTACCAGATGACATCTCTGTTACCTGGATAGCAGGTTCAGTGTCATCACTCTGTGCTCCCAAAGCATCCTCCACTTCCTCAATCTACTGATATCTTTAACTAAATTTTAGGCACCGTGAGAACCCAGTACAGTACCTGGCGTATAAAAATGCTTTAAATATTTTCGAGTGAAAGCATAAAGATGTATTTTTAAAGGGTATAGAGTGTAGGCTTTTAGATTGGCCCACATTATTTTTTATTGTTAAATTTGTTTACTTGTAATTTCACCATCGTGATAGAACACTTCAGCTTGGTCATCTGCTGTGCTTGTTACCAGAGCTCAAATCAGTGTGCCTCGAATTCTGTTTCCTCTGATTCTCTGTAAAGCTTACATGGATTCAATAAGTGGAAAAGAATCTCCACCTGTTTTGCATCATTACTAAGAAATCTATTCTAGTATAGCATCCTTGCTCCATACTGAAATTATTTGCTGATATTTATTTACATACCCAAATACCTGGTTAGTCTGTGAGGTCCTTTTATTATGCATATCCTATCTTCAGCACCAGGAAGCACTGTTCTCAGCTGCCAACTCCCTTTCTCCATTCTCTGCTTTTCATTGTCCTGCTCTGTGCCCTTGAAGCCTGACCCCTGTGGACTACATCACCTGGGCTCCCTTCTTCCCAGATTCCCTGGAGTCCAGCCAATGGGAAGCCCAGGCAGAGGTGGTGGGCAGAAGAGGAAGCTCCAACTGGGAGGCATTCCCTCCTCATGTCCTGGTGGCTGCAGTTCTAACTGTACATGTGGTTATATCATTTTTTTTTCTCTTGCTCCTTCAAGCCTAATGGTGAGATTAATGGCTTTCTGAGTTCACACTGCTTTTTATCTTGGAGACCTGAAAAAGTCGTTGTAGATTTTTCTTAACTTTGCCCACACCTGTAAATAGATCCTTTAAAATTTTGTTTCAGAATCTCAGTTGAGAGATTGAGATTGACATATATACACTAAAATGTATAAAATAGATAACTAATAAGATCCTGCTGTATAAAAAATAAATAAAATTCAAAAATTCAAAAAAAAAATAATCTCAGTTGAGAATTTCCAGCTTCTTTTACCTGCTGGGATTGTATATGATAAAAAGTACCTTCTGATGCCAGGCACATAGAAAATGCTAAATGAGAATTTATTAAACAAACACACAAAGTAAGTGAACGCATGGAGGCTTAGTTCATTCAGCCCATCCTCCTTTTGTGAAAATCTTATCTTTTCATATTTAAATAGTCTGCTCAAGTGGATAAAATTAGTAGTCACCAATTATTATGAGTCTTTGAGAACTTAATCCCGTTAACAAAGTATCATAACTAACAAAGATATCTCATTGGAACCAACCAATCAATCCCTTTGTAACTTTTCATATTCAGCAGGACGTTGCTTTTTTTTTTAAACTGCACATTTCATAAAACCTATATGATTTTTTGAGAGCACATATGGGGGAACATTTTGCTATTTGCAATGCATATATAGGTGAATACAAGGTTGGTGCAAGAGAAAATGGTGTTATGGTCGAGGTTGAAGTGTTCAATGTTAGAAACCCAGCAATGCTAATGTTTAATATAAAATGCATCTGCTGAAGATTATCTTTCAAGCTGCGTATCTCTGAAATCCATTACATTAAAAAGTATACACATGGATAGATATTTCACAAGACCTGTAAATTATCTCACAGTTGGTTATTGATCAGCTTATAAAGGCAAGTAAATAATTACTTACAGAGAATACCCAGAAGAAGAGGAATGTGAAAAGATTAAGAAAATATAGTAGATGTTAAGGAAGAGAAGCAGTTCCTAAACCACTAAAAACTAAAACAACAAATCCAGGAAACATCGTTATGTTTACCTGGAAAAACAGATTCTTACTTTAAATAACGTTTAAGGATTTTAGATTTTTAAGGCTTTTGTCCCTGAAAGACTACCTTAGTATTGTGGATTCTAAATGTAGACTAATTTATCCAAAAGTAAAAAATAACATTTCTGACAGTTTGGCTAAATAGTAATTTAATAAATATTTTGATATGGTTTCCTTATTTTTAATAATTGAGGATAGTCATTGATGGCCAAAGCGGTTCTACTACTCCAAAAAAAAAAAAAAGAAAGTAGATCTATTTCTAGTTCACAGATTGGACTTATATACCATATTTTATTAGAAATGAGAGAACAATGTTTTTTTCTCATAAAGTATTTAAAATGTTTGTTAAAGAAAGTGCCATCCCAAAGACCTTAAACAGATATATCACCTATATTATGTCACAGCTACCACTTTAAAAAGAATGTCCCAAAGAGTGAAAAGGCAATTGCTGACTATTTTTCTTTTATCTCTCTTTTTTTAATTTTTACTCTGTGGTCATCTCCCCTGTAGAAGATTTTAGGTGAAAATTATATTTATCATTATTTTGTAATGTTCTTGTTACCAACGAGTAGATATGTTAAGTATAGTAAATTTAGATGTGCACAATTTGTTACAAAAGAATTATAGAAAACAATCAAGTAAGTTTGCTATTAAATTATATTTTTAAGAAAAGATTTTGCAAGTTAGATTTATCTACTCAGGGACTAGGTATACAGATGTAGATATTTCAATTTAACATTCTACACATATTTAATGAAAGAATAGGATTTTGCTGAGTTAATATTTGCTAGAGGAAACTAATTAATAGATTTCAGGAACCTTGTCTAGCTCTTTTCAAGATGATGTGAGGTGAATAAACCAACCAGTAATAAAGGTGATCATTTACTAGTTTATAAATTGACATGTCTCACGAAGGTTAAGTTTTCTTCCATCCGTTTTCTTTTTTCTCGTTAAATTTCTTCATGCTGTTTTCTACAACATGTTCTCTGACGAGCCTGGAGTCATTGTTGCACACAGGCAAAAGCCCATAAAGTCTCCCCATAAATACAAATACGTGTTCACATCCACACGCCCATAGAGACAGACGTTTAGACTCTAAGGTGAAGCGATTTCAAGCTCATGTGTTTAGAGGGACACTTTCACTCTCAGCCGTCAGGATGCAGTGCAGTAAACATCCTCCGAGTGGAGCTCAACCCCAGCCGACGGCAGAATCTCTGAGGGCCTACCACCTTGGCGCAAGGTCATTCACATTCCCTGCCTCCTTCTCTTTCCCCTTGAGCCAACTGCGAATTCAACAACACAATCTTGACCGGAGTTTTCAGACTATACCATTAGCTTATTGAGCAACTGCCCCTGCTTTTAAATTTTAATGATGCATTTTTAATATGATAAATATAGTATGCTTGAATGGCTTTATGCAGGTCGGATAAACTGATTTTTGTTACTCTTCAAATATGACTTTCTGAAGACTAGACTTCTAATTGTATGGCTGATATAGTTACAGATGTGCCTGTGGCTTCCAGACGGCAGCTGTTCTGTCCCAGTGAACAGAAAACAGAGGTTGGGAGCAAGTGTTTTTTTTAGGGTTTTATAAATGGAGGCATTTTAACTTAGAATTGATAAAACTAAAAAAACAGGTTTTACCCATATTGTTGCTGATGGTGTTTAAGGAAACTTTCGTTTACTGAAACAATATAAAGGTGACATGTAGAAATTACCATGGAAATTATTCAGGATTCCCTTTTCCCATGGCTTGGAAAACAGAATTCAGGAAGTTTTGCTATGGTAATTATTGCCTGCTTAAGACAGGAAATCAGATTGATTTAAAAGCTGGGATCTTCTAGCACATCCTAGGCACCTTTAATCTTACAACTCCCCAGGGAACTGACAATGACCCAGAAGGAGTGATAGGAGGAAATCATTCCATTTGGAGGGTAAGACTATTTAATCTGCAAAGTAAAATAGAATATTGAGGCGGAAGATCGAGGCAATTTGCCAGGTAATTTTAAAAGTTCCTTCAAATTACCCCAATTATCTAGGTATTTCACAAGAAGAAAAGATACTTGATTTAAATGAATAGTATATTAAATTAATTTCTGTAGTTTTAGTTTAGTTTCTTAAAAACATTCGTTGAAACACATGATTATCTTTTAAAGTGTCATTTCTTTGTAAATATAAAAATCTCTACCATTGAATAAGAAATATCTTGTATTTCCTGAATAAGTGACATTCCTCCTTTGCTTTAAAATGTTTTTCTGTTCTTTCTGATATGATTGCTACTACACATACATTTTGTGTGTGTGTGTGGTTCTTTTGGAGTGTTGCACATACATACCTTAAAAATGCATAGGAAACTAAGTAGCTAAAATCTGAAAGAATCACCTTAAAATAGTCTTCATTAAAAGGTAAGTATAGAAGGTATCTGAAAGTATCAGTGTTTTCTGAAAAGAAGCATTAGCAAAATTGCTTTAATAAATCCAATGCAATATTACAATAGTTATCTTATTAAAAAATGGTCCAATTTAGTCCTAACTTTCTCATAAAACATAATACAAAGTCCTATTGAACTTATAAAGTTGGATCTTGAAAACACACACGATATGCATACACATTTATATGAGTTACTAGCATTCAAACAAGGTTTTGGACAATGCAGACATTTTTAAAAGGAAAAAAAAACCATATTCAATATATATACATATATATATATATGACTAGATCGAGAACATAAAACTCATATGATAAGAATCTCATTTTTTGGATGAGACAATTCACCAGAAGAGTGTGTATTTTTTTATGACCAAGAAGAAGAATCACTTGTTTTACCCAACAGTAATTTTATATACGGCTACTCCTATATCTTTCCTTCTGTCACTGAATTTGGCGATGGTTCAGTATGAACTAAACCCTGAAGTTAATTTAATAATTTGCACAACCTACAATAGTGGAAGAAATCAGGAAATTAGACAGGAATAACAGATAGTGTAATGCATCTCACATATTGAATGACAATATTTATCATCATGCTTTGTGAGATATTAACTAATTTGTGTTACTCTTTTAATATATTTTAAAGCTTGTTTTATACATTTAACTAATTTGTTGACTGTGCAAACCACCTGGTCTTAGAAAACAAATCAATCTTTTGGCAAATGGCATGATGAGAAAACAGAACCAGACTGAGATCTTCCTGGTCTCAGGAGACTTGGGTTCCAGCTGCTTTTGAGGAACCAATAGGATATATGGACCTCCTTTCTCTCACTTGAGTTGGACTCAGGGATGTTGAGGTTTCTTTCAGAGCTAAAATTCCTTGAAAGTGAAGCTATTTATGTTTCTAGTACTGTACATCTCACCCAGCACCACGGTGGATCATTTGTGAGTTTTGTCCTCCTCACTCGACTGTGAACTCCTCCCAAGCAGGAATTGTAATGTCTAACGTCAGCATCCTCAGAGCTGCGCACAATGCCTGGCACACAGTTATGACCTAATAAGATGCGATGAATATGTATGTATATATACCCACACAACTATGATTCTTCTGATGAATGTCAATAGTTCAGTGAATTTCACTTTGCAGGTCCTTATGGAGGCGAATCAACTGAACATACTATGCCTCCCTTCCACTATATAGAAAGGTGTAAAATATGTTCTTTATCAGGAAAAACAGTAAAACTGCACATACATGTACAGAGAGTTATTTAAAAGAATGGACTTTAGGAAGCATTTCAGAGATCATGATTGATAAACATTATATAGAGACCACAGGCTAGATAACCTTCTGGAGGAGAGGGAAAGATGAAATTCTAGGTTCTGCGTGCACCCTGATCTCTTTGCCGAGATTACAAATGTGTGCACATTTGCTCTCGTGTGCTTTTGGACATTAATTTACTAGAAACTGAAGTGAGTCCAAAATATATTTCTATTCTGGCAGAATAGCATGCCAGAGCTTTTCTTCTTTATGTACTTTTGGCATATATTCAATTATAATTAATTCTTAAAGATAATATTTCAGTTTCATTCTGGTTTGAAGATACTAAGTCTTACGAAAGTTCACTTGCAAAAATAAGGACTAATCTATGCCTAAAAAGCAGTGAAAGTAGAGGTTGGTTTTGGGGGTAGCAGTTAGAGGAGGTAAGATTTTCAAATACAACACATGAATCCAAGAGGCTTCTATTTGTACTTGCGAGGTAACGTGATTTAATGTAAATATATTATCAATATGCAATCCACACACTGCTACGTGAAATGTTTTTTATTTGTTTTGTTTCTTTTTGTGTTTTCAATATCTACCATTAGAACGTAATGGCAAGTATGTTTTATTTTCTGCTGTATCCTCAGTGCCTAATATACAGTGGTTATTTAATAAATATTTACTGAATTGACTAATACAGTTCCAAGAATCTGAGGAACACCTACTGCGTGCAATATTTTGCTATTGATTAAAGATACTCACTGATATCAAGAAGCCATGCCTAGGTCACATGTAGTAATCAGAAAAACATAAAAGATAATCCATAATGAAATGCAGAGAAATTGCTGTAGAAAATGATATTTTTAATAAGGGTGTTGAGATACTGATAGGTTCATGTGGTTTAGTGACAGATGTCTTCATGTAGGCATTGGTCACTTGAGCTTAACCTTGGATGATATGTCATGTATTAAATACATTGCAATATGGATTAACCATTGTACATATTATAATATAGGGTAGATATATAGTATATAACCCAAAATTCCAATATGGGAAAGAAGTGAGACTGGATGCTTTGTCTATTGGGGTAGTGAGGAAATTTCTTTGATGAGAACAGATGGTGTAAATGGAAAGTAGTTTGGAGACTTAGCATGTGTCCAATTATGAAGGTCCTTAAAAAAGACAGAGACTTTTTTTTTTTTTCCTGACTTAGTAGACAAATGAGTGACATAATGAAGGTGGTATTTTAGGAAAATTAGTCTAGCAGTGAGATTTAGGATCTTTTGGTATGTTGATGGAGTCTGAAACCTGGGTGACCATTTAAGAGACGATTGCAGTAATTCATATATTAGATCATAAGGGTGTAAAGGCATAGTCAGAATGGAGTAAGGCAGAATCCAAGTGACATTATAAAGAAAGAATTGGACATTTTTAAGTAACTAGAGTAGGAGATGAAGGGGAAGGGATGTGCAAAAAGTGATTAGAAGGTTATGGTTCAGAATGACAAGGAGAATATTGGATCTCTTGATAGAGGAGTGTGGAGGGAGAGCTGGTTTTGAGGAAGATGAGATAGTGTGATTTCAGGTGGATACAGTTGAGATCTGGTTACCAACTTGCAGATTATTAATTCATTCAACATTATTTATTTATCACTTACCATGTGCCAGATAACATACCAGGCAGAAGGGATCCAACTGCAAAAAAGAAATGCATGTTCCCCACCTCCAGGGAAGGAGGTGCTGTCCAGCTAAGATCTTCAGGGTGAGTGGGAGGAAAACACGCCAAAGGGCTTTCCCCTTTGGAAGAGTGACAAAGACAAGGTGAGAGGCATGTATAGAAGCTTGAGGGAAGGGAAAGCCTAGGACATTCTAGTGGGTAGTTCAGTGTGATTAAACTGTGCATGTCCTACTCAGTTCAGCTTGATTCTAGTTTTAGTCTTTCACCTTGGCCTACATGGGTCATGCTAGTGCACAAAAAGTGGATCCACTTCTTAGGGGGAAATTGAAACAAGTACATTAATTAATTAAATATAATGAATGTACATGAAGGTGATGTATACAAATTTACATAAAGATGAATAAGTAACTCCAGACATTCTTGGTCAAGAAGGACTTAGCAAATCACCTATCTTTTTCATAAAAGAGATGCTATGTGGCCTTCTGGTTATGTATAGGTCTTATTTCACCCATTATACTTGGAAAAAAGTGTAATAGAATCCTCTATAGCCCGACAAAGGTGTATTCTACACAACATCACTTGATACGCTACTATGGGAAAGGAAAAAGAAATTTGCAACATGGGTCCAGGAACCTTCTAGAAAATAAGAGAGTGAGACCTCAATTTTCTGATCTTGCAGTTAAAAATTAGGGAAGCCCATTTGGAAGGACTAGGGTGGCTAAATTCAAGCTGTGGGGAGAAGACATTAATGGCTCCAAAAGAGAACTTTAATCCAGTGACCTAAGCATAATCCAAGGATATAAATGTTGAGAGGGAGGGAAGATCTGACACCATGTGTGGCTGAGACTAGGGACCCTTATGACTCAGAACTCCTGGCATTCTATTGAGCTCACAGGAGAATAACTGTAAATATGAATATAAACTAGTTTAGCCTGAGGCCCAAAACAGTCACAGAAAAATATGTTAGAATGTACATGATCAGAAATAGCAGCAGTAGTGAATTAACAGATTCTCCAGTTCTTTCTTGTTGAGGAGTTGGATTGGCCCACTTGTGGATTAGTATGACCAGCCAAGCTGAGATCAAGGAGGCCACAAAGAAGAGACTGAACTTCCTGCTTAAAAGAATGGTACATGCATTCTCAAAAGATTAGCAGGAACAGAGGAAGAGTTGTAGCTCTCAGTACTTCATAGGATTGTTGTGAGGATTAAATAAATTCATACTTAACACTTAGAACCATTCATGATATGTTAAGTCCTCAATATTGAGAACTTGACTTGGTGAAGTTACTCATACTGGAAGATATGGAAGAGATCCTCTCTTGGTAGGGAATTACTACTTGGGAAGCAAAATCATCAGTTTTCTTGATGAGCATGAAAGAAAAACAAGGTCAAGTTGGTCTTAAATTTTCTTAACTGAGATATCTGTATGGGTGATAATACCAAAGAAACCATGATGATTAAGTCCAAGTGGTAAAATCTTTCTGTGCCCTGGGCAGTTCCAACATGAGTGACCCTAACTCTCCTCCCTGTCATTCTGCCTTTTCTCAACATTTGAAGCTAACCAGCTTATTCCCACTTTTGTGTATAGTATTTTTTTTTCTTAAGACATGTTAACATATTCAACCAGGTATTGTCTAGGCCCATAGACCTCGGAACAATACTGTCTCTGTGTCTGAAAGTTAATCTTAGTGTTACGAGGCATGCCTCCTAAAGTGTGTCCTAACATATCCCATTAGGACCACCACTCCATAGACACTGAGGAGAGAAGCTGACGGAGAGGTGAATTTAGAGGGAGAGCAGTGAAGATGGTGTTCTCTGGAGTAGGTTTTAAGTCATAAACTTGTTGGGTGGGCTTGAGGGAAGACCTTGCAGCACAATATATCTTACAGGACTTCAAGGGACGGCACTTTGGGGACGAAATACTTCTGCATTCCTGCATCACGCTTCATCTGATCTGACTACAGGTATGCACCATTATTTTCTGAGGTCTAAAGAATTTATAGGAGCGCTCTCAATGTTACCATCAATAATCTTTAAGAAAATAGGGAGATTATGGGTAGGAAATTGTCCTCTTTTAGAAATAAAAAAGGATACGTTTTTAAACCTATGATTGATAATCCTACTGTTTGTCCCTACTAGTATTCTAGAATAGTTAGTCAACAGAGAAAATGACTCTGGAAGTCAGTGTGGATTCCTAGAAGTCACTGTGGATTCAAAGGCTATGCTTGCTAATCCCATTTCCTTCTAGATAGCATTGCTAGATCATGAGATGAAGTCAGTATTGCAGAGTATATCTGATAATTTGTTATGAAACCATTGTGGGTGAAATGGGAATACGGTGACCAGATTATGTCAGAGGGACCCTCAAGTGACTGATCATTCAAAATCAAACAAACACACATACACCCACAAGAGGAGTCCTATGTTCACTGCTACAGAACTGACTGTGGCTTATTCACTCTGTCCTTCTCTAAAGACGAAGCTTTCTTCTTAAACCTTCAGATAGCACTAAGTGGAGAGGCCTATTAAGCTATACATTGGATGATAAGTATGAGAATTGAACACATTTCTACAGGCTGTATATAAAGGTCAAACCAAAAAGATCTAGGCAATGTCTTCTAACTTTGGGTGGTTCTCTGTCAGTAAACTTTTACTGAGATACATTTGGAAAATGTCCTTGAACTCGGTCTGTATGCCTAAAGAGAAAACTACTACATACCATGTTTCTGTGACCATTGTCCCCTGCACAAAAAGACCTTAGGGAAGGAAGAATCCCAACATGCCAGCTACTGCTTGAACAGAATGTACCCGAGACATCAGAGCTTTGAGAGTTTGTACAAATGTATATACTCCTTGCTTTTCCCCTGACACATGGGGATTCAGTTACATATAAATAGCAAGAAGATGACTGTTTCTGATTAAAGGCATATTCTACATTATATACGTAATTTTAGAACAAGTAAAACTATGACATGATGTTTCTATTTAGATTTCTGAGCTCACCATTGGATTCTACTAATGGACATCGAAATGAAAATTAAATAGTGTAGTTCCTAACTTGCCCTCTTCCCCAGAATTCCAGGTTTAATAAACACCCTTTCACCTAAGAATCCTAACTGAGACAGGAACACTTGCTTAACTGTCCTTGGAAAAAAGCTCCTACTCACCCTGATAGGATGCATTGGGAGGTTCTCTAGTCTTGGTTTCGTGCTTCCTTTCATATAGTGCAAGCTCAGTGAGGACAATAACTCCTTTTGTGCCCTTGCACAAATTCTAGTATGTTACTGATTATGTAATAAATTTTCAATTCTCATTGTTTGTTGTGCTGTTGGCAATAAATGTGTGTCCTCCCCCACTCCTTCTCCTCTCACACTGTTCTCCAGTTGATAAAAGCAGATTGCTTTTCTTTAGAGAAAAGTTACAAATTCAAAGTATTTCATCCTCCCAGTGAAGCCAAACTCTTCTCTTTTAGGCAAGTAAACAGACAATACTGAGTCATCTGAAATATCCAAAGGACATTATCTATCAACATTAACCTCATTGGCAGGAGTTACTGTTTCTCTACAAGTACTATCACTGAGATAGCTCCTCCTTGTCAGCTGTTTTTTAAAACAAAATATATTAAAAATTTTACTTTAGCAAAATAACAGAGATTTATTTCTCCCCTTTATCTTGGGGAAGAAAGCATGATTACACTGATTTCTCCCTTCAGGTTTTTGCCTGGAATAGTGAAAGCTAAAATACTCATTTTGGTATCATTTACCAGAGTTAATTATAATATACTCACTAATATAAAATACTTTAGTTTCCAACTAAATTGTCATAACAAATTATCAAATATACTCTGCAACACTGACTTCATGTAGTGATCCAGCAATGCTATCTAGAAAGAAATGGGATTAGCCAACATAGCCTTTGAATGCACACTGACTTCTAGAGTCATTTTCTCTGTTGACTATTCTAGAATACTAGTAGGGACAAACAGTAGGATTATCAATCATAGATTTAAAAACATATCCTTTTTTATTTCTAAACTACATTATAATTACCCTTTATTATTTCAATCTGCAAAGTCCTTTGCTTTTGAAGGTGGGAATAAGTGGGAGGTACAGTGTAAAAATATTTTAGGTATTGGAAGATGAAATGACCTTTTGTATTACTCACTTTTGAACCATATGTCACTTTTTGCAGCTAAAAAGTACAAGTTGCCATGGAAATGAACGATGGTATCAAATGTGGGTGTACACTCAATGGTCTCTATCATTCTTTTAAGTAAGGAGAAATGTTTGTGTTAAATGATAGGAAATGAGAGATGCTCTTACACATTATTATAAAAAGATGCACAAGTTTGGATGGTATGTTGTAAAATTTGATACTCCATGCAGGACAGGAGACTTTTGTGGTACAGGATTGGGGATAATAAAAGACGTTTCATTTCTAGATGCTGGGGGAAAATGTGTGGAAAATAAAGAAATGCTTGGGAAACTCTGATTCACACTTAGGCTCGGTAGTTTTATTTTGGACTCTATCCTAAGTGCACTTCTTTTTTTGACTTGTAATAGAAATCTCATTACATGGTACAGATTAAGTACTTAAAAATCTTGAATTTGTGCTTTAACTTGATGGGCAATGAGTCAGAGTTTTCAACCTTTATAAATGGAATGTATTAATATGCACGTAGAGCTAAATCCCACCAAGATGTCTGGTAAGCAGAGAGAAATTACTGAAATTTAAGGATGGGGACCATTAGAGAAATGTAGTATCTAGAGTTGAATAGTTTGACTCAGAAAACATGAGTTCTGGACCTCAGAACTGGTCTTGGAATATGAAATTTGACCAGGTATTTTTGACTCTCCATCTCCCTAATTTTTTTAAAAAAACAAAAAGTGCTAATTTTGTGTTCTGGAAAGAAGTGTAAATGTGAGAATGAATTAATTATTTCATAAGCCACTTGAAGATTCAAAAACAATCACTGAACAAGTGCCCAGAATCTGTAAAAGGTGCAGCCTTCAATCACTTTCCTCAGTCTTCCGAATACCAGATCGAAGGGCTATGAAGAGCTTGGTTTCCCCAACTGTTCTCATCATGTACAAAATTTTGCAAAAAACAGTGCTCAGTTTATGTTTTTCACACCTAATGAGGTGAGAAATTCTAGGCAGGCCCAAGAAACATTTTCAGGGTACTGGAATTTGATCTCTGTGAAATTTAGCAGTTTCATTGTGACAGTTTTAGCTGAATTTTACATAGTTCTCTCTTGCATTGTTTTAAGCTTATGCTAGCTTTTCTTTGCTGATAACACAGATGGCACCAAAAACAAACCAGTGAAATCCTGCTTTTCTTTTTTGAAGTGCAGAAAAAAATGAAAATTCACATAAAAACTCTCAAGTTAGAGAAGAACCCTTTTAAAATATAACATTAGAATAAGAATGTCACAAATTCCTTAGGACCTTAGTATTAAAAAAATGAAGAGGGGACATAAAATATCATTGCCATTAAAATGTAATATTTACTGGGTATCAATCATAAATTGTGTCTGTAAAGTTTTAAAGTGGGGGAATTTTCTCAAGACATTGGAAAAATATTTACCCAGTGTGTTTGTGTGGTAATGATAAATTTTGATTTTTTTCTGCATACATATTAGTTGATTCTTCAAAAGTGTGTCCATTCCTTCAGGTCACTAGGCACGCAGAGCTGTTGTATTGTTTCTTTTGTGCAATTAAGTAATAATCTTCATAGGTTTATAATTTATGCTAGGGAAGCAACCTAAATCACTAAGAAAATAAGACGAAATATACTCTTTGCTGGATTATGTTGTCCTCTTGTCAAATCTGGATAACCCACTAGTGGAGGTGGAAGGTAAATATCTTTTTAAATTGAGAGGAGAAGATAAACTACATACTAGCAGTTACCCATTTTTCTTCACATTTACATTTTCCCGTTCCGACACTATCTTAGATGATTGCAATAGCTTCCTAACCAGTCCCTTTGATCATAAGGCTTATTTTCCAAAACTAATATACAGACTGATATCAGATTTCTTTCTAAAGTATTATACGTCTCTAGTCATTCCTTTGCTCAAAAACCATCAGTAGCTACTCATTGTCTGAGATCCTCCACAATATGTCTTTAGTTTTAGCCCATCTTCTCTCAAAATCCAATTAGTCCCCTGAACTTGCTGAAAATAGACTGGGTGTGAACCAGACTGAGTTTGAGAACCAAACTCAGTGCTCACGTAGGCTGATGACTTACACACTCCATGCCTCAGTTCCTCATCTGCTGAGTGGGAATAACAATACGAATACCCACCTTCTAGGGCTTTTGTGAGAACGAAATGAGTTAAAGCAGGTTAATGCTTAGAGCGGTGCCTAGCATACAGGATGAGCTCATTCGATGTCAGAGATTACTCTTCCTACGGCTGTCCCTGTGACTTTGCTTTTGCTGTCACTACCTGATGTGTCTCCCAGTTTCTGCATATCAGACGATCACTCCTCTGCAAGGCCAGAGTCAGATGCTTTAGCTATTATGAAATTTGAATGATGATCAAAGCCAAATGTTATGCTCTAAATTACCAAAGTGTGGTTTATTCCTATCATAATGCACTTCTCTTAGCCTGCCTTGTATTCTAGTTACACACACGGCTGTCTTTATCCCGCCCATGGGCGACTAAAACCTTAGGGGCAGAGATGACATTTTATACATTGTGCCCCTCAATGTGTCAAAATAGCAATTATGCATAGTAAATATTGAAAAATGTCTCTTTAATAACTAAATATTTTAATTCAGTATCTTTCAAAATGGGAAGTTCATGTTAGTCTGTGGCTAGATTCCATTTTATAGCTTGAAATTTTAACATTTGGTTAAAAGTTCTCTAATAGATGATTTGTTAGCATTAGTTTCCCCTGGGTTTAATGAAACTAAAACTAGGGTAATTTCTTTTGAGAGAAAGTTATATTTTTCTTTATGGTAGAGTATACATTTTGTGTGACATGTTACTGTGTAATGGTCTTGGACATTTACATTTAATACATAGAGTCTTTAAGAACAAGGCTTAATATATTTATTTTATTTTTCTCCTCATGACCATAACTACATACATAGGAAAAATTATTCAGAATTCACACTATGGTATATGTCCACTGAGATCTCTTGATATTTCTGAAGGCCGTGTCCCTCTCTCTTCTTTCTATTCACCCATTTTTCCAAGCATCACTTAATACTTAAATTCTAGGTTTCAAGAGAATATGGAGAAGTATATTTACTAAATCCAGATATTCTTTATCTGAATTTCAGCCAAGAAGCAACTTATCATGCCACTGAAACAAGATTTTTCACTATGGAATTTGATTTATTACATGCTTCAGTTCTTAATGGAACAGAGTAAGGCAATCTACCATGAGTGTTGCTTCGAGCGTAAGGTTAGAGAAGAAGTAATGCAAACAACCTCAAAATGGGGATGATGGAATCTGTCCGCTTCTCTCCAGGCTTCTCGCTGACACCCACCGTGGATCCTCAGGTCACTCTCAGTCAGATCATCTCCATCATCAGCCTCCTTGCATGACATCTGAACAAGCTGAAAAGTTATTTTTTTTTAATTGGAAAAATAAGTGCTTACCCTGCATCCTCTGTGGAAAATTTGGAAGTATACTTTGTAAATATGAGAAATTCATGAGGCTAAAGTGATTTATATCCTGCTTCAAGAGAATAGGGACTGAGGTAACAGAGAACCTTCTTATAACTCATGCAACTCATTGCAAGGTCAGTAGCCAATAAAGATATCACTATCCATGATTAATTGTGGATGGGTCCACCCATTTTATGCCTTTTATCCCAGAGTCCTAGATAAGTGCCATGATGGGGCCTTCAGTGTTCCAGCTTTGTCTTTCTTAGGTACCTAGCGAGACATAGCAAGGGGGAATTAAAGAAAAGGTAATGTTAAACTGATAAAATTTCATCTCAGAAGTAAAATACCACCGACACTGAGGAGATGTTTTTGCAGGATAAGAAATAAAGAAGTAGAACTATTTGACTGGCATAAGTATTATCCTAATATGCTTGTCATCATAATTTACAGATTTCTGCATTTTGCTTTGTGTCTTAAAAATACCCCGTCACTGCTTTTCCAGTAAATGAGAAATAAATTTGGATTTTTGTGGGTAAAATAGTGACTTAAGACTTGTTCTCTGATGATATTTAACTATATTCACAGAGACAGTCACTTATTGGTAACAGTTTCTAAGGTCACATTCATAGATGGTCATTCTTACTTATTTCCGTAAGTCCACTGATAACCTCCAATGCATATTACAAATCTTTTTATTATCTCATGTTTATTTGAAACTTACTATGTATTTTACACAGGATTCTAATTTCTCTATCTGTGTGTGTGTGTGTGTGTTTTCAAAAGCAGGATCATAAAATGCTTATATACTCTATATACCAGGCTTATCTACAGGGTAGAAGATAAAGTTTAGTAGCATAGCCAAATGTTTGTAGGAGACTTCTTGGTTTTCAAAATAATCTCATATATATTTCTTTTGATACATAAAGTAACCCTATAAGACATGCACAGTATATTACCATTTTAACTCCATTTTGCAGTTTGGAAATGAAGTATAAAAAAATCAAATAATTAGCTCTTAGTAAGTATCGAAGCCAAACTGTGTTAGAAATAAAGATAACTAGATTTCATATTTCTTTCTCTCTGAATCTGGTCCCCAAATTTAATAAATCTTGCAAGCATTTATTATGCTTGAAACCCTATAATGTGCAGAGCTGAAGGAGGCATATAAAAATGAAGGTTTTGGCCATTGCACCAGAAAAGACATATGTAGAGGAGAGGAAAAATGTTACTATGCTACTTTAAAACACAATTCTGTCCCTAAGTGAGTAATGTGATTCGTCTCCGGTGTAGATGTCTTTGATCAGAAAGTAAAGCTTCTAGGGTAGGGTTTAGAGGGAGACTCCAAAACAAAAAAGAGAGCTAGACTTCTCCACATAAGAAACGAAGATGAATTTAAGGGTGAAAGAGCAAAGAGTCAATGAAAAGGAAGAGAGGAGTGAAGAAAAAAGCATCCTGAGCCAGAGTCAGGATGGTTACATAGAATACAAGCGGTGAAATTTCTTGGTGACCAAGGATGTTTAGTATTCCAAGGTAAGGCATTCGCATGTGGCTCTGAAATTGCATCCTCAATTCAATCTTCAGACTGCAGTAAAATTTTCTAGACTCATATGATTTACATGTATATATCCCCCTACCCCTGAAATCAGGAAAAGTGTCTGTGTTTCACAGTTGGGTTTGTGAATAGTGTATACAAGCTGGAGGAGGTGAGACAAGGAGAGTTTGAGAGGAGATATAGGAACACCAAATAAAAGTGACTGCCAAAACATAAACAGTTGGGAATTTTCAGAGAATTTGGGGAAGGTCTGAAGTTTTTCAGAGGAAAAGATAAGCTCTTAGGAGAACAAGCACAGAGTTAGAGTGAAACGGTTCAACTGGCTCACTCTGTTATCATCTCATCCTACTTCTGTTTACTTGCTTGTTGTCTGTACTTTGATCTCTTTTCCCCAAAATCTCTTTTATATTTTAGTAGTTCTTTCTAGTGGCTAATGATATAAGTATGACATCAACTATACGGGAAAAACTCGTATAGAATTCAGGGAAGGTGAGGAAAGAAGCCTAACTAATCCAAAAATTGTTTATTTAGTGATGGAAAGGTGGAAAGGAAGAAACTATTTATCAAGGAACAGGCACTGTATTGGCTATTGGTGTCTTTCTGTTCTTTGAAGAGCAAGGTGAACTTAGAACTCTCAGTTCTTGGACCTGTGAATATCAAAAGTTATCCTTCCCCATGATCCCTGAGAATTTTCTAAGGCTTGCATTTTGCAAACCTTTAAAAAAAATTATTTTATTGAAGTATAGTTGATTTACAATGTTGTGTTAGTTTTAGGTGTAGACCAAAGTGATTTAGTTATATATATATATATATATTCAGTTATATATATATATATTCTTTTTCAGATTCTTTTCCCTTATAGATTATTACAAGATATTGAATATAGATCCCTGTGCTATACAGTAGGTCCTTGTTAGTTATCTATTTTGTATATAGTAATGTATATCTGTTAATCCCAAACTCCTAATTTATCCCTCCTCCCCTTTCCCCTTTGGTAACCATAAGTTTGTTTTCTATGTCTGTGTGTCTATTTATGTTTTGTATATAAGTTCATTTGTATCTTTAGATTCCACATATAAGCGACATCATATGATATTTGTCTTTCTCTGTCTGGCTTACTTCAGTTAGTATGATAATCTAAGACCATCCATTCATTTTACCTCGCAAGCCTTTTTGCTACATGCTCCCCTATCCTTGAAAATCGAATCCTTTTATCAGCGCGCACACACGCACACGCGCGCACACACACACACACACATCCACTCAACATTTTGTGAGTGTGGTTGACTTTACTAAACCTTGGGACTTTGTGAGACCTGTCATGATGCACAAACCTTCTTCCTTTTCCTTACTTCCAGTTTCTTCCTTACTTCCAGTTTCTTCCTAACCCCTCCATCTTTTTTTTCCCCTCTCAGCCTCAAAAGTAGAAAAAAATTCCTCTCCAAATCTCATATAACTTGAACATACCTTGGGAATATTACCCTCCATGTCCTGCTTGATCCAAGTATTTCTTTCACCTGGATAGGAGCTCTCCTTAAAAGGAATTCAGATGATAACATTTTCTCCAAATTTTCAAGAATGTATTTGCTATCACATCTACATTACAAATACCTGCAGACCATACTTATCTAAAATTACAATTACTAGTACTCTTCTGATGATTTAACAAATATTCAGAACGGGCAGCTTAGAGGGTTAGAATTTAGTTGTCTGGTTTTTATAAATAACACTCTTTGTTGTTGGCACCCTGGATAATGTTTAAGTATATTCATTGACTCAGGATTTATCTAATTGGTTTATAGAGAAGATAATTTAATTAAATGCTTAATTTATTTTCAAAAATGGTGAATTAATACATCTGTGCTTTCAGGGGTTAATTGGCTATGAGAAATCCTGTTTTAGAAATCTCTAAATCCAAACACATTCAAGGAATGGAAACAAGCAGTTTCTCTTTCCTTTTTTTACTTTTCCATTTCATCTGCTATTTGACTTTGGTACCAAATTGCTCTTCAAATAATCTTAAGCCTATTTCAAAATTCTCACTAATTTCAAGTGATAACTAAAATCATTGGTTATAGATCTAGTGTTAGATAAGTCTTTATCTCTTCCTGTGGGCGGCTATCTTCTTGACTGATGTAAGTGAAAAAAGAACTGCATTTCTTTTTTCTAGTTGAAAATGGACAATTTAGCCACCACATGTCTGCCGATGTACCTCCGTATGAGATGTAATTATATGTGAAATAATAACCTTGCTGCCAAATAGTTTTCAGTGCTTTGCTTTATGTGAGAAACAATACATTTTTAGTTACAAAAGGCAATAAGATAATGACATTCAAGTCAATCTCTTGCTGCTTTTACTTTCTTACTACTTTTCAAGTCTCTTACTCATCCCTCTCTAGTTTTCAATATGTTAGATGACAATCTCTTATTATAATTAAGATAACATAGCCTTTGGTTAATTTTCAGCTTAATTTTTTTCTCCAAAAATGTATGTATTAAAAAGTCTGTTCTCAATTTACGATAACAGGTTTTAGAAAACACTTCTCTCATATGAATCATCAGCTATTGCGCAGTGTTAGGAGTTTATAATATACTATTTTCACTAATCTATTTTAGTGAATTAAAAGCCTGTTCAAATAAAAAAAGAGTCAGGCAAAAGAAAAGTCAATAATAATAGCCAATATTTAGTTAGCACTAACCGTGGATCAGTCATGCTCGGAACTTTAAATGCAATATCTTACTTGTTCCTTTCAGAACACCTATAAAGTAGGTACCATTCTTTAACTCCCAATTTACATGTGCTAAGTTGAATTTTTTTATACATGATTTTTTTCCCAATTTCCCAAGAAATCAGCCAACCTCTGTATCTGTAGCTTTGTTGTTATAGTGTTGGAAGCAAAGTTGTCAGACACACAGAAGACCTTCCTCTCTTGTCTTTTAATTTCAATATCCTAGGCTCCCTGAGGTAGAGGGATTGCAGGAAAGGGTGTGATAACGTTTTAAGAATGAGCCAAGCGGGGAAGAAAGGAGGGCACAGAAGGAGGAAAAATTTAAGGACTCAGAAAATGAACATATCAGCAGAGAGCAGGTATATTAGTCACTAATTGTGGTTATAACTTACCTCAATGCTTATCATAGTGTCTGTTGATCAGGGATTCAGGAGTCTCCCAGCTGGGTAGCTCTGGCTCAGGATTTCTCATGAGGTTGCAGCCAAGATGTTGTCCAGAGCCACAGTCATCTGAAGACTTGACTAGAGCTGGAGGTTCTATCTCTAAGATGGTTCATTCCTATGGCTAATAAATTGCTGCTGGCAAAAGACTTTTGTTCCTTTCATTCCTTCTGTTCCAGGGTGGCTTATGGATTTTCAGGACATAGTGCTTGGCTTCCCACAAAGTGAATGATCCAAGACGCAAGTAGCAGTATCTTTTGGGGCTTGCCTTAGGAGTCTCACAATGTTACTTTTGTAATATTCTGTTGGTCACATAGACCATTTCAGATACAACGTGGGAGGGGACTACACAAAGGTCTGAATACCAGAAGATGAGGATCATTGGAGACCATCTTGGAGCCTGGCTACCACACAAGTATACACTGAAGGCCAAAAGACTCTTTCTGCTTATATCTATTAAGCTTCCCAGGACCCTTATATGACTGTTAGGAGGAGGGAAGTTACTTCCTAAATGAATGAGATTAGCTTTTCTATTCACCTGATAACTTTTTGGGATGTTCACAGTCCTTCAACAAATTTTTGTATCATACATTGTTCTAGGCAATGGAGGATGTTCACTGACAAATGAGACAGCAACGTCTTCGCCCTCAAAAATGCTGTAAAGAGATAAATGGAAAAAAGTATGATAATTTCAGATGGAAATAAATTCTGAATGGAAAATAAAAGACATTAATATGATATAAACTGGTAGAGGATTCTTTAGTAGGGGCTAATAAGAAACTATTCTGAGGAGAGGACATTGAAGCTGACATCTAAATAGTAAAAAGAAGACAGCTATACAAAGATCTGAGTAAGGGGAATAGAACAGGCATATAGAAGAGTAAGGGCAAGGTTCTGAGAAGGGGACAAAGTCAGAGGTTTAAAGGGACAGAAAAAAAGAATGTAGAACTAGAGGGTAAGTTAAGGGCCAGATCGTGTAGGGTCTTAGGTTATGGTAAGAGATTCTGATTTTATTCTAAATTTATTAAACATTTATTGGATGGTGTTAAAATAGGAAAGAGACATGATCTGACTTACACTTCAGCAAGTTAACATTGGCTTCTCTGTGTAAAACTGAAAAGTGAAAAGTGGAAGACATTTACAAGGCTGTTTCAGGCATTTGGTGGATATATTTTGAATTGGAGTTGAGGCAGTGAAGTTGGTTATAAGTAGTCAGATTAAGGATACAGTTTGGAAGTCGAACCAAAAGGACTTGCTGGTCAATTAGAAGTATTTTAAGGAAAGAGAGGAATCAAGGATGATTACAAATGGCCTGAGCTACTGGGCAGATGGTGGCACCATATATGGAGATGCAAATAAATGGGGAAAAGCTGTATAGACGCTGGAGGCGACCATTCAGTTTAGGTCACTAAACTAACATATTCAGTTTAAGTCACATTAATTTAAGATGCTCACCAGGTATCAAAGTGGAAATGGTGTATAGGCAGTAGGATATATCAGTCTTTGAGAAGCCAGCATTAAAGATACAGATTTGAGAATCATCAGCATAGAAGACATAGTGTCATCAGTGTATAGCTTACATATAAATCCATGAGACTGAATTAAGTCACCTAGTCAGAGGGAGTGTGGATAAAGAAATGAGAACATAGTCAGGGATATTAGGGAGGTGAAGAAGAACCAGCACGGAGCTGAGAAGGAGCAGGCAATACGGTAAGCGTAACAAAAATACAAGTCTGTTATCTTTAACACAAAGTGAAAAAAGTACTTTAAAGAGGAGGTAGTGATCCAGCATGGTAAATTTTACATATATGTATATACACATAATCTGAATATATACATATATATGTAATTTACTATCTATCATCTATCTATTTATCTATCCACACACGCACACATCTCTATCTATCTCTCTATCTTGGCTCACACCATTATGGAGGCTGAGATGTCCTACAATCTGCCATCTGCAAGCTGGAGACACGGGGAGCCTTGTGGTGTAGTTTCAGTCTGAGTCTGAAGGCTTGAGAACAAGGAGCATCAATGGTATAAATTCTAGTCCAAGGGTAGGAGAAGAGTGATATCCCAGCTCAAACTGTCAGGCGGAGGGAGACTTCTCCCCTCCTCGGCCTCTGCCTTTTTGTTCAATTTAGGCACTAAATGGATTGGATGGTGTCTACCCACACTGGGGTGCAAAGTGCCTTACCCAGTCCGGAGATTCAAATGTAATCTCTTCCAGAAATACCCTCAAAGACATATCTAAGCATAATGTTTAACCAGATATCTGGGCATTCCAGTGCCCAGTCAGGTAGACACATAGAATTAACCATCACGGTCAGATCAGTTGGATTTTGAGAAGTAACAATTGGATTTTGCCACATGGAGATCAAGTGTGAACTTAAGAGCTGTTTAGAACATGAGGAACCAGTAAAGAATTATTGGCCATTGAGGCAGGAGGAAAACCAGATTGAATTACAGAAAAGACAATGTTCAAAGTGTTTCAAAGAGGAGAGTATGTCAAATGTTGAGTCAAGTAAAGGCAGGGTATTGACCATAAACTTATTCAAGATATAGACTGTTGATATCCTTCCATGGGATGGTTTTAATATGGTAGTGGGAATGCAAGTAGAGAGAACTGAGGAGACTTGATAAGTGAGGAATGAAGTAAATGAATATAGACAACACATTGGAGAGTTTGGGGATCATTCAAAATTTATTCCAGTTCCAAAACTCTTGGAAAGAAGAGTACATATAATAGAAAAATCAGTAACTCTGACTTGCTGTAATGACTACATCAAATGAATCCACTGGAATATTTGTGAGAAGTACAGATTATAACAATATTGCTTTGATAACTTTGAAAGATACAGAAAGACAGTTGGATTTGTTCCTGCTTGGCCTGGAATCGATATGCTGCCCAACCTAATCCCAGTCCATAGGAATGATTTCTTTTTTTTTTAAATAAATTTATTTATTTATTTATTTGCTTTTTAATTTTTGGCTGTGTTGGGTCGTCGTTCCTGTGCGTGGGCTTTCTCTAGTTGTGGTGAGCAGGGGCTACTCTTCGTTGTGGTGCGCAGGCTTCTCATTGCGGTGGTTTCTCTTGTAGTAGAGCATGGGCTGTAGGCGTGCAGGCTTCAGTAGTTGTGCACTCAGTAGTTGTGGCTTGCGGGCTCTTGAGCGCAGGCTCAGTAGCTGTGGCGCACGGGCTTTTTTTAAGACAATAACTGTGCTTTAATAGTTATTGTCTTAAAAAAATTCTTGGTTTGAGGTGGAGTTCCATAGAACTAATAAGCGCGGAACAATTAATGATTTTGATGATGTTTATACTGATCCGGCAGTTCTTGGAGCATAGTGTACCTCAAGATAGGTGACCCTGATGTGTGCTGCGGAGGGGAGTGGGTGGACAGTAGTCTTAGGGCAACCGGGGCAAGTAAGTTTGAGATAGGATGTGGGAAATTCTGTAATTCATAAATTTATTTAAATATACTTTACTCAGAATTTTCTAAATTATTTTTCTAAATTATTTGACCAAAACATATTTTTTAAAAAATTGATTAATATCTATGGGACACTAGTTTTTGATGGGATAGTAGTGTTTTTAGGAAAGCAAGTGGGGAATATTTTCCTAAAGATTTAAGAATTTATATTTTGATAGCAAGAACTTACTTAGTATTTTTGATATATAAAAAGAGCACCAAAGAAGCTTTCTTTCTTTTTTAAATACAAGGAATTGTTCGACTGATTGCTGATTTTGAATGTCTGAATGGTAATTCTACTTATAATGGATTAAAAACATTTTAAAAATGAGTGTTTTTAATTTTCTCTTGGGTAGTATAGTCTAATTGGTAAAATGTTGGATGGTGTTTCTGTCCTCTTTATTTTCCACTTCTAATATAGAATCAATTAAGAGTAAGCAGTTGGAAATAATTCTTAACATAATTCTGTGATCCCTTTTATAATATAGTTAATGTAATTCCTCCAAGGAAATGGATATCAATTTCAATAAGTTTCCTAAATGGAGGGTGCTGTATAAGGCCTTTCATCCTGCCCTTTCAAAACTGACAATTAAGTACATAAGAAATAAGTGGTGATTTTATTAGAACCCTGCAAATACTTGGCCAAGTTAACTGCTTTTACTACAGTCATAACTTCTTTTTGTTTAAAAATATGAGAAATGAATTTTGTTCATTCCTCTCTAGGCAATTGTAACAATTAATTAGTAATATCCAATATATTCACATAATTATATATATTAATTTTATATATAATATAAATAATTGCATGCCTATATATAATTTTATCTACCGTTTCAATTTAATAGAATGGTAGGCAATGCTAAGAGATGAGAGTGATGTCCACAGATATAGAGAACAAACTAGTGGTTACCAGTGGGGAGAGGGAAGGGGGAGGGGCAATATAGGGGAAGGGGATTAAGAGGTACAAACTATTAGGTGTAAAACAAGCTACAAGGATATATTGTACAACGTGGGGAACATATCCAATATTTTATAATAACTATAAATGAAGTATAACCTTTAAAAATTGTGTCACTATATTGGACACCTGTAACATATAATATTGTACAACAACTATACTTCAATAACAAAAGAAAAAGAAAAAATGAAATGGGGGTAACATAGGTACATAATAAACATAGACTAAGACTGAGTGAAAATGACAATATTCATTTATCCAGCAAATATTAATTATCTACCCTGTAAGCTCTTGGAGTTTCAATTCTACATGGAGGAGAGAGTAATAAAGAAAATACATGAGTAAATTGTACAGTATGTTGGAAGGGCAAAAATATTTTTGAAAAAATAAAGCAATAAAAAGGAGATAGAAAGTGTTGGGTAGGGGGTAGTCATGTCTTACATGTGTTCATTAATGAAACTTCAGCAGTACTAAATTATGAAGGAGTATGTTTCTTTTTTTTAATTTTTTTAAATTTTATTTATGTATTTTTGGCTGCGTTGGGTCTTCGTTGCTGCATGCGGGCTTCCTCTAGTTGCGGCGAGCGGGGGCTACTCTTCATTGTGGTGCGCGGGCTTCTCATTGCAGTGGCTTCTCTTGTTGAGGAGCATGGGCTGTAGGAGTGCGGGCTTCAGTAGTTGTGGCACGTGGGCTCAGTAGTTGTGGCTCACAGGCTCTAGAGCGCAGTCTCAGTAGTTGTGGCACATGGGATTAGTTGCTCCACGGCATGTGGGATCTTCCCTGGCCAGAGCTCGAACCCGTGTACCCTGCATTGGCAGGCGGATTCTTAACCACTGCACCACCAGGGAAGCCCTGAAAGAGTATGTTTCTTAACATAATGTTGACTGGTATATTAAGTGTATACATATGTGTATGTGTGTCTATACATTATATATTACATGTATTAATAATATATTTTATATGGGGGACAACCACCTTTGTGAGAGTCTTAATTACACGTCTTAAGGTCACCTGGTAAGCTTATTTCATGCTATTTATTTTATATCATTTGATATTTTTATCTCCTGTTTATTTCTATAGTAATAGTATACATTACAGTGTGTGAATTCCACTTGCCTTTATCTTCTTTATTCTTCTGAACCTATACACTAGTTTTAATACCTCATATATTTTTATTACTGCTTTAATCTCATTATCCTTATTACAAAATATAAATGCTTTGACATTATTTTAATGCAAAAACCATTTTAAATAATCCTTTTTTACATATTTGCAAGTTGCATTGTGAAATCAGAGTGAAAAATTTAATGTTGTGATACATTAAAGTAACACTAGAACATTATTCCTTGCTGCTTCTCCATGTGAAACAATTTAAACTTACATAAATGTGAAAACACTCTATTCAAAGTGTGTTTCTATTTGGTAGTATAAACTGTTGCTTCTGAAAGAATACACTGCATAATAATTTTCAAGAAATAAATGCTATCATCTGATAGTCTTTTTTCAATGAAAATTTAATATGCTTCAATATAAATGAAAGACTGAAAATATGTAGAAAACAAATTTGAATAAAAGGTGAACATACAAGATACAAAGAAGTATCTTTAGTACTTTTCACTTACCTTTTATTTTAGGTAAACTTGTATTATTATTTTTTTCTTCCTTTTCAAAGGTAACAATGTCCAACCTTGGTAAGCATTACATCTCAGAGGAAATATAAAGCCTTGTCATTCATTTTTATATGTATTCATTTAACATGATATGGTATATTATTGAAATATCACAATCTGTGGCTTCTACTACTTGCTGGGGTTACAAAATCTAAAGATACTTGTAACCTAGTGGTGTAGACAAACAAATGATTAAATTATCACCACTAGGTGGAAGGCACAAAAACAGAGGTATCTAAAACTGTTATGTGAGCCCAGAGGAGGAGATGCTTATTAAAGCCATAGGGGAAGGGTTCAAAGGATATTATGAGAATTCAAGGAAATAATGGGGTGTAAGAAGAGCATTCCAGGTACAGAGAAGAATATGGTCCAAAAAGTAGAGGCAGGCAATCCAGGGGCTAGGTGAGAAATTACCTTGTAGATCATCCTAAGTTGTGTGGACAGTATTCTGTCAAAAGAAGGATGATAAAGAATATTACAAGCAAGTATCATGGCTAGATTGGATGTTAGAAATATCACTGTGGCAACAACCTGGAGAATAGTTTAGAAAGTAAATGAACATATGGGGTTCACCTATTTATTAGGTGATTTTAATAGTCCAGGAGAGAAATCTTAAGCAACTTGAATTAAGTCAGGAGTGGCACGCTAGTGGAAAGTAGAGTGTGGATAAGCTTAAGAGATGTAAGTGGTAAAAATTGGTGTGATACTATGATGAAAAGAAAAGACAATATAATGGCTTCTAAAAGCCTTGGGCGACTCAATGGGTTGAGGTACCCCTGTTGGAGATACAGAACACAGGAGGAAGAGCAGGTTTGTGGGGAAAAGAGATGAGTGCAGTTTTTGAAGATTCTATGAGACATGCAGGTAAAGATGTTCAGAACCTAGAGACATCTATTTTGGTAACACGGTGGATTAAATATTCAGAGAAAACCTTCTTGGTACAGAATAACCAAATATAATTTTAAGAAACATATTGGAGGGGCTTCCCTGGTGGCTCAGTGGTTGAGAGTCTGCCTGCTAATGCAGGGGACACGGGTTCGAGCCCTGGTCTGGAGGATCCCACATGCTGCGGAGCAACTAGGCCCGTGAGCCACAACTACTGAGTCTGCGCGTCTGGAGCCTGTGCTCCGCAACGAGAGGCCGCGATAGTGAAAGGCCCGTGCACCGCGATGAAGAGTGGCCCCCGCTTGCCACAACTAGAGAAAGCCCTCACACAGAAACGAAGACCCAACACAGCCAAAATAAATAAATAAATAAAAATTAAAAAAAAAAAGAAACATATTGGAGGAGTTAGCAAAGTTAAAGAAATAATTGTTATAGAAATGATGGGAAAGCACCAATCCAGAGAGGTAATTGCGCACTAGAGCCTGTTTTGACCATAAGGGAGTCTAGCAACCCTCCGTGTCTCAGAGGCTGGGTTAATGGGCCAACCTTTTGTAGAGTCAGGAGACAAGATGTGGGCTGGAGGAGGGGGGTGAGGATGAAATGGAGATTTTTCCAAGGGCTAGCACTCCCAAAGGTGACACCCATAGTAGACAACTAGAAAATCTGACCATAATAGAAGATAGTAGGTATACTTATGTACCTTGACCTTGGCTCTTGGTCAAGTAAAAAAGGCAATAAACATGTCCTCTGAGACTTTGTAGCTATAAGCTCTCAGAATAGGATTGGAATAGAAAGTCACATGATTTATCTGTCCACAAAAACCTAAATCAAAATTTAGTTTATAGTAGCCCCTGGTTGATACTACTCACAGAAACTGGGTAGAATGGAGTTGATAGCTTCACTGGAGGGACACTTTTTAAACACAGGCCTCAAATTTAACTTTATTTCACAGATACTTTCAAGAAGTAGGAGCTCACAATTTGAAATTACTAACACAGTGTAAGAAGTTATTATCAATGAAAGTTAGCAAAACAGAATACTGAATTGGACTAGCAAGAACGGTGGGTGTTGAGATTATGAGATACAAAGTACAAAAGTGTTATGTTTAAAAAGTTTAAATAAATGTATCAGGCTTGCCCTGCATCCTGCTTGACAGTGACAGGGCCCATCTTTTACTCCAGCCATCACTCCGGTAACCAGCTTTTAATTGGCATAACTTGAATGTGTCCCACCCTAGCTGAGCTACGTATATCTTGCTTTCCTCCTTAGGTTTCTCCGATGCCAAACCTGCGATGCCTGCACATACCTACCTGGTATGTTTCCACATATATGGAAGTATATAGAGCAGGTTCTAACCAATCAAACATGGAAACTAGTTTAAAAATGCTCCCCTCTTTTATCTGTTGGAGGAGACAATCCTGAAAAACTTTCTACATGGCAGTTCAGAAGGTCTGAGTAGGCACAAACCCCAACTGCCCACACCAGTGACCACCTTGATGACATGGCTTTTTATTGGCTTTCTCTTTCAAACTTTCCATCTCCTAATGTAAGCTCTCTTCATCCAACTTTGTGTCTCAGTCTCTGCTTTCTGAGGAAGAGAAGGATCCGGACTCTGCTTTCTCTGGTGAAAGAGGAACCCGGTTAAGACAGTTGGGACTACAAGTGACCCTAAAAAACAGACACTCGGGATGAAATTCTGGAACTGTCATTGATGAGAAAAGGTGGAGTGGTGATAACCCCTGGCATGCGGTAGCGTTATAAGTACTAAGACTCTCACTGGCGGATAAAGACAAAATTCAAGTGGGAGCTTGTGCAGTGGCAATGGCACTTGAAAAATATGAGGCCAATGATAATTATAAGGCTTCTGGGGTTTGCTGGCCTTTGTTATCTGCTTTAGGAGCCTCAAAAAAAAAAAAAAAGAAAAAGAAAATGACAGACTCAGGCTAACCAACTATCATTCAAGGTATGCTTTGAAAGCAAGAGGCTCTATATGTCAGTGTTTAAAAGCCCCTTATCTCACACAGCCATAGAACAGATAGTGATGAAAACCAGGCCCAGGGTTTAATTGTAAAGTTAACAGAATGACAAGGAAGACAATGAAAGCACAGCCTAAACAGCCCTATGGTAAATTCAGGCATCTACTAGATAAAGAGTGGTACCTTCAGAACTGGCATGGGAACATTTGGTGAATAAGCCAGAAAATCTTGAGCCACAGATTCTTCTGGACCTTGAACTATTCTTTCTTTATTTGGAGCACGTGGAAAGATCTCAGCTGGGGTACGTGCCTCATAAGTTGTACATGTTTTCCTCAAGATTTAGTCCTGCCATTTCCTACTTCTTCCAGACCAATAATCAGGGTCATGTCAGTATAGCCCAAGCAGGGAAATGTTGAGCCTTTTCTGAGAGGAAGTAAAATGTACAGCCCCAAATTACAAGACATGTACCAGCAGGACTTGCAAAAACATGTGATTGAATAGAACTTGAAGGTGGTGGATCAGGGTGGATGTTAATTGACGTGGAAGTACGCTCTATGACTCAGTCTTGGCAAGTGATCCTTATGCAGCTCAGATGGCTCCTTGATGCTTGGTGGACAGACTTCTGGCCTAAAGAAAATAAAGTAGGGACATAGGAGATGCCTTGGCAGAGTGTTAAGAAGGAATCAGAAGCCTCAGGGAAATGACAATTTTAAAATAAACTTATTACATAAGATCAGACTACCCATCACCTGGGTTCCCTGGGAGGATCCAAAAGATCCCCTTCAATAATTCAATAAGTTAATAAGAAATGCACTGGTAAGATGTTTCTTTTAGAAACTTGGTGGTGGCTATCCTCTATGGGCTAGAGCTGAGAGTAGCATGTGGTGCGTGATATTGGGTTCCTCAGTAATAACAGGAATGATTCAAAATGGCAGAGGCCAGGTTGTGACACTTAACCAACAGAGGCAAGGTGGACATAATTATTATTAATGACAGCAAGACCAGAGTGGCAACTGAATGACTTCGTGATAGCTGATAGCCTGTGATATTCTTAGGGATTACATAGATAAGCAGTCAATGGTGTTCCTTGACTTGTATAATCAGAAAAAATTGAGATCTGGCAAGGTGATTGGTGAGGTCAGCTACTGCAGTAGAAAATCAGGGCCCTTCATCAAGTTTCAGGTCTGAGCTAGTTTTCTGACTCAGAGAGCATTGATTGACGGGAAGACTGATCCCCTTGAGTAAGAACCCTAACACGTTATTACAAGTATAAATGGCAGATTTTCTCCCAATCTTTCCCTGAGTGGACCTGTGACCATCTACTAGATTATATTCTCAGCTGACATGGATACTAGGAGACTCAAAACACCACCCTGGTTCCCTATCTAGGGTGGAGGCTTGTGGAGGCCAAGAGACAAATAGAAACCTGGACCAGTTGATCTCACATGGATCCAATGGACCTGGGAAGCACAAAATAAGTTGGTAGATACTAATGTAAATGGTCTATACTCTCTAAAAAGTAGGGCCTATCTAATTGTATCAATGATACCCAATTTAACTGTACACTACTTGTAAAAGACATGGCAACAGCAAAGAACTCAGAAAGGCTGAAAGCAAAAACATTATAGGCAAATGATCAGGCAAAAAAAAATCAAAAGAGAGCTGGTGTAGTTATATTATTATTAGACACAATAGACTTTAGGGGAAAATTAAAATATTAAAAAATTATCAGAATCTCAAGTTCCCCAACAGAAATACACTTCATTAGGAAACAAGAACAAATAGATAAGCATATCTTTGAAAACTAAATAACCCATAATTCAAAAAGCAATCTTAATGGAAATAAGAAACTTCTAGAAACTGAGCCATAAATAAAGTATTATTTATCAAAATTTGTAGGATGCAACTAAGCTATATTTAGAAGGTAAGTTACAAGATTAAGTGCTAATATTAGACAAGAACTAACTGTAGAAACTAATAAAACAGTAAGCAAGATACAGTGGAGAGGATCAGCAAAGCCCAATATTAGGTCTTTGGAAACACTCAGAAATCAGATCAAGAAAAAGGGAAGACAGGAGTAAACATTAGAAACGAGGATGTGACTAAGACAATAGCAACAAAAATATTATAAGAAAATGTTTAAAACATGTATGTCAATATATTTGAAATATTAAGTGAAATGGGCATATTCCTAGAAAAAATTAAAATTAAGGAAAATGAAAGACCTACAATTACCTTTACTGAAAAAATTTAGCAGTATTTCAAATTTTTTCCCAAAAAAAAAAAAAAAAAAAAGGAGCAAGTCCATTCAGCTCTACCAAGTATTCAAAAAAATATATAACTCTTTCAGAAAGTAAGGTTCAGTGCCAAATTCACTTTGATTTTAGTATAACTTTAATATCAAAACTAATAAGAACATAAAGGAAGAATTTATGGGCCATTCACACTAATGAACATGGGTGTAAAAATCTTAACTATTGGCAAACTAAAGCCAACAATTGAAAAGAAAAGAATAATGCATCATAATCAAATTGGATTTATTATAGAGATGCAAGGTTTTGAGTTCAATACTAGAAAACTGATTATTGTAATTTACTAAGTAACAGATTAAAAGAGAAAATTTATATATTATCTTCTTAATAGATTCAGAAAAATTGCTTGATAAAATTTATTAAGCTTACATGAAGCACACATGCACACATTCATTTTGGCAAGCTAGGAGGAGAGGAAACTGCCTTGGCTTGATAAAGAACATCTGCATCAGTGACAGCAAAGTATCCTATTCGATGGGGAAATGTTAAAATCATTCATTCCAAAATCAATAATAAGGATGTCTATTCAGCATTATATCAATGGTCATGGCAAGACTAATGTAGAGGGCTGAATAGTGTCCCCCCCAAATCATGGCCACCTGGAACCTCAAAAATTGGTCATTTTGGGAAATACAGTCTTTGCAGATGTAATTAGTTAAGGAACTTGAGATGAAATTACTCTGGATTTAGGGTAAAAGAGAAGACAAGTATAAAAATCTCATTGGAAGGCAGGAAAATGGACCTAAATTAATGGAAAGACACACCTTATTAATTAACAGGAAGATGTAAAAACTCCTGGTATTAATCTATAGACTCAAAGTAATTCTTGTCAAAATCCCAGAAGGATTTTTTTTTACAGAATTTAACAAGTTATTCTAGAATTTATTTAGAAAGTCAAAGAACTAAACTTTCTTAAAGAAGAACAAGGTAGAGGTGGATTAAGACATATTTTAAAGCTATAGAAAATTTTAAAGTATGGTATTGGTGAAGGAACAGACAAAGAGATTAATGGAACAGAATTGGGTCCCCAAACCGTATATTAGAACTCTCATTCATAGATCAGTGGAGAAAGAATGGACTATTTAATAATGCTTAGATAACAGTAGGTTACCTATGTGGAAAAATGAATCCCCATTTTATACCGTAAATAGCAATAAGTTCCAGATGGAATGGTATTCAGTGTGAAATGCAAAAGTTTTAAAACCTTTATAAGAACATATCTTCATGAATTGTAAAGAATGATTTCTTAAGGCAGAAAAAAGTACAAACCATATAGAAAAACAGAAATACATTTGAATATATTAAAATTTTAAAATTCTAAATTAAAAGACACCTGAAAGTGAGTAAATAACAAGTCAAATATTGGAAGAAAATATTTATGAAAAATATAACTGGCAAAATATTAGTACATTGAATATGTAAATATGCTTATGATTAATAAGAAAAAGATAAATAAGCAAATGGCATTATTGTCAAAAGACATAGACATTCCACAAAAGAAGAAACATAAATTGACCTCAAATCTAAAAAATATTTTTAAAAGTTCTCAACCTTATTAGGAAAAAAGGAAAATTAAAATCACAATGTGATGTCATTTCACACCCTACTGATCAGCATATATCATGACAATATCAACTTCTCAAACATACACTGCTAATAGGAATGTAAATTGATCTAACCAGTTCTGAAAATGAATTTTCTATTACCTAGTGTCTAGGAAAAACTCACTGTTTCCTCTACTCAGGCTCACAACACTTCTGACACCAGATGTGCGGGGTTTTTTTCCCCACAACAAGCAATTTGGCAACACCAGCTGGGTGTCCTTCAATTCAATTCAGTTCTGACACTATCTACCTGGAGATAGCATCAGATTCCACAGGTTAAGGGCTCAGTTCCACAGACTGCTCCCTACCACCTTCCTACCAGTCGCAAGTCCAGGTTGTTACCGTGCTTCTGATTGACTAGCTATAAATCAGAGGTTCCCACAAGCCCCTCCTCAGGTTTGATTAACTTGCTAGAGCTGCTCACAGAACTCAGGAAAACAGTTTACTTATTAGATGACCACTTTATTACAAAAATATTAAAGGATATGAATGAACAGCCAGATGAAAAAATACACCTCTCACAGGATGAGGTCCAGAAAGGTCCAGAGCAGAGAAGCTTCTGTCCCTGTGTAGTTTGGGACACACCACTCTACTAACGTGTGCATATATTCTTGTTTACCAACCCAGAAGCTCTTTGAACCCATACTTTTGGGATTTTTATGGAAGTTTCATCGTGTGCATAAGATCGGTCATTTACTCAGTCTCCAGCCCCTCTCTTCTTCCTGGAGGGTGGGAGGTGGAGCTGAAAATTCCAAGCTTCTAATTATGGTTTGGTCTTTCTAAAGAGTCATCTTATTAGAGTAAAATACACCTTTATCACCCAGGAAATTCCAAGGGATTTAGGAGGTCAGTGTCAAAGACCAAATATTAGAACAAAAGATGCTCCTGGTGTTCTTATCACTTAGGAAATTATAAGCGTTTTAGGGGCTCTGTGCCAGGAACCAGGGGCAGAGGCCAATTTATATTTTCTATTATTTCACAGCTATTCTGGTTGATTATGTTTATACTTTATGACTCAGCAGTTTGACTCTAAGTACCCTACCAAATCCCTTGCACCATATTATATGTATAAGAATATTTGTAGCAAAGTTTTCTGTAATAGCAAATAATTGGGAACAATCAATAATGTCGGCCAATACTAAAATAGATAATCATTTCTTTATATTGTATTGCAGTGAACGTGAATGAATGAGATCTATAAATATCACCATGCAAGAATCTCTCAAACATAATGAGTGAAAACAAAACAAGCTTTAAAAAAGAATCATTAATTTGTGATAACCACCAAACTTTCTTTCTACTACAGACGGTCTTTATTTCTTTTTCTTGCCCAATTGGCCTGGCTAGAACCTTCAGTACAATGCTGAATAAAAGTGGAAAGAGTAGACATCCTTGTCCTATTCCTGATCTTGGGAAAGCTTCCAACCTTTGGTATGTTGTTTCATTTCATTCATCTTCAAGTATTTTCTAATTTCCCTCATAATTTCTTCTTTGATCTATTTATTACTTAAGAGTATGTTATATAATTCCACATATTTGTTATCCTTCTGTTATTGATTTACAGCTTTATTCCATTGTGGTCTGAGAAGATGCTTTGGATGATTTCAAGCTCTTTAAATTTATTAAGACTTGTTTTGCAACCCAACATATGGTCTATTCTGGAGAATGTTCCATGGACACTTGAAATGCATGTGTATTCTGTTGTTGTTGGGTGGTATGTTCCATAGATGTCTGGTAGGTCTTGGTTTTTTTTTTTTTTTAATGGAGAAAACACAACTATGTTGATGTACTGAGAGTTATGGCTCAGTGGGAATAAAGAGTTGAAAAATTAAAAAACAGAGGGGGTGTAACTGATGGCACAAAATACCTGTGGAGCTGGGAAAGCATATAGAATACAGTACAGCATCCCCCTGTGGAAGAAGAGATGAACTTTTTCTGTCTATAATGGAGGGAAATAAATGGGAATGGATTAAAAATTATCTATGATTGTTAGTTTGTAAGAGTAGAAATTTCAGTGCATGCATAGCTCTTTTACCCTCCTTTAAAGACACTGAAAATAAAATATATGATAAAATTGAAAAGCTTTCTGAAACTGCTAGCTTTCAAAATATTTGCTGTGCTAGAGATTACAGCAGAATACAGATAATACTTAATGGGAAGTAATGCATAGTAGCTCTTTTAGATTTTAAAAATCTAATATAGATAGCTTGCCTCTCAGCTTTTTGTTTTTTGTTTTTTGTGAGATGGCACAGTAAGTAATTTCATTTTAGTGACCGTATATCAATTAGCTCAAGGTCTCATGAGTATGGTTTTTATTCTTTCAGATATCTTGACTTAAATAATTTCTGGGAAACCCAAATAATGCTTCCATTTCCTACAAATCCTCCGTGGTGCTCACTGATTGTAGAAGCAGCACACTCACAAGCTATCTTTTGTCTTGTCTTTGACTTCTCTAAGTTGATGCCATTTGTCCCAAGTGTTGATGTGAGCTTCTGTTTTAATCCCCCTGATGACCAGAATTTGATATTTAACAAAGTATTAAGGAGAACTTGGGGCAACATATGAATATATATACAAAGTAATTTATACCTGTTATTCAAAATGTTTATTTTTAGGAACCAACTCCAACCCAGTCCAAACCTGACCTGGAATTTCTGCCTAACTCCTTGAATTTCTTCATGGAATATGGGGAATAACTCAACCTTTAGAATCTTCAGATAGTTTCCTGCCTTGGAATCTGGGCCCCAGAAAACAAGGGAAATCTTTTCCTTTCCTGCTCAGAGCCCACCTCATATTACTACCCCAGGATAATTTTCAGGGGAACATCCATATTTGTCCATTTCCCTTCTCACCTTTGTGTACCATTTTAAAAGTAGAGTATTGCCCCTTTGTCCTTTTTTTTAGACCTTATTTTTTAAAACAAGTTATATACTTTCAAAGATGTTTTCTAAAACTGTCCAAATGCAGAAAGATCATATTTACTCCTTTCTGTTAAAATTTCAATATTACATTGTTACAGGTAGACATATGAGAGAAGGAGAGGGAAGGATCATCAGAAAGGTAGGTTAAATGTGTGAATGAGGTGCTATGAAGTTTCAAACTTTCTTCTGAAGTCAGTGAAGAAATATTAGCCTGATAAAATGTGAGGTTATTGATTCAATTTTGATGGCAGTGTTATATAAGAAAGATGGAGATATATGCATTATTTTTAATTTTTTTGTATTATTGTCTTCCTTGCCTTAAGACCCAGAAACACAACGACAAGAGCATTAACAAAGATTTCCTGGCTTAGCTGAGAAAAATTATTCATATGAGTATTATCTTCTGAGATACAGAAGATGAGCTAACTATTGGAAGAATGAAGATGTGGAACATATAAAATTCCATAACCAATCTGGAAAGACAGCTTAAATGTATTATTGGGTAATTCCTCATGATGTCAAAGATAATGTCTTCCATGAATGTATTATCTATGTCATCATAAATACCTGATGAGACTTAGCTGGGAATGGCCACCTAGGATATATCACAGGTAGTAGATGTAAGAAGTTTATTAATTTAATGAACAGGGAGCTCTCTTAAATAAATTTCCTTTCTTGTTATTGTTGACAATCAAAATTCTAAATGTCTTACTCCAAACTCCCTTTTCAATAGTAGACATATTTGAAAATATCAAATATGAGTTGGTCTGGAATATGCTACAATTAATTTCATTTATTTAAATTGGTCTTGAGGACATCCTTGAAGATTGAACATCATGAAACATGCAAAGAATCATGAAAAATGTTGGTAGAACTTCATAGTTGAAGAGTAGCTTCCATAGTGTTTCTGAGCTGATAGATTAGGAAATGAGATTTAAAAAAAGATGATATAAAGAAGTGTATGTTTTTTGACTTTATTTTTGAACAGTAGCCATGGTGAGGGAGTGCTTTTTAATGATTTTAAAAATAATTTCTATTACAAAATAATACTTTAACAAGAGATGTGAGGACTAAAAAAGGGACAAGTGAATAACAATATCCTTGCTGAAAAAAATAACACTGGAAATAATAGAGGTGATCTTGATTTTTTTCTAGCTTGAAAACACCTCCTTTGGGTTCCATGGCTTCGGTAATAGGCAGTTACTTAAACACTTCTTTAAAGTGATTTTCCCTCATAATATCCTAATGTGATATTTTTAATTATTCTAGATTCTTAAAATGAGCATTTCATAGAAATTTAGTGATGAAATGGACCTTAGAGATAATATTGTCCAAAGTGCAAAATCATCACTTGCATTCTTCTTTTTCCTGGCAATGATTCAATTAACTTCAGGTGTTCTATTTTTCATCTGCTTCCCTATCATAGTTGGAAAGGAATCCAAGTTGGAATACCCAGTGATTCAATCCATTACCAGGTGCTACAACACGGCTTTTTTGAAAAACCTAATTTTATTCCAACAGAGCTCATGTGTATGTTGGTAAATTCAAGAGATATAGTCTATTAAACTTTATCTTATAGTAAGCATAATCTTTTGTTGCATAATAACCAGCTCTTCATTTCTGTTCCAGAATAGAAGCCATAACTTCTTTCACTGGGCTCCATACTTTCTTTAGACCTGATTAATACCCATATATCAATTCTCTCAGCCTCACCCTGGGCTTTCCAGACATCTTGTGATTTCTTAACCCACAAGATAAAAATTCTGTCCAGACAGGATACTTTGTTAAATCTTTAAATGCTGTGTGAGATGTTTTGGAGCTTCTGTTTAAAACTCTATACTAATGACTTAGTAATTGTTAAATGACTTTTCCAATAAAGTTTGAAGTCAGTGATTTAAGGGCTCCTACTTTATCTTGGTGGCAACAACCAGGTCTGTTTCAGATCAGAAACTAAATGCTATTCCAGTAGTTTTGAATAAAGAAGAAAGGAAGAATTGATTTTGGAACAGTTTTTACTTTAAAATTGTATTCCAGTGGAAAAAACATCACAATCTTTGCCAACCTTGCCTCTGACATCTACCACAAATATGTACTGATCATATTACTTTTAGAGTCATTCTAAGGTTAAAGGAATGATTTTAATACCTCTATTTCCCAAAGCAAAATTTGTTGAGTAACAACATTCTTGATATTTTAAATGTCCCAGGATTAAGATTATTTCTGATAATTATTTTTGATAAATGTTCCAGAACATCATAGCCACCATCTATCCTTACCACTTTTGTAAATTCTTAGAAGTAGGACAGCACTTTTCTTAACTGAAATCTTACAATTTGAGCATAATGCTATGTTCCCCCACAAATGGGGAAACTTGAACCCAGAGAGGTTAAATGACTTACTCAAGCTCACAAAGCAAAATACTTTAATTTGGAGCTTCACTGGTAAGACTTTTCAATAGTATTTTTATCATGCACAGTTATTATATTTTACTGAATTGTATTCAAATCATGTGTCCATGTTTACCCCAGAGAAGATAAACTCCTCAAGGTCAGGACCTAGCCCAAATTTGGCAATTCATGTGCTGACCTGACCACGGGCTTTTTTTAGAATTAAGGAATAATATACTGCCTCAATTATGCCATCACATAAGCAAATAATCTTTGTTTAGAGATTATTAATGCAAGTTTGTCAGTAAATCTTGTATGCATTATCAGAAATATCAGTGAGGGAGTTTGGGATTAGCAGATGTAAACTATTATATATTATATATAGGATGGGTAAACAACAAGGTCCTACTGTATATCACAAGTAACTATATCCAATATACCATAAACTGTTTAAACCATAAACAAGAATTACCATACACAAGAATAACCAAACAATAAACCATAATGGAAAAGAATATGAAAAACAGTATGTATGTACAAGTCACTTTGACAGCAGAAATTAACACACTGTAAATCAACTTCAATAAAATAATAAAAATGTATATCAATGCTTAAGTATTCTGCCCCTACAGATTCCAGATGATTCTGTAGCACCTCCATTGGTATTATTGATACTGGAGGCCTTATTTCACTCACTTCTCTAGTATGAACACATTTGACAATTAGCTGCTCCGAGTTCTAAGTTGAGCCTGTTTTGCAATTGGATGTGGAAGGTGTAACTAGAAAATTGCGTATGTATGAGCAAGAGATTGATGAATTAAATTCAACTTGCTTATAAGTAAAGCTTATCTTTTCCTGAGAGGTGCCTTATGTTATTGTTGAAGAAGGTAATCATTGTATTGTCTTGGTTCCATTGTACATGGAAAATATTTGCATGAAGTCATTGTCTAGAAGTAACACCTGGTAGAGTGCAACTGATTTTGATTTTGGTGCATTTCAGCCTATTTGATTTATGTCACTAAAGCACATTACTTTTCCATTAGGAAGTGACTAGTTAAGTGTTGAGTAAGAATCTTCATGGAGACAGTATGATAGCAATATCTAACTGTGCAGGAAAATAATTAATACAGCAAGGATGCTTTCCTTAGAAAGGCATGTTTAGAAGGTTGGTCCTTCATTGGCATCTGGGAACTTGGATATTGAGAGGATTTCCAAACCTTAACTGATAGGAGTGGCTCACTGTGCCTATATAGTTTGTGCAAACGATATGGTTTATGCTGGACACCTACTTTCCTTTTGGGAGTCTGGAATTTTGTTATGTGCTAGGCAAATGTGCCTATCTGACCAGCCCCCAGTGAAAACCCTGGGCATAGATTTTCTACTTAGCTTCCATGATAGCCAACCCTTCATATGGGTTATCACAACTTATCACTGGGGCACTTAAGTATGTCCTATGCCACTCTGCTGGAAGTGCACTCTTGGAAGCTTGTGTCTGGCTTCCTCTGGGCTTTACCCAAAGTTCCTTTTCCCTTTGCTGATTTGCTTTGCATCCTGGAATAAATCAAAACCCGTGGTTCTGACTTTTTGCTGAGTTTGGGAGTGCTTCTAGTGAGAGTGAATCTAGGGGTGGTCTTAGAGCCCCTGTCACACTAACTTAAATAATAATTATTCTGGCTAAACTGTACATAGCATTTACCCTGCTCTGGGCACTGTTCTAAGAAGATTATATACATGAACTCATTAATTCTTCGCTCCAACCTCACCAGGTAGATACTATTACTAACACCCCCATTTTAATTACGAAAAAACCAAGGCACAGAGAAATATCTTGCCCACCTATGGTAAGTTACAGAGCCAAGATGATAAGAGGAAAGCAGCTACGTAAAGAGCTGAAAGGAGAGAATTCAAATCGGTGAACCGCAATCTTTAATTTTAGCCTTAGTTATAGCTCAGTGTTTGGCTAATAATGGGTAACTTGAATGTAATTTTTATTTCTTTTTTAATTAAAAATGAACAAATAGATGTGATTAGATTGCTTCTATGCAAGTGCTACTATGAGAACTCTAGGTTTTTACTTGCAACAGTGATTTTTTTCACATCTTTCAATATTTGACTAGTAAATGGTCTCCCATCAAACAGCCCACGGGCCTGTGTTTTCTCTTATGCCAAAACAGTTGTGAAAATGATAGTTTCCTTCTTAGACTGCTCTATCAGGGCAACAGTAAGAAAAAGGAATGTTTGAAAATTTACCTTAAAACTTTTTGATTGATTCATCTCTCTTCTACACCTTTGTCTCCAAAATCATTACTCAAATGTAGAATTATATTTAATTACTCAGGAATAAAAGCAATATTTTTTTGTCCAAACAAAATTGTTTGCATCTATTAGACTCATTTGTCTGGTTTCATGGATACTATTCTTTTTTATGAATAATATTCCAGAAAAATTTCACCCTTGTACATGTCATTTTATTCTAAACTGTACTTTATTTAGTTTTTTTACCCATTACATAAAGAGGGTGGGCAAGGTGAGAGGGCAAGTTGAACTAAGTTTACATGAATGGTGAGTCAAGGGACAATTGATTCTTAGATCACTAAATCCAGGTATCTGGAAACCATCTCTCTGTTAATACTTTCACAGAGGATGGACATACATAGAATCCACCAAAAAAATGAGTGAGAGTATTATGAGAAACAGGATATTTAGAGAATCCCTGAGTATCTCCCCTCAAGATACTTACTCATTACAAAGGAACAAAGAGGAACAATTTAGTGATGAAGCCTGGTAAATACCACTTTAATCAAGTAATTGGTATTAACATCACAAGTAAGAAAACAAAAAACATAATGTGCCTTATTGTATAATGAGATGAGCAGGACACAGTTTTGCTTATAAGATATTCTTGCCAAAAATGCATAACCTGAGTCCAATCATGACTATACATCAGAAAAACTCAAATAGAGGGACACTTTACAAAATAACAGCATGCTTTAAGAACGATAAAGAATTTCTGATAGACTGTTCCAGATCAAAAGACACTAAAGAGGCATGACAATTATATGTAATATATGATCTTGCATTTGATCCTGAGCCTGAGAAATGAAAATGTAAATGCATAGTTCATTAGCAGGACAACTGGTGACATTTGAATAATGTTGATAAATTAGAAGTCATGATTTTGATAATTGTCCTGTGGTTATATTCTTGATTTTAGGAAACACACACTGAAATATTTAGGCTAAAGGGGCATTATGTCTGCAATTTAAAGTGTTTCTAAAACTAATACATATGTGCATGTTTGTGTGCCAGTTTGTGTGTGTATGTGTGTGTACACAGGAGAAACAGAAACAGAAAGACAGACACACACACACATACAGAGAATGATCAAGGCAAACAAGGTAAATGTTAATGTCTGGGGAATATGGGTGAAGGATCTGCAGTAATTCTTTGTACTATTTTTTTAATCAGATGATATTTTATTTTTGTTAATTTATTTCTTTTTTATTGAAGTATAGTTAACTTACAATGTTGTGTTAGTTTCAAGTGTACAGCAAAGTGACTCAGCTATACGGATTCTTTTCCATTATAGGTTATTAAAGATATCGAGTATACCTCCTTGTGCTATGCAGTAGGCCCTTGTTGTTTACATATTTTATGTAGAATAGTGTGTATATGTTTTAATCCCAAACTCCTAATTTATCTCCCCCACCCATTATCCTCTTTGGTAACCATAATTTTGCTTTCTATGTCTGTGAGTCTACTTCTGTTTTGTAAATAAGTTCATTTACATCACTTTTTTTAGATTCCACATATAAGTGATATCATATTTGTCTTTGTACTACTTTTACAACTTTTATGTAAGCTAAAATTAATTCCAAAAAAGTTTTTTAAAAGAAGTCAGAATCAGAAGGGGCTCTAGAGTTAGATCAAAACTCTGGGCAAAAGGCATCCTCATGGCAGCAGTTACGATTCAACCATTTGGCCAATCAGCCTGGCCACACTCATTTACCGAGAGCCTGGTCCATGCCAGGCATTCTCCTACTAGAAGTTAGCATAAATGAACAGAACAACAAAGCCCCTATCCTCGTGATGCTATACTCCAGTGGGAGAAGATAGGTACAAACACAAACAACGTGATATAGAGCATGAGAAACCTGAATAAATATGGAAAGATAAAAATAGCTTAGAACCAATGAGACAAACATGCAGGGAGAAGGCTGTGGTTATTGACACAGTGCCTGCATGTCTAGAGAACCCCATGACCTACTCTCCGCATACGCCCTCCATGCGCCCCCCCATGCGCCAGTGAGAGCTCCTGTTCAGTGCAGACCCTGAGGGTGACATTGCCTTTGCTGTAAACACCACCACCCAGACGGCAGGATGACTCACCTAGGTTGAATTGAAGCGTTGTTTTTTGCCACAAGTACCCATTTTTATTTACTTGGAAAATATGGCCCAGAGCAAGAAACACAGTACTGTTTCTCTGATACTAACAAGGACTGAGATTTGGTCCAATTATATAGGTTAGTAAAATTTTCAGTTAGGTTATTTTCCAAAATCCTTTGAGAGAAATATCCCAGAGCTTTATACTTTCGATGACCTAACTTCCCCCTTCCAAACCCTGCACTTTTGCAGTCTCTGCCCCCATTTGGGACTACTTGACACTCTAAACGGGTAAGGTTCACCCCCGGGTCATGGGAACACTTACCTTCACAGGAAAGAAGCCTGAATTTTGTTCTTCAAGTGACTCAGCATCAAGTCAAACTCGTCACACCCTGTTTGAGTAATTGAGTCTTTGACTTATTCCTAGACCTTGTCCCAAAATGTTACCCACCCATCTTTACTCAAGGGATTGGAGCCCTGTCTGTGCACGAGAGACAGGTCAGTCTGCTCCCTGCTGATGTGACAGTGACAAGAAATATTATTTATTAAGTGCTTAGTCTGTTCCAGACACCAAAGTCCTTGGTTCTCTGATGTGGGTGCTTTATTATCCTAGTTCTGTACACAACAAGGAAGTCCTAGAGAGTATGAGTTAACCAAGGTTGCCAAAGAGTTGGGTTTTAAACCCAGCAGTCACTCCAGAGCTGGAGCGTTTCCTTATTGCTGATTTCAGCATGCCGAGATTTTCATATTGTATTCTTTCTAGTTTGTCTTTTCTCCTGCTCTCCCCTTATCCTGCTTCTTTCATCTCTCGCTAGATTGACACAGGTGTCCACATAGGGTGGCATTTTTAAAATTGAATTAGTTGTGTTAGTTTCTGGTGTATGGCAAAGTGATTCAGTTATACATATATATGTATTTTTTTCATATTCTTTTCCATTATACAAGACATTGACTATAGTTTCCTGTGCTATACAGTAGGACCTTGTTGTTTACCTATTTTGTATACAGTAGTTTGTATCTGCTAATTCCAAACTCCTAATTTATCCTTCCCCCCTTTCCCTTTGGTAACCATAAGTTTGTTTTCTATGTCTGTGAGTCTATTTCTGTTTTGTAAATAAGTTGATCTGTATCATTGTTTTTAGATTCCACATATAAGTGATAGCATATGATATTTGCTTTTCTCTGTCTGACTTACTTCACATAGTATGATGATCTCTAGGTCCATCCATATGCATAACGTGGCTTTTTATCCTCTTAGGAAATCTTGCTCTGTCTGATGGCTGTGGTTTCTACTGGGGTCTAGCCCCCCAGCACTTCCTAACAATGAAATAAAATCCTAGAGGCAGTATTGTCTCTCTGCCACCTTATAGCTGTATGAACTAGGCAAGTCAGTTATCCTTTTTATCTAAAAAATGAGGAAGATACTAGCTTGCCAAGGTAGAGTAAAGCTAATAAAACTAACGTAAGATAGTATGCATGAAAGGGTCCACTGTGATTCCTAATGCTATTGAATTTTACTCTCTGTTTATATGCCCGTGTGTGTGTGTATGTTTAAACTCTACTTGGTGCTTTTATAATTACATTTATATGTTTGTAATAGATGTGTCTGTAATGGCAATTGTTATGTTACATATGACTACATCTATGTCAAAGGAACATATTTTTTCCCAACTCTTATAATGATTTTGAGGGCAATTGAAGAATTTAAGAATGCTGGGCTACCAAAGTGGTTCCAGCCAGCTTTCCCCACCAGCACACCAGAAAGATGCCAACACGCTACACCAGGAGCAGTGACTCACGTTGGGGAAATTATTCTCAGCACCAGAAGGGCAGGCATTTTTCTAAGAGGGCATTTAACCACTTCTGTTGGGGTAGGGTACAATTTGAAAAACGTCTCTGAACATTCCTGGAGTACCTCTCAATTGGAAGAGGGCATATGTTTCTTCTCTTGAAAAATATTTCTTCTCTATTGAAATCTGGTTGGGAGAGGTTGCAATTTGAAGAGGCCCTGAGTTATTTGAAGACTCCTGTATGCCACCCCCCTCCCCATTCTCTTGGGGGATGGGATTCACCTGGCCAGCTGAAAAATCATTGTAGTTACCCCTTGCAAACATATATAGATTGCACAGCAGTTGAAAAGTTTTTCATGCCTACGATGTGCATGATAAATGAACATCCAAATTATGTCAGCCTAATATTGAAACGATTACGTGGGTTAAATGTGGTTCCATTTGAAATTTGTGTCTTTGATATCTTGGCACTCTAGTAATATATTCCCTTTCCTAAAACCATTTTATAATCAAGTTGTTCTAATTAGTTTTCAGAAAGGATTTGGCCATATTATATTTTTTTAACTTTTCCGCCTGTAGAGCAGCTAATAAGATTATATGAAAATGCCAAAAACATTATGTGGTCTTGTCACATAATAGTATAACATATTTATCTACCATTTTAAATGCCATATAAATGTTCAGATTACATATATATACATATATACATGTTTTCAACTTAAATGGATTGCATATGTAACATATACATATGATATTTTAGCGTATGTGTGAAAATACATACACCGTACCTGGCATGAAACAAACATCAAATAAATATGATCTCTTTTCTCTCCTTCATAAAAGGAATTGGAGAAGGGTAATTAAGAATGTGATGAATGTGGTTCTGTCCTAATGATTTGAGAAAAGAATGGGGATATGAATAACTTTAGCAGGTCTTCAGAATGCTAGCTACACAAAGATGATGATGAGGGTAGGAGCAAGGCAAGTAAAGACTGTTGAAAAGCCCAGGAGAAACTCAGATAAGAGGCAGGTGGACGACAGCCAACCTCAGGCCACACCGATGCTTCAAAATATTCATAGTCCTGCTTTAACTGAGACCTGGGAGACATGAGAGAAACTCAGATTTACTGAGAACCTCCTACATGCCAATGTTAGATACTGTTCTTACCTTATGTCTTTTAATATCCATAAGAATCCTACAAAGTAGGCATTATTAACCCCATTTGGTAGAAGACTCTGAGGTTCAGAGAGGTGAGGTTACTTACTTATTCAAGTAGGCATGCCCACCAGAGGGTGGTGTTTTAGTTCCAGTGTGGTGTGTCCCCTTTAAAAGTCCAAAGCCCTTGCTCAGTCCATCCTGCCAAGGTACCTCACTGAGCCTGTACTCCTCAGCGAAGGCAAGGGAGAGCACAGCCAATTCAGCCTGAGTGAGGTCTTCCGATTATAGACACTCCAAAGATACGGCACAGCCCAAGGAAACTACTTCCCTCTTGACCTAGTCAAGCTTTATCTCCAAGTTCATTGTATATTCTCTGAGGAAATACCCGCAGAAGCACAGCAATTTGTTCTAGTTCTAGCCCTAAAATCCATGCTTCTACTACTTTATTGCCCAAGGATGGCTCTTGTATGAGTCAGCAGCCACAAGGCTGGGGTCAACCAACCACCAAGCTCCTGGCCCAGCCTCCTTTTGATTTGCCTAAAAGGCAGGTCAATAACCAGTTCTGACTCTCTACTCTGGAAGTAATGGCACATGGCCAGCTTTCCACCATGGCATCTTCCCACAACCCTTTATCCAAGTGAAGACCTTTCCCACTTCTCTGTTTGCACTATGTGGACTTCTGCAGGTGATCATAACATTTTCTTTTTACGGTTAAATTCATGTGGAGTGTCCTGCTGGCTTTCCAATTTACCATCTATTTCTAAAGACTGCTGTGATTCCTTTTTTGAAATCTGTCATGTTGCTGAGCCCTTTCAAAACATGATAACTACCAATTCTACACATACTTACCTGAGCACAAAAGTTAAAAGATGAAAAAAACTATAATAATTGATAAAAATTACTTAAGTGAGTGATAACCATGTCATAGTGTGCATCACTGTGTACAGATAACGGAAATATATGTACATCAATGTATTAGTTTCCTAATGGCATTGTAACGAATTACCACAAACTTAGTGGTTTAAAACAAGACAAATTTATTATCTCACAATTCTGGAGGTCAGAAGTCTAAAAATAGGTTGGCAGAGCTGTGTACCTTCTGGAAAAGCTCAAGGTGAGAATCCATTTCCTCCCAGGTCTTTTCCAGCTTCTAGAAGCTTCACACATTCCTTGGCTCATTGCATTGCATCACTCTAACCTCTGCTTCAGCTGTCACATCCCAGTCTCTGATTGACCCTTCTGCTTCTCTCTGATGAGGACCTTTGTAATTACATTGGATCCACCCAGTTAATCCTCAAGATCCTTCTCCTGGTCACATTTGCAAAGCCCTTTTGCCACATAAGGTAACATATAGTGGGGATCAGACTGTGGATATTGTGGGCAAGCCATTATTTCACCCAAAACAATCAGGGAGAAGAAAAAATCCAGAGCATTAAACTAGTATAAAGATGATTAAAGAAAGAAGCCAAAAGTGCAGGTTCCATTAGCACCCAATAACGATGCCACTTTAGGGTGGTATTAGAAATGCATTATTGGTGAACTATGACCTGCAAAGTATCAGGAGTTTAGATTGTGTTTGCTCAAGTTGGATTAGATAAGCTAATTAAAATATTCCCATGATGAGCTTCTTTGATAAATTTGGTGACAGAAACTGAACTTAAAGTATCTGATTTGTTGCTCAAGTGTCATTATTATTAGCTAAAATAGTGTGCATATGTATACATGTTACCGAACCAAACTTGGATCTGCCTACACGCAGCAAAGCCAATCTACTGACACTGGGTTGTGGTGAAGGATCGTGCAGCTTTATTGCAAGCTGCCAAGCAAGGACTCCAGGCAGCTAGTGCTTAAAAGACCTGAACTCCCCGATGGGTTTCAGGGAAAGGTTTTTAAAGACAGGTTGAGGGAGGGCGGTTGTGGAGTGTGTGATCAGCTGGTGGACATTCTTCTGATTGGCTGGTGGTGAGGTAATCAAGAGTCAACATCATTACCCTTCTGGTTCCAACTGGTCTGGGGTCTACGTGCTTGTGGGCAGCGTACAGATAACTTCTTCCACCTGGTGGGAGTTTTAGCATCTGTAAAACAGCTCAAAGGACATGGCTCAGAATATTATCTATAGCCCTTGAGGAGGAACTAAATGTCCTTGACTTTGTTTAATGGCTCAACTATTATTATTTTATCTTGTTTGACAGTTTTCCTTTCTTTCTGTATTTTCTCACTTCTCTGATTGAATTTATTCTTTGGAACTTGGGGAAGGCCTAGAAAGCTAAAGTTTTTCTACAGACAAGAGACAGGTGGAGAACGTGAGGGGGGTGGTGTCTATCCTGGGAAGGCCCCATAGGGTCCTGCTCAGTTACATACATGTTTCACACTTACTTATGCACACACATATACACACATATGAACTCATATATACATAGAAACGTGTAATTAATGTATCTGTGTATATACGAGTTAGGAATGTTCAAAATAGAGCTGAAACTTCAAAGACTTTCTGAATTATCTCCACCTAAAACGTATAATTAATCCTATGTACTTTTGACACAAATGTTACCTTGTATATGTTGGGTCTAAAAACAAGGAAGTTGCAGTCTTAGAAGTGTTCCAGCACTTCCAGGCTTCCTGCAGGTCTCATGTGTTCCCTGCACATGACTTTCCAACAGGTTATTCCGTGGACACACATGTAACTTCGTGCACAATGCAATGTAATCAAAAGCACTGGGCATTTAAGACTGTTTCAGTGATCCAGTATTTGTTATTCAAGTCCATGAACACATATGCATGAAAATCTTCTGTCTCTATTTAAGGGCTATGATCAATAAGGAGGGGAAAAGGGGAAAATAAGTGTCTTTTTTTTTTTCAGAATATTGCACATGAGTACCTGAAACAAAGATTTCCTAACAAAAGGACAAGCTAACCTTACTAAATGCTGATTACTCCGTGTATAATAGAAAAGGAAATAAAAGCGTTTTTATAAAATGTATCAAATCCTAAGAGTGCTGTTAAACTCATTAAAGAAAAAATGAAGTTAGAGAAACTGGTCTTATTTTTTTTCACTCCCAGTAGAGTTCATTTCTACTTCAACAACTAAGCCAAGGTCACATTTAACTCACTTCAATTTCACCCAGTGCACAAGCTAATGTCAATAGTACAGCTGCCATGCAGAGCTAAAGACTGATGGTTAGACAAAGCCATTTACACAAGGCTGGGTCTTTCATCTTCTCTCAGCCAGTGACATAAGAAAGCACTGAGGTTATTCTCAACTAGAGATGAAAACTGGCGTATTAGAAAGAATGTTATTCTCCTTAGCTGTCATACAAAGATCTGAAGAAATGTAGAAATTTTTTTTTTCCTCCCCTCCCTCTGGTCATCTGGGGAGATCACAAAGTGACTCTAATAGCCTTCACTCTGAAATTTTCACATGGTTTAAGTGATTGCCAAGTCTGATATTTTCCATTTACACTTCATTGCCATCAGAAAAAGAAAAAAAAAATCAATATACCTACCTACTCAAGTGTGTCACAGGATGAGCTTATAAAAGAAGACATCAGTCTTTTTAGGGCATGAAAAATATACTTATTCAAATATATCTTATTTAAAATGACATAAATTGCAGTGGTTAGTCAAGATTCGATTTCCTCTAAAATACAAGATTTAAAATATTCCTTGACTTGCCAGGAATCAGAATCCTTCAAATTGTTGATATATACAGATGTACTTGTTTTCTGATGTAAGTCATTCTGACTGTATTTTATTTTAGTGCATTAGTGACCACATTTATTAATTTCACAGGAACTAAAGCATCACATTTTACCAGACTGCACAAGGTAGTACATTTTTTTTTCTTCTCAGGAAATACTTTTTATTTTCAACCTTACTTTTCTATTGTATAGCTGTTGCACCTTGAGCTTGATGTCTTAGAGAAAAATGAGGATGTTTCTTTATATTATTCTAATAATAATTTAAATTAAGACTATTCCTTCTTAACTTGTTTTAACTATTAAACTTCTTTATGCAGAAAAGGTGTAATGAGTTCGGTGTAACATTTCAAATGCTTCTGTTAAGATCAGAGGTAATTTTAACTGTCAAAGGAACCTCCATGTCAGATTGGTCTTTCAATTAAAAGAACTCTCATGTCAAGTTTGAGTGCAATGGCTGTGTGTTATGTACATGCTCTGGGTTGCAGATATTTAGCATTCTTCCATTTCTATATTTCTTCTGAAAAAGATGCAAAAGGGAGAGTCTTGGTGGCTGTGTCCTAGATTTCCTGAGTTAATGCATTGCTTAAGTATATTCCTCCCCGATCTTACTGTATGTGTACAGCATCATTGTTGCAGGAAGCCAAGAAAGCCAATACGATGCTTCCAAGTTTAGACATAGTATTCAAACGTCACTTGTCAAGGAGTTCTGAGTGATGGAATCTTCACCTTCCTATTATTATAGTGCCAGCCCACAGGTCTGCAGGTTCTTGTATTTATTTACCTCTGCTCCCCGGCCCTCCAGCCCCAAGGTGAGGAAGGTGAGCCGCCCATCCCTCCCCCAACAAAAAAAAAAAAAAAGAAAAACCCTGATTTTGTGTCTGGGGTCACTCTTGGACTCAGTTCCCAGTGTGGCAGTGCAACACGCTAACAGTCTGAGTTACTGGGCCGTCCTCCACAGTTACAAATATTTCAAGGTCAATTTATCAATTTAACAGCTTCATCTTCTTAATCACTAAACTTCTGTCTCTTTGAGCTTGTGCTGAAAGACTGTGGCTGCTAATTAAAATGGAGCTTTACTAGCAAGTACACAAATTAGATCCTGTCAGTAAGTTTATTCTAACTATTGGTCATTTCTAAATGCCTTTTTAATCCCCTAATTTTTACATTAAAATTCAAAAGCCTAACAATCTTAATCACCCCTACATCAAATTCATCATTAAGAACAGGAAGCCAGATGGTATAATTTTGATTTACCGGACTTCAGCGTGAATTAATGTACTGAGTGCCGATAATGAATACATCAAACCTGATATTGCAGAAACCTATGAATCTGGCATGTGAAATTAATAACACAGTCTGCACAATGAAAGCATGTAAGCTCATATAAAACTGAGGAGTAATGGGCCCTTTTATTTTAAATTGTCTTTATTAGCCTTCCGTTTTGACTCAAGAAAAAGATGAGCATTTTGTTTAGTAGTATACTTGTCCATTGTACAACTGTTTTTCCCCAATGTAACACAATGGGAACAAAATTAGGATGATTAATAACAAAGCTGTCTCGAGAAATTTGCTCGAAGGGTTCTCAGAATAGCTGCCGCTTCTGCATTTATTCTGGGAATTGTACATATTAAAGAAAGTCGGAAATTTTCTGTAAAACATCATGACCTACAAAATATTATGTTACTGTTTTCTTATAACTGGACCAATTGTTCATCATATGTATGCCTCAGAATCACTCTTTTTTTTTTTAACATCTTTATTGCAGTATAATTGTTTGAATATTAAGCCTTTTAAAAAAAAAGATGTCTGTTATTTTATCCCCTATTGTTTCATTACCACTAAAGGTGTACTGTTGTAAACCCAGGAATTAAATAGAATCTGTATCCAGACGTGTGTCACGTGCACAAAAGGATGCTCAGAAAGGGCCATCACAAGGAGTTGCTCACTACATAGAAATTATCGACGTCCGAAGTAAGTCGAAGCTGCTGCTTTGTGATAATGTTTATTAATGCCCCTGCAAATTTATTTACATATTTCCATTAAGCATATTTTTATTTTTGTTGACTTGCCGAGAATTCAAATTTTGATTAAGAATGAAAAGGATCAGAAATAAAATAGATTCAGGAATTAACTGAAAAATCTGTGGAGGAAAATTAAGACATAACATAAAATTGTTTTTAGTCAACTCAGAGTTTGTATAAAATAAAGTGGTTTAGTGTTCTCTAGGAGAGTGAGAAATATGTATTCTTTCCATCTGAATTTTCTAAAACACAGAATTTCTTCCATCACCTGTGACCGTTGCGTGAGAAGGCTCGGGTGTTTTTCTTTCATACAAGCAGCAGGATTACAAATTGCCCGTCTAACGTGAGCCTGGAAATGGCCCCGTGTAATATACTTTGTAAATGAAGTCTTTTAAACCTTTGAAGTGGTTTCGCCTAGTATTCCTAATACATATCAATAGACAATGGAAAGATTCAGAAATGGGGCAGGGAACCACCACTGCTTTTGACTCAACACTACCTATAATGGGATTTGAAGAAGGGGGAAATGGTTATTTCACTTTTAAAACCATGATAGGTGGCCAAATGCTGCTTTGCAGTTTCAGGGAGCTTCGTTTTTCACTGCTCTGTCGGTCCACCAAATATTTCAGCAGCCTGCCCCTGAAATGCAGTGCCACGAATAGGATAATGTTCAAAAAAATGGTACAAACCTTACACTAAGTGCTATTTTCTAGATAACATTGCTCATTGGTTCCATCTACACTCACACTTGTAAGACAGTCTAGAGGATAATTTGTATCTCTTAGAGATACAGTGCTAAGATTTATTACAGAATAGGGAAGGGATGTATTAGTGCTTTATCTTAAGGGTAGGGAAAATAAAAGCACTTTTTGGGCTCCTGGTATTTATTTTTGTGACTTAGCCTTCAAAGAGGGTGCGTTTTAATAAAGATTAGGCTGTTAAGAAATACACCTTTAAACCTTACATCACTTTGAATGGAAGAAGTCGGTTATTTCTGGCGGAAAATTTTTCTTACTCTTAAATCTCTTTAACTGAAGCTCATTTGACAAACCTATTATAAAATGAATAAATGCAGCACTGTGTGATTTGTCCACTGTCAACATGTTAACACACTTTATTTGAAGCTAGATTGATGGAGGGTGGCTGGAAGAGTTTACCCTCCTGAGTTAAAGAATAGAAAACCCTTTTTTTCTGAGTTTTTTTTCTTAGAAGTTCAGAAGAGTAGATATACAATTATCCTCGACTTGCTGATGCAAAGGAACAGAGCATTTAGTTTCTTGTCACTGTCTCTGAAATTCCTAAAGGTACAATTAGCATTTCATTTGACATAATGTTGAAAGGTTCATAGATTGATCTTCCCTAAAATGCAGCAAGAATTTTTTGAAATGCAAATTTTGACATTTATTAACTTTTATTCCAGATCTGTTTATAGACTGTAAAACTGTGCATACATTTAACTCGAAGAAGGTAAAAGGACAATGTTTAGGTGGATACTCTGTGTTATAATAAAAGTCTAGTTTATTGTTTCAACAATGAAATTTTTATTATCAGAGATTTATGATATCAGCAGAGCAGTTTTTACTGCATGATTCACAGTGTTTTTATAGATGTATATTCAACAAAACAAGGAGAGAAATTGTACTGCACTGCTCTCTCTCTCAGGAGTGCATTTCCCCATTGAAATAATGTCAGCAGTTTTCCACCTTCAAAGCCCTATGTTTTCAAATCAATTAACAATTCTAATTGTGCAGGAACAGTTGTTCACTTAGCTTGGCAAACGGGACAGGAAACATTATTTCCTTTCTTTGCCTGAAATGAAGACTTTAATCTTCAGAACCATATTTAACATAAGAAACACACAACTGAAAAGTTACACAGTTTGAAACTCAGTCCGTTGGCCTGTGTCGACTTGCTTTCTGTGTGGCCTACATTTATTTCCTAGTCTTTTTCAAGCCCAGAGTAATAACAGTTTTACATCTTGGTGTGGGCAAACCGTCCTCAGATTCATTTAGACTTTTCTTTTCATCAGATATTTATCTAGCCCGGCAGTTGTAAGAGTTATTACTTTTCTGAGGTAGCAAGCCAAACATTGGTTCTGACCCGTCTTGTGACACTCGAATGCAGATCTGTATCTGCAGGTTAGAAACAGCTGACACGGCAGCGTGGGGAGCCAGGGCTGCTGTTCCTCTTAAAGTCCTAATGTCATTTCCACTTAAAAAAAATTTTATTGGGATTAAAGTGCAGCTTGTAAGATATTAAACAATGTGGTTCATAAAACAAGGAACACATGCAATCTTATAAGACGTTATTAAATATGTACAGTTTAACCTTTTCTTTTTTTACAAATGTACATTTGAGTTATAGCTCCTAATGTCTGTCCATATTTATAAAGCACATAAATGCTAAGATTAGAGGAGGCGATCTTTAGGACTTCGGCTTCAGTGGAAAAGGGTGCTTTCTCATGTTTTCAGTAGCTTCCGAGATTATTCAAATATATACTTTCAGAGAGACAGCTTGTATTCTAGAATGATTAAAGGCTCTCCAACAAAAGAAGGATTTTTTTGATTCACTTTCTCACCGGTTTTTAATCTGGTATACTCCTTTGGATGAGTCTCAGTGTGAAGGACCCAGGGCTCACGATTTCATTTGAATCTTTGGTTTTCAAAGTATGCACATGCTATTTTTATCCAGCAAGAATCCTAGAATTTCTTGATCATGTTTTCTTACACATTCTGCCATCGCAGGTAAACATGTAGGCTCTTCAGGTCCCTCAAATAAAAATGAAAATGTAATCTTGGCGTTCTCAGCCAGATCAGATTTGCAGGAAAACTGTACATAAACCAGGCCAACTGTGTGTGGACTCTCTTCTCTCGACAGAACTGCAGCAGCTGATTGAAAAGTAGGGATGTGGTCCCTGGCTGCTCTGGTTTAACACAGAAGTGCAAAATCACATTTTGGTCCAGTGAATTTCAAATGCTTCTGAGTATAGTTCAAGATCGTCAGTCAAAATCCCTTGGGCCAACGAAGAGTAGAGAATTCCGAGGCAGCGTAATGGATAATATAGGATACCTCCATGCATATTTTCTCCTAAACAACAAAAATCAATAATAGGGAAAGAAATTTTGTGCATATGTGTTATTTTCTCATTGTAGTATAAATGAACGGAAATTGGTATTTCAAGCATGTTTATGTTTTTGAGAGGAAATAGGTTTTGTGTCATCACATACTTATATAACGTGGTCATATCCCCCCAGCCTTCAAAATCTTATTCAAATGCTACCTCATTCCTGAAGATTTCCCCTGTCTCTGCCAAGTGAGGAATGAACGATCTCTCCTTTCTGTATTCATACAGTACTGTTTAGAAATCACTCTAATTGTACTTACCCCTTCTGACTTTAATATGTTATTTAATTAATACTTTATTCCTGCTTGTGTACTATGCCGATTACACTGTGAGTCCTACGAGGATGCAGAATATGTTTTATGCAAGATGTGCCCTCCCTTGAGCCAGGCGTGTGGACAGAGTGTGACGTATAATAAAACACTAAATGACTGGGGTAGAAGCAGGTGGTAACACAGGGTTAACGTAGGGCAGGCTTTCTTAACCTCAGCACTATTTGAGGTCTGATAATTCCTTTCGTGGGGTTGGTCCTGTGCCCTGTGGGATATTTAGCAGCACCCCTGGTCTCTACCCACTCGAGGACCACGTCCTTAAGTTGCAACAACTAAAAAAAGTCTCCAGACATTGCCAAAGGTCTCCTGGGGGGCAGAACATCACTCCCTCTCCTTCTGCCACCCCATGTTGAGAAACATTGATATGCATGATAACATCTAAAATGCCAAAAGAAAGGCTAGTACAGTATTTCTGAAGGAAGCCATAAATTAGCAACCCAAACAATCTACATAATATTTAACCCTACCAAATCACCTCATTGACTACACTCACAAATCCTCATGGCTGTATCTTTTCCTCCCCTGCACCATCCTAGTTTCCCATTAACACATTAATTGCCACAGGTTGGTGCTAAAATGTGTCCGCTTCATAGTCAGGTGCTGTGAGCTTTATGCCCGCATCCACTGCCCCACATGTGATTGCGAGAATCATTTCTTAACGATGAAATGAGTTTGGTTTGGCTAGGTAGCCTAGTCAATGTTGTACCAAGATACCTATTGCAAAGGGGAATTGAAATTGAGCTGTGTAGATTTCATGGAGTTTTATTGCATTATCTACATTGTCTCGATTTTGCCCTGAGTATGTCCTATTCGAGAGTGTTGTTAACACTGAGAAGATATTAAAGAAAGAAAGAAATGTGGAGATTTCAACAAAGGAATTGTATCTGGGGAGAAAAACTAAGACAAAGAGAATTCAGGAGGAAGGAAGAAATGGAAAATGTCTCATCAATAAAAATTAGTCATGCTTTGTGTGTCCTCCGTGGCTTTTATTTTTTTTCACAGTTTCTCTCTAGCTTGAGCCATGGGCTTTTATCATTCTCTCAGCCTTCTTACCAAGCCAAACTCTTGCCTCTCTCCCTCCTTGATAACTTTTAATCCCACTATTTTTGCTATTATTATTTAATCACAATAGTCTAAAATATCATCATAACATGCCTACTTCCAGAAAGGAATCATATGATTTTAAAATGGGAAAATAAAAATGGAAGTTGCAGGAATAAATATAAGAAGGATAAATGTAACAAAAACCTGTGATAGCTGTTCAAAGTTGTTTAATCATTTATTCATTTTCCTTTAACCAATAAAAATTTGGAGACAGTTTAAAAACGGCTTATACAGACATTAACAATATAGTCAGATGTACTACAGTAGACTTAATAGGGGAAGTATAGTAAAGGCAAAGAAAAGAGGAGTGAGACGTATCCAGCAGAGATTACTAAACAAAAGGCACCCCGTTAAGCCTTATGTACTTACTAGAGATGGGGCACAAAATTGTCTTCAAGCTTTCCTGCAGGTAATGTGAAGAGGGAAACGTGACGGGTTAAGAGTCAGTGTCCATTAAATAAAAAACAAACCACTGTTTAAGAAAGGCAGAATGAGGGCTTCCCTGGTGGCGCAGTGGTTGGGAATCCGCCTGCCAATTCAGGGGACGCGGGTTCGATCCCTGGTCCGGGAGGATGCCGCGGAACAGCTGGGCCCGTGCGCCACGACTGCTGAGTCTGCGCTCTGGAGCCCGAGAGCCACAACTACTGAGCCCGCGTGCTCCTGGAGCCCGTGCTCCGCAACAAGAGAGGCCACCGTGGTGAGGTGCACAGCAACGAGGAGTGACCCCAGCTCGCCGCAACTAGAGAAAGCCTGCAAGCAACAATGAAGACCCAACGCAGCCAAAGATAAAATAAATAAAATAAATAAATTTTTTTAAAAAAGAAAGGCAGGGGGCTTCCCTGGTGGCGCAGTGGTTGAGAATCTGCCTGCCAAGGCAGGGGACACGGGTTCGAGCCCTGGTCTGTGAAGATCCCACATGCCGCGGAGCAGCTGGGCCCGTGAGCCACAACTACTGAGCCTGCGCGTCTGGAGCCTGTGCTCCGCAACAAGAAAGGCCGCGATAGTGAGAGGCCCGCGCACCGCGATGAAGAGTGGCCCCCGCTCGCCGCAACTAGAGAAAGCCCTCGCACAGAAACGAAGACCCAACACAGCCAAAAATAAATTAATTAATTAATCAATAAAAAAAATAAAGAAAGGCAGAATGATATTTTATCCTGATATCAGAAAAACACTTTTCCTTTCGGAGGGTGAGCTAGTTATAACAATAAAGAAGTAAAATTAATTTTGCACTTAAAAAAGTCACATAAAAAGGAGAACATTTTGGATTATATTGTTTTAAATATTCCCCCAAAAGAAGAATAGAAACTTAACTGGAGGAAAAAAAATATATTTCCCTGTCACTAAATGATAGGAAAAATGTGTCACATGAATGCTCTTAAGAGAGACTTTGGGTTACGTGATGTTTAACGTCTTCCAATAGCTTTTGCAAAAAATACAGAGTGGCTCTCCAAATGGATGAATGACTATTCTTCAGAAATGACCTTTTATAAAAGCTGGGGGCATAAAATTAAATCATAATTCAGCAAAGGCATTTTTCCAGAAAATAAGATAATATAGTCCAGGTATATTACTTTCAGATGCCCTCACCTAGGTCAGTAATAGCATTTAGAGAACTTTGGAGGAATAGAAAGTTAACATCACTTAGACCAATGGTCCTTAAATATTTTCTGCCCCAATCAGTGCTGATAGCCCAACAGGCAGAGTATAGGAGAAAGAGGGAGAGAAAAAAGAAGAAAAATCTGAAAAGATACTCTTTCAATTTCTATAAACATGTATATTCTGTCATTCTGAACAGTTTCATTTTTTATTTAGATTAGTAAGATTATTTTAATTTTGAGCTAATGGCAGTGGGGACCACAATATTTTCAATGATTTGGGGGACTCTTGTGGCCCCAACGAATCTGTGGAATAGGATTCTCTCCTGTCAGAGGGAAGGATTGGGAGCTTGGGATTAGCAGATGCAAACTAGTATATATAGGATGGATAAACAACAAGATCCTACTGTATAGCACAGGGAATTATGTTCAGTACCCTGTGATAAACCAGAATGGAAAAGAATATGAAGAAGAATATATATGTATAACTGAATTACTTTGCTGTACAACAGAAATTAACACAGCATTGTAAATCAACTATACTTCAATAAAGTTTAAAAATATATGTGTATATACATAAAGAACAGTAGTTCTGAAGATTTGATTCTTGACTTGGGAAGTTAGGGCTGGTGTGGGCTTGGAGAGGCAGGCCACGAGAATGAGAAAGGGTAAGGATAGGAGGGATGGAGTCACCCTGAGTATCTGATTTTTAGCAATCAGGGTAGAATCTGCAAAAGCAAGGTGATCTTCAAACGGTTTACTATGCTGCCACCCTCCCTACCCACTTTATAAACACTGGTTTCCTCTCAAAAATCAGCATCTCTACTGAGCTTTCAGCAGATAGTTTATCACAGTCAAATTAAAGATGAATTTGCTCATGAGGGCCTCAAGTGCATATCCTCTGAGCTATTGATTAAATAAAGGTACACATCACTTACTTACCAACTGTTCAAGTAGCAAATTAGATAAAGCTTTGGAAATTTAGGAGTTTCACCAATATTCTTGCTCAGGTAATGGAAAATTCACTGTAGGTGTGTAAAATTTTATGTCTGGAAAGGGCCATGATTCTTCTCAAAAAACAGCTTTAACTCTTCTGAAATAAATACCTCAAAGAACTAATACCCTCCACATTCTATGCCCTAAAGCATAGATAAATTTTGAACACCTTAATCACAAAAAGGAACAAAAAACAAACAAACAAAAAATCCCAATAGGTAGAAGAAGTGATTTTGAGTAAGACTTCATTCTAATTGATTTGCCTACATGAGTCATTTGCCAAATTCACCCTTTGGTAGTGAACTGGAGTCCTCTATGGGGGTCAGAACCTAGGATTTAGAAACTCACAAACCTAGCTAGAATCTTTCCTTAGATAGGAATACAGTGTGTTCCTATTTATTATTTCATCTTCTCTACACTGAGTAAAGCAGGAATGTCAAATCAGGAAAAACTGTCCTGGAGTAAATACTGGAAGAAGGTGGACAGATTTTGTGATTCTTGTCACCATACTGAGTTTTATTTTCATACCACCCTTATACATGAATTCATGCTTGCATGTGTAATTGAATAACCCCATATTGCTGTTAAGTACTTTTGAAGTACTTAACACTTCAAAAGTCAGAATTAATGCTGAATTTAAAATGAACAGTATTAATAGAGCTATTATCATTTCCGTACTATGGATGAATCCAATGATCACATTTATATTAATATCTGCTACTCACTGGTTTTTTTTGACAGGAAAACTTTATCTGGCAAAAATAAAGGAATTAAATAATTACTGTATCTGTTTTCTATTCACGGCTGTGGTCTTATTACAATATGTATTTTCTCACAAGTATCAAAGTTGGAAAGGAAAGACTGTGACACAATCTCTATGAAGACAGGAAGTATGGAAGAAGAACTTGTGATTTCAGTTTGTTTTAAAGAAAGCGTTCATATTTTCTGTGCCAGTCTCATTTCCCTGGTTTTGTCCCCTTTTGCTAAGTTCCTGCCTCTTCTCCATCCAGTTGATTTCTGGCATCTCTTTCCCTGATGTGAGTGGAAGCTTGTGGTTTTCCAACACCCATTCTGATCCTGAACACATCTGCCTGCACTTCTGAATTGGACTGTGGTCCAGTCCTCCCAGATTAGTGAGTCATTTCATGATGTTTCCATGACCTCTATAAATCTAGAGTTGTGGTGACAAACCCCTTTCTTTGGGAGGACTTTACTTGGGGCTGAAGCTAAACTCTCTCTCATCCCTTCCTCCTTTCCCAGATTCCATCCCTCCTCACATCTACAAGCCACACTGGCTAACTCCTTCCTGAGAAGAGACATTATCGAGGAAGTGGGGGAAGTCTCTGGACAGGGAAAAAAAGACTTAAGACAGATATGTGAAAATCAGTTAAAAATAGGATTTCCTAATTCTAGTGGGAGAGGTAGACAAGGAACTTGAGAAGATCAAGGAGTGAGCTTCAGAAGACACACAGAGTAAACACATTGGGTTATAGAAATATTGAAAGGGGTCATTTTGTCAAAACTACAGTCAAGAGTAATGACTGTAGGATTGGCGGTTATAATAGAAATGGTTTCTTTATTGACTTACATGTATCTAGTAAACAATATTTTAAAGACAACATTTTTATCATCTACTTTTACCTCCTGTAATGATTATTTTCTCTTTCCTTACAATATGTGTGATTGGGGAAATTCTATAAGTGAAGCATGCTTTTTTCCTGCTAGGTCAAAACAAAGCATTACAGTAGCCTCTTAATAAATGTCAATTACCTTCCCTTTTCCCTGAGCCTGGAATTATGTTAATAATGTTCTCCTGAATATTTATAGACTCATAGAATGTTTGATCTAGAGAGGAATTTAGAGATAGTCTCACCCAACTCCCTCTAAGAAAGATGAAGACATTGTGGCCCAAAGACTGGAAGTGGCTTGTATGAGGTTGCCCAGCAACTTCACAGTACAGACAAGACCAGAAGCCAAGTGTTGGCAAGAGGGAGAATCATGAAGAAAGGCTCTGATTTAGGGAGATGACACATTCCTGGACACTGAAAGAACTGTGCTTCTAGGCTGAAGATTTAGGTAGGTGTCATATTATACAGGGTCATAAAGGCCATATTAGGGACTTACGGAGTAATGAGAGACATTAGATGCTTAAAGAGGGATGATGACATTATGTTGGCATTTTGAGAAAGATGCATTCTTTTTTCTGTATTATTTCCATTGAGTAATAATATCCTCTACTTCTCAAATGCCCTTACTTTCAGTTCTGGATGCGATGCTGGTCTCTGCAGTCATCTTGCAATACCCTTGTCCTGATGACAATTTCTCCCTCTGCAGCTCTTCCACCACTTCTATTTATCCTCCAAGCTAGAACACTCTGCTTTTAGGTCATTTTCTCCATCAGTTTAAAACAGAGATAGCTTTTCTTTGCCTAGCTTCTTTACCTCCCCAGGCTTTTCTGTCTGTTCCCATTTCTTGGGTGATCATGCTTCACTTCAGAGTTTTTGTTAGGCTTCATCTAGTCCTTAGATCCTTGACCAGGAATGGATAAAGGGTCTAATACCTTCATTAATCGAACTCTGAAATGCACATTTTTCTGTGAATATCTTCCCCAGATCAGAAGATAGGGAAAAACTCTCTTTGTCTATCAGTGTAGAATTTGCATATCTAACTTTTTGTGGGCATTTACCCTGGTGCTAAGTCCTGACCTTTGCATATTTAACAGCAAGGTGTTTATAGTAATAGTTTTCTGTCTTTGTACAAGGTTCACAACACCTTCACTGTCACACCCTAGAAGGTTTAGATTTCATTACTTTAAATCTCTAAAGGCCCAAATGTAATACCAGGATTAGAGAAGGCAATTAACATTTACAGAATAGTTGCCGTATAACAGACACTGTGCTATGAAGTTTCCTCATCAGGATGAGTTGAGTCAAAGTGGAATTCAGAATCTAGACTTTGGCAAAATGCATGAGCTGGTAATCCTTCTTGGTATCTTCTTATGAAATAAGTACACAATGGAACTTTCGTATTTTGGGTGAAGGGATGGAAGTGGGGAGAAGGAAGATGGGAAGAGAGAAGGAGGAAATGGATGATGCTTGGGGAATGCATGACCCCCCTCCTCTATTAGCTGGAGAAACTAGTTCTGCGGCTTAAAGAAGAGGTGGTTTAGAAACAATACATGCAGAAGTTGTACTTGTGAAAGTAATTTTATTCTGGGCAGGGAACAAAAGTCTGCTTCAGAGGCTTGCATAATAAAGTATGGCCCTAAATTGGGAAGAAAACTATTTGCTTCCCAACTCTATCACAAACCATAGTGTGGCTGGAGAGTTTGGGAAAGCTACTAGCTGAGGAGGGCGGGGTCTGGAAGACAAATCCTCTGAACGAAAGGAGGAAGAAGAGGTCATGATGAGGTTCCATGGCAAGAACATGATGTAAGACAGAGATGGAGCACACATAAATGACTGAGAGGATATTGAGGAAAGACTCTGGTCATGCAGGTGGGCTCGAGTGGGCATAAATTTTAATACTATCTCCAAGGAATAGGATCAGGTGACATATATACATCACCATTTAATTCCTTAAAGGGTCTTTTGAAAATAGGTTTATTATCCTCATTTCCAGATGAGGAAATAAATACTCAGATTAAATAGTTTCTCAAGGTCACACACTTCATCAAAGGTGGTCCTGGGATTCTAACTCCAAGCCTTGGTAATACCCCACACTGATGTTCCTTAGGATCATACACATTGCTTCCTGAGTGCTTGGTACTTGCTTTCCTATGGGTTCAATATTCCAGGTAGGGGTACCCAGAATAGAGTAAAGGATACCCAACAGCTCAGAATATTTATTTATTCATTTATTTATCTGCTGAAGGGCATCATAGAATCGCTGGAAGAGTGTAGGCTTTGAAGGCAGGCATACCAGAGCTTAGAGCCCAGCGGTGCCATTTACTAGATATAAGTTTTTGTGAAAATTACTTTTCCTCTGTGAGCTTTGCTTTCCTTGTCTGTAAGTGGGAATAATAATACATTCTTTGAATACTGCTGTGAGGCATAAATGAGTTGATAAACCTATATAGCTCATGTTACAGTGCCTAGGACATAGTAGGTTCTCACTTAATGATAGCTGTTTTTATTACTGGCAGTTCCTGAAGTTTTGCCTGAACTCCTTGTATCCACGAGAGAACCATGTGGAACACGTCAGTGCAGAATACCAGCAGATCGAATGTTGGTGCTGTCAGTTCTTACTTCATTTTACATTTTTCCCTAGCATGTCTTTTTTATTTTTGCTTCCATATATAAAATAACATATGGGAGTAGATTGTCTTGACTCCTCCTGCTAAGAACTAAACCATCACTTCTTTTTTCTATAAAAGGAAGGGAGTGGTATTGACCTGCATCTTTTCTCTTTGGCAAGTACCCACATTGCATGTTTATCGACATTTCAGAGTTCTTTCTTAAATCACCTCATTCTGTAGCTAGCAAGTGTGTTTCTTTCACTTGAAAGGATATCAAAAAGGCATTCCTGTATAAAATTCACTGAGTTTTTCTTAACTGTGGATTGTCATGACACCATATGGCCGTAAATGATTTAGTTTTTCGTGAAAAATGGTTTTAAATCAAAAATGAAACCTGCTAAAAAGAATTTGCATACCTGATGAAAAATAAAGGCAATAAAATGTTTAATCTGGCTGTGAGGAATGTACTGGGGTTTCATAAGCAGCCCTTACATGATAAGGAAATACATTTTCATTATGATTGTTGCATTACCAGTGTTACGGAAACTTGGCCTCTTTAGAAAGTGATACAGAAAACTAGAGCATAAATGGTGTTCACCTTAAGATTCAAGCAAATCTGGCACATCTGGAAGATTGTGAAGTAAGACCTGTCCCGATCCATGTAAATGAGGAGCTTAGTGGGAAAACACTTAGACTCAGGGAAGAAATGGAGCAGTGAGGCGGGCTCGAAAGAGAGGAGATAGTCTGATCATAGCACTGTGTACATCATTAACAGGGACCAGGAAGATACATCTGTGTACAACGTTAGAGCAAGCACACACTTAAAGAATAGTTTCACTAAAATCTCTGTGGGAAACTGAAAGTGAGAGGACTCAGCAGCAATGAAAGCAGTAGTGCTGGCAGACTTGGAAAAAGCCATCTTGGCCCAGATGCTGAATGGCATCAGCAGCAGTGCAGGTGCCTTGGAAAGCATCAGCTGACAAAGGACATGCCATCCCCAGAAAGGAGCGCAAGAGGAAAATGGTCCCCACTGCCTGGTAGCAGGTAAACAGAAGGATCAGGAAGTGGAGTTCACGTGAAACACCCCCTGGGAACTCTTAGAAATATTTATGAAGAGTTTGAGGTGATTGGAGTTCCTAAGGAATTGATGCAGTGGAGAAAGAGACTACAGTAGTGATGCTGGCTTTACCCCAAGTGGGTATCATAAATTACATGTTAAATTTCTTCCTGCTTAAATAAACTAATAAATAATGCCATGAAAAGCAATCCCTGGCTGTGAACTTTCTTTAACTGGTACAATGCATATCAAAGGGTATCTTAAAGTTTGTTGTGCCATTACCTTGAATTGGTATTGAAGAGGCAACATTGACAAAACACCATAAAAGGGAAAAGTAGAAATAAAAGTACAAGCATCTCAATATTAATTGTTGCAAATGCTAACCAACTGGGAAAAAAAGATTATTCTCAATTTACTGCATCGATTGGATAACATCTGCTCCTTGCGATGACGTTTCATTCTGTGTCTTTCAAGAGGCCGTCCAGTAGCTACAAGCAAGGCTGTGGATGATTCCATCCTGGGGAATTTTTCAGACTTCAGCCATCCTAGGGTAGATTCTAAGCACCCTGCATGGCCACACAGAATCTCAGGAAAGTTAGATTATTTCTAGGTCAGCGTCTAGAGCTTCACAGCCTACATTTAAAAGAACTGGTCAAAATATTACATCCTTCCCTCACATAAATAATAATTTGTGTCTAATGCCTATTTTTTTCAATTTGTTTCAGACTGGAGGTCCTTTAGATCTAAAGACATATCAAGACTTGAAGGACCACATAGGGAATGTGTTGGCCTTTAAGGGTCTGGAAGAGCTGAAGGTGACACAACTGTATTTAATGAGAGACACAACCAAGGAGTCAGACCGGTGTCCTCAGCGTGTGATCAGAAAAGTGTGAAGCCCAAGTGACACCAACTCCAAGCTGTGCTTTCCCAGCTTGGTGCGAGAACATCTTCTTGCTGAATTCTCTGTGACCAGTTGCGCCTTTGGAGAAGCTTCTCAAAAACTATTATAGATTCATGATTAGGAGTTGGTGTGCTTCAGCCAGGCTTCCTGAGTTTATATCCTGGGTTCTCTACTTCCTTTCTGGGTAAATTTGGGTAAATTATACAAACCCCTCTAAGCCTCAATTTCTCCACCCTTCAAATGGAATCACACTACTACTTATGTGGTAGGGTTTCAGTGAAGGTTGAATAAGTATTTGGCACATTGTAAGCAATTAATATCTGTAGGCTGTTAATATTTTGTTACAGAAACCAAAATAGACTTCATAGCTATTCCAAAATCAGATATAACCACGAAGAAAGATTTGAATAGAAAATTATAACATACAAAAACCCATGATCATCTATAAGTGTTTTTACCTGAGATAGGATTAATGGTGACAAAAAATAATGTGTGTATCAAGCTATAGAGGTCATAGAAATTCTTTAAGTATTATCACGTTTGAGAATTATAATTACAGATGGATATACATGGGATTATTGAGGCTAAGTGCAGGGATTGAAACCACACAGTTTTTAAGTTGTAGAGTTAAAAACTGCACTGAGAATTTCTAACTCCAAAGCCAGTGTTTTCCATTTCATTATTCACCCTCTTAAATTAATCTTTTAAAGTTGGATACTTGCAGGATTTGAACCATCATTGAAAGATGTATTTTGTATCAATAAGTATTTTCAGCACATGTGCTTTTACTCAGACCTTGTGGCTTTTTTAGTATTGGTGCATGAAAAGTCGTCACCAATGCCAAAATTATAGGAAGTTCATGACACTGTGATTTCTGGGGCCAATAGTTAAAATGTCACTCAGGGTAGGCTAAAGAGTTGGTTGGCTCAGGGAAGCTGGGAGCAGGGCAAAGACTGAATCTGTCAGGACTCATGTTATTTCAGAAAAGTATAGCAAAGATTATAATCTAATCAAAAATAGCTTCAAGGTTATCAAAAGCAACAAAAGTCTGAGAAACTGTCATAGTTAAAAAAAAAAGACAACAACAACAAAAAACTAAGGAAACATTGTGGCTAAATGTAAGGTGCCATCCTGGATGGGATCCTGGAACAGAAAAAAGGAGATTACGAAAGAACTAGTAAAATGTACCAGTGTTGGTTTCTGTCTTTTGGCAAGTGCATCATCGTCATGTAAAATGATGCCGTTGGGGGAAACTGGATGAGGGATATGTATGACTGCTCTGTACCATCTTTGCAACTGTTCTATCTTTGTAACTGTTCTGTAAATCTAAAATTATTCCAAATTCCAAAGTAAAAACGTTATTAAAATTGAAAAAAAAATCCCTTTGATGGGGTCTGAGATAAATGAATTCTGCATAATCCAGGTCATGGTAAAAAAAGACTTCAGAGTACTCCCTCTTTTTAAAATTTCTACTCAATGTTAGGGTCACACAAAGTCATCCTTGAATCATCCTTCCCCCCCACACACTCTTTTTATGATTTGCCTTCTGAATCTCTGACTTGCCTTGATCTATCTTCTGAAAATGGAAAAGTAATCAGATATGCTTGTGATTCTCGATGGAGGCTCTGAGTACCTCCCCATAAGGGTTTCTTGGGCTGTTGCTAGTACACCCATGGAGTAATCACTTACGGAGAGCCTACTATTTCCCAAGCACAGTTTTAGGTGCTGGAGACACAAACAGAAGCAAAATAAAATCTTTGACCTTAAGAAGGACTTGCTCTAGTTGGGTAAGTAGTTACAGAACAGAGAATTACAATACATAGAGATGCAGAAAGGATATGAGGGAAGCCTAGAAAAGGAGAAAAGATGCCTCATACAGTCTGAAGGAGAAGGTCAAGGTGAAGATCCTGGCGGAAGCTACCTCTGAACTGAGTCTTAATACAGTGTTTCCAGGAGGGAGGACGATCGCTGAGGAGGTGGGCAGGGAAGAGAAAGTCTACAGGCAGTGGACAGTGCATCCAGGGCATTCTGATAAGAAAAATCAGATGCTTGCTGGCACTGGAGTGTGGAGAAAGAGACAGAGAACAACAGGCAATAAAGCTACTGGGACATGCAACGCCCTAAAGCTGGAGGAGTTTACGTGTGATCGTGTGCAGTTTAAATTAGACTTTTTAGGAAAGGGAGCAGGCTTCACCTCTGGTAACTAACTTCAAATCTAGTTACCATTCTCAACCATTTTTTTTTCAGTCTTCACAATCTGTTTAATCTTAATAAAAAGCATCTTTATTGCTGCATACTGGTTTTGGAGATCCAGATAGAGCAAATCTGGTTAAGGACATAGGATTTAGAGTCATCATCTACCTGCTCATAAGTCTCTTCTCTACCATCTCTGTGCCTTGCAACTGGTTGGACCTCTATTTTCTCATCTGTAGAATGGGAGTTATAATAATACAATCTATTTCATTTGGTCACTGGGGTGGGGGGATTAAGTGAGATACAGTGCGTGGTATGGAGAAAGCTCAGGCTTTCCCATGACATACATCACAGGGTGTGTCATATGACTGAGCAGTTAGAGGGTGCACGCCAGAGCCAAGGTATCCTGGCTTTGTCACTTACTGATTGTGTGACCTTAAGCAAATTTCTTAACTCTCTGCACCTAAATCTCCTTCAGTAAAACGAGCATCGTTTTGTTTTAAGGGTTGGATGAGCAAATATTTATTTGTAGAGTGCTGAGATCACTGCCTGACACATAGGTTGGTGATGAGCTGATTATATGAATTTATGCACAGAGTAAGCACTCACAAACTGTCAGCTATTTTTTTCATTTAAAAAAATTTTTTATTGAAGTGTAGTTAATTTACAATGTGTTAGTTTCAGGCATACAGCATATACATTCAGTTATACATACATATAATCCATTCTTTTTCAGATTCTTTTCCCTTATAGGTTATTACAAAATATTGAGTATAGTTCCCTGTGCTATACAGTAGGGCCTTGTTGGTTATCTATTTTATATATAGTAGTGTGTATATGTTTTAATCCCAAAGTCCTAATTTATCCCTCCCCCTCCTTCCCCTTCCATAACCGTAATTTTCTTTTCTCTGTCTGTGGGTCCATTTCTGTTTTGTAGCTATTCTTATTATGATCTGAGACTAGAGCCTAATGGCCTTGGCCAGCCCAGGTAAGGAATGAAGACCTAACCTTGAGGTCGGCCACAAAACTATCAGGAAAGCAGTTTTTGGTTTTTGTGGGTTTTGGCTCAGGCCTACCAGCAGAGGTCGTCAATTACCTCCTAGCCCTGCTATTGTTGACCCTTGTTTAAAATAAGAACAAAAAAAAGTATCTGAAGAAAAATACAAGCAATTCACCACAAATCTCCTGAAGTTTCATTCTGATTTTAAGAGAGATTTGTGGAGTTTGAGAGTTTGACTACTTCTGCTCCAGAACTTCATTTATGTCTTAGTAGGATTTTATATCAGTTATCCTAACAGGAGAAGGCACTCCAGTTTTGAAGCACAGTTATGCTATAGGATCACGAATGGCTCAGATGTATATATATATATATATTGCATTTGTTTACAATTGAGGTTTGAATAGATTCAGACAAAAATGAGATGAAAAAAATTTCCCAACATATTCACATATAATTACTAACAAAGAAACCCTTTCAATTTTGTTCCTTTTATTTGGGGCCTAGCATACAGATAATTATTGCCTCGGATATTGACATGTACTGAACCATATAAAAATAATTCTTCAAAGATACACTCTACAAACCATTGGCAACATGAACAGGACTCTTGTCACAAATCCAGACTGACAGGTCATTCCTTGGCATTTTCACACAATATTGAAAATCAGCCCGAACTGGCAGGTGTAAAGTTCCTAGATTCTCACTTGACAGAATAATTCAGTACTGATAGTGTGTGACTGATAATAGGCAAAAGGTGTGCAACAGACAGCAGCATCAAAAGAAAGAATATAATTTTATTCAAGAACAGCTAAAAATATATTTTTATATTAAGTTCTCAATAACAATGCACATGGAATTCCAATTACCTAAATATAGCAGATGATCTTGAAAAAAATCTCAAAGCAAACTCAGAAAAATCTCTCAACACATGCCTCTCCAGGTTTCTCTCACTTCCTGGCTGGCAAATATTTATGAAGGCAAAAACTTGCACGTCCGTCTTCACGTAAATGCTAGCTCCTTTATCCCTCCAACGGTGCTCACTCAAGAGATAAGCACACCACCACCTCTGCAATCTCTTGCTTGTTTATAATATTCTGCAATAATCCCAAATCAATAATGGACTTCATCTTTCTCTCTCCTTCATCAGCAAGAAGAGAGGTTAGTGCAGTAACCATTTAGAAAACTCATTTGGTGAATGAACTTCTTTTGTAACTAAGCTCCCAAAAGATCCCCTGGAGCCCCTTGGGTCAGGGGTGGCCATCTGATATCACCTAATCAACAGGTGATCCAACTACCCTCAGTCTAGCTGTGTTCCCAAGAGCTTTTTACCCAATTGATCCTCTAAAGATGTATCCTACGACAGTGGTTCTCAAATTCTAACATGCATGCACATCACCTGGGTTCTTGTTAACATGCAGACTCTGATTCAGCAGGTCTGTTATGGGGCTTGAGATTCTACATTTCCATTCAATTCCTAGGAGGTACTGATGCAGCTGGTCCAAGGACCACACTTTGAGTAACAAGGCTCTAAAAGATTCAGAATAACTCAAGATACTAAAGAAGGCATCTGCCTGAATTCTATTAACATGTTTATTTGTATAATAACATGTATCCCCAATGTATTAAAACATTTTTAGTCTCAGAAAAGGGGAATGGAGTGCAACTTCTGCTTTTGGCAGATAGGTTGAACTGAAAAAATGGTTATGTTTATCCTTTTTAGAGAAAAAGAGACATGTAAGGAACGACAGGATCCAAACAAGAGAATTTTCCTGAATAATCCAGAGCCCATACCGAATGTACAGGCAACAGAATTTTTCTTCCCTTTGCTGGATAAGGAAACTCTCTGCTCCAGGTTGGAAGGTGTCATGAGACAACTCCATCCCCTCCCAGATGCCACAAAGCCTGACACTGATATTTATGTTGAGGTAAGTGTTTAATTTTGCAGGAATAAATTAAGGCATGAAATTAGGAATAGTTAACATTGCTTTAATTATAAATCAAATGACTCATGAAGTCATTCACAGAAAACAAGTCTTTCAAATTAGGACATTCCATTAGCAGGAAAAAACATTTCACTGCAAAATGTATTAAATATTAGGTAAACTCTCTGGATTGCCTAATGGTACCTGATATCTACCTTCTGGCTCCATTGCTCCTGAGTGTCTCCAAGTCGACTGGCACATCAGGAGCTCACAAAGAAAGCTGAGGTTTCCTCATGTCTTCCAAGACTGCCATGAGGACCCCGGAGTTGCATTGTGATCATTCCTGGACGTGGCATTCTTTTGTCAATTACTTTCTCTGGCTCTATTTGTTGGTACTTGTTAATGTGTTCAATTCAATCCAGCAAACATTTATTGAGCATTATTATCAGACTCTGGGGGACATAGAGATAAATAAGGCTTGATTTCTATATTCATGGTGCTGATCACCATGTAGACTGTTTCATAAACGTGATTATGTTGGAATGTATGCTACTGTTGTTGTTTTGTTTTTCTCACCCACTGGCGTGTAAGCTCCTTGAAAGCACAGGTCTTTTCTTAAGCATCTTTGTGTCCAGTATCTGTGGAGTTCCTAGGCAGGAAATCACAGTAGGACTCCAGGAGAGATGGACACCTTTGCCACACCCACTTCCCATCATGACCACAATCTCCCCTCAGGGTTTACCTACTCATGGGGAAGGATGGCGCCCAGCCCCGGGCAGTGAGGTGGAAAGAGGAACCTTGACAAAATAGCTTCACCTTCTCTCAACCCCAGAAAAGAGTACTATTCTTTTTTTAATTTTTTTTCAGCTAACAATTTAAAAATTTTTTTATTTTATATTGGCACATAGTTGATTAACAATGTTGTGTTAGTTTCGGGTACACAGCAAAGTGATTCAATTATACATATACATGTATCTATCTGTTTTCAAACTTTTTTCCCATTTTGGTTATTACAGAATATTGAGCAGAGCTCCCTGTGTTATACAGTAGGCCCTTGTTGGTTATCTATTTTAAATACAGTAGTGCGTACATGTCAAGAGTACCTTTAATTTAATCTTGTATTTTCTTTGCCAAAATGGAAGACATCGATATAACACACTATTCTAAAAACCTTACAAGTATTAACTTATTTAATCTGAATAATAAGACTATGAAGTAAACTCCTCTTTTAGAACGGAGAAGAATGAGTCACAGAGAGGTTAAGTAATTTGTTCGAAGTCACTCAGTCTTTTGAAGAACTGTATAGTAATGACTCGGGACTTCATCCTCTGGCATTAAATTTATGGACATCAAGAAAGTCAAAAGGAAATGTAAAGCTAAATCCATCTCAACGTATGCAATACTTCTTGCACTCCATTCTTCCAGGTCTTTCTTACAGAAAAATTAAATTTTCCTCTAAGAAATTTTTTTGGATTTGATTCCACTTTTAATACAAATTACACCTTCTGAGGACATAGGCCCCAAATCAACTGTGAATCTGCCCTGTGTAATCCTTGATGCCCTCCAATTGCCTTGTTGGTTTATGTGATTATTGGGCTAATATGTGTGCCCACACTAGATGGAAGCTTCATGAGGACAGGGTGCTTATATCCCCAAGGCCAACACAATGCTCAGTCCACAGGAGAGAATCAGGGATTTTTGCTGAAGAAAAATGAATTAATTCCCATTTTACGAATGAGCAAACTGAAAGCCAGAGAGATGAGAAATGACTTGTCCAAGCTTACGCAACTCAAATGAGATATATTGAGGAAAGCTTTGAATCTGGTTCTTCTCTACTTTGAATCCCACTTTCCACTCCATACCACATTTTATCAATACATTATCCACCCATTAATGAGAGCATTTATTTCCTGAATGGAGTCATTGCAGTATTTACGGAATGCAAGTGATACATATGATATACTAAGACATGAATTGGAGGATATTTTGACATATTGAAGGTTGTTGTAACATTTATATGTAGTAAATGGTCTTTTTTTTTTTTTTTTTTAACACATCCCTCATTGAAATTGCAAGAGTTTTGAAAATGCTCCCAGTCAAGTACCTCAGGCTGCAAATTTATTTAAATGTAGTAAAGTTCTTTTATTCTTTAATATGTTCTTTGCTGGTAACAGTGTCTTTCACCTAGTAGGAATGTAGTCCATATTTGAGGAACTGAATTGAAAAGAATACCTGGGAAGCAAAACCTTCTTTATGTTTAAGATATTGTTGATGGAAAAGAAGTATAATGCTGAGGCTTGGTGTTGGTTGATCAGTCTTCTTTTTGATTTTATAAAGCCATTTTCATATCTGAAAATGATATTCCTAATAAGGTCATAGCAAAAAACAGCACCAGTCTTTCTATTAATGGCTTAGGAATAATTTAAATAGAAGACAGCACAGTATTACATTGTTAAACTTTATTCCAGAATTATAAGAAATATGTTATTAGACTTAAAGTCTAAGCTGAAGAATTCTCCTCTGGAAGACATTTTCTGGTTAGACCTGAATTGTTTTTCTATGTCACCACAAAGACAATGCAAATGCTGGTTAAAGCAATTAAAACTTTCCTTTGTTTGCAGAAAGAGATGTACCCATATATGGCTCTTGTTTGTAGACATCTTAATAAACACTAGCAGACTGAAATAAAATCTGTCATCAGTTATATTTTTCTCTTAGACAAACTGCCTACTTCACATACATATTAAGCAAGATTTGTTACCAAGGCTTCCTTATATTTCTATTTGTTGTTGTAAAATGGTAAATGTAGAAATAACACTAGATCTATCAATTTGATAATATAATGCAATACATCTGGCAGCTGAACAGAAAAAAAAAATGTAATGACATATTTGGCAGAGTGAATGGTTTTTATTATGGGTTTTTTCTTTCTTTTTTTTTTTAAAAACACAATTGTGCCATTTGTTGTAGACTAATGTCAAGGAATATAAAGTATTATTGGGAATGCAGAATTTAGCTTTTGTAGAACATAAATTGACTGCCATGTAAATAGAACCATCAGTTTCATTGCTTGTTAAACATTTATTTACTGAAATGCTTTGAATAGGAAAGCTTGCTGAAGGGAACCATACCTGTTTTTAGCTGTATATTGCAGAATTCTTTTATAAATTTAGTTTTTCTTCTGTTTTCATATTTACAATTTAACATTAAGCTCTACTGTAGAATATTGTAAGACTAATTCTCTAGATTATGTGGGATAATCAATTCTAAAAATGACTAGGGTAACTGAAATTTTATTTGCTTTAATAGCATTATGAAGCCATAATTTTTTAAAAAATAGACTATTTAGGAGCAGAAAAGAATATCCTCAATTCATTCATTCACTCTTACGTTCATCAAACTTTTCTTGACTGCTATGTGTCAGACATTGGGCTGGCATCTGGGAACATAGATGTGAATGAGCCATGAGAAGCTCAGCCTTGCTGAGAAGATAAACACATATAATGCATTGGATATTGCAATAGAGAAGCTTGCAGTATATGCCCATAATACATATATGAAAACAAATCAGGGTAAGACATTATAAATGATTTTAATTTCATTTCCATTTATAGGAAATATAAAAAAGATAATGAGAGTGTTTAACACTGGAGAGTGTTAAATTGCGCTACTCAGAAAGTATTATCATAGGGCTGCCTGCATGGGGATTGGCTTGAGGACTCAAAAAAAGGGCAAATCTTCCTTGTAAATAGACTTGGAAACACCAACTCCAGTTTTCCCTGGGCCCAGGAGCATGCTAATGGAGCAGAAAGAATCCAGTCACTGATAGAGACATGGCAAATATTAAGGACAGAAAGGCACAGAAAGTAGCCACGTTACACAATCATCCACAAAGATTAAGAACTATACGTGACCACAAGTTGGGCCTTGAAGAAGTGCACACAGAAGGATGAGAATCAAGTGAGACCCAAGAAGACAATCTAGTTTTTGCCTAAAAACAATCCCCTTAGACATAGCAGAAAAGGTTATGATATCCTTTCATGAGAAGAGATAAAATGTGATTACCAGAGCTCAGTGTGTACCTTTCTTAGTTTTCTGGGTGTAATGATGTAGAAAAGTTATATAGTAATTTCAGAATATGGGTTCCCTGATTCTCAAAAATTCTTTTGATATCTTCATAAAATCTCGAGGAACATAAACCATCAATGTAGAGATATATGAAAATGAGTTGACATCTTCTTGTAGTAGAGTCCAGATTTCATGTGCCAATTTGAGAAAAATCAGAAAAATGAACATCAGTACAGAATGCTGTAAAGGGCTTATCTATTTGAGCGTGCCATACATTTCCTCTTTCATAGCAGGAAGTGAAGGAGAGATACAGAATTTATCTGATTTACTTTATCAATATACTTTATCTGGAGAATTCAATTTCCCACCCAAAGTTTATGCTTAAATGAACATAAGCACCACAGAGTTATTCTGGTTATCTTCTAGAGCTGAAATTTCTGTCCTTCCAACAGTGTGATGGTTGAGCAGGAGGGCAGGATGGGACCAGAGGTTATGTCACACCTGTCCCACCACTGCTGGATCATGGACAGGTACATATCCCTCAACCTCAGGGTTTTTCATCTGTAAATTGAAGCAAATAAAACTGGCACCTACCTCAGAGGCTGTGGTCAGGGGACAAAAAAATAACACTATTGTTAATTTTTTGTAGTAATTTTTGAGGCAACTGGTTAAGTAATATGAAATAAGTGAAAAAAAACCTTTAAAACTGAAGTGTGCTTTGTGCTTATGAGTTGCCACTAACTAAATGTTACTTCTACAGGAAAAAGTTCAGTGTTATGGTCATTTATTTGTAAAACCAGGGATAGTAGAGTTCAGTTATAAATTAGATGACATTATACATGCAAACATTAGGGGAGTCCCTGGAACTTGTAGAGTATCTTAAATGCCATTGATTTAAACTGAATATAAATTTGTTAAGAATATAATATATACACATCTTACTTCTAAATGCAAATCCCCCTATGAGCATTCATGTCTTTGTTCATTGGCAAACTTCTTTTGGCTGTCCATCAAAATTAAACAAACAGAAGGAGTACCTCCCAGAACTTCTGCTGCCAGTGTCCGTGTCCTCATGGTGAGCCACAGCCACACCACGGCCTCTGCAGGAAACTCTCCAGCACTAGCAGATATTATAAGAGGAGACAGGCAGAGGGCAGACAGCAGAAGCAAGAAGACTACAATCCTGCAGCCTGTGGAATGAAAACCACATTCACAGATATAGACAAAATGAAAAGGCAGAGGGCTATGTACCAGAAGAAGGAACAAGATAAAACCACAGAAAAACAACTAATGAAGTGGAGATAGGCAACCTTCCAGAAAAAGAATTCAGAATAATGTAAGTGAAGATGATCCAGGGCCTTGGAAGAAAAATGGAGGCAAAGACTGAGAAGATGCAAGAAATGTTTAACAAAGACCTAAAAGAATTAAAGAACACCTAGAAGAATTAAAGAACAAACAGAGATGAACAATACAATAACTGAAATGAAAAATACACTAGAAGGAATCAGTAGCAGAATAACTGAGGCAGAAGAACAGATAAGTGACCTGGAAGACAGAATGGTGGAATTCACTGCCATGGAACAGAATAAAGAAAAAAGAATGAAAAGAAATGAAGACAGCCTAAGAGACCTCTGGGACAATAATAAATACACCAACATTCACATTATAGAGGTCCCAAAAGGAGAAGACAGAGAGAGAAGGAACCCAAGAAAATATTTGAAGAGATTATAGACAAAAACTTCCCTAACACGGGAAAGGAAATAGCCACCCAAGTCCAGGAAGTGCAGAGAGTACCAGTCAGGATAAACCTAAGGAGAAGCACACCAAGACGCACAGTAATCAAATTGACAAAAATTAAAGACAAAGAAAAATTATTAAAAACAACAAGGGAAAAACGACAAATAACATACAGGGGAACTCCCATAAGGTTAACAGCTGATTTCTCAGCAGAAACTCTACAAGCCAGAAGGGAGTGGAACGATATATTTAAAGTGATGAAACGGAAGAACCTACAACCAAGATTACTCTACCCAGCAAGGATCTCATTCAGATTCAACAGAGAAATCAAAAGCTTTAAGACAAGCAAAAGCTAAGAGAATTCAGCACCACCAAACCAGCTCTACAACAAATGTTAAAGGAACTTCTCTAAGTGTGAAACACAAGAGAAAAAATGACCTACAAAAACAAATCCAAAACAATTAAGAAAATAGGAACATACATAGCGATAATTACCATATGTGAATGGATTAAATGCTCCAACCAAAAGACATAGGCTCGCTGAATGGGTACAAAAACAAGGCCCATATATATGCTGTCTAGAAGAGACCCACTTCAGACCTAGGGACACATAAAGACTAAAAGTGAGGAGATGGAAAAAGATATTCCATGCAAATGGAAATCAAAAGAAAGCTGGAGTAGCAATACTCATATCAGAGAAAATAGATTTTAAAATAAACCGTGTTACAAGACACAAGGAAGAACACTATACAATGATCAAGGGATCAATAAGGCAAATGCTAACAGCTATAAAAGAGGAAATCAACAGTAACACAATAATAGCGGGGGACTTTAACACCTCACTTACACCAATGGACAGATCATCCAGACAGAAAATTAATAAGGAAACACAAGCTTTAAATGACACAAGAGACCAGATAGATTTAATGGATATTTATAGGACATTCCATCTGAAAACAGCAGATTACACTTTCTTCTCAAGTGCACACAGCACATTCTCCAGGATAAATCACATCTTGGGTCACAAATCAAGCCTCAGTAAATTTAAGAAAATTGAAATCATATCAAGCATCTTTTCTGACCACAACGTTATGAGATTAGAAATAAATTACAGGGAAAAAAACATAAAAAGCACAAAAACATGGAGACTAAATGATACGTTACTAAATAACCAAGAGATCACTGAAGAAATCAAAGAGGAAATCAAAATATACCTAGAGACAAATGACAATGAAAACATGACAATCCAAAACCTACGGGATGCAGCAAAAGCAGTTCTAGGAGGGAAGTATATAGCAATGGAATCCTACCTCAAGAAACAAGAAAAGTGTCAAATAAACATTCTAACATTGCACCTAAAGGAACTAGAGAAAGAAGAACAAACAAAACCCAAAGTTAGTAGAAGGAAAGAAATCATAAAGATCAGAGCAGAAATAAATGAAATAGAAACAAAGAAAACAATAGCAGAGATCAATAAAACTAAAAGCTGGTTCTTTGAGAAGATTTTAAAAAAAATTGATAAACCTTTAGCCAGACTCATCCAGAGAAAGAGGGAGAAGACTCAAATCAATAAAAATAGAAATGAAAAAGGAGAAGTTACAATGGACACCACAGAAATACAAAGCAGCATAAGAGACTACTACAAGCAACTTCATGCCAATAAAATGGACAACCGGGAAAAAATGGACAAATTCTTAGAAAAGTATAACCTTCCAAGACTGAACCAGGAAGAAATAGAAAATATGAACAAACCAATCACAAGCACTGAAATTGAAACTGTGATTAAAAATCTTCCAACAAACAAAAGCCCAGGACCAGATGGTTTCACAGGTGAGTTCTATCAAACATTTAGAGAAGAGCTAACACCCATCCTTCTCAAACTCTTCCAAAAAATTGCAGAGGAATGAACATACCCAAACTCATTCTATGAGGCCACCATCACCCTGATACCAAACCAGATAAAGATACTACAGAAAAAGAAAATTACAGACGAATATCACTGATGAATATAGATTCAAAAATCCTCAACAAAATTCTAGCAAACAGAATCCAACAACACATTAAAAAGATCATAACCATGATCAAGTGGGATTTATCCCAGGGATACAAGGATTCTTCAATATACACAAATCAATCCATGTGATACACCATATTAACAAATTGAAAAATAAAAACCAAATGATCATATCAATAGATGCAGAAAAAGCTTTCTACAAAATTCAACACCCATTTATGATAAAAACTCTCCAGAAAGTGGGCATAGAGGGAACCTACCTCAACATAATAATGGCCATATATGGCAAACCCACAGCAAACATCATTCTCAGTGGTGAAAAACTGAAAGCATTTCCTCTAAGATCAGGAATGAGACAAGGATGTCCACTCTTACCACTATTATTCAACCTAGTTTTGGAAGTCCTAGCCCCGGCAATCAGAGAAGAAAAAGAAATAAAAGTAATCCAAATCAGAAAAGAAGTAAAACAGTCACTGTTTGTAGATGACATGATACTACACATAGAGAATCCTAAAGATGCTACCAGAAAACTACTAGGACTAATCAATCAATTTGGTAAAGTAGCAGGATACAAAATTAATGCACAGAAATCTCTTGCATTCCTATACACTAATGATGAAAAATCTGAAAGAGAAATTAAGGAAACACTCCCATTTACCACTGCAACAAAAAGAATAAAATACCTAGGAATAAACCTACCTAAGGAGACAAAAGACCTGTATGCAGAAAACTATAAGACACTGATGAAAAAAATTAAAGATGATACAATGGAGAGATATACCAAGTTCTTGTATTGGAAGAATCAACATTGTGAAAATGACTATACCACCCAAAGCAATCTACAGATTCAGTGCAATCCCTATCAAACTACCAATGGCATTTTCCACAGAACTAGAACAAAAAATTGCACAATTTGTATGGAAACACAAAAGATCCTAAATAACCAAAACAATTTTGAGAAAGAAAAACGGAGCTTGAGAAATCAGGCTCCCTGACTTCAGACTATACTACAAAGCTACAGTAATCAAGACAATATGGTACTGGCACAGAAACAGAAATATAGATCAATGGAACAGAAATATAGATCAGTGGAACAGGATAGAAAGAAATATAGATTTCTTTATAAAAACAGAAATATAGATCAATGGTACAGGATATAAAGCCCATAGATAAACCCACACACCTTTGGTCAACTAATCTATGACAAAGGAGGCAAGGATATACAATGGAGAAAAGACTGTCTCTTCAATAAATGGTGCTGGGAAAACTGGACAGTTACATGTAAAAGAATGAAATTAGAGCACTCCCTAACACTATACACAAAAATAAACTCAAAATGGATTAAAGACCTAAATATAAGACTGGACACTTTAAAACTCTTAGAGGAAAACATAGGAAGAACACTCTTTGACATAAATCACAGCAAGATCTTTTTGGATGCACCTCCTAGAGTAATGGAAATAAAAACAAAAATAAATGAATGGGACCTAATGAAACTTCAAACCTTTTGCACAGCAAAGGAAACTGTAAACAAGATGAAAAGACAACACTCAGAATGGGAGAAAATATTTGCAAATGAACCAACAGACAAAGGATTAATCTCCAAAATATATAAACAGCTCATGCAGCTCAATATTAAAAAAACAAACAACCCAATCAAAAAATGGGACGAAGACCTAAATAAACATTTCTCCAAAGAGGACATACAGATGGCCAAGAGGCACATGAAAAGCTGCTCAACATCACTAATTATTAGAGAAATGCAAATCAAAACTACAATGAAGTATCACCTCACACTGGTTAGAATGGGCATCATCAGAAAATCTGCAAACAAATGCTAAAGAGGGTGTGGAGAGAAGGGAACCCTCTTGCACTGTCGGTGGGAATGTAAATTGATACAGCCACTGTGGAGAACAGTATGGAAGCTCCTTAAAAAACTAAAAATAGAATTACCATATGACCAAGCATATACCCAGAGAAAACCATAATTCAAAAAGACACAGGCACCCCAATGTTCATTGCAGCACTATTTACAATAGCCAGGTCATTGAAGCAATTTAAATGCCCATCGACAGATGAATGGATAAAGAAGATGTGGTACATATACACAGTGGAATATTACTCAGCCATAAAAAGGAACAAAACTGGGTCATCTGTAGGGATGTGGATGGAACTAGAGACTGTCATACAGAGTGAAGTAAGTCAGAAAGAGAGAAACAAATATTGTATATTAATGCATATATGTGTCTAGAAAAATGGTGCAGATGAACCAGTCTGTAAGGCAGAAATAGAGACACAGATGCAGAGAACAAATGTATGGACACCAAGTGGGGAAAGTGGGGTGGGGGTGGTGGTGGTGGTGGGATAAATTGGGAGATTGGGATTGACATATATACACTAACACGTATAAAATAGATAACTAATAAGAACCTGCTATATAAAAAAATTAAATTAAAAAACATCAAAACAAAAAAAACCAAAAACAAAAAAAGAACAGAAAAAAAAATTAACAAACAAACTTCTAGGAAGAAACAAACTCAATATCCATTAGAGAGAAATATGTATATAACTTATTGCCCATATAATAAAAGCACCAAACAAATGTTGAAAATTATAATGGATATGTGATAAATGTCCAAGTGGGAAAAAAAGCAGGTTACAAAACAGTATGTATCAACTGATCCCAGTTTCAGAGCAAGTGTGTGTGTGTGTGTGTGTGTGTGTGTGTGTGCATGTATGTTGTATTTACATATTGAAAAAACATGAAAGTTTATGCACAGAATATTAATAGTGGCTATTTCTGAAGGAAGGCTTTTACTTTCTATTTATATTGTCTTCAAGTTTTACAATTGATTTGTCCTATATTTATAATTTTTAAAAAGCGATTTATATTTTTTAAAGTATTTCTAAATAGACTTCTGCAAATAAATTGTTGATACAAACATTTTTACCTAGATACCATCAATAGCTACATAAACAAGTAATAAAATTTATACTTTGAAATTATGAAATACATACTTTTGGTTTATTTAATTTTATAAGCAACTCATTAAAGATATTTTTAAGGTTGATGGTTTGAAGGGTTTTGATTACCAATTCCACCAAAAACCACAGACTTCTAGAAAGGTTTAGAACATTAAAGATTAACTGTTTAGTTTATTATTTGCTAGACAAATAATAAACATATTCAGAATTTAAGTGTATTATTTTTTCCCTGATTTGATCACAGACCTAATTTGATAAAGAGGTCAGTACTTGGCACATTTGAGTAAATATCAAAATGGTATTGGATATTTATAGAACTAAATTAGATGTTAAACAAATGGAAATTATAATTTAGAGAAAGAAAAGACAGGATATTTATAGCTCGTTGAGTATGATAGGAATCTTTTACTTTTTTACTGGAAAGTAATTTTTTAATTGTCTTTTTAAAAAATAAGTCATTTGAAATATCTAATAAAATATTTGTTTTTTACCGTAATGCGGAGATTTTAGGTAAACCCCTTGAATATTGAAGGTGTACTATTCTGAGTTTTCTTTGCCACAGGAAAAATTTGATAGGAATGGCAATGAAGTAATGTTGTCAATGAACATTGGGGTTGAATTGTGTTAGCACAACTTCTGAGCCTAGACCTTCTTTTACCCTTTCAAAGAAAGTTCTTGAATTTGCAATAGTCACTACTGGGTATCACCGTAATCTGGAAAGGTAGTTACAACTCTAAGCAGGAGTAATCAGCGTTCTTCTCTATAATCAAAAGAGAAAAGGCACATTGTAAGAACACTGACCTTGAGAAATTTCAGCTCTCTGTGCTTTCATTTCAACATGGAACCCAAATGCAAGCCAACCATCTCATTCTGTGTAGCAGTGTTCCATTGCCAGGTACTGAACAGACCGTGAAATTATACAATATCCTATAATATTTTATAGAGAGTTTAAGACATTTCAAGGATAATTTAGACTATAGGCAATATTTATTGTATGTCACCCCTGAATAAGATATTACTTTGCTAAGTAATTCCTTCGAAGCTCTGAGTTCCCCTTAAACAAATTCTATTCCACCCAGCAAATCATTTGCTCAATAGTGAGAATTTTATTTCTAGAATACACAACTTGTGAGTTTCTGCTATTGAAGGAAAATAGAAAGACATGGATGGGACTATTAGGAAGAGTAAAGGAAGAATGGGAAACCCCACCTCAGAGGAGATGGTAGAAGGTTTTGCCTTAGGAGAGATTAAAGAAACTCATGCAATGTAATCTGGACCTTTCAACTCACTCTCCATTCATTAGAGAGAAGGGAACTGAGCTGTCTGCAGAAGGGGCTTGAGTTGTTGGGGGAGTCTGCCAGATGCTTTGGAGAAAGAATTTGAGAAATACTTTTTAGCATGTCAGGAAGGTTAAACAGAGGTTACCCAAAGAGCTGTTACATCTCAAGCATCACTTTGCATTTCTGGGATATGGGAGGCATCAGTCAATACTCCCAAATCTTAACACTTTCTAGTTTGAAGTGCCTTTCTAGGCATTAATATTTAGTTAGAGGACATGAGTAAGAAAAAAATCTATGAGAATGCAACTTTACTTTGAAATAAAGCAAAATAATTTATAAGTATCTCATTTAAACTTTTGGGGAGGTAGAATCAGGACTATTTCTCAGGAGCAAGAGATGATAGATACAGCAGCCTCTCAGACTAGTTCTTTGAACTGCATTGGAGTCTTCTTTCTAAATTGGTGGCATCCCTCTGGTTGTCCCCAGTGCCCTATCAGGCAAAAAGAAGTCAACAGTCATTCTAGCTCTCAGCGTTCATTTCTGATTATTCTGCTTGACTGTCAGTCGGTCAGGTTGGCATTGGCTGTTCGTAAACATTGCCTCCGCTCATCCCTCCATCTCTTCCAACTCTCAACCCCAAACTCTAAAAAAGTGTCCCGAGTAGCTATAGCCCTAGAATATTATCTTTTAAAAAAATCACAATGCTGACCTTCTTGCTGGTGGAGCTGGTTTCTGACAATGACAAATTTAACTTCTCTATAGAACAAGTTTTTTGAGAATAATAATCATAAGAACCGTTAAAAAATTTTATAACAGAATACTATTCCCCACACATGACTATGATAGGCACAATTTTACATAATTTAAAATTCCCCTGATTCAATATTCACTTTCTTTCATGTGATATCTGTGAAAGCATGGAATTTTAACAGAAAAGAAAGCCCAAAATATATATTAATGTTATTTTTTAGGCACCTCCTGTTGATTTTTCTCATTTTTTCCCCACAGTAGTATTTCTTTTTCTTTTCAATTGTGAATATTAATTGAAGGAATTGTTTGTTAGACATACTGTCAGATAATTTTGTAATAAATCTCTTATATAACATTGACACTGTGATTCAAACACAAATCTGGCTGAGAAGTGATGACAGTAATTCTATTTTATAGAGTAGTTGGTGTTACCAAGTAATCGAGATAACCTGAAGAGTCAAGATTTGAAGAAAAAGATTTTTAAATTACATTGAAAGGAATCTTCAGCTGGAATTGTTAGTATGTAACTTTTTTTTTTTTCTCCTGGACCAACCCTACGGGTTGGATTCAATGCAGGGACTATCTCTAATTGGCTGATGCCAGTTCCAGAATTTGAATGAACACTATTATTCACTTTCCTGAGAAAGGAACATAACAAACGCCAAGCTGTCTCTACCCTCCCAGAGATGTTCAGCTGAATCACTTATTCCTACAGCGTGGCCCACGCTGGACGGTGGGAGCTCTGAGCTCTCCCGTGTCCCAGGTAAGGCAGGGCGCTCTCTGGCTTCCTGTCAGTCAGCTGTCTCAGGGTGACTGCCTGCAACAGGGTCCTCAGCAGCAGCTTTCAGCCCTGGCTGCTCTCTGCTCAGTCATCTCAGGAAGTGGTATAAGATTCTTTTCAGGAACCTTCCACCCTCCCACACGTGATCACACCCTCAGCAGCTGGACTCACCCAGGCAAGCATAAGGGGCTTCACAGCAAGCTGGGTCCTAAAATCTCCTGTGGGTGCTGCAACCTCTTGCTCTGTTCTTTCAAGGAATAACTCTTTCAAGCGACTTACTCAAATCCCCTAGAGATGTGTTAAAGGAGAAAACTGTAAAATTGCATTCATCACATCCCTAGCTGGTCCCTTTTGCCGGACGTGAGGCAGGACAGGATGTCCTGTGCCTCCCCTCTGACTCAGGCTGTTTTCAGTCCTTCCCTCTGCCTTCCAGGGAGGGAGGTGCTGCCATGTCACGCCACTGGGTCTGGTCTGGCAGTTGCAAGCACAGGAATCTAGGATCCTTGGCAACCGCTACAAAGACTGGTATCCCCCGCTAGTCAAAGGTTCATCTTACGCCGTTTCACTTTTACGAAAGACCTACAGCAGTACTACCTGTTTTCGCTAATGAACAGAAATCCGAAGAAGAGTTTTGCTTTTATGGAAAAAAAGTCGAAATGCAAAAATAGCGGTCAGCGTTGGTTTTGCAGCAAGCTGTTTACTGGAAGAGCAAAGAGAGTGCAAGAGCTAAGCTCCTTCCCTGAGAACTCCACTCAGCATCTCAGCATCAAGCCTCCATAGCTTTGAATTGTGTCTGTGAGCATCTGTGCTTTATCGCGATTTATTTTGTGCATCCACTAGCATGATGCGTCCTAAGGTAATTGCTTCTTGACTTTACGGTGTTTTGGCTTAGGAAAGGTTTCACGGGAACCCTCTACTTTCAGATAGTGGGGAACCTGTACCTCTTCTTTCGTCCTTCTGCAGTGTCTGGGAGTACCTAGGCAAATCAGTTTGTTCCCCCTAAGGTAAATGTGCCAACCTAAGTCTAATTAATAAATACTCAGGCTTCTTTAAAATCTAGGCAATAGGAAACACAGAACAATGGTTAAAAGGCTAGTTCTGAAGAAAAAGAAGTTGCTTTGGTTTGCTATTTTTATAGAAAGATAAAAACACCTGTGCTCTAGAGGTCTGAGTCACTCTTTTCCAGCTTAAGTGGTTCTGAACAAGTTCAAGCAAAGAGAAGCAGAGCTTTGCAATAGAACCTCCCTAGTGTCAGCAGTTGCACTCCCAGACTTTCAGTCTGGCAGGCGGGTATACCTTCAGGAAGTCAAAGGCATTTGTCAATCTCCCAATGTATATTTTTCTCTTCTTAATCACTTGTTGAGGGACTGCTACATGTAGAGATGAGTATTCCATTTTAAAGTGTATGAAGAGGGGCTCAAGAATCAAGAGTGTTTTTATATTTATGAATTTCTCTATTTGCAGAGAGGTGGACCTCTCTGTGAATGACGAGATGAATTATGTCTCTTCTTCACTGCATTTCCCCAAAGTGAAGTTTTCCCATTTTTTAGGTTAATTATTTTAAGTTTTTTGCAGTTTTAACACTGCAACATTTTGAGCTTCAGTGAAAGGCACCACTGCCCGGAAAAAAAAACCCAAATTAGAGCAGTACTCTTTCCTTTTTTGAAAAGTTGGCAGGTGGCAATATCCAGTGTCAAAAGGGCATTGTTGGGGATAAATGAAATAATACACTTGACAACACCAGAAAGAACACCGGACGCACAGTGACAGTAGAAATTGTAACTGGATCTGAGTGTTATTCCTTTAGTCTGTAAAAGGAACAGAAGTTTACATATTTTCTTATACCAATATAAATACTCTGTAGCAAGCATGCGCTAAAATGTTGATGAACCTCAAAGACTGACCCCACATCTGTACACACATTCTATTAAAGATAAAAGAAAGAGGGGCTAGTTTCACTACATTATCTCTAGAGGATCCCAAATTCTTACTTTTTTCCATTGTGTGTCAGAATTCCCACTATCAGTATTCTGCTCTTTGCTTTTCATTTTCTTTTCTCTTCCCCAGGGCAAGTGACTCAGCTAAAAGACTGAAACAAGTTAAAAATATACTAGCTCAGAACTACTGGTGATAACATTTCTACCTCCTATGGCTAGATGCTTCTCAGGGAATCCCTAAACCCGGAGGAAACGTCTTGATAAAGGAATACACATGAGGGGTGTATGTGTACAAACAATTATTCCAGGTCAATAGACTTATGACGTGTAGGAGTCTAGACTCTATGCAGAGTCACATACCCCATGGAATAGAAGAAAAAATGAAAAACAAGTGGTGAGATTATGATAGCAGGAATTCTTGGGTAAACCAGCTTTTAAAAATATTTGCAGACTATTTACTATAAGCTAACAGTAAATCTACCTAGGTATAGTCTTTCATCTTTCATTGTAATGGTCAATATAAAATGTGGCAAAATCAATCAATTTGGATATGACTATGCATATATGAATGTAGCATACACACATAGGAAAATGACACAGTTCCTATTGGGTCACTAACAGCTGTAATATAACTTTAACCTTTTCGAAAAGGGGCGCTTCAGTGTCCAGAAATATTACACAGAGACATCTCCACAGTAGATTTTTATTATGTATAACAACTGCGGCTTATGATTCCATTTCAATGCCTGTTCTCTGTGCCTGCACCTGGTGACAAATTTGTTACACAATCTCAGTGGAGAATTTCATGAGGTCTTTGCAATAGACAACCAAGCCTTTTATCTTCTTATTTAAAAAACATACGGCATCCTTGTGAATTCATTTAACTATTACCACTTTGGGCAACAGACACATGTGGCACTAAATCTGGCCTTAGCACTCTTATTTGATAAACTATCAATATTGTAGTTATTTTGTAGCATGAATTTTCTTTGAGGTATTTTTCCCGGTTTGTTCAACTCAGCAACTATCCTCAGGGAGCAAGGACCATCCTGGATAACAACTACTTCAATTCAGTTTCAAATAACTGTTGTGATAAATCATAGCACTAATTGGCTAAGGAATTTAGACTCCAGTGTAAACGTGTGGTTGAGATTTTGTGCCCGTATGTCGCACAGAAAGATAGAAGAGATCCATTCTGGCTGGGAACTAAATAGAGCAATAGGTGACCAGTACAAGACCCAGCCCAGCTGTTGTTTTACTCTTTTTTTTTTTTTAAATAATGTGAGTTGTTTTTTTGTTTTTTTGTTTTTGTTTTTTATTTATTTATGGCTGTGTTGGATCTTCGTTTCTGTGCGAGGGCTTTCTCTAGCTGTGGCAAGAGGGGGCCCCTCTTCATCGCGGTGCACGGGCCTCTCACTATCGCAGCCTCTCTTGTTGCGGAGCACAGGTTCCAGATGCGCAGGCACAGTAATTGTGGGTCACGGGCCCATTTGCTCCGCGGCATGTGGGATCTTCCCGGACCAGGGCTCGAACCCGTGTCCCCTGCATTGGCAGGCAGATTCTCAACCACTGCGCCACCAGGGAAGCCCCTGTTGTTTTACTTTTGATTTCCCAATTCAGCTTCTGGCAGTTACGACAGTGAGCCTCTATTGTTTATCTTCAGGTAGTATGATTATAACTGGCTTCCGTTCCATGAAGGGGAAATCATTCTTCTCTTATAGACCAAGCAAGCACCATTGGCCTTGGTGCCATCTCCCTGTCTCAGTCTCCCTTTGAGAAACAGGTCTAGGCCTGGTAAAAATTCATTTACAAATGAAACAAATAGGTCAGGTTACTATTGGGTAAGACCAGACACAGTTTCTCCATGAAGGAAAATATTTCAAATGGATATCATCTTACTAGTTGAAGTGTTGCAGCCCAGTTTTAGGATGGTGGCTTGACAGAAAAGAAGAGCAGATCTTATTGGCTATTTCTTTCTACTATACTATATTGACTATATACTTGCTACTTTGCATTTTATATTACTTATATTTTCCTTCTATTACTTTCTTCCTAGTTTAAGAAAAATTGGTGTTAATTTAAATCATAAAAATGTTGTGGCGGTTAGTAAAATATAAAGACCGAGTTATAATTTATTATTGAATTTTTTTCTTATTCTTATCATTATTGGTGAGTATACCAAATACCAAATCCTAAAAGGTGGGTAAGAGTATCAGTTTTTCTTAGTAAACTGTTACTGAATACTGATAAATCCTCTTTGGCCCAATGGTCTCTCAGAAAAGGAAGAACATAAAATGCATTGTCAGAAAAAAATCAGAAGAAGGGAAAAATCTGTTTTGTTTCTAACCAGCATCTCTGTGAAAGCAGGAATGGACTTCTAGAGGATTTCTAGAAGACTGACCTCTGATTTGTGAATCAGAGAATTAGGCTGAATAATCCAGAGTAACATTTCAATGCTACAAAATCTTCTCATAAGTGTATAACAAATCTACATCTTCTATGTCTGCTGTTGAGAAAGGAAGTTCAAATTTGTTGAACCCTCATTATTATAGGTTTGAACGGCTTCTCCTCCTGAAGCCGGATCTGCATGATTAGGCTGCCATGCACCAGTCGAGTTCGGCTGAATGCTGCCCCCCGGAAGCCTAATTGACAATTCTGTTGCCCTTCTCTGACTATTTAAGAAGAGTTGTGAGGTCAATGGCAATGATACTCCTTCGAGTCATAAATGCCATCTAGCAGGACTTTTTTTTTTTTTTAACCTGTTCTTTTAGAAAGCTCTCGTGTCAAATAGTTAAAAATAAAATGTTTTACAGGAGAGAGGGAATCTGACAACACTGCTGACCCACATTTCAGAAGGCAAATGAGAAATATAGGGGTCAGATCCCAGCCCCTGGAAACGCAATGAGCACTTACGCTGTAAATGAAGTAGTGAAATCGCCCACTGGAACAAGCAATTTTCATAACCAGTACACTTCAGTAAAATGAATTTTATCATATCCTGTGACCTCCCGAAGTTCCCAAACCAAAAGTCTTCAGGGTACATTAGACTGGCAAAAAATACACAGTAACCTCAGTAAATGGCAGGATAAGAAGTATCCAAATGCCAACTCTCAAAAAATTAACCCAAATAATATGCCATGATTGATACTTGGGGAAATTTAACTTGTTAAATGATCATTTATTTTCGTTTTTTTTTATTTTTTTACTGTAAGAAAATGTTTGGACATCATATTATCAAAATCTCTAAACTGAAATATTAATACTAGAAGATTAAACAGAAATATCAGAATCAAAACGGAGAATCCAAATGTCTAATGATAAAGTAAATATTAAGGTTGAAAGCATAATAGCACATTAGTTACTGTATATATTTTAAATATTCGATTTTGTCTTCCAATGTATAAGAAAACGTATTTTACTTTTTTTCACTAGACGGTTAAGTATATGAAAAACATTGAGACAATGAGAAGCAGTTTCAATACTTGCCCATGAATTTTAGAGAAGAAATATGTATTTCAAAAGCCATTATTTTCCATAAGTATTTGTGAAGTGCCTTATATTCAAAATATAATACATGTAACATTCTTAGTCTTTCACATTTTCTAAATTTTAAAAATGAAAGATAAGGGGTATGTTTATATAAACAAAAATACAATCTCCCTTGAGCCATTTGCATGTTTTTAAAGCAAATATATACTGGAAAACTTGTCTTGAAATTAGAAGTTGAATCATATAATAGGATCCCTTTAAAAGCCTGATATGGATAACGCAGTTTGACTGTAGTATAATGTCTGAATAAAAACAATAACTATCTTTTAATTTCTAATTCATAATTTAATTAAAGAGAACTACAGTAGTGACATAAAATCAAATGCACCAAGCCCAAATTTCATGGATCACTGTAAAGAATTCAGCTTACTTATCATACTTTTCATAATATAACACTTTTCCTAAACTACATGAGCTATTAACTGATGCATTTTGAACAATGTAGTGTGAATATCGTCACACTACGTAGACATACTTTTTTCAAGTCTGATACAGATTCACTGCTATGCCACTGTTTAATCTTATTGACATATTTTCTAGGATTATCTTTGTACAGACCTTATTTTGTACTTCAACAATGGTGGATCAAATTCCTTCAATGATAATAAAACTGAGAGTCATAAAAGAGATGGTCAATAAGTTACAGGGGTTTTTTTTTTCACCTTTCAATTCTGGGTTTTCATTCTGACAGCATTTCCCCAAGTACACTTCTGCAAGTACTCAAAGAAAATGTAGTTGATATGCGATCTTAATTTTTCAGAGGAATTTTTGGCTGTAGTTTTCTTCTCTATAAGCACATGAATATTACATGATTAACAATAGCACAAGAATAATTTTATTTTGAATTTCATCTTTATAGTCTCATAGGAACCTCAACTTGCTTCAGAATTTATACCTAAGGCATGTATTAGCTAAAACTAAAAAATATATAGTCTCTACACATTATTTTATTGTTTAAATGGTCCTCATTCATGTTTCATTTCAATAATATTTCCCCAGCTTGTAAAGCTTATGTTACAGTGAGCTCCTCTTTAAATTCACAATGCATAAAACTGCCAGGTGGCCTAATAACAGAGTGCATTAACAGATTGAACTATAAATCAGATGCTTGTGTTCACATACTGTAAAAATACCACCAATTTCTTTCAGATTATAGTTTGTACACTGATTCCTAAGAGTGATCACAAATGCTTTGGGAAATTTAAAAGGAATAAAGAGGTCATATATCCCAATCTAAAAAAATAATATTACCTTCATTTTCACTTCATTATTATTTTCAACTACCTTTTACCATTGTTGTGAAATTAAGATAATAAATACAATGCCCATGAAACACTGCCTTACCAAAAGCTATTATTATTCCTATTAGTGTTTAATACTATAAATCTATGCTACAAATGAATTGTTTTTGTTGAGTGATTTAATACTATGGTAAATAGTTATTCATCTCAACATTTATTGAGAACAAACTGGGTTATGCACTATGTTTGTTACATAAAATATAAAGTTGGAAATGCATAGAGATTACTTATCTCTTGGATATTTAAACAATTTAAATAATTTGAGAAATAAAGGAATAAGTCACATTTCTTTTTTCAAGAGGATGAAATTTTTGAAAAGCCTTTAAATTAAGAATAACTCATTGTGTATAGAAACCTGGACTTTTAATTCGCAGAAAGAGAAATAAAAATCAACTACTTTACCATCTAGGATATGAGTAAGGAAACTGAAAACCAAGGAGTCAATTTACTTATTCATGGTTGTACATTTCAGTGGCAGCAAAGCCAGAGCAGGAGACCTATGAGCACACTGGTAAAAACTTCCCCTTGCCGAGCACATAATGGTTTACAAAGTGCATGTGTAGGCTTTATCTATCTTACAGCAATAAACCAGTAGAGTTATACTGGGACCCAGCTTTTCTACCTTAGGCACAAAGCTCTATGTACTACCTCATTACCCCATCCCATCGCTGTGCTCTTTCTATAATTTTATGGTACTTCTGTGTCCCATGAGTGACTTCATGTTAACATAAAATATTTTACAAACTAACAGAAGCAAATAGAATTAGATTTGTGAGGCAAGTTGAAATAAATATAGGGCAATTGAGATCATATATAAACTACAATTGGCTAGAAAAGGTAAAGTCAATATTACAGCCCTATGCATGAAGGTAGTAAAACAAAAGTCCAAAAGCAGAATGAAGACTGCTTTAGGAAATCTTTCAAAAATGGTTGATTTCAAAAATCTTTTGATTAATCAGTAAAATGAATCCAAAGAACAGGTTCCCATCAGAGAATGGTAGGCTAACAAGCTGCAATGATAACGTTGACGTTTTAAGAAGAATCATGCTGATACAAGCGAGCCTTTAAGGAGTGAGCAGAATTTTACATGAGATTTTTTAAAATATTCATATGCATATGGCACTAAAAACGGGTGGTAGCATCTTGGTTTAACAACGAGCTCTTGCTCACATTACCTATCCTTCGTACATCTGTGGGATACTCACTGTGGATGCAGGACGGAATCGCTGATGTCAGCAGCGGAAAGAACAGGGAACCTGAGCATCTCAGACCAGCAGTTAAAAACTCTGGCCCAGAAATGGCTCAAGTCACTTGCACATACCACGTAATGGCCAGAAATAACAGTCATACTCAACTGCAAAAGAAATGGGGAAGTACTGATATAATGTTCTCATGGGCCTGAAAAGAAGGAAACTATGGGCAAACATTAGAAGACTCAACCATGGCTATTAGTGAAAGTTAATTTCTCCTTCTTAGCGATACCTCCTGGTGACACATTTAGACATTTCTGAAGCCCGTTCATTATTGAGTACATAACTGTCTGCTGAACATTATTGTTGGCACTCTGTGGGAAGGAAAGATGGGGAAAAATGGTTCTCACTCTGGTCTTCTTATCCCCAGCAGGGTTTCTCAACCTGGACACTAATTAACATTTTGGACTAGCCTCAGTTGTGGTGGCTGTCCTGTGTGTGATTGTAAGATATTTAGCAGCAACCCTGTTCTACCCACTGGATGCCGGTAGCAGTCCTCTACCTCCCCAGAATTTGACAATCAAAATAGTCCTCAGACATTCCCAAATGTTTCCAGGGAGTTGGGGTGGGAGGTGGAAGAGAGGAGACAGCAAAGTCCTTATTGAATATTTTATAGAGATGCAAACACAATGCATGCCAGGGTAAGTCTTGGATGTTCACATTTTGTTAGTTTGGAGAGGGAGGTATTAATTTTGATTGGGAGAATCTGGGCAAGCCTTTTGGAGAAGATGACTGGCTGAGGACTTTGAAGAAAGGACACATTTTTGCAGGGTGAAAGTGGGTTGGCCAAGAAGGTAAAAGACTTGGAGCAAAATCTTAAAAGTAGACTGAAACAGGATGAGTTCAGAGAGCAGCCAGAGATGTGGTGCAGACAGCTGACCTCAAATTACCTTTGGTTAATAGATAATTTATGAAATAGTAAATCAATACACAGATAATAAAAAAATAATTACATTGGGCTTTTTCTTACATTTCTTAGAGAACCAATGTTAAATATAATTTCCCCCCTTGGAGATAATGATTGTGATGACTGAATAGGAAAACCGATGCCACTGTTTATGCCACCATCTTCAGTAAAACCAAAAGACAGTCCTCATAATGTATGGAGATTCCTCACTGATGTGTTGTAACGGACACTCCCTGTAGAACAGAAAAACTGGCTGAGAAGGCTCAAGTTTGAAAGTGACTTAAAGAGAAAATTGTAACCAAGCATGTTGACTGTTTTCATTGTTGCCATAGGACTAGATCTCAGGAGCTTGAATGGTGGAGGCATCATTACACAGAGAAGCTCAGGATGGTGTAATTTTAAGGCTTCACTTCAATGCTCCCATAAGTGGATATACTTAAAATTTTCACTTATCACAGAGAAATTTAAAATTGATTCATAAAAATTCATCTTTTTGAAGATTTCAAAGGACATGGAATTTTGTGAAGTATAATATTTTACTTTTTAAATGCCTCTTTTCCTCCTCTAATTCTGCCACCTCCATCTATGTTATCTACTATTAATGAAATTTTGTGCACATTCTTTTGGGTGTATTGATAAATTAATATGCAAGTCATTTTTTGCGGGTCTGTATACTAGCTACAAACTTTCTATGCAGTAAACATGATTTATATATAAATTGTAAATTTATCCAACTAATTTGTTGAAACAATTCCAATGAATTGGAACTGCTAGGAATAAGGATATCCAAAATTTATAGTTTGAGTCCAAACCAGATTTCCCCTACTATATAGATGGGACCTCATCAATCTTGTCTCCCAGTGCTTATGTGGGTCTGTTTCCTAAAACTGTATTAATGTTAGATTTTTAATCTTTGGTAATATATTACAAAGAAATTGCTTTTCTTCTGTTATTGTTCAGCTCAGTCATCTTCATATATGCTTAGTCCTTACTAATCACTCGTGTTATTTCATTTTCTTGTTTTATTTTTTTCACTTCCCTTGGTGTATCAACGTCTCTGTTACTGGTTTCTAAGAGCTCATTTATGACTAAGGAAGTTAACCATTTGTCATGCAAATACCATGTTTTATTGCCATCAATTTACTATGGTGTTTTGTATTTTGGTTGTGTATTAAAATGTGATCATGTTGTGTTTTAAAAAAATTAATTTCCAATTAGGGATTAGTTAGCAAGAATTTAGAGAAGATACTCACCCAACGATGAAAAGTCTAGGAAATAAAATCTCCAAATTTAAGTTTTGAGAACAAGAAGTATTTTAATAAACAAGAGGTTGGAGAAATTTTATGATGTGCCTTCAATTGATGTACTTCCCACCTTGAAAGTTGTGGCCAAGACAGTGGAACTCACCAAACATCCCATCTGTTCCCCTATCTTTTACACCCCTCTGTAGTTGGAGGGCCTCGTGGCCTGGCCAATAGTATGTGAGGAAGTGATATGCCAAATTATGGAAAGGCAGCGTGTGATCCCACAGCTGGATTTTCCCTTGTTGAAGCAACCTAGAAACCAGTGCTCCACGTGGTACAGCTGAGCAATGAGGTTGCCTCAGTTACCTTGGATCCCTGAGTGACTGTGTGGAGCAGAGTCTCCTGTCGGCCCACACTGCACATCTATTCTTAGTGAGTGAGAAATTATCCTTTGTTGTGTTTGGCCTCTGATATTTGGGAGACTGTCTTTTTACCACAGCATTAATTAACTCATTTGGATTAATACAAAGCCTTCTATAAAGAGAGTTCAATTCAGCACTGAGGAGAAAATAAGCCCAAATTGAAGTAAGAGAAATTCTAAAGCGAGAGAGTTAATAAAATCACCAATTCTATAAAAATAGGAAAAAATTATTTATCTACTTCAGTTTTTAAAAGTATGATCTTAGGCAAAAGTTAAGTATTGGAATAAATAACTCTTTGAGATCTCCTTTCGCACTAAGTTCCTGAATTTGGTCCTGATCTTCTTTTCTAAGTTTATTTCCTACTTGCCCATATAAATCACCTTCTCTAACCAAATAACTTCAAAACTTCCCTAGCTCCAAATATGTTCATACCTCCTTTCACCCTCAAACTCCTTACTTTTTATCTCTACTTATCCAATTTCTATCTACCTTTCAAGGTTTAACCCCATTCACTCCCACATGAGACCTTTCTAGACCCTGACTTGATATAGTTCGTCTTATGAACTATTAGTCTTGAAATTTAATCATTTAATGTTTGTGGAAATCATTTATTTCTGGCTTAGTCTATATTTCTTTTAATTTCCATGTCATCTCGAGAAATGTGTTAAAAATTCCTGAGAGACAGAAACTCAATTGTTCATACCCCCCTAGCAGTGGATAACATGTTCTCAACATAATAAATACTTAATAAAGATTTAATGATTGCTCTTTCCTTGTGGTTTTAAGCCTTAACTATCAAACTTAACATTCTTTTTTTTTAAATCAAGAATATTTCTTTTTGTTATCTACATAGTTAATATCATATCTAATGTCACAACTAACATCAAAGTGCAGGTCAGAAAACTTTCCAATAGAAAACTTTCCATATGCCAGCACTTCCCATGCAGATGGAATCGAAACACATATAATCTGTACCATGTATATATGTGACACTTGTTTGCTTTTTATGTTATAACTGACCTTCCTCTAATAAGTTTATTCTTTATCTTTATATTTAATGTAAGGGTCTGACCACCCTTATATCCTTTGTACTCACTGACAGAATGTATTAAGACAGACATTAGTAATCAGAACACTTACAAAAGGATAGATGGAAGATTCACTGAGATGCTGGAACATTCAGCCTTAAGCAGAAACTAGGGTAGAAAAGAAAGGACCCTAGATGAATAACAATGTGGTTACTGTGTGATTATTAGATCTTGTGATATATCACAGAATAATTAGAACTCCCTGCCAACCAACAAAACAATTGTGGCAGGCCAAACCATGATCCTCTCTGCTTCCAAACAAAAAGGTTTTCAGGAGCTGAAAGATATTTACCCACCCACCACTGGCAGTGTAGGTAACAGTAAGAGAAGAGTTAGAACATGCTAAAAGAAGTAATCTTTTACTTTTACTAAAATGCCTTTGCCCTAACTCTTCAAGTGTCTGCAAGGTTCAGCTAGGTGAATTTCTACTCCACAGCTTTTTTTTTTTTTTTTGTACTGACTTCAGTGGCACATATGTGAATAAGTCCTAAATATTCTTACCTGAAAGTCTGGATTTCATTGAATATAACCATATAGGAATATTCATCCTTCAGTTAATTTTTGTCCAAAAGTGCAAATCAGCGAATGAAAACATTTCTATGAATGTTTTTATTTGTTTTATTTTTAAATTCCAGTTATTTTTAAGGTACTACATTTCTAGATTTCTAGATTGGTGTCAGAAATTGTTGCATATCTGAGTCTATCTAAATGGGGGCATTGAATATTTATCTTTTTTATTTTGCCAAAAAGAAAAGAGATATTGGTATACACTATGAATGTGACATACTACTGTGTTTTAACAGTATTAAGAGGTCAGGTCTTAGTGGATGCTGCTGTGTCAATGATCTAGAAATACATTTTCTGTTAATAAAATAAATTCAGGAAAATATATTAATAGTTCAATATTTTCCATATTAACTAGCCTTCACCAAAATCTACTTCTGAGGGTAAACAGAATATGTGTGAAAGGATCACTGGAGAAATATTTATTATTTCAAACTTTTGAGATTTCATAGAAACTCTATTTTCAAGTATGAAAAGTGAGTTTCTTAGTACAAAGTCCAGATTTTATGTTTATTTTCTTAGAAATATTTTAGGTCAAATCCACCGTTAAAATTATGCCAAAGTGTGATATAGTGGCAAACTCTTTGAGTTGAAGAAGTAGACAAAAGAATTCTTGTCCTCGATGTGCTACATTGTGACGGGGGTAATTTCTTTGATTGTGGTTTCTGAGTTTTCTCATCTTTGCAGTTTCCTCTAAAATAGTTAAATAAAGTTTGAAACAAAACAAAAATAAGAGACCAGTCTTCATTTTTGGATTTTAAGTAATAGAGACAAAAATAGTACTGTTCTCCTTGCCTCTTGGTAATCACCCCAAAATAATAAGGATGACAAGAAACTGAAAGGAAAAAAAAAAACCCTCCATCTTTGATGCAATTAGAAAAACCTCTGTAACCCGAGACACAGTGTATGTGGAATGGCTCCCAGGTACAGAGAAGGTCTAACAAGAGTACAGGAAAATGCAAAGAAATGATACTCGGGGCTGCAGATCTTAGATTGAAGACAACAGGCACAATTCTTCAAAAAAGTAGCCTACTCTGTGGGGGAAAATCGAGTAACATTATGTCCTTTGGAAACACAGCACAGGGTCTTGAGTTAGTCCTAGTTGCTTCCCAAGACCCAGTCTGGTACAAAGGAAAAGCAGGGGAGCAGGGGAGGTGGATGTAACAGAGGAACCACACGGATTGTCCTTTTGGTGGGAACCACATGGATTGTCCTTTGGCATATTAGTGAGGCAGGCAGGAGAGAAGAGACTTGACTTTGTAGTTACCACTACAGCTATCAATCTTGGTTGGCTAAGAGAAGAAAAAGCAAAAGGAACTTGTTCCCATACACACCGTTATTTCACCCAGAGAAGTACTCTTAAGGCTCAGAATGTGGCTCTGACCACTCTCCACCCCCAACACAAATGTCACTGAGATAGTGACTTCAGGAAGGATTCATCTCACTCAAAGCTAAATAATTATTGGGACTTCCCTGGTGGTGCCGTGGTTAAGAATCCACCTGCCAATGCACGGGACACGGGTTCAGATCCCTGGTCCAGAAAGATCACACATGCTGCAGAGCAACTAAGCCCATGCACCACAACTACTGAAGCCCACGCACCTAGAGCCCATGCTCCACAACAAGAGAAGCCACCGCAATGAGAAGCCTGTGCACCACAAGGAAGAGTAGCCCCGGCTCACCGCAACTAGAGAAAGCCTGTGTGCAGCAACAAAGACCCAATGCAGCCACAAATAAATAAAATTAAAAAATTTTTTAAAAGCTAAATAATTATGTAAAAGAAGAGTACAAGTCTCTAAAGAGACACTGCAAGGGAAAAAAAGACTAAAATGAATAGGGGGAAAAGGGCAGAAAAAGAACTCTCCTCAGGAACATTTGCCATGGAGGATACAAAAATTATGATTAAACTATGTGACACAAATTTTTAAAAACCTAATGATGCAAAACATCTCTATAAATCAGGATCTTAGTGCAAAGAACAAGGGGACAGTAGAGCAAGGAACCAGAAGCAAATGAAACATGAGCTGAGAGAACTAAGAGAAAAAGTAGAATAGACAACAAAATAACCACAAAAATGAAGATCATATCAGAAGCCAAGAGAATAATGATGATGAAGCCACAGCATAGGACATGTGTTTCAAGATTTTATTAAGGGTGAATAAACCAAGAGTTAAAAGTTAAAAGAAATAGAAGACAGGAAACACAGACAAGGGGATACAATATATGTATAATTAGTGTCCCTCGGGAAGAAGTTATTATAGAAAATAATAATAATAATAATTTAATACAATTTCCTAGAAATAGGTGCCAAAAAATGAATCAAGAAACTACTGCAAAAAGTCTGGAAGTTATTTGTGAATGTGTTTAAATGTAGAACTAAGTCTAAAACAAAAAGAATTACAAAACAATTGTTAAAGTTATACGCCTGTCAGTGTGGATATAAGTAACAAAAGTTGGGAAGGGGAGAGAGGAAAATAGAGGTAGTATAAGTATGCTGAATACTTCATCTTTTATAATCTGAGAGCAAAATATTTCATTAAGGCTAATAAATCAAGAAATAGAGGCATAGGTGTATTTAAAAGTATAGTGAACAATAAAGAATATAATAATAAACTAAAACCTGCTGGTGAAGGGTAGGGAAGAGAGCGGTAGAAAGTGTTAATTTACTATATCCTTACAGTTTGTAATAGGTAGTCAGTAGAGACTACCTGAAGAAGTAGTGGATTAAGGCTATTATATAAAATACTTAAAAACATAACCACTAGAAAAAAACCACAAATTATCCAATTCATTAGAAGACACCCAAATATGAGCAAGAAAGCCTTTAACAACAACAGCAACAACAACAACAATAACACACACACACACACACACACAAATTTGTCCTTTGAAAGAAGTCATAGAAACCTGGAATGTTCTTCTGGCAGTGCAGAGGAAGAGTTGGAGAGGGCAAGGGCCAGGTCTAGAAACCCTTGCAGAGTTTATTTAGATAGTGAGGGGTTAGGGGTAAGCCCTAAAAATGGAGGGGCTGAATCACAGAACAAATAATGAGGAGAGATTCCCTGTGACAGTGTTAAGGGCTGAATTGTGTCCTCCAAAAAAGAAACGTTGGAACCAGTGTTGCCAACTTGACTGGGCCCAAATTAAATATTATTTCCGGGTACATCTGTGAGAGTGTTTTCCATATGAGATTACATTTGAATCGGTACACTCAGTAGAATAGATGGCCCTCCCCAGTGAGGATGGGCAGCACCTAATCTGTTGACGGCCTGAATAGAGCCAAAAACAGAGGTAGGGAGGATTTGTTCCTTTTCTGCTTGCCTGCTTGAGCTGGGACATTGATTTTCTCCAATCCTTGGACTAGGGTTTATACCATTGGCAACCCTAGATCTCAGGCCTTTGGACTCGGACTGGAATTGTACCACTGGATTTCCTGCATCTACAATTTGCAGATAGCAGATCATGAGATTTCTCAGCCTTCATAATCACAAAAGCCAGTTCCACAGAATCTCTCTCTCTCTCCCCATGTATATATGTGGGGAGAATACACGCACACACACACACACACACACATACTTCTATTTCTCTGGAGAACCCTGACTAATACAGACACTTAATTCTCAATACTTTAGAATGTGACCTTATTCAGACATAGGGTTGTTACAGATGCAATTAACTAAGCTAAAGTAAAGTAATACTGGAGTGGGTTCGGCTCTTGATCCAATATGACTGGTGTCCTTGCAAGAAGAGGGAAATTTAGACACCGACACAAAGACAAGATGCTATGTAAAGACAGAGACACACAGGAAGAACACCATGTGACAATGGAGGCAGATTACGGAATGATGCACCTACAAGCCACAGAAGGCTAAGGATGGATGGCCATCACCAGGAACTAGAAAGAGGCAAGGAAGGATCCTTCCCTAAAAGTTTCCAAGGGAGAATAGCCCTGCTAACACTTTGATTTTAGATTTCTAGTCTCCAGAGCTGTGATACAATAAATTTCTATTATTTTAAGCCACCCAACCTGTGGTACTTCGTTACAGCAGCCCTAGGATGCTAGCACAGAGAATAGTCAGGAGACTTTAAGACCAGAGATTTTCAATATGTTGTCACCATCATTGGTCATCCCCTTACTTTTAGTCATTTTTTTGGGTCACATGCAGCAGTGCACTGTGAATGAAAGAGGAAGAGAGAACAGGCTCTGACAAGTTTGTGATCTGAGGGAAGATCACCACATGGGAGGAGCCAAAACGTGGACATCAAGTATTCCTCAAGGTGGGAAACGGGAGTGGGAGGGGACCAGAGGGACATAAGACAAGTGAGAATACTCAGATATATTGGAGGGTGGGCCCCAGGCATCCTGCTGTAGATGGAATGGATCCTTAAAATGTTGTTGTAAAGAACAACATTTTAAAAGGCTGGAGGGCTAGAAAACACTTGTTCACACATTTTAAAATGTTCAAAGAAATGCGTGTGTTTCAGAGATGACAATAAGAAAGAAACTGTAAGGAATCCTGGTTGAAAGTGAGTAGTAGCTTTCTTGCAGGGACAAGAAGAAAGGCGTTCCTTGGTACTTAAACAAGGAAATAACAGGAGTAATGGAGAGTCAGCTTAAGACAGATGGTCTAAAGGAAACTGAAGAAATTGTGATGGCCAATAGGCACATGAAAAGATGCTCAATGTCTCTAATTATTAGAGAAATGCAAGTCAAAATTACAATGAGGTACCACCTCACGTCATCAGAATGGCCATCATTAAAAAGTCTACAAATAATAAGTGCTGGAGAGGGTGTGGAGAAAAGAGAACTCTAAATGCCCATCAATAGATGAATAGATAAAAAGATGTGGTCCATATATACAATGGAATACTCAGCCATAAAAAAGAATGAAATAATGCCATTTGAAGCAATATGGATGCAACTAGAGATTATCATACTAAGTGAAGTAAGTCAGAAAGAGAAAGACAAATGATATCACTTATATGTGGAATCTAAAAGATGACATAAATGAAACTATCTATGAAACAGAAACAGAATCAGGGACATAGAGAATAGGCTTGTGGTTGCCTAGGGGGAGGGGGATGGGAGAGGGTTGGATTGGGAGTTTGGGATTAACAGATGCAAAGTGGTATATATAGAATGGATAAACAATAAGGTCCTACTGTACAGCACAGGGAACTATATTCAATATCCTGTGATAAACCACAATGGAAAAGAGTATGAAAAAGAATGTATATATATATAAAACTGAGTCACTTTGCTGCACAGCAGTAATTAACACAACATGGTAATTCAACTATACTTCAATAAAAAATAAATTAAAAAAAGAAACTGTGAACTCCTCACAGTGATTCCTTGGAACCCTGGCCCATGAACCATCTCTCTGTTAGAGCTGGGGTGGCATTAGTGGGGGCCCTGTACCCACTGCCCACGAATGGGGGAAAAATTGACCCTCTGTGTTTAGTGAGCTATATTCCTGTGCCCCAAAGGAGACACCAAATGCATTTTCTTTCAGAAACATCATGGTAGAAATTATTAGACCTATAACTACCATGAGTATTCTTCTTTTGGATAAATGGGACATCGAGGACTTTTCTAGAAAGACAAATTCTCTTCATCAGAATGTTTCAATAGGGAAAACGCCACCTGTTGCCAATGCATCTTTGTGATGTGACAAGCTCAGAGCGTTCTCTGAGTATATGTTTGAGTCTGAGTAAGCAAGTTTTGTGGGTTCAAATTAGAGGGCCTAGGTGTTAGGTCTGGTACTGCCATGACTTTGGATAAATTACTTTGATTTTCCTATCCCTAAAATGGGCTTAATAATTGAACTGTTGATTTCTTAGGATTAAGAAATTTGTCAAATGTGAAAGTGTTTCAAATCCTTCACATTTATATTAATGTTTTTTTTTTAATTCTGAGAGGATACTTTATAACAAAAAATTTCTAGATTGCTCCACCTGAAGAATTTAAAATCATCTCTGTCAAAGTCTGACTAATTTCCATCAGCACTTGTTTTTGCTTCATCATAAGTCAGCGGCCCTATCACAGAGGAAATTTCCAAATTGTAAGTAGGATCTACACAAAGTTGTGTTTGTTGCAATCTGTACAAATGAGAAGCAGTTTTTACAGTCCAAGCACACCTTTAATCTTTTTAATAACAAATGTAATTGAATGTGGTTTTAACAGTATGAAGTCATCGAGGCTTTTGGAATAGTGAGGTAATGCTGGACCGCTAGAAAGAACAACAAAGAACCTATGAAATTCAAGATCCGATGAGGTTAACAACTGAGGAACTCAAGGAACCACCTTGACAAACATTATGTTCATGGTCACAGTACACCGACTTATATTAATTTCTCTTTGAATCACTCTATGCTCTTAAGCAGAATTGCACAAACTATTTACATTGGAAGTTCCCCGCGATGACTTCAAAGTCAAAATTACACGACCTAATTCCCTAATTTGTATTTCATAAAATTTGGATTTCATTGAGAATTTTTTTTTTAAAAGTAAGACAGGCAAAGCTCTATAAATTCAAAAGTAGAGAGAAATCTATTCAAGTTAAATAGCAAAGAAAAAACAAATCTGGCTTTGGGCTGATTTTATATTTCAATCTGGAGTCATGAACCACAAAAACAGCAATGTTTCATATGATGACCTTTTGACCTATGCCTTTTTTTTCTTTTGGTTATTTTTCACCAAGTGTAGTTTTGATGTCTGGCCTTCCGTACAGGTATTTATTCAGCTTCATTTAATTTCATATTATGTCCAGCTTTTCTGTCAATAGTGCATTTGGAGAACAGATTTTCAAGATTGCGCACAATAATCTTCCTACTGCTGGTGTCTGGGCAGAAATTGGGATACTGGTGTCACATTGTTCCTATTGATCCGTGTTTGTTTCTTTTTTGAACGAAGCATCAGAGACATCTATGCTTTTATTTATGAACTCTGTCCCCTCAGTTGTGATGGCAGGAGGTGGTAATTCAAATGGCAGAACTGAGCTCCTAACATCTTGGAACCAATCACAAGTGCGCTCACATCTGGCGGGGCACAGCCAGAAGATGATTCTGAAATTTCCTTTGCAATGGAGCTCAGCTCCCAAGAGTTCTAGCTATATTTTCGTAACCTTCAGTAGTTTCTGTGTTTTTGACCTTCCTGAACAGCTGCTAAAGAAATTATTCTTTCATGCTTGGCAGTTTTGTTTTGTGACTATCTTAAAATTCCCCGTAAACAGAGATATAGTGATCTGCACGAGCCCATTTCAGGCGAGTGAAGTCTGACTTTTTATTGCAGACATAGTATTTTATTGTATTGTCCTAGCCTCTGTTATCATACACCTTTGTAAAAGGATTGTAAATGGAATGCTATGATGCTGTCTGTCATAAAATTACAGCTTCGTATACATCCCAAAATGTGCAGGTGTCTCTCTGCATAGATTCTGCTACTGAAAAGGAAGAATGTCTATTTCAACTGAATTATTAGACTATATATTTATCGTCCTCAGTTTTGAGAGTGAAAGGCTGAGATGGCTCAGGACAACAGTATCTCATCGGACTGTAAGAGATAAACAGAATAGAGATGACCTAGGGAATATAGGAATAGAAATATTTTTGAAAGTACTGTATAAAGACTGGTAGTATGATGATTGTATATTGTGTATGTATTGTGTATATGTGTATTGTGTATAATTATGTATAATTCTGGTAAACTGGCAATATGATAGGAGCTTCTGGAATTCTGGTTGCAGATATTACCAGTATATAATCAGGATGTGCTACTATTTCTAGGAAGTGTAAGAATAAAGTCTTGGCTAATAATTAATTTGCCCTCAGAGTCCTTTCAAATGGAAGACCTTTTAAAAACCTGAAAACTACTGAATTTAGAGATTTTTAGAAGTCATTTATTTTACCCCGGTGCTCACGTGAGGCAGTACATGACACCTCACTGCTAGATAATATCGAATCTTCTGGGCGTCAGAAGAAGGGGGTTCTGCAGTGAAATACCCCATGCCAACACACAGCAACCCTCCCTGCAGCATGCCTTCACTGTGCCCAGGCCCCATTGCTCAAACTTCCTTAGATTTGGACACCATTGCTCTACCCATAAAACCTTTCATATTCTTGAAGATTTTTAAATTATCTCTGACTTCTCATTTAGAGGAGAAATAATTCCTGTTCTCTCAGCCTTCCCTCAAAGGTATTAGCCTTCAGATCTTTTATCACTTTCATTGTTCTCCCTTGGAACCTCTCCAGGTATTTCACAGGCCTCTAAAGTTTTGGAATTTCGGACAAGAAGCCACGTTCTGACAAGTGAGAGGATGACCTCAAATTTAACATCACATACATTTCCAACATTCCTGGAGCAGTGCGTTTGCTCTTGTAAACTACAGTCGATGCAAAGCAAACAGTCTCGTCTTCCACGTGACCCTTTGTGAATCTCTAATAGTTCTAAGATGTAGCAGAGAGACATTTCCTGTCTCAGAGTTGTGTGTCATATTTTTCCCCCAGGAAACATAGAAGTAGATAACAAACACCCAGAGTCACCAAGAAAAGAGCAGGTTTATTCTATTTATAGATACAAGACAAAGATGATAAAATAGGAAACAAATATGAAACAAGTCAGGGAAGGCTTGCTTGTTATATGGGATAAAAGAAGGGTGGAATAAAAGAGTGACAGATTGAAGTGGTCTTTGAAAATTATTATTATGAAAATTTCAGTATCCTTTTCAAGAGTCCCATGTGATGCCATTTTCCATTGTGTGCGATGTGATCCCAGCCTTGGAGGAGAGAGCCCACCCAGTGGATTGTGAGGTGGCTACGTAAGTGTCCACACTGGTGAGCTCAGAACTGGGAAAACTGGCTCCATTCTATCTGCCAAAGGTTAATTTGCTGAAAATATGGCTTGGAACATGTAGGTGGGATCTAAATAAAAGTTAAACTTATTTGCACTAAAGAACAAGGACGATTCACAACATTTTTGTTCATTTAGTTCAGTGATTCTTGACTGTTTTTTTAGAATCTTCAAAAGTGTTGTACAAGCTAGTCCCTCTCTACCTCTCCAGGGATCTCCCAGCACCTCTTCAGTCACATGCCACTCTTAACATCCCTGCTGAACTACCTTCAGTTCCTTGGACCCACCGTGCTTATTTCCCTCTGTTCCTTCTGGCAGTGCCGGGCCCTCTGGGCCATTCCTCTTTTCCTCTCCCATACAGCTGACTCCACTCACCCTTCAATATCAAGTTAGTGTCAGCTCTGCTAGAAAGCCTTCTCTGAACTGCATAGACTACTCCAAGTACTCCTGCTGTGGGCTCCAATGGCACCCATATGTCCTGTTCTAAAACTTATCCCGGTTGATTGCAACGGCCTGTGAATTTGTCTTCCTCCATAGGCTGGAAGACCTGGGAAGCCGGGATCATCTTGTTCCTCTTGTTTTTCATAATATGCCCAAGAATTAGCACAGTGCTTGGTATGAAGGAAAGTTTTATACGTTTGCCAAATAAACAACTACAAACACCAGCATTATCTCCTTAAGCCACAAATATAATTGAGTCAGTTTTCTCTCTTAAAAACCTCGATCTTCTTAATTGACTACAGGATCAAGCTGCTTTTACAAAGCATTTTTTTGTCCTTCACAATATACCCACAACCTAACTTGGTAGATTTTCTCTCTGAATTTTACACCCACGTTTTCTGTCTATATATCAGACAACTTATTCTTACCTTATATATTGATATATATTCTACTCAGCCTCACATCACTTTGATCTGACATTTTACTCCAGCCTCTATTGCAGCAACCAGCTGTGCAAAGTTTTTCCCTGACATCTCGCTTCCACTGCCCAGAATATCTCTTATTTCCACCCAGAGGTTTCTCTGCCACCTGCACTTGACACACCCATGAGAATCTGTTCACCCAAGGGAGTTAACACACCTGGGGCAACATGTGACCTTGGGGGGCAGTAAATAGAGCCCTGTTCCACATGCTGAGAAGAGAAATCTGGAGTACAGTCCACAAGTTCCCCTGAGGGTCCAGAAGGGGCTTGAGCTCCCATTGCCCACGGTGGTAAGGAGCTTAGGAATGCACTTTTGGATTGGCGTTTCCTCCTTCCCACTTTACAATTCCTTTTCTTCCACTCATGTTCCACCTATTTGCTTTACAAAATAAACTAGCTGCCGGCAAATCTTTATTTGGTTTTGGAAAAACCCAGGGATAAAATATCTTCATAGGCCATGTGTACCTTTATCTTTACACTCCTTGTTCCCCCTTCTTTCTCCCTGCCCAGGTTTCTTGCCCAAGCTTTTTTCTCTTCTTAAACTCCTAATCATCATCCAAACCCTAACACAAATGGTATTTTTACGGTGAAGTGTTCCTTGACTTCCAGACTTAGCTACTGCATTCGCTGCGTTCTGATTGCATTTCGTATGCATTTCTTTTATAACTCCTATTATAGTCACATTTTACAAAGTGATGAGAATGTGAAAATGACATATACTCAATCATGTAACAAATTTATTTACAAAATTTTTTTAACATCTTTATTGGAGTATAATTGCTTTACAATGGTGTGTTAGTTGCTGCTGTATAACAAAGTGAATCAGCCATACATATACATATATCCCCATATGTCCTCCCTCTTGCGACTCCCTCCCACCCTCCCTATCCCACCCCTCTAGGTGGTCACAAAGCACTGAGCTGATCTCCCTGTGCTATGCGGCTGCTTCCCACTAGCTATCTGTTTTACATTTGGTAGTGTATATATGTCCATGCCACTGTCTCACTTCATCCCAGCTTACCCTTCCCCCTCCCCATGTCCTCAAGTCCATTCTCTACCTCTGCGTCTTTATTCCTGTCCTGCCCCTAGGTTCTTCAGACCATTTTTTTTTTTTTTTTTTTAGATTCCATGTATAAGTGTTAGCATAAGGTATTTATTTTTCTCTTTCTGACTTACTTCACTCTGTATGACAGTCTCTAGGTCCATCCACCTCACTACAAATAACTCAATTTCGTTTCTTTCTATGGCTGAGTAATATGCCATTGTATATATGTGCCACATCTTCTTTGTCCATTCATCTGTCGATGGACACTTAGGTTGCTTCCATGTCCTGGCTATTGTAAAGAGTGCTGCAATGAACATTGTGGTACATGACTCTTTTTGAATTATGGTTTTCTCAGGGTATATGCCCAGTAGAGGGATTGCTGGGTCATATGGTAGTTCTATTTTTAAGGAACCTCCATACTGTTCTCCATAGTGGCTGTATCAATTTACATTACCACCAACAGTGCAAGAGTGTTCCCTTTTCTCCACACCCTCTCTAGCATTTATTGTTTGTAGATTTTTTGATGATGGCCATTCTGACTGGTGGGAGGTGATACCTCCTTGTAGTTTTGATTTGCATTTCTCTAATGATTAGTGATGTTGAGCATCCTTTCATGTGTTTGTTGGCAATCTGTATATCTTCTTTGGAGAAATGTCTATTTAGGTCTTCTGCCCATTTATGGATTGGGTTGTTTGTTTTTTTGATATTGAGCTGCATAAGCTGCTTGTATATTTTGGAGATTAACCCTTTGTCAGTTGCTTTGTTTGCAAATATTTTCTCCCATTCTGAGGGTTGTCTTCTCGTCATTTATGGTGTCCATTGCTGTGCAAAAGCTTTTTTTTCATTAGATCCCATTTGTTTATTTTTGTTTTTATTTCCATTTCTCTAGGAGGTGAGTCAAAAAGGATCTTGCTGTGATTTATATCATAAAGTGTTCTGCCTATGTTTTCCTCTAAGAGTTTTATAGTGTCTGGCTTTACATTTAGGTCTTTAATCCATTTTGAGTTTATTTTTGTGTATGGTGTTAGGAAGTATTCTAATTTCGTTCTTTTACATGTTACTGTGCAGTTTTCCAAACACCACTTATTGAAGAGGCTGTCTTTTCTCCATTGTATATTCTTGCCTCTCTTTTCAAAGGTAAGGTGACCATAGGTGCATAGGTTTATCTCTGGGCTTTCTATCCTGTTCCAGTGATTTATATTTCTGTTTTTGTGCCAGTACCATACTGTCTTGATTACTGTAGCTTTGTAGTATAGTCTGAAGTCAGGGAGCCTGATTTCTCCAGCTCCATTTTTCTTTCTCAAAATTGTTTTGGCTGTTTGGGATCTTTTATGTTTCCACACAAATTGTGCAATTTTTTGTTCTAGTTCTGTGGAAAATGCCATTGGTAGTTTGATAGGGATTGCACTGAATCTGTAGATTGCTTTGGGTGGTATAGTCATTTTCACAATGTTGATTCTTCCAATCCAAGAACTTGGTATATCTCTCTATTGTATCATCTTTAATTTCTTTCATCAGTGTCTTATAGTTTTCTGCATACAGGACTTTTGTCTCCTTAGGTAGGTTTATTCCTAGGTATTTTATTCTTTTTGTTGCAATGGTAAATGGGAGTGTTTCCTTAATTTCTCTTTCAAATTTTTCATCATGAGTGTATAGGAATGCAAGAGATTTCTGTGCATTAATTTTGTATCCTGCTACTTTAACAAATTCATTGATTAGTCCTAGTAGTTTTGTGGTAGCATCTTTAGGATTCTCTATGTGTAGTACCATGTCATCTACAAACAGTGACTGTTTTACTTCTTTTCCGATATGGATTCCTTTTCTTTCTTTTTCTTCTCTGATTGCTGTGGCTAAAACTTCCAAAACTATGTTGAATAATAGTGGTGAGAGTGGGCAACCTTGTCTTTTCCTGATCTTAGTGGAAGTGATTTCAGTTTTTCACCATTGAGAACAGTGTTGGCTGTGGGTTTGTCATATATGGCCTTTATTTTATTGAGGTAAGTTCCCTCTATGCTTACTTTCTGGAGGGTTTTTTATCATAAATCAGTGTTGAATTTTTTCAAAAGCTTTTTCTGCATCTATTGAGATGATCATATGGTTTTTCTCCTTCAGTGTGTTAATATGGTTTATCACATTGATTTATTTGCGTATATTGAAGAATCCTTGCATTCCTGGGATAAATCCCACTTGATCATGCTGTATGATCCTTTCAATGTGCTGTTGGATTCTGTTTGCTAGTATTTTGTTGAGGATTTTTGCATCTTATAAAATGTTTTTAACAGATGCTTGTATGTGTAGGTATTTTGAAAAAGATCTAAGTAAACAACAATTTCTACTATTGATATTCAGGATTAGATGTTGTATTAAATCAACTCTCTCTGTAAATTTCCTTTGACTCAAGCTGAACCTATAAAGAGCAGCTATTATACACTGAGCAATATCTTACTTTGATTATTTGGTGGGTAATTCCTTTAAGGGGTCATTTTGTACCAGTTAGTATAAAAGATATTTTTTCCTCCTGGCTGAAGACAACAGGGGCCTCTGGAGGCATTTGTGGATGCCCGAGTGGCCTTGAGGGAGAGTCGGGGTGAGGTTGCCAGAGAGAGAGGTAGACGAAGTACAGCCCCAAGTGCTGGGCACTGCACACCAGGCTCGAGCTGGGGGGTTATTTTCGTGTCACTTGTGTATGCTACAGTGAAAGATGCCAGTGTCCTTACTCTTCCACATTGCCCTGACACACTAATGGAACAGAGCAAAAGAAAACCACAGACCACAAGACCTGCGAGAAGAGACCAGTGCTTGGCAACACAGAAACTTTCCTGGGTACCAAGGGCTGCTTTGTAGGAGTGGCAGAAATTGGAATTTCAGTAATGACTCTTTTTATGATGCTGTAGTATCAGTCTGGAGAGGTCCAGACACTCTGGGTACATACTCAATGAGGTTTACTACCCAGAGGTGCAAATTTGATGGCAGGAAAAGAGATTAAAAATATGTTTTTCTTAAATTCCTGAAGTATATAAGAAATAATAAAGATTATGTGTCATTTTCTTGATTCTAAACAGAATATGAAAATTTTGTTTTGGCTGAGAACTAGACGTGCTACTTTTAACCTTAAAAATGTTAATATATGATGATTCCTTCTGGGTATATAGTGTGAGTATATGGATGTGTCTTTTTTTACTGCCTCTGTTAATTGGTACTTTTTAACTTCTCGTGTAAAACCACTTGTAAGGCTACATTGCATGCAGAAAACCTGCATGCCTCCTTGAATTATGAAAACCTTATTCCTCAAAAGTCAATAATCTCAGGGCCCTTATGATAAATATTAAGCTTTGAATAATGTAAGCTGATCCTACCTGATGGGATTTTGTTCCTGTCTTCCTCTCACAACCTATTAGAACTACCAATGATCCTCTGGAATAAACCCTAGTGGATGAAAGGGACTTCGTGGGGTAGGGGGTTTCCTTTGGAGGTTTGATGTCTCAGTGGATGGAGAGTCCTCTCCAGCTAGTCGGCTCATCCACTACAATGGCCTTGTTAGTTTCATAGGGGGTCTCTTAATCACTCGTTAGCATGTTTTTTAACTGGATATTTTCTGAGCCACAGTACTTTGGATTAGAAGCAGGAGTTTTAGAAATGATATTATATTCATTATTTGGAAATATCAGTTATTTAAGGCTTTTATCACCAATTATATTTTTGATAAGATAATTTGAGATCTATGAATACCACAGAAATATTTTATTCTAATAATATTATAACATTATCACAGTAATAAATGCCTCATTACAGAAGCTCAAACACACTTATACATTATTTAAAACAGGAAAGAATATTTTAATAATTTATTTTTTCCTTTAATTGGCATTTTTCAAAACTCAGAGATATTGATTTTACAGAATAATAATATACTCTACACTCCAGGTTGGGAGAGAATGTATATTTTAATTTTTCTTTAAATGGTACATTAAAGCATGGAAAAGCTACAAAATAATCCTTTCCACATTCCCAGCACTTCCTGGAATGTAGTATCCAGCTATAACTTCAAAGGTATCTGTGGACTTTAGGGTTGTTCATGAAGTGACATAACTGAATCAAACAACATTAAGTTAAATTAGTTGGTACAAGTTTGCCTCCATAATTAAGGCTTTGAGACAATGATGCTAAATGTCTTTTTCACTACTGAGTGGAGAACTGTCTGCTATAGACTCTCAAAGTCATGACCACTATTCTTTGCACAGCTGTTTAGTCTCCAGAGCGGTCATGGTAAAAGGACAGAGGCTGACAGCTCTGGAATCCCTCAGTGGGACTACTGATCCGGGAAGCAGCATTAGAAGTGTCTGGTGAACTTTTGAAGGGAACATATTCCCAGTGACAATAAACCCTGACCTACTGTATTCAGATTGCTAATGGCAGAATAAAAGATGGGCATCTTAAAAACACTCTTTATCCATTCATCTGTTGATGGACAGGTTGCTCCCATGTCTTGGCCATTGTAAACAGTGCTGCAATGAACATTGGGGTGTATGTATCTTTCCAAATTATAATTTTCTCTGGATATATGCCCAGGAGTGAGATCCCTGGATCTTATGGTAGATGTGGTATATATGTATATATACATACATACAGATATATATGTGTGTATATATATACACAATGGAATATTACTCAGCTATACAAAAGAATGAAATAATGCAGTTTGCAGCAACATGGATGGATGTAGAGATTATCATACTAAGTGAAGTAAGCCAGACAGAAAAAGACAAACATCATATGATATTGCTTATATGTAAAATCTTTAAAAAAATTATATAAATGAACTTATTTACAAAACAGAAATAGACCTACAGACAGAGAAGACAAACTTATGGTTACCAAAGGGGAAAAGGAGGGAAACAAAAAATAAGGAGTTTGGGATTAATGTATGCACACTAATATGTATAAAATAGATAACCAACAAGGATGTACTGTATAGCACGGGGAACTATACTCAATATTTTATAATAACCTATAAGGGAAAAGAATATAAAAAAGAATATATATTTGTATGCATTCTTTATATATATATATATGAATCACTTTACTGTACACCTGAAACTAACACAATATTGTAAATCAATTATACTTCAATTAAAAGAAAGCACTCTTGGACTTCCCTGGTGGCGCAGTGGTTGAGAATCTGCCTGCCAATTCAGGGGACATGGGTTCGAGCCCTGGTCTGGGAAGATCCCACATGCCGCGGAGCAGCTGGACCTGTGAGCCACAACTACTGAGCCTGCGCGTCTGGAGCCTGTGCTCCGCTACAAGAGAGGCCGCAATAGTGAGAGACCCGCGCACCGCGATGAAGAGTGGCCCCTGCTTGCCGCAACTAGAGAAAGCCCTCGCACAGAAACGAAGACCCAACACAGCCAAAAATAAATAAATAAATAAATAAATAAACCCCAATCTCTTTAAAAAAAAAAAAAAAAAAGCACTCTTTAGTCACCTGGATGAGACCTCTTGGTTATGTATTCTTGCTCTAGGGCTGTGCTTCTCAAACGTTAATGGTCAAGGGAAAGTACGCAGAGAGCTTCTTTATAGTGTGGCTTCCCTAAATACCCTGATTCATAAAATCGGGGTAGGGCCAGGAAGCCAAATAGTCACAAACAATCTGACTCTGAGACAAGTGCTCAGGGACCACACTTCGAGGGACCGAAGCTATGCGTCTCACAGAGGAGTGATTTAAAATGACATCCTGTGAGCACATTACCCACCAAATTCATCATTAAATGACTTCTGTGCCTCAACTGCAAATTTAAGTTACTGTTGTCAAAAATTCAATGGACACTTTTCACCCTTTCCCCACTCTTTTTATTTTTTATTTTAATCAAGAAATTTAAAAAGATTCAAAGAATTCACAAGGTTTATTACAAAGAGAGAGAAAGAAAGAGACCACAAGAGGACAGTTCCTCACACCCATTCCCCCATCTCCATTTTCCTTGCACAAAGGGCAACCATTTTCACATTTTTCAGCCAGTTATTTTACATCTACAATAGTGTCACTAAATAATATTCTTGTATTTCTGTCTGTTCACTTTTCAGTTTTAGTCATTATTTGTTGATTTCCTTTCTGCCCCTACTTTCTCCTCACATGTGCAACTCTCCTATCTACCCACCCCTATTCTCTCCATATAGTCAGATCATAATTTAAATTTGATAAATATTCTTGCACAATTTTTTCCTGGACCTATTAGTTGACATTTTTTGCTTCAGTTGCTATGTTTTTTTCATTAATTCTACTCCAAACACTTGTACCTGTTGTCTAAATTTCTTCTCCATCCATTCCAATGTATCTGGGATATTATCAATTTAATCCTGTTGGAGACATCAGGAGCCTTTATGACGTGCTCCCCTCTGGATGGGTTCATATCTACACATCTGCACAGTTGTCATCTTGGGATCCCCTTCCCCAGCTTGCCCTTTGTTTCTGTGTCATGTTGGAGCTCCTGCACCCTGTACCGTGCATCTTCCTCTTTCCTTGCTTTACTCACTCATTTTGAAGGAACGTATCCACAGCTTCTTGCACGGAAGATGCAAAGAAAGTTAATGTTTCGAGAACATGTATGTCTGAAAATGCCTTAATTCTGTCCTAAGAGTATTCATTTACCCCACTTCTAGAGCTGTGTGATGCATCTAATCCCTCAGTCTTTTGATGTTTTTTTGTGGTACGAATTGAGTTTTGTTCTGTGTGTTTGTTTGTTTGGACTTTTCAAATGGCCATTTAAAAGTCCATTCCATTGGGTATAATGATTCCTATATTGTATACTTATTTCTTTCCAATTTCCAGACTGTTTTGCTGTTATCTATTATCATGTTATCTCCATCTTTGTAGGTTTATGTCTTTTCCCAAAAATCCTTTTATTTTTTAAACTCTCTAAAATGAAGGATGCTAGGAAGGAGTCAGATTCCATCTTGACTTCTCTCTGCCATTGCTACATGGAAGCAATATATCTCCCTTGACCTCTCAACAGCATTGAACCCTGCTACTCATATTTTTCCTTCTAAAATTGTAGTACTTAATGGGGGTGGTGGCACATTGAGAAAAAGTGAAGACTGGGGAAAAGTCAGTTATCCATCAGGATTTGGTGAGAGGTTGGGGTGAGAAGGGGAGAAGGTGTATACGGGGGGGGGGGGCGGAGGGGTTGGGTGTGGATGTGGTGTTTGGATTAAGCTCCTCATGTAATTATATTCCTCCAAGTTGAGAACCTCTGTCTTATAGAACAGGTTGCAAATAAATCTTATTCTCCTCTGGGTTTGGTACAAGTTGTACTTTCTTATGGCCGATCCTGGAAGCAGAGCACACTTTGACAATTCTTTAAGGTAATTCTGGAGCACGGCAGGGAACGTCTTCAGTGAAAGAAGCTTCTCCACTTTGCCGCAGACTCCAGAACTCTGAGGGACTGCAAACTAAGCAAAGGCTGTTAACATAGAAGACAAGGGCAGTCACGCTAAAGAGGAGGAAGCCATTAGGTAGAAAGCAGGGAAACCGGCTATAAGCTGTTTCATGGAAGATTTAGCGTTAACTGTAAGAAAGAATTTAGTTCTCCTTCAATGTTTGTGGGATTTGAATTAAATTGTTAGTGAAAAAATGTCCAATCTATAGACGACTTCCTTAAAATCACGGCAGGTTCTCATCTGGCCAGTGTGGCAAAGTCATGGTCTTGCCTAAAAAGATAAGAAAAGAGACTAACGGCCCATTGCTGGATCCACTGACCAACGGCATCAGCGTTGCCTAGAGTTTAACAGAAGTTCAGAAGCTCTGGCCTCAGCACAGACCTACTGCACTTGAACAAGATCCCCAGATTATTTGTACACACATTACTGTATGGACTAAACTCATTTTTATGTACCTCTGCTTTTCTGAAAAAAACAAAGCAGGTTTTAAACGGGCCACTCTGCAGCTCGTGTGAAAGTCTGGCCGGGTTAAAATCTGTTCCTTGATTAAGAACATCAGCCTTAATGAATTCCCCAGGTTGGCCCAAGATGGTCCTCCCAGGGTTTTGCATCGCCAAAAGGAAGGCTGTATCGGGCTATAAGGAGAACCCTTCAAAAGGGAAGAGTAAAGCTCTCTAGGCTGTAGACAGTTTCATCAAGTAGGAAACAGGAGCCCATTCTTATTAAGAAATGATCCTACTGGCTTCTTAGTGAAACTCCCTTTCGCTGTATTACAGTTCTAAGTAACTTGGCTTTCATCCCCGTGTGTCTCCGGTGTTTGAGTGCAGGCTGCAGACACTCGGACCCACTCCATCACGATGCTTCTTTCTTTTAAAAATGGTTTTAGAATATAACAAAACCTCTCTCTTTCTCAGAACGACAGCTGTGGAAGAAAGTTATAGGATTCAGTTCTAGAATAACTGCACAGGCCAACCTGGCTGAACTTGTTTTGTTTAAGAGCTAATCAAATCTGTATCATCATACAAACTTTTCTGCTTGCTTGGCCTTGTTTTAAAAACACTGCCTTCAAGCTGTTGAGACTAAATCCAATATTATGCAACACAAAGGTGAACCTTTTAGAAAATATTGCTCATTAGAAACATGAATAGTGGAATTAGGCTTCCAACACAAAGCATTTTCATCCTGAAGAATTGCTCAATAATTTTTCTGTAGTAGTCATAATTTTAATTAAAACATTTTAATCAGCGTGCACTTAGAGACAGAGGTAGAAAGCAATTCTAAACGAATCCATAAGAGAGAAGAGGTGATAAAGGTCTATGGAATGTGAGGTTCAAGAGTGTTGTTACTTGGTTTATTGAGATGAAAATCACTGCAAAAGTAAAAACAAAAAGGCAATACTTTTGGCCTTTTGACTTTGAAGGCTTTCTAGACCAAGGCTTTACTTTGTAAGGTAATAATAGGAATAGCATTTGTCATTGCCATTTGTTGCTCTTTAAATGTTTCTCTAAAGAAAGAATTTTTTTTTAATGAGAAATCCTTACTGAGGAACTAATAATTTCATTTAATACAATTTCTAGAAATACAAGAGATAAATTATGCTCGCAAAACATATTTTAGTCTTCTGATTATCTGCTTAAAAAACTACGGGAAAAGGATGACTTTAGAAACAATTTTTGAATTGCCATATATTTCATCTCTTTAAAAATCTCTGTGTATAAAAATGAGGCCCAGAAATTGGCCTGGTAGCAAAGCAAAGAGTCTAAGAGTCCAGACTTTCTTATCAGATAAAACTGGTTTGGGCTCTCACTAAACCACTTGCTAGCTGTGTGACCATGGGCAAATTACCGAACCACTCTGCGCTTAACTGACCTCATTTTTAAAAGAGAGATAAGAAGAAATAACATTATGATACACATAACACAGTGGGGCTATTCTGCAGATTAAATGAGAAAATGGCTATAATGTGCTTGGTAGAATGGCACTTAGTAAGTGATCAATATTACCTTACTAATGTGTACTATTATTTTGATCACTTACATAATATAACAGACACAAAAAGACAGGATTTTTAAAGTACATGAAAAAGTTAACTAACAAGTATCTTTTAATAAATGTCATATTCTAGTTTCTGATGGAGATGCTATGTAATAATTTCTTGTAGACCTATGCAAAAAACCCCTATTTTTCATAAAGAGAAAAAAGCAGAAAAGCTACCTTACACATTTAGTAAAAGACTTTAAGCTGAAATAGAATAATTTAATTATATTCATTGTAGTTATATTTAAGTTAATTTAATTCAAGAATTTTATTTATGAAAGTGAGGTAGTTAGTCAATTAAAATAAAAAATATATAGATAGTTAATATATTTTCAACACTTCCTATGTGCCAGACACAGATTACATAGGCTAACTCAATTAATCTTCACAAGGACCTTGTGAGATAGGTACTCATTTTACAGATAAGTAAACTGAGTGACAGGGAAGTTATATAACTTGCCTGAGGTCTCACAGCTAATAGAGGATGGGGCAGCTTTCATGCCAAGCATCCTGGCTCTAGAGCTTGTCCTTACCCACCATGCTGTGACACTTGACTAACACCTACAGATTAACAATCAGAAATGCTTACGGAGGAATCAGTGTCACAATTGACTAAACCTCCCAAAATGTATATCCTGACATTTAATTATCTAAGGTTGATATATTTGCTATAGTTTAATAAAATAAGTGTATATTCCTAATTACAGTAGGTAAAATTTGATTCCTCTTTTCTTTTGTGGCTGGGGCGCTGATTTTAGCTTTGGTTGTAATTTGCTTTATCCGGCTCTCCCACTTTCTACATGTGTCCTACTGTTTTAGTAACATTTCTCAGTTTCAAATGTCAGTGTCAGTTTGTGATGCTCTGTTATCCAAGAATTACCACATGGGCTGACATCCGTTTGCTTCTGAATGCCCTACCCCTGCTCCCCAGCTTGGCCTCATATGCTGTTAAGAGTTGAATTGTGTCTACAAAAGATCTGTTGAAGTCCTACTTCAAGCACCTTAGAATGTGACCTTATTTGGAAATAGGGTCCTTGCAGATATAATTAGTTAAGATGAGGTCTAAGGATTCTGCACCCAGTTACAATGTTTTCCCCACATCTCCAGTAATTCTCCAGACACAGCTGGGTGTTCTACAATTCAACTCAATTCTGACACTATCTATCCTGAAACAGCATCATATGCCACAGGTTAAGCGTTCAGTCCCACAAGACTACCCCTCCCCCTCACACACGCTTCAGACACAAGTCAAAAGTCCAGGATGTCACCTGTGCTTCTGACCAAACAGCTTTAGCTCAGAGGTTCCTACAGCCCCCTTCCCGGGTTCGATTAATTTGCTAGAGTGGCTCACAGAACTCAGAGAAACATTTAACTTACTAGATTACCAGTGTATTATAAAAAGATATCACTCAAGAACAGCCAGATGGAAGAGATGCACAAGGCAAGGTATGGGGAAAGGGTATGGAGCTTCCATGCTCTCTCTAGACATGCCACACTCCCCAAATCTCCCCATGTTCACCAACCCAGAGGCTCTCCAAATCCCGTCCTTTGGGGTTTTTATGGAGGCTTTATTACATAGTCATGATTGATTAAATCACTGGCCATTGGCAGTTCATTCAATCTCCAACCCCTTTCTCCTCCCTGGAAGTTGGGCAGTGGGAGTGAAAGTTCCAACCCTCCAATCACTAGGTTGGGTCTCCCGGCAACCAGACTCCATCCTTAGGTTCGGTCCAAAAAGTCTCCTCATTAGCATAACAAAAGGCTCTTTATCTTTTTTATCACAGGGAATTCCAAGGGTTTTGCCAGAATTGGGGTCGAACACCAAATTTCCTACTATAAATCATAATATCTCAGGTCGTACTGGAATAGAACGGGCCCTTAATCTAGTATAACTAGTGTCCTCAAAAGAAGAGAGAAATTTGGCCTCAGACACAGACATACAGAGAGAATGCCATGTGATGACAGAGGCAGAGACTGAAGTGATGCAAATAAAAACCAAGGAGCGCCAAGGATTGCCAGCCAGGAGCAGAAGCTAGAAGAGGCAGGGAAAGATCCTACCCTAGTCTCAGAGGCAGAACTCCCTGCTGACACCTTGATTTTTGACTTCTAGTCTCCAGAACTGTGAGAGAATACATTTCTGTCATTTTACACCACCCAGTGTGTGGTAGTACTTTGTTATACAGCAGCCTTAGGAAACTAAGACAGATGCCCCCAATTGTTTTGCTCTTAACCCTGATATCTCATTCTTTTGGATCAAGGATCTCAGAACTCTCCAAATAGAAAATTAGCAAATTTGAGAGTTAACATGAGAAAGGTAGAAGGTAATCTAAATATAATACTCTTCCTTACCAGGTAGCATAGATCGTTTCAACAATGCCTTTTAGTGGGAATGTTTACTCATGTGTCCTCTAATCTAAAGAAGCAGTTCTGATGTCAAGAATCTGAGGCTGGTAGGAGAGAGGCCAGCATCAGAGGAAGCAGGAAGGGAAATGTATTAACTCTCATTAGTCCCTGACTCCCGTTCTTCCAGCATTGATCTTTTAAGTTCAAATGATCCATTTTTAATATTCTTCCCTGGCCTGCGTTGTGGCGAGTAAGGATTTGGGATGAATCTCCAATGTCTTACCTTGTTGCAGAGCCTGGATTACAGGCTTTCTCTACACCTCTTCTCCCAACACCATCTTTAATATACACGTAGACAATATTTCCAACACTTGGACCTCACTTTTCCTTCATCTCCTTAATTTTAGCCACTCTCACTTCTATTCTGTGGTGGTTTTCACTAAGCAAGGCCATCTTCTTGACATTATCATCATTCAGAACCTTTTCTAAAATCTTACATCTTAAACTAATCTCTCCCTTGAATTCTCCAAATCCCTCGTTGTTTTGTTTTTTTGTTTTGTTTTTTTAAGGGCTATTTTTAATCCTGATTTCAAGCCTTCAATCCACTTCCTAGAATCTTAGAGATCATCACCCTTCTCCACGATCTTCTTTCCTTTCCTTCACTGACTCTTGGCCAATCCTTTACAAGGCTCTTAACCTTCGTCCCTAATGCCTTCTCTCCCTTATCTTTTACACCAGTGTCTGCCCTGTTTGACCACAACGCTGTTTTTCTGCCCATGCTGCTAGGTAGTTGATCGTTTCTGGAGAAAGCTGATCTATTATTTCCTGTATAAACTTATGTTTATCCAACTGAAACTGCGTCCTCACACTCAGCATTCCTTTATAGCATGACTTGATTCCTAGCCATACTCCCTATAGGATCCTGAGAAATTTCTAGAATTGTGCTTGAAGCCAAAAAAAAAACCAGAACAAAACAGTGCACCTTGCCCTCATGCATACATGCATGAGTTACCTTGGGTACCTCATTTTTGATCTGGAGATCATCAATTTCCCTGTTCATTTAACATTAAAGACTTAAAAATTATACACATGACATAAATATATGCTGCTTCACTCACAGAGTGAAATGGACTTTGTGAGAAAGTATGGGCCCTTTATGTTAATGCAGAGTTGTCTTGCTAAACCGAGAAGTGATAAAACTGAAGTAAAGATGACTATAACGAATATTTCTAAGAAATTTATTTTAAACTTTTTTCACTCAAAAGTGCGTTTAAAAATCTTGAAAGACAATAAGGGAAATAAAATAAGACAAAATAATACCACCTACAGTTCTTCAGTTTCCTCTGCTGCAATTATGCTCAAGATAGCTGGTCATCCGTCCTGTGGGCAACCATCATACTGATGGACACAAGTTAGGAAATTAAAAGCTACATTGTGTGAGCACTTAAATGTGGCTTGGCACACCTTTTACCAAAACCTGTCTGCTTAGCAATTAAAAGAGCAGTGTTTATTTATCTATCTATTTATTTATTTTACTACAATACTCTTTTACAGACCTGGCAGCCAAAGGCAGCACCTGGAATCTTACCTCATTCTCCCTAGGATCCCGGCCTCCACAGCTGTCCTCAATTTTTCTTAGAGTGAAAAACATTGAATAGTTCTCCCAGTGCTTTTTAAAAATACCATTTTACAAAAAAAAAACAGGCTGGGTGTACTGAGAATTGGTATGCTGACTAAAAAAGAGAACTTGTTTTTTCTGTCACGTGTATTTCAAATACTTTGGAAGGAAGGAGTAAAAAATCATTAGCTAATGTCCTTAGAATTAAAACACAACTGGTGGAGGGAGAACAGAAATTTTGAAAAAGAACTAATTATTAATTGTAGAATAATACCCAAAGAACGTATTCAATTACCATATAGATTCTGAAACAGTTTATAAACTGGAGGATAATATATCTAATCAGACATAGAAATAACTTCTTCCAAGAATAGTAAAATAGTAGATGTTTCTGCCCCTTTACAATGCTTTGCCTGGTACAGAATGACTTTAATTCCTAATCTAGACATTTCATTAAGGTATTTTGGCATTATGAGGTCATGCACAAAAAAGTCTAAGTCTATTAAAGCCATTTTGTAATTCCAAATATATAAATTAAGAGGATATATCTTTTTCTCTTGTTTTTTTACCTTTGAGGATTTTGTTATTATTTTCCTAGGTGTGAATTGAAAATTGGTTTGCTTATGATGGGTATAAATAATTATCGTTGTCACATATTAAGCATTTACTTACACCAGGCCCTCTGTGAAGTACATTACATGCATTGATCATCTAATTCTCCAGCAAGCCTATGAGGAAGTAATGTTAGTTTCCCCTTTATCAGACGAGAAAACCAAGTCTTAGGCTAAATTTCCAAAGATAACTAACCAACCAGTGTTGGGATTTGAACCCATGTAGCCTATCTCTGGAGCCCATACTCTTAACAATGATGTTTTCTTACCTCCACGCATGTAGAGAGGTAAAGTAATGTATTTGGATTATGTAATGAATCCAGTTTTATCTGCACATGACCAAACAACTGATTTACTTAATATTTTTCCCCAACTGAATTGATGGCATGTTTGACTCAACTGCTTCTTGCAAACCTACTGGATCCTACACATGTAAAAATTTTCTCTCTCTCTTTTAATCTCCCTTCTGGGTGTTTTTGTTTTTTGTTTTTTTTTGGTTGCTCTTTTGGTTTTTGGGTTTTTTTCCAAATGCTATTTTAGAACATTCACAAACTTAATTTTTAAATTCTCTTCAGAACACCTAGACATAATATTTGAGTTCCAAAAATCACTATAAAAGTCTAAAGGTTAAACCAACATCTGACTTGGACTAGAATTTGAAGATGTAGAAAGGAACGTATTTTTCAGTCTCCTAGCCTTGCAAATAAACAATTGTTTTTCTCATCCACTTTATTATTAGTGTACTGGTTCGACCATATACTGCTCAGAGAGCAGAATCTGAGGGAAACTTTTAGCTTTGAATCATCAATGAAGATCTTTGACTGCTATCAGGTTTCCCTAGAGCAGGTAGATCTATCTTCAGGTTAATTTTAAGTCTTCACCATCGTGCTGACTCTTCAAAATGGTCTACAATTTACATGTCTTTTTTTTTTTCTTACTGTGTTTACTTTTTTTTAAACATCTTTATTGGAGTATAATTGCTTTACAATGGTGTGTGGCTGCTGTATAACAAAGTGAATCAGCTATATGTATACATATATCCCTGTATCCCTTCCCTCCTGCATCTCCCTCCCACCCAACCTATCCCACCTCTCTAGGTGGTCACAAAGCACCAAGCTGAATTCCCTGTGCTATGCGGCTATGTGGCTTCCTACTAGCTATTTATTTTACATTTGGTAGTGTATATATGTCTATGCCATTCTCTTACTTTGTCTCAGCTTACCCTTTCCCCTCCCCATGTCCTCAAGTCCATTCTCTACATCTGTGTCTTTATTCCTGCCCTGCCCCTAGGTTCTTCAGAACCTTTTTTTTTTTTTTAGATTCCATATAAATGTGTTAGCATACAGTACTTGTATTTCTCTTTCTGACTTACTTCACTCTGTATGACAGTCTCTAGGTCCATCCACCTCACTATAAATAACTCAATTTTGGTTTTTTTTATAGCTGAGTAATATTCCATTGTATATATGTGTCACATCTTCTTTATCCATTCATAAAGCAACACTTAGGTTGCTTCCATGTCCTGGCTATTGTAAATAGTGCTGCAATGAGCACTGTGGTTCATGACTCTTTTTGAATTATGGTTTTCTCGGGGTATATGCCCAATAGTGGGATTGCTGGGTCCTATGGTAGTTCTATTTTTAGTTTTTTAAGGACCCTCCATACTGTTCTCCATAGTGGCTGTATCAATTTACATTCCCACCAGCGGTGCAAGAAGGTTCCCTTTTTTCCACAGCCTCTTCAGCATTTATTGTTTGTAGATTTTTTGATGATGGCCATTCTGACTGGTGGGAGGTGATACCTCATTGTAGTTTTGATTTGCATTTCTTTAATGATTAGTGATGTTGAGCATCCTTTCATGTGTTTGTTGGCAATCTGTATATCTTCTTTGGAGAAATGTCTATTTAGGTCTTCTGCCCATTTATGGATTGGGTTGTTTGTTTTTTTGATATTGAGCTGCATGAGCTGCTTGTATATTTTGGAGATTAATCCTTTGTCAGTTGCAAACCCCCAGCCAACATTGTTCTCAATGGTGAAAAACTTAAACCATTTCCACTAAGATCAGGAACAAGACAAGGTTGTCCACTCTCACCCTTATTATTCAACATTGTTTTGGAAGTTTTAGCCACAGCAATCAGAGAAGAAAAACAATAAAAGGAATCCAAATCAGAAAAGAAGAAGTAAAACAGTCATTGTTTGCAGATGACATGATACTATACATAGAGAATCCTAAAGAGGCTACCAGAAAACTACAGGACTAATCAATGATTTTGGTAAAGTAGCAGGATACAAAATTAATGCACAGAAATCTCTTGCATTCTTATACATTAATGATGAAAAATCTGAAAGAAAAATTAAGGAAACACTCCCATTCACCATTGCAACAAAAAGAATAAAATACCTAGGAATAAACCTACCTAAGGAGACAAAAGACCTGTATGCAGAAAACTATAAGACACTGATGAAAGAAATTAAAGATGATACAAACAGATGGAGAGATATACCATGCTCTTGGATTGGAAGAATCAACATTGTGAAAATGACTATACTACTCAAAACAATCTACAGATTCAATGCAATCCCTATCAAACTACCAATGGCATTTTTCACAGAACTAGAACAAAAAATTGCACAATTTGTATGGAAACACAAAAGACCCCAAATAGCCAAAACAATCTTGAGAAAGAAAAACAGAGCTGGAGAAATCAGGCTCCCTGACTTCAGACTAAACTACAAAGCTACAGTAATCAAGACAGTATGGTACTGGCACAAAAACAGAAATCTAGTTCAATGGAACAGGATAGAAAGCCCAAAGATAAACCCACACACCTATGGTCACCTTATCTTTGAAAAAGGAGGCAACAATATACAATGGAGAAAAGACAGCCTCTTCAATGAGTGGTGCTAGGAAAACTGGACAGCTACATGTAAAAGAATGAAATTAGAGCACTTCCTAACACCATACACAAAAATAAACTGAAAATGGATTAAAGACCTACATGTAAGACCAGACACTATAAAACTCTTAGAGGGAAACATAGGCAGAACACTTTATGACAAAAATCACAGCAAGATCCTTTTTGACCCACCTCCTACAGAAATGGAAATAAAAACAAAAATAAACATATGGGACCTAATGAAACTTAAAAGCTTTTGCACAGCAAAGGAAACCATAAACAAGATGAAAAGACAACCCTCAGAATGGGAGAAAATATTTGCAAATGAAATTTGCATGTCTTTTGTGTTTATCTGAATGTTTCCAGAGTAAAGTCATCAGCATCCTAAACTTCTTAAATGCCTGTCACAAGAAATTTTATGACTCTTACAACACTTAAGTGAAAAACTTTTCTGAAAGATCGAAAATTCAGCCAAACAGTAGCTTTCTGGTTTCCTATTCCACCTGAAGTTCGTCTTTTTTTGGAAAGTGGTTTGTGTACAGTTCATTTCATGCTGTCTAATAAGGCTTAGATAGATGATACAAAATCTACTTTGTACCTGTCAGTCAGAGAAGATGGTGGTCAACAGTCCAATATGAGCTGGCTAAATAAATTAATATGGGGAGAACTTGATGCTTGACAAATATAATGTGATATATGGGGATTCTTTACAACACTGAAATTTGGACTATGTTTTTCTAAAGGTATTATAAGCAGAATTTTGTGACTTGCTTTTAAAACAGTGTGATTCAAATTTATCTTCAGTCTTCATGGTACAATAATACTTCAAGATTAAGGCTTTAATTTTTTCTACAAACTTAAAGTAATAATCTCCTGGATGCTTGGTATTTTTAGCTGGTACAATATTTCCCAATTATCAGTAAAATATTTTCCATGCCATTTCATCATCTTTGTCACATATACTCCTATGCTTAGAAAAAGTAATTAGTGGTTAATGAAAACAATTGGCTCATTAAGAAAGGAGACATTCCCTCCAAGGGAGTTTTAGGAAACATGGAAAGACTTTTAAGTCTGTCAAATTCATGCACTTGCCTTAGTTTAGACTTCCTGTGCAATACATTTTTGACAATAAGACATACTTGCTCTTACATAAGGGTCAGAGAGTGGGGCTGAGTGGAAAAAAGAGGATGTAAAAGGGATAATTTACATATAAAATGCAGAGAAAATTCATAGCAGAAATGGTTGTGTACCAAGCATAATACTGGTTGGAAAATTATATAGAAGGAAACACAGCTTTTTCTAAGACATCATGACAGTATAATATAACATATTGTCATGCCATCATTATGACATCACAATGGCATTATTAGGGCAGTAACAAAAACTGGCTTTCTTATATTAAACTAATTCCATTTCTTCTAGGTATTTGTATTAGTCTTGTAGGATTGCCATAATAAAGTACCATAATCTAGGTGACTTAAACAACAGAAATGTATTTTCCCACAATTATGGAAACTAGAAATTCAAGATAAAGGTATCAGCAGGGTTGGTTGCTTCTGAAGGCTCTTTCCTTGGCTTGTAGAAGGCCATGTTTTCCCTATGCTTCACATGCTTTTCCCACTTTGTCCTAATCTCTTCTTCCTGTAAGGTCGCCAGTCATATCAGATTAGGGTCCACCCTAATTGATTTTATTTAACCTTAGTTACTCTTTAAAGACTTTGTCTATCCAAATACAGTCACTTTCTGAGGTACTGGGGATTAGGATTCAACATACAAATTTGGGTTGATACAATTCAACACATAAAAGTATTTTAATATGTATATTAATTTTGTATATAGATTTTTATTTGTAAAGCCTGTTCCTATCACTCATTTTTTCTTCATATCTTGTGTTTCAGTAAACATGACATGTTAAGTTCTTCTTGGTTTCATAGAAAATCCATTTTATACATAACAGATGTGTGATCATAGGAGAACTATTTGTTAGATTACAGCTTCAGTCATATATTAGATATCTGACATATTTTCCCAGATTTATTTTAAATATTTAATTTACTTTTATGTGTTTAAACCAAATGTTCTTCTGAAGCTCTCAAAAATTAATGCTAACCAATCACATACATATATTTCAGTACAATGGTACCAGCTAACTTTTATGTCCTAAAGTAAGGTGCTTAATAAATGCCCAGTGAACTTTCAAAATAAAATTTTAGAAAACTCCCTCCAATTCTGTTTAAAAATTAAGTAGAATATTGATATGTTGGACCTGTGTGTAAATGGTCTTTGTGTGACCATAAAATGGTACTTAGATATTTTGGTTCTCAGTGGAAAAAAATTGATGAGCATATTTTAATCTTATTTTAAAATTAATTTTACATACGCATTAAAAATATCGATTTTTATTAAGTTTATTTTTCATATATTAATAATGAAATTTTGACTTGTGATAGGAAACTTTTTAAACTGAATACTTTAGGAAAAGTAAACTTCAATGTTATTTTTTTTAAATTGTCTTTTTTTCCAATATAATATTCAAACATTTTATTCAATGTTGTATCCAAACAATTTAAACTAAAAAAAAAAAAAAAAACACTGAAAAAGTTTTTTTGTAACCTTGCACATTTTACAGATTCTGGAGAGATAATCAATTGTTTCCAGTAGATCTGAGAAATTTCTGCACAAAGCTTGCTAGCTAAAACACCTCTTTTCTGATTAATTTTTAGCTCTTCCATAAAAAAAGTGTTTATAAAACATTAATGGGCAATTTAACTTCAGTTCCCAGAGAGAGATTTCTGCTGCATCAGATCTTGTATTTGCCACAATACAGTATTCCCCATCCCAATACTTGTATTTATTTCCCAGTAGGTCCTACCATCTGCTATTGATGCCTGTCTGAAGTAGGAAATTCCTCCTCAAGCAATTCTTGTTCAAATATTACTCTTAAATACTACCACCTTCTCAGGTTACAAATTCTTCCTGTATATTTGTACCCCAAAGTCAAATCTGCAGATAACTATCTTCAAATGTATTTAATGACCAAGTGCCTTTTAATCTACTGAACCCAAGAGCAAAAAGGAAGAGAGAGTTTTAGAAGTTTCAAAACTCGAAAGAAGAAAGCCACCTAGGATTTTACATATCACACATTTCTTAAATGGCCCCCCAAATTTTTTCCCATAATATCCTTTAGGAATGTGTATTGTTTCTATGCAAATATACATAATTTGATCTTTGGGGAATTCATGGCACTATATTGGATTTTTTAATCTCTCATTTCTATTTACCCTTAAGTTATATTATGCATTTAAAAATCGTCAATAGAGAAGATGTGTCAGGTGACCTTTGTTTTTGTGAATGCAAAAAAGGGAAAACTATCATTTCAGGTACCACAAGAAAGGCTTGTTATCAAGCTTAACTGAAAACCTGTGGAAATTTACACAGACAATAGGACAGACACCAATCACGTAAATAAAAAACCAATTTTTTTTTATTATATGTGGAAAATAGTATGCATCCAGAGGCATGTCTTTACAGGCATAGGGTGAGAATTCCATAAAAATGCACATTATTACTTTTGGATGAGATAAAAACTTGAGCACAGGCATCAAATTCCACCAATTGAAATAACCAAGTAAATATTTGAAAAGGACAAATTTGTTTCATTACTGGAAATACGGGAATAATACTACTATGGTCTGAATGTTTGTGTCCCCTCTAAATTCATATGTTGAAATCCTAACCCCCAAGGAGATGGTATTAGGAGGTGGGACCTTTGGGAGGTGATTAGGTCATGAGGGCAGAGAGCTAGATTGTCCCTTCCACAATGAAGTAAAGTTGTGAGTCTGCACCCCAGAAGAAGGCCTTCACCAGAACCCCACCATGCTGGCTCCCTGATCTTAAACTTTCAGCCTCCAGAACTGTGAGAAACAAATTTCTGCTGTTCATAAGCCACCCAGTTTGTGGTATTTTGTTATAGAAGTTCAAATGAACAAAGAAACACTAACCATATATGTATCCGTTATCAATTGTCAGAATAATGCTTAATAACAAACAACCCCCAAACCTTAGTGATATACAAAAATAAGTGCTGCTGTTTGGGTATCTGGGATCAACTGAGAGTTTATTAGCCTTACCTGATCTTAGCTGGGTTTGCTCACCTCTTTGGGAATCCACTGGCCATTGGCTCATCCAGGCTGGTCTCAACTCAGGAGTTTGTGTCACTTAACCCTGCTTTATGTTTTTTCCATCTTTCAGCAGGCATTTCTTGTGATAACAGCAGAACCCAAGAGGAGAAGCAGAAACACACAAGGCTTTTCAGCTTAGGTTCAGAACTGGCACAGTTTTATATCTGCACATACAATTGCCCAAAACAGCTGGCATGACATTGCCCAGAGTCTGAGTATGAGGACACTAGAAGATTACATTTTAAAGTTACATGGCAAAGGGTGTTAGTACAGGGGAGATTGAAGAACTGGTGCCATTTTTCAATCTACCAAAATATTAAAGAACTTTCAAGGAGTTTCTGAAAGCATTCCTGGTTGAATAACCTCTTGGCATTTCATCTACAACAGAACTGGAAACTTGAAACTATGTAAATATAAAATTTCTAAAAGATGGTACAAATGCAGAATGGCTATTATCAAAAATACAATAAATAACAAGTTTTGGCGAGGATGTGGAGAAAAGGAAACACTAGTGCACTATTGGTGGGAATGTAAGTTGGTGCAACCACTATAGAAAACAGTATGGACGTTCCTCAAGATTTTAAAACTAGAACTACCATACCATCCCTCATTTCCACTACTAGGTATATAGCCAAAGAAAACAAAAGCAATAACTTGAAAAGATAGATGCACCTTGATGTTCACTATGGCATTATTTACAATAGAGAAGATATGGAAGCAACCTAAGTGCCTACCAATATATGAATGGATAAAGAATATTCCATATTCTTTAATGGAATATATAATATTCCATTCTATATTCCATTTAAAAAAAAGAATGAAATCTTGCCATTTGTGACAGCAAGGATGGACCTAGAGGGTATTATGTTAAGTGAAATAAGTCAGGCAGAGAAAGACAAATACTGTATAATTTCATTTATATGAGGAATCTAAAAAACAGAATAAATGAACAAACATAACAGAAACATAATTATAGACACAGATAATAAACAAGTGGTTGCCAGAGAGAAGGGGGGTGGGGGGATTAAAAAAAAGATCGTGCAAACATGGTTATAAAGCAGATTATGTTGCAGAAATAATCAGTTGCTTCCTAATATCCAGTCTTTCCTTAGAAACAAAACATATCAATTTTTTCAGCAAAATGATTACATTACCTGAAAGATATTCACACCAAGAAACATCATAGTCAATCCTTTGAAAACTAAAAGAAAATCATCTGGAAAGCACCAAGAGAGTATAGGCACTATTTATAGGGGAAAGTAATTAGAACACAGTGGATATCTTATCAGAACCCTTGGAGACCAGAAGGTAGTGACACAACATTTTTTAACTACCAAAAAAGAAAAAGAACAATGGCTCAGAATTCTATATCCAGAAAAATAAATTTCTTCAGGAATGAAGGGAAAATAATATTGGATCTTTTTCTTCTTGAGCCTCTAGAGATCTATATTAGGCCTAAACAATGATAAACACCATATAATTGTAGGATTCTTTAACTTACAAATTAATTAAATTCTGAAGAAAACCAGAACGCCTTAAATATGACATATTAAGTATAAATCAGCAGGAAGAAAAAGAAGTCACCTAATAGAGAAAGACAATGAGGAAACTTTCCAGGCTTGGCCTTAGCTCTAGAAGAATGAGAGGAGAAACCAGTTGTTGAGTTTATGTGCACTGAGTTATTTATAGTATTTCCTTATCATCCTTTCAGTGTCTGTGGTATCTGGAGGGATAACACTTCTTCAATTACTATACTTTGGTCCTTCTCCCTTTTTTGATTATAGTCTAGCTATTATTATACTTCCCTCTTTAAAAATTTCCCCTCAAATTAGCATATCAGAGCTTTATGAAATCCCTTCTTTAACATAGTCCAGCATTTTTGACATTAGAACTCTTTTTCAGTTAATACTGAGAGCTCAGGTCAAGCTGTTCAAGACTGACCCTATTGAGGGCTGGCTTCTGAAAGAAGGACTTGGCCCAGAGTGCTGGAGGCAATCAAACCCAGCCAAGGGCAAGGCTTTGATTCCAGCTCTCTATGTCATCATGCCAGGAAGGGGTGGCTGATTGAAGTCATGAACAAAGATGCGACTCCTGCCTGTGACTTGCCTCTTCCCACAGCTGCAAGCACCAGGTTAGAATCAGACACCTGATTAAGCCAGGAGAGAAGCTGGACAGCGCCATCCCCCAGCCCCATCCAAATGATGAGCTGGCAAGAAGGGACCCAGCTAATGTTCCTCCATGTCCTATTTCATACCCCAGTTCCTGGCCATGCCAGGGTGGGCAGAGCTTCCTCAGTTAAATAACCTAAGAGGTCAGCTTTGACTTTCATACATTTCTGGTGTTGACCCCAAAGGCCATGAGCAATTGGGAGTGGGGGATATAAAAACTGCTACTTCTTTGTGTTCCTGAGACTGTTCAGATGGACTTATGAACAAGTTCTTAAACATCTTCCAGAAACACTTACTTCCTATGTGTGTGAACTCTTCTGTAGACTAGAAAAATATCTAAATCTTCTTGATTCATTTTAAAAGATAAGACTTTCCTGAGTTTTCTCTTTTTCAGCATCCCCCAATGGACCACCCTGACCCCCAATCTAGCAACTCACTTAGCAAACTTCTACCTTTCATTCTCATAAATTTCCTGTTCATTCCCTAAATCACGTTCCCTAAGAAACTTTCCTGATCTCCAGAATAAGTTTTTGTTTTTTCCTTTCCATGTTATATTTTTCTTTTGTACCTGGCATTCCTTCAACTGATAATTCAATATTATCTCAGACTTAACCACTTCTGACATTATGTTACTCTAAAAAATGAATGTATAAATGCATAAAGTTACTTAGTTAATATCTCTTAGATTTAGGACTTAACAGCTTCCAAATATACCTTATATATCAAAAAATTAGACCAGCACGTAAGGAACTTTGAATTCAGGAAAAATAACAATATTTACCAAAACAAAACATAATATAAATACAGTATACATTTGAAATATAAGTACTTTCTAAAAAGATTATCAGCAACTTCTGGGAGTCAGATTCTGAAACTTGAAGACCAGCTTCCTTGTGCCAAGGTTACCCATTTAGAGTCCAAGGAACACTTTTTTTCTTTTCTGGCTGGGATTTCTTCTCATGAGCCTGTAGAAAGGAATGAAATACCTGTTTCTCTGAGTCCCTTGAACTCCCCCAGGAAAGAGTTAACCAAGAAAATAGAAAAAGAGATTCCAATATATTTTTAAAACAATTTTTTTACTTGATAATCAAAAAGGATTTTTTTTAAGCCTAATCTAAATCCCATCCACTATTACACCTGTCGTTCTATCAGTATAAAGAAAGGCACATGGTAAGTCAGCATAACCAGAGTGCATAAGTTCTAGGATATATTATAAAACTAAATAAGTAACAGTGGGAAGACAAAGGCACAGCCCTGTCACTAAATGGCCCATCTATACCTTCACAGCCACTATCAATGGCAAGTGATGCAAGAAGGTTGACTTTGGAAGGGTTTAATTCTTGGGGCAATCACCCATCAAAGTTTTCTACTCCATGAGTGATACAGTCAGAACCTATTACACTAGACAGAGCTTGCTCTTTTTCCTAAGCTTGGGGGCAAATCTTTCAGCCCACAGAAAAGAATTTATCAGTTCCCATGCCACTCAACATCAAGAGTTGCCATGAAGTCCCTGTGCCCAGAGCCTACTTGAGCAGTACCACATCTACCCTTAGTCTGATGAAGTACATAATCTGTCTAGTGTTTTCCAGCTAAGCTATTCCTTCTGTAAATACTCATCTTAACATTCCCAACCACTTTGGAGCTGTGGCCCACCATGAGTGCAGGATATGGGGTCTTCTTTTTGTAATATTTGCTCTCCCACAAGTGATACGTGAGTCATATATATTCTATAGTCAACATATTTCCAGAAAACATAGTGAAATGGCAGTTTTAATTTTATGACCTGGAAAATGATTAATAAGGTATAATGTAAATATGTAGTATATGAAAAATAAGTAAACCGATAAAAGCCACACTTTAGAGATTTATACATGAAATGTTATAATTTTCAATAAAAAGCAAGCAGGTTCAGCAAAAATGTGCTAAGAAGAAATATTTTAATCTTGCACTCAAAATTATGGATCATGACATTTTTTCTTCCCTTTATAAAATAATGGATCTAGACATTAAAGAGACCTCTGGATAGACCCTCTGGAAAGGCTGGGTTGACAAACATGAATACGAAAACTGACTCTATGGTACAGCAAGTTTCTTAGAAGTAACTGGTCACTCTAGTCAAATAAGGCTGGTATTATATTAAGAGATATTTTAGGGGGGCTTCCCTGGTGGCGCAGTGGTTGAGAATCTGCCTGCCAATGCAGGGGACACGGGTTCGAGCCCTGGTCTGGGAAGATCCCACATGCCACGGAGCAACTAGGCCCGTGAGCCACAACTACTGAACCTGCGCGTCGGGAGCCTGTGCTCTGTAACAAGAGAGGCCGCGACAGTGAGAGGCCCGCGCACCGCGATGAAGAGTGGCCCCCACTCGCCGCAACTTGAGAAAGCCCTCGCACGGAAACGAAGACCCAACACAGCCAAAAATTAATTAATTAATTAATTAATTTTTTTTAAAAAAAGAGATATTTTAGGTTTTCCTTCAATAGAAAATGATTTTTTTTCACAAAAATGTACATGTTAATTTGGAAATACAATAGGATGATTTCAATCAAATAAATTATGCTTTTCTTGAAAGTTTCATTCCTGCTTTAAAAAAATTGATTTACTCTCTTAAACCTAAATTTGAAACTCGATGGCCCTTAATTTGAAAGACTGCCATTTCAAATCCAGGTCTTTTTCAGAGGAAAGATTGCTTTGTTTTGTTCACCTTATGTCTCCATGTTCTTTGATTATTTCAATAGACTATACGTTATTTACTTTAAAAAATCCTAATTGCTGTCAGTTGTACATTCAAGCTGTCTTTTAAAAGAAGCAATCAGGAGATACGGGGCTGGCTACATATAAGCTGTTGCTTAAGTATACACAAAATTATTATGCATTTAATAATCTTTTAGTTTTAGTGATTAGACACATATTCAAAGTACTTAAAGAGTTGTGCATGTTTCCCTAAGTAACAAGATGCACTGAGCCCCTAGTGCATGCTCCAAAGTAAATTGGTACCACGAACTTTACACTTCTAGCCCCCACTGAATGCAGTTAGAAATTGAGGCTCATGAACTTCAATAGATAGTTATACATTATCTAACAGTCTATATCTATATAATGTATAACTGTAGCTTATAAATGTGTGTGTATATATACATGTATATACATATCTATCTATCTATCTACCTATTTATCTATCTACCTATGGAGAGAGAAAGAGGCAAAGAAAGTTTCCAGTTATCTGTTGTTGCATAACAAATTATATCAAAACTTTAATGGCATAAGACAGCACCCATTTTCTTGTGCTCATGATTTTGGAAGTCTGGAGTTAGAGCAGGGAACTGTAGGAATGCCTCATTCCTGCTCCTTGATGATTAGGGCCTCAGATGGGGAGAAACAAGTGAACAAGTTGGCCATGTCTAGGAAAAACTGCACCAGAGTTAAGCAGGCAAGGAAGACTTTATTCAAGACTATTGCAATAAGGGAGAGAAATTGAACTCAACTCCACTGAAACAAAAGGTGGGAGGGTTTTTAAATGCTGAGGTGAGCTACTGAAAGTACTGGAGAATATTAAAAGGAAGGCTGGTCAATGTGATTGGCTATCTGTGCTTGCTAAGTTAGACAATTACCTTCCCACAACGATGAGAAGATAGGGGCTCTCTCATTCTTGATGCTTACATTTCAAAAGGATGGCTCCCCAGAAGAAACCTTTCTAATGTTTAGTCAAGCTGAGGTTAACATTAATGTTGTCTTGGTCATTTGTCATGATTTGACCAGGGCCATATGTCTAAGGCCTTGTTTCTGGATGTCAGCTGGTTTCATTAGTTCTTCTCCAAGTCGTGTCTGCTGGCCCTGGATTATCCAAGATGTCTTGTTTACTCACATCTGGGCCCTGGCCTGGGACAGCTGGAATAGCGGAGGTGTTTGGGCTTCTCTCCTCACAGCCTCTCCATATAGTGGCATTTGCTTCCTGATAATGTGGTGAAGTCTCAGTGGTCATATTTTTCACAGGGCAATTAGCTTCCCCCAGAGCAAGTGTTCAAAGAAACACAGACAAAAATTGCAATACTTTTCATGAAGTCCCACAATGTCACTTCCACCACATTTTATTGGTCAAATCACTAAGTTAGCCTAGATTCAAGGGGTGGGGAATTATACTTCACCTCTCAATGGAAGGAATAGCAAAGAACCCATGGCCATCTTTACTCTACCACTATTACGCATATGCAGCAACACAGCTATACTTCCATATTTTGTTATATGTTGGAGGTTATATGATGTAAGTATATTACCTGAGCCTTCTGTACAAGTTTGGAATCAAGTAAAAAGCATAACTGAAAATGAACCATACTTCAGAAGTGACAAATGCAACAAGTGTTGAATGGGCAATTGACTGACCTGAATCCTAGTGCAGGGTTTGTTACAATTAGCTGTCTGACCTGAAGTAAATTAGTTAATCTTGAAGGCTTCTCTTTAGTCTAAAATTCTGTTACTCCAATTACCAGTACTGCCTTGATTTGTATTGTTAAGCTTGCACTGAGAACACATATAAAAGGTCCAGTAACCATCCTCATTAATTCACCATTAAACCTTTGATCATGGTAATTTAAGTACTTTGAAATCCTACGAAGCAAAACAATATATCAAGGATAGATGTGGCTATTGTAAATAGTAATAGAAGATACATTTCTTCTTAATGAATCTGTTCCAGATGAGTTTCATCAGTGCATTCTTGCTCCTCTGTACAGTGGGGAGGTTTCTGTTTGGTTTTGACTTTATCAGACTCCCAGGTAGAGCATTCTCACCTTTGCAGAAGTAGGAGTCATCTCATTGATTGTCTTGAGTAAAAGGAAATGGCTCATGCATCTTTTCTACATTATAACAAATGTCCTTTTGCATTATAATCGAATGGTGATTGTTGTGTTCAATCAATGGAAAAGGTTAAAGGAGCTCCTCTGCCAGCATTTTTAATGGAGAAGTCGATTAAGATTCAGTTTAATCATTCTGGCTGCCTCAGAATTAAAGCAACAAAGACCATCAATGGCACTATAATTACTAGTCTTTCTGTAAGTTTACACTGCTATTTATGCAGCTATAAATTTTATTATAATGCACAATGCATCTTAGGTTAACTTGCTTTATTTGCAATGTAAAATATTTGCTTTAATTGTATGAAGAAAAGAAATAGTTCTGATAAGGTAGATAAAATTCAGCCCAATAATTTTTTTAAAAGCCTGAGAGTCTAAGTGAATCAGTATGATACTCTGTGTTAAATAGTTTAAAGTCATGGCCTTAACCTTGGAACACTTGAGACATATTTCAGTTTATTGAACATGGAGACTAACGTCTCTCCCAGGTGACTGTAAAGGGTCAAATGTATTATTCTAATCCCTGTTCCAAACAGAGAAAAGGTCATTATACAGTACCTACTGCATGTTGTAAAGAATGAAAAATTCACACTGGGGGCGTGGGTGCAAATCTATTTTAGACTTGGCCTTTAAAATGTTTTTTAAATTGAATGATTAAGTGGTGATGAACCAGAAAAAATACCTTGAAATTGATCCCATTTATTAATTAGTTTGCACATGTAAAGGTCTTTCTATAAATAGTCAGAAGACTGGAGAAAATTGTTCTTCTTGAATGGAGGAATGACTTTCAAATTAACCTTTTTTTGACTATAGAAATAATGCTTATAAATGTACTTATTACCATCCAATACTCTGCATAATTCAATATACATGTAGAGGCCCGTAGAGGAGTTTATTTCTTAAAAGTTTATACTTGGCCTACAGTTAACAAGCTGGTTGTAGGTAACAACACTAAGGAGAGGAATTAATTGAAGAAATATATAGAATTTGTATCCTTGTCTTGAAAATTTCAACTTTGCCATGATCTTTGTAGAGGTATTTTGAAAAGCAATGCTTTAGTGAATTTGGAAAATTAGGAACTCAGTTAAAGAGCCCAACGAGCAAAAGAGAAGGAAATTTGTGAGGTGAAAATGATATTATTTGTCACTTAATTCATACTGGAGCAAGAACCCTACTGAAAAAAACAAGAAAGCACAAAAAAGAAAGTAAGTTGCTATCATTCTCTAAGAAAAAAAATTCAAACTTTCCCAGCTGCTCATATCTTCCAGAACTTTGTTTTGACAAACAGAAAAAAAAAATTGAAAATTTAATTTTTAGTGCTGAACAGGAACCTCATTCTCGACACCTTCATTTTATCATGTAATAGTTGGAAAAGCTGAGAGTCTGTGAAGTGCACCATTGTCTCTAAGTTACAGATCTAACTGGTAGAGAATAGGTCTAGAATCCATGTCTCTATCTAGCTTCTCTACTTTGCCATACCATTGGTGTCAAACTACATTCTAGAGTTTATGTTTGACTTCCATATGCTCCAAATTCTAAACATATTTTGCCTTGGGATATGTCCATTAGTCCTTTCAAAAGAACTTTTGCCTTTGATTTCTTTACAGGAAACCAAGGGAAGGGAACTAATGTTTTTGGTGGACCTTCTATAAGCTTATGCATGTGAGGTGGTTTAGATACATTGGAACTTTTAATCTTCTTAATAGCCCTATCTAGTAAGTATGATTGACTTAGTTTTTCATAAAAACAGGTTCAGAGGGGTAAATAACTTGCCCTAGTTTATGAATTCTATAGTTGCAAGACCATGGTTTTTCTGACTTAAAATCCATGTTGTTTCCATGAAAACATGTGCATCCTTGGAAACAGCAGTTGCAGTGCCTTCAAGTTTAGACAATAAAGTATTCATACTACACCTTTGATTGTCAGAGAAATCCATATCAATTGATTTTTTTAAATTATGCATGCATTTTATAAGTTTTTTTTCCCTTTCATTTGTGAACATACAATGCATTTCAATTTCACTAATAAAGTACTGTTTTTTTCTGTTGAAATTATGAAAATTGGATTTCATTGTAAAGTGTATTAGGAAAGATAGATAATTAGAGTCATGGAAAAGCTCTTATAATAAATTCTTTGGAAGCATATAAACATTCTCCCATTACATCTAAATAATTTACTTCCAATATCTAAATGCTATTACAAATGACCAAAATTTCTACTAGAATGCTCTAAGAATTGTACATGATATATTATAATCTTGACAACTAGTGGATTCGGTTAACTTTGTTTAAAAAAATGAGTCTACTAATGTAAAGCTCATAAAAACCAAAAACATCAAAAACTGAAAACATTTGGCTCATAAAAACTAAAAACAATGTAGCATTAAGCTTATGCTAATTCATGTCCCCATGCTATGCAGAATTTGTGTTTTAAATTTGCAGAGCAATCTTATTACTTTGTAAAAACTTAATGCATTTACTTGAACCTAAATAAAATGTAGTCTTAGCTAATGGTGACAAGTTAATACACACTCTTTCTAATTAGGGCATTGTAGTGTATAAATACAGAGCTAAATCTAACTAAAGCAAAAAATTACCCCTTCTTATGTATCATATTTTATAAAGGCTTATTTACCATATATGTGTGGAGAGAGGGCATAGAATTCCAGTAAGAATACATTTCCTATTGTCATTTGTTAGTCAACTGACATTTTCATCAGTTTTGGATTAAATAGTAAAGGGCCATTATCAAACACTTTCAGTCCCAATGTGGCTCTTAGCAAGTTCCATAATTTCTTGCTCGTATGAGTTTATCATTCCATAATAATACTCCAAGGTGTGTAGTAACATCAGCCTGACCCAGAGCATCTCAGGGCCAACTCCGTGCATGTTTTTACCAAAAATAAAATCAAGATCAACAGATACTTGAGGCAACGCATTGACAGTAGCCACAATGTGAATGGTACAAATACTCTCTACAGTTATATAGGGTACTGATGAGGCCATTTACAAAATACTTGGTCTTTACTAGATTTTGTCTACCATATTAAGATGTTCAACTTTCTCCTGCAGGCAAAGGAGAAGTATCAAGTTTTAAGGAGTGAAAAACCCAGACCTGTGTTTAGAAAGAAAAGTCTGGTGGCATTATAAAGATTAGTTTGTTGAAAGGAGTTACCTAAGTCAGAGAGATAAGTTGTGAGGTTGTTGCTTAGAGTAAGGTGAGAGAGAATGTTAGAAAGCAATAGAATTGGAAGTGGGGACAGGAGAATGGGTTGGGGGGAAGGGAAATGGTATATCTAGAACTGAAAGGAGCTGGCTGACTGGACACCAGTTGGATAACAGGGTTTACGGAGAGAAATATGACTCTAAGGGTTCCAACTTAGACAAATACGTGGATTGAACTATCATTTCAGTGAATAGAGAGAGCTTACTCTATTATTTTTCTCTTTATTTCTAATATTATTTGAACATATTTGCTGTTTTCAAATTCTCCATTTTAATAAAATGCCTAAGGTAGTCACTTTTGTCATTTATATTAGGAAAATCATAACCAAGTTAATGAGAAATAATTATCTGGTAAAGCTTATCCTTTTAAGTTTATCCAATAAACTGTTTATGCTTTGACCTTCATCTTCGAACTCAGTCTACCAAACTCTAATTAGTGATAGCCATGCTAGAGTGTTTAGAGTGATGTATACTGATGTCTATAACGTATCTGTAATGGACCCAAGGCAAAAATTGATGTATAGATGTGTGGTAAAACCAACAAAGCAACATGTTAATAATTACAGAATTTAAGAGATGGGTATATGAGTGTTTACTGTGTAATTCTTTCTACTTCATGTTTGAAAATATTCGTAATATTTTATTGGGAAAAATATCACTCTACCAGGCTTCCATCTTCCCAGCTCTGTTTCCAGCCCAACTCATTTTCTGGAAATTGATATATTTGCCCCCAACCATGAGGGTGGGCCTGTGATCTTCACTAAGTCAATCATGATACTTCATTGACATGGCCAGAGTTATTGGTCTCTGAGTAGTCACATGATCTACCGCAAATCAGTTGGAGTCCTTTTCAAACATGTTTCTTCGGGAGTTAGTGAGGAAGAGTCTGTATCCTTCAGAGAAGGTGCAAGGTGGTGAACATTAAGGCAGGTAGTCCCCAGGTTTTATAGAGAAGCATGAGAGAGTGAATCTAATGCCAAGGAAAAGGCAAAGCTAACACATAAAAAAAAGAGTCTCCTTATATGCTGAGACATCATGTCTCCAAAGATATTACGACCCTTGTTCAGGTTCTTAAAGTCATTTTCACAACCCTGATTCCTGCAGCCCTTTTTTGAATGTTGTGAGCAACTCCAGAATACTTCCAATGAATCCTCCCTTTTGAAATGTTACTTTGATTACTCTAGTTTAAGTTGGGTTTCTGTGTCTTATAACAAAGAGTATTTGACTAATACAAGAGCTAACACATATATTGTGGTAGAACTCTAAGACGACCCCCAATGCCCCACAATCTCGTATAACCCCCTCCTCCTGAACATGGTGCTACAGAAACCTGTAACTTTCTTCAAGTCAATCAACTATCTCAAAGGCAATGGGAGAGTCCCTCCCTTGATAATGTCACATAATGTAAGACTCTGTCTTACCAGACTGGACAAAGAGATTCTCTCACTGGCCTTGAAGAAGCAAGCTACCATGTTGTGAGAGGGTCTGTGAGGGGACCACTTGGAAAAGAACTGTGGGTGGTTTCTAGGAGCTGAGTGGCTCTCCCATGCACAGTCACCAAGAAAGTGAAGAAGTCAACCTTACAACTATGAGTAACTGAATTCTGCCAACCTCCAAGTGAGCTCAGATGTGAACTCTAAGCTCCAGAAAGCAAGGCAGCCAGGCTGACACCTTGATTGCAGCCTTTTAAGACATTGAACAGAAGTCTTGCTCAGCTGTGTCCAGACCTCTGCCATAGAAAACCTGTGAGATTAAAAAATATGTGTTGTGAGCTGCTAAATTTGTGATGCAGCAAGTGAAAACCACTAGAGATTTTGAACACATACCACATGCTAGGTACTTTGTTAGAAGTTTTAGTTCATTGTCTCATGTAAACTTTATAACAATATTTAATCTTATGTCTTAGTATTCCAACCATCTTGCAGGTGATAAATCTAACAAAACAGACACTAAAAGAGATTTATAAATTAATTTTATATATATTTATAATTAATTAATTATAAATATGGGGTGAATCCCTGATTCAAACTCAGTAGTCTGGCTCTGAAGGCTATAGGCCTTTCTGGCTCAGAATATCTTCCCTAGACCCTTTCCTAATTAATGCACCAGCATCATATTCTCTTAGTACAAGTCTAGTTTATGACAAAAGCCTATGAATTGCTTTTGTATCAAACTCTTTTCACTGTCCTACCTTCCCCCAAATTTTTCATCAGATCATGTCACCACATCATCTTGAAATACTTTGATGGCTCCAAAATGACTATGGAGGAAAGGACACACTAGTTGGGAGTATATTGTCGGGAGAGAGGAGGGAGAAATTTTTCTCTACCCTTCTAGGTTCTTCTGGCTGGTCTAAGAACTAAATTACCATGAGACAGATTAACAGGAGAAAATCAAACAAAACTTTAATATCATGTATATACGGAAGAGCCCAAGGAAAACTGAGTAACTCACCAAAATGGCTGAAACCCTCACCTTAAATACCATCTTCCACTAAAGACAAAACAGGATGCGGTTTGGGACTTCAAAAGGGAGGAAGTGGAGATGGAAAAGCAACTATTTGGTAAACAAATGTTTGCTGGACCATCAAGAGGCAGTGGGACACAGAGAGGAATTTCAACAAGCTGACTTTGCTAGGTTGTTCCCTGTCCACACACCTAATTCATACTATAGTTATGTACGGTGACAGCTCCCTTCCTGCAACAGGGCCTCTATCTACATTCTTTAAGCAGTTAAGCAGAAGGTCAAAGTTTCTCCCTGAGTCTTTTGGCCCTTTCTTTTTTTCAGCTCAAAATAATCCACATACCAAAGAGACACTTTGGGGTGGCAAATTCTGTTCCCTTACAGTGTTCAAAGCTTTCTGCAATTTGGCTACTTAAGTTCAGCCAATGGAAGTTTAGGTGTGAAATTAAATATTTACTGTATTTGCTCAGTGGGGGGAAAAAATGCAAAGGGAAGTTGCTTCAAAGTGTTGTTTCTTCAGGTTTAGTAGATGGCCGCTAAGCTGTGGCTGCTCTGTTCGTTGTAAGAATAAGATTGAATAATATATCTAAATGCTAACTGGCTTGTGAGTGCTAAGGAGATGAGTGTGCCAGAATGGAAATCATATGGGCCGGGAATTCCCCTTCTGTTGACCACAGAAGGTATAGGCATAATCTATCAAGAACAGAATGCATGCCATACTTTGTTCATTAGCATTTAAAGAGGATGTTTGGCATCAGACAACAAATACAATACTTGCAAGATCTTGGCAGCATAATATTTTGTCAGTTAATGACAATCCACAGCTTTTAAGAAAAAGATTAATGCCCGATGTTAGGCTGAAATTGTTTCATTTTCACCAGTGAAAATAAAATGAAATAAAATTAAAACCCTTGCACTTCCAAATACCACACTTCCACCATGTCAATCAAACAGTAAGAAAAAAAACATGAATATTCTCTAGAGAACAGGGAGCTACTATGCTTCAGAAACTCTCAGGAGCTGTCAAATCACAGTAACTTGCAAACCGACCAAAACAAGTGAAAGGTGTAGTAGATAGAAATAGAAGTTGAGACGATTGTACTGTGTGGTTGGCTGACAGTCTGGGGAGAAGCAGGAAAGGAACGAGTATCATATAAATTGGATTATAATATATAATTTAATTTTATTTTGGCCTTTATCTGGTTTGTTAATCATAATGTTCACATTTGCGTATATCAGGAACTCAACAGTATTCTTCGTAGTGTGATTTATATATAGGCACACAAACATATATATATTTAAATACACACACATACATATATATATTTGACTTTGTTCTCTACTGTCACCTTCAAAATTGTTATGATTTGTAAACAAACGTTAGTTTCTAAAATTTGGTAGCTTAAAAAAGCAGTCCAAAAAATTTTAAATAATGTGATGGTTTTTCTTAACATATATGCATATGTAATTAAAAACACCACGTATAAATGTGTTTGTATATATATTAAATTATAATCAGATTAACATGTATGTGCATAAAGAAAACTATTTTGCGTAAATATTTAAATATTTAAATCAATGTTAGCAAGGATGAAGTGAAAATGAAGCTCATACATTGCTGGGAGTACAAAATGATACTGACTTTTTGAACAACAATTCTGTTATGACTAACATTTATGCCTTTTAATTCAATAATTCCTCTTCTATTGTACAATCAAAAAAATGTAGAAAGATGTCAATTTACACACAAAACTATCTCCTATCAATGTTATTTATAAGAATAATTTGCTATAACATCAGTATCCTAATGAATGGAGAATAATGAATTCTTCATGTTACATCCAAGTGATAGAATATCATCAAGCTATTAACATATTGTCTACAAAGAGATATTTATCCTGTGGCTAAAATAATTATGATTACTTCGTCATGTATTTACTTAACTAACTTGATAAAAGTCTAATATGTACCAGACCACTGGGCTAGTTACTTGTATTAAAAATGCTTCCAATCTTTAAGAGGAAGACACATACATAAATAAATAAGTTGACTAGATTTTTATACATTTTTTGATAGAAGAATGTACTTTGAACGATTGAGGGACAAAGATAGTTACTGTGACTCTACCTGGGGTGGAGGTAGAGATGCACTCAGGAAAAGTTTTCTAGAGAAGACAAGTCTGGCAGTAAATCGTGAAAAAGCAGTTCTATGATGGTAAGTAGAAAGGTAACCAAAAATCATATAGAATATCAAGCTAATTATGTAAGTCTATAGCTGTATCTGTGTTGTGGAACTATCAGGGACTGTTAGTTGCTCCATTAAATTTTTTTGGTATTTTCCATTATTTTCACAATAAACGGACATCACTTTTAAATTAAAATATCTTAAGAAATAAATATAAAGGAACATATTGGATACTTGATTGACTGTTTGAGGCTGGTGTTTGTGCCAACATTGCAAACACAAGAGGTGCTCTGCTTCCAGTAGCCCTTGCTGCCCACAGCAAGCTTTGTGGTGTCCTAGGGGCAAAGAAGTTTTTGTGTTGCCCTCATGCCTCACAAACATCCACACAAAAGCATTTTCTTCTGTCAAGGATGCTCCTCTCCACGGAGACTGCAGGTTAATCCGTAGGTTTTGTATGGACCAAAATATTTGATCAGAACTCAAGTTTTCCTCCACAACCCTTATAACTTTCCTTAGGTGAGTAACAAGGCCACTCTTCATCCTTATTTAGGAAACACATAAACGACAAAGGTGCTTCTGGAGGTCCCAGATACATTTAAATTTCAGTTCAGGTTCAGGCTAGGACTCCTGCTCCAAGAATTGAGGCAAATCATACAGAAACTCAAAAAGGACAATCAGTAAAAACCAATGAAGGAGTTAAGAAATGAAAGATTTGTAGGAAAGCTAGGATCTTGCTCAGATTCGGTTTAATTATGACAATTTTCATAATATTAATTCTGGCTTATTGGTTGGATCCAAGTAGCATTGGTATTTGAGGGACAAGTAGAGACATGGACAGTGAGAATGGATCTGGGAAACAAAAGTCAAAAAGTGTTCTTGGGGCTTCCCTGGTGGCGCAGTGGTTGAGAATCTGCCTGCCAATGCAGGGGACATAGGTTCGAGCCCTGGTCTGGGAAGATCCCACATGCCGCGGAGCAGCTGGACCTGTGAGCCACAACTACTGAGCCTGCGCGTCTGGAGCCTGTGCTCCGCAACAAGAGAGGCCACGATAGTGAGAGGCCCGCGCACTGCGATGAAGAGTGGCCCCCACTTGCCGCAACTGGAAAAAGCCCTCGCACAGAAACGAAGACCCAACACAGCCATAAAATAAAAATAAATAAATAAATAAATAAGCAAATATGGTTAAGAAAAAAAAAAAAAGTGTTCTTGAGAATCGAAAAGGGTAACCAGAAGAATAAACATCCGGAACAGCAAGATTGAACGTAACAAGGAACAACTGAAGGATGAAAGACATTTTAACATGTCTCAGTGAGGATGGGAAATCTTCTCTGGGTCTCTAGGAATAGAAGGGCTGAGGAGAGATGACATTAAACCCCACCTCACTCTTTCTTATAACACAGTAACCGCTGACCTTATCAGTCTGGAAAATTAAATAATCATTCAAAAGGATGAGCAAGGAAGGGGTGAACTTTTACTTTTAACTCATAAACTCTCAGGTGGTCCTCGGTATCTTTGCATTATTCAAATGATATTTATTGAGACTGAGAAGCTGTGGTGAACCAGTGTACCAGGGGTTAGACACGCAAAGAGGAATGAGAGGAAGTCTCCGGTCAGATCAAGGAGACAAACAGGCAGAAAAATAATTGCCCTACAATGTGATAAATGCTATTGAGTGATAACATTATTTATAAAATGAGTTGGGATCAGAAGAAAACGAAACCCCTTGGGGTGGTAGAGGAGACTTCATATGAGAGGGAACATTTAACCTGTGTCTCAAAAGATAATTTGAAGCTTCCGGAGAAAGAAGATAGTGAAGGGCCTGCCAGGCAGAGAGAAGATCATGAACAAAGGCACAGAGGCATGAAAAAGATAGCACTTTTTATAAAAATGGTTCAAGCGATTAGATCATACACTGAACACAGCATGGGGCATGATGGGAGAGAAGCTCATTTTATGTGACAAATGTAGCTATAGTAACCCAAACTGGACTGGCACAGCAGAAGAAAAAAGGAAAGCTGTAGAGTAATTCCACTTATGAACATAGATGTAACAACGTGAAAGAGACACCAGTACATAGAACTCAGTAGCGTATAAAAAAATACAGACGACTAATAGACCCTCTGTGGAGAAGGCTTCAGAGATGCAAAAACTGGCTCACAAATTATCAAGATTATAATCATGTCTTTTATATTTTCTCACTGATTATAGAATGTTAGATATTACTGTAAAATTTCAAACATTTTGAAAATACATAAAGTAGGAAACAAATTACATGTTATTCTACCTTCGATAAATAATTGCAGAGACAAGTTTACTTTTTCTACATACCACAAACACATCTATAAATCTAGTTCTTTATCTTTGTCTATATTTTATTTGTATATACAAAATGTGATCAGTATATTTTTCACTTTTATAAAAATGTGACAATTAATTTTTTAATAAAAATCTATATATTGAAGAATTGAAAAGGTATTTCAACACCAAAAATTACTACAAGTGGATTTTCTGGATCAAAGAAATATTGATAGGTCATGAAAAAAATGGCCTTAAAAATATTTTACATTCCCAACATTTTATTAATGAAGAATATTATGAATCTATAAATCTTTGCTGTAGACCCACAGAAATATCTTTTCATTGACTAATAATTTATTTTCTTCTGTCTTGAAAACGTCACCATCATAAATTTTCACTGGGCTAGAGTACTTCCTTGAATATTTTTAAAAATATGCTTTTAAAACATATTATTACCTGGCATTATTGAGTCTTTTGTATCCAAAATCTCACCTGTTCTTTCAGTCCGGGAAATAATTCTGTGCTCAAATCTTTCTTTCTTCCATCTCATCTATCTAGTATCTATGTCTTATCTTTCCTCTCTTAATTTGCAGTTCATTCCTTTTTACTCTACACACCGATATCAATGGATTTTAGAATCAGTAATTCTGATTTGAGCTACACCCATTCCACTATTTCCTCATTCCACTGAGGAGTTTATTTTTATGTTTTTGATTCTACGAGTTCTTTCTTTCTGCTTCTCGGTTTGTCCTTGATGTGGCAGTCTGGGTCCAATCGATAAAACTCTTAATGCCATAATCATTCAATTGCTACTGAGACTGATATTTCAAGTGTGTATTTCAAGTTCTCGTCTACCTGCTGCATTACTATGTCAGGGGGTGACACTAGATCTAATTGTGAAAATCAAACCCCATCTTCTTGTTGCTGACTCCCATTATATACCCAGTGAGTCTTCAATGTATGATAGGCATGCAGTTTTCAGCAGGGAAATTGTACATTCCATTTGGTTTAAATTCCAGCTCTTTACTTACTACCTGGTTAATGTACCTCTGTTTCCTCATTTGTGAAATAAAGATAATAATAGTACCAAATGATTAAATATACAGAACACTTAGCCAGTGCTTGGTACATAGTAAGCCTTCAAATAGTGCTAGCTCTCATGATAATTATCAGATGATTAGCAACAGTGCATTCCTTTCTTCCCTGTGTAGCGTAGGTCCACTTGTAGCATTTTCTGAGCGTTAGTTGCTATCAGATCTCTAGCAAATAAGGAGAATTTTCTCTCCAGGGATGCTGGACATGCATAAATGAGAAGGTTAGATAGTTTACCTAAATTGAGATAGATGGCTGCCAGGGAAGTGGTCTGGGAGAGCTTCCAGTTCCAGTGTGTTAGAGGGAATTAGCTTGGTAGGTTAGGCCCCTCAACTGAATCAGTTGTTCACAGGTTTTTCCCAGGGCAAGGCAGGATGGTAAGGCTAGGTCTTCTGCCAGCCACATTAATTTGGATCAGTTCAGCTCAGGGGGCTGGGCCTTTTCAAACAAGACTGGCTGCTGGATGGGTGTTTGCCTGGGGCTGGCATAGAGTATGGGAGTCAGGGAAGGACAGACAGGCAGGAGGGAGGGGTTATCAAGAGGCAAGAGGAAACTTAGGTGGGCCGGGGTGGATATGTTCATTATCTTGATTGTGGTGTTGGTTTCACAGTTGTATTCATAGATAAAAACTTATCAAACTGTACACTTTATAAATATATGCAGTTTACTGTATGACAGTTATGCTCTTAAAATGGTTAAACCGTACATTCTTTTGCAGAAACTTAAAATTTTGGATTACTTTTCACGGTAATCCCCAAAACTGGCTTTTACGGAGCAAATCTTTTATCTCTAAAATAAATAATCTTTAAGAAAAAAAAAGACTGGCTGCTGAAGGGTCACTGGTCCTAATGAAGAGCTCAAATAATAATAACTTGGGTGTAAGTATCTTACTGAGTGCGCCTGATGCCCAGAGTCTGTTTTCCTCCTCTGGTGCCTCAAGCAGTGGAGGGGCAACAGTCAAGGGAGCCCTGTGGTTTATCTGGATCACTGCGGTCTATCTGGATCACACCTACTCAGTGAGAACACCAGACTTGAGGTAATTAACTAAACCCCTGCGTTAGGTTCCAATTGTGACACTAATTTTTCCCTCCCTGTGTGAATTTAGTAACCAAAACAGAAAACTACAGGAGAAACAATATGTTGAAGCAAATGCTTAGCTCATCATTTTTGGTTGGAAGTATTTTAAAAAGGGAAATTATGTGAGCAGAATTGTGGGTTTTAGAAAAATAACTCCGGCAGCTGCATGGAAATCAGTCTGGCTTGTTTTCTCCCTCCTTCACCAGCCACAGTCCAATTTCTACATAGCCACCAGGCTTACTTTTCTGAAACCACAAATCTGCTCAGATAGTTTCCCTTTTTAAAACACTTCCGATGGAAAGAAGGCAAAAGCACTGGCCATAGCAATCATCCTAAAGCTACTTGATGAAATTCTAATCTATGGCAGTGGTTGTTGGAATAGAGAGAAACCAACCAAATTGAGAAATACTGGCCCTGTAGAAATAACAGGACTTGAAGTGGAGTTCATTTTAAAGAGTATAAGTCATTGGTTTACATAATTAAAAATTATTAAACACCTACTATTTAGAAGCTTGTTTTAAGAAGAGGTCAAAATCAGATTAGTTGCCTTCAAGGAACTCATGATATAATGGAAGAGACATGCAATCAAATAATTATAACCCTAAGTTATGAGTTCAACATCAGGATGTGTGCAAATTATTATGGGAGCACAACATTGGGCATAACGAATTCTCCCTAATGGGTCCCAGGAAAGACTTAATAAAGAAAATCACTTTGGGAAGAATCTTTAGGAGTAAGTGAAGTAGGCAAAAAGAAAATGGTGTTCCATGCAGTAAGAAAAGAATGTGCCAGTGAAAGAAAGGATATAAAGTGTTCAAGAAGTGGCTACATGGCTGGGATACACGGGAACACTTTGGGAATGTTGGAGGATCAGGTTGTAAAGGTGGCACAGGATATATTATGGAAGGTATTTAACTTGGACCTTATAGGCAAAAGAGAATAATTGAAAGGTTTTTAATATGGAACAGACATGATCTGCTAGCAAAGTACAGCACGGATTTGAGAAGGCTAAGGGGGTGTGCATAAAGATCTATTAGGAGACATTTATAAGAACTCTGATAAGTAATACCGACACCTGAAATAAATAAGAGTAGACACTCCATTATATAATTATAATGCAATTTGCAAAATTATTCAAAGAATATAGACACACACCACACATACATCCTAGTCTTAGAGGAGCATAAATAAATCTAAAATCCTGGGGTCAACAGGAATATTGCCCCACCAAAATGCTATGCCAAAATACTCATGAGCTTATAATACAAAATGCAATGGATCAAGTTCCTCAACCTATGGAATAACTGAACTTCAGTGAAATTTAAAATCTCCCCCAGTTATTACCAGGAGTTCCTAAAGGAACATGTCTACTGTGCTTACAAACCAGCCTGGCAGCCTCGCTTACTACATGGTGTCTATTCTTTTGTTCTGGCTCTAGCGTGTCTTAATCTAGGGTCCTGCAAGGCCTCCGCTTCTGCCCCTGCTGATGTGACCCTTGTGAGAAGGCCAGTGGTCACGCCAACGATGCTGCCTCTGGACGTTCTCCAAACCACCAACCTTGAGAGCCAGAGACGGGGTGTGTTCTTTGTTAAGGTGCTGAGAACAGCCTCTTCAAACTCTGTCCACAATCTGTCACTTGGCCCAGAGCAGTTCTGTTGGTATCCAAAATTTCACAAAGTTTCTCAAACAATTCCATTGTTTCTGACCCTCTTTTCTTACTTGCGATCTCACCAAGTTTCTCATGAAAATCTCTGTGCATATATATCCCTCTAGCCATAGAGGTTCAACCATTGGCTTCTAAGAATCTGATGCAAGACATCAGATTTCCTTTTTGTCCTCTCTCCTCAGCCCCAAAAACTCTTTAGAAAAGTAAATTAGTTTACCTGTGATGCCACTCTTTCTTTCCAAAACTTGATTTTTTGGTTACTTAAAGCTTAAAAGTTCTGTATTGGTAGTTGTTCCAAGAGGTATCAGTAAGGATCTCAATCACCTACAAATAACCGAAATTCAATATAACATCTGTTAATGATAAGAGTTATTTTCTGTCTAATAACAGGATGTCTGGAGATTGCTGGTCCAGGGCATGTAGAGTGACTCAGTGATGATCTGGGACCCAGTGTTTCTCCATCAATTTGTAGACATTTGTCCTTATGCTTATCTCTTGATCACAAGAGGGCTGCTGTGTTTACAGCCATTACTTTTGGGTCATAGACAGGAAAAGAGTAGAAATATCAAAAAGTCTTTTCCTTGAGAAGCAGTGTCTTTTTACTCTGAAAGGGAGGTTTTCCTAGAAGACATCTTCATGTGTCTGGCCTTTATTGAGTCCTTGACTACTCCTGCAAAAAGATGGCCAAGAAAATTGAGTGTTTATCTCACCGGACTCCAAAAGTAAAATAGGGAGAAAATGATTGAAGATGAATCTTGAATGGATTTATCTATTGAACTTAAAATACCATGAAAATTAATTTGGGGGAAAATTTATTATATAATGAGGCTGGGTTTACCAGATAAAAATACGGGACACCCAGTTAAATTTGAAATTAGGATAAATGATGAATTGTTTTTTTATTATATAAGCATATCCATGCCATATTTTAGACATACTTATACCAATAAAATATCGCTGTTTATACGAAATTTAAATTCAACTGTGTCTTCTGTGTTTTATTTGCCAAATCTGATAACCTTAAATGAGGTCTTCTCCCTTTGGTTACCAAATTGTTTGACAAATTAGCTAAAATTTATGGGCTCAAAGTTATAAAAAAAATACTAAAATTTATTCATAGTTTCAATTTTGTTGCAGTGATGTTGCAGTGACACCCAGATAGCCATCTAAAACCCCTTCTGAGCCTCTCCCTCAGATAGCCTGACATAGTAGAATAGATACTCTGGTCTTTGCTGATGTGCCTGGAGGATCCTTCTTTACTTCCCAACCCAGACAAGCAGATCCGGTGTCTAATTGTCACCCTGTGAAACACACACACACACACACACACAGCCCTCTCTGTCCTCCCCACTTGGCCTAAGGGTGGTAGGAGATATCAATAAACCCTGAACCCTAATTGGTAGAAGTTAAGTATGTCTGTGTTCTCAGTTTAAGAGTATCCTTGAACTAAAAAGTCAGTCTTTGACTGAACTAAGAAAAACCCAGATACAATTTCTTCAAATGTTTTTTATTTAATTTTGAATACTGAAAAATTCACACAAGTAGTTTCCCCAACAAAGGAATCATGAGCACCAAATGTGAATTTAAGTCTCCAATTGTTACAAAAATAGAACCCTTCCCAAAGCTTTGAGATTGCAGTTTTCTACCCTCCCTAACCTTCATCAGCAGCCTCTATCCAGAGGCAGTTTCTCCATCCGGGACCTAGCATGGATTATCCAGTCCAGAGATGATGGCTGAGCTGCATATCTCCACTTTTTTTCCGCTGTTACATATGTATTCTGGTCATGTAGTTCCCCAGGGGGGAAAAAAGTCAATCACTGTATGACAGGAAATCAGTGAGGATCTGAGTCAAAGAGAAAGAGGACAGACTGGTGCCTGGGAGAGGTGGCCATGCAAAAGAATCTAAAGGAGCAGTAATTTCAAGAGTTGAGGATAGCTATCGAGAGTCATAGTAAGAAAACCCTTCAGCCCATCATAATACCTAGGGAGGGTCAGAGCGTCTTCCCTCAATGAACATCTGTGTACAGCCTGGACACAGGGATTAGATAGTTTAATACCATCTCCAGAAGCTCTCTATGTTATATGGTAATCCACAATTATTTTTTAAAAATTACTTATGCAGGATACTGAATTTAAACTATTTAACATGCATTCCTGAATCTTGTAGCATAATGTCCTGAGTTTGGTACTCCTTCAAAAAGGTGAGGATACCAAGAATTTGTTAGGTAAAGCCACTAGAGTTAATTATATTATCTCATCCTAATCAGTATCAATGTCTCTCTCCACCTCTGCTGCATTGCCACCATGGTATCACCACAACAACTGATGGAGATGACTCCAAGCTGGGCTGAGCCATCCATGTTTGACAGCAATACCATGTCTTAGAGAAAGAAAGAATGCCAGTCAAAAATAGGGGCCACACCAGGGAATTGACAAGGTTCTCCAGTTCCTTCTCTAGGAGGCAATTAGAAACAGAACTGGTACCTTTGGCCTGAGGAGCCCTCTCTTGTTCTTGTACTCTTTATGGATAGGGTTGGAGGCCCCAAGACACACTAAACATTTTGAATATTTTGCTAAATAGGTATCTGAGTAGATTTTAACTTGAAAAAAAAAGATGGGATCCTTTTTATACCTAAGGGATGGTACTGGTCATGCCAGTTATACATATGGTTATTTGTGTCTAAACTGTGACTGTCTTAAGGACAGGACTATGTCTTCATCTGTAGGATGTACCTGAGCAACCAGACATAGTGTACGTGTGTAATATATCCTTCTTGAATGAATAAATAGATTAGTTTCTGACTAATTTCTTTCAAATCTCTCAGGGGAAGAGAAGGAAATGTTATCATCTGACTGGTACGGAGAAGTTTACTTGATGAGATTGGCAACTGTTTTTACTAGTCACATCTGAGGAATGCAGAAGGTCCTTACCCACACAAGTAAAACTACATTTGTAGAACTTACAGCAAAAATTCCAGATGTCCCAGAAACCATTATAAACACCATAGTTTTTGCCACCTGGAAGTTAGCAAAAGAAACTTTAGTAAGCAAGGAATTCTTTTAAAGCAATCTTTTAAAAAAATTCTTATATAAGACATTTCTTAATATTTCTCAACTTCTAAACTAAAAATCTAGATTTAATTATTTAATCTTCTCAGTGTGTTCCTTTTCTCACAATGCTATATAAATACAATAGGCCCCCCAAAATAATTTCTTTTATTTGCAAGGCTATAAATTTGCCAAAAATGCTGCAATGGCCAGACCTGTACATGTATGTTCATGCACAGAGGTGAATATTCTTCTGTTGAATAGATCTACAAAAGTCAAATTGCAAAATCAAAGTACATCCTCACTTAAAAATTTTGATCTATAGTACCAGTAAAGTGTATGAGATAGCCTATTTCCCCATATCCTCACCCAAACTGGGTATTATTTATATTTTTAGTTTTTGCTAGTCTGATGGATTAGAAACTATCATTTCAATATTTTGATTTTAATTTCTTAGACTGCTAGTGACATTGAGTATATTTTATATGTTTATTATGACTTGTAAATATTTTCTGAGAATTATCTGTTCTAATTTTTTGCCCATTTTTCCATTAGATTTTTCTCACTTGAGTCCATCTCCAGAAGCTCTCTATGTTTCATGGTTATCTACAATTATTTTTTTTAAATTACTTATGTGGGATATTGAATTTAAACTATTTAACACGCATCCCTGAATCTTGTTGATGTACTGGTTCTGAGTTTGGCACTCCTTCAATATGGTGAGGATATGAAGAATTTGTTAGGTAAAGCTACTAGAGTTAATTATATTATCCTGATCATTATCACTGTCTTTCTCCATCTTTGTTGCACCATTTTTTGAAAGGAAGAGGAAAAGTAGGTAAAAGAACACTGAATGGGAAGATAAAAATTGCAGGTCCTTGGGTATATAGGTAAGATGACCATCAATTGCTGATCCATATTAAAACTCAGCCCTATTTAATATAAACTATCACTAAATTAAATCATCTAATGACACTAAAGTGTCACTTTATCAATAGGGGTACACCTATTGCACAAGGTAATATGGAACGAAGATTAAACATTAATTTTCTTTTAACTTAGGGCACATTTTCACCACTAAAAAATGGATAAGGATGTTACATATTTTATTATCCTTTCAGCAAATACTTTTGAACATCTGGCTAAATTGTATGTGTGTTTTGTGTGTGAATTCCTGGACTTGAGAAAAAAGTCTATTCATTTTTTTCCCCTAAAATATCCATGCAGATACACTGTTGAGTTTTCATCCACTCTTTATTATTTCTCATTCATATTATAATGCTGCCTAGCATGATCCTGATACTCAGAGCCTATAATGATGGCATGATCTTCTGAATGATCCTAATACTCTATGTCAATATTTTTTTTCCTGTTTGTCACCCACAACCAGTCAAACCATGGCTTCATGATTTAAAGGAAGTGTTCTAGTTTGAAGAGAAAAATATATCTACTCCAGCTTCTCCCATCATAAAACTGTCTGTAATGAAGACCAGGGCCATTCTTTTCTTTTCTCTTCTTACCTACCCATTCATAATACAGAGTCTTATGATTTTTAGAATGAGAAAGAAACATACAGGAAACAAGAAAGTAATAATGAAGAGGGGAATCAGAATGAGTTCTGTAAACTAGCTTTCACCTACTTAGATAATCTAAATAGAACTTAAGTAACAAAAGCCAAAATTGGTGAGTAATTACTATTTTCTTTTCTTCCTTTGTCTGCAGGACAACCAATGTCATGTTCAACCAGATAGTGAAGATGATCTAAAATAACAGATGTACCTTGGTTGGGCCCAGCATTTAAAAACATGAAAACATAGGCAGAGGTAAGGTATAAGCAGATGTCGCCCCTTTTCTTTTATATTATCCACTGGGTATCATACTGTGGGCTTAGATGAATGCTGGTCTTAGACGAATGTTGAGCAAGGTGAAAGAAATTGTATTGGAAACATGGTTCTGCCATGGTCATACATCCAAAACACAAACTAAGGGAACCCAGCTGGCCACACAAGAATTTTTAAATCTCTGCTAACCAAAATAAAATATTAGTTGGCAAAAACAATGCTTTAATCAGTCCAGAATCTTCCACTCAGGGAACAAAGAAGAAGCAGCCATTTAAAATGATGTTTTGTGTCAGTAAGTTTATTAAATAGGAAGACTGGCAATCCTGGGTAAAAGTAGACTGTCCTTCCAATTAAATTACAGAATATTAAAAAGGTCAAAGCAATATAGAAGTCCTCTAATTCATAGAAAACACTAAAATTCTGATTTCTCACGCTCCTGACAAAGATTGTAATTGTGGTTTGAAAAGGGTAAAATATTTATCTAGTCCTCTGACAAAGATTGAAATGAGAATGAGACTGATCACAAACGTAACCTCACAAATGTAATGTGAAAACTAATTTTGAAAAAAATAAGACTGAATTAATACACCTATTTCTTTTGTCTCTGCAAAGAGGATTCACAGAATGATACAACAAAATCATTTATTTTTTTAACCTTTTAGTATAAGCTTGAAGTTATCTTCTTATGTATGAAATTATATTCTTTATGTAAAGTCCCCTGAGCTTCTGTATCACATAAGCATTAACTCTTTCTCTATCCCTGGGTCATCTTGTGGTTTTCTATTACTATCTAGTTTACTTTACACATTGTTAAAGATATTCACGAATGGGAGCCCTGTATGCGCATCAAATCTTTCTAAAAGATATGGGGTATAAACTGCACCATGTGCAAAATAATGGTGGGACTTTGTTTGCAATAAACATTTAAAATGACCGACTTTCTCATAAATACACTAAGTAGGATGATCTATGAGATTTCTAATTTATTCTTGTTTAAAATTTAACCATGCTTTTTTAAAGCATATCAATTTTGTTAATACCATGTAATTAAAACATGTCAGTGCACAGCAAGTTTTAGTCTAAATTAATGACTATGAGAATTATTTTAATTAAATAACCAATTATAGAAAAATCGCAAGCATGAGAGCTGACATTTAAATGAATTTCATTTAAATTGCTTCTTAACATTGTCCCATCTAGGACACTAATGCAAAATGAACTATTGTATCAACTTAGATTATCACTATTTTTGTATGCACATAATGTATTCATATTCAATCACTGGAACTGAGCAGAATATTTGGTATCGATCTAAAACTTCTGTTAATAAAAACACAACAGAATGAGCTGAAGTAAAAACAAACCATATTTCTTTTTTTTCTTCCTCTTCTTTTTCTTTTAAGTATGGGCTTCTAAATGCTATTATCATTCTCATAGGAAAAAAATGTTTATGCGTTTGAGAATTATAGCTAATTAAATCAGTTGATTTGAAATCTACTTGTAAGAGGATATACATACATGACTTCAATGTCCTGCACATAGTGGGCCTCAATAAATGCTGGTTATCAGTGATAAGTATTTCTTTGTCTTTTCTTTTTCCAGATATGTTAGTGCAGCATACAGTTTCCTCTTGGGGACTGGACACTTCCAGACCCTTATTAGATTAAGAGGTTACCTGTCCTGTGAGAATCCAGCTGGATATCTGTTTATATGTTTGTTTCTATATAGCTCAAACAGTACAATGTCATGTTCTCTACTTATGAGAACATGACATTGTACAGTTATTTTTATATTATGAAATTAAGTTTTTACCCTTCATTTCATATTCATCCTTCCACAAATAAAATTTTTATTTAAAACGGCTAAACAATCTATAATAACCTTCCCCACTAATAACTTCTAACTTCGTAATACTATTTCTGATAGAAGAGAAGAATGTCTAAACACAAGGCAATTTATACCAATTGTGCTGCCTTATTTCTCACAAAATATAAGTGTGAAAGGAACTACAGAAAGAGCTAAAGTTTTGTCCATATAGGAATTGAAGTTAAACACATTTTGATTCTTTGCCAAACTATCAATAAGATTTTAAAGGAGGTGTTTTATCTAAGTATAATTAGTCTTTTGTTTGTTGTCATATCACTCAGTTTGACACAGAATTTATGATTCTAAATGGACCATTAATGCCCTTTTAATTTATTTTTTCTAAGATGAATTTTATACATCTCTTTGGGGAAAAGTCTTATTTACTTAATAGTTTGCAAGCTATACTGAAAGGTGATTTCTTCATGTTTTTCTAGAAAATAAGCAATCCATATTTAGATTTGACTAGTTAATTGTTCTTCTTCATTGGAATGCACTAGGGCATGTGGTTTAATTATTATGTTCATATTTGTAGACTTCACTTTTTTAGTCATCAAAGATTATTTAATATCAGAAAATGGAATGTTTTTCTACATAATTCCTCTGGCTATCACTTTAAAAATAAAGAAGACAAGAAAAGGCTACTACGTTTGTTGTTCATTGATTAACCAGTAATGTTATGTATAAATAATGTATCTGACAGTATGGCAGCTCACTTGGGACATTATGCCATTTACTACAAAATAGGATGCAACATACAACTGAGCAGTGAGAACAAATTAAACATCTTTCCTTGGTAACTTTAGCATTTTTATTAGGTGATAAACATCACAGTGAGAGGAAAGCAGATGTAGTTATTTCAGTAATATTAACCTTAATCGAAAGCTAACTTGACATATAGTGTAATACTTTTGCATTATAAAATTTTGTCTAGTAACAATGGAAACCAAATTTTCCAAGGTCATTATGAGATAATATCTGTAAAAATTAATGACTATCTTGTGTAAAATTTCATCTATCGCTACTGAATTGTCTTATTACTATTGATGAAAAAACTTTAAACATAAATCTAGTGTCATATAAACATGAAAAATACCCAAGTATTTTCAATGCTGTGTTACTTTTGCCTTAACAAATGTCTTATAGTGTTATTTGACTATGTGTGAATTTCATTCCTTCAGGGTTCTGTTCATATAATCTCCTAAATCTTTTAGAAGCATCCGAATTGTGAATGAAGTTAAGAGCATTTATGTAATTAGCAATCAACATCCATCTTCCCTCCTTTCTTGTTTTAGTCCATCATTTACCCATGGGGATACAGAGATGAAAAACTCCTATCCTTAAAGGAATTTATAACTGAGTGACTGAGGACAACTGTTAAAGTCCATTTAATACACAGGATGCATTGTTACAACAAATCCTTCCTTCCTTTCATTCAAAAATACTTATTGTGTGCTTACTATATGTCAAGCACTGTTCTGGGATCTTTAATATACAGCAGTGAACAAAACAGACAAAGATTCTGCCTCACATGATGTTTATATTCTAATAGGTGGAAATAGTCCATAAACAATAAACATAATGAATACATAATTTATATTGCATATCATAAGGTGAAAATGCTTTTAAAACAGGGGGAAAAAAGCAACTGGAGGTAAAGAGGGTGGGGCAGGCAGTCGTAAAAGTGGTTGTCAGAGTAGGCCTCATTAACAAGGGGATATTTGAGCAAAGACTGAAGGAGGTGAGAAAAAGTTAATATTATCTGGAGGAAAAGTAAACCAGATGGAGGGAACAACCAGTAAAATGCCCCTAAATTGGGACTCTGCCTGGCATAACCAAGAATTGCAAGGAAGCCAGTGTGATTGGAACAGAGAAAGTTCAGAGAGGAGCTGGGATGCCAGGTCTCATCGGCCATTGTAAGGAACATGGCCTTTGTAAGAAATAGGGAGCCATTTCAGGGTTGTGAGCATGGGACTGATGTGATCCGACTTATGTTTTACAGGATCACTCTGTCTTCTGTATTAGGAATTCACGAATTCATTAGGAGATCAAGAATAGAAGAAATGAGACCAGATAGAAGACTATTACAGCTTATCAGGCAAGCAATGATGGTGGCTCAAATCAGGTGGCAGTGGAGGTGTGAAAAGTGACTAAACTCTAGAAATACTTTAAAGACAAACTCGATAGGATTTCTTTTTTTCTTTTTTTTTTTTTATAAATGTATTTATTTATTTATTTTATTTTTGGCTGTGTTGGGTCTTCGTTTCTGTGCGAGGGCTTCCTCTAGTTGCCGCAAGCGGGGGCCACTCTTCATCGCGGTGCGCGGGTCTCTCACTATCGCGGCCTCTCTTGTTGCGGAGCACAGGCTCCAGACGCGCAGGCTCAGTAGTTGTGGCTCACGGGCCCAGTTGCTCCGCAGCATGTGGGATCTTCCCAGACCAGGGCTCAAACCCGTGTCCCCTGCATTGGCAGGCAGATTCTCAACCACTGCACCACCAGGGAAGCCCTCGATAGGATTTCTTGATTCACTGAAAGTAAGGTATGAGTGAGAGAACGGAGGTAAGAATAAATCCAAGGTTTTGGGCCTAAATACCTAGAAGAATGGAGTTGCCATCACCTGCTGAAGGAATAGATTTGGGGAAGGAGGCAAACAAGGTTCCGAATTGGATCTGTGGAGTCTGAGCTATCTATTATATGGATTAGTGGAAATGTCGAGGAGACAGTTGGATTTATCAGTCTGGAGAGAGGTAATGCAATGGAAACAGAAATGTGGAAGTCTTTGGCATCTGGGTGTTATCTAAAGCCATGAAACCGGACGTACCAAAAGAGCGTGTGTAGATGGAGAATAGATGGGTCCAAATACCTTTGCTTCATCCTTGAAAGTCCTGCAAAGGAGAAGAAGGCAAGAGGCCAGCAGATGGAAGGAAAACCAGTTGAGTGTAGAGAAAGCCAATGGAGGGAAGAGTATCAAGAAAGAGTGAGTGATCAATTATGTCAAATGCCACTAACAGTTCAGGGAGATGAAAGCTGAGAACTGACCAGGGAGTCAGCAACATGGCTTCTAAGCAAGCAGCATCGCTAGATGAAAGTCAGATCGGAGTGAGTTTAAGAGAGAATGGAAGGAGAGAAATTGGAGCAAATAAAAACAGACAACTTTTTCCAAAGACTTTGTCCTCAAGAGGAGCAAGAAAATAGGGTGGATGCTGAGGGCAGGAAAGATCAAGAGATAATATATTTTTAAAATGAGAGAAATGACAGCAGAATATTTACATGCTGATGGTAATGATCAAATAGAGAATGAAACACTAATGATGCAGAGGGAGGATTCCTAGAGTGTTGTTCAGACGGAAGAGAGGTGGGATGTAGGCACAGTGGGCGGGGCTGGCTCTAGCTAGAAGCAGAGGTAGTTGGGTCTGTGGTGATGAGCACGAAGCAAGGTGTGGAGGTGCAGATGCCCATACCATAGGTGGTCAATGTGGTGAAGTATAAGGAAGTTCCCTTCTGATTACTTCGATCCTTTCAGCAAAGTAAGGCATAAATTATAGCTCTAACTACAGATGCTTTACAAAGCACTTGACCACAGGCTTTAGAGCAGCCCACTGGTGTTGTCTAGGTGAAGAAAGGATAAGAGTGGGCAAGGGTGTTAACAGGCAGAGGAGAGCATGTCTGCAGAGTGATAGTTACACAGCACTTTATTATTCACAAAATGCCTTTATATACTTTTTACCATTTATTCTTCACAACAGCCTTTTGAAAGTCATCAAGGCTCCCATTTTACAGAAGAAATTAAGCCTCCGAAAAACCCACTGGCTGAGAGATACAAACTGCTGGTGTAAGATAGGCTCGAGGATGTATTGTACAACACCGGGAATATAGCCAATATTTTGTAACAACAGTAAATGGAAAGTAACCTTTAAAAATTATATTTATTTAAAAAGTAAAAAATTAAAAAAATTGTAAAAACCCATTGGCCAACAAAAAGGCAGCTGTAATCTAAACTTCCAGAAAGAATTCTTCCCAAAAGATCTATTAAATACTAAAGATTTTCAGATGTTGGTCAAACATAGTATTATTGGCCAGACAAGATAATTCATTATTATGATAAAAATGGGAAAGTATTACAAAGATGGGAAGATCTTGTTAATATAATTCATCATTATTCTTTCTATTTTACTGATGATTTCTTTGCCCAGTACATTCAGATAGCTCTGGGAATTTTATTTCACAGCAAGAGAGGAAAAAGATAGGGTAAAGGAAAAGAGCGACCGACCTTGGGGAGAAGTTTTAAAGGGTTCCTCACTCCTCAGGAGATGTTGCCGAGCAATTAAATGCAGAAGTACCAGACTCTGAGAGGCAGCTGATGAAGGGCCAAGAAAAAATAAATAAATGGTTTTCTAAGGAATCTCCACACTGTTTTCCAACAGACTTGTGGTTGCCAAGGGGGAAGGGGTGGGGGAGGGAAGGACCGGGAGTTTGGGATTAGCAGATGTAAACTATTATATATAGAATGGATAAACAACAAGGTCCTACTGTATAGCACAGGGAACTATATTCAATATCCTGTGATAAACCATAATGGAAAAGAATATTTTTTAAAAAGTCTATATGTGGATAACTGAGTCACTTTGCTGTACAGCAGAGATTGACACAACATTGTAAATCAACTATACTTCAATAAAAAAATAAAATTAAATAAATCCTGAGAAAACAGTGATGTGACTCACGTTCCTTCTGACTCTCTTTTGAATTCAGTTGTGATGATAAAGCAGATCATTTTCCAATCTTTCTTCTTCATTTTTCCTTTATCCCGTTATAGAAGACCTTCTTATTTAAGGAAGTCAGAGATAATCCCAACAATCTTGGGTATAGACACTGATAACATAATCCTTATCAGAGGGAACAATTCAATAAATTGTTGACAGAAAACAATTCAATAAATTTAATTCAGAACATTTAAGGAATCCCCCGCCCCTCCCACCACCAGTAGTGACTGGTTCCCTTCCTTGTACTCAGCTAGGATTTTCTTTTCCTTGATCAATTCTCCAGTACTGAGCATTCCCCCTTAGTGCAATGCTCCACAGGTTGTAAACTGAATTCATACCGTTATCTCATTTCTTTCTCACCACAACACAGTAAACACAAGTTTAATTCGTTGGATCCCCAGTTAGTGTGGTTGGGTGGATGAAGAAACCACATCTGTCCTGTTCACCAATGCACTGCCAGCACGAAGCCTGACACAAGGGGAGATTCACCTGACAGTGAGTAGGAGTGCAGTAATCAGGCAAGTGTCATACCCATTCTACAGATGACAAGACTAAAGCTCTAAAAATGTTTTAGAGCTGGTAAGTGGCATTTTGAAGTAAAACCTTGTGATTCTTAATCCAGTATTATTTTCACATGTGCTGAGTCTCAGCATCTCTCTAAGCCCTCACCTTTCCTGCAGAAGACTGGAGGTCTGTAAGAAAGGGATGAAGTGAAGTAGGTGTGCCTAGTTTAAATCGTATTTAGAAATAAGGTTAAGTGGTAGGTTATGGTATCATAATATACATTAAATGACTGGATGCCCTGCTATACTTCTTGAAGTGTAATCAAACAGACCTTTTACTAGCAAAATATAAGTGTATGTATATATTGAGGGAAGGGTTAGATGATTTATTACCCTTAAAAATCATATGCATAGATATAATGCTTTGAGAAATCAGTTGAAATCAATTGACAAAACCTCAAGAAATTTTTTAAAACTTTGAGTTAATAAAATTGCCCCTTTAATCTCACAAAATAGATATTTCTTTTTTAGATAAAAGTACAGTATGGTTTTGTACTAACTCTTCTTGGAATTCTTTCTAAAAATGTGTTTATCATTTTATATGTTATCTAAGGATAAAAAGCTAGCTAGTATCTAAAAAAAGAATAATAAAAAATATGGGGCTTCTCTGGTGGCACAGTGGTTGAGAATCTGCCTGCTAATGCAGGGGACACGGGTTCGAGCCCTGGTCTGGGAGGATCCCACATGCCGCGGAGCAACTAGACCCGTGAGCCACAACTACTGAGTCTGCGCGTCTGGAGCCTGTGCTCCGCAACAAGAGAGGCCGCGATAGTGAAGATTCCCGCGCACCGCGATGAAGAGTGGCCCCGCTTGCCGCAACTAGAGAAAGTCCTGGCACAGAAACGAAGACTCAACACAGCCAAAAATAAATATAAACATAAATAAATAAATAAAATATTTTAAAAAAAATATGAATTGTACTTATGCTTGCACTTCTATTCACAAAGGTAAATACCTTTCAGTGTTTTCTACTGGAACTGCAGCTTTTAAAAAATTAAAATTTTGATTTAGATTAATCACTGGCTAAAGTATACTAGACCCATGAAATTGAAATGAAATCACAGAAATCTTTATGCTAATTACCTTTTTAAAAATAGAGATGTTAACACAAACACTATGCAATATTCTTTTTAAGAAACAGCCCAAATGTGGTAATTTGTCATCATTCTTTCACCATTTCAGCTTGCATTCTTTTTTTTTTAATTTAATTTAATTTATTTTTTATACAGCAGGTTCTTATTAGTTATCTATTTTGTATATATTTGTGTATATATGTCAATCTCAGCTTCCATTCTACTGATCACTTATTGATCACTGACAACATCTAACACGGAGTCTACGTATGTGTGTCATCCATATGGCCAATGTGACTTCTCCATGTCACGGTGTAGTTTTGGATCCTACCACTTGATGGCAGATACAGTAAAAGTCAGTCAAAAAAGGGGGAAAGCAAATCCCATAGTGCACAGAAACCCTACTGGAAACGCAGAGGCCCTAGAGCTGTGAGTCCCTACATGTTTCACTGCAGGAATTCAGAATCAAGAGGCCACCCAGAGCAGTGTAGAGCTGATGGGGTGGGGACGTGTGCCAGCTGGGGAGCAAGGCAGTGACAGGAGAAGAGGGAGAGAAGTGGAAAAGGGACGAAGGAAGAAAAGGCGATGGAATTGGGAAGAATAGATCTGGAATTCAGCTACAGGTCATGAAATGACCTTCATAGTGAAATAATGAGCATGGGACATTCTGTGTCTTAGTTTTACGATGGGGCATCTATACATAGATGGCAGAAACAATTTAATCTCCATATATCTATCTATACCACTTTCTCTTTCATATATATGTATATATATATGTATATATACATACATACATACATACATATACTAGTTTCCTAAACCTGCTGTAACAAATTACCATAAGCTGGGTGGATTACAGCAACAGAAGGGTATTCATTCTCTCACAGTAGTTCTGGAGGCCAAAACTCCAATATCAAAATGTCATCAGTGTTGGTTCCTTCTAGAGGCTCTGAGGGAGCCTCTTTCCTAGCTTCTGGTGGCTGTCAGCAATCTCTGGTGATCTTTGGCTTGTAGACACATCACTCCAATCTCTGCCTCTGTTTTCACATGACCTTTTTTCTGTGTCTCTGTGTCTCAAATTTCCCTCTGCCTTTCTCTTTAAGGACACCTGTCATTGGATTTAGGGCCCACCATAAATCTTGGATAATCCCATCTCAAGATTCTTAACTAATTACATCTGCAAAGACCCTTTTCCCTAGTAAGGTCACATTCACAGATTCTGAATTGGGGGCCACAGTTGAACCCACTAATATATATATATACATATGTATATATATATATAATAGGTATAATATACAAAATACACATATATGCATACGCATATAGTAGTATACATACTACCAGTGTGTATACAGAAACTTATGTATATACACACATATACTTATATATGCAAAAGAGGGTTATATCTTTTTTCTAAAGAAATACAATTATATTTTATGTATTTTTAAGAACAGTTATAAATTTTATAATATGTCATATCATAAAATTTCTTCAGAGCTACATTTGTTTACAGAACTGCTTTATAAGTGAGAAATTCTCCATTCCAGGAAGAGTTCAGTAGTTTTTGTCAGTTTGTTTTGTTGTTGTCTCTCACACCATTAGAATAACTCTTACTTGGCAGGGTTAGAAATAAAGAAAAATGAAATGGAAAGAGAAAGGTTTGAACTTGAGGTTATATTTATTTGAGTCTTTAAAAATTCCTTCCCCTATCCAGTTGTGGAGGGCAGCCTCTAAGATACCCCCAATCATCCCCGCCTCCTGATATTCAGATGCTTGTGTAATCCTCTTCCCTTGAGTGTGGGAGGAGCTAGAAACTCACTTCTGATAAACAGAATGCAGCAAAGGTGATGGGCTGTCACTTCTGAGATTAGGTCACAAAAAGACTATGGTTTCCATAATGGGAAAGAATATATATATAAAAAACTGAATCACTTTGCTGTACAGTTGAAATTAACACAATATTATAAATCAACTATACCTCAATAAAATACATTTCTTAAAAAAAACTGTAGTTTCTCTCTTGCCTCTCACTTGTTTATTCTCATGAAAGCAGATGCTTCTCAGAGAGCCCCAAGCAACAAGGAAGCGAGGGAGACCTCCTTTCAAAAAACAACCAGTGACTGAGGCCTTACGTGCAACAGCCCTAGAGGAACCCAGACCTGCCACCTCCCACAAGTGAGCTTAGATGTGCATCTTCCCCAGGCAGAGCCCTTAGCAGGTGATGAAACTGCTGACACGTTGATTGCAGCTTTGGGAAGACATGAAGGCAGAACCACCGAGCTAAGACATACCTGATACCCGACCCACAGAAACTGGGGAATTGGAAATGTTTGTAGATTTCAGCTAATTTTTCTGTAATGTTAATTTTCCCATAATGTGGAGTATTTTAAGTATTTTAACATTGAAAGTCATTTGTTGATCTCCTTATTGTGCGTCCCTTCAACACAATTGTCTATAAATTAGAATTAATATTACTTCTTAATTCTTGTGACCATAACTCTCAGTGTTTGAAAGTGTTCTGGATTGAATTATTGTTACCTTTGGAGTAATCCTAAAATATTATAAATTATGTATTTTATAGGTAATTATGAAATACAACAAGGCACATTTTTATTGAAAATGCAACTCTTAAAGAGCCAGTGGTGCTATTTCTCATATCTGTGGATGACTGTTATATTTAGTATGTGATAATGTTAGAATTAAGTTCATTCTAATCTTTCATATTTATGAGTAAAAGCATGATGAACTTTGCTTATTTATCTACATAAAGAAGTAGATGAAAGCGAGGTTTTGTTGTCCTAATGTTTAGGACCAGCTAAGTAATTTGTTGGGCCCAGTGCAAAATAAAAATGTGAGCCCCTTATTCAGAAAGCAGGAAAAAAATTGATGTTAAATTTATTAAAATATATAGATTTTTTAAAAATTTATTCCAGTCTTTCTTTTGACTTATTATGAAGTTTTTTATTTGCTGTTTAATGTCATTCTAAGTAAAGACAAATTAAAAATGTCAAATATTAGCATGAATTTTACCATTCATCTTTATATTATGTAAAGACAGTTTTACATGCAAATACAAAAATATTTCACTTGTAAGCTGAATCACATAAATTATACAATTTGTACTTTGTAGCTCATAAGTACATATATATTTTGTTCTTACAAGAATAGTGGAAAAGCTATACAAAACTAACTCAACTGTTTTTGTTTTGTTTTGATACGCACACATGTTCTACCTTTGGTGTACTGGGGAGGAAGGAAAGATGGAAAGGAAAAGTGAACTCTGGGTTGTCCTATCTTTCCCTTTTCTTCAATGTCATCATTTTAAGCTTAAATGGTTGGTCACTATAGAGAAGGAACACAAATAAGAACACATATGATAGGATTCCTTAGTCATTTGCATTTGTTAGAATGTCCCTTTATCACCTTCTTTCTTCTTATGAAGCAAGTTCTGATTCAAATGGAAACTGTGTCCTCCTAGAGTCATCAATGGCCCCCATTTACTCAGTTGTCCTGTAACATACTTACCCTGTAGTTATTTTGAGTCTTGCTGAATTCCCAGGCATCCTGGGTCCACCAGAGCTCATGGCACAACAAAAACGATAAGAAAAAAGACCACAAGGAATGGTAGACACACATATTGTGCATGTATCTCCTCGACTCATTTTCATATTTCACCATTCCATCAGACTTCACTTTCAAAACACAAGTTCAAAGATAAAATTATTAAAATTTTTAGTGAGGATCAAGGCCAGTGAAAGATATGCCTACCTTCACAAAACAAGCTGAGGGGAACTGTGAAAGGGGGGATGGAAAAGAAGAATCTGCCCTCCTTCGTAGGCATTTTTTTCTTTTATATTTGGTAGTGTGCAACTGTTAATCCCATAGTCCCAATTTATCCCTCCCACCACGTCCCCTTTTGTAACCATAAATTTGTTTTCTATGTCTGTGAGTCAGTTTCTGTTTTGTAAATAAGTTCATTTGTATTGTTTTTTAGATTCCACATATAAGTGATATCATATGATATTTGTCTTTGTCTGACTTAATTCACCTAGTATGATAATCTCTAGGTCCATCCTTGTTGCTGCAAATGGCATTATTTCATTCTTTTTTATGACTGAATAGTATTCCATTGTATGTGCATACTACAACTTCTTTATCCGTTCATCTGTCCATGGACACTTCCACTTCATAGGCATTTTTCAGGCAAATCAATTGTAGCAAAAAGTATGCATGGAAGTTGAGGACCTAGAAATTGATTCCCTTAAAACTATCTGCACTTTCACTCTTAGAAAGTCCTTGCATTACCCCAGGGAAATGCAGTTCCTCAGTTAGAAGCTTGGTTGGAGAAGTGAAAACAAATTCATAATTCATAAAAAGAGCCATTGCATTAAAATAAAAATAAGTTGTAGGAAAAGTTTCTGATTTTATACAGAGAGCTTAAGTAAAATAACTCCTTGCTAGAGGAGCTAGTCTTATTCATTTAGATAAAGAATGATGCAGATTCTCAGGTTTCCTAAAACTCCAGTGAATATGGTTGAGGAAGGTAAATATGTACTGAATTCTCAGAAACAAAATCTCTCTTTTTCTTGGCTTAATAATATAAATGTTATTCCTTTATGCTTTAGACTCAGGTTGTTTGTTAACTGAGCATTCTTTATATACAGCATCTAACTTAAAATTTTAAGTTAAAGTTTCTTGGTAAAAATCTTCTTAGCTTTAGAATTATTAAAGATACACATTCACTGATAGGTATCATCCTGGACACTTTATCTGCCCTTTTCACCCTGTGGCTAGGATCCCGTGGAGATGGACCTAATGCGTAATCTGTCCTATATGTTAAAGGACTATCATTTACTATTCTTCTGAAATTAAAAAAAAAGTTTACATTATTTCTAAACTTTGTTCCCGTATTCTCTTTGACTAAATAAAAATCTGAGTTTCTCAAGATAACAGTCTCTGTAAGAAGAAACTTCAGACTCAGTAATCCACAATTTATCACAGAGCCCTTTTTTTTTTTTTAAATCAGCAAAGCAAGATTGGACACCTACTGTGTGCCAGATGCTTTGCAAAGCACTGATATTATACTGTGGTGGTAGCACTGAGAAGTTTTCTAGCTTGGAATGTAGAGGACTGGGGTGACCTAAAAATGTTTGCAGCTTGGAGTTAGTGAACAAGTGAAGCCATAGCAGCTCATGGTAAAAGGAGCTGTTCATGGTTTATTGCTCACACAGAATTGCCATCTTAATATACCTCAAGTGACAAAGTCTGTAGGCATGGTCTCTTGAGAGACAAGAGAAATCATTTCAAATGAGATAAAAACAACAACGTGCTTTAGATCTTATTCTTTGTATTTCAGTGACTTGAATCTGGTTTGGGATGAGATTTCTACATACCACCCTGGTATTGAGAATAGGGGGGAAAGTATTCTCTTCTACATTGATGATGATTTGATTGTCATGTACTAGAAATGACCTCAGCATATAATTGATCCTGCCTTTTAAGTATTGTCAGAAATAGTGGCATAGGATCAACTATTCAAAACTCAAATCATAAGTTTTGGCAGATGTCCTCCAGCAGTAATTGGCATATAGCCAACACTTCTATGTAATAGGTCAAATCATTCAGTTATCTATGCATACATTTTGCCAATTAATCTATCTCGAAGGTTCACCAGGAATTACATTGTTTAAAATGAGATATGTTTTATAGATACTTTGTGTGAGATGTTTTATGGCCATGATGGGAGGGGGTTAGTGGAGGGAGAATTTGTAACTACCACCTTGAAAATCATCTGGGCTATATGTCTATTTGTTGAAGCAGACAGAAAATGTTTTTGAGAAAATCTCAACTCTTCTCACATTCACTTCTTTGGCCAACCTCCAAGCAAAGATGGCACAGCTAGTTTTCAAAAATATATTTCAGGGAAGAGAGGAGAAGAAGATGGCGGAAGAGTGAGACGCGGAGATCACCTTCCTCCCCATAAATACATCAGAAATACATCTACACGTGGAACTGCTCCTATAGAACACCCACTGAACGCTGGCAGAACACCTCAGACCTCCCAAAAGGCTCCCCACGTACCTGGGTAGGGCAAAAGAAAAAAGAAATAACAGAGACAAAAGAATAGGGACAGGACCTGCACCAGTGGGAGGGAGCTGTGAAGGAGGAAAGGTTTCCACACACTAGGAAGCCCCTTCGCGGGCGGAGACTGCGGGTGGCGGAGGGCAGAAGCTTCAGAGCCACGGAGGAGAGCGCAGCCACAGGGGTGTGGAGGGCAAAGCGGAGAGATTCCCGCACAGAGGATCGGTGCCAACCAGCACTCACCAGCCCGAGAGGCTTGTCTGCTCATCCGCCGGGGCGGGCGGGGTCTGGGAGCTGAGGCGAGGGCTTCGGTCGGATCGCAGGGAGACGACTGGGGTTGGCGGCGTGAACACGGCCTGAAGGGGCTAGTGCGCCACAGCTAGCCGGGAGGGAGTCCGGGAAAAAGTCTGCAGCTGCCGAAGAGGCAAGAGACTTTTTCTTGCCTCTTTGTTTCATGGTGCGCAAGGAGAGGGGATTAAGAGCGCTGCTTAAAGGAGCTCCAGAGACGGGCGCGAGCCGCGGCTATCAGCGCGGACCCCAGAGACGGGCATGAGACGCTAAGGCTGCTGCTGCCGCCACCAAAAAGCCTGTGTGCAAGCACAGGTCACTATCCACACCGCCCCTCCCGGGAGCCTGTGCAGTCCGCCACTGCCAGGGTCCCGTGATCCAGGGACAACTTCCCCGGGAGAACGCACGGTGCGCCTCAGGCTGGTGCAACGTCACGCCGGCCTCTGCCGCCGCAGGCTCGCCCCGCATCCATAGCCCTCCCTTCCCCCAAGCCTGAGTGAGCCAGAGCCCCCGAAGCAGCTGCTCCTTTAACCCCGTCCCGTGTGAGCGAAGAACAGACGTCCTCAGGCGACCTACACGCAGAGGCGGGTCCAAATCCAAAGCTGAACCCCGGGAGCTGTGCGAACAAAGAAGAGAAGGGGAAATTTCTCCCAGCAGCCTCAGGAGCAGCGGATTAAAGCTCCACAAACAACTTGATGTGCCTGCATCTGTTGAATACCTGAATAGACAACGAATCATCCCAAATTGAGGAGGTGGACTTTGGGAGCAAGATATATAATTCTTCCCCTTTTCCTCTTTTTGTGAGTGTGTATGTGTATGCTTCTGTGTGAGATTTTGTCTGTATAGCTTTGCTTTCACCATTTGTCCTAGAGTTCTCTCCGTCCGTTTTTTTTTTTTTTTTTACTTAAAAAAATTTTTTTTCCTTAATAATTTTTTTTTAGTTTTTATTTTAATAACTTTATTTTATTTAATCTTATTTTATTTTATTTTATTTTATCCTCTTTCTTTCTTTCTTTCCATTTTTTCTCCCTTTTATTCTGAGCCATGTGGATGAAAGGCTCTTGGTGCTCCAGCCAGGCATCAGGGCTGTGCCACTGAGGTGGGAGAGCCAACTTCAGGACGCTGGTCCACAAGAGACCTCCCAGCTCCACATAATACCAAATGGCGAAAATCTCCCAGAGATCTCCATCTCAACACCAACACCCAGCTTCACTCAACTACCAGGAAGCTACAGTGCTGGACACCCTATGCCAAACAACTAGCAAGACAGGAACACAGCCCCATCCATTAGCAGAGAGGCTGCCTAAAATCATAATAAGGCCACAAACACCCCAAAACACACCACCAGACATGCACCTGCCCACCAGAAAGACAAGATCCAGCCTCATCCACCAGAACACAGGCACTAGTCCCCTCCACCAGGAAACCTACACAACCCACTGAACCAACCTTAGCCACTGGGGACAGATACCAAAAACAACAGGAACTGCGAACCTGCAGCCTGCGAAAAGGAGACCCCAAACACAGTAAGATAAGCAAAATGAGAAGACAGAAAAGCACACAGCAGATGAAGGAGCAAGGTAAAAACACACCAGACCTAACAAATGAAGAGGAAATAGGCAGTCTACCTGAAAAAGAATTCAGAATAATGATAGTAAAGATGATCCAAAATCTTGGAAATAGAATAGACAAAATGCAAGAAACATTTAACAAGGATGTAGAAGAACTAAAGAGGAACCAAGCAACAATGAAAAACACAATAAATGAAATTAAAAATACTCTAGAAGGGATCAATAGCAGAATAACTGAGGCAGAAGAATGGATAAGTGACCTGGAAGATAAAATAGGTGGAAATAAATACTGCAGAGCAGAATAAGGAAAAAAGAATGAAAAGAACTGAGGACAGTCTCAGAGACCTCTGGGACAACATTAAATGCACCAACATTTGAATTATAGGGGTCCCAGAAAAGAAGAGAAAAAGAAAGGGACTGAGAAGATATTTGAAGAGATTATAGTTGAAAACTTCCCTAATATGGGAAAGGAAATAGTTAATCAAGTCCTGGAAGCACAGAGAGTCCCATACAGGATAAATCCAAGGAGAAACAGGACAAGACACATATTAATCAAACTATCAAAAATTAAATATGAAGAAAATATATTAAAAGCAGCAAGGGAAAAACAACAAATAACATACAAGGGAATCTCCATAAGGTTAACAGCTGATCTTTCAGCAGAAACTCTGCAAGCCAGAAGGGAGTGGCAGGACATATTTAAAGTGATGAAGGAGAAAAACCTACAACCAAGATTACTCTACCCAGCAAGGATCTCATTCAGATTTGATGGAGAAATTAAAACCTTTACAGACAAGCAAAAGCTGAGAGAGTTCAGCACCACCAAACCAGCTTTACAACAAATGCTAAAGGAACTTCTCTAGGCAAGAAACACAAGAGAAGGAAAACACCTATAATAACAAACCCAAAACATTTAAGAAAATGAGAATAGGAACATACATATCGATAATTACCTTAAATGTAAATGGATTAAATGCTCCCACCAAAAGACACAGACTAGCTGAATGGATACAAAAACAAGACCCATATATATGCTGTCTACAAGAGACCCACTTCAGACCTAGGGACACACACAGACTGAAAGTGAGGGGATGGAAAAAGATATTCCATGCAAATGGAAATCAAAAGAAAGCTGGAGTAGCAATTCTCATATCAGACAAAATAGACTTTAAAATAAAGACTATTACAAGAGACAAAGAAGGACACTATATAATGATCAAGGGATTGATCCAAGAAGAAGATATAACAATTGTAAATATTTATGCAACCAACATAGGAGCACCTCAATACATAAGGCAAATACTAACAGCCATAAAAGGGGAAATCGACAGTAACACAATCATAGTAGGGGACTTTAACACCCCACTTTCACCAATGGACAGATCATCCAAAATGAGAATAAATAAGGAAACACAAGCTTTAAATGATACATTAAACAAGATGGACTTAATTGATATTTATAGGACATTCCACCCAAAAACAACAGAATACACATTTTTCTCAAGTGCTCATGGAACATTCTCCAGGATAGATCATATCTTGGGTCACAAATCAAGCCTTGGTAAATTTAAGAAAATTGAAATCATATAAAGTATCTTTTCCGACCACAACGCTATGAGACTAGATATCAATTACAGGAAAAGATCTGTAAAAAATACAAACACATGGAGGCTAAACAATACACTACTTAATAACGAAGTGATCACTGAAGAAATCAAAGCAGAAATCAAAAAATACCTAGAAACAAATGACAATGGAGACAGGATGACCCAAAACATATGGGATGCAGCAAAAGCAGTTTTAAGAGGGAAGTTTATAGCAATACAAGCCTACATCAAGAAACAGTAAACATCTCGAATAAACAACCTAACCTTGCACCTAAAGCAATTAGAGAAAAAAGAACAAAAAACCCCCAAAGTTAGCAGAAGGAAAGAAATCATAAAGATCAGATCAGAAATAAATGAAAAAGAAATGAAGGAAATAATAGCAAAGATCAATAAAACTAAAAGCTGGTTCCTTGAAAAGATAAACAAAATTGATTAACCATTAGCCAGACTCATCAAGAAAAATAGGGAGAAGACCCAAATCAATAGAATTAGAAATGAAAAAGGAGAAGTAACAACTGACACTGCAGAAATACAAAGGATCATGAGAGATTACTACAAGCAACTCTATGCCAATAAAATGGACAACCTGGAAGAAATGGACAAATTCTTAGAAATGCACAACACGCCAAGACTGAACCAGGAAGAAATAGAAAATATGAACAGACCAATCACAAGCACTGAAATTGAAACTGTGATTAAAAATCTTCCAACAAACAAAAGCCCAGGACCAGATGGCTTCACAGGTGAATTCTATCAAACATTTAGAGAAAAGCAAACACCTATCCTTCTCAAACCCTTCCAAAATATTGCAGAGGGAGGAATACTCCCCAACTCATTCTACAAGGCCACCATCACCCTGATACCAAAACCAGACAAAGATGTCACAAAGAAAGAAAACTACAGGCCAATATCACTGATGAACATAGATGCAAAAATCCTCAACAAAATACTAGCAAACAGAATCCAACAGCACATTAAAAGGATCATACACCATGATCAAGTGGGGTTTATTCCAGGAATGCAAGGATTCTTCAGTATACGCAAATCAATCAACGTGATACACCATATTAACAAATTGAAGGAGAAAAACCATATGATCATCTCAATAGATGCAGAGAAAGCTTTTGACAAAATTCAACACCCATTTATGATAAAAGCCCTGCAGAAAGTAGGCATAGAGGGAACATTCCTCAATGTAATAAAGGCCATATATGACAAACCCACAGCCAACATCATCCTCAATGGTGAAAAACTGAAACCATTTCCACTAAGATCAGGAACAAGACAAGGTTGCCCACTCTAACCACTACTATTCAACATAGTTTTGGAATTTTTAGCCACAGCAATCAGAGAAGAAAAAGAAATAATAGGAATCCAAATCGGAAAAGAAGAAGTAAAGCTGTCACTGTTTGCAGATGACATGATACTATACATAGAGAATCCAACAGATGCTACCAGAAAACTACTAGAGCTAATCAATGAATTTAGTAAAGTAGCAGGATACAAAATTAATGCACAGAAATCTCTTGCATTCCTATACACTAATGATGAAAAATCTGAAAGTGAAATTAAGAAAACACTCCCATTTACCACTGCAACAAAAAGAATAAAATATCTAGGAATAAACCTACCTAAGGAGACAAATGTTCTGTATGCAGAAAATTATAAGAAACTGATGAAAGAAATTAAAGATGATACAAATAGATGGAGAGATATACCATGTTCTTGGATTGGAAGAATCAACATTGTGAAAATGACTCTACTACCCAAAGCAATCTACAGATTCAGTGCAATCCCTATCAAACTACCACTGACATTTTTCACAGAACTAGAACAAAAAATTTCACAATTTGTATGGAAACACAAAAGACCCCGAATAGCCAAAGCAATCTTGAGAACGAAAAATGGAGCTGGAGGAATCAGGCTCCCTGACTTCAGACTATACTACAAAGCTACAGTAATCAAGACAGTATGGTACTGGCACAAAAACAGAAACATAGATCAATGGAACAAGATAGAAAGCCCAGAGATAAACCCACACACATATGGTCACCTTACCTTTGATAAAGGAGGCAAGCATATACAGTGGAGAAAAGACAGTCTCTTCAATAAGTGGTGCTGGGAAAACTGGACAGGTATATGTAAAAGTATGAAATTAGAAAACTCCCTAACTCCATACACAAAAATAAACTCAAAATAGATTAAAGACCTAAATGTAAGGCCAGACAATATCAAACTCTTAGAGGAAAACATAGGAAGAACACTCCATGACATAAATCACAGCAAGATCCTTTTTGACCCAGCTCCTAGAGAAATGGAAATAAAAACAAAAATAAACAAATGGGACCTAATGAAACTTAAAAGCTTTTGCACAGCAAAGGAAACCATAAACAAGACCAAAAGAAAACCCTCAGAATGGGAGAAAATATTTGCAAATGAAGCAACTGACAAAGGGTTAATCTCCAAAATTTACAAGCAGCCCATGCAGCTCAATAACAAAAAAACAAACAACCCAATCCAAAAATGGGCAGAAGACCTAAATAAACATTTATCCAAAGAAGATATACAGATTGCCAACAAACACATGAAAGAATGCTCAACATCATTAATCATTAGAGAAATGCAAATCAAAGCTACAATGAGATATCATCTCATACCGGTCAGAATGGCCATCATCAAAAAATCTAGAAAGAATAAATGCTAGAGAGGGTGTGGAGAAAAGGGAACACTCTTGCACTGTTGCTGGGAATGTATATTGACACAGCCACTATGGAGAACAGTATGGAGGTTCCTTAAAAAACTAAAAATAGAACTACCATATGACCCAGCAATCCCACTACTGGGCATATACCCTGAGAAAACCATCATTCAAAAAGAGCCATGTACCAAAACGTTCATTGCAGCTCTATTTACAATAGCCAGGACATGGAAGCAACCTAAGTGTCCATCACTGGATGAATTGATAAAGAAGATGTGGCACATATATACAATGGAATATTACTTAGCCATAAAAAGAAACGAAATGGAGTTATTTGTAGTGAGGTGGATGGAGTTAGAGTCTGTCATACCGAGTGAAGTAAGTTAAAAAGAGAAAAACAAATACAGTATGCTAACACATATATATGGAATCTAAGGGAGAAAAAAAAAAGGTCATGAAGAACCTAGTGGCAAGATGGGGATAAAGACACAGACCTACTAGAGAATGGACTTGAGGATATGGGGAGGGGGAAGGGTAAGATGTGACAAAGAGAGAGAGTGGCATGGACATATATACACTACCAAACGTAAAATAGATAGCCAGTGGGAAGCAACTGCATAGCACAGGGAGATCAGCTCTGTGCTTTGTGACCACCTAGAGGGGTGGGATAGGGAGGGTGAGAGGGAGGGAGATGCAAGGGGGAAGAGATATGGGAACATATGTATATGTATAACTGATTCACTTTGTTATAAAGCAGAAACTAACACACCATTGTAAAGCAAGTATACTCCAATAAAGATGTTAAAATATATATATATATATTTCAGTCCTCTCCTCTGTTAGTCAAGTGTCAAGCATATAACACCACTTTAAAATTGCAACACAGAGTTCTCATATTTCCTTTTTTTTTTCAAACAATATTAACCTTGAACTCTCTAGTGTTCAAATCTTCTCAATGATTCATTTAAAGAAATAATATTCATGAAAGATATATGAGCCACAGTTTACTCTAGGTATACTAAATTTTATTCTGGGGTCAGTCCAGCTACATATTTATAACACATTGTTTTGGGATCATAATGATTGCTTTTACTGCATTTTCTCAGGAGAAAGGCACTGACATCATTAGGGGACATAATAAAAAACGTAATAAGAAACAACAATCATTAGCAGGGCTAACCCTAGGGATATTGAGGACATTTCCACTTTTATCACACACAAAGGAGATTGAATAATGCTGTGCTTCTCTTACAGGGACTATGATCAAATTTCCTTCTTTATTTTGGGAATCAGCTCACCTCTAGCAACCAGAATTTTTGGTATATATTCTTGTACACTAATCTTGCTACTGGCTTTATTTTATTTTCATCTCATTTCCTTTTTGATTCCCTTTCCTCATCTCCATTTTTGTCCTATTTTGTTTCATGTGTTTTAGTAATCTGATAACACTTAGGTTATGTAAATTTTAAGCAAAATATTTTCATAACTGTATGTGAAATAAACAAAAGAGGTCAAGATTTCAGAAATGGGGAGTAGAAGGACATGCGCTCACTCCCTCTTGCGAGAGCACTGGAATCACAACTAACTGCTGAACAATCATTGACAGGAAGACACTGGAAATCACCAAAAATGATACCCCACATCCAAAGACAAGGGAGAAGCCACAGTGAGAAAGAGGGGCACAATCACAATAAAACCAAATCCCATAATTGCTGGGTGGGTGACTCACAAACTGGAGAACAATTATACCACAAAAGTCACCCATGGAGTGAAGGTACTGAGCCCCATGTCAGGCTTCCCAACCTGGCGGTCTGGAAATGGGAGGAGGAATTCCCAGAGAATCAGACTATGAAAGCTAGTGGGATTTGATTGCAGGACTTCAACAGGACTAGGGGAAACAGAGACTCCACTCTTGGAGGGTACACACAAAGTAGTGGGCCCATCAGGACACCGGGGGATGGAGCAGTGACCCCACAGGAGACTGAAGCAAACCTACCTGCTAGTGTTGGAGGGTCACCTGCAGAGGCGGGGGTGGCTGTGGCTCCCCATGGGGACAAGGACACTGGCAGCAGAATTCTGGGAAGTACTTCATGGCTTGAGCCCTTCTGCCATTAGCCCCACCAAAGAGCCTGCAAGCTCCAGTGCTGGGTCGCCTCAGACCAAACAACCAACAGGGAGGGAACTCAGCCCCACCCATCAGCAGACAGGCAGATTAAAGTTTTACTGAGCTCTGCCCACCAGAGCAACACCCAGCTCAACAAAACACCACTGCCTCCTATCAGGAAGCTTGCACAAACGTCTTAGATAGCCTCATCCACAAGAAGGCAGACAGCAGAAGCAAGAAGAACTACAGTCTTACAGCCTGTGGGATGAAAAGCACATTCACAGAGAGATAGACAAAATGAAAAGACAGAGGACTATGTACCAGATGAAAGAACAAGATAAAACCCCAGAAAAACAACTAAATGAAGTGGAGATAGGCAACCTTCCAGAAAAAGAATTCAGAACAATGATAGTGAAGATGATCCAGGACCTCGGAAAAAGAATGGAGGTTAAGATCAAGAAGATGCAAAAAATGTTTAACAAAAAGCTAGAAGAATTAAAGAAGAAACACCTAGAAGAATTAAAGAACAAACGAACAGAGATGAACAGTACAATAACTGAAATGAAAAATACACTAGAAGGAATCCATAGCAGAATAACTGAGGCAGAAGAATGGATAAGTGACCTGGAAGACAGAATGGTGGAATTCACTACCGCAGAACAGAATAAAGAAAAAAGAATGAAAAGAAATGAAGACAGCCTAAGAGACCTCTGGAACAGCATTAAATGCAACAACATTCGCATTATAGGGGTCCCAGAAGGAGAAGAGAGAGAGAGAGAGAAGGGACCCGACAAAATATTTGAAGAGATTATAGTTGAAAACTTCCCTAACATGGGAAAGGAAATAGCCACCCAAGTCCAGGAAGCACAGACAGTCCCAGACAGGATAAACCCAAGACACATAGTAATCAAATTGACAAAAATTAAAGAGAAAGAAAAATTATTAAAAACAACAAGGGTAAAACGACAAATAACATACAAGGGAACTCCCATAAGGTTAACAGCTGATTTCTCAGCAGAAACTCTACAAGCCAGAAGGGAGTAGCACAATATATTTAAAGTGATTATAGGGGGATTTCCCTAGTGGCGCAGTGGTTAAGAATCTGCCGGTCAATGCAGGGGACGTGGGTTTGATCCCTGGTCCGGGAAGATCCTACATGCCACGGAGCAAAGAAGCCTATGCGCTGCAACTACTGAACCCTGGGTGCCTAGAGCCTGTGAGCCACAACTACTGAGCCTGCGTGCCACAACTACTGAAGCCAGCAGGCCTAAAGCCCGTGCTCTGCAACATGAGAAGCTACCACAATGAGAAGTCCGCACACTGCAACGAAGAGTAGCCCTCACACACCACATCTACAGGAAGCCCACACACAGCAACGAAGACCCAACACAGCCAAAATAAATAAATTAAATAAATAAATTTATTTTTTAAAAAGTAAATAAAGTGATGAAAGGGAAGAACCTACAACCAAGATTACTCTACCCAGCAAGGATCTCATTCAGATTTGATGGAGAAATCAGTAGCTTTACAGACAAGCAAAAGCTAAGAGAATTCAGCACCAACAAACCAGCTCTACAACAAATGCTAAAGGAACTTTTCTAAGTGGGAAACACAGGAGAAGAAAAAGACCTGCAAAAACAAACCCAAAACAATTAAGAAAATGTTAATAGGAACATACATAGTGATAATTACCTTAAATGTGAATGGATTAAATGCTGCAACCAAAAGACATAGGCTTGCTGAATAGATACAAAAACAAGACCCATATATATGCTGTCTACAAGAGACCCACTTCAGACCGAGGGACACATACAGACCAAAAGTGAGGGGATGGAAAAAGATATTCCATGCAAATAGAAATCAGAAGAAAGCTGGAGTAGCAATACTCATATCAGATTAAATAGACTTTAAAATAAAGAATATTACAAGAGACAAGGAAGAACACTATATAATGATCAAGGGATAAATCCAAGAATATATAACAATTATAAATATACATGCACCCGGCATCATAGGAGCACCTCAATACATAAGGCAAATGCTAACAGCTCTAAAAGAGGAAATTGGCAGTAACACAATAATAGTGGGGGACTTTAACACCTCATTTACACCAATGGACAGATCATACAGACAGAAAATTAATAAGGAAACACAAGTTTTAAATGACTCAATAGACCAGATAGATTTAATTGATATTTAGAGGACATTCCACCTGAAAACAGCAGATTGCACTTTCTTCTCAAGTACACACAGCACATTCTCCAGGATAGATAACATCTTGGGCCACAAATCAAGCCCTCGGTAAATTTAAGAAAATTGAAATTATATCAAGCATCTTTTCCGACCAAAACGCTATGAGATTAGAAATAAATTACAGGGGAAAAAACATAAAAAGCACAAACACATGGAGGCTAAAAGATACATTACTAAATAACCAAGACATCACTGAAGAAATCAAAGAGGAAATCAAAAAATACCTGGAGACAAATGACACCGAAAACATGATGATTCAAATCCTACGGGATGCAGCAAAAGCAGTTCTAAGAGGGAAGTTTATTGCAATACAATTCTACCTTAAGAAACAAGAAAAATATCAAATAAACAATCTAACCTTGCACCTAAAGGAACTAGAGAAAGAAGAACAAACAAAACCCAAAGTTAGTAGAAGGAAAGAAATCATAAAGATCAGAGAAGAAATAAATGAAATAGAAACAAAGAAAACAATAGCAAAGACCAATAAAACTAAAGGCTGGTTCTTTGAGAAGATAAGCAAAATTGATAAACCTTTAGCCAGACTCATCCAGAAAAAGAGGGAGAGGACTCAAATCATTAAAATTAGAAATGAAAAAGGAGAAGTTACAATGGACACCACAGAAATACAAAGCAGCATAAGAGACTACTACAAGCAACTCTATGCCAATAAAATGGACAACCTGGAAGAAATGGGCAAATTCTTAGAAAGGTATAAACTTCCAATACTGAACCAGGAAGAAACAGAAAATATGAACAGACAAATCACAAGTAACGAAATTGAAACTGTGATTAAAAATCTTTCAGCAAACAAAAGACCAGGACCAGATGGCTTCACAGGTGAATTCTATCAAACACTCAAGGAAGAGCTAACACCCATCCTTCTCAAACTCTTCCAAAAAATTGCAGAGGAAGGAACACTCCCAAACTCATTCTACGAGGCCACCATCACCCTGATACCAAAACCAGACAAAGATGTCACAAAGAAAGAAAACTACAGGCCAATATCACTGATGAAAATAGATGCAAACTCCTCAACAGAACACTAGCAAACAGAATTCAACAACACATTAAAAAGATCATACACCATGATCAAGTGGGATTTATCCCAGGGATGCAAGGATTATTCAATATACACAAATCAATCAATGTGATACACCATATTAACAAATTGAAGAAGAAAAACCATATGATCATATCAATAGATGCAGAAAAAGCTTCTGACAAAATTCAACATCAATTTCTGATAAAAAACTCTCCAGAAAGTGGGCAGAGAGGGAACCTACCTCAACATAATCAAGACCATATATGACAAACCCACAGCAAACATCATTCTCAATGGTGAAAAACTGAAAGCATCTCCTCTAAGATCAGGAATAAGACAAAGATGTCCACTCTCACCACTATTATTCAACATAGTTTTGTAAGTCCTAGCCACTGCAATCAGAGAAGAAAAAGAAATTTAAAAAATACAATTTGGAAAAGAAGAAGTAAAAGTGTCACTGTTTGCAGATGACATGATACTATACATAGATAATCCTAAAGATGCCACCAGAAAACTACTAGAGCTAATCAATGAACTTGGTAAAGTTGCAGGATACAAAATTAATGCACAGAAATCTCTTGCATTCCTATACACCAACAAGGAATGATCAGAAAGAGAAATTAAGGAAGCAATCCCATTCACCATTGCAACAAAAAGAATAAAATACCTAGGAATAAACTTACCTAAGGAGGTAAAGACCTGTACCCAGAAAACTATCAGACACAGATGAAAAAAATCAAAGATGACACAAACAGATGGAGAGATATACCATCTCCTTGGATTGGAAGAATCAGTATTGTGAACATGACTATACTACCCAAAGCAATCTACAGATTCAATGCAATCCCTATCAAATTACCAGTAGCATTCTTTTTACAGAACAAGAACAAAAAATCTTAAAATTTATAGGGAGACACAAAAGACCCCAAATAGCCAAAGCAGTCTTGAGGGAAAAAAACGGAGCTGGAGGAATCAGACTCCCTGACTTCAGACTATTCTACAAAGCTACAGTAATTTAGACAATATGTTACTGGCACAAAAAAATAAATATAGATCAATGGAACAGGATAGAAAGCCCAGAGATAAACCCACGCACCTATGGTCAACTAATCTATGACAAAGGAGGCAAGGATATACAATGGAGAAGAGAAAGTCTCTTCAATAAGTGGTGCTGGGAAAACAGGACAGCTACATGTAAAAGAATGAACTTAGAACACTTCCTAACACCATACACAAAAATAAACTCAAAATAGGTTAAAGACCTAAATATAAGACTGGACACTCTAAAACTCTTAGAGGAAAACATAGGAAGAACACTCTTTGACATAAATCACAGCAAGATCTTTTTTGATGCACCTCCTAGAGTAATGGAAATAAAAACAAAAATAGCAAATGGGACCCAATGAAACTTAAAAGCTTTTGCACAGCAAAGAAACTATAAACAAGATGAAAAGACAACCCTCAGAATGGGAGAAAATGTTCGCAAATGAAGGAACTGACAAAAGATTAATCTCCAAAATATATAAACAGCTCATTTAGCTCAATATTAAAAAAAGAAACAACCAATCCAAAAATGGGAAGAAGACCTAAATAGACATTTCTCCAAAGAAGACGTACAGATGGCCAAGAGGTACATGCAAAGCTGCTCAACATCACTAATTATTAGAGAAACGTAAATCAAAACTACAATGAGTTATCACCTCACACTGGTTAGAATGGGCATCAAAAGAAAATCTACAAACAACAAATGCTGGAGAAGGTGTGGAGAAAAGAGAACCCTCTTGCACTGTTGGTGGGAATGTAAATTGATACAACCACTATGGAGAACAGTATGGAGGTTCCTTAAAAAACTAAAAATAGAATTACCATATGACCCAGCAATCCCACTACTGGGCATATACCCTGAGAAAACCATAATTCAAAAAGAGTCATGTACCACAATGTTCATTGCAGCCCTATTTACAATAGCCAGGACATGGAAGCAACCTAAGTGTCCATCAACAGATGAATGGATAAAGAAGATGTGGCACATATATACAATGGAATATTACTCAACCATAAAAAGAAATGAAATTGAGTTATTTGTAGTGAGGTGAATGGACCTAGAGACTGTCATACAGAGTGAAGTAAGTCAGAAAGAGAAAAATAAATACCCTATGCTAACACATATACATGCAATCTAAAAAAGAAAAAGTGGTCTGAAGAACCTAGGGGCAGGACAGGAATAAAGATGCAGAGGTAGGAATGGACTTGAGGACATGCGGAGGGGGAAGGGTAAGCTGGGATGAAGTGAGAGAGTGGCATGGACATATATACACTACCAAATGTAAAGTAGATATCTAGTGGGAAGCAGCCGCATAGCACAGAAGATCAACTCTGTGCTTCCGACCACCTAGAGAGGTGGAATAGGGAGGGTGGGAGGGAGATGCAAGAGGGAGGAGATATGGGGATACATGTATATGTATAAGTGATTCACTTTGTTATAAAGCAGAAACAAACACACCATAGTAAAGCGATTATACTCCAATAAAAATGTTAAAAAGAAAAAACCATTAAAATCTGACATTGTAGAGAGAAATAAATAAATAAAATTTAAAAATATATCTATTATAAAATTAAAACCAACCAAAAAAAAAGACACATGCACGTGCATCCCAATGTTCATTGCAGCACTGTTTACAGTAGCCAGGTCATGGAAGCAACCTACATGCCCATCAACAGACAAATGGATAAAGAAGATGTGGCACATACATACAGTGGAATATTACTCAGCCATAAAAAGGAGTGAAATTGGGTCATTTGTAGAGACATGGATGGACCTAGAGACTGTCATACAGAGTGAAGTAAGTCAGAAAGAGAAAAACAAATATCGTATGTTAACGCACATATGTGGAATCTAGGAAACTGGTACAGATGAACCAGTTTGCAAGGCAGAGATAGAGACACAGATGTAGAGAACAAACATATGGACACCACGGAGGGGAAGAGGGGTTGGGGGGTGGTGGTGGTGGGATGAACTGGGAGATTGGGATTGACATGTAAACACTAATATGTATAAAATAGATAACTAATAAGAACCTGCTGTATAAAAATTAAATAAATAAAATAAAATTAAAAAAATACAAAGACCTACTGTATAACACAAGGAACTATATTCAGTATCATGTAATAATCTGTAATGGAAATGAATCTGAAAATATATATACATACATGTATGTATAACTGAATCTCTTTGCTGTATACCTGAAACTAACATTGTAAATTAACTATACTTCAATTTAAAAGAATGGTTAATAAAAAAAAAAAAATTACCATATTTGAAAAAAAAAAAGATTTCAGAAATGAAGCCATTCCTCTGTGGTCAAATTCCTAAACATGATCACAGGATTGGATTATTGACAAGGAGTGGAACTGAAGGTCTTTAGAGGGTCAAGAAACACTGAGGCTATAGCCTTAGCTTTGTTATGTAGGAAACTGAAATTGTTCAAGATGATACTAGCAGGCAGAGTGGAAGGCAACAGGATGAGTTAATTGTCTCAGTGTTTGAAGACCACCACTCATTGCTGAGTGCATGCGAAGTCCATACAAGGAAAATGAGAGGTCTGTAAATGCATACAGTGGTCCATGACATGGGCAAGTTTCATGAGCAAGAAGATGAAAAGGTGTTTTAAAAAAAGATATTTAGGATACAGGTCATTTGCAGAGTTAACAATGGAAGGATTGCTGTAGGTAATAAGTACAGGTAAAGAAGAGCATATCGAAATGCGGGGTGGGAGTTGGGAAGATTAGCGCCTGTGTGTGGAGGAGATGGGAATCCTATATTTGGGTAGAGCTTAGATGATAAGGACAGAAGGTCTGTATACAACTAACTAGTCTCTGGTTCCAACTGGTACTAATCCAAGTGGTATAAAGCCCTGGTCCCTATAGGCCACTATCTTGTCCCTTGATTAGCATCAAATTTGGCATATTGAAAGCTCCATTTCCTATTTACTCTGTGCTTACAAATGCAGTAACATATATGTTACTATCTTCAACCCCTTTAAGTCTCTCATTCTGTCCCATTAATTCACAAATCTAGAGTCAAAATTAAGAAGGAAAATTCAATTTGTGCTGAATGCAAAATTCACAAAAGCAAAATATTTATATTACTTTTGTGTATGTATGAATATACTGTGCCTTTTACTCGATCAGACCCATCCACGCATTCTGCAGACAGCGCCAATGAGAGAGAGCTCTGTGCATCATCCAGGCTTGTTCTCAGCCAAAGGTCTATGTCCTCTTGTCTTGTTCTGCCCTTGTCCTTGCCCCATTCCTTGCCTCTAACTCCACTCCTGAGTTTGTCTAGCCCCTGACCTTTTAGATTTCATCTTCCACTCCAGACCCTAAATTTGTTCCTTAGAACAGGTGACAGATTTAGCATCTTTAGTATGCTCTTTTGTGTTTCCATCTCCAATGTGATTTTATGCTGATCTTTGTCTATATGTGTTTATGGATGCACACACACTAAGTAACTACCCTCCAGATCAAATCTGCTAGTAGGCATTCACCTAGCCAAAGTGGTCAGAGTTAAACAATTCACCATCCTGAAGGATTAATAACGAAGTCCCCTTCATCCCTAATCTAATCATTCATATTTGACATTATATTCCCTCAACTCTCTGCTCTTGTCTAAGGGAGGATCTGTTAATCTGGTAATGCAATATAATCCAGTCTGTCACTAGTTCAAGTGTGCTAGTGGAATTTCTCCTAAGAGTTAAATACAAATTTTAATTTGGTCTTCTCTGGATTTTGTTATTTAAGTGTTAAAATTTCTGTTAAGTAGAGGGAGGACAAGTAATTTGGTAGTAAATGGGGACTATTAAACCTTTCAGGATGGAGACCCACCCACTCGAAATACTGAGTGAATTTTTTGTTTTACCTGTTTCACCACTGAAGAAATCCACAGGCAGGAAAGCAGATGGGGAGTAGAAAAAGTACAATGAGACACATGACTACAAATCAACAATATTGTTAAAAATAGGTGCTGTGCATTTGCAGCAACATGGATGGACCTACAGATTATCATACTAAGTGAAGTAAGTCAGACAGAGAAAGATAAATCTCATATATCTCTTGTATATGGAATCTAAGAAAAACAAAAAAAGATACAAATGAACTTATTTACAGAAGAGAATAGATTCACAGATACAGAAAACAAACTTATAAGACTGCATTAACATACTTTATTGTCACATTTCTATGAGTACTTACTTAGTTATCACCATTCACTCATAAATAAAGGGAGGAACAGAGAAGTTAAGTAACTTGCTCACAACACACGGGTAATAAATAATAGAGCAGAGCTCAAATTCAGGAATTTTCACTCAGAGGCTGCATTTTGATTCTTCTACCAAGCTGCCTATAAAAGGGACAGTGAAAATGAGATACCTCCCAACTCCAGCCCCTGTTCCTTCGAGCAAGTGGGAGACATAATAGCAGTATATCTGTTTATATTTCTCCTTGAGGGGAAGCCCTACCATGAACTGGGAAGGGGACGGTGCCTTGTTGGTACTCAGGTAAAATGTAGAAAAGAATGAAAAATGACTACTAATAAAATTTAATCCCAGGAAATGCCAGTTGCCTGCTGTAAGTGCGTATAACTCCTCAGTATCAATGAAAGATAAACACTGAGCCTTCACAGGAAGCTACTTGGTTTGGGTTGCAATAATTTTTGACATTCAGGAAACTGGCAGTGCATACAGAAACATAAAGGACTTCTATTGTACTTCTCAGTGGTGATAAAATATTCCAGAAATAAATATTTCACTTTGTTCCCTTCTTAGTCAAATTATCCTTGCTGCTTCAATAGATTTTTCTAGTATTTAGGGCAACCTGTCCTAACCTCAGTTGGAAGAAAATGAGAAAGACTCCCTATATACAAGATAAGACAAATCTAATAGTTGTGTTTGCAAACATCAAATAGCAGTGGGCTCAAGAAGTGTGATATAAAGCTATCAATTAATTTTGTTGTAACTGTATGCACCTGTGAACAACTGCTTAATTAAAGAGGCAAACAAATCTCTCTCAATAATACCTCGCATTACTTGCACTTATGTGACTGTCAATTAGCTGGAGTGGATAAACACAACTGGAAGAATGCCATGCGGACTTCTGGTAAAGGAAAGAAAAAAAAAAAGATATAACCAGGAGATATGGGAATAAAGAAAGGAGGACCCACAAATAAATATGGACAATTCTCTGTGGCATAAATATCCGTTTCAATAAAGGAAATGAAAGTAGATGCTTTATACTGAAAGGACCAACCTCCCTCAATCACTGGAACAAAGAAAATGAAGCTTTCATACACAAATATACATCAAAAGGAAAAAGAAGGGAGCATCTGGGCTGCTTGCAAAGACAAGCTTAGCGCTGGTGTTTTATTTCTATATAAAAGAAAGCAGGATGAATCCCTAGGTTTCTTATCTCTCAAGATAATAATATTCTACCTTAAGGTCTCTCCCAACAATTCTACTTCGTCCATAATTCTTTAGTTCTTTCAAGAAAACAAACTTTGGTGAATGGGTTGGGGGAAAAAACGTAAAACTTGTGAGAAGAGTGAATCAAGGCTCCCTCTGGAAAATGAGATGGGTTATACAAGTTGGAAATTTCCAGTTGTCAGGCCCAGCTCTGCAGTGATTGATTTTGCTAATTGAAGGGAAAGGACTGTGGAGTTATGAGATTGAAAACTGAACAGGCAACATTTGAATCATGATGAAATTACAGCCCACCACTAAAAGCTTCCTCCATCCTTTGTTATCACAGGGGTTAGTGAAATAGTTGTGGCTTTTATCCAGGGACTCTTGAGGAAAGTTTCAATGATTTCTCAGGAAACCAGACAAAACATTTGCAGTATTACTAGAGAACAATCCCGACAGCCCTCTGAACCCACAGAGGGTTGGAAGCTTCTTGAGGGCTGGAGTTACATCTTTTTCTTGGTTTCCTGAGTGCCTAATTTAGTGCCTGGCACTAAGTTAAAACAAACTTAAATGAAAATTATCCTTTTTTAAGCCCCGTGTTCCACCCTCACCCTTCTAGTTCTTGAGTTTTTGAGGCAGGGATTAGGTTTTATTTTGTAAGTGAAAACACAGAAATGTAACTGGGAGAAAGCCAGTCTCACTTAACATAGTGGTTTGTTTTTAAGCCCTTGTTTATCCTGAGACATAAACCTAGAAGAGAAACATTTGAGGGATTGAGTGTCCATAGGTGTGGCCCATGTGTATGACCCAAATACCCATATGACTATACACTTTTCTTAACTTTAAAGTAAATGCACCTTTTCTTCTTTCTTTCCTTTTTTTTTTTTTTTTGGTAACTTTTGATCCCCTCTACACATTTCATCCACCCCCTATCCCCCCATCTTAGACAACCATCAATCTGCCCTCTATACCCATAAACTTGGTTTTTGTTTTCATTTTTTTGTTTTTGTTTTGATTCCATATACAAGTGAGATCATGTGGTATTTATCTTTTTCTATCTGCCTTATTTCACTTAGCATAATGCCTTCAATATCCATCCATGTTGTCACAAATAGTAAGATTTATTTTTTTTAAAGGTTGAATAATATTCCATTGTTTACCACCTTTTCTTTATTCATTCATCCATTGATGGACATTTAGGCTGTTTCCATGTCTTGGCTATCGTAAATAATGATGCAAGAAACATGGGAGTGTAATCTTTTCAAATTAGTGTTTTTATTTTCTTTAGATAAATACCCAGAAGTGAAATTCCTGAAACATGGCAGTTCTAGTTTTAATTTTTTGAGGAAATGTCATACCTTTTCCCATAGTGGCTGCACCAATTTACAGTCCTACCAACAGTGCACATGGGTTCTCTTTTCTCCACATCTTAACAAATGTGAGGTGATAGCTCACTGTGGTTTTGATTTGCATTCCTTGATGATTAGTGATCTTGAGAATCTTTTCATGTATCTGTTCTTCATCTGTATATCTTCTTTGATAAAATGTCTATTCAGATCTTCTGCTCATTTTTTAATTGGATTGTTTGTTTGCTTTTTGCTATTAAGCTGTATGAGTTATTTATATATTTTGGATATTAACCCCTTGTAAGACATATGATTTGCAAACACTTTTCTCCCATTCAGATTGCCTTTCACTTTGTTGATGATCAAAGGCACATTTCTAAGGCAAACACAAAGTCATCTTTTAAAATAATGCCTAAAATTACTTGCAGTTAGGTATCTGTGATAATATGTATCAAATCTGGCCCATCACCTGTCTTTGTAAATAAAGTTTTGTTGGAATGCAGCATGCTAATTTGTTTATGTGTTGTCATGGCTGCCTTCACACTACTGTGGCAGAGTTGATTACAACTATCATATTTATCATCAGGCCCTTTATAGAAAAAGTCAGGTAACCTCTGATATAGTTGATGTGATTATAATTTTTTTTAATGCTTAGCAAATGTCAGGTACCCTGGTGTATCTCATCATCTCATTTACAAGGTTTATTTCATTAAATTAACACAACAAATATATGCAGTTTATTTGATTTTTACCTTCATTTTCACAGTTCAAGTTTAGAGAGGTTAAGTAACTAGACTGTTGTTTAGAGGCCAACCTATCTTAGAAATCTGCTTTGAGTCTGTGCTGCTGGGCTGTTAGGTGAAATTCGTGTTTACTCCCTTTGTATTTCAATAATAATCTGTAATTACTTAGGAGGACAATTACCACACAGTTGCTGTTGTTGATTATTTGTCCTGCCACCTGCCCGCTGGACAGAACTGTGACATGTTCATCTCAATCCCTGCACATATCTCAGTGATTGCAACATTGTAGGTGTCCTGAACTCTTGTTAAATGAATGAGTGAGTGCCCATATCTGTGTATGCTGGTGTAGTAGTCCACTCAGGCTGCCATAACAAAGTACCATAGACTGTGTGGCTTAAAGTACAGAAATGTATTTTCCCATCATTCTGGAAGCTGGAAAGTCCAAGATCAAGGTTCTGATAGGTTTTGGTCTCTGGTGAGGGTCTGCCTGGCTTGCAAATAACTGCCTCTCACTGTGTCCCTGCATGGTGGAGAGAGAGCTCAAGTGTCTCTTCCTCTTCTTATAAGGGCATTAGTTCTATCTGATCAGGGCTCCACCCTTATAATCTCATTTAACCTTAATCCTTTCCTTAAAGGCACTGTCTCCAATACAGTCACCAAGGGGTTAAGAATTCAACATATAAATTTTGGGAGACACAATTCAGTTTATAGGAGGTAATATGGCAGACATTATTGGATGGCTGCCCCAACCTCCATTTTCAGTCCTCTTCTTCCCCATTGTCTGAATCTGTAAGAGTTAAAATTGTTGGTTGAAACTAGAGGAGGCCATATAACTGAGATCTGACAAAGAGTTGACATCTGTTAGTTCAACCCATTTCCCTTTTTCCTTCTTTCTGCCTGAAACACAAATAGATGATGGGAAAGCTGGAAGGACCCTGGATCATCAAAGGCATTGATGATCTGCACACCAGTGTAGAACTGCCTATTTCTTGCTTTCTTGATACATGATACAATACTTGCAGCCAAACGCAGTCTTAATTGATTTGACCTGGCATGAAGGAAATGATTCCATCCTCGTTGTTAGAAGTACCAGCAGTAGTTTTACCACTAATTAGTTCTATAATCTAGAGTAAACCCTTTCTCTCTGAGGAGTTGAGCTAGATGACTGCTAAAGTTTCTTCCAGCTCTAAAAGTATGTGATTTGATGGTTCACACATTGTGAACCATCAAATGCCCTTACCATGAATACATTGGCAACAAGCCAGGACATTCCCCAATAATACAATAACAATGCTCTTAAAGAAGAAGATTATTGGAAGAGTTTATATGAGATTAATATTATTGTTGGCTTTTTAAAATATTTTTTAACCTTGCCTGTAAAACCTTGTTGACCTGGTGTTTTCTCTCTGAGAATTATTTTATACTTCTAATGATTTATTTTCTTAGAGAGAGAACTACGATTTGCTTGAACCAGTAAGAACTGACAAAGGATATCACAATCTCCCTCCTGTCCTGCTGGTAGATGATGCTGCTCTCCTATGTGTCCCTGTGACTCCCGTTGACCCTTAAATATACTGTTAAGCACATATTTTAAACATGACAAGATAATCAATAAATCTCATAAATATTGATGTCTTACAGAGGAAATGCATCTTCTACCTGAGATCAGCCTATGGAGTGCAGCCCCCATCCAGTCATTCTTCATAAGTCCTATAGAAAGTCATTGTCACATTATTTTTGCTTTCTTACTATGTCATTATACTGTGTGTCAAGGATGCCTGTCAGGCACTTGTACCAACAATGTTTTGAAGCCATGACATCATTTTGACATTAATTTCCATTTTTCCGTTATTCCATAAGAAGCCCCTAACATCTCTTATTTTATGGCAAGCTTTTTACTGTCTAAGAACTCAGAAATCAACTGTGAATATTGCTTCCATGAAAAAAAAAATACAAAAAAAGACAGGTTGGTTGTTAATTGATGTGCTAAGGATTAGCATAATCTTTGTATATCCTGGTAACATGATATACAGTGATTGAACTGATCCCCCCCTTTAAGTCTCTGCCTAATGACACCCCCATTTTTCAATTCCTTAATAGCCACTAGCCTTATGGAAGGAAATCCTTGGCCTCACCAAGTACTTTCATTTTCAGGAATAACTCCAGCATGAATGAGATAAAACAGTGGGAGCCAGTGATTTTTCAGAGAACTTTACACTGTCACCCACCCCATCCAAGTCGGTCGCACTTACAGTAAGTGGTTTCACTAAAATGCTGCAGTTTATTGATGCCTCCTTCATCCTTCATTCCATGTTTGCATCTGGCTCTGTTGGGATGAACTGTATGTAATATAAAGTGCTGCTCTACATCCTGCAGGAAACCAGGTCTGATTCAGGGGAGTGAGAGCTGCATGTGTCCTTGGAGACTGGAGGCGTGACAGCCTTGTCCTGGTCTTTGAGGAAGCATTTCCTTAACTAAACGGGCTCACTGTGCCCAGATAGGTGACAAAACATAACAGTCCATAGTCTGAAAACAAAAAAAAGTAGAGGGATTTAGTAGAAAAGTAAAGATGAGTTCTTATCCTAACTGGTGTCTTATTATATAGGAAATAAGCGGAATAAGCATTACAGTCTCGAGAATTTGATTTGAGTTTGGACATTTAACATTTTTGTAATAAAATTTTAAAATTCAGGGCTTTTTTGATGCTCAAGCTTATGGTAAAGTTTATGGGCTCTGGAGCTAGACTCTCTATGTTTAAAAACTGGTCATGTCACTTACAAGCTATGTGACTTTGGGCAAGTTACTTGGCCCATCTGTGCTTCAGTATCCTCATCTGAAAATGGGGATAAAAGCAGAATCTTACCTAATAAGGTTGTTAGGAAGATAGAGTTAATATGCTACAGTGTGCTAGGCATTGTATTAACAATAAGTTAATAAGTGCTTATTCAATAAACATTAGTTATCATCAACCAATGGTCATTTTTTCAGCATTCTTTATGAGCACTTGCTTGTTAGGGATAAATCATAAAGCACCAAATATTCTCAGTGAGCTACAAAGCAGCATCTGGTCAGACATTCTTCCTAGAGACTGATGGCTTTGTGAGGTGTCCCCTTGGCTCAGCTGGACTTCAATCCCAGAATTCCCTTTCTGGTATGTTTCCAGTTAGGGTGGGCTAAGAGGGATATTCTCTCAGTAGAGGTGGAGGATGGAAAGGAAGCAGCAGAAACTTTTCAACATACACATGCAGTTATTCAATTATACACTAACCTATGTGCTGCTATGAAGGAACTTTGTAGATGTAATTAAAAGCCCTTAATCAATTGACCTTAAATTAACTAAAAGAGTGGGCCTGACAATTTTGATTTTTTCATTCTTACCTTCTATCATTATAATTTTTGACACAGTATTTCATAATATGTTTTCTACACTTATCTCATCTCTCATGGGTTCCTCAACACTGGACCACAGTGTTCAAATAAAGTGAAGCCCTTCAAAAGAGGGCTTAGATTTTCCCTGAGTGTGGACTCCAAGCTTCAGCTCATGCTTCTGAGACTTCATCTTGCTGGTAATCTTCCTTTCTTGACTGCCTTTTCATGCATTCCAAGCTTCACCTTGTGGAGTTCTAACTTTCTCATGATATTACCTTCCTGACTGCCTACCCTACATACTACAGGCCTGCTTAGCCGGTCTCCACATTTTTGTAAGACTATTTCCTGTAGTAAATCTATCTATCTATCTATCTATCTATCTATCTATCTATCTATCTATCTATCTACCTATCTATCTGTACCTATTTAATTTATTTCTTACTAGTTTTGCATCTCTGGTTGACCCCCTAACTGATACATAGGCTTACCAGAGTAGAATTTTGGCCAAGAATACTACAAATTTGAACTCACCTAAAAATTCAAAGCCAGTCTTTGAGATACCTGAAATAATTAACCATGTGGATAACAATTATAAAATCCTATTAAAATAATTGTGTAAAAGAGAGATAATTCATTTGCCACATTAGATGTGACTTAAAATACACTGATACCAATGATTAATTATTTGAACATTGGGAACTGGTAGTGAAGCAACCATGAAGATAGGATAAATGTAAGAAAATGAAAATTAGAAAACAAATGGAACATTGTGTCAAAAATTATAATGAGAGTGGGGCAGAATAGAGAGATGGTCAGATTTCTAGAAGACTCAGGTTTGGGTGGAAGACAATTTAATGCAAATGCAAAGAAGGCAAAAAGGAAAAAATACAGTGTCAATTTCTTTTTAAAGTATAACTAAAAAGATGTAGAGCAAAAATGACCGGGGGTATACATAATATGGAAAACCCTAGTAAGGTAATTAATTCATACTATACAGTACATTTGTATTAAATGTTGAATGAAAGAAACAATTAAATAAAATGCATCCAGACAGGTGTCTTTTACTGCTTTCTACAATCTCTCTCTTTTTTAAAAAAATTCAGTCAGATACTACCAGAATATAAATTAAATTACTTTCTGGAAACAAGTTGAGCACTTTTAGAAGCTGAATGAAGTCTTTCAGTAGAGGTTAGTAGAATTTATCATTTTACAGCCTTAGTTTTATCCCTATGACCTTAGATACCAAAAGAACTTTAAAGTAAGTAAGTTATATATATATATCTTTCTCTTTCTGGGTTTTTTGTATGAAATCTGCTTGACAGACCGTTCAAGAGGAAGGGAAAATGATGCAATCTTTAAATACAACCTAGACAAGCTAAAAATAGGAGTTTATTGCTGAACATATGGGAAAAGAAAGGAGAAAGGAGGAGAAGTTTGATGGAAAATACAAGGCTGGTGTGCTTTGGAAGACAAGGACAAGAGCCTAATTAAACAGGAATAAAGAGTTAAATAACTATATCTTTTTATTACAATGTCTTTTTTATAAATAAATATCACAATATTAAGAATTTGGAAAAAAATAATTCCCTATCAGCCCAGGATGCCATTCTATTGTCATTGCCTTGCTTTGTATTTGATGTTGAATTTTTGGAATGTATTATTTTAAATTGGGGCAAGGCAGGAAAATAATACACTCTCCTCCCCTTTGTGTTCTTTAGTAATTGGAAAGAAGGACCTCCTCTTGTCCTAACCCTGCAACTCTGGCTGGCTGCAGCCTGGCTTTCATGAAATGTGGGAGTCATGAAGGAAGAATTTGGCCCCAAGAATATGAGCATAACGTGTGGATGATTTACTGTCAAAGGATAGTTATGCATAATTGCCAGTCATTAGGGCAACTTTCTTAACATCAAAGCATATGTTTTTGCTTTACATACTAATGCAAATACAACTTTAACTCATTCGCTGGTGCAAGTTTACACTCTGGTATGTGTGAGTTTTCCTTAAATTGACTTTTTATCTTTTAAGGGAAGTAGTATATTTGTGTTAAAATACGATGGAATGCAGCATGATGGGTTAGACAGAATAGTGGAGGATTGAGAGTCCTGAGTTCATTTTTAGTGCAATGAATTTTTTCTTGCCTTTTACAGTGATACACAGGCAAATTGTCAATAGAGGAATCATTACTCGATACCAAAAACTTTGAAACAATCTTGATCACACTGTTCCCTGGTCAGTCAGCAAATTGAATATGCAGGCTATAGCTCATCTTATACTAGGATCTGTGTAGAAGATACAAAATATTAATGGCATCAATAACTAGCCTTTGAATACTGCTTGATAATTTAAAAAAGACTTTGGCATTCATTATCTAATTTAAGTCTCAACATGTAAAGGAGCAGAAACATATGAGGCCTTCCTGAAGATAGACTGCTCCCCCTCATCACCCCCTCCTCACCCCTCCCCCCAACCCCATCCCCTGCCTCTTGTTTGTAGAAAAGCTTTAGCCTTTGAGGTCTTCCCTGGGTTCCAAAGAGCTAATTTAATCAGAGAGCTGAGAAAATGCAAAACAAAGGAAATCAGTCAAGCAAGACAACATAATAGTTTAGCCAAAAAACAAAGTCAAGGACCTTTGGTCCCTCCTCAAGGGCTATAGATAATATCCTGAACCATATCCCTGAGTTGTTTTGCAGATACTAAAAACTCCCCCAAGTGGAAAAAGTTAACTGCATGCTGATTACCAGCACATAGAACCCAGACCAGCTGGAACCAGAAGGTTGATGGCGTTCACTCCTGAAATGTCACTCCATTACCTCACCACCGGCCAATCAGAAGAATGTCCACAAGTTGATCAGGCACCCCATAATCCCCTCCCTCACACTGCCTTTAAAAACCCTTCCCTGAAAGCCATCAGGAAGTTTAGGTCTTTTAAGCGTGAGTTGCCCATTCTCGTTGCTTGGCCCCATGTTGGATACCTTGAAATAAATGCTGTACTTTCCTTCACCACAACCCAGTGTCAGTAGCTCGGCTTTACTGTGTGTGAGTGAGAGGACTCAAGTTCGGTTCCATAATAAACATACTATATGAACTATGTATACCTAAGCTTCAAACCTTTTATTAAAATTTACAAGATGTACAGTAAATAAATAAATTAAACCTTTTACAAAGCAACAAATATAACAATAAATTAGTATGGAGATAGAGTAATTTATGTAATAAATTAGTATATAGACTGGATGCAAAGGTGGTTATAAACCTATATACTTATAGTGAGTTTTCACATCATGTAATTTGTGTATACTTTCTTTTGGAACGATTTTTTGAGCTGACTTGTGAAAGAAAATATTTTCATTTTGGAGATGTTTTGGTCAAAATAACTATTACCCAAGGTTCAAAATGACTTTTGGTTGTCTTCTAAAAATCCAAATTTGCCTTTAAAAGATGCAAATTGTGCATTTAAAAAATGCTATGAGACTTAAAACGAATTTGAAAATATGTACATGTACATATATACTATCATCGGGGAAAAGTTACCTTCATTTAGATATGTAACTAAGTCCTCTAATATTTTTTACAAAATTTCATACCTTAACACATCTCTATGTCTCAAACTTAAAATAAAATATAAAATAAAGGGCTAATCAAAAAACACAAAAGATGCCCTCAAGATAGAAGAGAGTTGAGGATTATTTTTACTGGAATGATACCTGATTTGATGATATCTGATTTGATACCCTGATGGGCAGTATAACTGAAGAGATTGTTTTGGATAGAGGAGAAGGTATACAGCTCCTTGAAGGAACGCATTGTCTAATTCTATTTTGGGTTTTCCATCCAAAATCACCATGTCCTAGGACTGAACTACAATGTTCTAGTGAGGATTAAGCCCCTCAAATCCAAACCCCCCAAAAAGAACACAAGAAATTGGAATTTAATAGATCAGACTCAGAAACACAATGACATAGTATGAAATAGAGGTCACAAACTGAGCCAGAAGGATCTGGGTGTGACTCTACCGATGGGCTGCCAGGAAGCTCAATTTTGTGACACATCTTGACACACATCAAGTATAAAGAACATTATTATGGCAATTGTTCTATGTAGTAACTTTACTACTGATGCTGCCTTAATTGTCTACGCTTATATTTTTTGCCTTTTTTTTTTTTTTAGTTATTCAAAAATAAGTCGATATTGTTGTATCTTTACAGGCCACTATGAATTCACCTCAGGACAAAGATAAATATAAGATAAATTATACATTAACTGGTTTCACTGAATGGATGGTGAGAAAGAGTCATACCATCTATTTGAAATACATGAAAAAGGGGAAGCACTATGTTTAAGTTACTTTGGCTGAAAAATGATATAAATGACCTCATGATGGCATGTACTTGACTGTACCTGTTTGGGTTTCTTCCTTCCTTTGTCTTCAAGGCCCAATTAATTTCTGCTTTTGAGTTCATAAGAGCCTGATAATAATTGATGCAACTGAGTGACAATTAATTCCATAATATCTATAGATAGAATCTATATCATATTTCTGGAGGGTGGCAAGTAGATAGGCTAAAATGAGAATCTTAAAGGTGATAGCAAGAAGCATAATTTGCTCATTCAGTCATTTAGCAAATATTTATTGAGCTTCTAGCACATACCAGGCACTTTCCTGAAGAGTGGAGAGTCAGAGGTGAATGAGAAAATCAGAGGCTCTACCATCCTAAGGTCATCACCTGGTGGGGATGGCACAACACAAGTGCTCAACAAGTGTTAGAAGAAAATTGTCTTTAAGGACAATGTTTATAAAAGCAAAATGTAGAGTAGACTAGAGCAGATGGGTCTGGGGAGAAGGTCATGAAAGAGAAAGAAAGCAAAAAAGACATTGGTATTTTCCAGTGTTAATTTCCAAAATAAGTAATATTCAACTACTTAGCCTGAAGACCTAGAAGATTTAGTAAGTTAGAAATGGAGGATATGATAGATGTTAGCTAGACTTATTGTGGTGATCATTTCACAATATATACAAATATCAAATCATTAGGTACACCTGAAACTAATATAATGTTATATGCTCATTGTATCTCAAGTTTTAAAAAAAAGGAAATCTTTTAACAACAATTTTAAAAAAGTGAAGGGAATTGGGAGAATTATTTGTGAGAAGAAAGGGGGTGGATGATATAGGAATGACTTTCCACATAACAAGTTTCTGTGCAGTAAGCAAATAGAAGTGTGGGTGGAGGAAATTGTAGAGAGGAAGTGTATAGAACAGCATTAAATGTAATTATCAGAGACAGCAGAAAGTCCCCTTAGATCGTCAAGAAAATCATCGAATGAAGCATCGAAAGAAAACACTTTTCACCCAAATATGTACTTATTCAGAAAAGCTAATTTTGCCACTTGAGTACAAAGCATTTACCTTGTAAATACACATACTTGATTTCTTTTGCAAATAGTAAATAGCAAAAGGCACGAAGGCCAAATACAGATATTAACGTTTCTTCCATATATTCTTTGACTTTGTTAATTAAGAAGTTAAGACAGATAATGAACCTCAATTTTCTATATCCCTATGCAAGTAACTGTGAAAACATTTGGGCCACTGGAGTGTTGCTTATTATACGCAAAGGGAAAATTCCATTTTAAATATTGATTTGTGCAGCCCAGTTCTGATTGCTGCCTCTGAATTATCACTGCTTCCCTAGTCAGGCAACTGAGTTACTGAATCAGAACTCTGCAAAGAAGCAAAATCTCCATCTTGCAAGGACACGAGGAGTATGACTGCCAATGCAGGTCAATCAAGTTATAATGGGCTCTAATTAGCACTCTGCAAGCTGTTAAATTCTTTACCTGCAGCTGAATGGCTGTTAAAAAGGTGTGATATTTTTTCTTTCCTTTGAAAACATCATAGAGTTTAAAATTTTTCCCCAATCTCTTTCTTATACCTTCATGTCCACAGAAAGAACCAAAAAAGAAAGAGAAAATGTGGTTAAGATTCAAAAGGTTGTTATTTTGTAACCTGTTGGGATCATTGGATACCTACATGGCTTCTGTCCCTCAGTTTTCAGGTCTGTAAAATGGGATAGGAACAAAAATACCTACCGTGCAGAAGCATTGTGTGGAATAATTATTGAATGTTTATCATGCTCTTTGAAGATAAAGAACATGATTCATGTGCTAAGGTGTTATAATCACAAGCCTAAACCCAGGCAGAAATATCAGAAAAATTAAAGCTAGCTTTGAACGAAGAGAAAATTTATTCTTGACGAGTGTAGTTTTATATTTCTGACACTAACACAAATTCCACAGAATTAGAGATTTAAGGCAAAATTATAAAGAGAGCACTTCTCATGCTGTTCCATCTCACATGCCTTCTGATCTTGAACTAGATAGCATAAAGCAATCTGTGCTTGAAATGGAAGAGTATTTCTCAGATGGTTATCATCGTTCCTTACTCATCCACACGGAAAAATTAATTTAGTACATGCAGGTGTAAGTGTAATTGTGCATGAAAAATTATTTACAAAAGAAAGCAAAATGATCCACTAATCATATTTGTGTTTGGTGTCTCTTTTCACTTCCTTTTTGTGTTATATAATTATAATTATGGTCTTAGAAAATTTAAGTCATGTGTTTTTTCTGGTGTCTATTTCAACTTAGAAACACTTCCACATTAAAATTGTCATCAGTGAACATGTGAATACCCATTCAATGATTTACACGCTAATAGATCCTATTAGGAACTAAATAAGAAAAGAAAAACTGTGTCAAAACTTTCATGGATCTCAAATTTAATTGAGACAATATAAACACAACAAAAAGTGTCCAAACTTGCCAAATATCGAAAACAATAGATTGTTCTCAGAGAAAAATAATGTTGGCCAGGAGAGGGGAAAAGAAAATGAATTTTTCAAATCTGTGTTTATATTACTTATTCTATGGCTTTTTTCTTTTCTTACTCTAAGTGTTGAGAGACTTTTAAAAAGCACCCATGAAAAAGAATCTACTGAAGAAAAATCAGTAATTGAAAACTCAGTAGTTGAAAAGAGAGAAAAGTTAAGAACCGAAAGTGCCAGATCGTTGAGTAGGATTTGTCTGCTGCACTCCGTGATACCAGCAGCCAGGTCTTAAAGTGTCAGCTTCTATAGATTAACAACTGCCACATGTATATTCTCCCACTCAGGGTACTGTCCTGAATTTCAGACCTATATTGAAATGCTTACAGGTCACCTGCAATTGCATGTCCTGCAGGCACTTCAAAATCTTTTGTCTGAAACTGAATGCATTAAATTCCCTAACTTTCTCTTGCTGTATCTTACCTCAGTTAGTGGTTCTGCTATTCTCATAAAATGCCGGGTTAGAAACCTGAGCTTCACTCCCTAACTACCCACATCTATTCCATCACCAGGTCATAACAGTGTTACTGCCTAAGCATTGCTCAAATTTGTCCCCCACCCTAGTTTATGTCACTGTCATTCTTTGGCTAAAGGAGGGTGTTTCACTTGGATGTCTTTATTTCAAGTAGGAGAAATGACTTCAACTTTCTGAAGCAAAGACCAAGAGTTTATGAATAAGATCGAAGGTAGCTTTCAGAATCCCAGGGCAGGCTGAAGAATTTGGCTTGAGAAAGAACAGGAAGAGGAATTGAGGCTGCAGGTGTGAATAATGGTGCCTCTGTTGATTTGAATGAACGCCAAAAAATTTTGGAATTTTTTGGTCATTTATCTCAAGGGCAAAACTCTATTAATTGAATGTGATTTTCCTAACGTGAGCCTGGTGCCCAACTCTTGGCCACGTCTGGGTGCAACACTTTGAGGGGGTTCTTAGATGCTGAGCAGGAAGCCTCTATAAGATGTGATACCCTCCTTCCTAAGTCTCCTTGTTTCCAATCTGACTTCCCTCCCTCCCTCCCCTCCTCCTGCTCTGCACAGAGCGACCTTCCTGAAACGTGAATGTAAAGAGAACAATGCTATTACACCTAAAACCCTGCAATGGCTGCCTATTTATCTCAGGAAAAAAATCCTCACATCTTCATGAACTGGCCCCTCCTTAAACAAATATCTTTAATTTTTGCCATTCTAATCCCTCTCTCCCTCTATGAAATAGCACAATTTGTCTCAGGACTTAATGAAGTTCAGGTTCTTTAAGTCTCAGTGCAGAAGGAATTCAGTGAGGGACAAAGTGGTAGGTAAGAAATGGATTTATTAGTATAGGACACTTATGAAGGACACAAGTGGGCAGGCAAGAGGGCTCTGCCCCAAGAACTAAGTGGGCTACATTTTTATAATCAAATGAAAAGTGGAGAGGGAGAGAAGTTGGCTTTCCAACTTCTTCCTCTTCCTTTGTAAAGATGTTGCGGGAAAATGGGGTGTGAGAGGGTGGTCATATCCCAGGTCTTGCGCGGGTTCCTGGGATGGGCCGCAAGTGAGTGTCCTTGGCTTCGTGTAGGAAAGAATTCAAGCGTGAGCCATAGTATGTGAAAGCAGGTTTACTGAGAGAGATACATATTCCATAGGCAAAATACAGTCCATCTCAGAAGGCAAGAGTGGCCTTGAAATATGGGATGGTTAGTTTTTACGGGCTGGGTAATTTCGTCAGCTAATGAGTGGGAGGATTATTCCAACTATTCTGGAGAAAGGGCAGGGATTTCCAGGAATTGGGTCAGTGCCCACTTTTTGGCCTTTTATGGTCAGCCTCCGAACTGTCATGCTGCAAGTCATGGCGCTGGTGGGTGTGTCATTTAGCATATGCTAATACATTATAATGAGCGTATAATGAGGCTCCAGGTCTACTGGAAGTCGAATCTTCTGCCATCTTGGTAGGTTCTAACCAGTTTTTGTCATATCCTCTATGGCTATGTCATTCTTTTAAAGGTGGTGCCCTGCCCCCTTCCCTCCTATCTCACCTATACTCTCATGGCTTCCCGCCACACCGTACTTCTTTTGAACCATTCCACACCTTTTCTTTAGGATCTTTTAAAATATTCTCTTCCTAAAACTCTTCACTCTCCTCTTCGCCCCGCTCCTGTGTCCCGTGTCACCTTTCCCAGCATCATTCTGTATTAAAACTGAGGGTAGATGTGTTTGGTTTCCTTCCTTGATATAGTGGATTGAATAGTGTCCTCCAAAAATTCAGATCCGCTGAGGACCTCAGAATGTGTTCTTATTTGGAAATAGGGTTTTTGCAGGTGTAATTAGTTCAGATTCTGGAGAGGAGCTCATCCTGGACTTAGGGTGAGCCTTACATCCAATGACTGGTGTCCTTATAAGAAGAGGAGGAGCACAGAGGCGGGGGGAAGACAGAGACAAATGGAATAACCAAGGTCACATGCCCCTGGAAGCAGAGATTGGATTTATGCTGTCGCAAGCCAAGGATTGCCTGGGGCTCTGAGACCCTGGAAGAGGCAAGGAAGAATCCTCCCCTAGAGACTTCAGAGGAAGCATGGCCCTGCTGACACTTTAATTTCAGATTTCTGGCCTCCAGAACTGTGAGAGAATATATTTCTGTGGCTTTAAGTCACCAAGGTTGGGGTAATTTGTTAAGGAAGCCTCAGGAAACTAACCCACTTGACAGTACACTCTGTAAGTACAGGAAAAGAATTATTTTGTTTAATTTTGTATCCTAAGACCTTAGCATAACTGTCATATAATTGACTTTCAATAAATATTCGTAGAAGGAGTAAATAAAGGCAAGTTCATCCTGTCTTCCCCACATCTCTAGTACACTAAATCTTGGCTCTATCCTAACCCATTCCCATCCCCATCCTGAGTGATATCATTTCTCTGCCTTAGTAATCCACAGACACAGTAGATTAACACCTATTAATACCTATTAATACCTACTCTTAAATAGTACCTTGGGAATATTTAAGATAAAGTACATGTGGGAGAATATACCTCCTAAGTAAGATTTGCATTTTATCTGGAAAAAAAAAAAAGCCTTAAACTAGAGAAAAAATCTCTTGCTGTAGAATTTCACATCTAAGTAGAAAATACAGGAGATATTGTCTTAGACAAAGGAGATAAACTTGCCTTTCTAAAACTGTCTCCTTTTTCAGATTCTGTAGATTATATGACCTTGTCTGACCCCAATCTTTAGCACATAGATCTTCTAGTTAATAATTTTAAGATTTTACCAAGCAGACACAAATATCTCAAATTCCAGAACATCATCTTCTGGGTAAAAGATTAGTAATTTGATTAAATAAAAACTCAAAACAGGAAACAGTGCCAATCTAGTTTCCTGCACAAAGGTAAATAACTGATGATAGACTCTGCCCTGGAACCAGACAGAGCCTCTATGTTGAATGGCTCTTTGCAGGACATTGGCAATATTGATTGACTCAACCTGCTTTCAATACTCATATGCTAAATGGATATCAGTTCATTTGGAAGCCACAAAGACATAAGCAAGCTAAAATAACAAAGACCTGCCTGTGGATTCAGATTTCCACACCCTTTGTGGGGCATACGTGCACACACACATACAGACACACACACTGAATGTTACATAAGGTATTTCACTCTATGTATATCAATTAGAATTAAGAAAAGAGTTGAACTTCCAGGGTTATGAAGAGCTCTTTACTCACCAGCTCCATCAGTCATTGTCCAATCTCACAAATGGAATCACAAAAGCTTGTGAAGGCACAAGCACTCACCCTAAAGAGCTATATACTCTGTGTTAATATTCCAATTTTGAAAATTTCTTAGATGACACATTTTAAGATTGCCTTGCAGGTAGAGTTTATGTTGAAGCCCTCTGACATCTCCTAACAAAATTTATATCACTTGTCACTTATTATTGTACATCAGAAAAGTCTGAAAATTTCAGGAGTAGGTATTTTAAAATGTAGTTTATAATATGCAGGCAACAAACTCTAACTGGGTAAAAGTGTTTTTAAAACTTCTATAAATTAATGATACACTTGAGTATAAAAATGTAGACTCCAATTGTCTGCCTTATGCCAAAAACAAGTTTTCTGGAACTTAAGATATATAGTATGATTTTTAAAAATAAAATTTTTGCTAGAAAGCAAGTATTATAAATTTTGATCATCTTTGGAAAAATAAGAAGTATCACTTATCAATTCAGCTGTTTTTCAAGTGATGCTTAATTGAAGAAACTTAAAATGTATTGCTGATGACTGAAGGAAAGCAGATTGACTTAGAAAGTTGATTGGGAGCTTGGAAGTATTACAAAGGAATAATGTTACACATGTACCCAGCTAATGCAATGAACAAGTTCTAATTCACTGGGCTCCACTATTCTGTATATGCCCAAGGAAAATGTAGACCCAGACTGCCTGAGGGAAGTTTGGAATATTGAGATTTGGAGGAGGAATCAGGCACGTGAGCCTTCTTCTGATTCCTGGCTGCAGTGATAAGGTCATCTCCCTCTCTCATCTCCCTCCCCCATGTTTTGTGTGTCACAGCAATGTTTCTCACCTCATTAGGCAAATAAGCTGAAAAATAAGGGCCGAAGAGAGAGTGGTCTTTCGAGTTGCTCCATTTTGGAATGGCAACTCAAGGATGTTACCATATTTCCTTGAGGGATATATGACAGCCACAACCTGAACAATTTCTCAATTGTTGGACCCTATCCTGGGGAGCCTAGCCTCTCCCATCTCTGCTAACTGCTCACCTCCTCTCCGTGCTCTGAGTCTCCTCTCTACTAGGTTTTATTTTGTACAAAATATCACTTTTTTTGTCATATACCTCTGCCCCCCTTTACTATATTATCTGTTGTCCTTCACAGGGATGCACTTAATTAGTTTACCAAAGGGAAATTCCTGGATAATTCAGATGACTTTCTATTATTTCACACCCAACAATCCACCCTTGTAAACAATATTTTCACAGCAATTCTGATTTGGAGTCATTATAAGGTCTCCTGCTTATAAAAGCCAGGGACAGGAAAAGTTGACAGTTAAGGGACACTTTTCCAGGCACTTGATCCAAATGCCCTAGAGAAATTCTGATTAGCTCAGCTTAACCTTTATGTTGAGCTTCTTGAGCCAGGTTTTTATCCCTAGTCCAGTAAACTCTGGTAGGGAATGGATAGGGCAAGACATTGGTTAAAACTAAATAATAGAAGCTGTTTTTGAAAAAGAATCTCTTTTAAATGGGCAGAGAAACAAAGACTTCAGCTGGAATTCAACATTCAACTGGCCCAAATCCCATGGTCCCTCCATTCTATTATATCATAATATCATTGTGTTTGGCTGGCTGTTTTCTTGACTTGACAGGCACGTCTTGGTGATTGCATTGGCTTTCATGGTTTTAACTACCATCTATACCCAGTTCTACATCTCCAGTGATGACCCCTTTCTGAATCTTAAACTTGAAACTAACTACCTGTTAGATATAGTCATTGGGGTGTCCTAGAGATCATATCAAACTGCACTTATAGAATTACTCTGAGAATGAGAACTAATTCACTTAAAGCATTGGGAACATTGCCTGGAAGAGTAGATGTCAATAAAATGGAGTGTTTATTTTTACTGTTTCCCTAACGAGGCTCATCACCCCATCCCTACCAAATCTATCCTTTCTTCTTATCCTCCCAGCTCAGGTAGCTCACTGCCACTCACCCAGCTGGCCACACCGGAACCCTGGGTGCCATGCTGAATCCTTTCCTCTCTGTCATCCCACACATCCTACCAACTGTATCTACCAAATATTTTTTGAATTTTTATGTTCTCAGGTATTACCTTCAACGCTGTCCTAAAGGCCCAAAGGGAAAATAAACATTTCTGAGAAGAAAACAACAGTAGCAGCGACAATGCCATTGATAGCAGAGTCCTGCCATTGACGGCAGAGATAAGGAATGCTGAGGTAAAAAAGGGAGTGGAAGAAAGTCTGGCAGAACCAGGAAGGTGCTGATTCAGCTCAGACAATGACTGAGACCGGGGGTCTGCAAGTGAAACTAGATGAGCGCAACCTGATCAAGCTCTGGATGCCCACAAGGAATGTCAGACAACTGAACTGCAGCCCTCTGCATGCTCATGGAGGGCGGGGGAGGGAGTGTTGACAATGTGGTACCTTAAAAAGGAGGTCCTGACTTTGGGACTCTTAATTTCATTTTCTTGTTATGATTTTCATTTTAGTATTAGAAACACCATCATACCTCATCTCTAGAATTATGCTGCCTCCCTTTAATTGTTTGACCAAGTGTAGCAAAAGAAAACGAATGAAATCTCTCTCAGTTCTGTTTCACACTGCTGGAACACTGTAATTTCATAAGGAACTTACCACATGCTAAATAGGAAAAAAGGAAAATGATTACAGAAATACAAACATCTTCATCACGATTATTTTTCCAAGTTACCGGGTTTTGATGCCACATTATGAATTTAGGATTCAAAATACCAGTATAGCTTGCCTTCTCTCCCAACCACAGCCTGTCTCCTCTTGGGAGATGAAATCTTATCTTTCACCTGCCTAGGACCAGTCTCCCAGACAAACTGAATCCTTTTAGGGTTTTTTTTTTTTTTTTTTTTTTTTTTTTTGGTTTAAGACAAAATTACAAACTCTAGGAAGACCACTCTGGGTGTCTCCATTCCTTTCTAGTTCCTGATCCACGATACCTGACCCTTCAGAGATAATAGCAGGAAGATTCCTATGACTGATGCCACAGTACCGCTGCTCTTCCCAGCTCAAGAAGAAAGCTAAATCTCCTCTCTACTTGAGACCTGACGCTCTGTGGGGCCTCATCAGAGTTTCCCTATTTTGAAATCTGTATCTAACACAGCCTTAATGTTGTAATATTCATGGAAACTAATTAAACCCCAAAATCACACTGATACAGTATCTTCACAAACACCACCAGGACCTGCAGTTAGCTTATTTTCATGAAATCATTCTGCAGCAAAGTATATGTTAACAGTTGAAAGCAACCTTAGAAAACAGTTAGTCCAATGTACTTGTCCTAAAAATGAGAATTCTCAAATCCAGGAGGCTCAGCTAGTTTACCCCATCCCAGGATCTCCTCCTCTTACTAACCTTACTAACTCCTACCATTACTAACCGTATCTTTGGTGTCCAATAGAGAGAGCTGTGAGCAACCCAGATCTGTTGATAATTTACATCCCAGGCTCTTTCAAGTAACTTCCTTTCATCTTTTCCATTTTTAGAACCCTGTCTCTAAACACTTTCTTGCATCTAACTTTGTCTTTTACTTCTGGATCTTTATTTACGCCTTGGACCCATTTCTCTAACATGACCCTTTTAATTTTATTTAGGTGTGGTTTTTGTCCTGGCCCCTGGCCACTGCCCCAACACTGCCCTGGTTGTTGATTCAAACCTTGTGTAAACCTGCACTGCCATCCTAGTCAAGGCCCCTATGACACACTTGTTCGTGTAATCCAGTAACTTCCAAATCTAATTTCGGAATGAGTCCTCTAAATTGATACATTTATTTGTGTATTTACTAAATGTGAGGGTGTACCACATTAAAGTTTTAATATCTGTTAATCTTGACCATGCTATTGATATTATCTTTATTTAAGAGTCAGTATTGCGTAGCAATTAAGAACACAGGCTCTGTGTGGTACAACAGGAAATATATATCAATATTTGTTCCTTTATCCTGGTTCCTGGTACAAGGCTTCTAAAACCCTTAAAGTATCTGGAGTGATGAGTGTCTTTTGTATGAGATGACTGGTGGTTGGGGGCTCCTAGATAGCTTGAAGATGGGGCCTGGTCACCAGAAAGAACAAGACATGATTAGAGAATCAAAACTTTCAGACCCATCCCCTATCCCCCTGGGTTAATGGCCAATGGCCAGTGATTTAATCAATCGTGCCTACATTATGAAACCTCCATAAAAATGTTTAAAAACAATTGAGATTCAGAGAGTTTCCACATCAGTGAGCACATCGAGGTGCTGGGAGGGTGGCATACTGGAAAAAGTCTTGGAATCTCAATGCCCCTTTCCCCATTCCTGGCCCTATTCACTCTTCCATTTGGTTGTTACTGAGTTATATCCTTTATAATAAGCTGGTAATAGTAAGTAAAACCACTTTCTTGAGTTCTGTGAGCTGCTCTAGCAAATTATTGAACCTAGGGGTGGGGTCATGGGAACCCCCAATTTTTGACCAAGTCAGACAGAAATGTGGGTAACCTGAAACCCAGTGCAGTGAGAGAGGTCTGTGGGACTGAACCTTTAAACCTATGAAGTCAGACACTAATCTGGGTAGTTAGTGTCAGAATAGGATTAAATTGTAGGATACCCAATTGGTGTACAGAGTTGGAGAATCAATTGGTATGAGGGAAAATCCCACACATTTTGTGTCGGAGTGTTGTGAGTAAAGCCAGCTTATCCAGATTTCCAAGGTTCAAATCCAGATTTCACCAATTATCAGCTATGTGGCTGAACAGGGCCAGAGGAAGACATTTAGAGACCTAAACACTGAAAGAATTTAAATGCCCAATTCTAAGTGGGATTTCAAATAAAAACAATTCTAAACCAATAAAATAATCCTGAAGACCACTCCAATGCATTTAAGAAGGAAAAAAAATAGATTTTTCTAATTATTTATCCTTAGATTTTTTTTCCTTGGATGGTACTATAAGCATGTGTTCATTTTGCTTCCTGGGACTGAGGCTTCTAAAATAAGCCCTACTATTAAAAACCACTTTGCAAAATATTTTTTTCATAGCCCACTCATTCCTATGCTCTGTACCCTCTTTATTTCTCACCAGCTTTGACCTTAGCTTTACCACCATTGTATTTGGAGTCTTTCATGTATCCCACATACATTGGATATTTGTAACCCTGCTTCCCAGTATTTTGATCCTGGCTGTTGACCATGCCCTGGTTTTTCAAGAGCTAGGTTTTGTCTCTCTTATTAACTGCCAAGCCATCCTTGATTTTGTGTTTTTGGCTTCCATTTTAGAACTAAAAACTTATAGCAACAGTATTATTTAGCTTATGTTGGGCTAAATTTGAAAATCTACAACAAATCAAAGCGATGTCTTTGCAAAGTTAATACATTATTACAGCCTACTGATTAAGACATTTTGTGGCATGGACTTGCCAACATGAAGATGCTTCCTGGATATTTAAGATGTTATTGACTTCTAAGCTTCTGTTACCACATTAAGATGAAAATTGAATTTGGCATCTTTTGCTCTTGCTTGTTTCAGCTTTCTAAAATCTTTGTGGTAGCACTGGGACTGTCAAATCTAGTCTTGCCCAACCTCCTCTCCCAGCTTTAATTAAGGAATAAGCCAATCAAACTCTTTCCCAGGAATCTGAATTTCTATGAAGTTACAAATGATGAAATTTATTCCATTACCAGTTAGTAAAAGAAACTATCCATGAATTCCTGACTGAGATCCCCAAAGCTGCATATAATTCCTTTCAATACTCAGCTTTAGTTGTTAAGCCTTTCCTTTGAGTATATGAGTTACCTAGTACCCTTTCCATAAAGCCCTTTTTGTTTTTCTTTCTGTTTCATACAACCAAAGAATTCTAACAGAAACAAAAAGTTTTTCATTAATTTTTACCATTGACATATCTCCTTCAAGTGTCAGAGCTATGCTTAATCTCCAAATGCCAACAAGCATTGAGAATAGTGTCACATTCAGAATAGGTCGATACATATCAACAAAGGCGACTTTGTAGTTATCGCAGGAGTCAAGTTTCAAGATCACTTCTATACTCTGCCTGTGTAATGTACACATAGGATATGATCAGAAGTCTCTTTGAGGATCCTTCTTTATAGATAATGTTGTATGCTTGGTTATATAAGCATTCATGCAATGATGGATTTATTAATACATGATACACTGCAAGATTTGTTTCTATGCTTATGAAAGTCCTGTACTATCTATCTACAATATAGCAGATTATATTGGTTTATTCTCCATAAGCACAGAAGCAAAAGAAGTAATCCTCATGAAAAAGATCAGTAGATTTAATTACTTTAAAATTTTAAAGTTCTGAATATCAAAAGAAAATATTCAAATCTTTTGATTTAGTAATTCTACTCTTAGAAATTTAGTCTCTGTTTTCCAAATATTAAGCAAAGTTGGCAAACAATCTAAATATGTAATAATAAAGAGAGTTGTGTTATTCAGTGGAGTTTTGCACAGCCACTCAAAATGCTCATATTCTGGCATAGAAATTTGGAAGACAGCTGAAGTTTACATTTTAACTCCACCACTTTCTTCAAAGACCTTGGGCAAATTACTTGACCAATTTGTGCCTTATTGCTTTCATCTGTAAAATGGAGCTAGCAATAATGCACATAATATTATGTTATGAGATTTAAATGTGTTACTATATGTAAAATTATTAAAATAGTGCCTGGTGCAAGCATTAAGGAAGCCACAAAACTGTATATGTTGTGTGATTATAACTTTGGTTAAAAATGAAATAGAGTACAATTTAAAATCCTAGAGAGATTCCTCAAGGTTTAAAAATTACTTAATGGGACAGTGGAATTGTGGCTGATTTTTTTCCACCAAGTTTCTTTATTTTTTTTAAAAGACATTTTATAATGAAAAAATAGGACTTCCCTGAGTCACTTTTTATGCTAATCAAATCATTTGATTAACTGCACAAAATTACATATATAGCATCATCAACTCTCATGTAGCATCTTTGAGAGTTAAGAGGGTGTCAGTCAGAGAAACTTAGATTTCAAGTCATTTCTAATATGTCAAAATGATTTTTCTTTCTAGAAAATAGCTCTTGATCAGAAAATCACATTGTTATTATTCCCCAGAGAAATTATGTCCTGTTGTGTATGCTATACTCAGTCCATACTTTCACATACAAGCTTCGGTTAAAATCAATGTTTGATGTCTTTAAGTTAATTTTAATACAGAAAGCATGTTAAAGGAGTGTATAGCACATGCCAGGACTACTCAGCATACCTTAAGGGAGGATAACGAATCCTTGGGAAGACACCAATCATCCCTGGTCAAGATCTATGTTAATTTTCACAGAAGCTTTTAAGGGAAAGATTTTCCGATTTGGAAAACACTTCAAAAGAACTTAAAGTGCTCTCGGGTCTGGTTGAAACCTCATTTGCAATGATCAGAGCTGTGTACCAGCTATACTATGATTTCTGATAATGGGTTCTGCTTTAATTTCTGTTGTTTCAGGAACTTCTGTAGATAAAGCTCATCTAAGCTTATCAGTCTTATCACTCTGAGATGGTTAGAGCGTTAGAAGCAGACTAATTGGGATGGCTTAACACTGGCTATAGGAGGAGAAAATCCTCCATGACTTACCCCAGAAAAATAGTTACTATTCACTGAGTGCTTAGAAGGTGTCCAATATCTTACCTAATGTGATTGGTTTGAAGTGAAAACTCCCAATGAAGTTTTACTAATTTTCTTTGTTTCAACCAGCTTTTTCCCAGGACTTCTTAAGGACCAAGAAGAAAGGCACAACCTTTTTTCAAAGTTTGTTTGCTCCTTCCTACTATCTCTTCCCACACAGAAACATCAATAAAATGAGATAGAGATCAAGGAGCAGAGGACCTTCTATTGAGATCCTTGGCTCAAGGGCATAGATTCCCATAGATTAAAGGGCTACTGGAGAACTTCCCTGGAGGCAGCCTAGGCTGACCACTAGCCAGCTGTGATATTCCTCTGCAGACAGGACAGCACAATACTCCATTCTGAGGATGTGTGCCGAAATCCAGGATCTGTACCTATGTGGGCCTTCCTTTCCTCTGTGTGCATCAAATTGATTACTTGAAATTTCTTGTTTCTTTTTGTTATTTCAAAAACCACTTTTGGGAATCTGCCTGATAGCCCAGTCTCTACTTGGGGGTAGGAAACAGTGAAGAGAACTAATGTTTATTCTATGCCTAAGATTATGGTCCTTTTCTTTTCTTTCTGGCTATGCCTGGCTCCTATCCTACAAAGGCTCCTTCCCTTCCCCACAGAAACCCATTCCCATCCTGTTGATTGACATCTCTTAAATATAGCCCAAACCCTAAATATCAGCTGCTGTTCTAGATGCCCATTAATATCATTGGCTTACCGACCCCCTTCCTTGGATCACATTTCATCATTTCAGTTGTTTGCATGAAAAATGCTATTCCCATTGAATGCCTTGCTTTATACCAAATAGGACCTCATTTCTCAACCCCTTAATTTAGGTCAGTCTTTCTGCACTATCAAGCTGATATGGGGTCGCATCCTAGCTCTTCCTCAGCAACTTGCAATCAGCTAAACTTCAAATCCTGAAGCTTGAATTTAATACAATGTCATATGTAAAATGGAATTTTGCAATAAATTTAAGGAAATGGAACTTAATGTATCTTAATAGCTCTTCTTGAATCTATACTTTCGATTGATAATAAGCCACATCACTGAGGAAATTATTTCAATGATTGATTATGTAGCTTCTAACACAATTTTAATTTGTTAAAATCCATAAATAAGAATCTTTTAAAAAATATATGCATAACAGCTTCTGAAGTAGTTATGTATTTCTTTTAAATCAGAAGAATTGATTATTAAAATATGTGCATGTAACCTAAACCACATATATCTTAGCAAATGAAATATATTCATTATAAGAAATACTGAGTTATATCTTTCAGGAGAAACTTTGTTAATTGATCTTCACTTAACCAATTTCCAAACAGCAAATTTAAAGTTGGCTAATTAACAGAGAAAAGCAATTTATTGAATAGATAGGCTCTGCAAATATTCAGGAAAAGGGAAGCTTGAAAGCCAGTCAACCAAACTAGGGTAATATTTTAGGCATTTGGAACTCTGGACACTGCATGAATGCCCATTCATGAAGACACTGATGCTCAGCACCACATGAATCTTCTATTTCTAGGCTCTAAACAGGGAGAGGCAAAAGGATAGATGGCCTTTCAACAAGACTCACACAAAGGGGCTTCCCCCAACTAAGAAAAGCATATGGATATTAGGCTACAAAAAAGGGCAGTTGTCCACGCAGGTAACTATACTTACTCACTCCATTCCTTTTCACTTCAGATTAAGCCTTCCCACTTTATACCCAAGGGATTTAATTTTTTAAAATCATAATTAGAAAATTTTTATATTTCTACATTAGTTGTCTAGATAGAGAAGAAAGGGATACATATGTGTACATATGTACCCAGGGATACACAGACACACACATGACATATATGAAAATCTAGGGTTGAAATGAGTTTGCAAATTCATTTCAAGGACAATATGAGGAGGAGAATATGAGAGGAATTCTGGTTCTGCTAATGGCTATTAGGTAATTCGAACACATTTCATTAAATTCATCAACAGAAAAATAAATTTTTAACTTACTTCAAAATATCAGTGACGTTACAAGATAGCAAAGGAAAAGTAGATGAGAGCCAATGGGAGAACAGAGGCCCATGGGAGGGAATAATACTGGCATTTATGGTCACATTTACCCAGAGGGTATTTGGTAAATCAGAGGAGCTGATTTGAGGTGGAGAAACTGAGCAATAATTTTGAAAGCTTGTAGAGCTGAGAGTCAGGGACTGGAGTCCAGAACCTGTCAAAAACAGGCCCCAAATGTGCCCCAATCACATTAAGTTGGCAATTCCAAAAGACTTCTCTGTAGTAACAAAAATGAAATGAAAATGTAGGCTTTTACAGGAAGTGTGGTTCAGCTTCAAATTACCTCAATCTAAGAAAACGTTTTAACTAATTGTCATGTGTCCTTTACATGTCATTTGTTCAAACACAAGTGATCTCTGGAGGACTCTCTTAGACCTCAGAGTATTTCTATGTGTAATTTTTGAAATTACAATGTTTTCCACAGCATAAAAAATTAACAAGGCACACAGTGAGACAAGACATAAATTAAAACTAGCAGAAACAAGAAATAATAAAAATAGCCCTGTATGGTTTCCAAATATTGAAGTAATCTCTTTTTGTCTATAGAGCTTCAAATCATCATCTCTTCTATGTACAAGAAAATAAAAGACAATTTGAGAATGTCAGCAAAGGCCTGGAAACTATTTTAAAAAAAAAGAAATTCAAGGACTGACCTTTAAAATAACTGAAATGAGAATTTGGTGGATAAATTTAACATATTAGACAACAATGAAGAGGAAATTAGTAGATTAGAAGATAGGTTAAAAGAAAACATCCACCAGATAGGATAGAGAAACAAAACAATGGAAATTACAGAAGAAAGAGTAAGAGGCCGAAAAGATAGAGAGGTCTAACACACATGTTATTGAAGCCCAAAAAGAAAAAGGGAGAGAGAATACGGCAAAAACAATATTTGATGAGATAATGAATAAGAACTTTAAAAAAGTGTAATGAAGGACTTCAAGCCACAGATTCATGAAGCTCTACTAGCACAAATTAGAATACAGTAAAAGACATCCACACCTGCTACACATCATAGTAAAACTTCCAAAATCTAATGCCAAAGAGAAAAAAAAAAACTTAAAAACAGTAGAAAGCATGACAACCTAAAAACCAGCCACAACCAGATAGTCAATTGATTTCTCAATAGAAAAAAATGAGATCATATTTTTTAAGTGATGAAAGAAAAAATATTTAAATAATTTTAAAGGGGATAAAAGTGTAAATATGTGGGTAAATTTAATTTGATGGCATTAATTAATAATAATAATGTCTTGCAGGGTTTAAAACATAAAGATAAAATAAATGACAACAGTAGCATATAAGTTAAGGGGATAAATAGACTTAAGGTGTTCTGAATTCCTTGCGTTATCTAAGAACAGGAGAAAATTATAATAATTTTAGACTTTACAATACAAAAATTGTATGCTGTAATTTCTAAGAATACTAGTACAATAATAGTAAAGAATATATAACAGTAAAAGAATATCCAAGCAATGGGAAGGGAATGGTGAATGAAGTAACAAGACATAAATAATCCAAAGGAATAAAGAAGAGAAACATAGTATGGGTAGAAAAGTAAAAATCACTAAATATGTTTATTTAAACTCAATTGTATCAGTAATTGTATTAAGTTCCATGATCTAAATTCTCCAATTAAAGATAAACAGAGTCATAGAGAATCAAAACCAAAATCCAACCATATGCTACTTACAGAGACACATCTGAAGTAAAAGAACAAAAAATGCTTGTGAACAAAAAATGCTTGTAATCAAAAGATGGAAATAGTATATGATGCAGAATTTAAATGAAAGCTGGAGTAGCTCTATTAATATCAGACAGCTAAGACTAATATTAATAGATATTAAAAGAAGACTTTTAAAAATTGATAATGATAAGGAGAGGCACTGCATAATGACAAAATATGAACGTCACTAGGAAGACATAATACGTCTATATTTTTTATAAATCCAGTAACAGTTTCAAAGCTAAAATTAATAGAATGTAATGAGAAATAGAAAATCCAAAATTTGAGAGATTTTTAACAAAATTCTCTCAGTAACTGATTTATAATCACATACATATTAGCAAGTGTTTAGAAGCTTTAAACAATTTTAAAAAGTGGGATTAGTAAACCTGACCTAATGGATATCTATAAAACCTTGCATCCAACATCTGCAAATAATACATTCTTTTCAGAATATATGAAGTATATTATATATATATAAATATGTGGAATTGTTTTTAAAATTGATCATAATCTGGCAATAAAACAAATCTCAACAAATATCCAATTTGTTCCCTGACCACAGTGAACATAATCTACAAATCAATTTTTAACAAAAAGTGACTAGAATATCTCATATGTTCAGAAATTAAGAAATATTCTTATAACAAATTCTATGAATTCAATAAGGAAATCACAACTGAATTATAAAATGAAAACAGCATATCAAATCTTGGATGATACGACTAAAGTTTAGAAGGTTACTGACAGATTTAAATGTATGTATCAGAAATAAATATAAGATCACAAGGTACTAAAAGCAGAATAAAGAAACATGAACAACTTGGTGCTAGTAAAATTGAAAATATGATCAAAATGCACAAATTCCTAGAAAAACACAATTTACCAAGTGTAGCAAAAATATATTAGATATGTGAAATATTAAATTTGTACATAAATATCTTTAAGAAAACTCTAGGCCCAGATGGCTTCATGTTGAATACTACAAAATATTGAATGAAGAAATGATATCAATCATGCAAAACATTTTCCATAGGCTGGAAAAGAAGTCTGCAGAGCAGGTATTCACCAACTTTATATGAGGCTAATATAATCTTGATCAAAAAGCCTGAAGACAACAAAAGTAGGGAGAATAGGGAGAATTACAGGAAAATCTCACTTAACATAAAAGCAAAACTGCTAAACAATATACAAACAAAACAAAGGCAGGAATATATAGAATATATATATATATCATGACCAAGTTGTCTTTGTCTTGTCATGTTTATTCCTGGAATGCAATGTTGATTTGAAAATCAATCAATTTATTTCATTGTATTAACAGAATAAAGGGGAAAATCATTAGATTGTCTCAATAAATGCGGAACTACATCTGACAAAATTTGTGTTAAAAATTCATAGAAGAGTAAGAAACAGAGGGAATTTACTTAATTTACTTAGTAGAAGATACCTACAAGAACCTTAGAGCAACCACATTTAATAATCAAATATGGCAAAATTTCCCTTTGAAATTGGAATATTGGAGACAAAATTAAAATATCTGCTATCACCATTCAGTGATATTCAACACTGTCCTAGAGATTTCCATCATGGAAAGCAAGTCAGAAAAAAAAATAAAACATAAATGGTATAGAGAGAAAGACATAAAACTGTCATTTTAATGTGATGATTATATTTGTTGAATATCCAAAAGATTATAGAGATAAATTGCTAGAATTAATAAGTGAGTTTAGCAAGACAAAGTCATATAAAAAAATCAATTGCATTGCCATAAATCAACAACAAATGTAATCTAAAAATATAAAATACAGACATAATTTATAAACTTTCAAACACCTAGGAACAAAATACGTGCAAGACCTTTATACAGGAAACTATAAACATTAAAGCTAGAAAAATTAAATGGAACGATATACCCGGTGTGGACTCTTGCTACTTAAAGTGTGGTCTACTGACCAGCAGCATCAGCAGTATCTGGGAGCTTGTAAACAAATCAGAATCTTGGGCTCCATCCCAGACTTACTAAATCAGAAATTGTATTTCAACAAGATCCCCTTGTGAATGGCATGCATAAATGAAAGTCTGAAAACCAATATGGCAGGATCTCAACCCTCTCGAAATTACCATATAGATTTGGGCAATCTGAATCAAAATTCCAATACATGTGCATGTAAATATGAATGTGTGTGTGTGTGTGTATGTGTATGTGAAAGTTGATACTTTGGTTCTAAATTGTGTATAAAAATGCTAAGGGACGAGAAGAGCTAACATATTCTTTAAGAACAAGATGGAGAACTTGCTATATTGAATTAAGACCATATTAGTTAGGGTTCAATCAGAGAAGTAGAAACACTAAGACATAGATATATAACAGATATGGATATAGGTAGATGAGTGTGTGATTTCAAATTACACGATTGTGGGACCTGTTTGTTGGCTTTGCACCTGATGCTGGAGCTTGAAGTCTGCAGAGTAGACAGTTGGACGGGAAAAGTGATGTAAGGTGTGTAGAGCAAGGCAAACCGGAACCCATTAGCATGAGCTAGAACACAATAAGCACAGAATGAAAACTGGGTCAGTTCATACTGCTTCCCATCATTTTTTTTTTTTAACTGAAGAATTTTTGACTTACAATATTACATTGGTTTTAGGTGTACAACATAGTGATGTAATATTTTTCTATATTACACACCGAACAAAGTTATTATAATACAATTGACTATATCCCCTGTGCTCTACATTACATCCTTGTGACTTATTTATTTTATAACTGGTAGTTTGTACCTCTTAATCCCTTCACCTATTTCACCCATCCCCCACTTCCCTCCCCTCTGGCAACCACTAATTTACTCTCTGTGAGTCTGTTTCATTTTGTAATATTTATTCTTTTGCTTTGTTTTTTTGGAGTCCACATATAAGTGAAAACATAGAGTATTTGTCTTTCTTTATCTGATCTATGTCACTAAGCATAATCCTTCCAGGTCCATCCATGTTGTGACAAGTGGCAAGATTTTATTTCTTTAATGGCTGAATAATATTACATTTTATATCTGTATCTTCTTTATCCATTCATCTGGCAATGGACACTGAGATTGCTTCCATGTCTTGGCTATTGTAAATAATGCTGCAACAAACATAGGTGTGCATTTATCTTTTCAACTTCATATTTTTATTTTCTTCAGATAAATACCCAGGAGTAAAATTGCTGGATCATATGGTAGTACTATATTTAATTTTTTGAGGAACCTGTATACTATTTTCCATAGTGGCTGTACCAATTTACATTCCCACCAACAGTGTATGTGGGTTACCTCATATAGTATAATGTGAAACTCCATTCCCTCTTTGTTGGAGAAGGGAGAAATATTGGGAGGAGATCCAGTTGTCCTCTCATTGTTCTTACTAGACTCTGGGCTGGAAAAGTGAATTCCCCTTGTCTTCTCTTTGATCCAAGATGGCTACCACTTCGACCTGGGAATGACCACATCAGCCATCTGTTCTGAAGGCTACTTTCAATTTTCCCAATGCAGAAAGAGGTCAGAGCTTAAAATCCTAACCTTTATCTAAACAGGGCCAAAAGGGCAATAGATATTATTTTTATATCACTGTCTTTGAAAAGAGGATGATAGAATGAGTTATAACAGCTCCTTAATATATGGATTTACGAGTACTGAAAGTCAAAACATATATTCTGAAGCTAATGAAGGGCACTAAAGACTGCTGGTACCTCAGTTACTTTAGTCCACTAAGCACAGTTTTATTGAGTGTTTTTGTTTTATTTGTGTGGTACAGGTCACTTTATTACCATCCTTAAGATTCTCGCTGCTCTTATACTAATCTTTTCAATTTTCAAAATACACTAGAATAAAACACTTAGCAGACAAACTAACTTTTTTATCTGAACTCACACACCAGCCAGATGCATTCTGTCACATCTTGCTAGTATATGCTGTTTGATGTTGTGCATCACAGTATTTTTTTTAAATTATTCCCATATTGAATTTGAATTTATGCAATAATATAAAGTAGAGAAAATGCTCTCTTCATTTGCTTTTTTGCCTCTATTTATCCACATCATTTTTTGATTCAAATGGCAAATCTCCAGTTTTGAAGTTTTATGCTAAGGCTTGAAATCCAAGGAGGGTGAGTGTTGTTATTTTCATTGTTTGGGAAACAAAAATGTACCTCTGATAATTTTTGTCTTTGATTACTGCTTCTTCAAAGGATTTAAAACAGAATGAAAGCCTTTGAAATCTTCAGAGATAAGGAGACATGAGAGTTATTCTGTATGCACTGGATAAACAGATGTCTTATCTTTTCAAACCAAACCTGAAAAATATAATCACAAGCTTCATCAGAAACAAAGAACAATTTTTGCAGGTGTATAGTGTTTTATACTTTACTAATGTGAAATGGAAGAAATAATGTCACTTTATTCCTTTTTCTTGTCTAAGAATTTAGTTCCAATTAACATTTCAGAAAACTTTTTTTTTCATCTCAGGAAGCAGGATACATTCCACAGGAGGGGAAAAAAATATCTTTTCTTCTTGTCATTTTGGGCACGAAGAAGCACCATAAGAAACATATATATAAACTGCTTGGGAAGTTAAGATCCTAACTGAGAAATGTCAAGTTGATAAAACCTAAATTTCATCCATTTACTCAGTGGACCAAACCTTATAAGCAGATTTATTCTGAGATACCCATTGACTTCAGTGAGAGTGTCTCATATGGAATAATTGCAGAATTTAGTTCAATGCTACTAAAAGAATAAAAACCCACTAATACACTTTGCATTGTGTCAACTGATGACTTAAACTGGATAACCTGTTCTTTGGATGTCGATGGCATTGTTGCCCACTGATTCACAGCAGTATGGAAATGGACCTAATGACGCAAAGAAACAATCTCTATCCATCATGCTTTCAGCCTTTCCAAGATAAAAGTACTTCTTACTTACATACTATGAGGATAAAAGAGGAAAAGAGAATCATGCTGTCCATTGACTAGAATGTTTCTTTGTGCCAAATAAACATGGGTAATTTTGAAGTTTAAATCTAAAGTGAAGGTTCAAGTAATAACACAACTTAAAATTCAAGCCCCTTATTAAATATCCACTTCACTGTATTCAAGCCACTTTTGAAAACACTGCCAACAGCTATGCCATTGAATAAATTCTAATTCTTTTGGTGATGGAAAAGAAAAAATGGAGCCAATATACTTAAATGCCTCCTCTCAGAGTCAGGGTTCAGTTTTGTTCAGCACTGTGTCTTCAGGAACTTAATGCTTACTTGACTAGAACGTTAAAATAAACCTCAATATATTAATTTTGAAATTTAAAGATGATGAATGAGAAACTCTACATTAGCAAAAATGTGCTGTGGAGAACAAAATTGACCCTCAAAAATTGTCTCGTTGGCGGTTAAAATTGAAATGGACATTAGAGATAACTTAGTATATTTTCTTTATTTTAACCAGTGAGGAAACTGATGCTTAACAAGGAGTTAAGTGACTCCCTAGGGGTGGAGTCTTGCTTTATTACAGCTCCTGTGATGTGCTACTAAGAGTTTACTCTTTGGCCCTTGTTACCTCCCCCTGGGTGCCAATAAGAACAGTTGCTGCTAACTTGGCCAGCCATTGAATCGGACACCGCACAGGGCCCATCTCTTCCATTCCCTCTCCAGTCCAACAACGAGGATGTCTTCTCTTTCAAGACACCTCCCTATGTGCAAGTGCTGATCAAAGCAGCTGTCTTGTCTGAACTCATTGACGTGGCATTCTTGGGGAAAAAAAACGTGTACGTGGATAGGTTGTGCTGACTAATATGAATTATTAAACATTTTAAGGCAAATTTGAAAGTCAGTGTTTAAGCCCAAATATACTCATTATTATTTCTACTTCCCTCCTGACATGGGTGAGATAATCATGACAAGTCTCTTTAACCAGATTGATTCCTGTTTTCCTTTCCTTATCTCCTCAAGTGAAATGGCCAAAAATAACATTGTGAGACATTTCGTCTACAACCAGCAGAAAAGGACTTTAAAATTTGCTTTTTATATAAAATTATTGATTTCATATTTTGTGTAACTATTAGTGTGAATAATAACTATTATTCTACCAGTATCATGTGAAGAAGGCCTCTTGCATTAACTAGGCAAGAAATCTTTTCCTTTATTTTTCTTTGTTTTTATCAATTCAGGGTCTGTTTCAAGCCCTGTTCTGCTCAGTGATGGAAATATTAATTCAATCAGCTCAAAGTAAACTCAGTTAATCTAGGGATTTATTTGTTTGTTATTCTGTTTCACCTGCAACGGTGGAATTTTCTCGATCTTCACTTCCCTTAACTCTTGCATCAAAGTTTCAAGGACCTTATATAGAATCAAAGTTTAATATTCTGGGGATCTAATATACAGCATGGTGACTATAGTTAGCGATACTAAGTCATATACTTGAAAGTTGCTAGGAGAATAGATCTTAAATGTTCTCACCACAACAACAAAAATGGTGATTATGTGAGGTGAAGGATGTATTAACTAACCTTCTTGTGGTAATCACTTCACAATATATACATGTATCAAATCATCACACTATACACCTTAAACTTACACAATGTTATTATGTCAGTTATAGCTCCATAAGCCTGGAAAAAAGAAAAAGCTTAATATAGTCATTACCTTTCTACACTTGCATCTGCTGAATTCTCTGTATTAGTTTTCTAATGCTGTGTAACAAATTATCACAAACTTGGACACCTTAAACAATACCCATTTAATATCTCATAGTTCTGTAGATCAGAAGACCAGGTATGTTCAATTGGATTCTCTTTATAAGGTCTTACCAGACCAAAATTAAGGTATCAGCTAGATTGGGCACTTATCCAGAGCTCATTCAGGTCTTTGGCAGAACCCAGTTCCTTGTAGTTGTAGGACTGAAGTCTCTGTTTCCTTGCTGGCATAAACCAGGGGTCACTCTCAGCTCCTAGAATCACTTTCCAGTCCTTGCATGTGACCTTATCCATCTTCAAGCCCAGTAAATGCTCACTGTCTGTGTTTTGAATCTCTCTGACTTTATCTTTCTGCTTCTAGCTGAAGAAAACAAATGATCATGTGATTAGATTAGGTCAGTTCATTTGTTATTGGTAAAACATACAAGAACCTGCTTGAAGGTGGCTATTGAGAACAAGTATTCCCAGTGAAAGGGTCAAACTTCCCTAGCCTTCAGGAACTCACAAGGAAGCCCTTAACATTAAGAATCTTCTTTTATCATTTGTTTGTTTCCTTCTTAATTCCTCCCAATTGTTTGGGAGATGTTAGTTATGACTCTATCTGCTTTCTAGGCGTATGTAGCAGTAACAACCTTCCAGAGTGCCTCCAGTGAGAATGGGTGGATCAAGGCTGAAAGTCCCAAGCCTGCTCTTGCTCTGTCTTCATGTCTAGTGATTTTCATTTAATACTGAACAGTATGGATAATATGATGTTTAGATTCTGGATTCTGCTATCTTCCACTGAAGAATCTTGATCTTGTTTCACCAGACAGTTCAATTACTGCCTGATCATCTTGAATTTGTGTTATCTTGGTTTTTAACTTTGATGGTGTGAATCTGTGTGTTGGAGGACAGAAGGAATGAAAAGTGCCCACCAAACTGAGAAAGAATCTTGAGACTGAAAAATGAGGCAGGCAGCTCCACATAATCAATGGATCCGTTTATTATATGGTTACTTACAGGTGGATCAGGATTGGGCAGACAATGATCTGAAAGCATCTGCAGCTTCATTCTTCACTGTGGAGAGCTATTGGGACAATTCTATACTTAACCTAGATTCCGGGAGTAGGTGCTTGGAAACAGGAAGTGCATTCTTAATTCAAAATTAATAGGGGAACTAGTCTTGCAGCGCCAGGAATATGTCAGTGAAGGTTTTCATCATTGTTTGGAGACTAACAGAGCATAGAGGCCACCTGATCTTAATAATTATTAAACAATATATATTAACTACAAAGCTCTTTATGACAGAGAAGTGATTTACTACAAAGTGTAGTTCTGGGTACAGTTAGCAAAAGGACAGGAGAAACTGTAAGGGCCCAAGATGGTGTCAGTTATGTTATCAGCCGTTCACTGTGGAAAGTCTAAATTTTTTCTCAAGCCTATCCATCTTGGGAGGACTCAATCTCTAGACTGCCTCCCCATGGAAATTGTTAGGGTGTGGCTTTAAGCTTTGCTAATGTGTGTTTAGAGTAGGTCTTCCTCTAAAATGTGGTCCTTACTTCTCAGGCAGAGCATTTCTGGTATCTCCATTGGATGCCAGATTTGCTAATAAGGTGTTAACATTATCTCTCTGCTCTGGCAGGACTAGAAATCCAGCAGTGCTGATATCTTAGCACTGCTCAACCTCTAATATTTTCTTCGTTCCACTCTCAGTTTCATAGGAGCTACTTTCCAGTAATCCATGGGATGTTCTCCTTGCTCATATACAATCTAACGTTATAGACTCACAGGAAATTTCTATATGGACTCTTGTGCCTCTCTGCACATCTGTCTCTTAAAAAGTATTCTCCCCTAAAGATTCTAGACACTTCATCTGCCCCAGACTCTGATCTCTACCTCCTGAGTTTAGCGGGACTGTTGTCTCTGCCCTGGCTGCAGTTGTCTTCCTGTAGTTGGATAATGGTCCTGTAGCTGAGAACTGGATGATTGCAGAATTTTTCTTGTTTGTTTTCCTTCTGTTAGGGACCAAAGTTCTGTAATGCGTGTGATCCAAACCTGAAAACTCTTATTTTATATCTTTTTCCATTTCTCTATGTGTTTACTAATAGAGTGCTAGTCTAGTACCAGTTACTCAGTCATGCTTGAAAGTACAACTCAAATTGATGCATTCTTTAGCAAATAATTTAATCCCTAGGGACGCCATCATTCTTAGATATAAAATGAAAGATATTGCTTATAAGTCACCTTATTGTTTTAAATGCCTTGTTGAAATGCAAAAGATAGAAACTTCAGGATTTATTCAAATATGAAGATGTCAATTTGATATTTTAGTGAATCTCTCCAAATGCTGTGATTTTCAAATTCTTGTATGTCTCTGTGTGTGTGTTTTTAATTTAAGTCCTCATTTGGGAGCTACTCAGCTATGGAGCTGTATTTACTTCAATATTAAAGAATACTGTGCTGTTATACATTAATTCAGCAAATATTTATTGACTGCAACTATGTTTCAAGAACCACGAGATTTGGTGTGATACATAGTTTTTTCTAATAGATTTTAATATTATCTTCTTTAATATCATTTTGTGTATTGTAAATAAATCTGCCTCCTATATTCCTCAATGTTCACTTTTATTCTTTTTTAGTAATTCATTACTTAAAACATCATTTATCGTCCACTGAAGATGTACGGACTCTGTTGCCTGCTGGGTATATAATGGATGACTGAGACTTAATACCTACCTCTAAGGAGCTGTGTCTATTAAAAAAGACTTAAGCATATGAATAGTAAAAGTTAACTAATAAAACCGTGCCCCAAATATTTTGGGGATACATATGAGAGTGATTAATTCTGCCAGAGATTTCTGATGAAAGTTCCTGGAAAGGGTCGACTTTGAGCTGGCAGCTATGTGAGAAAACTCAATGAAGGCTGAAGGTTTTAATTCTGATCCTAGTAGTTATTGGCTATGAGGTCATTACATACTTTTCTCAGTTTCAGTTTGTACATTTTTCTCAGTTTCAGTTTTCTCCAGTCTAAAATGGGGATGATAATAGTGACTTTGTTGTTTTGTTGTAAGGATTAAAATTTTTTAAGTTCAGAAGTTTAAGAATGTTTATATTTATATGCATAAAATGATATTCATCATTATTTTATGTTATACATCATGACTATTTTACTGCTGGCACATGTGATCCCATTTATTTCCCTAAAATATGGGAATTTCCCTCTGATATTTTTTAAATGTTCAGTATAAACCATGCATAAATGATCAAGTCTCAGGAAATGAAAAAAATCACCAAGAACAACATTGAATTATACTTTTCTTTGTTAAGTCAGGAGTTACACTAGCATTTTGCAAGGTTCCAGGATACCACTGGATATTTCTATTCTCCTTGGATATTGCTATAGGTAAAGTAGTTTATGCTAAATTTTTCAGAACCTTAGCATTTGTCTTATAAGTTACATAGTAACATACACTTTTTGTACTTTTTCAGAAAAACACAGCCTATTGTTATGAATTTGTCACATTTTTTTCTGCTAAATCAAAGTTCCTGCCCCAAATTTCCTATTTCTGAATTTTTATAACCACTTTTTCTTTTTTTTTTTTTTTGTCTGTGTTGGGTCTTTGTTGCTGCTCGTGGGCTTTCTCTAGTTGAGGCAAGCTGGGGGCACTCTTTGTTGTCGTGTGCGGGTTTCTCACTGTTGTGGCTTCTCTTGTTGCGGAGCACGGGCTCTAGAGCGCAGGCTCAGTAGCTGTGGCACACGGGCTTGGTTGCTCCGCGGCGTGTGGGATCTTCCTGGACCAGGTCTCGAACCCGTGTCCCCTGCATTGGCAGGCAGATTCTTAACCACTGGGCCACCAGGGAAGCCCCATTTTTTCTTTTTCTCTTTCATGCTTTATCGTTATTTTTCTTCAAAATTGGTTTTCAGTTAAGGACTGTTTTAGAGAGGTGGATTTTTTCATTGTTCTCCTTATTAGGTTATCAACCTTATTAAGGAACAAATAAATACAATAAAAAGTACACATTTTAAGTGTATAGTTTCAAGTTTTGACAAATTTATATATTCATGTAACTACTACCACAACAAAATTAGAGATGATTCCCATTGACCCTGAAAAGAGAGTGCCTTGAATATTATCTAAAAGTTTAAATGTTTATGTAACTATCTGAACCTTGTGTGTTAATAAAATCTGGCTCAAATTTTGGCAAGATATAGCCATCTATGGTTCCAAGGACTTTCTTTAGCAATTCATGACAGGAGTACCACCGGGGTAGCTTTTCTTGTACCAGTGCCTACAGAACTTGGAGTTGAGAAGAATTAGAAAAACAAACAGGGAGGAATGTGCACGTGTGAATGTGCAAGCAATGCACATTGTTTTTATTCTTTCAGAGGTTTCCAGGATGGGATATGGAAGAGTCTGGAGGCTCTTTCTTTTCTTCAGTCATTCCAAAGAGACTGAAGTGTGTGCTGCTTTGTTATTTGCTCCCCAGGACTTTCTGATTTGTTTGCTGCTCTCATAGTTGCTGGGTCTTCCCCAAACTAGTGCTTTTTCTGTGGATAATTCTGGTTTCAAAGATAGCCATAAAATCTAAAACTGTATTCCAAATAGCTTTTCCCCCTCGGGAAGCAAAGCACTAAAACTTTGTAGTATATTTGTATGCCCTGGGTGTTGACTTATGTGTATTTTGCATGCATATGTGCATGTTCATGTGTGTGTGTGTATGTGTGTGTGTTTTTGTTAAGAGCCAATCACTAGCTTTCATGTAGAGAGGAATGTTGTCAAATAAATATGCATATAAACTCCTATTTATTGAACATGTAACTATTACAGCAACATAAAAAATCAATGTTTGTCCAATTATTTTCTGCAGGCAGTGTCATGCATTGCAGCACAGTTTCTCATTAGATTAAATCAAACTGTTCTTAAATACCATTTTACCAGCTGTTACTGTATAAAGGGTGAACAGAACAGTTTGTAGCAGCAAATATGTAGCTCTCTGGCAAGTGTCTTTGCCAACATTGCTACCAGCTGCATATATTGTTTATAAGAAACAAATACCCTTAGTGGTTTTTTAAAAATTTTATTGGAGTGTGGTTTTTTCCCCAGTATAATTTCATATGTTTCTTGGGGAAAAAATGTTGCCAAAGCCTGTAAAATAAGTCATATTCAAATCATAATTGCAAGTATTTTAGGCTTTAATTTAGAATAAAATGCAAGAATTAGATCACTAAAAGGTAGATGTATCAAAATAGAGTCAAATAAATGTCCCAAATCCCCCATGTAGATTTTATACAGCAGGTTTTTAAAAATACATTTCCAGTAGTCTAAACTGGGATCTAATCAAATAGTTAATAGCCAAAGCTTCTTAAACTTTGTCCCAATATGATATTAAAAGGATATACTGCCCAACTTTTAGCCTTATTTCGGAGTTTAAAATAATGTTTCTTAACTCCAGTCAAAAATTTTTCCCTAACACTGATGTGTATAAAATTGAGACTAATAAGAACCTGCTGTATAAAAAAATAAATAAAATAAAATTCAAAAATTAAAAAAAAAAAATTTTCCCCTAAAGATACGAAACCGAGAGACCTAGATGCTTAAGAGTCTGACCAAGATTATGCAACTTATTAGTAGGCAGGACCAACAACCCACATAAAGTCCAAGGATACCATTTACATCATTCAAACATAATTCGAGTTTTATTACTAGAGGTATAGACTGCAATATCTGATCCAATTTCAATTCACTTTTGACTATATCTTGCTGAACAACAAAGTTTTTACAAGTTCTAAAGCACAAGAGAAATACAAAGAGTTAGCATTCTAAACTACAACAAAAATGAAATTTTAATATTAATTTGTATGAAGGCTTTACAAAAAACATTAACGATTTCAAGCAACCAATTGTCATCCTAAGTATATAATTATCTATAAGATAATATAAAAGAGTAATTATTTCCTCATTATATCATTAGCCTCTTTATAATTTTTTCTTATCTTCTTCTAACATTTTCACTTCTCTATGAACAAACACATGTATATATATATGTATATAATGCTTGTATATATATATTATGTGTACATATATGTATTGTATATATACACACACACATACATTGATATGTAATATTATGTTGGAAAATACAAGAAAGTGTTTGCTTAGCTAAATAGAAAGTTAGTTTATATTGCCCTTCCTCACATGCTTTATTCTCAGCTTAATACTTAGATATCTTTTCAACAAATTAAAATCACTGCTCCTTCTGTTCTTCACCATGAATTTCACTGCACACCTGAACTCTGAGTTAAATCATTCTGATTATTAAGATGAGGATTTTTGAAGAAAACAGAAACAAGGAAAATAACCAAAATTTCTGCCAAAGTGAATGCACATCAATAGTCAGTTGGAACTGAGTAATGGTTGTCCTGGAGATGGGCATAGATGTCCTCTTTTGCCAGAGTCATCACCACTCCTTAATGTCTTATGCCAGTCCACTTCATGCACTTACCTGCCAGACTATTACAGGCAATTACATTTGAAACCCCTGATAAATATTGAAAGTGGCTAGAAACTCTTCAAGAGGAATCATTTGTTAAAATTCAATTCCCTTTCATGATAAAAAAAAACCCCAAAACTCAACAAACTAAGAATAGAAAGAAAGTACCTCAACATAATAAAGGCATACATGAAAAATCCACAGCCAACATTATACTCAATGGTGAAAGACAAGCTTTTCCTCTAAGATCAAGAACAAGACAAGGATGCCTGCTCTCACACTTCTGTTCACATTGCACTAGAAGTCCTAGCCAGAGCAATTAGGTGAGAACAAAAGGCATCCAAATTGGAAAGGAAGAAGTAAGATTATCTCTGCTCATAGACGACATGATCTTATATGAGAAAACTCTAAAAGTTTTACCTATAAAAACCTGTTAGAACTAATAAACAAACTTAGCAAAGATGGCAGGATACAAAATATACACATAAAAAGCAGTTACATTTCTGTACACTAACAATAAAAAATCTGAAAAGGAAATTAAGAAAACAATTCCACTTACAGTGGCATCAAAAACAATAAAATACTTAGGTATAAACTTAACCAAGGAGACAGAAGACTTTTACATGAAAGCTACATGACACTGCTGAAAGAAATTGAAGAAAAAAAACAATAAATGGAAAGACATCCCATGTTCATGGATTAGAACACTTAATCTTGTTAGGAAGTCAAAACTATCCAAAGTGATCTGAAGGTTCAATGTAATCCTTATTAAAATCTCAATGTTATTTTTGCAGAGATAGAAAATTCCATCATAAAAGTTTTATGTCATCTCGAGGGACTTTCAATAGCCATAACAATCTTGAAAAAGAAGAACAAAGTTAGAGGTCTTATACTTCCTGTTTCCAAAACTTACCACAAAGGTACAGTAATAAAAACAGTGTGATGCTGACATAAAGACAAACATAGCCCAATTGGTATAAAATAGAGAGCCCAGAAATAAATGCTTGCATGTATAGTCAAGTGATTTTCCACAAGAGAGCCATGGTCATTCAGTGGAAAAAGGACCATTTTCTCAACAAATAACATTGAGAAAACTAAATATCTAGGTGCAAAACAATGAAATTGGATCCTTACCTTACACTATTTGGGAAAAATAACAAAAAATAATCTAACTAAAAATAAAAAACTATAAACATAAAAAAGCTATAAAACTCTTAAAAGGAAACATGGAGGAAAAGCTTCAAGGCATTGGATTTGGTGACAATTTCTTGGATATGGCACCAAAGAACAAGCAATTAAGGAAAAAATAGATAAGTTGGACTTCATCAAAACTAAAATCTTTTGTGCATCAAAGACCTCTATCAACAGAGTGAATAGTAAACCCAAATAATGACAGAAAATATCTGCAAATCTCATATATGGTAAGAAATTAATAGAACATATTAGAATGCCAGAACATATAAAGAATGCCTATAACTCAAGAACAAAAAAAACCCCTAGATAACCCAATCAAAAGATAGGAAAAGGACATGAATGGATATCTCCCTGTAGAAAATATAAAATAAGTACTTAAAAAGATACTCAATGTCACTAGTCATTAGAGAAATGAAAATCAAAACCACAGTGAGACACCACTTCACACCCATTAGGATGACAATTATGAAAAACAAAACAAAACCTAGAAAATAGAAGATAACAAGTGCTGGTGAGGATGTGGAGAGATCAGAACCCTTGGGAATTGCTGATGGGAATGTAAAATGATTATAGCAGCTATGGAAAACAGTATGGAAGTTCCTCAAAACATTAAACATAGAATTACCATAATATATGGCAATTGCTTTTCTGGGTATATACCCAAAATAATTGAAAGCAGGGATTTAAACAAATAATCGTACACCCATGTTTATAGTAGCATTAGCTGCAATAGCCAGGTTATACTGCAAAGCTAAAAGAAACCCAAGTTTCCATTTACAGATGAGTAGACAAATGAAATGTGACACAATGCAATATTACTCAGCCTTAAGAAAGAACGAAATTCTGACACATGCTACAACATGGATGAAGTTTGAAGACATTATACTAAGTGAAATAAGCTAATCACAAAAGGGCAAATATTGTATGATTCCACATATATTAGGTACCTAGAGAAGTCAAATTCATAGAGACAGAAAGGAGAATGGTGGTTACCAGGGGCTGAGGGGAGGGAGAAATAGGCAGTTATTGTTTAATGAGTACAGAGATTCAGTTTGAAAAGGTGAAAATATTCTGGAGATGGAGGATGAAGATGGTTGTGTAACATTGTGAATGTACTTAGAGCCACAAATCTGTACACTTAAGAATGGTTAAAGTGGCAATTTTTTTTTTTAAGTGGCAATTTTTATGTTATATATATTTTACCACAATGAACAAAAAGAAGGCAACTGTTTGCATAGAAGAATAGAATAACAGAGGTAATGGAAGACAAGGAATGTAAAGAGATAGACTGTCTGGACTTGGGAGTAAATTTTAGACAGAGGTTGGAAAATGCAACAGAGAGACATTTTGAGAGAAACATTTACTGTTTGTGTAGAAAATACGGAGAATAGTAAAGAACTGAGCAGAGATAATTTTTCAAAATCTTTTGCTTTATATTAAAAATTCATTTTCATCTATTAATAGTCTCAGAGATATGTCAGTAATGAACTACATTGCTTGCAATTTATTTTGGTTGATGGACTCTTTTTTTTTTGAGAATCCACATGGATTTTCACACAAATCCCAGGTATGTTGAGGTTACACACTTGTTTGTTCAACACTTATTAAGAACCTACTGTATCTCCTCTTGAGGTAATTTCAGATATTAGAGAACAGGAATTTAAGACATATATTAAAAGTGTTTACTCTTGTCTTCTGAAATAACATGAAGGAGACTTGTACATATCCTCCTTTGAGTTGACCTTATCCTAAATATCCCCAAAAATGTTTGTAGATTTTTTTTGAAGCATTAGATCTTTCCATATTTGATTTGCTCACTTAGGAAAACAAATTGAAACATTAAAAAACAAGGAATGACCTCTTTTGGTGGAGAAGTGCTAAATGTTCTATTTTTAAAACAACAAATGAACAGAGAAATGGAAAAGGGCAGAATAAACATTTCATTTGACAATCTGTCACATACAAAATCGAGCAGCGAGCCTGTGATGAACGGACCGGTACCACAGATGAACTGCTACATATGGAAGGAACAATAATTTCTCCTCGAATGCTCTTGCTTTTATTCTTCTTCCACAATTCTCTGTAAACTTCCAAACGCAGAGCATACAAGCATCAATAGAGGGGAAAATGAAGACATGGCAATTTCAAGAGTAAATGTGTAAATTTAATTTACCACTGAAGAATATGAGAAATGTGTATAGAGAGCTTGAAATTATGCTTTCATCCCTTTAAGATAACAAGAGTTTTCAGCCTTCTATTGAAATAAGTTCAATAGGAGAAGATTCTTTTTTTCAAAACACTTTAAAGTTAAAATTCAATTGGAATATCGAATTAGCTTTCTTCTCAGGGAAACCCCACAATTCATCTATTCCTCTTGAAAGATTGTTTTGTTTTTTTTTTCAAGAAGAAAGAAAGTTCTGATGAAAATCCTACAAATGTTTGGATTGATGCTATCAAAAAAAATGCATGATCTCTTTAGTGTATCTGAACCCCTTGTTTCACTCAGCAAAACTTTTCTTTGCCTTTAGACAGCTCTCATTCCCATTTGGTTTTATGACTCTCAACCTTTTCAAGACCACTGCCTAATAACTTTCCACTCTCCTCTTTCTCCTGTAAAGGAACTTGTCAGCTTATGGCCTTAACTTATCAGAAACCCACTGCTTTGCATTTTACCTTCTTACATATATCTGGAAACATCCTATTTTCTTTACAAAAAAGTGCTTAAACTCATTAAATGTCAGATTTTCACCTGTAAACCGGGGTAATATAGGGTGGTGTATGAATTGATTAGAGTTAATAATAATAGGTGTGTTACTCAGGATTCTCCAGAGAAACAGAATCCGTAGGAGAGAGAGAGAGGTTTATTTTGGGAATTGTTGGCTTACACAGTTATGGAAGCTGAGAAGTCCCACAATCTGATGTCTGCAAGCTGTTGGAAAGTCAGAAAATCCAGTGGTGTCATTTAGTCTAAGCCCAAAGGTGTTAGAATCCAGGACTGGCATTGCAACTCCTGGTCTGAATACAGAAGTCCAAGAACCAAGAGCTCTGAGATAGAGGGCTGGAGAAGATGGAGGTCTCAGCTCAAGCAGAGAGAGAGAGAGAGAGACAATTCACCTTTTCTTTGCCTTTTTGTTCTGTTCAAGTCCTCAGAGGATTGGATGATGATGCGGAGGATGATCTTCTTTACCAATTCAAGTGCTAATCTCCTCCAGGAACAGCCTCACGGACATACCTCGAAATGATGTTTTCCCAGCTATCTGGACATCCTGATTAGTTGACATATCTAATTAACTATCCCAATAGCTTATACGTATTGAGTGCATTATGTGCCGAGCACTGTTTGCTGTCTAACCTTGGGACCTACACCATGGTCCAGAGATTAAAGCCCTGGATTCTGGATTCAAACTGCCTGGTTTGAAATCTTGCCAATTATTACCACGCCATCATGGGCAGGTTACTTCACTTCAGTATTCATCTGTAAATTATAGTACCTACCTCATAGAACTCTTATGAGGAGTAATTGAGTTATTAATAGTACCTGCTGTTTGTTAAATAAAAATATACTTACATAGAATGAATACGTCACATTTTAAATACTTATGAAGTGCTTGAATATCATGAATACTTAATAAAAATTTAGTTATTATTCATCTGTGTTTACGTATATTATTTTTTGTAGTATTGATGGGGTTGTTGACTGAAAAACAGAGTCATTAAAGCAGGAGTGAAAGACAACACCTAGAGGTCTGACTTAACAAGACCATCCTTCTCCCTGGCCAGTCACAGGATCGATGTTTCTCTATTAGCTGGAGAAAGTCATGGGGGTGGGCAGGGTCTTCTGCAAGAATGAATACAGTCTTCTTAGGAATTTTTGCTGTTCTCCTTTTCCACATATCGGGACTTCCTCCAGCTCAGGCACTGTGGAGAAGAAATACAGTTGCAAATTCTCTGACCTCTGTAGTATCTTTTCCTAATAACCTTGGGGGTGTCACATGCACAGTTGGAGACATACTGGTTTAAGTTATATTTTCTCTGATGGTTGATGAATGTGTCGTATGGGACAAAATCAAAGGCCATCCTGGGGTTGAGACGTATTGCGTTTATTGCTTTTCTGTTATCTACAATGTGCCTTGCTCTGTCAGCAAAGGCTATTAGATTGGTCTTTGATAATTTGCTTTTCTAACTCCTGTTAGTTATTACTCTTCAATCTTAGTGTTTACGAATTGATTTTCTCATGATATGCTCCAATATTTTTCCATATACTAAAGCTAACATGTACTGGTCTATAATTTCTAGCATTTTGAAAAAAATTAAACAAATCTTTATAAAGATCTCTCATCTCCTTTAAGCATCTCTCCTATCACCTATACGTCCTCAGGATAACTCAGCCAATTTTTTATTACACTGCAGGGTGGTTGTCATCAGTCCTGCTGAGAAAAGCACGTACACGTATTCTAGGTGATTAGACTTTAGTGCTTGTATTTAATCTTGTTATCCTTCCTTTTTATCTCTCTCTTTTACTCCTTTTTCTCCCCACCTCTCTACCTTGCCTCTTCTTTCCTTTGCTATACAAGTAAAAATAAAGGCCATGTGAAAAAGTACTTGCTATGAACTTCCTTTAAGTTTCTATCCCTCCCATAATGAAATACTGGTAAGCACCTCCCATTCCAAGTCCACTGCGCAATGCTACTCCTCTCAGAGCCACTTAAAAACCAAGTTCAAAGTCCTGGGAGGATCTAGGAACAAGCTAGAGCTGAGGCTGTCTTGGATCTGTAGCCATATATATGTGGAGATATATATATATATCTCCCAGAAGACACACACACACAAACTGAAACAAAAATTTTGCAAGCAGAATGTAAATTTATTGCATTGTGATAAAGGCTATTTTCTAGTCTATTCTATTTCAATATAAAAAAATCTACTAAATTCATTTAATAAGCTACCAATGATTTGTGATTTGCAGTTTGAAGAATCCTGCTCTAGAGGTGTCTGGACAAAAGAGCCTGCCTGAAAAACTCAAAGAAATACACCACAGTAAAACAGAAGTCTTTCTCTTTTCATGCAGAGTTTTTTGTGTGTGACTGTGTTTGTGGTGTATGTGTGTGTGTACATGTATACATGTGGCACGTGATAATACACTGCTTATTTATTTTAAAAAGCAAAATATTTTTCTCAAAAGTGTACCAGGCAACACATCAGGATACTTGGCCAATAGGAAAGCTCTTTCCATGTAGCTGCAGCCACTGCTGTTGTTGTCCTTTTGCTTAGGGAACACAGAGAAATGAGATCTAGCCTCTGTATTAATTTATGTGGTACGTATTCAAGGCATTAGGAGAAAAGCGAGCTGGAGGGGTTTCCCCTTTGCAAAGTTTGGTTTCAAAGTCTAGAATTTGAATTTTGCTATTGACTGGGTAATGAAACAAATTCAATCTTGTTTTAATGCCATTTAATATTGGTTCTTCCTCTCTTCTTTTAAAAAATAAGCTGAACTTGATTCTTAGGTAAGTGATATTTACATTTGTTTCACGTGTAAATGACATATTTGTGCACATACAAATGTGTGCATGTTAGTGCACCTGGCTTGTACTTTTGATGCTTTATTCTCTTTATGAAGAACCTGGAGTAACAAAGCTGAGAACTGCCATCATTAAAATGGAAAGAAGGCATTGGAATTGAACATGATAGTAATAAATAAGATTTTGAGAGAGCAGGAGGAATTGTAATTAAAAGGCAAATAAGAACCTAAGATTCAGCCATGTAGAAAGCAAACCCTGGCAAGCAAAAACGTTAGAATCACGTACAAGATTCATTAGGTTGAACAGAAGCAGCAAAATCCCAGTGTGCGACTAGAAAAGATGCAGACATTAGATTTAGAAAATGAGAGTGATTTTAGTTGAAGAAGTGAATGGTTCTAGGCTGGCACTAAGAGATATTTAGAAAAACATAGGACTAGCTTTGGGGACTGAGTATGGGAGGAGTTGTCAGGGTCAGGAAGAAAGGGAAACAGTGCCAGATCAGAAGAATCCTGTTTTGTAGCACAGGAAGGGGTAGATGGAGGAAAGTGGCTGCTCAATTTGTTGGTTTCCTTTCACTCAAGTTTGTGTCCAATCAGAGTGCCTCTACAACAATCAGCAAAATGTAGAATATGAGAAACTCCACGGATTCTCGCTCTTTCAACAAATGATTTACAAGGGGGAACACGTACAGTGAAAGAGTTAGGAGATATACCAACCAAAAGTAATGCATGGACCTTCCTTGCATCCCAATTTGAACAAATTAACTCAAAAAAAAACTGTATGAGACTGACTATTGGGGAAATTTGATTTCCCCAACTTTTGATGATATTAAGGAAATACCATGAATTTTTGAGGTGTGATGGTATTGTGAATGTATTAAAAAACAGTGCTTATTTTTCAGCAGTACATGTTAAAATACTTAGGGATGAAATTATATGATATCTGAGGTTTTCTTCAAAGTAAAGCCATATTACAGGCAGGTTCAGGTAGACAATAAATTTTCCAAGGCCCAGGAAAGAAAGGAGTGTTTGCTGAGAATTTTGTCTCTAAATGGGTGGGCCACAGAAGTTCTGATTCTGTGATTATGAAGAGAATCAATCATGCTCTATGTGTGACATTATGACAATATTTCAGAGGTCTTTATTAATATCCATTTATTAATTATTATTAATTATAACTTATCTAAGTGTGCCTAGGAAAAAACCCCTTGATATGAGGATTTCCTGCTATATCTTTGTTCCTGGTCTTTTTCTGCACCCTCCTTGTCACTGCCACCACGTACTTCACCATCATCTCTGTAAGTTCAGAGGCTGTGTTGTCTTCCAGCTCAAATGCCATCCCTACATGAAGCCTCATATTGTTCCCTTCTATGGATGAGACTCTGTCTTGACCTCTTTTATGACACTTACACACTCTGCAACATTCTGTAGCTGTGTCTCTACATGTTCCTATTCTCAACTGAACCAGGAGCTTCTTGAAGACAGGGTCCATTCCAATCTGCTATGTCTGTGTATTCAGTCGCATTCAGTGCTTTGCTTGGCCTGAAGAGGGCCTCAGTGAATGTCTATTGACTGATTTAAATGAATAAATGGTGAGCGAAAATGTTTCCAGGAAACATCTGCAAGGAAAGGCGAAAGCAAAACAACAGCGTCACTTTGGATTGCTGTAAAGTAGTCTTCAGAGATGAAGAGATTCTTTGAGACTTAATTAACAATAAAAACATCATCAACTCATAACAGCAGCTAGTTTTAGTTGCAGCTTTGCCACAGAGCATCCTTCGCTTTCAATAGCAGATCAATGGTCACATTTTGTAGAATGGTTTGCTCATAAACTGTCAAAATCCAAAGAGCTCTTTGGGACATAAAGTAAGATAAACTGAAGTGGAAACAGCTATCCTGAAAGCTAAACTACTCCTCTAAGTACAGAATGCATGTTTACTGTTTCATGAGTCTGTTGGTAGTTTCCCTAAAATGACCAACATTAGAACAATGGAAACATTTTGCAGATTACACCATAGCCATTCTTGTCTTTTCTCCTCTGTAACGATTCTATAATGTGTTCATTATGGGAAAGTACACCCTAACAATGCCTCACTGCATTTTAAGGGAGCAATGTTTGAAAGAATTGCTGTGAGTCCAACAATCATTAAGAGATCATGATGTACAGACCAAAACTTCTTTTCAGAGAAGTTAAGCTGCAGAAAGTCTCCAGGGCTGTATACTATTTAGGCTAGTTTATACCCTGCTGCTAAATACTTTAGTGGTTGGAATAAAAACTGTCAAAATTTTTTAAGTTATTTGATGTTTTAAAAATTCTTATTTTAAAATAATGCAGAATAATAATATTGACACTCTTTTAGTTAAGGGATAATTGCAAAAGATTTTTTTTTAATGTACAAATCTAATTTTTGCAGCACAATTGGAGAGAAAAAGAGAAGGGAATAGTTTTTGATTCTATATGAGGTAATGAAATAAGTAACCAACAGACAGTGAACATTTTATTTGTTTTCACAGTAGTCTTGACAGGTAGATAGATGTGGAGAGACTGGCTATTTTCTCCTCAAATTCTTTCTTTTGGGCCGGGACTCGGGCGGGGCAAGTGAGACATCTAGGGATACAAAATATCAGGAGGCACCCATTCTCAGGTTCCTGCAAATACCAATCCTGCACTCACAAGACTCTGCCCTTGCCTGACCTTGAGAATGAGTGGCTCCTTAAGTTTTCATGCTAAGCACCTTGCTTGTTTCACCCTAGTTCTAGCACGTTTCTTGCTGGGTAATTAGACTACATTTCCCAGCCTCCCAAATTAGGAGTTTTCTTGTGACCAAATTCTGTCCCATGGAATAGAGATGGAAGAAGTGTTTGCCCCTTCCAGCTGTGATCTATGAAATCCTCCAAATTACCATCCTCTGTGGTATTTTTTCTGTTTTTCAGCTGAATAGAGAAGACTTTAAGGACCTAAGGGAGGGCAGAGCCACAATTTGGAAGGAATCTGGGTTGCTGAGTTGCACCTTAGAGAAGAAATGCTCAAGAGAGCTACCTCAGCAGGTATGCCTGTGTTAGGTGCTCAAGTGAGTGAAAAATAAACTTTTGTTATCTTAAGACAGTAAAATTTGGAAGTTGTCAAGCGTTTAGCCTCAGATTTATGGTAGGTGTAATTCACATTTTTCTGGAGGAAACTGAGGCTCAGAGAGCTTAAGTTAGCTGCCTAAGGTCATATAGCCTGTGATGGTAAATCTAGGAGTTGAACTCTAGTCTATCTGACTCCAAAATTCATGCTTGTTCAACCTGCTCCCATGATGTTCTAGACATTACTGGAAGTGACTACCAAGAATATACTCAATGAAGGCAGCAAATCTTTCCAAATATGTATGCAATGTGATAGTTTCTCCAACACATGAAACCATAGAGGTTTTAAGTTAAGATGAAATGCCCCTGAATGCCACTAGAATGGCATTGTCCTTTTCAGTAAGCCATTTTGGGTAGGTAAATTTACTTGCAAAAGGCAGCCCTGTTGTTTGGATTTAAGCAATTCCAGAAGGCTCCTCCCACCCCACCCCCCTCCACACACACATCATAGCCCCTGCTTTCCACTTTGGTTCACCAGATCCTTCCAGAAGCTGGCTCTGGTTTCCATTAGGTTCAGCCCAAAGATTGTGGCATGCGAAAGTTGATGAAATAATAACATGTCATAGAGAAGAAATATTCCCCCTTCTTCTTTATTGATCCCAAATTTTTCTGGGAGAAACTCCTATTCAAACAATGAAGCCATTATTATCTATTTGTTACCCTTGCAAAAGAGAGCTCATTTAGAGATCTATAATCTGCAATATGAACAGATATACAGGGTCTGTTTGCTTTTTTGTGGAGAGAGGGGGCAAGCCAATTACAGGGAGCAACACAGAGACAAGGGCAGGAGCACAGCCTGTGGAAATCCACTTTTGAGTCATTTCTTAGCACGTTAGCACTCCAGACAATGAGGTTACCATTTTTTCTCTCCTCAGAGCAAATCAGCAAGGAGACATGTGGGCTCAAAAATAAAACAATGAGATATCGTTTACTTCTCCATGGTTTTAATGAATTACTCTATGGCAGTTTCCCTCCCAATGTTTCCTAACTGGGAAATGTGGAAACATCTACCTTTCTATATTGCTTCTTTTACAATTGGATAAATAAGGACTCAACATAACGTAAATGTTGGCTTCCTTAATTCAAATAGTGAAGTAACGTGGCCTGATGCAAGACCACAGTATTTGTTTTTAGAAGAGTGTGGTTATTTTTTCTGGTTCCTTTAAATACTAGATAAATAATAGAAACATCATCGAATGTCTCTAAGATTCTATTTCCCATTTATAAATTGAACACATTAGTAATACCTGAATCACAAGGTAAAATGTTACAGATATCCTTATAATAAAATTGATCATGGAGGATAAAATTAAACCATTTATATGATAGTGCTAATTACGGATATTCTTTATTATTTTTTATTTCTCTGTTTTTCAGGTTTTGTTATGTCACAGTAAACTGAGGTATATACAGACATAGAGCTAACACGAAATGAGCATCTTTTTTAAAGGGCACTGCTTACTTGGTTTGGCCAGCGAAAGCACCACAATTTTGATTACAGTTTTCAGGTAGAATGACTTTTCTAGATATCCTTTCAACCATTTTTTCTCCACCTACCCTGGGAACTCCAATAGAGGAAAAAACATGCCTGTACTGTTCTCTTTCATATCTTCAGCCTCTAGAACAGAACTTTCTAAAAATACACACATTCCTAGCATTCTGTTCTAGATACATTCCTCATCACACTAGCTAATTTTATCCACTCTCAAGATTTCAAACCATTTTTATGCTGAAGAATCTAAAGTATGTATCTCCTGATCTCTTGATGTCCTGATATGTATACACACACCCTTTCCCACACTCAACCGTCTGTGTACATATCCTATTGAATTTTCTGCAGATATATTTTTTTAATTTTTTATTTTTATACAATTTTTAAGGGTACTTTCCATTTACGGTTAGTGCAAAATATTGGCTATAGTCCCCATGTTGTACAATACATCTTTGAGCCTATCTTACACTCAATAGATAGTTTGTGCCTCCCATTTCCCCCACTATATTGCCCCCCACCCCCCCGAACTGGTAACCACTAGTTTGTTCTCTATATGCGTCTGCTTCTTTTTTGTTATATTCACTAGTTTGTTGTATATTTTTATTATTTTTTTAATAAATTTATTTATTTTATTATTTATTTTTGTCTGTGTTGGGTCTTTGTTGCTGTGCGCGGGCTTTCTCTAGTTGTGGCGAGCGGGGGCTACTCTTCGTTTTGGTGCACGGGCTTCTCATTGAGGTGGCTTCTCTTTTTGCAGGGCATGGGCTCTAGGCGTGCAGGCTCAGTAGTTGTGGCGTGCAGGCTCAGTAGTTGTGGCGCACGGGCTTAGTTGCTCCACAGCATGTGGGATCTTTCCAGACCAGGGCTCGAACCTGTGTCCCCTGCATTGGCAGGCAGATTCTCAACCACTGCGTCACCAGGGAAGTCCTGTTGTATTTTTTAGATTCTGCTTATGTGATATCATACAGTATTTGTCTGTCTCTGTCTGACTTATTTCACTTAGCATAATGCCCTTCAAGTCCATCCATGTTCTGCAGATATTCTTAAACTCAACAGCCAACAGGGATCTCTAGACCTTCTCCCAAATTCTTACTTTTTCTCCTTTTCTTTCATCAAATGATGACACCATTCTTCATCTAAGACAGGAGTCAGCAAACTACAGCCAGAGGGTTAAATTTGGTCCACTGTGAATTTGGCCTGCTTGAAAATAAAGTTGTACTGGGGCATTGCCATCCCATACATTCACACACTGTTTCTGGCTGCTTTTGCACTTACAACCACAGAGTTGAGTAGTTGCAACAGAGATCTTATGACCTACAACCTTAAAATATTATCTGGTCCTACACAGAAAGAGTTTGCCAATCCCTGATCTAGGGCAACCAAGGAAGAAATCCAGGACAGATCATTGATGTCACCCCAAGCCCTGTCCCTCATTCCCTCATCCAATTAATTTCCACATCCAGTCATTTTTACCTCCTAACTAGTTCCTCAGTTCTCTCTCTGTCTCTGTTTTTACTATCATTGAGGCCTAGTTTGGGCCCTGATCAATTTTATCCAGACTATTACAGTATCCTAACTGCCCTTCCTGCCATTATTCTTGATCATCCTATAGCTATCCTCCACACTTTAGTCAGAATCACTAATTAAAAAATAAATGTGATTCTATCCTCCATTCCAAAAATTCCCTTTTGGCTCTCTAACAACCAAAGGATTAACTGTCATTGTCATGACATAGCCTACAAGAATCTGGCACTTTTAAATATCTGTGGCTTCATCATCCACCACTCCTTGCTCTATTTTAGTCTTTAGCGTCATGAAACTACTTACCGTTCCCCTGCAGGCAATTTGCTATTCCTCACTTGAGTTTATGTCTTTGTTCAGCTGCCCTTTCTTCCTGGAATGCGCTCCCATTCCCCACCTCACCGCACCTGACCAATATGCACACATTTTTTCATTCTCACCTGTTATAGCCAAGGATGGATCCCACCTGAGAAAACTGTCCTCAACTCCTCCATCTTAGTGACATGGATTTATTTAATCCAGAATCCCTTTGTTTAAGCTAGTTTGGGTCTGTGATAGCGTTTTGCTTTTTCACTTATAACCAAAAGAATTATACTACTAAATATCCTCAATAGCCTAAGAGTACCTTGAAGAGAGGAACTGTGCTTTACACATCTTTGTTTCTTCAGTGTCTCATGGAGTGCCTAACACATAAGAGGATCTGAAAAAATACTTCCTTAATTAATAAATATATTTGTAGCAAAGCCTTGAAATTATTCTATGATGTAAAGCCTATCTAAATCAATAAATTTAATTTAAAATGACTGAACTTACACTAGGGATTGACTAGGAATTGAAAGCCATATAAATTCACCAATATATAACCAGTTTACACAGCCAATGATAAATAATATTCAGTAGGATTTTGACAGCCACTTCTAATCTAGTCTCACTAGGAAATTATCATAATCTTGTACCTATGGAAAATGTCCCTCCCTGTTTTTATCCAGTTGTTTAATTTGTTTTCACTGGGTCTGTGCCATCTTCTCATCTCCTGCATCTTACATTGTTCTAGATTTTATTGAGATTTCTAGACAATACTGGTTTTCAACATGTTTAGCTTAAAACATTTGAAATATTTTTATTCTCCCTAAAATTCCATTTTAAGTCAGACTATTCATTCAGTGTATTTACTGAATTACTAATGCAATACTTCACAAGTCTGGGTAACCCTATTAATTCCAATGCTTACTTTGAACAATGTCTCCTGCCTGTTACCCCAAGAAGAAATTCTCTTTGGTAAACCTGTACTGGAAGAACGTCATTCTATTGCACTTCGGCTTTCTTTCTTTTTCTCATGGAAATGAGAAAAATTTTACAGTCACTTCCAATTTTCTGTTTTTTTTTCCATCGAAGTCACCATATGCGTTTCTACCAAATTATGGCTCCGGCAGTTTCTGCTCCAGATCAGCAGATCTTAGTTGCTGTATCTTTCTGGACACACCTGTCTCTCTGTTTGCTCTGAAACCTCAGCTCCCCGAAGAGTCAATGAACAGTCCTTGATTTTCTGTTTGTCCAGTTTCTTCTTGCAAGGATAGAGGTGATGACTTCCAAGCTCTTTACATGTTGAGTCACAAGTCAGACCACGCTTTTTAAAGGGTAAGAGAATTGCATCTGGGATTGAAGATAAACTTTCCCAATTCATGTAAACTGATAATCCAATTATATTTTAGATGTCACTAAACATATATGTCAGCTTTCAGAAATCGTGATTTTAACATTTAAGTTTCATGCCTGCTTTAAGAGATCTAAATCACAATAGTATTCGAAAAAAATAAATAACTGGTCTTCCAATAGTTTTACCACTCATGTGCTAGTCATGATATCTGCCCGATCAAAACTTGATCTAAGGGAAATGGCTCTGACTATATGGTCACCAATTATGGATGACACTACCCAGAAAGAAATGGAGATTCTGACTTAAGAGATAAGAATTTGGAAAGGCAAAGGGAATTAATCACTAGTGGTGGGAGAAGTAGCTAAAAGAATATACCACCAGAAACCATTATGCAGAGAAGAAGCAAAGAGGGGTGAAGGTCACAAGTGAGTCAAATATATAAGGAAGCAGGATGCGAGTAGGCAGATGCTTTGAGGGAAGAGCAGAAGGTGTGGTGGTGAGAAAAAGCAGCACAAACCCAGAAGAGAGCAGACTGAAGGGAGTATCGAATCCCACCAGCAGTACGTACTTGGGGGGAAGGGGGTGCGGGGCGGGGGGAGGAGGTGTGGTCATACTCTCCTACTGTTAGAATTCCAGAGAAGCCTGTGGGGTTTTGAAAGCTACCGTACACCACAAGCAGCACCAATTCTTACAGCAGTGAAGATCAACCCTATTGTGGTTCCAGCTGCCATTGAGTTCTGCTTGGTTACTTTTCCTGGGTTTTTGTTTGTTTTTCGTTTTGGGGGTGTGTCTGTTTTTGTTTGTTTGTTTGTTTTTGGTAAAATCTACTTGGCTAAAGGTCTTAATTCTTTATTCTGAAATGTATCCAGATAATAAACATTTCTATCGCTTAAAATAACTTGATCAACTCTGTTCCATAACCTTAGAGTTTATCCAGGGGAGGAAAATTCAGACCAAATGTCAAATTTTAAGTAAAAGAAAAAATTTCCATAGTGTTTATCTTGAAACCTTTTCAACATCTTTTTCTATTCATGTGCTTCTTCATAGACACTTTACCATCCTCCAGCTTCCATGATGTTAATTAATAAGAAAGAACAAAATGTTAATGCATACGTGGATGTTAATGGTGGGTTAATGTGTCAGCTTTTCCTAGGTAACATATTTGCTTTTGAAAGTTTTTCCACAGTAGAGATGGAGGCTGGGATCAGATAAAAAATTTTATTATGGTTATGATTAATGTCATTGCGTTTTTACCCCGGTGCTGCTTTGGAGCTCATGCTGGTAGCCTTGGAAAAGAAGTTATATTTGTCCCACATTGTTATACAACTGGATGCTCCAGCTGTCAGAATTAAGTAATTGTTGATTGAATACATTGCAATCAAATCAATATTTTGATATGAGTCCCTCTGTTTTGTGCATTTGTTTCACAATGCTTTTTTTTTTTTTTTTTTTGCTATACAATAGGTCCTTGTTGGTTACCTGTTTTAAATATAGCGGTGTGTACATGTCAATCCCAAACTCCCACAATGTAAATTTATGAGGCCCTTAATATTCTCTTTCACATGACTCTCTCTAGATTTCTTGTATAGGGCACCTCAAACCCATTTACTTTTTGTAAGATTCTACCGTTGCATTTTCTACATATCCACATATCACAATTCATTCTTACACAACATAATAAAACACTTCAAACTTTCTCCTTCCTATTCTCCCCCTCCCTTTTTCTATTCCCTTGAGATTATCCAATTTCAAAGATTTAAGCTAATCCAAAGAATAAGGGAAAATTCAAGAATTTTTTCAAGATTCATAAATAAGATTCAACTTAGAATTTAGAATACTCAACTTTCACTTAATTTTTGGAAGCTACACTAAAATTTAAAAAAAAGATTTCCTTCCATCCTTTTGCAACAGTGGATTTTTTTTTTTTTAAACTATGCTTGGAAAACCACTAGATAATCTGCAGAAAACCTCAAGTGCCTTCTCATGTAATAAGGTGAAGACCAGTAGACAGTGCCAAGACAGAAATCTCTTGAAGAATCTTGCTACTAACAACAAAAAGTCTAAAATAGAATTTAATACAGTAGATACCCATATACTTCCAGTCCTAAGTATATCACACAATCAGTGAACAACTACTACTATTAGAAAATCAATAGAGCTGAATAAATAGTAGTATGATCTTATAATTCAAAAACTAAAAATAAATGCCACTATTTTTTGTTTAACCAGTTTTAATGCTCTATGACCTAATGATGTAGAGCACTTATTTTCCAAAGGAATTTAGGATCATTGTTATGTGACAAGTAATTTCATGAGAAGGTTCAACCTCCACTCAGAGAGTTGATCAAACTTCCACAGTGCCAGACCATTAAGTCGTTTTTGTTTCCTCCCTCAGTACCTGCCCTCCAAAGTGCATACTCTGCAGGTTAATCCACAGGACATAGTGAAAATGCCCAAATGTTCTCTGGAGTAATCCAACCCTGCATACTGATCAATCAGAGAACACATTGTCGTGCATACTGATCAGCCTGAAAAATAATGTTCACTAGCAGTAAAATGGAGAATGAAAGCAATCATCCACTTAAATTTGGATGTAAACATGATTTACCTCAAATACCCAGACAACTGCATAAAAGTAAGAGTTGTTAATTTTGGTTTTGTTTTAATTTTAATTTTCTGGGTAATTGCTTTGGATCTTTTCCTATTGCTCGTGTAGACCTTGGGAAGGTCATATTAGTCCTATAAACCTGTAAAGGAGTAATTTGAAATACCATAAATAACAGAATATATGGGCACATATTTATTTGGGTTCTTTAAAATAAAAATATAAATTATTCACATATTTATATGTGCTCAGGTTATAGGTGATTATCACTGTGCAAAATATTGTACCATGGATTCAATTTCTATTACATTTATTCTAGCACACTATGATTTATAATCCTGTGAAGACTCATGTATTGCAAAAACCTTTAGAGAAGTATGTAATGTGCGCCGAATGGAAGAAAAATCTGCTTTTTTAAGGAATATATAAATGCCTCCTAAGTGCATGCCATTTGATTCATATACAGCAGCTTTCAAACGCTGCATGCAGTTCACAAGCTATTGGTAAGCATGCCTATTCAGAAAGTAGGGATAAATATGTGATGGAATATGGGAACATTTGATAAAGTATAATAGGTATCAGAAGTCAATAATTATAAAAATTATTTATTGCTTACTTAGCCAAGCTTCTATAACTCCGTTTTTGCTAACATTTAAAGAGACAAAATAAGAGCTAAGACTAATTTTAAATTTCTTTTATGTTTTCTATTATATTTCTAACTTGTATTCTAATTAGGAACTCCCAAAGATCAAGAATCTCCAGCTTCCTGGCGCATCTGGACTCCCAGCTGGGCATGTTGTATGTGTAACAGCTTCAGTAATTTCCTCTCTTTTCATGTGTCTTTTCTCTAGGTTAGCTGCATTGTTTAGAATGAGATTTCCTTTGCAGTCAGTACTGTGTCTATTGTTTTGTTAACCAACCTGCTTTATAAACTCACATTTTACTTATTTGAATCATTACTAAAAATTTTTTGGATCGAACTCTTCTTGCAAAAGCCCTTTATTCTTACATAACAGAATTCTGTTTCATAACAGAATACAGACGACATATTGAGTAATGATAATTAAAGAATATTCATTTTAGAGCTTAGAGACCCTCCCATTTAAAGAAAATCATAGATGATTGAAGGGTTAAAATATAATCTGAATGAACAGAATTGGGATTTTTACTCTGGAGTAGAAGTGGTTAAAGAAGTTTGACTTTATAACAGTGGAAAATAGGTCAATCACCCAGTGCACTGATACAAAATTTCAGTCTAAGCTTAAACAAGAAGATGCCGTTTCAAATTTGTCTCCTCTCACTGCCCTTCCCTGGAGTTTTTCCTCCTTGGTATAGGCCATTCTAACCTAGGTATACAGATACAGCTGCATGATCACAAGAGGAATTCATAGAGAATACTGACTAACACAGCCATGCCGTGTTCCATATTTGTATGACCCAATCATATATAGTACCTAACTCTGAACAATAAATGCTATGTATCAGTCCCTCACGATATTCAAAGAACTTAGAATCATAGGCAAAAAGGCCTGAGTTTTACGATTTTTTTTCTGCCCTAGAATAACATCTGTTGTTCAAAGTCTCATAACCCATTAAACATATCTCAGTCACTTAAAGAAAAATTTCCTAATTCATTCTCTAAATCAAATTGTTTGAGAACCTAGAAGAGTGAAAGAGGGGACGATGTTTTATAAGACAAGAGCTGATTTCATATCTTTTCATATCTAGAATTAAATAGTTCATATAAGGAGGGATCATAGAGATCATTAGATTCAGAACATTCTTTTCACCTGCTAATTTGCTAATTGGCTTTGGATAACTAAAAGATATGGCTTATGGCAGTGCCTTAAAAAAAAAACTCAAAAAAATTACATCCCTCCCTCCAACCCCTGGAAACTGGTGATCTTTTACTGTCTTCACAGATTTGCCTTTTCTAGAATATCATATACTTGGAATGATGCAATATGTAACCTTTTCAGATTGGCTTCTTTCATGCAATAATATGCATTTACGGCTCCTCCTTGTTATTTCTTTTTATCACTGAATCATATTCCATTGTCTGGATGTAGCACAGTTTATTTATCCATTCACCTGCTGAAGGACATCTTTGTTGCTTCCAGATTTTGGCAATTATGAATAAATCTGCTATAAACATCTGTGTGCAGGTTTTTTTGTGGAGATAAGTTTTCAACTCTTTTGGGTGAATACCAAAGAGTATGATTATTGCATCATACAGTAAGAGTATGTTGAGTTTTGTAAGAAATCACCAAACTGTCTTCCCAAGTGGCTGTACTATTTTGCATTCCCAACAGCAATGAATGAGAGTTCCTGTTGCTACACATCTTCACCACACTTGGTGTTTTCCCGACATTAGCCATTCTAACAGATATGTAATGGTATCTCATTGTTTTAATTTGCATTTCCTTAAACGATGTATGATGTGGAGCATCTTTTCATATGCTTATTTACCATCTATATATCTTCTTTGGCAAGCTGTTTATTAAGGTCACTAGCCCATTTTAAAATCTGGTTGTTTGTTTTCTCATTGTTGAATTGTAAGTGTTCTTTGTATATTTTTGGATAACAGTTCTTTATTAGGTGTGTCCTTTGGAATATTTTATTCTTTTTATGGCTTCTTTTCTCATTCTCTTGACATTGTCTTGTGGAGCAGAAGTTTTTAATTTTAATGAAGTCTATCTTATCAATTATATTTTTCAGGCACTATGTCTTTGGTGTTGTATTTAAAAAGTCATTGCCGTACCCAAGGCCATCTAGGTATTTTCCTATGTTATCTTCTAGGAATTTTATAGGATTTTTTTTTGCACTTTACATTTAAGTCTATAACTCATTTTGAGTTAAGTCTGAGAAGGGTAGAAGGTCTGTTCTAGATTCATTTTTTTACATTGGATGTCCAATTGTTCCAGCACCATTTGTTGAAAGACAATCTTTGCTTCATTGTATTGGCTTTGCTTCTTTGTCAAAGGTCAGTTGATTATAGTTATATGGATCTATTTCTGTGATCTCTATTCTCTTCCATTGATCTATTTGTCTATTCTTTCGCCAATACCACACTGTCTTAATTACTGTAGATTTATAGTAAGTCTTGAAGCTGGGTGATGTGAGCCCTCTAACTTTGTTCTCTTTCAGTATTATGTCAGTTATTCTGTGTCTTTTGCCTCTCCATATACACTTTAGAATCAGTTTGTTGATATCCATAAAATAACTTGCTAGGATTTTGACTGAGACTGCACTGAATCTATAGATCAAATTGGGAAGAACTGACATCTTGACAATATTGGGTCTTCCCTTCCATAAACATGAAATTTCTCTTCATTTATTTGGTTCTTCTTTGATTTTGTTCATCAGAGTTTTAGAGTTTTCTTCATATAGATCTTGTAAGTATTTTGTTAGATTTATACCTAAGTATTTAATTTTTTGGATGCTAATGTAGACGGTATTGTGTTTATAATTTCGAATTCCACTTTGTTGTTGGTATAGGAAAGCAATTGATTTTTGATATTAACCTTGTTATAATTGCTCATTAGTTCCAGTTTTTCTATTGATCCTTTCTAATTTTCTACATAGATGTGTTTCTTTTTTTACTTGTTTTAATAATTTTGTTAAGAGAGAGACTTCTTGTATTCTACAAAAATGTAATAAAAATTGAGAAATGAAAATTTTAATATAATTCTCAGACAGTTAAAATTTTCTAATTTTAGGGAGTTTGTAGAGTTCTTCCCATATAGTAGAAATTCTCTCTTTCACTCAGGAGCCATATTTAGTAATTTAATATTTTAAAAAAAGTAGGGGTATTAGGGCAAAGAGTTAAGTTAATGCAAAAACAACAAAAAGTCCAACAGAAGTTGCTTAAAGGGTTGTTTTCTTTTTTCATGTGGCGAGGCTTCCTTGCTTCATATGATTATTCAGAAACCTATGCTTCCTCCATATTCTGCTATTCTCTAGGATGTATTTCTAATTTCTGTGAAAGCTGTGTCTCATCTGCATTCTTACACTTGTGAGGGGTATAAGTATGAAGAAGCAAGAACACAGACACAGCTTTGACCCTGCAATGTTTTAAGAACTAGGTCTGGAATTGGCAGCCACCATTTATGGTCACATGCCATTGCCAAGAATTTAGTCACATGGTCACAACTAACTGCATGCCGTGGGGTGAATAGGAAATGTACTCCTAGAGAGACATGCCAGCTACCACTCTATTACTATGCAAGAAGGTGACAACTTACTTGGCTAGACAATTAGCAATCTTTGCCAGAGTAAGTTAAAGCAGAGAATGATGATGATGATGATGATGATAAACATACCAATCTTGACCATTTTATTTTAACTTAAAACCAAGTCTATATTTATTTATAAATATTCCAGTATAGGGCAAATACTTTTCCTTTGAAAATGGACCTATCCCAATAAAACCCAACATAATCTTTCTTCCATAAATTATATTCATAATGCATTTCTATGATATTATGTATTGATTTTCTTACAGTGAATTAAACTCACAAAGCAATATGATTACAAAAAAAACTTTTAGATTTATATTTTCTGCATTTTTGGCAGCTCTCTTGTCCCCACCTGAATTGACACCATTTTAATGACATTTTTAAATTTTATAATGTTTTACTTATATGAAAAATCTTTATGCAATATACTATTAAATTATATTATTACAATAATAAGAACAATTGCCAAAACAGATTCAAGAACAAGCAACTGACCCTGCATAAGTACTCAGCTCACCTGGCAGGAGCAGAAAGGGGCTGGAAGTTCTAGAAATTCACCAACGGTTGTGAGCATCCCCTGTGCCAGTAGCATCAGTTCCTGCATTGTATCAAGGGAATACTCAATGTCAGTTAATCTAAGGAGTTGTTTATAATACACGTGTTTTTTTTTAAAGGGAACTTTATTATTTTGATTTATAAAATCAAAATTTTATATTTTTGCCGCGTTGGGTCTTCCTTGCTGCACGTGGGCTTTCTCTAGTTGTGGCAAGCGGGGGCTACTCTTCGTTGCGGTGCGCGGGCTTCTCATTGCGGTGGCTTCTCTTGTTGCGGAGCATGGGCTCTAGGCGCGCAGGCTTCAGTAGTTGTGGCACGTGGGCTCAGTAGTTGTGGCTCGCAGGCTCAGTAGCTGTGGCACACGGGCTTAGTTGCTCCGTGGCATGTGGGATCTTCCCGGACCAGGATTCAAACCCGTGTCTCCTGCATTGGCAGGCAGACTCTTAACCACTGCATCATCAGGGAAGCTCCTAAGGAGTTGTTTAAATGGAGATTAATTCACAGAGGTTTTTTTTGTTTCTTGTTTTTTGTGTATTTTTTACTGCAATTAGAGATGTTTGTCTATGGTGGCATATGGTCCCACAAATAATTGGAGAATAAAGTATTTTCTTGTTGACTGTTGATAGGAGTGTACAGATCTAAGGCTGAACTAAAAATATGCTTACATTCATACACTTGCGTGGTTTATCTAATTTGCATGTAAGAACTGCTATATTATGTCTATTTCAATTTCGTGTAACTATAGGTTTGCCATTTAGAAGTATAAATATCCTGAGAATTTTTGCATGTGGTAGGTTATATCTAGTGATTGTATTCTCCTTTAAATGTGATATATAGCTTCAAGAACAGGAAAACATTCACATTACAGTAACATGACTGTTCTTATTAACAGCCACGGATAAAGGAGTTCCCCATCTGATAAGGGTGAAAATATTGTCGTATATACCAAACCTATTCAAAATACTATTGTATATACCAAACCCATTCTTTAATTCAGTAGTTCTCAAACTGTGTGTCTTCAACAGCAGCATTAGCAATACCAGAGAACTTGCTAGAAAGGACGATTCTTACATGCACTCCAGGCTCACAGAATTAGAAACCCTCAGATAAGGTGCAGTAATCAATTACACCAAATCCTCAAAGACCTCTCAGAGGAGAGTTGAGTCTGTTCCCCACAGCACTCTGCACCTACATCTGCATCTACAGCACCCATGAGTGTGTGCTTCTGTGTCTGTCTGTGCAGATTTTCTTCTGCAGTCTTCCTCCCCTCACTTCTGTTTTTCAAATTTACCAACACATTGACAGCAACACCAAAGTCTAGCCCAAAGTGATTCTAGTAGAGCAGCATGGCTTCTGTATCGGTTGCCTGCCTGGGTTCTAGAAACTCATCATTTTAGTAACAAGTCCCTTTATTTTCTATTATTTGTTCCAGCAGAATTAACATTAGGAAAATTATTTTTTGAAAAAGGAAGAAAACAGGTATTCCTAAAGAACAATAAAAGGTTTGTCTGTTATTTGCATTTTAGTATTCAATTTATAAAGTGTTTACTGAACATTCAACATGCATCTGGCACAGTGACATATGTTAGGGGTAACAGAACATTTCCAACGTGTATTCAATATATTTTATCTTACACTTGTGATGGACACAAAGGTTATACAATTCTGCCAATCTTACACAAAGCAGCACTTACCAAGGCAGTTCCAAGATTTTGTAATAATGTAGGTTCTTCTATAAAATTTACCCAGTGTGATGTTATTACTTTTAGCTGACAAATTTTGAATGGGTTTCAAAGATTGGTAACATTTTCATATTTATTATCAAATCATTAATTTCTAGAATTATCTTTTAATAATATATTATTATATTAATTAACATTTAGATTAAAGATATCTAATTATATGTCTCATCTTAATTTTTTCTTCAATATGGACCAGCAGTATTATTAGAGTTGTTCTTTATATAATAATTTTCTGGCATTCCCAAAGGTATCGTTGGACCAACCAAACTTATTATCATTTATACTAGTCTATGTTACAGATTTTTCTCCATTAGCTTAAAAATGTTTGCCAGCGTCTCATAAAGGTACTAAATCTGGATATATGTTTTTTAAATGATATTAGTTTCCAGGTGGGTTTTCCTGGTTATTGTCAAATCAAGTAATCATGACTCAGTTACTTTAAAAATTGAAACAAAACAATTTATAATTCATTATTTCACAAAGGTATGCTTATTTCATGACAACTACACCTTTATTATTGGCATAACAGAAAAAAGGCTCTTGTGGTGAAAAATGAGAAGAAATTAAGTTGGCAGTTTAGAATGGGGAATGACACTTAAAGTGAGCTCTGTGATTCATGCCGAATAATCTATCCTTCTAACATATTCAGCAGCTAATTATAATGCTCCTCTAAATCAATCTGTTTTATAACCATATTTTTTAAAAGACTACTCTTCAAAAGCTAAATATAGCCCCAGACTCCTCAAAATTAGAGTGTTTCCAGGAAAATGGTGACTTTAAAAGAAATGTTTTAAATGTCAAATTTGGACAGTTGAAACCCTAGAAGTGATAGCGCTCAATGAGTCAAGAATTTATTCTACAATAAATTTACATTTAAGGTTCTGAGCAAAATTGCAACTAATTGTCCTAATTTTGGAGATCTCATTGCCTTTTTCTGCAGTGCTGGCTTACTGGTTGTGCTAATCGTTATGCATTTTAACTATAGTTCACCTCTGTGATGAAATGGCACCCATATGTTTCTCTTAAAAATACCTTTTCACCTAGATAATTGAGAGCTGCACTCTAAATTTCTACAAAAAAGCAGTTTGCCTCAATGACCCTTTACCTGTTAAGGTAAAACAAAGTAGAATAACTAGGACTAAGTATTTTCAATATACTGGCCTGAATTGCCTCTAAAATCTAGGGTTTTCTGAAGGTTGGAACTATATAGTAATAAATATAGAAATAATAATCCTACATAAATATCCTCAAACCAAACTTATTACCTTACTGAAGTCTTTTTTTAAATGAAGTATAGTTGATTTACAATGTTGTGTCAGCTTCAGGTGTACAGCAAAGTAATTCAGTAATACATGTACGTATATCCATTCTTTTCCAGATTCTTTTCCCATATAGGTTATTACAGAGTATTGAGTAGAGTTCACTGTGCAATCCAGTAGGTCCTTGTTGATCATCTATTTTATCTATAGTAGTGTGTATATGTTAATCCCAAACTCCTAATTTATCTCTCACCTCCCACTTCCCCTTTGGTAACCATAAGTTTGTTTTCTATGTCTCTAACTATCACTTCCATCTTAAAAACATATTAATTGTATTTGTTTTTTTAAACTGGCAATGGGAAGGTGACAAGAACCCAAAGAAAAATATTGTAAGTATTCAAGAACCTACCAAATTAACATAACTTAACATTCTACCCACTATTATAAATTGAGAATACTAAATTCTCTGAAATATCTCTAAACTCCAACTTTAGGTTTGGATATGTAGGATACAGCATCATTCACTATTCGGTGTTAAAACATGCATTGAGTTGTTTCCATTTATACTGCATCAAAGCAGTTGAAATCCAATTGAAAAGTTTCTTTAGACAGCCATTGTGTGGGAACATGATGTCAATATTAATAAAGGCTGAATTTCCCCTTGGCTCACTTCTTACAGATAAGCTTTTCAATAATACACTGCTTGCACCAAAGGTCTGATGGGACTGGGAATAGTAAAAAACACTAATAAAAGAATGTTGAATGTTTTTATATTAAATTTCCCCACAGGCAAACTGAAAAGCCTACTTAGAGAACGCCAATCAACATGGCACTTATTAAATGTAACAAGAGTCCTGTTACAACAGATCTTTAAAGTCCTAAAAAATGAATTAGGAAATAGAGACAAAAGACAAACGCGCATTCATTTTTAAGTGCAAGCCCTGGACATCTCACTTGATGTGCACTAAATTGGCCCTGGCTTATTTGATCTTCAAAAACTACCCATTTATGAGAGCTCACAACTTTTAAAATTCTTTTACTTAAAAGAAGTAGTAGACTCTTTTACCTAAAATGAATTCTAGATATTTGTCTTACTAACTTATCCAGCAGAAATAAAAGATTTACACAGAAATTGTCATATTCTACTTATTTAAAAAATAATAAAATAAATAAAACACCAAGACAGTGACTAAAGTAATAACTGGATAAGCTGGAGATAAAGAAGCAGTTGTTTAAATTATTTAATGCGAACCTAGCAGATGTAGTGCAACTTAGAGCAAAAATAAACACTTGGGGTTCTTGAATATTGTTTAAAAATAACAACTCAGGGTTTGTCGTCTATTCACGGACTCACCAACCATCACTTTTATCTGAAGTTAAGCAATATTAAGGTGGTGACAAATATATTAAATCTGCCCATCTCAGAACTAGAACCCCAGGCTGAGACTAACTTGGGTTCAGCAGTGGAAAAAAAAAAAAACCTCAGTTGCTAAACATTAGTTATTTTTCAAAGATAGAAGAGAAAATGGGAGACTTCAGGATAAAAAGTAATGGTTTAGGACCATTTTTTTTTTTATTATGGATTCTAGAATTCTGTTAAATATCATGATGTTTTTATTTCCTTGGAAAACAAAGAACTTTCCCCAAAGGAACTTCCCATAAAATCAAATTAAATTTCCCAATGTCCAGGAAAATAAGATTTTTAAAAACTTTTTAAGTGGGCATTATTATGATAAATTCCAGAATGGCATAAATGACATCCATCTCCTACCATTCTTCAACAAAAATGTATTGATTGTATACAATGTATTTGACACTATATGTTTGTATATGTATATATGTATACAAAGCATTTATACTTTTAAAAAAATTGAATATCTTTCAAATACAGTCATTCAACTTACTTGGATTTCTCTGTAAAAATTAAGTAAAATTTTAGTTAAAACTTATAGAAGATGATAGAATCTTTGAATTTCAATTTATGGCTTAAGAGGTAAAGCTACTTGCCTTTATGGAATACCTGAATAATTTATCAGCATGACTTTCACTGAATTTTATATTACAAGTGAAATTTGCCAAGATGCAAAAAATTGGTCAGGATATATAATATTTTTATTTAGAGTATTATGTATTTCTTTTCAAATTCAATTTGAATCCTCAGTGTGGAGAGAATTTCAAGAAAGGGCTCAACTTTTGGACACTTTCATAGCCATGGCAAGTTCTGGATTTTTATTGATGCGTCGATCAGAATACAATTTATCCATTTTGAAATACAGTAAGGTTATTTTTTCACAAACATCATACACTCACTCTATTTTTTTTACTGGCACTGTTTTATGTCAATTCGTACCGTTTTGTAACTTTATGCTGATCACTAATAAGAATCTGTTGTGAATATAGAGCTTTTTCTCTGATCTACTGTTTGGATTTATAGGATTTATTTTTGCTTTGGGTTGTGGAATTTATTACAACTAAAGTGTAATTCTGTTATTTGTAAGCTCCTATAAGAAAAGATTCATATCTGAACCCTCTTGGTATCTTACCTGGTGCCTACCATCAGACCTTACAATTTGTAGATACTTAATTAAAATATATTCTTAGTAATAATAACAATGTGATCTTTTCCTAAGGAAGATACTGAAACATAGTCTACAAGTATCATGAACTGAATTTGTTTAAAGTCTATACTTTTAAAATCATTTACATAATATTACAACCGTAATGTTCCAGTTTTGAACTCTGTCATTTTTGGTACAATTAAAATTACAATTAAGATAGGTTAAGTCTAGTTCAATAAGCCTTTCTCTTTTTGTAAACACCAAAATTTCATTCAACTACACATAAATACATTTTATTCTTTTCTTGAAAACAATGGTGACAAAGTGGCACCTCATTTTTACTCCTTTTTTTTTTTTTAAAGGAATTCCTTTGTTTTTATTATCATTTTTTATCTATTTATTTTATTTTTTATTTTTGGCTGTGTTAGGTCTTCGTTTCTGTGCGAGGGCTTTCTCCAGTTGCGGCGAGCGGGGGCCACTCTTCATCACGGTGCGTGGGCCTCTCACTATCGCGGCCTCTCTTGTTGCGGAGCACAGGCTCCAGACGCGCAGGCTCAGTAGTTGTGGCTCACGGGCCTAGTTGCTCCGTGGCATGTGGGATCCTCCCAGACCAGGGCTCGAACCCGCGTCCCCCGCACTGGCAGGCAGACTCTCAACCACTGAGCCACCAGGGAAGCCCTCTCTTCCCTTTTGATCTAAAATGAAACTTCACAAAATCATATGTTTCCTCTATATGGAAGGGGGAACTTACTCTAATTATTTACACAAGTTCTCAGAGCATCTGCTCATATTCGTTTGTTAAACAGTTCTTACATTTGATTTCATTGGTAGACCTACACTAGCATCCCTGAAGATCACATAATTATGCAAAGTTTCTTCGTAAACTGCAAATCTGAGTAATGTTACTTCTCTAGAGTAAACTGAGACCCTACTTCATTTCTCGCTGCCACAATTTTAATTACTCAGATACCAATGTAATTTGGGCTATGAAAAAGATGTCACATTTAGCCTTTAAGTGGCCATATATCTGTGTGTGTCTTTAAATTTTTACTGAACTTTTCTATTTTCCCTAAACTTCTATTTCCTCTTTTTTTTTTTTAATTTATTTATTTTTATTTATTATTTATTTTTGGCTGTGTTGGGTCTTCTTTTCTGTGCGAGGGCTTTCTCTAGTTGCGGCAAGCGGAGGCCACTCTTCATCACGGTGCGCGGGCCTCTCACTATCGCGGCCTCTCTTGTTGCGGAGCACAGGCTCCAGACGCGCAGGCTCAGTAGTTGTGGCTCACGGGCCTAGTTGCTCCGCGGCATGTGGGATCTTCACAGACCAGGGCTCGAACCCATGTCCCCTACATTGGCAGGCAGATTCTCAATCACTGCGCCACCAGGGAAGCCCCTATTTCCTCTTAAGTATGAAAGATGCAACTAAATATTTAAAGGTAAATAGCTTAAATTTTTCTATTTTTTTTCTACTGGATTTTTTTTTTTTTTTTAATTCCTCAGTTTCCACAGATTCTAACAACTAAAATTTTGGAAATCTAAGTCCAGACCTGATCTTGTACAGCTATAATATTGCTTTGTGTCCCTTGTATATAATACAACTTCCACTCCAGTTATATATATTTATATTTTACAAATCCTGCCATTGGTAACTTCTGATGCAATGTTGCAATAATATTTGGATTATGCGCCAAAGTGTGAACGCTAACTTTTAAGAATATTCAAAATTTTAAAAAGGGAAAACATAACATTATTGTTGATGTTTAAAATATACTGTTCTTTTATTTAAACTCAGTTCAGTACATGGACAGAAATGTATGGAGACAAAAGTTTTATGTAAATACTTAATATGAGGTAAAGATTTTAAAAATCTAAGCATTGCAGTTAATTGTTTGTGATGGTTTCATGTAGTTCTTTATAAATAAGAAATAATATTTAAAAATGAATACCAGAACATGTCAAAGTGATCTATATATAATCAAATAAAAATCAGACAATTTGAAGGCAAATTATTCTAAAGTGCTTCTAAGTTTCACCCACTCATGTCTCTGACATTTCTTTTCCTGTTACTAAATTTGACAAAAAGATCCTTGGAAAAGGGAAGAAAAAAGATTTTTTTTTTTTGACATTAAACTTCTGAGCCTCAGTATCTTCTGTCTGTAATTTGAGAATAGATATCCATCTTATCTGGTTATCATAGAAAATCAGATGATTAAAAACTAAGTAAAAACTGTGAAGACATAAGTATGATGTTATATGTGGAAGGAGAAATTTATTTGATCTTATATAAAACTAGTTATCAGTAAAAACATAACAGGGCTAACCTAGAAAACAATGTTCAATGCATTTACCTAGCCCGACAATGAGGTTTAATTGGGGTATTTTACATATATGCTCAAATCTTCATTTGTATGGTAACATGGTCTAGTGATTAGTACACTGATTACAAGTGAAAAATTCAAGTCCGTTTTCAGTACCAATACTCACCATTTATACTCCGTGGGGGAATTTTTAAAACTGCATGTCCATATTTTTCTAACTACAAAATACTTGTCACAAAATTAAAGGATGTCTGAGAGTGAATAATGTTTGCTCTTACCTCTGTGGAGAGAAGCACCATAGAAATATAGTTCAAAATTTAAAACATCACCAATGTGATGTTCAAGTTGAAAGTTTCACGAAGTAAAGAGACAAAGATGACATCCATTTCAGCTTTTTCTCTTTCCTTGAATTTCTGATTTATATGACTCAAAAGGTTAATCTTAGTAAAGCACAGGGAAAAGATAGTTATCCAAGTGATATTTTTAGCCATTTCTACAGGTATGATATATTAAAGGGTGCATTTAGGAGGCCAAGAAATTTAGGAAAATACCACACATCGCAGTTTTAACATTGCTGACTTCTTGTCCTAGATACAAAAATGATCAACTTGGAAAGCCATCATTATAGTCAGAATTTGACTAGAAGAGACAATAAGAAGACCATAATTTCAATTCAGTTCTTTTTAACCCAAAGTTATTGGGCACCCATTCTGTAACTGGTAACCATTTTCCAAATCATAAGTAAGTACACAGGGCTGGAAGAAATCCAGTGAGGTGAGGAGGAAAAAAAGTTGATTAAGATGTCTTCAAGGAGCCTAAAGTCTTGTGAGGCAGACATATTTAAACATGTAAATAGTGCAAGGCAGAATAAAGTAATTGCCATTTAGAGGTTCAAAGTGCTTTGAGAGCCCATAGGAAGAAGTAATTAATTCTGACTTGTACTGTGGGGAAAGCTCCACGGAAAAGAGCTTTTGAAAAGGGCCTTGAAAGAGATGTAGTAATTTGGTGGGTCGAGAAGGAGAGGACATTCCATGCTGAGTCAGGAACATCAGCAAAGAGGTACAAGGTCTCTCTCAGGCCTCTACGAGCCAGACAGAAAAGCTTATATATTTTAATTGGAAATTTCTCTAACAGTAAAGCAGCAATGCAAAGACTGATTTTTGTATTTTCTTTTTCTTTATATATTCTTATGAAACAATTTATCTAGGATTTTTGGCATTCTGACAAAACTCTTTACAACGCTTAGTGCAAAATAGTTTCCCTTGCACTTTAATGCTTGTGTGTTTCAAATTTAAACAGTATTTATAGCAAGTTAATTTCTAATCAATAATTATATGTATTTGAAGAATATGCATAACTTCATTTCCTATAAACAGATATTTTCTAGTTTAATTTATTAGATGAAACACATTTATATAAAGCAGGCCTTGTTTTCCTATGAAATTTGAGATGCATTTTACCAGATTGTTTGAGTTGAAATATTTGGTAAGGAAGCAGTAAAATAAATATAAACATCATTGCATGCTGGATATTTAAATGAGCTATAAAATTAAACTTGAAGCCAAAATTCCAGCATCTTGCAACATTGTTCCTAACCACATGAAGTCCAGAACTTTAACCCTTTTACTTACCTTGAAGTAGGAGAAAGTTTTTTTCTTTTTTAATCTTTAGAATCATCTTAAAGAATGTTTATACCAAATAAAAATTGGAATCATTATTTTAAATATTACATGAATGTTTGGGAAACAAGGAGCCAATGCTTCATTAATTTACTTTATTAATAGTTATTTTAAATGGAAAACATTGTGTTAAGATATAGTTGGTAACAATAATAGATTTGTCCAAGGGAATGAAGGACCTCATTATTTAAAAATGTTTCTTCTTATAGCTACTACTAAAGCTACTTCTGCCTACATTTTACTGGTCATTATTTTTAAAGAGAAATCCTACAGTAAATTCATTTCTTTTTATTTTTCTTGTTTTACCTACAAATTTTCAGTGTATATTCCTAATATGGCAATAAGCAAGGTTAATGTGATTACCAAGAACCATGAAAACTTACCTATTATCCTTTATGCCTGCACAGTCCAAAGCACATCTCTGGACCCAGGTTGGAGTTGTAACAATGGATTGTTACATGTGCTGGCAATGGATTGGATCCTGTGGCTGATGAGCTGACAGAAAACCGAGAAAACAGCTTTCTGGGCCAGTTGGGACTGAAAGACAAACCGACAGGAAGCTAAAGGCTCTGCTGTGATGCATCATCATATCCGGCAGCCCAGGATGGAAACCGGAACTCCCAGACAAGAGCAAAGAGGTGATGGCCATCAGGAGACAGCTGCTCCCTAACTGTAACCCAAGAAGCACACGTATTCGATTAAGAAAGTATTCTTTAACCAAATATGTGTGGAAAATTCTGCATAGTGTGACCTTTTCCAGAGTAGTTGTGAAGCACATTATCAAACAAAACACATAAATACTTCAGTAAAGCAATCTGATTAACTTTCTTGAATCTGTGTTTTCTCACACTTACGCATGGAACAATTTCTTGGAACACACTTCTTGTTATTCAGACCACCAATTGGAAAATGTTGCTTTATGACATTCAATTTGTACAATATTAACTCACTTTTTAAAATAAGATTCAAAAATAGAGTTTAGTTTTATAGTAAAAATAGATTATTTACAGACAAATTTATTTGATTTATACTTTAGCTCCACCCCTAAGGTTAGGTTAGGAGTATACTATGTAGAAAAACTTCTGACTTTGTTTTTATATTTTTCACAACATACATGGTTGAAGAAATGAAATCTAGAGACGCGGAGATCACCTTCCTCCCCACAGATACATGAGAAATACATCTACACGTGGAACTGCTCCTACAGAACACCCACTGAACGCTGGCAGAAGACGTCAGACCTCCCAAAAGGCAAGAAACTCCCCACGTACTTGGGTAGGGCAAAAGAAAAAAGAAATAACAGAGACAAAAGAATAGGGACGGGACCTGCACCAGTGGGAGGGAGCTGTGAAGGAGGAAAGGTTTCCACACACTAGGAAGCCCCTTCGTGGGCAGAGACTGCGGGTGGCAGAGGGGGGAAGCTTCGGAGCCACGGAGGAGAGCGCAGCCACAGGGGTGCGGAGGGCAAAGCGGAGAGATTCCCGCACAGAGGAGCAGTGCTGACCAGCACTCACCAGCCCGAGAGGCTTGTCTGCTCAGCCGCCGGGGCGGGCGGGGGCTGGGAGCTGAGGCTCGGGCTTCGGTGCTAGCCGGGAGGGAGTCCGGGAAAAAGACTGCAGCTGCTGAAGAGGCAAGAGACTTTTTCTTGCCTCTTTGTTTCGCGGCGCGCAAGGAGAGGGGATTCAGAGCGCCGCCTAAACGAGCTCCAGAGACGGGCGCGAGCCGCGGCTATCAGCGCGGACCCCAGAGACGGGCATGAGACGCTAAGGCTGCTGCTGCCGCCACCAAACAGCCTGTGGGTGAGCACAGGTCATTCTCCACACCTGCCCTCCCAGGAGCCTGTGCAGCCCGCCACGGCCAGGCTCCCGTAATCTGGGGACAACTTCCCCGGGAGAGCGCACGGCGCGCCTCAGGCTGCTGCAACGTCAGGCCAGCTTCTGCCGCCGCAGGCTCGCCCCGCCTCCTCTGTACCGCTCCCTCCCCCCGGCCTGAGTGAGCCAGAGCCCCCGAATCAGCTGCTCCTTTAACCCCGTTCTGTCTGGGCGGGGAACAGACGCCCTCAGGGGACCTACATGCAGAGGCGGGTCCAAATCCAAAGCTGAACCCCGGGAGCTGTACGAACAAAGAGAAAGGGAAATCTCTCCCAGCAGCCTCAGAAGCAGCGGATTAAAGCCCCACAAACAACTTGATGTGCCTGCATCTGTTGAATACCTGAATAGACAACGAATCATCCCAAATTTAGGAGGTGGACTTTGGGAGCAGGATATATTAACTTTTCCCCTTTTCCTTTTTTTGTGAGTGTATATGTGTATGCTTCTGGGTGAGATTTTGTCTCTATAGCTTTGCTCTCACCGTTAGTCCTAGGGTTAGGTCCATCCGTTTTTTTTTTTTTTTAATTTAAAAACATTTTTTCCCCTAATAAATGTTTTCTTAGTAATTTTTTCCTTATTTTCTATTTTTAAAAAATTAAAAAAAATTTTTTTAATAAGTTTTTTCATATTTTTTATTTTAAAAAATTAAAAAAATTTTTTCTTAATAAATTTATTCTTAATAATTTTTTTCTTATTTTTTATTATAATTGCTTTATTTTATTTTATCCTCTTTCTTTCTTTCTTTCCATTTTTTCTCCCTTTTATTCTGAGCCGTGTGGATGAAAGGCTCTTGGTGCTCCAGCCAGGCATCAGGACTGTGCCTCTGAGGTGGGAAAGCCAACTTCAGGACACTGGTCCACAAGAGACCTCCCAGCTCCACGTAATACCAAACGGCGAAATTCTCTCAGAGATCTCCACCTCACCATCAAGACCCAGCTTCACTCAACGACCAGCAAGCTACAGTGCTGGACACCCTATGCCAAACAACTAGCAAGACAGGAACACAGCCCCATCCATTAGCAGAGAGGCTGCCTAAAATCATAATAAGGCCACAGACACCCCAAAACACACCACCAGACGTGGATGAGCCCACCAGAAAGACAACATCCAGCCTCATCCACCAGAACACAGGCACTAGTCCCCTCCACCAGGAAACCTACACAACCCACTGAACCAACCTTAGCCACTGGGGACAGATACCAAAAACAACGGGAACCACGAACCTGCATCCTGTGAAAAGGAGACCCCAAACACAGTAAGATAAGCAAAATGAGAAGACAGAAAAACACACAGCAGATGAAGGAGCAGGGTCAAAACACACCAGACCTAACAAATGAAGAGGAAATAGGTAGTCTACCTGAAAAAGAATTCAGAATAATGATAGTAAGGATGATCCAAAATCTTGGAAATAGAATAGACAAAATGCAAGAAACATTTAACAAGGACGTAGAAGAACTAAAGAGGAACCAAGCAACGATGAAAAACACAATAAATGAAATTAAAAATACTCTAGATGGGATCAGTAGCAGAATAACTGAGGCAGAAGAACGGATAAGTGACCTGGAAGATAAAATGGTGGAAATAACTACTGCAGAGCAGAATAAAGAAAAAAGAATGAAAAGAACTGAGGACAGTCTCAGAGACCTCTGGGACAACATTAAACGCACCAACATTCGAATTATAGGGGTCCCAGAAGAAGAAGAGAAAAAGAAAGGGACTGAGAAGATATTTGAAGAGATTATAGTCGAAAACTTCCCTAATATGGGAAAGGAAATAGTTAATCAAGTCCTGGAAGCACAGAGAGTCCCATACAGGATAAATCCAAGGAGAAACACACCAAGACACATATTAATCAAACTATCAAAAATTAAATATAAAGAAAACATATTAAAAGCAGCAAGGGAAAAACAACAAATAACACACAAGGGCATCCCCATAAGGTTAACAGCTGATCTTTCAGCAGAAACTCTGCAAGCCAGAAGGGAGTGGCAGGATATACTTAAAGTGATGAAGGAGAAAAACCTACAACCAAGATTACTCTACCCAGCAAGGACCTCATTCAGATTTGATGGAGAAATTAAAACCTTTACAGACAAGCAAAAGCTGAGAGAGTTCAGCCCCACCAAACCAGCTTTACAACAAATGCTAAAGGAACTTCTCTAGGCAAGAAACACAAGAGAAGGAAAACACCTACAATAACAAACCCAAAACATTTAAGAAAATGGGAATAGGAACATACATATCGATAATTACCTTAAATGTAAATGGATTAAATGCTCCCAGCAAAAGACACAGACTGGCTGAATGGATACAAAAACAAGACCTGTATATATGCTGTCTACAAGAGACCCACTTCAGACCTAGGGACACATACAGACTGAAAGTGAGGGGATGGAAAAAGATATTCCATGCAAATGGAAATCAAAAGAAAGCTGGAGTAGCAATTCTCATATCAGACAAAATAGACTTTAAAATAAAGACTATTACAAGAGACAAAGAAGGACACTATATAATGATCAAGGGATCGATCCAAGAGGAAGGTATAACAATTGTAAATATTTATGCACCCAACATAGGAGCACCTCAATACATAAGGCAAATACTAACAGCCATAAAAGGGGAAATCGACAGTAACACAATCATAGTAGGGGACTTTAACACCCCACTTTCACCAATGGACAGATCATCCAAAATGAAAATAAATAAGGAAACACAAGCTTTAAATGATACATTAAACAAGATGGACTTAATTGATATTTATAGGACATTCCACCCAAAAACAACAGAATACACATTGTTCTCAAGTGCTCATGGAACATTCTCCAGGATAGATCATATCTTGGGTCACAAATCAAGCCTTGGTAAATTTAAAAAAATTGAAATCGTATCAAGTATCTTTTCCGACCACAACGCTATGAGACTAGATATCAATTACAGGAAAAGATCTGTAAAAAATACAAACACATGGAGGCTACACAATACACTACTTAATAACGAAGTGATCACTGAAGAAATCAAAGGGGAAATCAAAAAATACCTAGAAACAAATGACAATGGAGACACGACGATCCAAAACCTATGGGATGCAGCAAAAGCAGTTCTAAGAGGGAAGTTTATAGCAATACAAGCCTACATCAAGAAACAGGAAACATCTCGAATAAACAACCTAACCTTGCACCTAAAGCAATTAGAGAAAGAAGAACAAAAAAACCCCAAAGCTAGCAGAAGGAAAGAAATCATAAAGATCAGATCAGAAATAAATGAAAAAGAAATGAAGGAAACAATAGCAAAAATCAATGAAACTAAAAGCTGGTTCTTTGAGAAGATAAACAAAATTGATAAACCATTAGCCAGACTCATCAAGAGAAAAAGGGAGAAGACTCAAATTAATAGAATTAGAAATGAAAAAGGAGAAGTAACCACTGACCCTGCAGAAATACAAACGATCATGAGAGATTACTACAAGCAACTCTATGCCAATAAAATGGACAACCTGGAAGAAATGGACAGATTCTTAGAAATGAACAACCTGCCAAGACTGAACGAGGAAGAAATAGAAAATACGAACAGACCAATCACAAGCACTGAAATTGAAACTGTGATTAAAAATCTTCCAACACACAAAAGCCCAGGACCAGATGGCTTCACAGGCGAATTCTATCAAACATTTAGAGAAGAGCTAACACCTATCCTTCTCAAACTCTTCCAAAATATTGCAGAGGGAGGAACACTCCCCAACTCATTCTACGAGGCCACCATCACCCTGATACGAAAACCAGACAAAGATGTCACAAAGAAAGAAAACTACAGGCCAATATCACTGATGAACATAGATGCAAAAATCCTCAACAAAATACTAGCAAACAGAATCCAACAGCACATTAAAAGGATTATACACCATGATCAAGTGGGGTTTATTCCAGGAATGCAAGGATTCTTCAATATACGCAAATCAATCAACGTGATACATCATATTAACAAATTGAAGGAGAAAAACCATATGATCATCTCAATAGATGCAGAGAAAGCTTTCGACAAAATTCAACACCCATTCATGATAAAAGCCCTGCAGAAAGTAGGCATAGAGGGAACTTTCCTCAACATAATAAAGGCCATATATGACAAACCCACAGCCAACATTGTCCTCAGTGGTGAAAAACTGAAACCATTTCCACTAAGATCAGGAACAAGACAAGGTTGCCCACTCTCACCACTATTATTCAACATAGTTTTGGAAGTGTTAGCCACAGCAATCAGAGAAGAAAAAGAAATAAAAGGAATCCAAATCGGAAAAGAAGAAGTAAAGCTGTCACTGTTTGCAGATGACATGATACTATACACAGAGAATCCAACAGATGCTACCAGAAAACTACTTGAGCTAATCAATGAATTTGGTAAAGTAGCAGGATACAAAATTAACGCACAGAAATCTCTTGCATTCCTGTATACTAATGATGAAAAATCTGAAAGTGAAATTAAGAAAACACTCCCGTTTACCATTGCAACAAAAAGAATAAAATATCTAGGAATAAACCTACCTAAGGAGACAAAAAACCTGTATGCAGAAAATTATAGGACACTGATGAAAGAAATTAAAGATGGTACAAATAGATGGAGAGATATACCATGTTCTTGGATTGGAAGAATCAACATTGTGAAAATGACTCTGCTACCCAAAGCAATCTACAGATTCAATGCAATTCCTATCAAACTACCAATGGCATTTTTCACAGAACTAGAACAAAAAATTTCACAATTTGTATGGAAACACAAAAGACCCCGAATAGCCAAAGCAATCTTGAGAACGAAAAATGGAGCTGGAGGAATCAGGCTCCCTGACTTCAGACTATATTACAAAGCTACAGTAATCAAGACAGTTTGGTACTGGCACAAAAACAGAAATATAGATCAATGGAACAGGATAGAAAGCCCAGAGATAAGCCCACGCACATATGGTCACCTTATCTTTGATAAAGGAGGCAAGCATATACAGTGGAGAAAAGACAGCCTCTTCAATAAGTGGTGCTGGGAAAATTGGACAGGTACATGTAAAAGTATGAAATTAGAACACTCCCTGACACCATACACAAAAATAAACTCAAAATGGATTAAAGACCTAAGTGTAAGGCCAGACACTATCAAACTCTTAGAGGAAAACATAGGCAGAACACTCTATGTCATAAATCACAGCAAGATCCTTTTTGACCCAGGTCCTAGAGAAATGGAAATAAAAACACAAATAAACAAATGGGACGTAATGAAACTTAAAAGCTTTTGCACAGCAAAGGAAACCATAAACAAGACCAAAAGACAACCCTCAGAATGGGAGAAAATATTTGCAAATGAAGCAACTGACAAAGGATTAATCTCCAAGATTTACAAGCAGCTCATGCAGCTCAATAACAAAAAAACAAACAACCCAATCCAAAAATGGGCAGAAGACCTAAATAGACATTTCTCCAAAGAAGATATACAGATTGCCAACAGAAAGAATGCTCAACATCATTAATCATTAGAGAAATGCAAATCAAAACTACCATGAGGTATCATCTCACACCGGTCAGAATGGCCATCGTCAAAAAATCTAGAAACAATAAATGCTGGAGAGGGTGTGGAGAAATGGGAACACTCTTGCACTGTTGGTGGGAATGTAAATTGATACAGCCACTATGGAGAACAGTATGGCGGTTCCTTAAAAAACTAAAAATAGAACTACCATACGACCCAGCAATCCCACTACTGGGCATATACCCTGAGAAAACCATAATTCAGAAAGAGTCATGTACCAAAATATTCATTGCAGCTCTGTTTACAATAGCCAGGACATGGAAGCAACCTAGGTGTCCATCATCGGATGAATGGATAAAGAAGATGTGGCACATATATACAATGGAATATTACTCAGCCATAAAAAGAAATGAAATGGAGGTGTTTGTAATGAGGTGGATGGAGTTAGAGTCTGTCATACAGAGTGAAGTAAGTCAGAAAGAGAAAAAGAAATACAGTATGCTAACACATATATATGGAATCTAAGGGGGAAAAAAAAGGTCATGAAGAACCTAGTGGCAAGATGGGAATAAAGACACAGACCTAGTAGAGAATGGACTTGAGGATATGGGGAGGGGGAGGGGTGAGATGTGACAGGGTGAGAGAGTGTCATGGACATATATACACTACCAAATGTGGAATGGATGGCTAGTGGGAGGCAGCCGCATGGCACGGGGAGGTCAGCTCGGTGCTTTGTGACCACCTGGAGGGGTGGGATGGGGAGGGTGGGAGGGAGGGAGATGCAAGAGGGAAGAGATGTGGGAACGTATGTATATGTATAACTGATCCACTTTGTTGTAGAGCAGAAGCTAACCACCATTGTAAAGCAATTATGCTTCAATAAAGATGTTTAAAAAAAAAAAAAAAAGAAATGAAATCTATCAGAGATAGAACCATATGAATTGCTAACGATCAATTGATCTTCAAAAATTGGCAGTTTTTTTTTTTACTATTCAATGTAAATATGAGAATCCACACTTATTCAACGATATTTCAACTGTTTTACCCAACTTCCTCCCATTCATTTGATTTTCTCTTTATATACTATAAAATTCAAGAAGACCCTGAGTATCCATACTAGTTCTGACTAAGAAGTTATCTCTGCATGTACTTTAGAAATGATGCTCCTGAAATAACATCATTCTAATTTACTGCAATTCTTGATGCAACCAATAGAGCTTCTGCCACTCTACTGTTGATCTACTATGGACAACCTTAAACAGAGTTTTGAAAGTGTACACATTTTCCTTTTATATATCAAAAGGGACTCCATCTAATACAACTTTTAGATGTATTATTTATTTTAATTTATTACATTGTATTATTTTGTTATTATTTAATATTTATTCAATAACTATCCTGAAAAAATTATTGCAGCTACTCAAAAATGCTTTGTAAATAAAGATTGCTTATATTTGCAATGTAATTATGAATGATCTTTCAGGAGGACTTTTTGATTCATTTTGTTTCTTAGAATTACAGTGAAATTTGAGCCTCATTTTAAATCAGGTTGCCAAATGCTATATAATTAAATCATTTTCTCTATTCCTTCACAGAATTCTAGTTTACCATTATGTTCTTGTCTCCTGTTAAGGTCAAATAAAGGAAATAGTCATGTAATGGACATCATTTCAGTTTCTGTAAAGACTTCCATTTTGAGCATTGGATGATATTATATTCAATGGTCTTTATTTTAAAAGATAAAAAGCAAACACTTGGACATTATACGTTCAGAACCATGGAACAAGAAAAATCTGGTTTCTTCTAATCTACTGATATACTTGTTTCAAGAAAAAAAAAAAAGATTTGTATTCTGTGATATTTTCATTTTACTCGGGCTACTTGGAATCAGAGTTACATTTGTTCTTAATTACAATACCTTAGCATGATTTATAAAATACTTTTTTGTCCTCTTGCTTTGATGCTCGATTTTATGCAATGTTAGGATCCTTGGTGTTATTTTTGTAAAAAGCCACTAAGTCCAGTTTATACATTTTTGAGTAGGTTGAATATAAATAAATACAAAAAAATATACCAGATGAAGTTAGTATGCAAAATCATCATTATATTTATAGACAGACTGAGGAAAATAATAAAGCTTATATGGGCAAACGGATTTCAAAATATAATATAAATTTCTAGTAGTTTGGCAGAAAAATAAATGATGGAAATGAAAACATTTTGAGAGGTTGTTCATACTATAAGTTCTCATAAACAACTACTAGAAACTAGTAAGAGTCTACGTAGTTTCTAGTATTCCCAGTTGAGATTTTTATCAGAAGGTCTGTTTCTAAGATTCAGTAAATAATATGTCACCACAGTGGATAGACAGATTCTACCAAATATTAACCCTGTTAGCATCGTGTCTTCAGGGTTCAGCGCTGACCATCACTTCAGGTTATGCAAAGTGTTCAAATGCCAAATCAGGTGATGCCCATTTTCGCTGATAACCAACCATTGCAAACATCCCAGTCTTTTGTCAACACAGCTGGTTTGGAGCCATCCATCAGTGCTGGGAGTTCTGTCATACGCATTTAACTTCAGCATCAGCCAGCAGCTCAAAGTCTTTTTACTGCACACTGTCATTGCCACTGTGAGGGTGGGGGAAAAGACAAAGCTAAAGTGGTTTTTTTAGTTTTGCTTTGTTTTTTAACTCCTCATTATGAGCTGTTATTACGATGATTTTTTTCTTTGTTGAATCACTGACCCTGGAGTGGAAGGCAGAAAACCTTTATAGGTAATCTGCCATACTGCTTCCTGAAATTTTATAAAGTCTTTGATTGGGAAGTAAGGGTCTGAGTTAGTTCATAACAATTGCTGCATTGCTTGTTTTAAATTCCAAAGTGGAACAATGTGCCTTCCCCAGGACAATATTCATCCCATATGCTTCTTAATGTTTTGATTCTCTAGGGTACAGTTGAGCAATCTGAACATCAGATAATGTGTTCTATCATCCCCAGCACCCAGGTTATATTCTGGGAATAAATTAGGCTTAAAGAAGTTCATTGACTCTTTTAGGCCACTGGGGTACTATTTAAGGAATCACATGTCGAGGACAAAGAGTGTTGCTGTCTTTCCAATATCTGGAATAAAGATTTATTTCAAGCCTTGGCAGAGGAATGGACCAGCTAATTGTCCACAGTTTAGTCTGTGGCTACGATATGCATAGACGTACTTTTGGAGAAGGTGATCATATCCAGTGCATATTGAGATATGGTGAAGGGCAAAGGGGGATGTTTCAAGACATCATGAATCAATAATGAGATCAATTCATATATTAGCATATCATGCACTTGACGTGTTCAAACTTCTTGCTTTTATTATTTGTTTGAAGAGATAAGGTTTTAACAAAGAGGTTATTACTTCAGATGGACTCTAGCATATTCAAGGAGATGAAGTCAACCTAAGTGAAAACACATTTGACAGTTTAGGTCTATTTGAAAGAGAATCTCTTTTATGAGACAGAAAACTGCAAAGACAGAAAGAATGCCTTGAACATATAACTAATAAAAATATCTTCCCTTCAAAGGGCTCAAAGCATTTTAATAAGTTAACTTGCCCTTATAACTTCTTTGTCAGAATTTTGAAACCATAAAACAAACAGAAACTAGACCATCTTTATGTTTATTGTCTGATGAGAGGGGAAAATGTCTTTGCTAAAGAGAAAGATCATCTTTGAAAGATTTGCTGCTATGCAACTTGCCTTTTCAGTCCCTGACTCTGACTTTTCACATATGAAAAAATAAATAAATGTACACATCTCTTTACTGCCTAAGCTCATCTTACGGAACTTTTTTTTTTTTTTCTCTGCCCATTTAGCATGAGTTTCTGAGACCCATTGTGCACAAAGATTACTGTGTCATTGATTAAACCTGTGACTAAGGATGAGAAAATAATTTATCATTTTAGTTGTCTCTTAAAAGTTTATAATTAGGATATCTGTTTTTACCCTTGATGATATCCTAATTATCCTAGAGGTTGTAAAAGTATTTTCCAATTGCTTGCACGGTATGGAGAACCAAACTGGAAAAACAAATGAAGCAACTGTCACAGGAGCAAAGTAACAAACTCAAAATAACATGAAACAAATTGGATACATAATTACTGAAGAAATGAGTACTGGGAAGGTGAAATATAACAGGCTTCACAGGGAAGGGAAATTGGAAGTCTTACTAGAAGGAAATGATAGTGAAATGCCAAAAAACACTGAGTATTAACTGAGCTTTCAATGAAAAAAAAAAATTGACTGTAAAAAATAATGGGATTTTATTTATTAAAAAGCGGCAAAAAGAATAGAACAAAAGTGCAAAAGCAGAGTCTAATTTAATGTATTGGCATCAATGCATCAAACATAGACCAGTCCGGTTTCCCAATGCTGATCTAAAATCCCATGGATCAGTAAAGAACTCAGACTTCTTTATACCACAACCGATGCTACCTTAGTCTAAACCACCATTATTTCTCCCATGATATTCTTCCATCCGGTCTTTCTGCCCTCACTCTGGACTCCTCTATAACGTATTCTCAACATAGCAGCTAAAGTGCTATTTTTAAGTGTTAAGATTCATGTCACCTGCAGTTCCAAAACCTTCAATGGTTTTCTATCCCACTGAGAGTAACAGCCAAATTCCAATTCCACCTTCAACAAGTCCATGTGAACTGCCCTTTTTATGCTCCCATTACCTTTGTTTTGGGTTTTTCGTTTTGTTTTGTTTTGTTTTTTGAATTTAATTTTTATTTTATATTGAAGTATAGTTGATCTACAATGACAAGGTGATTACATGACCTAATCACCTCCCAAAGGCCCCAACCATCCAATAACGTGACCTTGGAGTTTAGCTTTTAACACATGAATTTCAGGATGACACAGACATTCAGTCTATAGCACACACCAACCATATTCCCACCTTAGGGCCTTTGCACTGGCTGATCCCTCCACCTGCAACACTCTTCCCCCAGGAAATGAAGACCATCTCTTTTTCACCTCTTTCAAGTGTTTGCTTGAATGCTAATTTCTTGATGGCTCCTATCTTCACCAACCCATTTAAATTTATAATCCAGTTACCACACCCACCTTCATCTGTGTATTCTTGATTTCTCCCACCATGCTCCTTATTTTCCATTTCAGAGATCCCTTTCTAGAATTCCAACATATTATAAAATTTATTTAATTATGTCTATTTTATGCACACCACCCTCCATCATTAGAATGTAAGTTCCAGAAGGGCAGATTTTTTTTTTTTTCTGTTGGTATAGGAGGTTGGTTATGAACACTGATATATTTCAATTACCTTGAAACATTCCAGGCTTTCAGTCTTATATTACTTGAAGACAGATAATATAAGAGAAACAAGTATTACAAGAAAGAAAAGGGTTGTATTCTAGTCATTTTCGTAATCTCTCACTTTAATTCAGCATTTAGTTCATAATATTTATTCAATATAAGTTTGCTGAACTGAACTAAATCTCTAAGAATTTTTTTAAATTTCTAAGTTGATTTTTTAAGAAAATGTAACTAATATTCCAGGGATGAATGGCAGTTGAAATTTTTGCCAGAGACTGTGGGGAGTTTTATTGCCTTTGGTCTTTTAAACACTGTTATTCTCAGAGTTTTCGTTTGCTTGTTTTTTTCTATGATCAAACTACTACTCAAACTTATAAGCAAATGTTATATTTAATTTATATTTGATTACATTTAATCTATGCTGCAAGCCTAGATTTTTTAAAGAATGTATGTTTGTTCCTTTTGGTTGTTTGTGTTATTTTTTGTCCATTGTGGAACTGAACTCTTCAGAATTTTATCTGTGATTCTATTTGCCATTGTTTTGTCCGATCTGGAATTTGGTCACAAATAATTTCTTTTTGAGTCATCTTTTAAATAGTAGAATTCATGTAAGAAAATTCTTCTCTCTGCATTGTACTAAGAGTTACAATAGAATATGTCAAGCCTGAAGAAAATATACTACAAGCATCGGTGGAATTGAGAAAAATACTATGGCATACCTGCATTTTACGGAATTAGAATTACCAGTTGATAATAAGAATACAGATCATAATTAGTTTGGGAATCCTTTGGGTTTTGTGGATGAGTGTGTGTCTGTGTATATGTGTTTGCGTGTGTGTGTGTGTGCATGTGTATATATATGTGTATGGGGGGCACACACACTTGTTTTTGATGGTGGTAGTGATGGCAGCAGTTGTGATGTCCTTATTTTTGTTTTTCAGAAAGAGACAAAGGGCTGGTAACGTAAAGAAAGTAAAGGCAGTAAGTAATCACAAATTGGACTTCAAGCAGGAGGAGTCCTGAAGCGCTTTAGAAATTGAAAGGAAAGGTTGAAATAAGTTGAATTTATAGAATGCTCCTTTAAATAGCATTTCTTATAAATTATATTAAATGCCAAATTTAAGTCTGGTTTTCTATTTTGTGTTTGAATTCTCATTGTTACACCCTTTTAGAAGAAGAGCAAAACATATTTTTATGAACACATCAATAAGTTGTCTAGTTGCACTCTATTTTCTGGGTGGAAAATTCACTTTCTCTGGCTAGTCTAAGACCCTTCACTGAAATTTTCTATTAATTTCATTGGATTTTAAAAACCTTCTTTTCCACAGGGAATAATTTTTGACTCACTCACGGAAGAAATCAACTGAGAAAAATGTTATACTGCATTAGGATCTAGGCATCTAGAAACTGAAGTGGTTTTGAGTGTGTAAAAGATTTGTGCATCCTAACGTTCTGTGTTTGGGAAACCAGATGTAAAACCGAGAAGAAACCAAATCTAAACTGCTAATAAAAATGTACTATGTAACAAAGAGTAATATGAGTTTCAGATTCTGATCCTAACTTTTGGAATCTTGCTATATCAATTTCCATGGGATTTCAAGTCAGCTGAAAAATTACCTAATATGTGTGTGCTATGTGCTTCACACTTTTTAAATCTCATTTAAAGAGATGAAAATTAACCATTTGGAATGTCTACTGAATATATGTGTGAATTTTTAAAAGACAAAACAATAGTTTTGGAAGGTAGCATAATCTGCATCTTTCCCTGATGTTATGTCATAGGTATGAAGAAATAGGTTTTAACCAGCCTCATAAGCAGCAAGTTCAAATCAGAGTAATAGATCATTTTCTCCTCTTAATCATTTGACATTTTGGAATTTAGTAATAATATCCTACAGTAATGCTTTTGAAGACAGACTGTTGATTTATAGCAATATGTTACAGAAATCATATTCTACAGTTTACAAAAAGAAATTTTCCGTTAATATATAATGGATTTTAAATTATTAAACAGAAATAATTTTCTTATTTACTAATCTACTTGAATGTCCATATCCATCTCTCCCCCTCAAAAAATTTAAAAAACTCTGTCAGAATGGAAAATTTTGTTTTGAAAAATCTTTTAAATTTTTTTATATCATTTGCCAATAAAAACTAAAAGCAACCCTTTGTTTTAGCAATAATTTCCTAATTATTTAGGTAACAATTCATAGTTTTTTAAAATTTGTCTTCTTATTTATATTTATTGGTTGATATAATTTTTAATACAAAATCCTTCTTTTCATATTTCCAAGTGTCCTTGTTTGATCACTTTTCTCATGGCAGTATTTTTTTTTTTTTTTAATCTGAGCCCACAAAGGTTGGTTCTGAAAATTGGAAAAGCTCTAGTGATTCTATGATGGGGTTCATAGATGCCACAGTTTGATATATGAATTATGCGATAACTCTAAAAATCATAACATTTACAATTCTGAAAGAGTTACCAAGTCCATGATTTATTCCAAAATATAATGCTGCTTTAACGTCTTGCTTTCCTGATCTTCTGATGGTGATGGGTTGATGGGGTAGTCTTGTGATTCATGAGGATGGCTCATTCATTATTTTTGAGTGGGATAAAGATAGTAGAGCTTATTTATAACTCCTTTAATTGTCTGAAGCTAGAGATAGAGGTATAAAATTCTACAACTTAGTTTGCCCTATTCTTGCTTATGTTGTATCACAAGGACAAAGATTCATTAAAGAGACCTTTAAAATGTGTTAATCTAGGTACTTTAATGAAATTTGTTTGCAAGGCAACCTGTCCCACTTATTTATGCTTAGTAGTATTCATACATAATGGTAATGTGACTGCTCATCTCTAAACCATTAAGGAAAGAAATATGAGAAAAGGGGGCATGATGATTAATTTGAGGTGGATGGCTTAGAAGTTTTTTGCCTTTTAAAGCAAACTATGCTTATCTTACTTAGCCTTTTTAAAAAAACATTAAAAATTTGAATTAAAATATGCAGTAGACCAGGAACACTGTAAAATTGAGAATGTACGTAGTATTTATCACCATGAATAAAGTATGTGAAATAAAATTAATGCATAGTTTCTAAGAAGTTAAAGGTTTCAGTATTTCATAAACATTATATCTGAAAAATAAATGTCTTTTAAGAATATTTTCCCTATAGTTTAACTATCTTTATATTGTCAACCCTCTTTCTCTGCTTTCTCAGGGAAAGAAATGTCCTAGATCTTTTATGATTGATCACCCCACTGTGCTTTAGATCTCATATTGTCCTTTGAATTATCATTTTTTCCCTTCTTTTGTCTTTACTCATTCCTCTATTCTAGCTAGTTCCCCAAATACTAAATATATGCAACAAACCACGGCAATATGGCTATGAATCGAACCACCCCAAAACGTAGTCGCTTAAAATCCATGAAGATTTAGATTTTGCTCATTAATCTGAAATTTGGACAGGGACCAGCATGACTAGCTCTCTTGTAATCCTCTCAGTATCAGTGGTGATGGTTCAAAGGTTGAAGACTAGAATCATCTGCAACTTGCTGTCTCACAGGTTGGGAGGTTGATGTGGGCTGAAATGTAGCTCAAGCTGTCAGCCTGAACACCTCTCCATGTGGCCTGAGTTTCTTCACAACATCATGGCTGGATTAAGGGACAGCATCTCAGGAGAGAGGAATCCAGACAGAAACCAAATCACTTTAATGACCTTGCTTCCAAAATCATGGAACATCACTTCCATGGCATTATATTCATAGAGGCATCCAAGAAGACCTACCCAATTTTCGTTTAATTTAATTTTTACTTTATATTTGGGTATAGTTGATTTACAATGTTGCATTAGTTTCAGGTGTACAGCAAAGTGGTTCAGTTATATGTATACATATATCCATTCTTTTTCAGATTCTTTTCCGGTATATGTTATTACAGAATACTAAGTAGAGTTCCCTGTGCTATACAGTAGGTCCTTGTTGATTATCTATTTTATATATAGTAGTGTGTATATGTTAATCCCAAATTTCTAATTTATCCCTCCCCCACTATCTTTCCTCTTTGGTAACTGTAAGTTTGTTTTCAAAGCCTGTGAGCCTGTTTCTGATTTCCAAATAAGTTCATTTGTATTGTCTTTTTATATTTCACATATAAGTAATATCATGTGATATTTATCTTTCTCTGTCTGACTTACTTCACTTAGGATTATAATCTCTAGGTCCATCCATATTGCTGCAAATGGCATTATTTCATTCTTTTTTATGGATGAGTAATATTCCATTATATATATGTACCACATCTTCCTTACCCATTCTTCTGCCAGTGGACATTTAGGTTTCTTCCATGGCTATTGTAAATAGTGCTGCAATGAACATTGGGGTACATGTATTTTTTCGAATTATGGTTTCCTCTGGATATATGCCCAGGAGTGGGGTTGCTGGGTCATATGGTAGCTCTATTTTTAGTTTTTTAAAGAACTTCCACACTGTTCTCCGTAGTGGTTGTACCAATTTATATTCCCACCAACAGTGTAGGAGGGTTCCCTTTTCTCCACACCCTTTCTAGCATTTATTGTTTGTAGATTTTTTGATGATGGCCATTCTGACCAGTGTGAGCTGATGCCTCACTGTAGTTTTGATGTGAATTTCTCTAATAATTAGTGATGTTGAGCATTTTTCACGTGCCTCTTGGCCATCTTTGTGTCTTCTTTGGAGAAATGTCTATTTAGATCTTCTGCCCATTTTTTGATTGGGTTGTTTATTTTTTTGATATTGAGCTGCATGAGCTGTTTGTATATTTTGTAGATTAATCCCTTGTTGGTTGCATTGTTTGCAAATATTTTCTCCCATTCTGTGGGTTGTCTTTTTATTTTGTTATGGTTTCCTTTGCTGTGCAAAAGCTTTTAAGTTTAATTAGGTCTCATTTGTTTATTTTTGTTTTTATTTTCATTACTCTAGGAGGGGGTCCAAAAAGATATTGCTGCAATTTATGTCAAAGCATATTCTGTCTAGGTTTTCCTCTAAGAGTTTTATAGTATCCAGTCTTACATTTAGGTCTTTCATCCATTTTGAGTTTATTTTTGTGTATGGTGTTAGAGAATGTTCTAATTTCATTCTTTTACATGTAGCTGTCCAGTTTTCCCAGCACCACTTATTGAAGAGACTGTCTTTCCTCCATTGTATATTCTTGCCTCCTTTGTTGTAGATTAATTGACCATAGGTGTGTGGGTTTATTTCTGGCCTTTCTATCCTGTTCCATTGATCTATATTTCTGTTTCTGTGCCAGTACCATACTGTTTTGATTACTGTGGCTTGGTAGTATAGTTTGAAGTCAGGGAGCCTGATTCCTCCAGCTTTGTTTTTCTTTCTCAGGATTGCTTTGGCTATTCGGGATCTTTTGTGTTTCCATACAAACGTTAAAATTTTTTGTTCCAGTTCTGTGAAAACTGCCATTGGTAATTTAGTAGGGATTGCATTGAATCTGTAGATTGCCTTCAGTTGCATAGTCACTTTGATAATATTGATTCTTCCAAACCAAGAACATGGTTTATCTTTCCATCTGTTTGTGTCATCTTCGATTTCTTTCATCAGTGTCTTATAGTTTTCAGAATACAGGTCTTTTGCCTCCTTAGGTAGGTTTATTCCTAGGTATTTATTTTTTTGATGTGATGGTAAGTGGGATTAGTTCTTAATTTCTCTTTCTGCTCTTTCCTTGTTTGTGTATAGAAATGAAAGAGATTACTGTGTATTAATTTTATATCCTGTAACTTTACAGAGCTCATAAATGAATTCAGTAAAGTTGCAAGACCTGCCCAATTGTAATAGAAGGTTAAATAGATCTACCTCTTGATGGGGTACTGGCAATGTACTGAAAGAGCTTGAGAGAGAAGTACTGCTGTGGCCATATCTGCAAAATGCAGTCTTTCAGTCTGCCCATAAGAATTCACATTCCCCACATGTAATATGGGGAATGTGAATTCTCACCCTCCTCCAAGAACCCCCTAAAATCCCATTTTAGAATCAGACTCATGCTCAGATACCAGGATCTCTTCATCTAAATCAAGTACGGGTACTGATGAGGCCCCTCCGGTACATTTCTTCAAGTAGAGTCCCTTCAGTACAGTTCTCAATCTGAAGACCTGAGAACTAAAGAGCTATCTCTTCTTCTCCACTCCCAACATATAATTGTGAGACAGACCTTGATAACCACTATAGACACTTCCATCAGAAAAGGGGAAACGGGGCCTACAGTAGTCATTAATCCACAGAAATTCTGAAATCCAGCTGGATAACCCATTGCTAGTTCCTGGATTGGGCTCGGTACTACTGCCTGGAGATCCATCATAGCTCTTTGCTCTTTGGACTCTTGGGTCTGCCTTCTGGGACACCCTTCATTAATCCATAAAAAGTGGCTGGGATTTGCCACTGAGTACTTTTCTCAATCTCCTTCTTGCCCATAGTAGTATGGGGATCCAAAGATCTCTTTTCATCTCCTTATCTGTGTTTGTTAGTCCAAGTCAGCAGTATTTCTAGTAGTAAAGCTCTCTTTAAACTTCGTGAATTTCCTATGACTGCTACTGGATTTTGGTCCATTAAACAAAAGGCACACCCACAAATCTAATCTAGATAAGCCGTTTTCTAACTTAGGCTTCCTGTAAGGTTGTTGATTGATATTATCCCTAAGATTCTTAGATTCTTAGAGTCATCTTTGATTTAATCTCTGTTCTGAAACTCTTTCTATATGAGAATCATGTTGTGGTTCAGTCTTGTATTTTTAACTCAGTAAGTCTGGGCTCCTTCATATATTTTCTAAATTTTGTTGGAAAATAGAATTATTCCTTTTTAATCTATGTTTCTCTTCTCTCATTTTATAATATCAACAAGAAGCCGAGTGGACTTTCAGTATTTTTCCTGAAAACCTCCTTATCATCTAATTTATCATCTATCTACAAATCATCTAATTTATCAGGAATTTTACTGTTTTCCATGGCATCACAAGCAATAGGGCTGCTAAATTTTCTGTTACTACATAACAAGAATTCCCTTACTTCCAGATACCCACAACATTTCTGTCCCTTTTGTTTAAACCCTTACTAACAGCCTCCTTGGGGGCAATTAGGTTTTTTTTAACAAAAGTCCTTTAACAAGATGCTCTTCTCAAAGTTTTTCCAGCTTCTACCTACTGCCTGATCCCAAAGCAAGTTTTAGGCTTTGTTATAGCAGCATACCACCTCAAGTACCAAAATCTGTTCCTATAATTATAGTTGCATAACAAACCATCACCAAAACTTAGTTTTTTTATATATACATATGTAATATGTATATATAAATATTGCATAATATTGCTAAATCTGCAATTTGGGCAAGTTCAACAGAGATAGCTCATGTCTCTACTACTCAAAGGCTGGGAGCTGGAATCATCTATAAGGTATTCAACTACATGTTCAGAAGTTGATGCTGGCTGTCACCCGAGATTTTTTAGTGGAGGCTATCTACATCTGACCACATCATATGGCTTGCATAGCCTCACACATTGTTGTTGCTTTGACAGGCAAGCATTCCGGGCTTCCCTCGTGGCGCAGTGGTTGAGAATCTGCCTGCCAATGCAGGGGACACGGATTCGAGCCCTGGTCTGGGAAGATCCCACATGCCACGGAGCAACTAGGCCCGTGAGCCACAACTACTGAGCCTGCGCGTCTGGAGCCTGTGCTCCGCAACAAGAGAGGCCGCGATAGTGAGAGGCCCGCGCATCGCGATGAAGAGTGGCCCCCGCTTGCCACAACTAGAGAAAGCCCTCGCACAGAAACGAAGACCCAACACAGCCAAAAATAAAAATAAATAAATTTTAAAAAAATAAAAAATAATAAATAAAAAATATAAATAAAAAAAAGAAAGGCAAGCATTCCACAATAGGTAGCCAAGCAGAAGCTAGATCTCCTTTATGACCTAGCCTTCGGAGATATTTATTGTCATTTCCTCCACATTCCATACATCATGCATCACAAAGGCCACGTCAGTTTCAATGGCAGGAGAAATAGAGTCTGCTTCTTGATGGAAGAGTAGCAAAGTTCTGCAAGAGAATGTGGAACCAGAATTATTGCTCTCTATTATTCAAAAATACAGTCTTAGAGTCTGCCACATATTATTACTATTTTCTTACCTTAAATTCCTATCTCAACTAACTGTAATCTTGCTTCTTATTCTTATCTTTAAAACAAAGAAACAAACTTGCACTCAGCTAGGAGGACCAATGATCTTCAACCTTTCATAGAACTTTATGATTTTCAGTCTTCAAATTGTTTGATTTATATGCTTTATTGGACAATATTGGTAATCAACCAATTCATGAAGTATATTCTCTATTGTCCTCTGCCTCTATACTGAGTATCATCTTTGATCATTTTCCTCGAACATTCTTTGTCAATAACTGATGTCTTTTTTTTTTTTTGCCTGCTCCTTAAAAGTAGTTTTCTCCAAAACCTGGACTTCAGTTCATTTCTCTTCTTATTCTGCATTTTCCTCTAAGCAATCTTCTAAAAGTGAGTCTCCAGTATGTACTTCCACTTGCTACTTCTTTCTTAAATTTGAGATTCCAATTTCTAACAATTGATTGGACATTTCAACATGAGAATTTCACAGCTACTTTATATTCAACATTTATAAAACCCAGGCTCCTTATCTTTATTCATAAAATGTAATCCTCTTCTCATATTTCCTAACTTGGCTAAAGCCTTTACTCTTCTCCAAATCCCAACATAAAAAACCTAGTCTTCTAACTTCTGCCTTCAACAGTACAAAGTGAAACACAGATTCATTTCTGTCTTATGGCTCACACACCCAGCTTGAGGACAGGGCCCTGTAGCATCTCGTTCAACCTATATCCAGGTAAATTTCCCACCTAGGTTGCACTAATCATCCAAACTATATCAGAGCCTAAAAATGCACTTTACACTCACATACCTTTGCTCACATTTTTACTCCTATTTTAAATTGTTCCCACTCATCATCAGTCTGGGAAGCATGAGTACATCCTCCATTATTCCACAGATATCCCCTCTCTAACAAAACCCATTTGACTTCTCAATAACTTCTTAACAAAAATTACTTCTTAACAAAAAACTTGCTCCTTTGTGCTCATACACTATTTTTGTGTCAGTCTCCACAAAACTGTGAGCTTCCTGTGGTCAGGAACCATTTATTATTAATCTCTCACTCCTTTACGTGCATAATTACAAGTCATCAATTTTCATCTAATTGACTTTTAAACAATCTACACTGTTACCCTAACTTTGACTTCTACAAATTACCTTGCTACACTTAACTCATACTTTGGAATATTTTCTATTGAACAAAGTTTGAAGTAAATGTAATGGAAATATTTGACAACTGCCATATATGTTTTGGTAGCGTTTCCATCTCTGTATGTTTAGCAGTGTTTGTGCAAAGATATGAGTATTTTATTGTGGTGGTTTTCAAAGTGTGCTCCACGGAACCCCTCCATGGAGGAGCCTCAGTAGCTTCTCTGAGCAGGGGCTTGATTATGCAGAATCTAAGCACAGCCTTTCTTACCTGCCAACCCACCAGAACAATTTTACAGATTAGACTTTTGGACACATCTTTATTTTAGAAAGGTTTCTATTACTGAAATATTTTAAAGCACTGTTTATTGATTTTTGCCTTTATTCTTTTTGTTTTCTGAAAGAGCTAAACTGGACAAAAAAGACTAATAGTACTGAAAGGAATGGTTAGCCTCATAATTTACGGATAATTTGTTAGACATTAAAAAATCTCAGTTTGCTGTCCCAGAACTTAAAGCTGTTGAATACATGTGCAACTATGACAAAAGAGAACAGAATTTAAGAATATAAAATAAATTGCAGAGATTTTTCTGAAAAGCAAACTATATCAATAATCAGAGATTTTATCACTGTGGAAAAGAAATCTGCACTTATAAATATCATATATTGTTTGATTTTCACATCTCTGACTTTAACTTTTGGGGAATATATTTTTGTATAAGTATGGAAGACGTCCTCCATTCATAAGTGATTGATTAGTTGAATTGAAACGATGAAAGTTCTGTTTCAAGATTATGTGTCTTCTATGATAACACATTAATATCACTTGTAAAATCCATGGACTTTTAGGAATCTTATGAGAGGGTCTACATTTCATTGTGCCTTAACCGACCCACCCATCTTCTATACTTTATTTCCCCAGGCATGGGAATGGGACTCTGCAAACCAAATTTCTCTTTTGCCAACTGGCCCTCCCTTGGGCTGCTAATCATGAGTGCCTGAGGGAACCTACAGGAGAGAAAGAGAAAGTGGGGCATCATTCTCTCCTGTTTGCTTTCGGCCACTCTCAACAACACCCAGCAGAGCTTCTTTACCCTGACCGACAATCACAGAGTGCTCCAGTAGCAGTAATTGATTTCAGTTTGCAGTTGTTCCAACACTTCCAGAAATAATCTCATCAAACCCTCCAGAGACGGTGACATCAGTTGCCTGATACCCCCTCCTTGAATTGAATTGGCTACCAGCCTCACACAATCCCTCTTCCCAGCTCAGAGACCCCACACCATCGAAGTAACACAATCTCCTCAAGCGACTGAGTTATGGCTTCTCCAAGACTCAAGTTTCAATAATACTAACCTCTTTCTTTTGTTCACCTAGTCCTAGGGGTGAAAGCTGCTTCTTATGGTTACCTCTTACTTCTTTGTTTTCTAGAAAGCAAGGAGGTAATGTTACTTTATTTTTCCTTTGTATATTATAGGCATTAATAGGAATATATTGGATAAAACAAAATAGTATACTGTTTTGATATTATTTATATTTTCCTCCAAAGTTACCTACGGTAGTTTTGTTTAACACATTTATATATTCATACATTTTAACCTTGCCAATGTTAAAATTCCTAAAATTTTAACTCTAGTTCATAAAACTAACTTATTGTCCTCAAATAACCTCATTTTCTATGCTAATTCTTTCCTCTGTCTCTTTTGCCTAAGGAGAGTCAAACTTTCCCTGGGGCGATAGGGCATTTGTCCAGTGATGTGTAGAGTAACCTGTACTTTCCAATGTCTTAGAGACATTCCTGAGAAGAAGAGAGAATGATGACCTCCATTTTGTATAATGTTTCCAGAAACTTTGCTCATTTATTTCCATCTGTTTGTCAGAGCTAGGTCAACCCTAAAGACACTCCCTCTCACCCTTTTTTTTTTTTTTTTTTTTGTAAAAAGGAAGAAAGGGAAACAAATATTTAGTGAAACACAGACTGGGACATTCAAGAAAAAGGTGATCCTATTGATAATAGGAACCTTAGCAGCCATAACAGTTTCACTATCAAATACATAGCAGTCACTCAAATAACAATTATATAAATGTTTTAAGTTTTCCTTGTAGAATGAACTTTTAATGTTGGCAGGCGCTTGAATCAGGCATGAATTTCCAAGGAAAATATTTAGAGTACCTTTGGATGCGCTTAAATACGGAAAGAAAGGCTGTTTTATCAACATATACACACTACTATATATAAAATAGATAACCAACAAGGACCTACTGTATAGCACAGGGAAATATACTCAATATTTTGTAATAACCTATAAGAGAAAAGAATCTGAAAAAGAATATATATATTATATACATATATATATATATATATACTATGTATGTATGTATAACCAATCACTGTGCTGTACCCCTGAAACTAACACAAAATTTGAAAAAAATTTGAAACAAGTTGTAGAAACTTCACTCTAATGTTTGAAATTACATAGAAATTGTAAGAATAGAAAGATAAGGTGGATATTGAAAAGTGGAAAAAGTAGAATTTGAACATAAAATTATAGTCTGAAAAGTTGGAAGGGTATAAGGCAGCAGGTAAGTTTTAACTTATCTATTGTAAATTTAACACATGAATCTTATCTTTTTAGGAGGATACATTGCAAGAGAGTACAGACAGCGTTTCTGAAACATGACAGTGAGTTACAGCCCAGGATGGTGAGGTAGCAGACAGGAAGAAGTAAAAGCAGATTTTCTGGTATGTTCCTCATGGTTTGGTAATATGTGTGACAGTGGAGTAGAGAATAGATGAACAGAGTAGAGGTCTCACATCTTTCATTTCTATAATATTTTCAGTATATATGCTTCTGATTTTTTAAAATACAAACCATCAAACACAGCTAGTGCCATGTACTCCAAATTTACTTTGGATATGACTTAAGGTTAACAATGACAAAGAATGGAGTTTGAGTTACTATTCTTTCACATGTGATTTTAAGGTTATGAAAAATATGAGGTCAAAAAGTCCTTATCCATTAGTTCTGAAAATGCCCTCATTTGACCGTGATTGACAATTTTTGACAATGATTGATGGACTCTGATAAGCCGTGATAAAAAAATGACAGCCTTGAGTATTTTGAACAAGTTACATTTTAAAGGAATTAAGTTGCTAATGGATTAACGGTGGTCAATGAAGAAGGAGCGGGCCATTACTTTTTATGGATTACGGGATTATCATTCCTTATAGAACATTGACAGTCATTCTCACAAGTCCTTCCTGAGATTCCAATGCAACAGAATTCTCTTTCAGATAAGATTTTCCTTTATATGAAGCCCAAGTTAACCTGTTAGTTCACTCACTGTGCTTTAGGATGTTGATAATTCACTGCAGAACACTGAGGTCCTCTTTTCATAGTCTAATATCATCTTTCTGAATACACACATGGTACTTTTTCTCAAATTCATGAAAAATGACAGGACAATTAAACCAAAATCATATCCAGATATCACACTCCCTCTGGACTCAGATTCACATTATTATTAAAATTCTGACTAGTTTTCTAATGAGTTAACAAACTCTTTGGTCTGTAGCATAAAGTTAATGTACCCATTTTTAGTTCTTAAAGAAAATCAAGCTTCTACTATGAGCTTCATTCATCTAGGCTCTTATCTAGGAAAAAAGGATGATTTTTGAAGTATCTAAGGCACATAAGAGTCAAGCCAAGTATCCTTTCAACATATCTCTCAGTAAAATTTTGTCCCCTAAGAAAATGCTTTTTCTTAAAATTCTCCATTTTTGTCAGTAGTATTAATATACTTTAAATAATTATCAGCATTTATTCATCTTGTTTTTTCACTCTCTACACCCAGTTCCAGTTTGTTTCTAAATATTGCTAATTTTCTTTCTATAACATTTCTTGTATTCTTCATTTTCTTCTAATTTCCACAGTCATCACCTTTTCTGTTTTTCATATCAAGACTAGATAATACAATGGCCTCCATTAGGTCCAAAACCAAATTGTCACCAATGCAAAATAAGGAAATCATGCTTAACAGCAGTAACATGTATGGAAAAGCACAGGAGTAGTGGTTGACAATACATTTAATGTTGAGCAAAAAGCTTATTATCCCGGGTTGCATATTAGAAAGACAAGCATTAAAAAATTGAGTTTAGGACAATATGATATAACGGGCTTTGGGGTTTCACGATCTAGATTTGAATCTTGACTGTGTGATCTTAACTTACAGTTAGATTTCTCATCTGCAGAATGGAGATAATAATAATAACTATCATTTATTGTGTGTTTATCATGAGCCAGGCAATAAGTGCTTTATATGTCTCACTTCATTTAACCGTCATAGTAACCCTGCTAAATAAATAGCATTATTATCCTCACATTACAGAGGAAAATATTAAGTCCCAAGGTGGCAAATTAATTTTTTCCAGTATCACACAAGTAATATGTGACAGAACATGAATTCTAAGCTCTGGTCTCTGATATCAGAGCCTGTGGTTTCATCACTGAGACTTGAGTGAGATTATGCATGTTCACAACTGACATGGGTCAGGTACATAGTAATTGTTTAGCAAATGTTGGTTTCATTTCCTTGTAATTTTGTGACAGGGGAGAACGTTTTGTATTCTATTACAAGTTAATCACTAAAGAAATGTTGCCTATAAGCTTAAATTATACATAATGGCCCATCTCTGGGAACCCTGCTTCCCAGGTAATGAGCATTAAGTTAAAATACCTTTGGAAGGTAGAATACCTTTGGAAGGAAGAAATTAACACATCCCCTCCAGAGGCTGATGGGAACCAGGAAGTGTTTGACTTTCCTCCCTCCCCTTTTAGTATAAAAGGAGCCTGAATTCTAACTCAGGCAAGATGGTTCCTTGGGGCACGAGCCCACCATCTTCTTGGTTATCTGGCTTTCTGAATAAAGTTGTTATTCCTCACCCCAACAACTCGTCTCTTGATTATTGGCCTGTCATGCAGCTAGCTTAGACTCGGTAACAATTTCATTATATAGTGTGCTTGTTGGAACATACTTTAGCTACTAGATTCATTTCAAGCTTCCGCATTAAGAATGCGTTGTCAACTGAAGTGAGCTAAACCCTTTGAAGAATGAGTAGGAAATTGAAATGCATCATACATAGCCACAGTGAAGTGTTGGGCATGTTCAGTCTGAAGTAAAAAGGACACTGAAAGCACATGATACCTGACTTCAAGGTAAAAAGAAAGAGAGACAGAGAGAGAGAGACAGAGAGAGAGTGTGTGTGTGTGTGTGTGTGTGTTGTATATGACCCCAACAGAATAGAACTTGATGGGTGAATAAAATATTTATCTTAAATCAATTTTAAATCAATGGGAAAGTTCTTTCTAGTAAACAGAATTGCCCAAGGGTGGATGGACTGCCTCAGGAAAAAATAACCCAATTGTTTTCTGAAACACATAAAGCATACTACACCTGGCCTTGGTTACATTCAGAGTCTTTGGCTAGAATCATCTTTTTATGAGATTGCTGGTTGAATACTTGAGCTCAATTATATCACCATGCTTTCCATGCTTTGTCAAGCTCTACCCAGGGCCCAAACGTGAGAGCCCTCAGCCACTTGTCTTACGGGTACCCTATCAATCATCCTCTCATCTTCACAGTTTTGGTGTCCCATCACTCTCCTAATTGTTTCCCCACTGCTACATCTTTTGTCAACACTTTTCATTTGTTTGCCAGAAACTCTGATCCATTATTAACAAACTACTGTATAGCATCATTCTCTTCACCCAGTGCCCTATTTGCCTACTTGTCTACAAAAATCTGACATTCCCATGAATCAAACTTTCCCCCTGTTTCACACCCCTGTGTCAGCAGCCCATTTTCCCCCATCCTTGTACCACAGGGTCAAGACATGGGTTTAGCTTCTTGATCTTCGGGGTCATTCCAAACAATTACTCTTTAATTCCCCACAAGCATGTCTTCAAGGCTCCTGTCATGTAGCTATGTAGCCCTCTGTCTATCCTTGCTGTTTTCTTAAACTCTCCACATTTTTTGAGAATTTTGCTATTTTTCTCACTAGTTGACTAGAGAGATTGTAATATATACATTACTGAGTAATCCATGCATTGTGGACTAGCCCTTCAGTTCCTTGATCTTCATAGCTCCAGGTTCCTTTTCTTCTGCTGTCTTTCAGAAATGTATTTCCAAGATTATACTCTAGATAATTCTCACAGCTGTCATTGAGCCTGACATATACCAAAAAATGTATCTGTTTAATACATTACCCCTTTGTGTTACCCTATGCAGATTCAATGTTGGAATTGAAACTTGAACATCTCACTTCAAACATCTCAATTTATCTGATTCAAATCTCCTATGCTTTTCTCTTACTCTTTTTTTTTTTATAATTATTTGATCCATGTATTGTTGGTATATCAATAATTCATTCATTTTTTTAAAATTTATTTATTTATTCATATTCACCCTTGGCTGCGTTGGGTCCCCGTTTCTGTGCGAGGGCTTTCTCCAGTTGCAACGAGCAGGGCCACTCTTCATCGCGGTGCGCGGGCCTCTCACTATTGCAGCCTCGCTTGTTGCGGAGCACAGGCTCCAGATGCGCAGGCTCAGTAGTCGTGGCTCACGGGCTCAGTCGCTCCGCGGCATGTGGGATCCTCCCAGACCAGGGCTCGAACCCGTGTCCCCTGCATTGGCAGGCAGACTCTCAACCACTGCGCCACCAGGGAAGCCCTCTCTTACTCTTTGCAACCTCTTTCTCTGATCCTCCTGGACAATTTCTGTCTCCCATCTGAACTTTACCTCCTTCCCTAGGTGCTTTAGATTCCATGACCCATCTTTTCAGTTGCTTAGTTGCTTTTATTCTTTTGTTTCTTACTCTCATTCTTTCATCTTATGCTGAAAAAATTCAGCTTCTGGAAAGACTCAAGCCCTTCCCATCTTAAAACAATGTCACCCTTGAACAAACATTCTCCTCTAGCCACCATTACTGGTTCCCTTTGTAGGTAAAAGTCTTGAAACTTCTTGAAAAAACCCTACAGTTGGTATTTCCACTTCCTTTCATCCCATTCATTCCTTATCCCACTCTAATCTGGCTTCTGGCTCCTCCCCCCCTTCACTGAATCTACTTGCACTGATACCTACATTGCCCTCAGTGTTACCAGATCCAGTGAAATATTTGCTGTGTTCATCTCACTTCATCTCTCTATGGCAATTATTATGTTGAACACACATTCCTTCCTGAAATCCTCTTCCCTCTGAGCTTCTGTGACCCTTCTCTCCTAGAGTCCCTCCTTTCTCTCTGTTTTTCCTCTTCTATCATCTTCTGGTACTCTTGTTTCTCCACCTAGATTTGATATATTATATACTCTCCCTAAAAGACCTTAGGCAAATTCAAAACATTCAGCTACCACACATGCACTGGTAATTCTCAATTTCCAGGCAAGGAATAGCAGAATCAGAGCACCACCCTTCTGTATCAGACTGCCTTGTAAACATCTCCACATGTCTGAACCTCACGCCACTGCCTAAACTCAACTTTTCATCCTTCTACTGGAAACTCCTTCTCTTCCTTTGCTGCCCATCTCAGGGTCTGGCACCATGTTGTCCCCGTCAGAAATGTGAGTCATTTTGCATTTCTCTCTTTCTTCTCCCCGCATCTACTCTGTCACAAGGTATTATTTCATTTATTCAAAAACATTTTATCAAGCACTTGTTATATACTATGACAGAAGAAAGATGCATAGAAAGGGAATTAGACAATAATGCGCATGCGATGTTACGAAAATGCATGTAAGCTCAGAGAGTTGGATTGAGCAGGCTTGCTTCATATCTCCAAGCCCATCTTTGTCCTCTCCTTTCCTTTTCCACAGTCACTCCTGCTTTTCTTCTACTTTGCTGCAGTTCTATGCGGTCTGGACCCTTTCATCGGTCTTCCTCACTGTTGTCAGAGTGACCTTCACAAAATGCCATTTGATCATGTCACTGGCTGACTTTCAAACCTTAAGTGTTTCTCAAGGCTGTCATGCTGTAGTTCACAGTTCACGGCTGAACATCCGTGGAGTTCAGCCCTTCACATTTAGGCCCCAGACTTGTTTCCAACCTCACCTTCGACCATTGCTTCACTTGTTTTCAGGTCTTCCTCACATGGTGTCTTTCACCTGGAGCGTGTGAGGTTGTTTCATATCTCTGCACTTTCTCACTTATTATTGCCTTGTCCTAGAATACACCTTCCTTTATTATGCTCATCCAGCTAATTTCCAGAATGTCTTTCCTGATGAACACTACCTCAAGCCTTACCTATCCTTCCTTTGCTTCCATATCTCCTTTTGCATACAACTCTGATGGCAATTATCAATTCATTCACCAAGTATTTATTGAGCACCATATATCATGCTTTAATTTACCTGCCTTTTTTCTACACCACACTGTAAGTTCCCTGAGTGGAAAGATTATATCTTATTTTAGGGTGGAGTCCCAGAACCTAGTATAGGTATATAAAGAGATGGCATGCAATAAATATATGTTAAATGACTGGGTTCCCATCACAAGAGTCACTAAAAGAAGTATATTGTATTAATGGAATTTATTGGGAGACCCATCACTAGTTACTAGGATCTCTGGTCCTAGAACCAGGCTGTTTATATGAATCACAGGTTTAACACATTAGCTCTGTGTCCTTGGAGAGTTTAATCTCCACTCCTATAAATGTAGATAATAGTAGTCTCTACCTTACAGAATTGTTAGACGATTACATTAATGCATACACATATATATAATGCACTTAAAACAGGGTCTGACCATAGTAAGAATTCAATAAATATCAGAAATAGTTGTAACCAGAGGTCCAACACCCACAAAGTGTCTACTTCATTATTAGACATCAGGCTTCAGAACCAGACATCTTGTTGATTTAGCTGATCTTCAACATTCCTTCAAACTCTAAGGTTCTATGTATATATGATAATCGTCATGCATTTCGTGTAGTATTTGAATAATGTCATACAGAGTGAAGTAAGTCAGAAAGAGAAAAACAAATACCGAATGCTAATGCACGTATATGGAATTTTAAAAAGCGGTACTGATGAACCTAGTGGCAGGGCAGGAATAAAGATGCAGATGTAGAGAACGGACTTGAGGGCATGGGGGGGAGGGGAAGCTGGGACGAAGTGAGGGAGTAGCATTGACATATATACACTACCAAATGTGAAATGCATGGCTAGTGGGAAGCTGCTGCATAGCACTGGGAGATCAGCTCGTTGCTTTGTGCTGGCCTAGAGGGGTGGGTTAGGGAGGATGGAGGGAGGCTCAAGAGGGAGGGGATATGGGGATATAAGTATACATATAGCTGATTCACTTTGTTGTACAGCAGAAACTAACACAACATTGTAAAGCATTTATACCCTAATAAAGACGTGAAAAAAAAAATTTAAAACTATAACCTTCATTGTAAATAATACCAAATTCTTTTTGGTGGAACAGTGGGAGGACTGAAAGTAAGCTAGATCTGATACATGCCAATTACAATTGATTACAGAAATTAATTTAATATTTAGTCTGACCTCATTCCCTACTGACTTATCTCCTCATTCCCTATTGAGTTTATGATTTATAGGAAAATTATAAATCAATTTTTTCAAAGCCTGATAGCATGTGGAAAATTCAGGTATGATCCAGGTAGGTCTCTAGGACCTAGGTATGACTCTAGAAGCAGGAAGAATCTTAAGACAGTGTTATAACTGGATGCCTGATGAATAGTTGAACAAGTATTCCTAATATTTTTTCTGCATTTCAAGAGTACTAAATAAATAATCATTAAAATTTGTGTTATCCCTTCATCTTCGCTTTCTCTTTCTCTCATCTTTGCTTTCTCTCAAGAATTTAGTTTGTTCCCTTTACTACATTGACTGTTTGTGCTAAGCTTACCATCCCAAAACATTCTACCAGCTCCAATAAACCAACTCAAATGCACCACAAAAATACCTAAAAACTTGCAATATCTTGATTGATGATGAGTAGGCTTTGAACAGAGATGCGGAGCGTGGAAATTCAACAGTTAAATATTATATATATTAGTATAAAATTTGAATATTCAGGACTTCCCTGGTGGCACAGTGGTTAGGAATCCACCTGCCAATGCAGGGGACACAGGTTCGAGCCCTGGTCCAGGAATCCCACATGCCATGGAGCAACTAAGCCCGTGCGCCACAACTACTGAGCCTGCATTAGAGCCCGTGAACCACAACTACTGAGCCTGCATGCCACCACTACTGAAGCCCGTGCGCCTAGAGCCCATGCTCCACAACAAAGAGAAGCCACTGCAATGAGAAGCCTGTGCACTGAAACGAAGAGTAGCCCCCGCTCACTGCAACTAGAGAAAGCCCGTGTGCAGCAACAAAGACCCATGCAGCCAAAAATAAATAAATTTATTTTTTTTTTAATTTGAATATTCAAATATCCTAACCATCTACAAAAGGTTTTATCATTATTCTGGTTATAGAATTTTCTGTTTTTAGATTTATTAATTCATTCAATAATGGTTTTTGGGTTTTCAGTTACTACCTGATGAATGCCAGACACTATTTTACTACTGGGGATACAACATGGTACGAAAGAGGCAACAATTCTTACCTTTACGGTGCTTAAATACATAAGTATACAAACATATAAATATATAAATATATGTTCTTTATATGTCCTATAATATATGACAAATTAGTAAGAGAAAAGATGAGTTAATAAAACATAGCATCAGGATTTAAACTGACAATTCACACAAAAACATAATAAGCATGTGAGAAATATTTCAGTAATCAAATGGAAATTTTAAAAAATGAAATACAAATTTCCACTTTCAAATCAGCAAAACATATATACATATATACATACATATATATGCTTTGCTGTAGTTTGTGAAAAAAAATTGACAATATATAGAAAGACTTAAAAACATGCATATTCCTTGATTCAGAAATTCTTGAACTAAGAATATGACATAAGAATTTTTTATATTAAATTTGTTGTTTTCATTTATTTATTTGCTTGTGCTGGGTCTTTGTTGCTGCGTGTGGACTCCTTAGTTGTGGCATGCGAACTCTTAGTTGCAGCATGCATGTGGGATCTAATTCCCTGGCCGGGGATCCAACCCAGGCCCCCTGCACTGGGAGCGTGGAGTCTTAGCCACTGTGCCACCAGGGAAGTCCCAAATTTGTTATTTTTAAATTTGGTTGTTAGTACCTTTTTTATTTTTTCTTCCAGTTTTATTGAGATATAGCTGGCATACAGCACTGTATAAGTTTAAGGTGCACAGCGTAATGATTACATACATCATGAAATGTTTATCACAATAAGTTTGGTGAACATCCATCATCTCACATAGATACAAAATTAAGCAAATAAAAAATTTTTTCTTGTAGTGAGAACTCTTGGCTTTACTCTCTTAACAATTTTCATACATAACGTACAGCAGTGATAGTTATATTTATCATATTGTACATTGCATCTCTTGTACTTATTTATCTTATAACTGAAAGTACATACATTTTGACTGCCTTCAGCCAGTTCCCCCTACCCTCACGCCCCAACTCTGGTAACCACAAATCCGTTCTCTTTTCTGTGAGTTTGTTTGTTTGTTTTTCAAGTATTAATATAATTGACCTATAACACTATGATAGCTCCTGTTATACAACATAGTGACTTACTATTTCTCTATATTTCAAAATGATCACCACTGTAAGTCTAGTTATATGTCACCATACAAAGATATTACATAGTTATTGATTATATTACCCAGTCTGTATTTTTCATACCCACGATTCCCTGATTTTGCAACTGAAAGTATGTACCTCTTAATCTCTCTCAACTATTTCTTTCCTCCCCTCATCCCTCTCCCCTTTGGCAATCAGCTGTTTATTCTCTGGGCCTTGCAGTCTGTCTGTCACTAGATCCAACACTCTTAACCAGCCATTGTCCTAAGTTGCCTCTCCATGAAAGAATACAAGAATGTTCCTTGAAACATTGTAACAGCAAAAGAAAGCAGAAAGGAAATTGTATACTCAACAGTAGCAGATGAGTTAAATAAATTATGACTTATCCATACACAACGGAAGACTAGTCAGCTTTTAAAATGTTTTGTATTATATTTGTTGACAGGATATATTGTTGTATTTTTTTAAAGTGTACTCAAAAATATGCATTCAGTGGAATTCCATTATGAGGATAGTGAGATTTTAACCTTTTTGTTTTGTTTTATTTGCTTTTACTTATTTTTCCTCAATGAATATAACTTGCTTTCATAATAATAATAATAATATATTATTATATACTTATAACATGTAGTCCATGCCTGGCTTTTACAGTTAAGATTCTGGTGCCAAAACTGGGCAGTAATACTACGTTATATACAGAAGTCTGTCTTATTAAAGCTTTCAGACTGGAGGTGTTACATTTTTAACATGAATCAATAATGTATATATCTTATATATATTTTAAAGGGTCTGAAAGAGAAGTACCTTTCTAAACATACCTACGTAGTTTGCTGGCAAAAATTCCTAAAATATCTTTTACCCATTAAAATCTCAAGAGGACTACACAAATTAAATTAGTGCCTGGACTGCAAAAAGCCATAATGAACTTAATATTATTGCTTTCCAAAATATACACCAATTCTTAATAGACTATTTTACAATAGGAAGTGCCTTTGGGGGTCAGTATAACAAAATTAAGATCAGTTTATAAAACCTTACAAAAGGTCTGGTGGCAGCATTAAAATGTCCAGTGTAATTATTTGTAAGTTCTTTTACTGACACATCATTTTCCTTCCCAGGCTTGGTTTGTAATGAAGTGGACTGACAGATCTCTGACTTTTCTTCCAGAAATTGCATTTGTATTGTGCTGTTTTCCTAATATATAAAGGCTACTTAAATTTATCTTAGTCAAAGTCAAACTTAAAGTTGTTAGAGCTGAGATGGGAGACTGTTCAAAGTTTGTCTTTGGTTATTTAATCTGAAATTAATTATTGAGGCAAATTCAAAGATAGCCATCATGCTGTCGGCTCCAATGGGCAGGAGATCCTTCAGTGGTTTATTCTTCTTAATAGTCTTCTCTACACAGTCCAGATTGAGACCCCTGCTACCCAAGGTGAAGTCTGCCTGTCCATCTCTTTACATCTTCAGGAGTTTGGTTTCTGGTTGGTCTCTGTTCTCAAATCTAGCATCCTTCTTACCTTCCCCTTAGTGTTCAAGGCTGGCTAAAGCAGATGCTACTTTTATCACGTGGTGTAGTCTAATGCAGAGATTGGTCAAACAATTTCGAACATCTAAGGGCATATGTATAGCATCAAAAAATTGAAATTAAAATGACATTGAGATTTAATAACCAGGTCCTTTACAAATACACCTCCGTGACTTCCCTGGTGGCGCAGTGGTTAAGAATCCGCCTGCCAATGAAGGGGACACAGGTTCGAGCCCTGGTCTGGGAAGATCCCACATGCCGCGGAGCAACTAAGCCCCGTGGGCCACAACTACTGAGCCTGCACTCTGGAGCCCGCAAGCCACAACTACTGAAGCCCGTGAGCCTAGAGCCCATGCTCTGCAACAAGAGAAGCCACCGCAACGAGAAGCCGGTGCACTGCAACAAAGAGTAGCCCCCGCTCGCTGCAACTAGAGAAAGCCCATGCGCAGCAACGAAGACCCAACACAGCCAAAAATAAATGAATAAATTTATTTTTAAAAAAAGAAAAGAAATACACCTTGGGTTTTTTCTACAGTGAATTTTATTAAAGACAATAAACACCCTCTTCAGTGCTTTGTTTTTAAAAATAAGTCATATTACAATGCCTCAGAATGATTTGTATCAATAAATATAATGTTTATAATTAAATACAGAAATATTTATGAAAATGCTTTTTTTTAAAAAATTATTTATTTATTTATTTTTGGCTGTGTTGGGTCTTCGTTTCTGTGCAAGGGCTTTCTCTAGTTGCAGCAAGCAGGGGCCACTCTTCATCGCGGTGCACGGGCCTCTCACTATCGCGGCCTCTATTGTTGCGGAGCACAGGCTCCAGACGCGCAGGCTCAGTAGTTGTGGCTCACGGGACTAGTTGCTCCGCGGCATGTGGGATCTTTCCAGACCAGGGCTCGAACCTGTGTCCCCTGCATTGGCAGGCAGATTCTCAACCACTGCGCCACCAGGGAAGCCCGAAAATGCATTTTATATTCTGAGTTGTTTCATATTTGTAAGCAAAATACCTTGAGGATGTCTGGGTAGTTCCATATTCATTGTCATAGCAGTGCTCACCAAGATTTGGAATTGATTTCTTGTTAAGATAAGACTTTCTAAGAGGAAAGCCTAAAAGAAAATTTATTCCTAAAGTAGGATAAGAAAGGCCTCTGATTTATAGGGAAACTACTGGAAGAGTTGACCTGAGTTATGTGAAGGTCTGAGGATGTGTGGAGGCTATTGATCAGAACTGATATCAGTTTTCAATATTAGACATCTTTTCTGCTGGCCCTCGAAGTGAAAACTTTTCCCTGGTCTTGAGATCTGCCTGTTGCTATGCTTGGGTAGAAGAAATAATTACTTTTGAGAACAGCTCTTTTACAATTTCTGACCAAATTTTTTGTTCCTTCTATGACTTCTATGTTGATTACTCTATTTTCCAACTCTTGAAAATAAAAGATCAATGATAATATTTCTCTTCTCTCCATTGGTGTGTGGCTAGCCTTCCAAAGAAAAAACTGGCTCCCATTAGTAAAAGGTATATTTAGAGAGAAGTTGGATACTTTTTTATTTTTACTTGAAAAAACTGTGTATCAAAAGAGTAAAAGTTATGGTCAACTTTCAGTGCTAAAACAGATATCGCTGGAAAAGAAAAGCATACATTTTAATATAGTCACAAGAACCCAGTCTGTCAAAAAAATTCCTAAATTTCATCATGGGCTGTTTCTCACACGTCAATTCATGGATGAAGGGTACATTGTATATAAATAGTCCATGCTGAGTGAAGCAGTTAATTAACAATAGTAACCCACTTAATATTAGTCAAAGGAGTAGCTTCCCACAGGAAGGATTGTACTGGACTTGAAGTCATCATTCGAGTCATTTAAATTGACATCGGGTAAAGCATCAGAGGACAGACAGTAGAGAATACATCTTCACCGGCAGAAAGAAGGAGTGGAGAGAAGGCATAAGAAAAATAAAGACAGATTAAACTTACTGAGAGGTTTATGGTATGAAATTTATTTTTCTGATTCTTTGAAAAGAAAATTTAAATGATATGTAATTTTATGCTTCTGTACTTTAATTGTTGCCTAGTATTACCTAATTTTTATTTAAATGAAATACATGAGGCAAATAACTTGTGGGAGAAATTGTTATGGTCTGGCAGCTCAGTCTGCTTGAATGTTTTGAGATCTTCTACCTGAGATGTGTACATAAAACTTAACTGTACATGTAAATATTATAAATAATGTTTTATCCAATTTACTGTTATTAAAGATTCCCTTAAGATTTAAGAGTTTAATCACTCTACTTCTCCTCCACCATTATGGTGTGCCTCACATCAATTACTTAATTCTAGGCATAGATTTCTATTCTTAGAAGCTTTATTGAAGTCCCCTAGTCAAAAAAAAAAATCCATATTGGAACGTTAGTGGTAAACCTCAGTTGCATAAATAATGGTGATCCTGTGTAATGAATAATTTAGTCACACTTTAAAAATAATTCATCAGCAACACGTGAATAGGAAACAGGATGAAGTACTAGCATATGACTGCTATCCAGATATTACTACGTGCAGAATGTTGCATTTTATGACATCACTGTTAAACTATGCTTCCTTGTCCTTATGGGCTCCATCAAAAATCAATAGTTTTAGAAAGCCATAGTACTGTCATCCCACTCAAGCTTGAACAGGTGAAATTTGAGTAAATGTAGTTCAATCAGTGATCTGTTACCAGCAACTAAATCTAGAACCTGGGTACAGTGAATGACAAGATTATAGCCAATTCCCAATCTGCTAGTTAACCATTATCTTTCTAGTATAAATCCGGCACCACCTTTCAGTTTATGCATCTGTCCTCCTCTAGTTTGATATCTAACTCAGTGGTTCTCAATTAGGGGTGATTGTGCACACACACACACACACACCCCACCTCCCACCTCATCCCTGGGTTACATTTGGCAATGCCTGGAGGCATTTTTAGTTGTCACTCTGGGTGGGAGAGTATCTAGCGGGTAGAGGTCACAGATGTTGCTATATATTCTACAAAGCACAGGACAACCCTCACAGTGAACATCTTCTGACCCAAAATGCACATAAGTGCCTACGATGAGAGCCCCTTGTGACTTACTCAAGGGTCCTCATCCTTCATTAGAGACAAAACCCTGGATGGTTTTAGGGTTCCATCTGACTTGTTTTAAGCTATGAGAAAATCTTTAGGGAACAAAAGTGTGGCAAAAACCCTACCATTCTAGATTAGACCATATAAACTCGGAGTCTAAGAAGGACATGGCAGGTGATACATACGAGTTAGGCAATCAAGGTCTTGTGTGCCACGTGCTGCCGGTTTTAAGGGAGCAGCCCCTGTCCAGCTCCAGGAACTTGAAGCCAGGAAGGAGCAAAGGTTTACTGGTATCAGAGCTGCTAATAAAAATTAATTCTTTTTTAAAAAGAGAAGCCAGAAATCTACTTTTTTAAAAATGTGAAGTCCCCTATATTTTAAATGTTTTTGGTTCTATTTTTAACAGACCAGGAAGGCCAAACAAAATACACCTGGGGATCAAATTTAGTCTTCTCACCATCAGTTTTTTTACCTCTCTTCCCAGTTCTGATTTTCATGGGTGTATTCATTCATTCATTCCGTTCACTTAACAGACACTAATTGAGAATCTATTATGTTGATGGTGGGAAAATAACGAGGATTATACAGGAGTACACAGAATTCTTCACTTTTCTGAAGTGGTGAGTTTATTGTTCACTGTCTATCCTTCACTGAGGATCAAGCTGACTCTTTTATGATTCTTAGTAATGTGTTTTGAATTAATTGATCAATTGATTGATTGACCTTATTTCATTCCCTTAGCAACCCTTCCTATTACAATGGAAATATATACCTGGATCTCTTATTCCCAATTAGCAACTCAGAGCAACTCAGGGACAGTGCTTTGAAAATTAAAAGTACTAAATTTAATGGCTTAGAGATGTTCTACTCAACAATTCATATCTTCCATCTCTTCTTCATTTTCTTCAACTCATTTTTTTTATTTTTAACTTATGCCCATCTCTATTTTATCACAACTAAATGACTTATGGGCGTAGGACTAAATATTTTAAAACTACTTTACTTTGGCCCCATTTCAGGCACAGCGCTCTTAAAACCCTTAGAAATCCCTAAACAATAAGAGTGATAAAGTGTCCTGGATGTTCATAACAAACCCCTTTCCACCACACTTGAGTTTATGTTAATGAAGTGACTTTCGGAAAGAATCTAAGGAAGGGGTTTGGTTGCCAGGGGAACCAACCATGTGATTAGTGGGTTGGAACTTTCAGTCCCACCCCCTTGTCCTCCAGGGAGGAGAGAGAGGCTGAAGTTTGAATTAATCGCCAATGGCCAAAGATTTAATCAATCATGTTTACATAATGAAACCTCCATAAAAACCCAAAAGGACGAGGGTAGGCAAGCTTCCGGGTGAGTGAACACATGGAGATAGGGAGAGTACAGAGAAAGCAAAGAAGCTCTGAGCCCCTACCCACATACCTTGACCTCTTCATCTCAATATTCATCTGTATCTTTTATAATACTCTTTAAAATAAACTGGTAAACATAAAAAAAAAAATTAAAAAATGAAAGTACTTTAAAGAGTACAAACAGATTCTGGTAGAATGAGAATTTTGTCTCTAAAATCAATGTCATTTGCATAGACCCTGTTATACTGATTTGTGTGTTTTGGGCTATATCTTAAGAACCTCGTACCTAATAACTCATCTGATTCTTTCAACAATCCTGGGAGATTATTTTCATTTTGTAGATGAGGAAGCTGAGTTATAGATAAGTTAAGGGACTTGATCATTATCACACAGCTGGTAAGTTTTGAAGCCAGAATCTGAATCCTGGCCATCCGTAAAAGCCGTTGCTCTTCACCATTATGCCGTAAAGATCAACAGAATAAACATGTGGACAGAAAGTTGGGATAGGAGGGCAAAACTAGAAGAAAGAACAAGTTCTGCACTTCACCCTTCCCAGCGAGTCTCTCTAGAGTTTAATTCTTGCTCTATCTTCAGGCTCTGACGCACACACACACACACACACACACACGCACACGCACACACACACAACATTCATATGGCGTCAGACGTCAGACCTCTAAAAAGCTTACATTCTGGATGACCCAGAGCCGCAGTGCTGAGTCTGAGCCACATTTCTCCTTTCTGCGAGGCTGTGTTAACACTGGCTATCTATCCTCACTCCGTGATGGTGAGAATTAGGTTAGTAATTTTTGTCTTCCACACTCTCTTCCAAGTAATTAACCCAATTTATACACAGTTTTATCTTTTAAAACTAACACCGTCATCAACGGCGATTGTTATTTAGCTCAAATCCAGACTACTGAATCTCTTGTATATTTGCAGATTTTTAACAATTAAATTTCTCTACTTGCAAGTTTCAATTTTAGATAAGAAAAATATAAACTCGAAAAGAGGTTAAGAGTAAGATTCTTGTGTAAGATTTATTTTTTACCTAATTTAGAAAACCCACTTAAATAAGTATGCATTCTAAAAATATGAAAGAAACAAGACATTTTTGGTTTTGCTTTTTTTATAGTAGTGTGTATATGTTAATTCCAAACTCCTAATTTGTTCCGTCCCCCCCAAGACTTATTTTTGAATTAAGGCTTATTCTCAGGCAATTCAAGGAAACAATTTTCTTAAAAAAAAAAACCCTGTTTCTATACAGTAAAGGGGACTCATTGCATTAGTCGCCTACAGTATTAAGAAACTAATAATTGTTTTTTATGCTTTTCAAGCCTCTTAATTTAGTAAACATATAATTGAAAAGCAAAATTTCACAATAAAATAATATAATTTAGTTCATGTTGCTATGGGAAAGTAAAGGGTTTCCTCCTACTTTAGTTTATTAATTTTCAAATAATGTTTAAGGGCTTGTAATGATAGTTCTTTACAAGGTAGTAAATATACAGTTATCCAGACTGTCTGGGTTGAAAACTAATTACCGTTAGAAACTGAAGCATTTAGGCTTGTTATTTCTGCAAATCAAACGACTCCAAATACAATTTTCATTTTAAATCCAATGTGCAATGATCCAGGGATAGCCTCTCAATGCAAACCATAATCTAAAACATCTCTCTTTCTTATCATTGTTGGTAAGCAAGCCAACTGGAACTTTAAAATGTCGCTTGGAAAACAGAAGTTGGGGAGACAGGGAGTGAAAGCAACAATTTGAAAGAACAAAAGAAAAAAATGAAGCTATTCAAAAAATTAAAAGTTTCTTTCAATGCAAATTTGCAGAAAGGGGGACAGGAAGAAAATACATTATCTAAAGGAAAATATCAAACACTATACAAATTAGGAGGTATGTCCAAGACTAAGTGAACAGGGTTTTCTATAATTCTCATTGACACTGCTTGCTGTAAATCCTTTTCCAGTGATTTTTTTAACAGAGCCACACATTTTAAAATTAGTGTTAACATAAGGTAAAGTAGTAAGAGTAGGAAAGGGGAGTTTGACTATTCAAAAGGAAAGTGAAAATATGAGAACATAAGATATCCCATATTTTTATTCATATTTTTAAATGATCATATCATGTTAGATTTTCAAAGTTATTTCTAGACAAGCCCTTTAAAAAGACAAATGAGGGTTTTATTGCCACTGAATAGTTCCAACACTTAGAAATTAAAAAGTTAAAAAACATTGCAGATATAAAAATAAAAACACTGCAAATGTATAGTAAAATTGTGTTGATGTTTATTACTGTTTTTTAAATGAATTAGGTGACTACCAGGATACATGTGTCAAGTGAAAGTGAAGAAATTATTGAAAATGTTTGTGCTTGTGGGTTTGAGTCAGGATATGGGGAGATCAAAGGGGGAAAAATTAACTTTGAAAAATTAAAATATTTGATGTAATAGCAAGCTGGCTGTGTTATTTTAGAAACATAAAAAAGTGACAATTGATGTATATTGTGTAATATCAAAAACAATTACAATTGCATATGCACTGACTTCATGAATGTAGACAGAAAGGGATTCAAAGTCAACAGCAATCCTATGAAACAGTCTTTAAAAGTTTACATAAGACGATAATTTATGCAATCAACATGTTCTTGAAAAGTTTTGGGCAAACATAATTTTTACACTAAAGCTTTTTGTCATGCTAGGAGAGAAAACATTTTAAAAGAAATTCCCTTTAAGAAGGATTAAAATTTCTATTTTAATCCTTCTGTAAAATAATCTTATTTTAGTATTTATCATTTATTTGGTAAACTGGTTCACGTGGAGATATACTTTTTGGTAATGAATTATTATTCGTCAAAAAGTAAATTCCTTTAGGCCTAACTTCAATTTGTGTTTGTTTATTTTTGTCCCATGTTTTAAACACTTTCTTTATTTTTGAATACTACTCAATGATGGCAATTACTGGTGAGCAGGAAATAAAGTAGAAGAATAAGAAACGTGGTTGGATGGATGAAAGTGGAATGAAATGTTCATTCCCTTGGGCAACTTCTTGACACAGTTGACATAAAGTGGTAGAGGAAAGAGACTGATTCCCCCACTATAATATGTATCTTTTCATTCCCAACTTTATCCCAACTCTTCATTATAATACTTAAGAAAGTGACATCACTGCTTGAGACAAGAAATTTGAATCTGACATCTTTCAATTCCCCATTCAATAACAATAGCAGAAAACCACAATAATGACAACACTAATATTTATTGAACAATTACTGTGTCACTATGAAAAGCTGAACATACACCTCCACTCTCTCTCTCTCTTCATTTTTCTCCATGAGACTACTACTATTTTGTATTATATTTATTTTACACATGTATTGTCTTTCTCTCTCCACTAAAATGTACATTCCAAGAATACCCTTAATGAGAAAGTTAAATAAGCAACACAAAATCCACCCCTTCGATTTGTTTCTTTTTATGTGAGATAATTATTTCCCTGCAACATTTTAGTAGAAATATTTTGTTTCCTACAAACCTGGGAAAAAGGCAGGGGAATAGCTAACGTAAGGAACCTAATATAAGAGTAAATGTGGAGTGTAAGAATAACAGAAAGAGAGTCTGTGTGGTTGAATTTTAGAAAATGAGATGTTAGGAAAGGTAGGAGGGGCCAGACTGCCTTCAGTGGTGCATCATGATGGAAAGGCTACATATAATGAGGACCCATCATCGATTTTAAGCATGGAAGAACCTGATTCAAGTTTTCAACAGCTCTTTCTGGGTACATTGAGAATAGTAGACTTTGGCCAGAGTGTGGCTGCAAAATAGAATCCTGGAGACAAGTTAGGAGAGGACTGCAGTAAGCCAGACAGAAGATGGTGATTCAGCAGAAATAAAAATGTAGACAGAGTGGACACATACACATAATAATGGTAGAACCAACATGATTTTCTCTTTTTAAAAATTTTTATTGGAGTATAGTTGATTTACAATGTTGTGTTAGTTTCAGGTGTACAGCAAAGTGAATCTGTTATACATATACATATATTCACTCTATTTTTTTTTATTATTTTCCCATATAGGCCATTACAGAGTATTGAGTAGAGTTCCGTGTGCTATACAGTAGGTTCTTATTAGTTATCTATTTAATGTATAGTATTGTGTATATGTCAATCCCAATCTCCCAATTTATCCCTTCCCCCCCTTATCCCCTGGTAATCATAAGTTTGTTTTCTACATCCGTGGCTCTACTTCTGTTTTGTAAATAAGTTCATTTGTACCCTTTTGTTTTAGATTCCACATATAAGTGATATCATATGATATTTGTCTTTCTGTGTCTGACTTAATTCACTCAGTACGATAATCTCTAGGTCCATCCATGTTGCTGCAAACGGCATTGTTTTATTCTTTTTTATGGCTGAGTAATATTCCATTGTGAATATGTACCACATCTTCTTTATCCATTTCTCTGTTGATAGACATTTAGATTGCTTCCATGTCCTGGCTATTGTAAATAGTGCTGCAATGAACATCGGGGTGCATGTATCTTTTCGAATTATAGAACCAACATGATTTTCTAATTGATCGCACTAAAAGTAAGCTCCATGAAGGCAGGAATTTTCTCTCTCTTGTTCATTGTGAATCCCTGGTGTCTGCAAAAGAGCCTGGCACATAAAGATGGTCTATTTGTAAATAGTGTAATATAACAGAATATTTAATTTTTGTGTTTGGTTTGGTTTTTAGTGGCTTTAGTCAGCAAAATTAAAAGATGGCAACCTGATATTAGTCCACAGAGTGTATATATATAGGGGAGGGAGGGGCAAGAGGGATACTTTACTGAAAACCAAATGCCTGGGAACCATTGTTCTAAAATACACCTTTTTAAAAATCATCTCTTAGCATCCTAATTAAAGCTGAAAATAGTAGATGGAGGGCTCAGGAATTTTCACTGTATATATATATATATATATATATATATATATATATGTATATGAAGGGGTGCATATGTGGATAACTGGTACCACCTATATTCAAATTAACTCTGTTCTATCTTTCCTAAGCAAGAGTAAGGTAAGCATATGCCTTTTCAAGCACTGAAAAAAGTAATCCCCTTTTTAATGAGGAAAGTAATATAACTCTAATATCCATACCGATGAGAGATCCTTTGCAATGAAAAAATACTTTGCTTTTTAACTTTTAGTTATTGCTTTTAGAAACACAAAAGTTTTTCAGCCTTTATCTATAATTTCTCCTAAATTTGGCTAAGTTTAATTACTTTCCATAATAAACCTTCTAACTGTGAGACTGGTTTCTAAGTCACTACTGTAGTCACAGCAATGACCTCAATAATCAGAGTATCTCTCTTGTGGATATTTCTAAATAGAACTGATGCAATTTTCCAGTCTAATTTATATAAAAGGAACTGATCTAGGCCAAATAATATTCTTCGGTGTTTGTATTGGAAGAAAATATGGAAACCTTCTTAACATTCAGGAACAGTTCTTACTCTATAGATTATGACATTCTATTTATATTGTATTGGAAATTCATAACAAATTTTCTTTAGCTATTGACTTGCAAAATAAGGTCATATAATGTGAAATGGATTTTTTTACATAATCAAGTAGGTAGGTGAATGTTATATATCCTCACAGATTATTCCTTTAGAATCAATTATATTCAAACATTGTATAACAAGATTTTAAATCTTTATAGGAATGTGAAGTAATTATTGTTATGTGGACGGCTAAACTGGAAATTGTGCAACTCACTTCACAACACATGTGGTTGTCTTGTCAAGGCTAAACTTGGGCTACTCCAGTGTCTAACAGAAATGTGCACAAATACTGTGGAATAAAGCATGACAGTATTACTTGACCCATTCAGATTTGTTTCCTTTAGCTAAATAGACTCATTTTTTCAAGGGCTTTGACATTATTCATTCATTTGTATTGCAGACATGAACCTCAAGTGACTGCTGTTCTTTGTGAATATCTAAAGACACCATGTCTCTCTGATAATGGCAAGTTAAGAAAGGAAACCTGTACGTATGGATGTATTATTATTTTGAATTATTTCAAATGGAACTCAGCTGATTTCCCTAAAAAATTAAAGCAACATGGTAGCATGTCCTCTTTCTTGATCAAAATATATTGCTTCTTAGATATAAAGTATAATATTTATGCAAAGTTGAAGATAGTATATGAAGAGTTTTCAAAAATCGAAATTATGCAATGCAAAACTTAAACTCCTTTAAGTTGTCAAGTCAGAGTCTGTAATTGCTCCTTTAATGACTGTTAATTGTTAAAATTCTATTTTTAGCCTCTTAGTTTTTAAACAAAAGCCTGTGGTCCATGTCCTTAAGAAGTAAACAAACAGTCAATAACGCTGAAAGAAAAAAAAGAAAAAGAGCAAAACTCATACAGGCAGTGATGGAGCAGTGCTGAGCAGCCCTGTCTCTACCTTAGACTCCCAGCACTTGAGTTCTGGCTCAGCTATTTACAGAAATGTGGTGGTGACTTTGGGCAAGTGGCTTAGCCTATTTTTGCCCATGTCTTTTCACCTGTAGAATGGGAATAGTAATAGTATCTATCTCACAGTGTTGTAAAACCTGAATGAGTTAATATTTACAAAGTTCTTACTAAGTGCCCAGCAAATTCTAAAAATGTTTATTGTCTAATATAGATAACATTCTTTTATCAAAATAAAACTTTATCACACAAAGTATAATAATAGTAACTCTGATTTCCATTTACCAAGAAGGTAGTTTTGAAATAATGAGAAACCGCTGAAACATGGCAATGGTAATCCAATAAAAAGAGAGTTACCAAAACAAACAAACAAAAACAAAGTATGATACAAATTATCTTTAGTCTCTTCCTTATCATGAAAATTAGCATCAGGAACTTTGCTGAAGCACTTTAGTTATCATTATGTCAAAACACAGATAAAACCTACAAAATACTGGTTTTCTGTATTATGCTGAAAATCATGATTTGAGTTGAGGTATAACTGAAATATATTTTCTTCTTGGTATAAAATATTACTGACAGTTATCAAAAAAATTAAGGAACTCTTTAATAATTAGTTTTAATAAAGACCAAAAATCTTCTGGAAAATAACTTTTTGAATAGCGGGCCAGCCCCTAACAATTGTGGGCCTGTACAAGAGTATAACTGAAGACTCACAGAACATCTGTTTAAATAGGTGAAGGCTGTAAAACAGGTTGACAAACTATTAAGTAAAATACATCTTCCCACCTTGACAAATATACTTCATAACAACCGGAATGGCCAGATACAAATTTAATAGACTCCTCAGACCCCTTGGAGATCCACAGCTGACTTCGATCTCTAGCACCTCTCCCTGATCACCTGCCCCTTCTCTTCCTACCCGGCCAGCACCACAGGTTGCCTTGGCATGCATTTGGAAGCCCCAGGCCTCATACCAATACTCAATCCTCACCTTCCTCAAATATTTGCCCTCTGGTCAACTTTCAGACCTAAAAGTGGCCCAGTTAGTCCTCAGAAATTCAGATCCCAAGAATAGGCATGTGCCAGCTTCAAGAAACTTGAGTTGGCTTATTTGGGTAGGGATTTCCACGTTTTCATGTGTACTTGGTCCCCACGATCCCAAGAATTTCTCACCTTTTTGGAGAGATACACAGGACTAAGGCAGGGACTTCTCCCGCCTGGGGGTACTGATGAAGAGAATAAATCTAAGATTATTTTCGTAAACCACACATTAAATCAGCCTTATTACAGTCATACCTGGCCAGTAGGTGATTTAAGGACATAATAAATATTTTTCTACTAAAATACACTGTTTAGACTGAGTGACTTACTGCTCCTGGATTATTTAGAATGATATGGTTTGTTTTGAACAACATTGGTCTGGCCCATTTTCCTTAGATCTTCTTCATTCCCACAAGCTTCATCTAAAGCAGTGACCTCATCGACTTACTTATACAAGTTCAGTGTGGTCACTGATTCAGTTCGCCAACCATTCAATAAATATTTACAAAGCATCTAGTATGTGTCAGGAACAAACACCAGCACTGGAACACAGTGTTCCAAAAATAGACACCATTTCTTCCTTCCCCAAACTTAAAGTCTAAGGGAAGAAAATCACACAAACAAGAATAATAATGATACTGTGTAATAAGGGATACCCAGTGAGTTCTGAGAGCACATAGATGGCTGCTTGAAAAACAAGGCAAAACTTTGTTAGGGAAAGTGACTTTGGAGCTAACCCCTGAAGAAAAGGTAGAACTTAACTAAGCTAAGAGTGCTTGCTTACTGGGGGAGGTGTAAAAGAACCAGAGTGAAAGAATATATATATTCTTACGAAAGAACACATTAGAGAGAGAAAGAGAAAGGTATCTCACTCAATATCATTATGGTTAGTAAAATTTGAAAAGAGAAATAGCAAGTGATGATCATGATGTGGTCTTCAGGGGTCAGATCATAAAGGACCTTGAAACTCATGGCAAGGACAGGACTTGACTCTAATAGTGATTAGGCAGGTAGGGGGGCATGGAAGGGCTTTATGCAGGGTAGGCGTGATCAGCTTATTGTCTTATGAAAGTCACCCTGACATCAGACCAGAGAATTTTCGAAGTCCTGTATCATCATATAGGCAGCAGATAATGGTGGTTATTCCAAGGACATGGTAAGAGTATTAAGAGGAATCAAGCGATTGAAGAAATTGGAAATAGAATCTTACTTAGCAAGCAGGACTTGCTAGGTGTTTGAGTATAGAAGGTGAGGGAAATGAAGAAACAGAGGATGAGTTCTGGGTTTCTGTGCTGGGCATCTAGATGGTAAGTAATCACTACTAAGATGAGTAAGAAGAAAAAGAGGTTTAGGTTGCAGGAGAGAGAGGGTGAGCGAGTTTAAGATAATAGTGGGACATCCAAGTAGAGTGATGTCTATGGCCAGTAGAGACACTTAGGGAAGCGAGTCAAGTGTAGGAATAGATGTGGGTACTATTATTGCATAGAGAGTCAATGAATCCATGGTAAGGAGCAGAAGACTACCAGAGGGAGTATGTGGTGTGGGAATAAAAGTTAGAGGGTGGAACTCTGAGCATGGATTGGCAGAGAAAGAAGAAATTATGGAGAAATGGGAGAGAGACTAGAAAAGAACATGAAGGATGGTGAAGGGAATTCCAGAAATTTTAAATGCAGATGAGAATTTTTTTAATTAGAAAGAAAAAAAAAACTTGAGTGTCTACACAATGCACAACTTTATATTTATTCAGACACACCCTCATATGCACAAGTTTTTCCCACAGACTACATATACTTATAGGCATACCTAGTCACACACTATATATACACCCACACACATTCACAGACACCATGCATAGCTCCATAAACCCACAGGCACGGCAATACCACCTATAGAAATTTTCATTCATTAAATTTAACCTCAGGTCTCTGCTAGCATATTAATTATTAAGGAAGTCTACCGATTTAAAACGAGAAAGCTTTGGTTTGTGGTTTCAACAAGAACATGGTTCGCATTTTCATCCGTTAAATGGGCACAGTAATACTAGCATAGAAAAGTTTTGAGATTTAATTGATGTTTACCAAGTGATTTGACAGCCTAAGATGTAAGATGTTAGGTAACGCTGTTACTGTTGCTGGGATTGACGGTGGTGACCTACCGTAGCATTTGAGTCTTGCAATATCCTAAACCACAATGTAATCCAGGATGATAAAACACAAGATATCATTAGATGACTTAGAAGTGGTAAGGCTATCACTAAAATGTCCTGCTGGTTATTTATGTTCCTTTTTTTTTTTTTTTTTTTTTTAATGTCTGCTCAGTTTTAGGCCTTATTTGTCATGTAGCTCTCTCATTCTCTACTTTGTCCTAACATTCTAGAACAGTTTGGCTGGGCTGAAAGGGACCTTGGGGATCTTCCAATTCAATTTTGAATTCAACTGAAGAAACCGAGTCCCAAGCTTATATTATTTATCCCCAGATTGCCTAGCTAGAATTTTAAATTGTCTCCTGCCTTCTGTGTTTTTCCACTAGAGAATATTTCACAAACAAAAAAATAATTCTGAAATTAGGATACCATACCAGATAAGAGATCTAAGAAAATGTCACCAGTTATAACAAATAAACAGATTAACAATAGCTATGAGAAAGATGAAACAGCACTTCTTTTTAAAATTATTACAAGGGATACTTTACATTTAATATTGCAAACAGAATGCCCATTACTGAAGAAAACCAATACACAATAGAGACATAAGAGCAAGAAGAAAGTAATTAAAATTCATGAATTACAATTGAGTTATATAGGTTCATCTATTGTTAGTCTTGGTGAAAGGAACAAATTTGTTTTCTCTGGATATCACAAAATGTGATTTTTTTTTTAATTAAAAAAAAAATTTTTAACATCTTTATTGGAGTATAATTGCTTTACAATGGTGTGTTAGTTTCTGCTGTATAACAAAGTGAATCAGCTATATGTATACATATATCCCCATATCCCCTCCCTCTTATGCATCCCTCCCACCCTCCCTATCCCACCTCTCTAGGTGGTCAAAAAGCACCGAGCTGATCTCCCTGTGCCATGCAGCTGCTTCCCCCTAGCTATCTATTTTACCTTTGGTAATGTATAAATGTCAATGCTACTCTCTCACTTCGTCCCAGCTTACCCTTCCCCTCCCCATGTCCTCAAGTCCATTCTCTCTGTCTGCCCCTATGTTCATCATACATTTTTCTTTTTTTTTTTAGATTCCATATATATGTGTTAGCATACGGTATTTGTTTTTCTCTTTCTGACTTACTTCACTCTGTATGACAGACTCTAGGTCCATCCACCTCACTACAGATAACTCAATTTCGTTTCTTTTTATGGCTGAGTAATATTGCATTATATATATATGCCACATCTTCTTTATCCATTCATCTGTCAGTGGACACTTAGGTTGCTTCCATGTCCTGGCTATTGTAAATAGTGCTGCAATGAACATTGTGGTACATGTCTCTTTTTGAATTATGGTTTTCTCAGGGTATATGCCCAGTAGTGGGATTGCTGGGTCATGATTTATTTTTTTGAACAAATAATTTTTTAACACAACCCACGTCCCAAGTACTCTGCTAAGTTCTCAGGATTAAGAGGAAAAAGAAGAGGAAAAAACACAGTTAAGATCTTTGTTTTCCTTTAGTTTTTAGTAAGAAGACAATAAACAAAAGAATTTCATATTTTAATCAGTGCTATAATGAAAATAAAAATGGTTGCTTATTTGAGCTTCTAATTAAGATTGAAATGGGAAAGAGACTAGAAAAGAACTTCTAGAGAGACTAGAAAACTTCTAGAGACTAGACTTCTAGTCTAGTCTAGAAAACTTCTAGAGACTAGAACTTCTAGAGACTAGAAAGGAACTAGAAAGAGCTTCTAATTAAGATTGAATGGTCTAGGAACAAGGTGATATTAGGTTAGAAACCTGAAAGATGATAAGGAATGAGACAAGTAAAGAATATGAGGAAGACTATTCCAAGCAGAGAGAATGACATGACTAGAGGAAACTTGGTTTTAAAGAAACAGAAAGAAAGCCAGTGTGAGTGGCAAGCAGTGAATAAGGGAGAGAATCGGGTGAGGATAAAGTTGTCATCACATTGCGATGCTGTAGAAATGAGGTTAGGGAGTTTGGACCTTTAGTGTTAGAGGAAACCATAGAAATGTTTTAATTATAGTAGTAAATGGTTAAATATATATTTTCAATAGATTGTTCTGATTATTTTACTAGAATGGGTTGTGGAAGAAGCAAAGAATGAAATGAGGAAGAATTGGGCTTCCCTGGTGGCGCAGTGGTTGAGAATCTGCCTGTCAATGCAGGGGACACGGGTTCGGGCCCTGGTCTGGGAAGATCCCACATGCCGCGGAGCGACTAGCCCCGTGAGCCACAATTGCTGAGCCTGCGCGTCTGGAGCCTGTGCTCCGCAACAAGAGAGGCCGCGATAGTGAGAGGCCCGCGCACCGCGATGAAGAGTGGGCCCCGCTCGCCGCAACTAGAGAAAGCCCTCGCACAGAAACGAAGACCCAACACAGCCAAAAATAAATAAATAAATAAATAAATAATTTTTTAAAAAACGAGGGAGAATTGCTAAGAAACGCTGTGGTGGTCCAGGTGAGAACTGATGGTCAACCTGGGCTGAGGGAGTGACAATGGAGATGGAGAGAAGGGGCAAGGGTAGACTGTTGACGAGGTGGATGTGACGGAGAAGAGGGGGAGAGGGATTAGTATGACTCCGGGTGTGTGTGGGGGGGGGCCTTGAACATAGGTACATAGTAGCGCCATTAACGGCCACTCTTCTCTGAGCTTTTCTGGCTATGAACCACTCAAAGTCTGGTCACAACTAAAGTCTCACTTCTTCGGAGAACCTTTCCCTGACACGTCCATCTGTGGTATAAGTCCCTATAGGTATTGTCTCGTAACATCCATCATGATACTTACTATGTTTAGTCATTGTTTTTTTGTGATTTTTTTTCTAATTCTTTTTACCCAGTGGACTTGTCTATTTGTCTATTTATTCATTGCATTATCCCTAACATTTAGCAAAAGTCTGGTACATGGTAAATGCTCAATAATTATGTACTGAATAAATAACTGAATAAATAAATTCCTAATTCTTTCTCACTTCTTACTCCACCATATATTTCCCATCTAGAATCTGCAAATTAGAGAGAGAGAGAGGTACTGAACAGTACCAACAGTCCAAACAATTAAAATGCTAGAACATTTTAAGGTAGTATCTATACGATACTGTAATGGTGGAGACATGACATTCTACATTTATCAAAACCCATAGAACTATACAACACAAAAACTGAACCCTAATGTAAACTCTAGACTTCAGTTAATAACAATGTATTAATATTCATTCTTCAATTATAACAAATGTACCACAGTAATTCAAGATGTTAATAATAGAAGAAACAAAAGGGGGCATAGGGGTATACATGGGAGCTCTTTGTACTTTCTGTTTAATTTTTCTGTAAAACTAAAACTACTCTTAAAAATAGTGCTTATTAATTTTTAAAATGTTAGAGAAGGGAAATGTGTCCTAAAAGAGTTGTTTATGGATCAGTTACAGGGGAAAATTCTTCTTTCTTCCTATGCCCAATACTCACCAAGGGTCTCGTATCATTTCCAGTTGTTCTCCCTATCCACTTACTTGTGAGTGATAAATGCAATGAAACAGTAGGTGTCTTGAAATTCATGCACAGGCAATTTCTAGTAAAATGGATTGTGTTTCCACCAATTATTTCAAATTCAGTTGTAAGGAACTCTGATATACCTGCTTTTCAATATAGGCAGTGTTATCACGTGGGGCTTGGGTGCCAGGTTGGGCTGGTTTATTCCAAGAAGGAGAAAAAAAGAGAGAAGGAGAAGAAAAGCCACTGAATATTTCTAACCACTTGCTATGTGTCAATAACATATACACCCATGTATTTTTAAATCTACTCAGCACATTTGGAGCTAGTTATTATTATTGGTATTTTGTAGTTGAGGAAACAAAGATTTAAAGACGTTGAAAACTTGTCCTGTGTCACAAAATATGCAAATGGCAAACTAGCCTTTCAGTGAAGGGAGTGGAGGCACTTAGATTGCGATAGGAAATAAAAGCAAACTACATGTATGTGCCCGGGATATTTGAATGTTAAATTCTAATAATTTCAGTAATATTTATATTCATATTACTGGTTTTTAAATTCCCAGAGAAGATATTTTGTATAATTACTTGATATGATATATTTAAAGACTGAAATTTAAAAATCATCCCTAAAGATTTTCTACCTCAGCTGAGATGTCTTTTCTGTCTACTCTCTTCTTTTTGATAGTTAATAACAATCACTTCCTATCACACACAGAGTAATTCTCCATGTGCATAAATGCCTACCCTAGTGCCTCTTCCACAGGCTAAATATTTAGCCCAGTCTTACAAAAAAAATCTAGTCCTGAATATTGTGAAGTTTGTTCTATGAGTAGATAAACCAGAGATCATTGATATGCCAGTGTGTAAAACAAAACTCTTACCAAAAAAAATCATCCCTTCATTGGATCATTTTGGAGGGACTTGTGTAATGATGTGTAGTGTGAATTATGTTTTTGAAATATTGGGATATGCATTCTGTTTTAATTTCCTTGTACTGTCCTCTGTGCAATCTTCCCACAGGCCTCCATGTAGATATGGAGGTAGGGGTGGGATGGGGGGGCAGGGAGGAGAGCAGGATTAGAATTGTCAGAGCAGGGGTGCAAAAATAAAGAGTCACTACTCAGTTTCTGAAGTTTATAATAGGAAGTTGCAGCAAGACATTAATTTTGAGAGAGAAATTTGTTTGGGGGAAATGAATTCTCTATATTCTTTAATACTCATCAGTACATTAGGATGAGGTCAAGAGGAATAACGTTGCATTTCTTCCAGAGTGAAGAGAGGATATCTCTTCTTGCTATAATCTAAATGCAGAGACCCATTGTCCTACAGAGAATGTGGTTATGATATAGGACAGTGACTTTAACATATTTTGACTAAAGCCCTCAGAAAAAATGCACTGTATCTCATGATTCAGTATACAAGAAGAGATGTAAAATGAATATATAACCATAGCTAAATAAATGTCTTAAAATGGAAATGAAAACTTCTTGAAATAATAATTTAAATTTATTTTGTCCTGATATTTTCTATTCTTTTTTTTTTTTTTTCAAATAGGCTGGAGGGTACAATTTGCTAAGGTGTTTCAACCTGAAGTTTGACAGACACTGACAGGTGGAGGGATGTCTTTAGAAACATCCACATGAAGGGAATTCTAATAGCAGAGAAGCTTCTGAGTTTCTTGTTCTTTTTCCCCCATTTGATGTTCCTAATGAAGGGCACTTGCCAGGCTGTCCAGCCCCATCCTGGTGGTATGGACATCATGGCGAGCCCAGTGGTCCAGCACGGTTAGGAAAAGGGAAAGCCTGGATTTTGTTCTCCAAAGCTGTCTTTGGACCACATGCAGCACGAACAAGGCCTAAGCATTTTCAGGCACACCCAGCAGGGACACATAGTATCAGAGATAAACTAGTGGGTGTGGGCAGCATTGGCGGGGCTGAAGGGGGCCTCTGAGGTAGGACTACAGAGAGGGTTGCTGAGGTTGCTGTCATATGGCTTCTGAGCCAGCATAGGTCATGGTGGCCAAGGCCTTCACCAGATCAAGAGAGAGCCCAGACCATGAGTTTTACCAACAGCAGACATTAACATAACAGCAAAGGACAGAATTCATCATACCTCAGAGGTCACACCAACCTTGTTTTTTAATAGAAATGGCCAAAATAGGCAGATAGTAGGGTCTGTTTCATACACACCTTCCAAGACTGCCGTGGGTACATCCCTTTAGGGAACCTAATTGACATCCAGAATGCTCGCTGGGAGAGAATCTGGGTAGTGTAGTTTTTAGCTTTCCATTACAGAAAGTGAGTAAAATGAAAGTCCTGCACTTCTAGAATGCAGTTAAGAAATTAACTATACTAATAATATTAATAATGATAATAAAAACTCAGAAGTGTAAGAGATTAAATGTCCATCAAAAGAGAAGTTATTGGATCAATCATAGTATTTCTGTCTAATAAAATAAAGTTATTGAAAAATAATGGTGATTTATGGGTACAAGAATCATTCAGTTCTTTTATCCAACAAATGTTTATTGAGTTTCACTCTATAAGATGCATTATTAAATGGAAAAGGCTTAAAGTCATGTTATATGACCCCATATGCAATTAAAAATCGGAATACATGTATGTATATGTCAGGCCAGGCTTTCCATGGATTATCTCATTTAATTATCCAGACAACTTATGAGATGAGGCATAAAGATATCAAGTAATTAGTCCAGTGTGAATTAACTTGTCCCATGGGGAATAAAGCCAAGACTTAAACCCAGACACTCTAACCACAGAATGGGAAGTTATAATAATTTAGCCTAAAGTTATAGGTAATCTGCACTGTTTTGAGTTATTCAAAGACCATCGCACAGACATTAATTTGGATTTTCAATGTTCTGGTATAATTCTGTAGATAACCATTTTGAAGTTCTGGCTTTGTTCTCTTCGTTAATAAGGACATATTTTTCAGTATTTTCTAATTAGCAATTTCAAAGACAGTATTATATCTGGATGCAAGAAGTGAATTGTCAATTTGCAGGTAACTTTACTCACATCTTCCCTATTTAATCATTTGCTCAAAAAAATGGTGCTAATGTGATCTATGTATAAATATACTCTTTCCATCACAGTGTTAGCTACACAACTCTCACATAACAAAACCACTTACATAGTTACCATATACTTTTTTTTTTTTTTTTTTACTTTTTCCAAGTAATATATTTTGATGTAGCTTTTTGGTACAGAAATTGCTGGGGGTTTTTTTTGTTTTTTTGTTTTTTTGTTTTTTTTTTAGTTACATAGTTACCATATACCTTTTTAACAGCTTTATTGAGTTATAATTGATATAAATATTTTACTTTAACTGTGGTTTTGAAAAAAGAGATAAAACTATTTCAGATCAGTTTAATGTAGTTGCTTTTTTAAAATTTTAATAATTAATTACTATGAGACTTATAGTACCCTGAAATCAAATGTTTAGTTTTTCAGATCTAATTGTATATGTCCTTTGGATGTATCTATTACTTATTAACAATTATTACCCAAATTACTACTTTCATTTAGACACCTGTAAAAATGTTATGAAAAAAGCAACCTGTATCCCTAACCATGGGCACTAGTTATGTCTTGGTCATCTTGTCCTTTTATACACTTTTTCCGGAAGCTCTTCTGTTTTCATGAGAGTAACTGGTTTGATGCCTTGATTTCTCCCCAACCCATACCTTTCTAATTCGTTTTTCACACGAGCTACATTCCTATATCTGTAGCTGCCCTGTAGGATCCAGAAGACAGAGAGCTTCTTCTGTATTATTTTTTGATGCATCCCCACCGTCATTATGTGTGTCTAATGCACAGCAAGAACTTAAATATTTGTTAAATAAAATGAATAAATGAATGCAGCTTCTGAGTAAATAATGCCGCTTTATTCATTAAGGTAAAAACTATATTCAGTACCTGCTTTGTACCAGGTTTTATGCTAGACTCTAAAAACACAAATATGAGCAATACACAGCCTTTTCATAGAGGAGTTCAAGATCGATTTGAAGTACTAAATATGTAAACAAAAATCTAATATGCTATTTTATATGCTAGGAAAATTATTTGGTTGAATATAACTTAAACAATTAATTGTGTCAAATATGACTTAATCAATCTAAAATGTGTGTCAAGCGTTTTCTTAAAACCTCCTTCGTATAGAATAAGACTTGAGGTCTTTATTATTTGTCTCACATGAACGATATATACAGATCTGAAAGACTAAGCCAAATTCAGTTATCAGAGGCCCATCGGGAGTAGATGGAGGGGAAATGAGTCTCCCCAAGCAGGGGGTAGACGATAGAGGGAAGGTAGAGGGTAGAGGGGTAGCACTTTGGAATTGATAGGGATGGTTGGTTGCCCATCTTGTTAGGGAGGGGGGTGGACTTGAAGAGGTGGCAAACAGCTTAGGAGAGCTGGATCAAGGAGATGCTGGGAACAAAGGAATCAAGATCAGAGGAAATGAAGAAAAGAGCCATATTTATCCTTGGCGGGTTTCTCCTTTCTTCAGGTCTCCATTTCCACATATTTGTTCTCTCCTTTCCTGAGCCTAAGTCAACCTCTATTTCTCCCTCCTGCAATTCTTAGTCTCATCTCAAATTCGACAATATCTGAACTTAAGTACGCTTATATTTGTTTGAAAGAAATATATAGCTATATTTCTTCGGTATTTTTGTTATTTAAGTGAGTGAAATGTACTATATATTTGTCCTTAACAAAACTTGTCATTTTCTTTTTACTTCTGTGTAGCTCTTAAATATTTTTCCTTAAACATTTACTTCCACTTAGCTCTAGATTTTAAACAAAAAATTTTTCACTCCTGATACTCATGAACCTTAAATTATGTGATATCTAGTCAACTATGAGGTAACTTTCTTTTCAAATATGAATATTTTAGCTCTTGAGACTTTGCTTCCTGGAGTATATCATATTCCACCAAAGAGAGCACTTTAAACTAGCATTTCAGGTAAGCTTTCAGCAGAACCAAAGTTTTCTCTGCCCACCCCTTCTTGTTCCTCTTAACCTGCAACAACTTAATCCTTGCCCTGAGTGATTACTCAATAATTATTTTGTGGGAGGCTGAAAACATTGCCTGAGGCCCTTCCGCCTGCAAGTCTGGCCCTGATGCTAACCTGGGGTGTGGAGTAAGGGAGGGGTGAACTGAATCTGTTCTTGGTGATTCAGGTTTTTAGTTAGCTGGAAGTGTCAGATGTGTGAAACTATCTACAGGCAAGTATCGAAAAGAAACATTTCTGAATCAATTAGAGGCATGTGAAGCGTACACCATCCTTTTCAGCCAATCACAGAAGATGAAAGGTACCCCAGCAGTATTGAAGAATGATTAGTTTTAGAAGGATGGTTCTCAGACAAACATGTATCCAAGCATCCACTTTGTGCCTTGAATGAGCCAGAGTTATTGTAATCATTACCAGCTCTCTTCTTTTTTTTCCAACATGTTCACATATCAGAAATTTGAGTTATGTAGTTTTTGATTTCTATGCCATGCAAAATGAGATGCATATTTAATGACACGAGAAATTATGCAGTGTTCAAAAATAAGAAATCCAGAAAATGAAGGCATAAAGGTAAAAAAAAAATCACAGCTAAGTATACGTAAATTGAAAGAATGCTCAATTAGAACAAAATGCCAATTCTGGCTTCTAAAACTAGGTTACTTCTTAAATACAAGAGCTATGTTAAAGATTATGACAAGCAATCTAATTAGATAACATCACTGGAGTTTAGAAAAACCAACATAAATCTCATTACAAAGGGATAAAAATATTTTGGATCCATACTACTTGGTGAGGATATTCTCAAGCAACTGTTTGGTGGTAAGCTTTTAGGAAATAGAATAGCAAGAGAAGGGGTAGAAGATAAACAAGAAAAGTAAGGAGACTACAGAAAAAGTGGATAAAAAATGAGACATGTTTCAATAGGGCCAAAATATTAAGTTGGTGAATAATGTGATAAAATTTTATAACACAGGTTCACATGCTTAAAATAAAAGTAAATTTACTTGAATAGCTTTAGGAGATCAGTAAATGATTAAAAGAACAACAAATATAAGTCACTTTTTCCCTCCAACTCTGTTAAATTTCTAGACTTGAATAAGTAAGTGCTCTGGACCCAAACTTAATATTACCCATTTAAAAGACTCTAACTTAACATTAGGAGATCTCAGACTCTACAATTAACATCCATAAACCATTAGCATAAACTAGTTCTGAATTGGTTTATAGGATTTGAATATCTATGGCACTGTCTATATCCTTCTTGTCCTATACATTTTTTTCTGGGACATAATTGCCTGACTCCCCAAAATTCTATCTCATACTTAATTACATGTATGTGTAAATTTCTGTGCTGTGTAATTGAATATAGCAAGTGCTGGACATTTATTCATTACATTATCTACAAATAAAGTGAAAAATTACTTAGCTCCAGAAAACTGAAGAATAGAAAAAAATCATTTAGACAAGGCATAAAATTAAGTGGTAACTAGAATGTCAAGACAGAAAGAATATAGCAAAATCTTCATCTTAAAAACCCAAGGCTTTTTTTCCCCACGTACATTTGTTTGTGTTAAAGTTTTTAGCATCATAAGTATGAAAGGAATGAATGCAGATATTTTCAATTTTTTGTCTACAATATCCTTTTTAAAAGAAATTGAATCAGCTAGAGAGTTAAATTTTCTATGTGAAACACCACAAAGAAACTGAACAAGTATAGAAAGTGAAAACAGTGATGTGGCATAATTATGAAAACTTTGAGAAGAGTCATGGCAAGTACAAATTGATTATAGACTTTAGTCTTATTTGTTGTGACATTTGGGGAACAAAGATTTAGAAATGCATGTCAGGGAAATGTTCACACACTACCCTATTCCTGTGGTCCTAGTTTCATTGGGGATTTGCGTATATTCTTAAAATTATTTTACAGCTCTTTGACAACTTTCAAACAACTCTGGGACCTCAGCCTGCTTAGAATGAATGTAAAATAATGAAAGAGGAATGCACAGAATGGGAACGGCTTTTCCCAAGATCTCACCCTCAGAACTGCCACAGCCTACAGAATAGCCTGCGGCTAGTCACAACCTCAGCTTGTCAGTTTCCTCACCAGGGAAATGGGACAACAACATTTCTCTATCTGGTAGAAGTGTTAGGAGAACTAATTAATGTTTAGAAAGGGCTTTGAAATTCTTGGATGAAAGGTACTGAGTAAGTGCAAAGTGTTATTATGATTATTTTAATAGTTACGATTACCGAGTTGTTAAATGTGCACTGGTCTACTGCCCTGCAAATTCTAGTCTGAGTGGGCACTGTGGATAACATAGAAAATGGATTAAAATACATAACTTTCATGACTTTTAATTTGGTTTACAGTATGACATGGGTGGGCAGGACAGGTATCTTTTTATGTATTTCTATTCCTCCATATTTAAAATTAGCTTTTGTTTTTAAATTCTAATTGTGAAGTCCTATTTAATAGGTGAAAGGTACTAAATAGTGCCTTTTATCCCAAAGAGTCATGAAGTCATTCGGTGCTGAGTTCCACAAACTACTAGAACAGTACAAGTGTAATCTGCACCAGCCACTCCTGGAAGAAGCAAACCCTGTTGCTTGGGGGACAAGAAAGAGGTTTGAAGGGTTTAGTGACCTGTATTCTCAGTAAGCCTTCCCTGCTTTATCCAGCTTTTAACCAAGACTCTGCTTGACATGATGGAGAAAAAGTCAGGCAGATTTAACAAAGCAGCATGGGGACTTACCTGGTGGTGCAATGGTTAAGAATCCAGCTGCCAATGCAGGGTTCACGGGTTCGATCCCTGGTCCGGGAAGATCCCACATGCCGCGGAGCAACGAAGCCCGTGTGCCACAACTACTGAGCCTGCGCTCTAAAGCCCATGAGCCATAACCACAACTCCTGAAGCCTGCATGCCTAGAGCCCATGCTCCACAACAAGAGAAGCCACCGCAATGAGAAGCCCGCGCACAGCAACAGAGTAGCCCCTGATCACTGCAACTAGAGAAAGCTCACATGGAGCAACGAAGACCCAACACAGCCAAAAATAAATAAATAAATGTATATTTTAAAAAATGGAATACATTTAAAAAAAAACAAAAAACAAAGCAGCATGTTGTGGGGTTGCAGGTAATGGCATGGAGCCGAAAGTAAGAATTTCAAAGGAAGATTTTTAACTATAGTAGAGAAAATCGGTATGGAGTAATCAAAATGAGTCAAAAACTCACCTGTATGTTCATTTAGATTTTTTAAAATCCAGTGGTGAGGAATGGGGGGAACATAAAGAAATACAAGGAAACTGGTGTCAACATAAAATATTTTAAATCAAGAGAACTCTCAGTGGTTATACCCCAATTTAAAAAAAAAAAAAAAAGAGAACTCTCAGTGGTGGAACAAAGTATTTCAAGTTTTAATCATTTGAGTTTCTTGAACCTTCCATTTATCATAAGTGTTCCTCTCTCATGAATCCACATTACGTAATAATATACAGAGGGATAAAGAATAAGTATATGCATGAAAAATATTTATAAATCAGAAGCTGATTTTATCTTTGTGTTTTGTGTATCTGAGTCTGATGGAAAATAGAAAACTGTTTCCTCTAATCTAATTGTGTCTCATCTGTGTGCCACAAAACAAATGTAAAATCCAAGAATTTTTAGAAATCACAAGAATTATAATATTGAGTCCCAATTAACTAACATATTGAACTAGTGGGAAATAATCATTACTGCAAGAAACTTAAGAACTTTAGTCTAAATGTGGAAAACTGAGATCATTTGTCACAGATAAGGTGCCTATAATAAAAGAAATACAATTGGAGATCTCAATAGTTAATTTAAATCCAAAAGAGAAAGTGAGCTCAATTTCCATGCATCTGGAGAGTCTATGCTGTGAACTCTGCAAGTGAGGTTCATTACATTATGTTAGGGGAGAGTGATCAAGGTTATGAGTTTTCTTCACTCTTGTGCCCTTCAAAGTCACCAGTTTACAGGATATTTGGAAGACGTTGAAGCAGAAAATGGAGATCTAGTTTGCTTTGATGCAAGCAGATGGCCAGGTCATGGAAACTCTTTGAGAAGATATCCTCGGCTGCCTTTTTTTTTTTTTTTTTTTTTTTTTTTACATAAAAGCTAACAAGTTTCTTAGAAAAATGGAAACATTTAGGACTAAAAACACAATTACTTCCTACAGTTGTTATGAGGACAGGACAAGATGGTACACTTAAAGCATTTAGCATGGTGCCTGCATGTAGTAAGAACTCAATAAATGTAAAGTATTATTATCATATGAAAATTGAATTTAATGTATGGGAGGGATGAGGACTGTGGGCTTCTGCTCAATTTAAGGGGCACATTCCAGGGGTCCCAGTTGTGTGAAGGTAGAATATGCTGCCTCAAGAAACAATAAAATCTCCATCTCAGGAGAATTCCCACAGTAGGCTGGAATGTTACCTGGCAGTGCTTTAACCTAGAATTCACACTTTAAATGGGTACATAGATGATTGTCTCCAGGTTGAAGGTAATATTTTCCTCCATCTGGAGATTCATTGATGCCAAGTTCTCCATTATATTTTAAAATCTAGACATTGATGTCTAACATTTTTTTAAATTGAAGTATAGTTGATTTACAATGTTGTGTTAGTTTTTAGGTGTACAAAAAAGTGAATATATATATATTATTTTTCAGATTATTTTCCATTATAGGTTATTACAAGATATTGAATATAGTTCCCTGTGCTATACAGTAGGTCCTTGTTTATCTATTTTATATACAGTACTGTGTATCTGTTAATCCCAAACTCCTAATTTATCCCTCTCTCCCCCCTTTCCCCTTTGGTTACCATATGTTTGTTTTCTATGTCTGGGAGTCTATTTCTGTTTTGTAAATAAGTTCATTTGTATCATTTTTTTAGACTCTACATACAAGTCATATCAAAAAATGTCTAGCGTTTTTTTTAAACTAAGTTGCTTTGAAGTCATATCAGTTAGTGACAATTTCTGCACAATAAATAAAACAGTAAAACCTTTTTAAAAGAGAAAGAGAAGGAATTCTCTGGTGGCTCAGTGGTTAAGAATCCGCCTGCCAATGCAGGGGACACGGGTTCGAGCCCTGGTCTGGGAAGATCCCACATGCCACGGAGCAACAAAGCCCGTGTGCCACAACTACTGAGCCTGTGCTCTAGAGCCTGCGAGCCACAACTACTGAAGCGTGCGCGCTTAGAGCCCGTGCTTTGCAACAAGAGAAGCCACCACAATGAGAAGCCCGTGCACCACAACAAAGAGTAGCCCCCCCGCTCACCACAACGAGAGAAAGCCCACGCGCAGCAACAAAGACCCAATGCAGCCAAAAATAAATAAATAAAATAAATTTAAAAAAAGAAAGAGAGAGAATCTATCCTGACCCAGGCACATGTTGCTTCTCCTGGCCCCTCCTGAACACGCACCCGGCTTCTGTTCATCCTGCCGGCCATCCCACATAGACCCTCATTGTTGGGGAAAAATAAATGGAAGCATTTATAATTGAATTTATGCATCATATTTTGTGCTATCAATGGTTATTGTGGTAAAATATATACCATAAAATTTACCATCTAACCATTGTTCAGTGGCATTCAGTACATTCAAAATATTGTGCAACAATTCATCCATCTCCAGAACTTTTTCATCTTCCCAAACAGAGATGCCTTCCCCATTAAACAGTAACTCCCCAGTCTCCATTCCCCCCAGACCCTGGTAATCGCTACTCTACTTTATGTCTCTATGAATTTGCCTATTCTAGGTAACTCATATAAATGGGATGATACAATATTTGTCTTTTCTGCTGCTATTTTCATGTCAAGATTTTTTGTTAATAAAAAGACTGCCTTAATATCTCTGGCTATGTGGATAAAGTCTGGGCCCAGCTTAGATTCACCCTGTCTCTTAAAGTTCCTTGTCGTCCACAAAATTGCTTACAGACACCTTTGGTATGGACTCAAAAAAGAATTGTGCCCTAACTGGATAGACCTTAAAACAAACAAGAAAATCTTAGACTTCTAAATGCAGTATTAGTGATGTGACCAGAGTATGTTAATGGCTGATACTAGGCTTTCAATTGTGCACTCCTGCAAGGGTAAATTTGCCTAAACCACTTTGGATCTGCCATTGTGTTGCTCCTTTAATGCATCTTTTTTAAAAGTTAATAAGCTATCGTTACTCATTATTCATTTTTGACCAAAAAAATCGTAAAGCCTATTTACAAAAAGATTTCTTATCATTTGACCAACTTTTGCAAAGCATGGATACTCTTGTCCTAACTCTTATCTTTAGTCAGAGTCAAATTTTTCTCATGATTTATACCCTTTGTTGGTTTGGTTTCATTCCATTGTGCTTTTTTCTTTAATGTTGCTGTGATTTGGGACTTTTTTATGTTGTGAGGACCAAGAAAGCCCATACAACAAAGCGTTTATTAGCCCCAGTAGGTGGAAGCCCAGAGATAAGTAGGCTCCACTGTTGGTGGATTTAGTGGTGACTCCTTTTTCTTTCTGCTTTGCTCTCTGGGATATCTGCTTCAACTCAAGTCTCCTTTCCAACACGACTACTGAATGTCTGCCAGAAGCAGTCAGGACCACATTCCCCCACTGCCACCTGTAGAGACAGTAAGAATATGTACTTCTGTCTAAGCATCCCAAATGGGAACGCCAAGATTCTTTGTACCCCTAAAGACCATGCCCACCACCCCTGGATGTATGACAGTGATCCAGAGACTAAAAGAATGTGCCTACTGGCTTAAGGCAACTGAGGACTATTGCTGGGGAGCAGTCAGCATTTTCCAAGGTACCTGGGCTACCCTACTGAGTTAATTCTTGAAAGGGGAAAGAGGAGCAGGAAGGAATGGGTGCAGATCCATCACAGTATGACTTATTCTCACATCCCATGAATAAAATGCAGAAATATTTTTTAACTTATTTAAAATTACATTGGGAAGTATGAGACAATTATGGTCTCAGGTGGCATATTCCAACTAGATAGCTCTTTACTACTTACAAAGCTTGGCCATACAACCTTTTAATTGCCTAATATATAAATCTGGGAAAATAGTGATAATATTTGGATAAAGGATGGCACACAGAACACAAAAAATGACTCTCATGTATTTTCTCGTTGTCATAGGATAAGAAAATAAGATGCCTGAAAAGGCAGAGTCTGTCTCTACAAAGAAATATCTCATCTATTCAATCAGTGATTTCAATCTTTATTTCTAGCATAGGAACACTTTCTCCTAATAAAGTGGAATAAAGAAAAATAAAATGCAAATCCAAGAAAGTTACTCTGGTTCATTTGAGGTAGAAAATCCTGAATACCTTCCTACACTTATTCTCCTCCTTCTAGCAATTATATTGCTCTCTGCTTATTTTTGCAATTAAGATAGGAAGAGCACTAGTGGAAAGTCAGGATACATGCAAAAATCTGGACTCTCCTTTCAAATTTTTTAGTATATGCCTTTGGAAAAGTCACTTAGGATAGGATTTCCTTTCCCAATTTCAAGGAACCAGGCCCTTATACCAATTTCAAAATTCATTCATTTGGTTAAAATGTTAAAACCTCAGATATTACATTTAAATATATACCTCCAGCTCTGTCTCTGGCATTACAGAGAACCAAGTACCCAGGCCAACCTTTAAAAACAACTAAAAATTTTGATAAAGTAATTTTAAAAAATCTTCTTAAACACATCCATTAGTTGGTGAGAAAATAAGATATTCTGAGACCAAGAAGTAAATGAAAAGGGGAAATTCAAGGCAGAAGCAGAACAGTAAAACCTGGTTTAGCCTGTGGGCAGTAAATACATAGATAAACTCTAGCTTTCAGTGTCCGGACCATGCTGTCTCCTCCCTCTTTGCCTTTCCTTTGCTGCTTGTGGAACACGGCCAAGGCTGAAAAAAGCGGGGGAGTCAAGGAATTGGGGGTATGTTGGGGGTTCAAAGACATATCAGAAACTGGTGGGGTTGAGGATGCAGTTTGGCTCAGGAGGTGAAGTGGGGCTGGGGTCGGCTGAGCAGTCAGCAGAGGAGGAGGTGGCAAGACCATAGTCTGAGAACACAGCAGAAAGCCAAGGCCAAGGAGGTAGCTAGCATGTTGGGGATATTGATCACATACAAGAAGACTGGACAAGTAAGTAAATACATTGAGCGTAATGGAAGTCAGATTTTTCATTATCAGAACACAGAGTGTGGGGAAACTAAGCTAGAATGAACACAATGGTATTACTGGATTGGGAATGGAAATATATACACTCACAGGATAGATATAGATGCTAGCTAGCTAGCTACTTTGCTAGCTAGCTAGCTAGGTAGATGTTAGAAATAGATGGAAATAGATATAGGAACATAAATCTGTGTGTGACAAATGTTTTTTCTGATTATTTGTTTATAAATATGTATTACACCCATACATTCCCTACCTTGTTTACTGAGAGAGCCTAGAAACAACGAGACATACATAACAATGAGCACATTGAACATCCAGATCTTGGTTTCCTATATACGATCATCTACAAAGAACTGGGGTTCCTCATAGAACTGGTAGAAATAGCTAATTCCAGGACTGGGGCGTGAAAAGCACAGAATGGACCTGGATCTTGTGCCAAAAATAAAGGAACCTCCAAAGAATGATAGCGGCATGTCAATATGACAGGAGCCAGCTGGAATAGGCTCTAACTGCCAAATCTGGGCCAATTTTAACATGAAAATAAAAACAATAAATGGATTACAATGATTTAAATAAAGTAATAAATAATTTGGGAAGAAGAAAAAGCCCCTTTTTACAATGGAATGACAACTTGTAAATATAGAAAGAATAATGGAAGTAGATGAGCATTATTTGGCAGCCACCACAGTGCTGGTTGATTCAGGTAAGTCATAAATAGATATTAAAAGGCAAGGGAAGAAAGTACAAAATTTAAAAGGTGGTACAAATAAAACCACAAAATACGATGATAGATATAAAACAAAAATATTAGTGATTACAGTACGTGTAATTGGACTAAATGACTCATTTAAAAGACAAAGAGTATCCAACTGGATTTAAAATAAAAGCAACTCCTCAAAAGGGATTAAAGACTTTAATGTGAGACCCAAAACTATAAAATTATAAAAGAAGAAAACATAGGGCAAAAGTTTCAGAACTCAGGATTTGGCAATGATTTCTTAGATATGACACCAAACGCACAACCGTAAGAACAACAAAAATAGATAAATGGGACTACATCAAACTTAAAACCTTCTGTGCAGCAAAGGAAACAATAGAGTGAAAGCAATCTCCAAAATGGGAGAAAATATTTGCAAACCATATATGTTAATATCCAGAACATACAAAGAACCCATACAACTTAACAAGAAAGATATACTCCAGAGAAGATATACAAATGGCCAACCAGCATATGAAAAGATGCTCAACATCACTAATTATCAGGAAAATGTAAATCAAACCCCCAATGAGATATCACCTCACACCCTATAGGATAGCTACTATTTTTAAAAAGGGGGAAATAAGTGCTGGTAGAAATTAGAAAATCAGAACTCTTGTGCACTACTGGTGGGAATGTAAAATGATACAACCACTATGGGAAACAGTGTGAAGATTCCTCAAAAAGTTAAAAAAATATATACCATGTCATCTAGGAATCTCAGTCGTTGGCATATATCCAAAAAGACTGAAAACAGGATCTCGAAGAGATAGTTGCACATCCATGATCACTGCAGCATTGTTAACTATAACTTGTAGATGGAAGCAACACAAATGTCCATTCAATGGATAAATGGATGAAGAAAATGTGGTAAAAAAAAAAAAACTCATGGGCTTCCCTGGCGGCACAGTGGTTGAGAATCTGCCTGCCAATGCAGGGGACATGGGTTCGAGCCCTGGTCTGGGAAGATCCCATATGCCGCGGAGCAACTGGGCCCGTGAGCCACAACTACTGAGCCTGCACGTCTGGAGCCTGTGCTCCACAACGAGAGGCCGCGATAGTGAGAGGCCCGCGCACCGTGATGAAGAGTGGCCCCCGCTCGCCGCAACTAGAGAAAGACTTCGCACAAAAAAAAAAACAAAACGAAGACCCAACAGAGCCATAAATAAATAAATAAATTTATAAAAAATACAAAAAACAAAAAACTCAGGCACAGTCCAATTCTGACTATTCATAACACCACGTGACACGGGGCTCAACGGGAACAGAAGCTGAACTGCTCTGAAGTTGGAGGGGAGATGAGAGTCTGGAGACGGGAATTGAGCAACTCTTTCAATGCTATCATGTTGAGTATGATTCTGTCTAATGGGAGAAATCTGTTCCCAGTGGAGACCTCAAGTAAAGAGTTTTACAGCATTCTCAAGTAAAAACAAAACAAGCACCCAGAGAAGCCATACTAAGTTTATAGGTAAAGTAGGCAACATTACCTACCACGCACTGGAGTGAAGGCAACATTTTGTTTCTCTAGTTGATAAAATTGCAGAGAAAGTAATCGTCAAACAAGAAAGTAATCAAACTGGGTTTTGGGGACTAAATATAAGGAGGGGCCAACTGCTCAGCCCAGCCTAGCAGGGGACCAGGAGAAAGTGATCCACAGGCCTAGGGCTATGCAAAGCAGAAATCGATCACTCAGGCACTCAGAAGTACTGCTGACCTCCCCCTACCTGGGGGAAGATTTTCAATAGCTTTCCTTTAAAAGGGAAAGAACAAACATTTGCATTAGAATCTCATATATGGTGTTTCTGGTTTGCTGTGTTAATATTTTTTTGCCTAAATCTAGTACAATTGTAGATAATTCTCATTTCTTAAGAGGAACTTGATTATTCTTAAAGAAACTTTTATTTTTTGTTTTGTAAAGTATTAGAAAAATTCATTGGTCAAGACAAGTGAATATTATTAAGCATGACTTGGCTATCACATATAGGGAGTGGTGTTCCTTTATTTATTACAGAATCTGAATTTATGTTTTCCAAGTACTTTTCATTTCCATCTGTTTGAAACTATTTAACATCTCCCTCCATATGTAAGTGCTATTTGTATCAAAGTGCATACCAAAGACTTTGGGGGGAAAAATTTATTTAAAATAATAAATATATTCTCTCAGAAAAAAGAAAATGTAGAATATACATACAATGGAATATTATTCAGCCTTAAAAAAGAAATAAATCCTGTCATATGCTACAACATGGATAAATCTTGAGGGCATTAGCTAAGTGGAATAAGCCAGTCGCAAAAATACAAACACCAAATGCTTCCACTCAGGTGAGGTATCTAAAGCAGTCAAACTCATAGAAACAGAAAGTACAATGTGGTTACCAGATGCTGGTGGGGAGGGGGAAATGGGGGTTGTTGTTTATGGGCACAGAGTTTCAGTTTTGCAAGATGAAAAGGTTCCAGAGATCTGATACATAACAATGTACATATAGTTAACATGACTGTACTGGGCACCTAAAAATGGTACAAATGCTAAATTTTATGGTATATGTATTTTATCACAATTTAAAAAACATATCAATTGGTAACAGAAAGAAAGAGAGAGTGAGGGGGAGAGAAAGGAAGGAAGGAAAGAAGGAAGGAAGGAAGAGAGGGAGGAAGGGAGCTCCATAGTGTTTACAGAGACACCCTAAAATATAACAACACTGAAAAGATAAAATAAATGGATTGTAAGGATTATAACTGATGAATATTAAGCAAATTTTAAAAGCCAGATGTGTTTATAAAAATATATTAGACAAAATAGACTTAAGGAAAAATATATTAGCAGAGAAAATGATAGCCGCTTAAAAATAACATTTCAAATCACCAGAAAGACAGTCGAGTTCTAATCTTGTTTCACCTAACAACAGACCTCAAATTATTTAAAGCAAGACATCACAGACCTATAAGAACTAGACTAATTTACATAGTGGGAGATTGTAGTACAATTTTCTTAATAATGATAAATCATATAGTCAAAGACTCAGTAAAATTATGAAAGCTTGAACCACAAAATTAACAAGGTTAACTTAAAGAAGCACATAGAACACAGAACCCAATTACACCCACAATTACATACTTTCTTTTAAAGCACACATAAAGTATTTAAGAATACTGGTTAAAGTTGTATTATATAAACCACTACTCTAAGAATTCCTCAGTCTTGGCATTATTGACATTTTTGTCTGGATAATTCTTTGTTGTGCATTGTAGGATATTTATCAGCATTCCTGACCTCTACCCCACTAAATGCCAGTAGCACTCCCTTTGCCCACCTCTCCCCACCCACCTATCTCTGCTGTGAAAACCATCAGTTTCCACTGTATTAAAGACTTAAATGTATAAAGGAAAAATCAAAATTTTTTTAAAAACTAAAGAATAATTTTGTGCTCTTAGGGTAGGGAAAATTTCTTATGCAAGACACAAAAAGAGAAATCTATAAAGAAAAGAATAAGAATTAGAATACATTCAAATTAAGAATGTCTGGTCATCAAAAACTATCCCAAAGAAAATACAAGCCACAGAGTGGGGGAAATAAATTTTCAACAAATATAACTGCTAAAGAATTAGTATTCAGAATACATAAATAAATTCTATGCATCAAAAAGAAAAACATAAATGGTACAATTCTTAATGGGCAGAAGTGTAGACATTTGACAGAAAGAAATCCAAAAGGCCAAAAAGCATATGAGAAAATTCTCAAACTTTGGAATAAGGAAATGTAAATTAAAACTGCAATTGGTTTCCATTTCATACCCACCTGGATGCCAAATTTCAAAAGTTTCAGATTATCAGGTATTATGACAGATGTAGAACAACTTTTGAAATGTAAATTGATATAATAATTTGGAAAACAATTGACCTTATCTAATCAATTTGAAGATGTGTACACCCTACAATTATGCAAGTCTGCTCTTAGGTATATACCCTAGTGTCTAAGGCTGCTCAGGCTGCCATAAAAAATATCATAGACTGGGTGGCTCAAACAACAGAAAATTTGTTTCTCACAGTTCTGAAGGCTGGGAAGTCCAAGATCAAGATGCCGGCTGATTGGTCTCTAGCGAGAGCACCCTTCCTAGCTTGCAGACAGCTGCCTCCTTGCTGTGTTCTTACATGGCTTTCCTTTCTCTTCCTCTTCTTATAAATTGACCAATCCTATCAGATTAAGACCCCACCCTAATGACTTCATTTAATCTTAATTACCTACTAAATGCTCTATCTCCAAATATTGTCACATTGGGTGTTTAGACTTTAACATGTGAATTTGAATTTGGGGGACACAATTCAGTCCATAATACCTAGAGAATGTTTTGCATATGTCCACCAGTTAACATGTACAAGAATATTCACAGCTAACACAACTGCCTGGTGAAACCCCAGCTGAACTAATCTGCTAATCATCAGACACATAAAGAAGCCACTGTAAACCATACAACTCAGCTGAGCTGACCCAGCCCGGAAGTACCATCCCAGCCTTCCCATAAAAGCACAAAATAAATGCACTAGTGAGTTTTTTTTTTTTTTTAAACCACAAAGTTCTGGGTTGTATTGTTATGCAGAAAAAGTTAGCTATAATAGTAGACAAGATATTCTAAATGTCTCTGAATTTACACATACTTCAAATCTATCCAAATTGAATCTAATGAACCTATGCTTGTTACATGCATGTGTGCCATTTCTGGGATTATATAGGACAACCCCCATTCTCTAGCTGATGAGATGAAAAAATGAGATAAAACGCATTCAAAATTTAAACTTCCCAAGGTAAAAATAGTAGTTCAAGGCAATAATTTTAATAGATTTCACAAGACATTGAATTAGTAGCTAAATAGTATATAAAATAAATGACAAGAAAAGCATTTAGGCTCAAATTATTAGGAAATTATTAAAGAAAAGGTATAATGCAATATTTAATTCATTTATTCCTTATATTTCATTCATTCAAAATTTGTTTTGTCATTCAGGTGGAGATTAATCTGTATCTTGAACAAAGCAAAGTTCAATTTGAGGATTGTTATATGTTAAGCATCATGTTAAGAGATGATTAAGAAATGATTGAGACCCATTCCCTGTCATTAATGAAGACAGATAGATAAAGCATAATAAATAATAAAATAGAGATATACACAGGATAATGTGATAGCATAGACATGAGATAGTTTGCTCTTTTGTAGGTTTGGAGAATCTTTCTTGGAGAGTTATCCTGAAAGGGGAGAAAGAGTTAGCTAAGCAAATGAATTCTGGAAGAGGTACTCATAAGCAAAAAGCCAGATATGTGAAATAACGCGGTATATACATATTACTTGTAGTAGGCCATTTATCATTCAATGAATACTGTATACCTTTTATATGTAATCACTATATGGGACAGAGTATACAATAAGGAATAAAATAGAAATGTGCTAAAAGAACTTATTACCAGTAGATACAGTCACACCAGAAAAAAGTTAACAATCCAATGGAAAATTAAAAGTTATGAAAAACACTATCAAGAAAGAGAACAGAGTGCTGTTCAAAGTCTAATAAGAAGCAATAGAAGTATTTTTACCACAGGAATAGCATGATTTAATTTACAAATTCAGCACTTTAGGCTTTCTAAAATAAAAATCACACATGAGAGTATTCAAATACAAAACAGAAAAGGAAAAGAAGGTTTTTAGGTCAGGCTCAGTACTATCTTGGGCTTCATTCTGTCGGTTCTGAATGGTCAGTCTCACTGTAATCCTCAGACCCTTCTAATCACCAGATGCCTTGGCGACGTCATCACCAACTTATTTTGGAGACAGACCCAGGGGGCCGATCTTGGGGGCCAGGGCAGACGTGGCCCCATTGAAGAGTTTGAAGTATATGGACTGCATGGCCAGATTTATATGGAAGATACATTCAAGTTCCAGTGTGGATCCAAAAATAGTGTAGATGGATGAAGGGCAAGATTGGGAAAGGGAGTCAGCTAGGGGGCTCTAGCAACATCCAAGCAAGAAAAGGTGAAGACTTGACAATCATAAATTTCCTGTTGCACCAAAAGGAGTGTCATTAGAGAATACAGATCGCGTACATGAGGAGTGGGGTCTAGCATTAGAGGAAGATTTAGAATTATCACTGAAGGGAAGACAAGATGGAGCTGATCAAGGGCACATCAAAGGATTGTTGAATGGCCCTCTACTGGTACAGGAGATGATACATTTTCAGAGTTGTATAGCAGGCCTCTGATGATTTGTCTGTCTAGCACTTCTCAACCTTTCTTCTGGAAAAGTGTCCCCCTTCTAGAAAACTCTCCAGCCTCCACGTTCAGCATATCCCTCAAGGGTGAGCTTCAATGCTTTTAAATTCCTCTGTCTCTTTGGCTACAGTGAGTGAACTGTGAGTGAATATTTGTCTCAATCCCAAGACCTGTACAATCATTGATAACTAACATATCCAGAGCCAAGCACAAGTCAAAGTTTTTTATATTAACTTATTTAATCATCATAAAAATGCAGTGAAGTAGGTACAATTATTATCTCCTTTTTTCAGCCAAGGAAATTGAGGCACAAGATGGAAACTTGTCCTAGGTCACACACAGACCAGGTTTTGAATTCTAGGTGTGTTACTTCACATCCCATACATTCTTAACCAGTATCTAATACTGCCCTTGACAAGTTTCTTCACCCAGAAATATATATCTGCCCCAAGGTGACTCAATCAAAGCCCTGTCTTGGATTTCTGAACTTAGGGATCAGGAAAGCTAAACTCAATCCATCTCTGGTGGTAGAGTTAGAAGCACAGGGCATGGTGGCCGCTAGGTACCATGAATGCAGCTGTGTGGGAAGAAGCCAGACTGAGAAACTGAGGAAGGCATCTAGAAAAATGTGTCTTTAGGGATCAGAAATGATATGAGGTAAGGTTTGAATCTCTGGCTGTAGTCATCTCTGAGACCAACTGGAGACCTGACCAACCTATTAACATGATGACATGAGCTCATTCAGCACCCTTTCTGGATAAAGTAGCTTAAATTTAAAGCTGGCAACTAAGAGTCATGAGTAATTAAGAATACTAATCTGCATAGCTGTGGAAGCATCTTTAGCAATGCTCAGTCATCCAGAGGGACAGCAGACTGCTGTGTGAGTCCTGGCTGGGAATTCACCAGGCAGTTGTGTTAGGAAGCCAGAGATGCAAATAAGTTGAGCGTGTGAAAGATAGTCAGGTGGGAAAATAAGAGATTCAGAAGGGAGTATATCATAGTGGGAAAGAAAGCAGGCCCTGGGGTAGACTGCGCAAGTAATTTAACCTTTCAAGCCTCAGTTTCCTCATATTTGTTTTGGGATAATAGTAATTGCCTACCTTTCTCATGTACTGTGAGGATTAAATGAGATAATTTATATAAAATATTTAACACAGTGCCAGGCTATAGTAATCTCTCCATAATTGTTATTGTTTTAGTTGAGGTGTGTACCCAGTGCTATGGGAGCATAGATCCTCGGAGAAGGGGATGCTTGAGGTGATATTGAAGGACAAGTGAGGTCGGGTAGGTAAAAGGAGGCAGATATTCCCTACTTTTATTCTCCATGCCCATCTGTTCATCCCCTAATTTACAATACAGGTGATACTAGCCTCTCCTATACACATTCCATAGGGGCTAAAGTCATAGCCCAGAAAATGTAAATAGATGGCTTCAGTGATAAACTCTAAGTAATATGCAAAGTCAATAAAAACTAAAAATTAAATCCAAATTGCTGCTCTGAATTTAAATTTTCGGTTTTTTTCTTTGCAACCAAAATGCATAATTCTTAAAACATTAGTATACATGTAATTGCTTCATCGCTGATGAAATCTCTCCTACCTGTACCAAAAGTGATTTCAGTTTGTACTTTTGCAATGAGTGATGAAGAAACTTCCAGATGGAGAGGTTTAATTTGTGAGATTTTCCCTAGTCTATTCACATTGGCTTTAACTTCCATTTTAAATTACAGAGAGAATTCCCAAAATTTCAAAGAGCCCCAAGAGATCCAGTGAAACAGCTAATCTCTTTCTAGGAGCATGTTAACAAAAGCAATTTCTTACTGAGCTATATGCTACCCAGTGGGACTGATAATGAATCTGCATTATGGTAACCTTTATAAGAAGATATAAGAAGACCTTTTGGGGAGGTGTATTTATTAGGTGGGGAATGTGTCTTTCCGCATGTGGATTCTTCTGTTTAGATCCACTATTCACTCAACTATGCCAAGAAAGACCTTCTGTCTTTCTGTTTCAGCAACTCCTCTGAATTTACAGTACCCGTCCTATTACATACCACGATGTCAGTAAATATCAAACACCAATGTGCTGTACAGCTTTCTTAGTGTCCAATTTCTCTCATTTAGAAAATGCACTAGATTTGCATAGCTGATTGCAGCCTTTATACTAATTTCCCTCTAAGATTTATAGAGTTCAAACTTGTTAACACAGAATACTGTGTTTGTTTGTTTGTTTATAAATTGGAGAAGAGGGAAAAAACAAATTGTATGTCGTCACCCAAGTATAGAGAAGCGGCATTTACTGGGAGTCTCCTACAGAGGGCACCTTCACCTTATTGGAAACCCAACTGCAAGAGAAACTCAATGGTTACCAGAGAAATAACGAAATCTTAAAGTCAGAAGCACTCCCTTGTTTGTGCTAACCAGTTTTCTTCTCTATAGTATCTTTGCTACCTTATCTTTAATGGAAAAGAACTGGCACCTTGTATAATCATTCATAGATATAGGCCTGTAACACTACCTTATTATTATGTTCAGCTTGCCTGTGGGAGAGCTGGAGATAGCTGTTCATGTTACCTCAGAGGCAACAGATCAATGAAAGGAAGGGAAGGACAAGTTTTGAGCTGCCTTTTTGCAAAACTGTCCTTTATACAACAGAAGATATTTTTAAAGCATTATATCAGAAAACAAAGGCTGATAATGAAGTGTTTACAAAACAAACGTTTGCCATGTTATTATGATTGTTAAGTGCTTTTAGACTGAAATTACTTAAATGGAAACAAAAAGTAAATAACTTTTGGATACCAAAAGTACTATGAGTTATAGGCTATAAATCTAAAGAAGTAACTGCTATTTTGAAAATTCTGAAAATAGGCATGTGGGAGTATGTGTGGGTGCTGTAAAGAAATTCCTTGAAACTGTTTCTGTGTATCCAAACAACTGTGAAAAGATATTTTATTGATCACGTTATAATAAGAGATTATCAAACTATAAAAATATAAGTACATTTTTAGAGAAAATATGATTTTTAAAAATGATCAGAGTAAGTGCCTTTCACATCTAGAGGACTTCAAATACAGCATTACTTTGTTGTTGATTTTGAATATCTTATGTCTCATGATGGCTAATCATATTAACATACATAAATCCAGTATGTATAAACATCACTTTGTATATTTACCTTTGACAGTTCCTGATTGGGAGGCTTCTTTTGGATATTCAATAAGTGGTAGTCAGATTTATGAGGACATTTGGCTAAGAAAACTTATCAAGAAACTGACGATGATTATTCCTAAATATTAAGATTAAAAGCAACATTGAAGACATGAGTTTATTTCTTTACATTTGCATATAAAATGCTGTTTGTTTAGTTACTGAATGCACCATCTGATACCTATTATATTTACAATGAAGCTTATCAATTATAATTATTAATTCCGTGTTTTCGTATTCTGTGCTTAGAAGTAATTAAACTTCCAAATGCTACTCTTGGCATATAGTATTTAGGAACATTTTAGTTTTCCTTTAACTTAAGCTTGAAATAGATTACAAATAAGTGTAAATGAGTTTTAGCTATTAAAATTAATTTGATCTTATGTCTTTTTTAATGCCTTATCTGGTCAAGATCCAAAGCTTTCTGTTAGGATCATAATTCAGACTACTGGAAATTTTAATTCTTCTTTAGTAATAATTATCATTAATTTGTCAATCAAATCACTTACATAAAAGTATAACAAAGAATAGCCTGGAAAGTATGTACTTAAATTTATGCACACACTGTTATCAATGTGTTTCAAAAATCAGTTAAATTAGTTTCTGTGGGAAAAAGACCCATCTTCTTGTTCAGCTGAGTTGGTGGCCTTGTTCTAGAAAATACCTAAAGTAAGGCCCTAATCACCTGCCCAGGCGTTCCTGCCACGTTGTTGACACTTCCTGTTGTTCAGTGGTTTCTCCCATTCTGTTGCATTCCAGAGCTCAAGGCGCTTCTTTGAAGACACACGGCCATTCAAGTCTTCTTGACTTTGCAGCTTCACTCTAAAGGGAGAGTAAATGAAAAAGCCACGCAGTTCAGACAATTTAAATGGGGCAGCCGGAGGGCATGGTATTGCTCTGTTGGGAATTGCTTGTGAGTGATCCCTGAATCATCTCTTGGAAAAGAAGTAGAGAGTGAACTTTCTGAAACCAGGTTAAAAAAAGGATAGGAGAAAGAGGCTGTCTAGTCCTCTGTGGAAAAGCAAACCAAGGCTAGTAAGGCACTACAGATAAGTAATGTGTTTACACGATCGACTGCAGATTTGATGCCTGATTTTGCAAAGCACTTCAACAGGTGACTTTTACTGGTGGATACTGCCATGTTCTAACCTAAGGAAACCAGGGGTAGTCACAAAAGTCAAGGAACCCCAGGGGTTTTTACAGTTTGACTAACTTTCTAACGTCACAAACTGGTTAAGTATTTCTCAAGATCTCAAAATCTTGTTCCTGAAATAACAGTATTTCCCCAATTCTTTTTTAGAATTCTCCCTTCTAATCATGATGCATTGTAGTACATAAGCACATACATCTAAGCAGTCACTGAGAACACATCTAGTGGCTCTATTAGACCTTATAGAAATGCATTATACAGGGGTAGAAACAGGCAGAGAAACATGAGTCTAGATCCAAATGTGTCAGTCTATTATTTTCTCAGTTCCCTTTCATATGAAATGAAAAAACTATTTTCCTTTGCTTATGTCAAAATAGTCTCCTTCAAGGATAGCTAGGGGAAAGAAAATCAATGAGGACTTGAATCTAATACCTGTCTTAGGCCTCAACTTCTGTGAGTATAAAGGGAAGTTCTCATATTTTGCTAATTGTTAATTTCCTCTTTTGCAAGATCAGAGATGAGTGCAACGGACTGGGAATGTTCTGAGCTTGCCTCTGAGCTCTGAGGGGAAGAGCAGAGAACCATTTGTGATTTCAAGCATGGTCATTGGAAGGGGAAATGGCAAATGAAATCTGCAATCCAAGGATTAGATGATCTGCGGACTCCCCTAATGCGAAATTTCAATGATGTTATGGTCAGAAGACTCAACTGAGATAATGTATATGAAATTCTGATCAGGATGAATATCTTTTTCTTCTTTACATCCTCAGCAACCAGTATACAATCAGTACACAAATAAATGAGTTTTGTTATGCATTTTGAAGTGATGGCAGTGTTAAAACAAAACCATACAAATTCTTGCATACACCCTCTGCTTACTCACATTTGGGAAGTAGAGTCTCTTTCACACACAAACTTAAATACTTTTCCTCATCATCTGTAGCAGCACTTCAGAGCATACTTTCACTTATATTTTCAGTCTTGATGAAGACTCCTCAATGGCTCCTTGAATGACTAACAAGATTCTTTCTTTATGGTTCCCAGATACAAGCCTTTGTTATAGGACTAAAAATCTCTTTTCCAGCTCTTTGAAACCCAATTTATTCGCATCTCGAGATTTTTGCCTTGAGAATTTTCCTAAATTAGCTATATAGTAGAACAAAAATGAGCATAACTAAAATTTTGTTAGTCTTCAATATCCTGGTCTGAATCAAATGATATATTATTTGGGGAATGAGCAGTTTATACAATTTGGGGACAAAGGAAATGGGTGGAATAATGTAGAAGCAGTTTTAATTATCCAGCTAACTTTTACTGAGCACCCAGCAAGTGCTAAGCATTATATTCTCTATCTGAAAGGAATGGAAATGACTTGAGACCACCTGAAGAGAAACATATCAACAAGTGTAAAAGCCTAGGATAATTGCCTTACCCATCGGAATGTATGGTGACAGTTATTATCTGCAAAGATTCCTGGATGTGCTGAATCTTGAGCCAATCAATAAATTATAAAATCTGACTTATACAGGAAATAGTTGTTTTCTTTAGTTCTTTCTTTAAACACACAAGTGGGGCTATGCTGGACATGTGAATGAACTGAACTCTGGTTCAAAAACTAAAATGACTTTGCAACATATGGGGAAAGCATGAGGCTGAAGATGGCAGTAGTGCAACCCCTTCCGTGAGTACGCTCAGAGTCTGTACTTTGATTATGTTAAACAAGAATAAAGAGGCCTGTGAAGAATTCTCAGAAAGTAGTTTCTTATATAACACCCTGCTAGTATCCCACAGTCCTCTCCTGAAAACTGGTGGAGTGAGGGGTTGATCTGGGATAATCTACCCAAGTAAAAAATTAATAACAACAACTTCGAACTTGGCGAAGACATTATCAGTAGAGCGTTGTATTACTCTCTCTACTGGTAATTTTTTAAACGGTTAATTTCTAAGTCTTATTTTTACTAGTTGAAGTATAGTTAATTTACAGTGTGTGATAGTTTCAAGTGTACAGCAAAGTGATTCAGTTATACATACATATATATATATATGTGTGTGTGTGTTCTTTTTCAGATTATTTTCCATTATAGGTTATTACAAGATATTGAGTGTACTTCTCTGTGCTATACAGTAAGTCCTTGTTGGTTACCTATTTTATATATAGTAGTGTGTGTATGTTAATCCCAAACTCCTAATTTATCTCTCCCCCCGCACGCCACCTCACATCCCCTTTGGTAACCATAAGTTTGTTTTCTATGTCTGTAAGTCTATTTCTGTTTTGTAAATAAATTCATTTGTGCTATTTTTTTAGATGGCCAGGTACTTCTCAGAGCAGTTGTGTTCATCATTTTCCATTCCGTTGTTCAAAAATGCGTCTCCGTCTCAGGATTTAACCTTTGCTAAAGCATAGGTCTGAGACAATCACAACAAAATACCTTCCCCTTAAAAACTAGGACTTCAGAGCCCTGTTAAATCAAAAGAAAAATTCTTTCTCTCCTCCCCAGTCTCACAGCCCTCAGGATTTTAAATGGTAATGACCAGTTCATTTGAGAAAATGGCACTTTAGTGCTTCCCTTCACGAGCTCTTAAGGCATATAAGGTGTCTCTTTCCCAGGGATGTGCACCTCCTTTTGTTTTCTGGCATTACTGGAACTGACCTGGCATGGATCACTGGGTGAGCAGGCAATCTTAAACACTTCTCATATAAATTACTGGTTCCTTTCTAAGTGCAATTGCTCACAGGGTAATACACCATTTCACAACTCTGATAGCAAAGTCTCTTCATTCTACTGGGTTCCACACACCCCCAGGAAATGAACAGACAAAAAGACTGATGGCCGTGTGAACCTCAGAAATGTACAGTCTGGTTCAACCTCGAGTATGTACATCATGAACACTTTGGTACCTTTCAACCCTATTCCCTTCTCTGACTCCTCTCAAATCCTCTTTTCCTGCTTTAAAACCCATCAACAAAAACAAAAATATCAACATGACACACCTATGTGAACACTATAAAAAGCAAAGCAGTAACGAATACTATTTTTCAAAGTAAATTCTATTTTTCAAATTTTCCAGAAAAGAAAATAATGCTCACATATTTTGCTCTACATTTATTAGGTAGAAATGACCCATCTAGCTCCCATGCAAAAGAGGCTTACCATTAATTGAGCACTCCAAGATTCACTGGTTGCTCATCATGGCCACATTTTCCAAACCAATGTCTTTTTCCCATGAACTCTAATGACAAGGTGTGTTTTTACTGACAGTTGACTTGGATCAGAGCTTGCAGGATTGTATTTCAGGTTGTGACTCTGTAAAACCCTGTAACTTTCTTTGAAGTTAAACAGTGTCAATCTGTTTCCATGTCTGAATAACTCTTAGAAGAGCCTGCCTGACCCAAGTCAACTCACTGAAACACACTATTTCCCCATAATTGATGTTCCAAATGAATGTCCTTTCATAATAAAATGTGCTGGAAAACAAAACAGCTTTGCATCCGGCACAAGTTGCATCATAATTAAATTTTATTTTATCCCATCGAGGCATGCTAAATGTTGAGCAAAATATAATTTTAAGTAATTTGTTTGTATTCTTATCTGTAGGAGCTGGAAATTAACAGCATTGCTAGTTTGCGTTTACTGTTAAGCCTGGAGAGCGGAGAGATTGCTTTGCAAACATTACAGTTATTATGTCTGCAGTTGGTACTCTTTGTATAAATTATTGATCAGCCAGCTTATTTTTCTTTCTGCTTAATGGATATTATAGCATAGTTGTTTACAATGCTATAGTTAAGGTTGTGTCAGCACTTCCATTATAATAAACCCCCTCTGTTACAGGGGGTTTATAACTTGTTGTAAAAATTTGCTCTGGGCTGAAACTTGACATACAAGATCTCGAGCTGGAAGGTGGCAATTGTTATTCTTTCAACTTAAAAAAAAAGAAATCTCTTTGTTCTGAAGGGCAATAAATAAATAAACAGTTTATTCTTTTTTAACAATCCTTGAAATTTCTGACTTCAAATAGAACAATTTTTATAGGCTATTTGTTGGACAATGACCTCTTCTTTTATTTAATAAAGCAAAGAGAAAGAAAAAAGACCAAGATAATAAGTTTAAACAAAAACAGAAAAGCAGACAGTGAATCAATAGAAACTTTTATAATTAAGTTTAATACATTTCTCCTAACATTGCAAAATCACACCATAATTTATGTTTTAAATTAAACATGCATTTACACTACGTAAGACTTCTTTCCACCCCCCGTTCCCAACTATGTATCCCTCGAGCAAGTCATACATCTTAATACTGATATTCTTTAAAGAAAAATGAGCTTTTGGCTATTTAAAAAGAAAGGAGTATGACAATTAGAAAATGCCATATATGAAAAGGTGCAATTGAAGGTACAATAGTTCCTAGAAAACTAGGGATTTAAATATCTGCCTGACTTTTTGACCTTCAATCCAGTCTGCCATCCCTCTTACCATTTAAGAGATGAAGGGAATTAATCTCAATTTATATCATTATTTTTGCTGCTTCCTTTTATGATCCAACTCTAAAATGATCTCGCTGTGGTTTTTTTTTTTTTTTTTATCAAGTGTTTGCCTGTGCAACTCTTAATACCAACCCCCAGATGGAATTAGGATACTTAACACTGGAAGTAAGTAGTGCTGGGAAAGTATAACCAAATTATCATGGAGAGTTGACTACTTGTTGTAGAAATGATGCAGTTTGGAGTAAGGAAAACCATTCCATGATGATATTTTTCTTTGTAACTGTTCTCCTCTTTGCTCCTCTAACTATTCTCCTTTCTCTCCCCCGACATGGGTTTAGAGATTTCTTACAGTATGCTCCATAACCAGCAAAGTATTTTCGGCCAACATGTCACCTTCATTTTGAACCAGGAGAAAATGGGGTGAGGATAGAAGATTAGGGAGGGAGGAACAGTACTGCCAAATTGTGCCATTTGGTTCTGACATCTATGTAAATGTGAACATGAATAAGTGACTACTACATGTGTTCAGTAAGCATACATATATGGTCCATGCATTTCCATGCTGGAAAACAAGTCAGAGTTACTTATGACCATTTTGACCACTCCTTTATTAAGAATGGCAATTTGTAATAAAAAGTTTGAGCGCTTCAAGTTATAGTGTGTTCAGCTCCCCACCTTCTGTCCTTTGGGTAATTTATCACCAAGCTCTCTGTACATGAGTAGAGAATGTATCCTTGAGATAAAAGTCTTATTCCTTGTTTGAGGAGGGACAGGAGCTGGAAAAGAGGGAGACTGTAGAAATGAGACACTAAAAGTCAGAAGTTGGAACCCCAGGTGGGGAGAGAAGAGACAGAAAGTGTAAAAGTAGGGAAGCCTTTGCTTAAGGTAGTCAGGGTTTATCTGCTGAGCTGATTGGTGAGGCCGTGTGTCTGAGTTAAAAAGGCTTGAGAGAGTTACTTGGCATAATTTCTCCATCTTCAATGATTTACTACTGAAGTGCAAACATCAATTTTGGACTCTCTCCTGAGAAACGTTTAACAAAGTCAGTCAACTACTGGTACCCTGTTATCTTTCTAGATTTGCCAAACTTGGAGAGCTCCTTTATAAACCTCCGCCTGAAGTTTGTCTTTTTTTTTTTTTTTTTCTATTAAGGAAACAGGTCCATTAGTAAATACGCAGATGTAAAAATCATCTTCCTCTTTACTTCGCCGTTGTGATATATCTTAGAATTGTTCAGAAGTGCACCCTATTGTGAAAGCTATTTGTGCCGGGTGTGCTAATGCACTCTTTGATTGAGTGAATTAGCAGTCATAACAATCTGGCAGTCTGGCCATAGAAGTGTGCTCAAATTGATTTGTGTTATGGCTGGACTGGAAAATCTAGTGTTAGTTGTTTTTTGCCCTGGGGCATTGTTTGTACCAAACTCCACTTTTCATTTAATTTTCCAATACATTTTGAAAGATTGAAATGCTTGTGATCAACATTTGATCCACTTGCATTATTTAAAAAAGAATTCTGAAAGTAATTTCAGATTCCAAAAAACCTTGCTTTCAATTAGAGTAAACATAATTAGAGTGACGTCGTGCTCGGAATGGTAAGTCTCCCTTTGAATCTATTAAGCATGTTATCTCCTTGTCCTGTCACTGAAAGGAATTCAGTATATATCTGAGGTATACATCTGTATTTTTCTGTTCATGCTTCTAATAGAACTTGGGGGAAAATTAAAAGAATAAAATTGCAAGGAACCTTTTCTTGTTGTCCTTTCTGCTTATTCCCAAATTGTTTCTGTTTCATTTAGTTAGTGATGCTATAAAAAGAGGATACTCAAAGCTTTCAGGAAATTTTGAGATATTCGAGAAACATTCAGATATGTATTGCCTTTAAGTTATTAGAACATTTTAGTTTTTTTTAATATTCTATGAAATCCACATTTTCAATCTCAATTATATCAATTGCTATATTGAAACCCTAAAGATTTAAAGACATGACTTATCCTGGCTTTGTCAATATTTGTATCTTTCTTACAATCCTCTGCTTTGCAGTCATTTACCAGAATTATAATGCAGCATGAATATAACTTTAAAATGACTATTGATTACAGAGAAAGCTTTGTGAAATCATTTAGTCAGTTTCCCCACTTGAGAAATCAGTGAATAAAATAGGTCAATAGATAAGGATGGAATGGATGTAATACAGTGCTATGCCTCCCTGGGTTATAAAAAGGGTCAAAAATGAATCCCCATAGAATTCATGGTTTTATACTCATAAAATAGAATGATACTTACCAAATCCCAACTCTAAGTCCACCTTTCTACAGATTTATTCTTCGTTTCTAAAGCACAGGTTTTGAAAGTATATTTTTATGTTTCCCTGATTCAACAGAAGCATTTCCTTGTCACTGTCCCTTTTAACCAAATAGGATGCCCTCATCTTCAGGCTAAAGTGTCTGTTGTTATCCAGGTATTCACCGGGACTTTTGCTGCAACAGCTAGTCTGTATTTTCTCACTGTCTCCTGCAACCTTACAGCTCTTCTCAAAACTGCATTTCCTACTGCACTGAACTCTGTCTCCTGTGCCGATTTTTGTTAAGTAATAGATGGTGAGCCCTGAGACCACTCTCTCTATTAGTTCCATTCACAAGGATGTCTTCGGGGGCACGGAAGGAGGGGGAAGGGGAAGGGGAAGGGAGGGGCCAGGAGGGGGCAGAGGGAGGGAAGAAAATACCTTCCCTGAACTGGTACAAGCTCAGCTTCAAACGATATCCTAGGAAAGAAATTAAAGACTTCTTAATTAGTGCAGCAATTAAGCTTTCTTGGTAGCATTTTAATCAGCATAGGCCCTATCAAAGGACAAACAGAACAATTTGCAGGTCTTTGAATTTTAAACAGTCTTATTGATTTTAGCACAATACGTCTTCACAACACACAGGGAGAATTTTCTAATATCAGTTACAGTACTTTGAGTTATGCTTATGCAAACTGAGTGCAGGTTGGAGAGGAGGAGATGGAAGGAGAGGACCTGAACCAAACAGAGATGTAAAACAATAAACAAACAAGACAAAAGCTTGGAAACCTAAAGATGTGATAGGAAGAGTGGGAATTTGAAATCTGTGCAGTTGATTTATCTGCTGTTATGAAATACCATTTGCCTTAATCACTGGTAATATTTCCCAAAAAATAAAAATAGAAAGGAATGAAGAAATTTGAATTTTTCCAGGCTTTTCTTTCCTACATATTTTAATTTGCATTATGTGCCTTTTCTAATCCTATTGTTTGATCACCGGGGTAAGTGGTAGTTCCTAAAAAACGGTTTAGAGACCTGAGATGGGGGGTGAGGGGAAGGAAGCTCCCATTCAGGTAGGGGCAGGCGCCCCAAGCCCTGCCTCTGAATGGAGCACGTGCTGGGAGACGCAGGGTTCCCTGCAGAAAATTTGGACTTTGCTTTGCTGCTGGGTGGGATTATGGCTTGGTCAGCTATCATTACTTCCTGTCCGTGGCTTCGGAGTGTGGCAGGTATTAGGTGAGTGACAGTTTAAGGAAATACGAGAAACGAGAATGCTTAGCGCAGATTTGGGGCATTTAATTCTAATTTTTTCCATTTGTGGGTCTAGAATTTAAAACGAAGAAACTAGTTTAGCATTTTAAAAACTAGAGCAGAGTTTATTAAAGTCGTGCATGCAATTCCAAAATAAAATTAGTTTCTCAGGGCTTAATATCTTCTTCCTCACCTCTACTCATTAACATAGTTGTCTGGCATTTTTTTTAAAAAAAAAAAGGTAATATTGTCCAAAACAGGCATAAACACTTAAAGAGGTGTTCTGATGTATGTGATATATATCCAATCCCTATTTTTAACTGAAGTCAGATAAGAGGAGTGAAAATTAATATAAATTATTTCTGGATATATCAAACTACATTGGCTAACTAGGCAAAACAACTGTATACACTTTAGCTATCTCATAGAAGTTAATCTACTTTTTGGCAACAATCAATTTTCTGAATTCTTATGACCCAGGAAAGCCTCCTGATATAACTGCTATGCCCCAAAAAGTTTAGTATAAACTTAGACTAATTAGTCAATAGTGCCATATTTCTCTATAAATATTTCCTGCACCTTTTGACACTAAACTTCAAAAAGGTTAAAGAATTTAAATGATAAAAAGAAATGTGATAATAATTTCAACACTACACTGTGAACCCGATGCTAATAGTTTATTTTTAAAATCTGTCAAATGCTAAAGCACTGTTTCTATCTTGTAAAGTTAATGAACATGTGCAGACAGGTTTAAAGCCTAATTATTTAAGATTCCTAGAGATATAAACAGAGAACAGACTTGACCTATGCTCAAATCACAGGTTGGTCAAAAATCCTTGAATAAATAGTACTTTCATGCAACAAGTTAGAAAAGGGAAGAAAAGCAGAGAGGAAGGCAAAGAGGAAGAGAGTCTAAACTCAGCCTAATGTTTTTAAGCATAGCTACCCTTTCTGCCTTTACAAGTCAACTAGCGAGCTTTGTTTTTGTTCTTTTCATTATTTACAAAACATATTTCTACAAACTGAGAAGGACTTTCCCAAAATACAGTGATACTTTTCAAATACAATATATGTGGGTGTAGATGTGTGTATATACACACACACACACACACACATATAGTTACCTAACACATTAGCAACTAGCCTTGGGTTTTAAACGATATGAGGATGGTTGGCGTCTGTGCAAGACAGGTGAATTAATTACAGAGTTTTAGGTAAGAAAAATTAGTGTGTTGTTTCCCCGCCACTTTCTAAATCTTCAAGGGTGCCTTATCTCTTCGAATTCTCTCGGTATGATTGGCATTTCTGACCTGCCTTTGGGGCGAAAGTGAAGTTATTCTCAACCATCCACATCATGGCAAGCATTTCTTTCTTTCCACAATCTATTAGGAAATGAGGGATTGAATGCAGAGCATTCCATGATTCTTAAGCGATTTCAGACTGACTTCTTCCCCACAACTTGAAAACTCTCCTGGAATTTTTCACTATCTTTAAACAAATAAATAATCGAACCGACAGATAAAATAATCAGATGCAGAAAACATGCGCTTTGCTTCCACATGGATTTTCCTCAGAATAATTTCTTAATTATCATGAAGGGAGAAGATGTGTTTTCATTTATATCTCATTGCAAAAAAAGAGAGGAGATACATCCTAAATCCTTGAAGGAGAGCTCGGAGCGCTCTGGCTCCTCTTTAAGTTGGCAGACGATTGTTCAGAAGGTTTTGGAAAAAATTACGAGTCTTCGCGGACGAAATGGAATATTAAGACATGCAGTCTAACGGTAGTAGAAGAGAAAGAAGTCGATGATCCCTCTTTCCGATCGCCACTTCTATGTCCCGGCTTTTCCTCTCCGTCCCTCCCATAGTTTCTTACTTATCCTCCCCCTCCCCTCCTCCTTTCCTCGCTCCCTCGCTTTCCCTGGGTCTCGCGCTCTCGGAGTCCCTGCTCCGAGTTCCTGGTTGGATAATTTGGGTTAATACTAGTGAGTGAGGGTTTTGCGGCTTCAAAGGGTATTTCAAGTTTCCGGAGCTCCTCCCCTCTGCACCGTGTGACAACAACAACTCGTCCAGCCGGCAGCCTGCACTTTTCAGCTCATTTTCTCTCTGTCATTCCCCTCTCAATCTTTGATCAATGTACTTGCCAGGGAGAACCCAAGTCCTTCAAATCTCCTCCTTTTCACCTTCATCCTTAACTTTGTGCTAGAGCGGGACCCACACAACAACAGCCCACCCTCCCCGCCCCCCCCCTCTCCAAACCAGCCCCCGATCCCAGCCCCCGGAGAGGACTCGCATTTCGACTTGCGGGACACTTTTGTGCGTTTCTCTCTAGAGCGCCTCTCGCGCTCGCCCCTCCTGCGCTCGCTCTTTCTTACCCTCACCTCCTTTTTCCCCCCTTCTCTCCCTTTCTCCTTGTCGTTCTCTCTGAGTTATTGTTGTGGCCCCCTAGCTCCTTCTCCCGCCCGCCCCCCTTTTTCCCCTTGCCCTCCCCGGGGCGTGTGGCAACTTTTCCCCTCGCTTCTCCTCCTTCTGTTTCCCCTTATATGTGACCATGGCAGTGCCGGCGGCTTTGATCCCTCCGACCCAGCTGGTCCCCACTCAACCCCCGATCTCCACGTCTGCTTCCTCCTCCGGCACCACCACCTCCACCTCCTCGGCGACCTCGTCTCCGGCTCCGTCCATCGGGCCCCCGGCGTCCTCAGGGCCAACTCTGTTCCGGCCGGAGCCCATCGCTTCGGCGGCGGCGGCGGCGGCGGCGGCGGCCACAGTCACCTCCACCGGCGGCGGCAGCGGAGGCGGCGGCGGCAGCGCGGGCAACGGAGGCGGCGGCGGCGGCGGCGGCGGCGGCGGCGGCGGCAGCGGCAGCAACTGCAACCCCAACCCCAGCCTGGCGACCGCCGGCGGCGGCGGTGGCGGCGGCGGCGGCGGCGGCGGCGGCATTAGCGCTGGCGGCGCCTCCAGCACCCCCATCAACGCGAGCGCGGGCAGCAGCGGCAGCAGCGGCAGCAGCAGCAGCAGTAGCAGCAGCAGCAGCAGCAGCAGTAGCAGCAGCTGCGGGCCCCTCCCCGGGAAACCCGTGTACTCGACCCCGTCCCCAGTGGAAAACACCCCCCAGAATAATGAGTGCAAAATGGTGGATCTGAGGGGGGCCAAAGTGGCTTCCTTCACGGTGGAGGGCTGCGAGCTGATCTGCCTGCCCCAGGCTTTCGACCTGTTCCTGAAGCACTTGGTGGGGGGCTTGCACACCGTCTACACCAAGCTGAAGCGGCTGGAGATCACGCCCGTGGTGTGCAATGTGGAACAGGTTCGCATCCTGAGGGGACTGGGCGCCATCCAGCCCGGAGTGAACCGCTGCAAACTCATCTCCAGGAAGGACTTCGAGACCCTCTACAATGACTGCACCAACGCAAGGTAAAGAGCGGGGGGCCGCCTCCGCCGCCCGTGGTCCCTTCCCACCGGTCTCCTCGCCCTTCCCTCGCTCCCTTCAGGGCGCCGCTCGCTCCGCGCGCCCGCGAGCCGCGCGCTCCGGCGAGCGCGGCCCTCTCCTCTCTTTCCTCGGGGCTCGCCGGCCGCTCCCGACCCTCTGAGAAGTTGGCACCTCACCCTGCCCAGATCGCGCTCTTCCGGCCGGGTCCGCCCCTTGCTGGCCCGGGCGCGGGGGCGCAGCTGCTGTGGCACGCGAGAACCCCAAGCCTCCGGGCAGAGGGGGCGGGAAGGAGGAGGACGGTGCCTTTCCAGGGGCCACAGCGCCCTTCCTGGGCCACGCCGGCGTCAGGGGACCCCTCTCAGCGCGGCCGCCCGTGTGCGCGCTCCCTCGGACCCGGGTTCCACCGCCAGGCGCGGGGCACTGGCCTGGCTGCTCGGAGGCGCCAGGCGGCATCCCGGGGGCGGAGGGAGGTCGTGACCCTGCTCGGCAGGGTTCGAGGAGCGGGAAGACGCGCTCCGGGTGAGGGCCCCGCGAGGTAGCCTTGAGAGTGGGTCACTTGGAGGTCGGGAGGGGGAAGGCCCCAGAGGCCGAGAGGCCGGCGCAATCCCGGGGGACCCAAAGCGAGTTCAGCTCCGAAGCCCCGAGGGCAAGCCCGCGGAGGGGAGGGGTCTGTGTGTGCGCGCATCTGTGCGTGTGTCCGCGTGTGAGCGTGTGCGTGTGCAAAGAAGATGAAGGGGTACGTTTGCCCCGGGGCAGACGCGAGGGGACCGGCAAGGTTCCTTCCGTAGGGGGAGGTGACCGGGTGCCTGAGACTCTTGGAAGCTGAACCGGAGAGATGGGGAAGGAAGACCACAGCTTGCTCTCTCGCTCTCTCTCCAAACTGTTCTTTTTATCTTTTCCTTTTTTTTCCCTTTTCTTTTCTTTCTTTTTTTTTTTTTTTTTTTTTTTGTTAAGGGTTAGTAGCTCACGCAATGAGCAGGTGCAGGTTTTGCACTGGCATGCTCTGTGGACCTGAATACCGGTGCCATGGCTTCCCCAGCCCGGCAAAGCGCGGGAACTCTATAGAGGCCACGGGACCCGGAGCCCGGCCCGACCAGTTTTATGCTAATGAACGCTCACCGGGGGAGGATCTACCGAGAGGGGGCGGGAGTAGGGTAACTTGTCAGTTTCGGGGTAGAAGTGATCATTCCACCCGCTCTCACGGTTCCGTCTTGTCCCCATCGTTGGCTGCAGAGGGGAAAGTTCAGAGATGCCGGGTAAAAGCGAGTAGGGAAAGTTGGAGTCTAGAAGTGAGCGCGTGGGAACTGCGCGCAAAATGTGTGCAGCGACTTCGGTACCCTCCAAATAAGTTTAAAGATCGGGAGAAGGAGCGGAGTTTTACTCCTTTTGGGTGTGTGCCCCTAGTAGAGCTAGGGAAACAGAGGCGGCAAGGAAAGAGGCGCAGGACTAGACCAGAAGGAAACCGGGGTAGAAAAGCCCCTAGCTATTTCTTCCCTGGGAGAAGACTTCTGGCTAGTGCCCCCGGAAGACTGGAAGACGAAAAAGACTCGAACTCCAACCCAGTAAATGTCTTACCCTGACCTAGCCAGAAACTCTTTTCCGTGTTCATTTGCCATTCTTTGCATCGGGCCATGGGTGTATATCTGGGTTTTGAACCTTCATTTCTACTATTTTTGGGTGAATGCTGAGCGCCCGCGTGTGTGTACGCGCACGCGTGCCCAAGAGTCTGGACAGGTGGCAGTAAAGATTGAGGGGGAATCTTGATCACTAAACGTCATTTACGGAGATAATTGGAGTCCTTGCGTGTACAGAAGATAACATATTTGCAAAAAATCTACTGTTAAAACAAGTAGAATCAGGGCAGAAAATTGTTGCGGAGTTGTTATAAAGAATGCTAGTCGAAATTTGAAGCCAGTTCAGATATGATTGTGGTAAAATTGCCTACCTATCCAGTAGATTGGTGAAGCGCTGTTTTTCTTAGTAACCAAACCACTCTTCTCTTGAATCTTCTTTGTGTGTTTCTTACAGCACACACTGTACTAGATAATTAATGGCCATTTCACATAACACGCAAAAAAATTGGTGGAGAAAACTCCTTTCAGAGACTGCAACGTTATAATCAATTTAAAGCAGGTAGTGTTACACCTCTTACAATTATCCTCTTGATGTTTTGTGGGGTTTTTTTTTTTCAGAAATTTCTGAAAATTTGGAATTTTCAGATTTTGGAATTGAAGTCCTCACCATATGGTTGGAGAATATTCTTAAAGTTATTGGGAAAGAATTTTAAAATATTTTTTCCCTGAGGTTAACAAAGGCTCTGGAGTTAAAACTTTCAGAGCCAAGATAAGTTAAATCCGGTAAAACTGTTTATCCCTTCAAAAATATCTCATCAGTACTCTAATTATATTTCAGTCACCTCGTTTTAATACTTTACAATTAAATGTGTTATTCCGAAACTCTATTTCAGGTTAAAGTTAAATGTGGTAAGTTTGTTGATTTACTATTGCATTTTGATCTTTTATCAACTACAAGACTTTCTCAAACCTAAACACATGCAAATACTGAAGAAGATGTGTAGTTGTAGATATCTGCCTAGGTTTCCCTAATTCTGCCACTGACTAAGAAAATAGAAAACTTATCGTTGAACTCCCTCTCACCAAAATATACTGTTTGCATTGTGATGCATTATTTTTTAGTGATAATTACAAGTGCTACTGTCTTATTTCTCAACGTTGGAAACAATACCTAAAATATTTTTATCTTGAATTTACAAAACTAAAATTACCCTTTTCATTCAAGTCCAGTTTATGCCCTTACTATTAAGATCCTTTTTCATTCATCTATATATATTGATTTCTTTCATTATGGTTTTTTTCTCCTCTGGCTACTTAAGAGACTATCTAAAGGAATAATTTATGCAAAAGATAAGAGGAACTGTGCAGAGAGGCAAACTATATAAAATAATATGTCCATAGTGTGCAAGAAACATTAAATCTTAGCACTCTCAGCTTTTTACAGAACATGTATTTAATTATGTCTCTTAAGAGTATTTAGATACCAGAGAATCTGAGGCACCAAAATTTTTGATGTTAAGGAAAAGAAGGGTTCATAAACTTGCTCAAAGTGGCTCAGTAAGTTAGTAACAAACCTCGGAGTGGATTTAATTTGCTTGGGGCTATTGCATCAGTGTGCTATCTATGAAAACTAGAATAAATGTTGAAGCCATCTGTCATTACCACAAGGAGATGAAACAGAGACTGTCACCTCCTTGATAGTAAAGCTAAATAAAATAGGGGTCTCAAAGCATGAAAGAAAATATAAGGAAATATATTTAAAAGTTGTCAGAGGACAAAGTCTGACCTTGATCAGCTTCCTCTAATTATTATTTTTCAACTAAACATTAGTTGCATGAACTTGGCTGTTGCAACAGAGGTCACTTAATTAACTGGTAACCATTAAACAACAACAAAAAAAGAAAAGTAATTATGTACATGGTCAAGTCTCTGAGTCAGTTGCTTGTTTGTAGATTTGGGTTAGCATTCAATTTTCTGTGAATTCAGGTAATAAAAAGTGACTCTGTTCTATTTTGTCATCTAAAATGAATTTTTTTTTTTTTTTTTTTTTTTGAGCACTGCCAGAAGTTGATTTTGTCTCAGGATCCTCCAAACCAGCTTGTGATCTGGGTCCTACATAGCCCTAGATTTATGGAGTTTTTAACTTGAAAAGATTCCAGTTAGTTTTATCAGACATTTTATATAAATATACATATATTCACAAACAGTATTCTTTTGTCTTAAAAGTCAGTACCATCTATTGACAGCAAATTGAGAGACTGCATGTCTTTTTTTGTCCAGTGGTAATATATGAATGCAGTTTTAGTATAAGAAGTATAAAATATTTTCCAATTCTTGGCTCTTTTTTTGTCAGAAGTTTTTTTTAAATAAAAATGGCATATTTATTTAACATTTCCTCCGTTGCATGCTATTCAATGGCACGGACTTATGCATTTATGCCTCGATGTAGAAAGTTTCAACACAATACAGACTCCCTTCTCACAGATAATTATGATACTTGGCACAGAGAAATTCAAAACTTACTTCAAATGAAGAGCGACCATGCTTTTGAAGTTTTTGTATTACAGTCTATTAATGGCTCCTGTAAAGCCTGATGTCTCGTCGTATAACATTTCAAGAAGAATATGGCATAATTAGAAGAGTAGGGCCTAAAATGTGAAAGTTTTTTGGTTCCATCACTTATCTCTGCACACTTTTTAAATGTTAGTAAATTGCAGTTTAATAACTAATACATAAATAAAATCTAAGAATATGCTGACCTCGGATTTACCTTGTTTAACCACATTATATTGCAAGATACAAATTCTCGAGTTATTTGGATAATATCTTTCAAACCTGTTTTTTTTTTCCCTTGGAGTTAGTCTCCAATGATATCATCATCATTATTGTCACAAAGTGCACATAGTTATGAGGATGAAGATGGTTTACTTTCTGAACTCCACGGTTAATGCCCTGAGACACTTAATTTGATTTGCACATATAATATTTTATTTTGTGATGCTTCAAATATTATGTAGAATAAACTACAAGAAAGGCTTATTTTTTCTTGTCAGTTTTCTTGCATCAAATTTTTGTATTTGCATTTAAGGCAGACTTTTTAAACTTCATTTAGTCTAAATCTGCTGGGTTTTTTTTGTTTAATCTACCACATTTCACGGAAGTTGCGTATAAATTATTGAGACCAATATTAGCCACTCTCATTTTGCCTCACTACCTTCCCCAACCTTCTGAGATGTGACACCCAGTATTGATTAAAGTCTTGGCTGGATTTAAGCATAAATCACTCTTCTCTTTGGTGATTTACCATGTGTGATTCACTAGCATACAAAAACATAGTATGCTTTATTGTTTCTCATTTGCTGTTTTGTTTTTGGAATGTAAGTAGCATCTGTAGCTTAATGTGCAACCAAGTAGTTGTTATTTTAGGAACAATTTGTGCTTTGACTGTCAATTAGTATTATTTTATCTTTCCAAGTTATTTTACTAAATTGTTTCATACAGTTGCCTTTGTTAATCAAGTAAAATAATCATTTAAATTGCATTGTATTAGCAACATAGAACACATGTATTGCAAAATATAATAAGAAATGAAACTCTCACAGGTTGTAAGCTGTCTCCCTTTAAATCTTTGTCTGAAGAAATTAGTTTGAAATATGCCTTCTAAATAGGTACAGGTGAGTCTTCTAGATTTCACTAAACATTTTGGTTTTAAGGTTTTCATTACTTGATTCTTTAGAAAAGTTCAACTTTGCCTGAATTTAATCTTTCCAGGATTTCATTTTCAGATTGTTCACCAAGGGAAAAAAAAAAAAATCATATCAATTTATATACCTTTAAAATGACCAAAAAATGTGAAAAAAAATTATTAACTATTTGGATATTTTAACATGTATTTAAGATAAAGTTTTATCATTTTATGTTTGAATTGTTATGAGAATAGAATGACCTTAGCATGTGCCAGCATGTGCCATTCTCTTTACTGAGTTACTGCACTGTGATTGGTCAGTCGTGTGTGTGTGTGTGTGTGTGTGTGTGTGTGTGTGTGTGAATGCTGCAGCTAAAAATTCAGTTAAGAATACATTAAAAATACATTTATATTTATATTTATATTTTCAGACTTAGAGACTGCATTAAGGAGCCTCTTTTCCATTATATTTGTTATGCTCAATAATTTATTTTTTAATGAAGAAAACCTGACTTAAAAGCTTAGATAAGTGGACTATCAAAGGCCCTGATCTGCACAGATACATATATCTCAGGCATACCAGTGGCTCTGTGAGCCCACATTGTCCTCAAATTCCTTTACTTTCCTTCTCCTCAATTTGTCAGAAGTATTTCCAATCAAAAGTAATTTTTTTTTGCTACAGTAGCTGTCCTTTAAATAACTTTTAATTGCTGATATTTGCTTTTTAGAATACGTCACAGTATAGAAGTGACTCAATTAGAATAGTGAGGTTAGCTTACCAAATTATTTCTTTGGAAAGCAGGAACACCAAGGATAGTATATTTATATTTGGTCTAGTAGTTAGTTATTATATTCAGTCTAGTAATTAGTTATTATTAGATTAAGTGGTGGATCATTTTATATTGATGCACCTATTTACTTTGGGAAGGTTTTTGAGAATCTTTTAATAGTGTGTCTATTACAGATACCTGTCCAATTTAAATGTACATATTTATTTTATAAGTAGTATGTCCATATAATCATATATAGAGAATGATGCAAATCACTACATGATCCAAAATCAGAGACCTTGAGCCAGGTGCATTTTAAATTTCTTGTGTGTTCTGATTTGGATTTATTTTATAAGATAAGAGGATTCTAATTCACCCACTTTGCATGTGGGTTTTTCTAAATTGGATGTAGAAATGTCCAATGACTGAACTTTGTTAAAGGTGTGGCCCTGCTGCTTTCTGATTCATATTAGCTTGGAGTTGATCCAGGATATCAAGCTGGGATTCTTTTGCACATTTAAATGTACGTGACTTGAGTGAAAGCTGTCAGAGACAACTTACTAAACTGGAAAACTCACTGTGTATTTAATTTGTCTTATATTTTTGTGCTTATAAACATATTGAAGTGTCTAAAAGTCTGCAGCATGGCAACACACTGAATAGCCAGCTGTTTTAAAAAAAGTTTTAGAGAGTAATGTTTGAAAAAAAAACAAAACAGTTTAACTGAAGCATCTAAAACATGTTATTATCTAAGATGAATACACTACCTAGAATATAGTGCATGTTTCTTGCAGGAAATAGGAATTGTTTACTATGATTTGAAGACTAAAAGTAATTTAACTATAGGTAGATCAGTAATAATCCTGCAGTGGATTTTGAAGGTAATATATATGTTTGACAAAAAATTGGATATGCTTTTCAAGCATGATTTTTTCAAAGCAAATATTGAAATGGGCAACAAAGTAGATTGGTTACTTTTGGTTAGTAACATTGAAGAATTGAGGAATGTTTTCCTTTCCTTAGAATAAATGAACAGAGGGGTAAATGAAGTATTAAAAAATCACAATGTAACTTATCTTTGAATTTATATATGCTATCCAATGTTTCTAAATAATTAGATTACTCCTGTAGTCACAACAGGAAAAAACAATGCTTTTCTTCAAGGACCAGGAAAATATATCAAGAAAGAAAGAGTGCTAGTCAAAAGGGAATTATTTTATAGAAGCACATACAATCATTTGCAGTAAATACTTGCTAGTTCAGTTTAAGGGATATGGTCATTTCTTAAGTAAAGGTAATGAAAATAAATCTCTAGAGTATATTAATCAAGAAATATTTCATTACATTCACATATCAAGCAGATGAAGTGTTTTGTTAAAATCTTAAACTGATTGTATCCAGAAATTGTATTAATAGCAGCAGTAGGTCAGCTGTTTTATTCATAGCCTTATATTTTAAAAACATTTTGTTTATGTATGAACAAATCACTGAAGTTGTAACTAATCTTTGAATCCATCACAGCTCTGCTAAAATAGACTGATATATTCAACTGTATTAATTCTTATTTTATATTTAAAATATCTGTTTTTTTAGCTTAATTTTTGGAAATGATATTTATGTCTTAAGTTAGGCAGTTTGTAGTTTAATAGTGCCTCTGGATTTTAAATGAATAACTTGGAACACTTTTCTTTGTAATATCACCGTTCACACATTTTATACTAGGATGGATGTTCTTGTGTATGCAACAAGTGTAAAATTTCTATCAGTATTTAAGAGATCTTCGTCGTGGATATTTTTGTTTATGTTAAGCTTAGCCCATTTGTGGTCTGTGTATTTATGCTTAAGTAATTATAATCCCTTTGTTAGAAAAGCTTTTACGTATATGTATTTGTGTTTGTACACACACACACACACACACACACACACACGAGAGGCATGTAGAACATAGGGCCAGAGGACCAACAACTTACTTATAAAAATAGCTTAATTTTGCTTTCTGTAATTCATTTAATATAAAATAACACATGAAAAACCAATTCTACTTTAGTGAATGACCATAGAAAACTATATTTAAAATTACTTTTAGGGTGAAAGATGTAGTTTATATTTAAATGTTTTAAAACATAATTATAAATACAACATTATATGGTTATTAAGAGTGATTAAACACTTATCTTGATTTTCCTAGACCTTTATTTTTATGATAACTAAGATATACTTTTAATTCTTTATGAAAAATATTTATAACTGATAAGTATTTTATTGTATGAAATCGACATTAAACTATTAGGTACTAGAATCTGTACATTACTGAAGAACATTTAAAGTGCTTGATGTCATTGCACCATTTCTTTTATTGGTTTATTTCATTGCTGCTTGCACTTTAGAGCAAGCATATCCTTTAAAATCAGTGGATAAATGATAGGAAAACAATATCATAATCTAAGAAAAAAAGATTGCTCTTCTAAAAGCTTTGCCATCAATGAGATGAGTTAGGAATGAGGTCAATGGGTTAATCTGCAGGTCTACATAAGGAGATGTGTATTACCACTTCTTGCAGTGGACTGTAATTGTCTTTGAAAACACCTGGTAGAGGTCCAGTTAAATTGAAATCAATTACTTTCTCAATCATTCCATGGCATATGTCAAGTCATTACGTCATTGGTAAAAGTGCAAGCATGCATGCATTTTTTTGCAAAGTAGGAAGAAGCTTGTAAAACAGTGATTGCTTAAAACACTCTGCTTCATCTAAAGCTTGAGGAATTAAAAAAAAAAAAAACACTTGGGCATAGTAACTTAAAATGACATTTGGTAAGAAGTTCATCTTTGCATTTAGTTATCTAAGTAAAAACAATATTTCACATTCCTTTCTGCATCATCTGGTATGTATATATACTTAAAAGTTAGTGAGAATGGTTTCAAAATATTTTATGGCATGTGACCTCTGACACCTTTATTCTTATCTTCTAAGAACCCTCTGACAAGTATATATTATACTCAAAGATATGTCTGCTCTTCACTGATTTTTTTTTTCTTCACACCATTGACAGTACATGCAGATTTGAACTTGTAGCCAGGAACAGTGCTTCCATGCTTCAAATTGCCAAAGGACCCCCAGGGATGGAAACTCGACCTGCTTTTATGAAACCATAGAATTACATTTATACAAGTTACCCCATGGGAAAGGAATGAACTGATCCCAATTCAAACCTTAATATTGGAGCCTTCTGGGTCAAATTTGATTTTTCTTTCTGTTAACACCTGTTTAGCTCCCAAATTTACTAACTATATATTCTTAGGAAATTTACAAAATACTATTCATGAGTGGCATTTCACAGTTAAGCCCAAAGTGCCATCAAAATTTGGCAGCTATTCAAGTTTTCACATGTGACTAAGATGCTACTTTTTAAAACAAAATATCTACCTTTCAAATATATATCCTAGATGTTAAAAGGTTAAACATAAATTTGTTTAATTGGACATGGGAACATTTATTTTGTACTTTTTTAATTAATTTCTCTCCACAGAAGAGTCAGCCCAAGTAGGGGAAGAAACTTTTTTTCAAGGAGTTTTTCCCTGTGATAACATTTCAGAATACAGATTTTTATATGAGTATATTTAATTTTTCTTAGATTCACATTTTGAGAGGTTAAAGTTCTTATTGTATTTTTAGTTGGATCACTTGAAAGTGTTTCCAGAAGGCTCCTTTTGCCACTAGCAGTAACAAATGAAGATCACTGACAAGTTTTATACGTAAAAGCCATTTTTATTTTAGTTATGTGGACTGGGGCTAAGTTGGAAAACTGAAATTAATCATAGGTACAAAATAAAGAGGTATTTAGGTATGTATAGTTTGCTTAATTTCTGGAATATCAAAATGCTATATCATATATATATATAAATGGATAACTGATATAAAATGGTAGGGTTATAATACCTCTGCTTATAACGGGTGATATTAAATGACTACCATTAGATTTAGAACCTACTTCTTCATATAGAACGACTTGCTCTTGATCTTATATATACAGAAACATTTTATAAAAGGTAAAGCAACACATATACATATATATCCCCCACTCAAATATATGCAATGACAAAAAATAATTCCATGATTGGATTTTGGAATTGAGGTTAGCAAGTTCCTTTTCCAATAAAAATTAGAAAGAGTTTCAAAGATCTTTCACTTCCTTTTTCACTTAACATTAGTAAAATCATTTGGATAATTGGCTATTTCCTTACAAGAACCAAACATAAAAATTCCTAATAAGAATTGTTATAACAAATCAATTCTTGGAGTGTGGAGGAAAAATATTGAGATTTCCAATGGAAGGTATACCACTTTTCTTACTATCATAAGTCATGATTATCAAGGAGAAAATATTTAGGGTTTTAAACATGTGTTGCTTATTTTTTATTGGCTGTTCTGTGGCAAAAAAAGAAACCCTTAACTTTCACTGTAAGCTAACAGTTTTCTGCCTTGCCTCAACACATCATTTGAATGAAGCTGAAAATTAAGTCAATCATTTGGATGTTTCCTAAGATCACTCTGTTGCCATATTTATAAAATAGCAACATTGATTAAACATTTCATTTAATTTAAAAGTTTGACCCGACTAGTTTCATGGTGATTTGACATGGCTATTGGTCTGCACATTCTCTGACTGTGAAGGAAGGAAGGGAGGAAGGCAGATCACGTGATTCCACAACTTCATGCTGTTCTTAAAAGGAATCTAGTTAGGAAAGGCAGCTTATTCTGACTTTTGTAATGGCGATAATATGAAGTTTCTATGACCTTCTTTGTCTTCCAGTGGCACTTTGCAGCTCTATTTCTAATAATGATTGATAGTATACCAAGTGAACTGCAAAACAAACAACAAAAAACAACCCAAAACACCTTAAAAAAATCTTGCTATGAAGTGTGTGAAAGGAGAGGTGGAGCTTTTATATTTTAGGTAATTCTCTGTAAGTAGAGTGATCCTTAATTTTGCACAGAATTCTACATCATACCTCATATAGGAAGCCTTTAGACGCCAAACTAAATTTCATCCTCTTAAATATCTTTATCATCTAAATTGTCCTCATAATAAATCCTCTTTATTTTTGGTAGACACTCTAGTGAAATTTTGCATGAAATATAAATCCATATTTACCCATAACTATCCAAAAACAGAACAAGCTGGGGTTTTGAGCTGTTGATATTTAGATTGGATTCCTCTAATTCAACAGAGTGAAAATATAGTTTATTTTTATTTATTTTCTTCTAATTTAGGAAATGACATTAAAATGGTATATATTTGATCTGAAGTAAACTTTTTTGCTCTTGCTTTTGGGGAGTGGGTTAAATAAGGGCCCATGACAGGGATGCTGTTTGTTTTTCACAAAAGTTGTTTGTGATTTCAGGTACTCTTGGGAAATCTCTTGATCAGATTCACATCTGTTCCTGTCAAAGTGGGTGCTAAGATACCGGTCACCCAGCAACCATGTCCAAGAGGGAATTGGGCCGATAATAACTTCAAAAAGGAATGACAGATGCTAGATTAGGATGAAAGACAAAACGCATGAAAAATGAGCTTGTTAGAATCAAAAATTTGTTCAAGCACCTTTATGCAAATTAAATGAATATTGAATATTTGCATGCATTTCTACTTTTTCATTTGATTGAAAAGAAAAGAATAGCACATTTAAACTCACAAATGTGACTTTTTCTTTTGTACTAATCAGCATACAAAGCTGAATCTCTTTTTTTAAAAAAATTAGATTAGCCACCTGGGTTCTTATACCTCTACTAAGTATATTGCAATGTTTTTCGTATAACAATGGTACTCTTTGGGACAACTTGGTTTATCTAATTTTTTTCATAATAAGCAATCTCGTGTGAAGGTTATTTTAGATAAATATAAATCTATTTCTTGAGAAAGCATTTCAAAAGTAACCTTATCCTATTGTCCTTGAAATTGGTTAATGTACATTAATAAAAGATCACTCAAGATGAGTTCACACCAAAAGCACAGGCTTCTCATTGACAGGTTAAATAACAATGCATTAAAGTAAAGCAAGGTAGTATTCCTGAAATGAAAAGTAGACAGAAAGATCGCTTCAAAATTTAAGATGCTTTTTGATATATTACTAGTTTTTCTATTGAATTGTTTACATACTAATCAGAATTTAGAAGAGCCTGATAAAATGTAGTGATTGAGAGAGGTTTCTGAGTCTTGGTTTAGCGATGTCTAATGTGGTCACGTAGAGAAATTGATTTTCTTCAGAAATTAATTAATTTTTCATATCGCCCTAAGCTGCAGTTAAAAAGAGTGCATACTTGTCTGTTTTTTCCAGAAATATTGCCTAATCATATTAATACCATTGCCCCAAGGATGAAAAGATAATTGTACAAATGCATTTGGAAATATGTATCACTGAGTATTTATGATTAAATTATGCAAATGACCTAGCTCTCATCCTTTCCAGACCCAGATTGTCTAATTAGGATTGATATGCTGAATAGATGTTCCAGAATTTGAATACAAGCATGTCCAAGGAGCAGAAAATTGGAAATGACAAGGCTGAAATCCAAAGAAAAGTGTCTTTCGTTTCTATACTTTGTTAATGTGCTGTTAGCAGTTGAGGGTTTTTTCCCTCCCTTTGGCTATTTTGTGACTCATATGTCCGTATTAGAAGCAAGTATGCAAAATGAATTGAACTTTAGCAAAAAGCATTTCATTTCTATTTGGTGCTTATATAAAGATAATAATTCCCCTGTCATTCAAAAAGAACATCACTATTAAGTTGCTTCAAACAATGTAAACTTAACCTTAACTGAGTGAAGTTTTAAAAAAACTTCCTTTGTATTGGTATCAAACCTTTATTTCAAAGCTAGCTATCTAAACTTCATGGCATACCGATGCAGTATTTTCTAAGGATATGCTTTCTTGAATCTACAGTTTATTCATTTACTTAAATATCTATCTCCTTATATTTGGAGAAAACTGATCCAGTAACAGTTCCGATTGAGGAAAAAAAGCAGCACTTTAAATGTAACAATGTTTGAATTTGAGGTCCTCAGCAGGCTTTCTCCCTCATTGATTACACTCATTCATCTTAGATGGAGGGGTGGTAGTGAGGGGGTAGGAAGGGACCGAACTGTCAGGCCTCCAGCCTTTGTTAAGCAGCGGGTAGTCACTGCCTCTGAACTCGCCTGGCTCCTGCTTTCCATCTGCAGGATGATGGATTGCTATGTTTAATACATTTCAGCTTTTGTCTGTCATAGTGTGGACAGACAGTACTATCAGTGATTTCAACAGTGATTAGGGAACAGTTTCAAATCCCTCCTATTGGCCAGACAGCTTCCAGGAACATCTGATGAAACATACTCATTGGCACTCTCACCATGTAAGTGTGTAGTTCAACTAGGCAGAGATTGTACATTCACTGTTTAAACCAATGTTGAAGCCCACTGAGAATTTTACTGGACCATATATCCACTTTAGGACAAAGTTACACGTGACAATATTGTAACCACATTGGGGTCTCAAACTAAAATATTTATCTCAAGTAGTCCTAAGGTAAGGTAAATTTGTATTCTTTCAATAGTAACAGCATATGTATAACGGCAGAACTGTATTCCGTAGACTATGATGTCAGTTGTTGTTACTCATCAATATTGAGCTGTTTAGCTATATTGGGAGGGTAGAATGTGAGGACTATGGTAAAACAATAAGACATGACATGGCATGTGCTATTCTGGGATTTGCTGAGCTGTGGCTGCTTTGTGGTTCACAAGTCCAAAGAGTGAATGATTTCAACAACCAGAACACCACTATGTACAGCTCAGTATTTTCCCTGGAGTGTCTTATTCTATTTATAAAACTGGTGCTAAGAAAATACAATTAACTGAAGGAAACGAAAATATTCTTTTAAACCATTGGTAACTTAGGCAAAGTTTTATTTGGAAAATCGGACCTATCTAAATCAATGGAATTTTACTAATACTATTACAATGGACCAAATGTAATGTAAATTACAAAGTAAATTGAAAAGTATATTATGAGCATGGAGTTGCAACTCTCTGAATAAACAGGTAATTACCAAAATACTTAATTCAGCCAAAGTTTTGCAACAAAAATCTAAATCGGGAAGAGACATGTGCTTTCAACTAATCTCTACTAATAGGGAAGATTAAAGAAAAAGTTTAGATAAGTTAGCCCCAAATATTCAATGAGAATAAGAACTCCAGGTTCCCAATTATATTTTCTCTTACTGATATGGTTCTTACATTGCAAAATTTTCACCTGAGATCCTTTCAGTAAAGGTTTCTCATTTTGAGTATGGTTACAAATACACAAACGCACAAATTCACGCATACACAGCATACCATGTTTCTTTTTAACCAGTTCAATAGCTAAACTTGTTGGCATTTTGACATTGCTGATTTAGTAGTAAGGATAGGTGGGGCTGTACCTCCTGTGAGAGTTATACAAACATTCATATATTTTGCAGCTTACCTTGTTCTTTGCTTTATTTTAAGGCTTGTCTTATTGCAACAGTGTTCAGCATAAAAATTGTGCCTTCATTCAGCCTATTCTAAAGGAGTCATTCATCCTAGTAAATCGAAGGTATAGCTCATAGTAGACTTCTGTACAGAAATTGCATAACTGGGTTTGAGTAAATCTAGATTTTTAATCAAAGCTGTTCACAATTTATATAGCACATAGTAAAATAATGTACCACCCCTCAACAACTGCCTAATCATTCTAATGTGTGGTTGTCAAATCTTTAGTCGTAGAGTATTGCATATTCATTTATTGCCTTCATAGTGTGGGTGGGGACAGGCGGGCAAGTGGCAAAGCGTTTATGCTTTTAGAGAAAGATAAGGTATGAGGGGACAGCTATTAGCAGGTCACACCCCCTGAATCACTGTGATGTGCGGAATTTCTACCAAGTCAAATGGAAATGCACGGATGAGGCAACTAGAGTTAAGGTTCTGAGCTTTGAGCTCTCAGCAGCAGATTGAATGGAAGAAGAGGCAATGTTGAGTCAATAATCTGTTCTAAAGCAGAACCATCTCATGGGATGGCTGTCCTTACCCTGCTATGTTCCTACCCTTAACTATTTGTTAATAATTTTTAAGGAGGTAATCAATAATCAGTAGAAACTTCGGATTAAGGATCTGGCTGGGGGATAAACCTTTAAGAGAGGAAAGGAGCTCTTATACCATATAAAATCTACAGACACTTTCCCTCCAAATGTTATAGAAAATATGTTTGGCAAATGCAAATGTGTATTTTGCCCATAGGTGAACTATTCAGAATCGTATCTCCTGTAACATTGGGAGTGTGTGTGTGTGTGCGCGCGCACATGCCTGCGTCCACATGTATACTGTAGGTTGTCAACCCCTGTTATACACATTGTTAGTCCTATGTTTAGTTAAACACCATAATTATCAAGTAATACAAGTCATTTGTCTTACTGTGGTTAAACAAAGAAAAAAATGTGTGCTAGAAACTAAATGAATGAGTTTCTCAGGAAGCTAAACGAACAAGTTTGTTGTCTGAAATGTTTCAGAGTAGAGGAAGCTTAGAACCCCCTTTAATCTATTCTATACATCTCTGGCCACAGTGAGAGTGCACTGGCTTCTGTGTGTGTGCACAGCAGCTCTGGGCTTAGCGTCCAGCTATTACTGTTTGGTAGATCCACAGTTTGGGGGGAAATAACGAGTCAGGCCGGCAGGTTCAACTTCTTATTTCTCAGGAGCTTCCTATAATGATTCCACCTCTAATGAGGTGAATTACTACTGCATGAAAAAGTAGAAAAAAGGGTTTTGGCCATCTTAGCTAATAAATCACATTGACTGCATGGCTGATCAGATCAATTGTGCATAAATCGGTGCCTTAAAGAGTCTTAAACTAAGATTCTACCAAAGACCAATTGATCCACCGGCTTGTGTAAAGGCATGGTCTCTTGCCCATAGCAAACTGAACAGGAGTCCACAATATTGAAACAGTCAATATGCTGTCAAATGTTGAAATGAATGTTTTCAGATCTCAAGGGCACGACTGTGATAAGTAAAGCAGTTATGACTGGGTCGCATCAACTAATATGTTTTTGTCTTTTCTAGTTCACTTTTATTTGTTAGCAAGAAAATGTAATTCTCAATACATATACGAAAACTAAGTTTTGAAAACTTTATCAACAAGTGTAAGTTTGGGGAATTGTTTCCCACAGAAATATTATTATGTTATTTCAAAAAGAAATTATTATGGCTATCCAAGAGAAGTATTTCATTACGATAATAGCTGTAGATTTGAGATTTACTAATCTGTAGACAACTTGGGGTCATGAGAACAATCTGGAAACTTGATTTCAAGTTCTGATTCTATCAGTTACTAACTGGGAGATGTTGGATTAGTCAGCTGGAACTTTCATACTGTCAAATGTAAAATAAGGATAGTAAAGGTAACTTTTCTATTTATTTTAAAAGAAGGTGGTGATGATAAGAATGTGATAATAATTATTTGAAAGCACTTCAGAAATAGTAAGGTGCTTTTCAAGAGTTGTTATCTGTTTAGAATTCCCATTACTTTTTAAAAAATTGAGACATCATCTACATATTGTGTAAAGTTTAAGGTGTACAATTATATACTTCAAAGTTGCTAAGAGACTAGATCTTAAATGTTCTCACCCAGCTTTGTTCTTTTACCAGAAGCGTGCACAAAAGCATAAAGAAAAATCTATTTTGGTTTTTGCTGTCACACTCTTCTCCTCTTTCTAAGGAAGTAACAGTGAAATCACAACAATTAAAAGGAACTTGTGAATTCTGAAAAATTACAGTCTTTTTATAAATATAATGTTTATTAAAGTTTTATTGGCATTAACTTTCAGAAATTTTAAATAACAATTTAACATGACAAAATCTTTGAAAAGCAAGAAAAGATGAAATATAGCCATAGCATCTGCAAAGGAAATAACTTATTTTATTTCGGGGAGTATGCCATCCAATAGCTACAGTAACCACTATGCAATTCACTATAAAAGCAGGAGATTCTAATAAGTTTACATCAGGTTTTTCTTCCTTTTCTTTTTGCTATATCAGGTATTTTTGAATCTTTGATTTCTTTTTAAGTTGCCTAGAGCATTCTATTATAGTTAAGTCTGTAGGATTTTTTTAAACCAAATACATAATTTATAATTATTCTCTACCAAGCATCTCAAAATCCTCCCAAATGATTATTTTCTGGAGTCTCCTGTTTTGAAAATAAATTTGGGATAGGCATTCAAGCATCTTAACATGAAATTTGGTGTCTGCCAAATATTTTGTGAACGCATCAATATAATATAATGTTCTCTATCTCAGAATACTACTTGTTCTGCCTTTGTCTGTAGATTTATGACAATGTCTTGACATTTTTGTAAATTATGTAACACACATAGTTTCTCCCTTGTTATATTGTGAAATTTAGTAGGTTGTTGAAATTGGATCTGATTGATTTTCTCCTTGGCATTTGTCTACAAAAGCATCTCATGTCTGAAATTCTCCAGAGGAGGGGAAATCCAGGTGGATTTCTTTTGCTGCATTCTTCCTTTATGTATCTAAAGTTTTGAAATATTTGTGATCTGCTGTTAACAGTTTTAAATGTAGTTATGGAGATGCTTGCTGATAGAAGATGGTCTGGTTATTTCTTGAACTCATCAATTAATTTTAAAACTTGGAGAAATTTAATTTCTGGTGACTAATAATTACCTCCCTGTGATTTTTCTAGACTATTATCTTGCATCTATCTTGTTAAAATTCTCAGGTACTTTCTGGCACATAGTAGGCACTCATTACAAGTATAATTGACTTTCTTATAGAATTTTTGTCTGCATATTATTGAATTATATTAAAATACTTTTATGAGATTGTTAGTTTTAGGGAATTTTGGTTATAACCAAGAAATTAAAGCACGAATAGAAATATATATGTTTTAGATTTTTATGTAGAAATAAAAAATAAAATGAAAGTATATTTAACATTAGTTCTTAAGTATAATATAAGGTGTCAAATTCTGGAATGTATCCCATGTTCTTGTAGTAGTTTAAGCACAAACTTTGTGTATCTTTATATATGTATAATTTAATAAGATTGAGATTTTACCTTTATCTCTATTAAGGTTTATCAGATTAATTATGAAAGGTCACAAAACTTATAATTTTTGAAGTGTGTACAAATTTGAATTGAGTATATTCATATGCAGTTTAAAACATTACTATTTTTTTTTAATATATATATTTTTAAATTTATTTATTTATTTTTGGCTGTGTTGGGTCTTCGTTTCTGTGCGAGGACCCTCTCTAGCTGCGGCAAGCGGGGGCCACTCCTCACCGCGGTGCGCGGGCCTCTCACCATCGCGGCCTCTCCCGCTGCGATAATAATTGCAATGTTAATTTATTAAATTAATTCATGCCTTTGGATCAGTGGTTATCTGTGGGGAGAAAATATATGAGTAACTGGGTGATGATCAGTTATAATTCCAGTCCTTTTTTGACAGATTCAGATTCACCTTTTGTGCCTGTTTTATAGTTCCATTTGAATACTACTGTCAGAGTAAGCCACTCCTATTACTGAGAGGTTATCATTCCCAACAGATATAAATAGGTTATTCTTGAAAGCTTGAAAACCACTCATCTGGGCATGCAATTGGGATTTAAACATCATTTGTATAGTAGATAAAGCCTACTATAGGCAGCGTTTGTGACAACACTTCCCAGTTTTAAACTGGGAAGTAGCCATGGACAATTTGGGGTGGTGCCTGTTTTCCTTCACATGTTGTTCTTTAGAATAAGCTTCCGCATCCCATCTTAAACATCCACCTGGATGCAGTCTTCCATCCAAGTAGCTTGCCATTCTTTTTGGTGTCTTTAGATCTTTTTTTTTTAATTTCTTTTTCACAGCAGAAAAAAAGTACTTTGCTAGTTTGTATCCTCATACTCCATATGAAGAACTTGTTTATCAGATTGGCACGTTGCTGAGATTTGCAAGTTCCTTGGTGGGGTAGGTGCGCTGCGTCATTTTGTTCATTTACATTTATTCACTTTAATCAAGTGTGGGAAATAATGTTTTTTCACCAGGTAAATATCATGTGGGAAAAGTGATGGAACTCTTGTTCCAGGATATCTACAGTTAAGATAAGGAGTTCATTTTGGTAAGAGCTAAATATTTTGAGTATTTCTGTTAATGTTTAGTGTCTCATCAAAGTCTTGCATATGTGATATATGGCACAAATCAGGAACAAAAGGGTGTCATTTCTTACTTATTCAAGAGAGAAGGTATAGAGTTTATAAATAGTATTTAGCAATGACCGCTGTAATTTTGATGGTGGTTTGCTAAATTACGTCAACTGTGTGTTGAAAAAGTGGCACGTGCCTTGATGTTTCTATAGTTTTCTGCCCATTCCTCACTGACCTTACTGGCGGACTCGTTACAGTGCTTTTCCACTGCCACCCTTCTACTATTGCCCTGGTTGCCTGTCCAGGATGATTTGAACTATTTCCTCACAACCTTGTTATTTCAAACTAACAATATTATGTGAAATAAAGTAAATTCATGGAAGTAAATTCATTCACTAGTTCTGCTGTAAATTTTAAGTATATTGTTCAGTTTTAAATTCCATTAGTTCATGCTCTTCGGATTCTCAAACCTTTACCTCATCCTTTGTAACTTTCAGTGCTAAGATTCAGGGGAGAGCCTCTTCTATGGAAAGCCAAGAATGGGCTGAAGGAAGCAGCACCATTTTCACTTCTGCTAGAGACCTCTGTCTTAAAGATCTGACTTTGTGCTTTTCTCCAACAATCCAATTGAAATTTGATTCTTTACATTTATGACTTCCCTAAGGAGACAGTCACGCTGTTTCACAAACAATGTGCTCATTTAAATGCTTGTTAGAAGTACACGTATCAGGTTTAAGCATTAGGCAAAGCTTCCTGTAACCTTAACAATAAATGTCTTTCCAAATGATCCTAATGTGCATCGCCCATGTGCTTTTTCCTTGGTTCAACATACTGTTGCATCAAAGAGCACTTCAGTTGGGTCTTGATATATAGAATATTTGAACTGAACTTTTTCTTCACTTGTATGTGTGTAGTAAACAAGAAAAGTTTCTTGGGGAAATTTAAATTTTATTATATTGTAGGAAATTTGGAATTTAGAGTACTGTTGTTTTCAAAATTGAATAGAGTCCTAGAAGCATCAAGACTGTATTTTAAATCACTTTCAGGTAATACAGGACAGTAAAAAAGAAGCCATATACACTTTCCATAAAGTGGTGGTTTCAATATTGGAATGTTAGAAGCACTTCTGGTCCACTGTGAAATGTTATTGAAAATTAAGATTCTTTTTAAACGAGCTATGTCTCACCTGAGCTCACTTTGTTTGCCAGTGTTCTAACAAGACATCCAGAAGACTTTGACAAGTCAGAAAAATAGATAGATATCTTTTGACTGGAAAATCATTTTTCAGTCTATTATCAAGCTTGCTGAGTAAATTGTCAGAGAAATATTTTAAGATTTAGCTTTGAATAATAGGTGAGTATTTAAGTGTCTCTTTTTTTTTTTTTTCTTATCTCCACTAACAATTCCCTATAATCCTTTGATTCTTTGCCATCTTATTTCCCAGTCTCTTTTGGGATTCATTCTCTTCCTGCATTCTTCACTTTACTCAGCTCTCAGTGTCCTTTACAAAGTTTGCACTATGGAATGATTTTTCCTATTCCGTTATCAACACAGTTTTTGGGGCACTTACGGTATGCCAGGCACAACCTAGGTATCTCACTTAACTCTCACAACAGTCCTAATTTCATTTTATAGAGGAGGGTACTGAGTTAGTTACAGAGAAGTTAAATAAATCACCCAAGGCAACGAGTGTTAAATGAGAAGGTGACCTCAGGGCTTCTAATTCCAGATCCTACACTCCTAACTACTAAAAGACTCCTATCCTAAGGAAAGTTGCATACACCCATTTTGAGTTTTAGCTTTCTCACTTGCCAGTCAGGGAGCATAAAACCTAACCAACAAGATGAGGGTTTACGGAAAGGAGGTCAAAAGTTAAATTCCATAGAAAACTACATAGAGGTTAGTAGGAATACACAGAGGTTAGTAGGCATACATAGAGGTTACTAGGAATAAATAGAGGTTAGTAGGAATTCAATAAATATCCTTTGCCAGGTCCTATTTGGGAAAGAGAATTCAAGAATTAGCACTTACAGTCAGGCAGTGGAAAAGCCATGGTGTTCGACTTCCTGTTGGCAGTTCTTCAGTGACCTTAGAAAGCCGTAGACTGGTTTTTCCCATTCCTAGACAGTCAGTCCTACTCAGTAAGCAATGCTTGTTTGTCTCCAATGTCACAAACAGATATGTTTGTTTAAGTGAGACAACCACCATCCAGAGCAGACTCAAGGCTGGCAGTTGTAACTAAATATAATTTTCACCTACATTTCACAGTTTATTCATGGTGAGAAGTGCTTCTATTCAAGCATCCTTCCAGTGGACTAAGAAAAATGGGCATATCCTGTCACTGACCAAGAGTTTCAACTTTGGGGTTTTAGGAAAGATGAAATTGAATAGAGAATTGCTTTCTCATTAGAAAATAGGTAGAGTTATTTTTAAAGTTCTATTTTGAGTTGCTGTACCATACACATATATATATATATATATAAAATCATTATATTAATGCTGTCAGAAATCCTGGGAGGACAATAAATATTGCAGTACATAGAACAGAATTTAGAAGACAATAAATAATAAATAAATAAACAAGTAAATAAAATGGTTCAATATCTACAAAGTTTTTCTGGTTAAAATCTTGTGATTTCATGGTGCCACATATTTTGTGCTCCAGAAAATATTATGGCTATCAGGAAAATGAAAGTCCTCTTTATAAAAATTACCCTTGGAGCGTCCTAAAACATACTGTAAAATACTCCCTTGAGCATGTAGAACAACGGTGCCACCATAATGTAGATACAGGCTAGGAATTTTTTGTTGTTCTTCCTTAATTTTACACATGCTCTTTATCATTTTTTAAGACAGAAAGAAAAGTGATAAAGTGTTCGTCCAAGTTCATAAGTCATATCTCTCTTCAAATCCAAGCTTAAAGACATGAATATGAAGAAAATTAAAATCAAATTTATCCGCTCAGATACTTGTGTGGCCTTTAGGACTTGACTGCGTTCTTTTTTACATATTTTATTGCCTTGCTGTTTTTTCCTTTTATCACTCTCTTCTCCTTTTATTAATTTTGCATTTTTCATTGTTCTTTATCCTAATTTTGTAGTATTAGCAAAGGATATATCTACATTAATGAATTTAGGTATTCTGAAATTAAAGCAAAATAAGCAGACATAAATGTACAAATGCCTAGAATGATAACTTTAAAAAATGGCCCGTTATTTTCCAGGGATTGGTCGTTGGCTTGGCTGGAGATTGGAGATCGGGATATATCTGTTAATCAGAAGTCAGAGATTGGGTTGCAAATAGAGATATTGGCAAGCTCAGGAAGGGCCCTATGTTCTAAGATTAAGGAATTTGAACACTATATGGTAGATGATGAAAAATCATTGGTAGATTTTTTTATTTTGGGAGATTTTTAATTGGAGGAATGATATGACTGGATTTGTGTTTTGGACAGATAACTGTGACCCTAGGAAGCGTGAATTAGTAGCATTTTAAACTAGAGACTATAACAATAATCCAGTTGGAAATAGCTAAGGCAGCAGTAGTGGGGATTGAGGGAGGAAAAGAGAAAGAAGAGAAATTAAATTAAAATGGATTTAGTAAGATGTTTGGGGAAGGAAGAACGAGTTGGGATTAACTTTTTAGTGTTTGATGAACAAGGCTGTCAGTCATAAGACCATGAAGAGAAGAAGGTTTTGGTGAATATAAGTAATTCCATTTCAAAGGCTTTAAGTTCGAGATGCTTGTAAATTATCCAGGTGATGTCAGAAACACATATCGGGTATTCATGGGAAAAATCAGGAGTGAAGCCATCGATTTTGTTGTGAACTTTTGAAGAAATATTGAGGTGGAAGTTAGGAGCTGTGGGTTGTGGCTGTCAAATAATGAATAAGATTTTCCAAAGGATTTGATAATTACTCTATGAATTGACAAAATTTTAATAATCTCTCTGATATTAAAAAACACTGCTGGTTGTCTCTTCTGGTTTAAATAACTCTTTGAAACCACATACATGAATTTTTACATTAAAAATTATTCGTTATTCCCAGAGGTCAGATATTATTTTTCCATTATGAATTATTCAGAGTTAAATGGCAGTCAGAGGTAGAGACTTAGAAAGAGCAGGTCCTTCTATGCTGCTGAGTCATGACTGTGACTCTAAGAAATAGCTTCATTGTGTCTGATTCTAAGCTTGTAATGATAATGAGTGTCAAAAGATGAGAACATTCTGTATACCGGAATTTGAAAAATACCACTGATTAAAAATGAAAGCTCTGTTAATCTAGCTCACCTGAAACTCTCAGTTGGCCTTTTGGTAAGAAAGCCGCTGCAAACCGCAGAGTCTGGCTTCATGGAAGGCAGCAGCAGATCCAACTTGCAGAGTGAGGTTATGGGCTGATGCTGGGTGATTTAATCCAACGCTAGAAGGCAGGACCAATGTTAAGGATTGTGTTTTAAAATCAACATTAACAATTATGAACAGCAAAAGAATATCATGATACCGTTTAAAAAGCAAGAGGGTATGATCTACTGTAAATCAATCTCAACATTGATAAAATAAGATTGCTTCAGAATTACTTTTAAACTCAATATTCTCATGCCAGATGCCTTATAAACATCAATGCACTTTGTTTTTGGTGACATGTTTCTTTCAAGGAATTGATACCAGAATTTTATTTCCCTATATCCTCATTTTATCAATAATACTATTTATCTAATCATAGCTAGCCAATCTAATTCTTAGAGTCTATATAAGAGAAAGTCTTCTGCACTAAATTATTGAGTTTTTTGTATGCACAAAGTGTCTTTTTTAAATAGGAGAATATAATTATAATCAAAAATAATTTAGAGAGCTATTACAGTCATATTTATTGGGGAATAATGCACTGAGCTTACTGAACTCCTTCTTGCTAAGATTCCTCTATTAATGTGACTGCCTAGTGCAGCACAAAAATTATATATTCAGCCACAAAGTGTTACCTGCAAACTTCAAAATATCTATCAGCTTTTTATTAACAAAAATTATCCCACTCAGCATGAGTCTACCAGCTTGCATTTAGTTTTGAGTTTACATATATATATATATATATATATATATATATATATATATAATTATTTTTTTTAAGTCTTTATTGAATTTGTTACAATATTGCTTCTGTTTTATGTTTTGGTTTTTTTGGCCATGAGGCATGTGGGATCTTAGCTCCCCGACCAGGGATCGAACCTGCACCCCCTGCATTGGAAAGCAAGGTCATAACCACTGGACCGCCAGGGAAATCCCTGAGTTTATATTTTTATTGTATCTGTTTACTAATAATTAAATGCAGTATCATCATGATTTTGAAGTTGAAGCTTTTCTAGCCTTTTGTAGGTAGGCACTGCTTAGAGTTTTCATACTGACAGGTCTGCTTGCCAGCCTTTATTCTTTTCCTCTAAAAAGGTCACTATTGATTTGATTGGTGAGGGAATATAAGTGGTGTTAACTTTTTCTGTTTGTTTGTGTGTTTAGTTCATTTTAGGGTTTACCAGTGTTGACCATCTATACTTTATACCTACCTGGGAGAGAGCAGTGATAACTGGGAACCGTAATTACCCAAATTTCCAGCTCAGGTGTTGTTATATTCTCACCACTTAACTTCAGCAGAATGTTAAAAAGCATATTTTAGAAACACTACTTTCCAACTGAATAAATAATACCTTCCCTGAATGTGTATAAAAATAGGATATCTTTACCACTGAAGTTGGTGAGTTACAGTTTCATAGTAAGTCTACCCAAAAGTGTTCAAGAAAAAAAGGTTCTATATATTATCATACGTATAAGGTTACTCAATGCATAGAGATTTAATTTAAAATAAATTCCTAATGAGGGAGTATATTTAGTAAATATTCCCTTACATTTGCTACTAGAGAATGCTGCATATGCATTTTGTCCTTAATCTTTCCTATTTCACATTGTTATTACTCTCCCTTTACTGCTCAACAGAACTAAAAAAATGTATGTGTGTATGTATGTGTGTGCGTGCATGAAGTGATGGTAGTTTTCCATCTGTTTTATGCATCTATTCAATGCATATTTGTTACACACTAAATAGGTGGCAGGCATTCTTCTAGGTGCTTTGAATACACCAGTGAGTATAACAGACAAAAACTCTGCCTTCATGGGGCTTATATTCTAGCGGCCAGGGTTGGGGTGGACAGACAGATGATAAATAATAAGCATAATAAGTAAGCAAATCACATAGTTTTAAGGTGATAAATACGATAAAAACAGATTGGGTGAGGGAAGTTTGAAGTGTGTGTGCAATGGGACGGTTGAAATTTTAAATAAAGTGGTCAGAGTAGGCCTCATTGAGAAAATGATATTTGAGTCAATATTTAAAGGATTTGTGAAGAGCCCAAAGGCATTTTAACAAAGCATATTTCTCTGGCTTTGATTTCCAGCTTAGGAAAGGAGGGAAGTGTGGGTCAGAGTTACTGCAATGAGGCTTTTCCTTATGTATAAGTAGGGAAAGGTTAAAAATTTATCACAATTCTAAGGTACAAGAACATAAAATAAAATACAGCTAAAACTTAGGTTTTTAAAATCTGTCTCTGCCTCTTGCTGGCTCTGCGATCTTAGGCAGATTTTTAAAGACTATAAGATTCAGCTTACTCATCTCTAAAAGTCAGATAGTAATACTTATATTAAATAAAATCATTCCTCTTAAGCACTTAGTACAGTGACTGACATATTAACTACTCAATAAACTACTGACATATTAACTACTCAATAAACTACTCAAACTACTCAATAACTACTCAATAAACATTAAGTATTAATTTTTTAATTTAATATTTTAACCTTAGTTTTTGAAAATGCAGAAGTTTTCAAAGTCTACCAAGTGGAGCTTTCTTTCTAAAGAGAAATTTTTGAGTATTAAGAATTTTCCATTATGGTACATTGTTTTTCTTCATGGTCAAAGGAATAAAATGTGTGATTGGGAAGATTTGCATACATTATTGTTAGGCAATATCTGATCAAAACAAGGTAAGACTGTTACCAATACCCCAAGCTGAGTACCCAGGATCAAGTCTGTATTTAAGGGTTCTGTCCTTATTTGGTGTTTCATAGAAATATTTTAATTTCTCAAGTTGGTAAATAGACTCAAGTGATTGCTATTCATTTAGCTTGTGTTAAGAGATATTAAAAATCCTAAACACAATAGAGGATTTCCAGGTCTGGGAAACTTTAAAAGGCACTAGAACATTTCTAGTAGAATATTAGAAAGCCAGTCTATTACGCTTTAATGTAAACTTTCTTATTGTGATATTTCCTTTGCTATTGACTTCCATCACGCCCAGGATGGCATAGGTAGGGCAACCATAACATTTACTGGCAAAACTGGAACACTCTTAGAATAAACACAGGCAGTATTAACAATTATGTTAGGACAACAGGTAAAATCTAGGACCATCCCGGGCAAATAGGTTGTAGGGTCATGGAGCTACAGAGCAGCTTTTTCACCAACACGTAGAAGTTCTAGCCAGTAGTTTAGAGATGAGCAGTCTTAAAAAAGTATGAGATAATTGTTACCTCAGGGATAATTTGAGTAGACAAAACAAAATTACCTTCCTTGGAGGCAGGCCAGGAGAGCAGAATTCTTACCCTTGTTTTTTATTTTCATTTTAATAAGGGTTATAGAGTTTCTCATGAATGCCAGTGGTTACAAAATTGATTAAAAGCTCATTTTAATTTATACTTCTTAAGACATCTTTTTTTAGTTGACTTCTTCAAGTCTTTTTGCTCCATTTCTTGTATTTCTACACATCTCAATAAACAAGGCCTGCATCTGCCTTGGCAAGCTCTAGGTATCTCATTTACCAAGAGGACAGGCCGGTTTGTTTTTGAATAGACTGGTAGTTACTGTTTTCAAATAGCTGCCTTTCGTCTGTTTTGGTCTTCTGTGACCACATGGGCCAACATTCCCAATGTTTTAGCCACAGTCTTCACCAGCAAATATGTTAGAAGACTAATGACTTGGGTAGGGAGTTGGGGAGAAACAGGAAAATTTTGTCAGGCTTGCTTTTTCTGTCACCTTGTGCTCTGTCTGACCAGCAAATTTCTGGACCAAAACTCAACATTAAATTCCTCCACCGTGTGTGGACAACCACTGAGAGAAAGAAGAGGTGGGAGAAGGAAGGAGTCAAAAAAGCAGAGGTAAAAACACAATGGAGCATTTTCAGAAGGCTAATACATCAGTAACTATTTAGCTTCCAAAAGTTATGCTGCTTCTCTGATTCTCAAATCAAGAATATATGCATTGGGCTTCCCTGGTGGCGCAGTGGTTGAGAATCTGCCTGCCAATGCAGGGGACACGGGTTCGAGCCCTGGTCTGGGAAGATCCCACATGCCGCGGAGCAACTGGGCCCGTGAGCCACAATTACTGAGCCTGTGCGTCTGGAGCCTGTGCTCCGCAACAAGAGAGGCCGCGATAGTGAGAGGCCCGCGCACCGCGATGAAGAGTGGCCCCCGCTTGCCACAACTAGAGAAAGCCCTCACACAGAAACGAAGACCCAACACAGCCAAAAATAAATAAATAAATAAAAAAAAAAAAAAAAAAAAAGAATATATGCATTATTTCTATGATCTCAAATGAGTATTATTGCCAATATCATATTAGAGTCCCAGGTTTTTTTACAATGTCATGTTAGTTTCAGGTGTACAGCACAATGATTCAGTTTATATATGTATATATTCTTTTTTAGATTCTCTTTCATTGTAAGTTATTATAAAATATTGAGTATAGTTCCCTGTGCTATACAGTAGGACCTTGCTGTTTATCTATTTTATATATAGTAGTGTGTATATGTTAATCCCAACCTCCTAATTTATCCCTCCTGCCCCTTCCCCCCTGGTAACCACAAGTTTGTTTTCTATGTCTGTGAGTCTTTTTCTGTTTTGTAAATAAGTTCATTTGCATCTTTTTTTTTTTTTTTTTAAGATTCCACATATAAGTGATATCATTTGATGTTTGTCTCTGTCTGGCTTACTTCACTTAGTATGATAATCCCTAGCTCCATCCATCTTGCTGCAAATGGGGAGTCACAATTTTTAAAAATTATTTTTATTAATATTAGTATAGTATTTTTAAATAAATTTATTTATTTATTATTTTTGGCTGCTTTGGGTCTTCATTGCTGCGTGCAGGCTTTCTCTAGTTGCTGCGAGCAGGGGCTACTCTTTGTTGTGGTGCGTGGGCTTCTCTTGTTGCGGAGCACAGGCTCTAGAGCGTGGGCTTCAGTAGATGCGGCGCGTGGGCTCAGTAGTTGTGGCTCGTGGGCTCTAGAGCACAGGCTCAGTAGTTGTGGTGCACGGGCTTAGTTGCTCCGCGGCATGTGGGATCTTCCCGGAGCAGGGCTTGAACCTGTGTCCCCTGCATTGGCAGGAGGATTCTTAACCACTGTGCCACCAGGGAAGCCCGAGAGTCACAATTTTTGAGATGGGAAAAACTAAACCAATTTTAATAGTGCATCAAAAAATACTGTGTCATTGAAATGCTAAGATGGCTACACCTTTTATAAAGAGAGAGTGGGTCAAACGCAGGCTAGAGAGAGATGTTGTGAGGAAACAGAGGCATAAAAAAGTGTGTGGAATTATTTGCTGAATTCTTCAGGTTCTGACTTCATTCTTGGGACTACTTTCTGTTATATAGGTAGTGATTCCAGCAATGATGTCCCATTATAGTATTTTTAGAGGTGCTCTTGGGCACCATAGCTCTAGATAGTTGAGATACTCAGGGTCTTTGAGGCTGGTTTACTTTACTGACTTGTTATATGAGAACCTTGCATCATCCATTTTGCCTCTAATCACGTTTTCCATTTCTGGTGTGTACTTTGCTCATAACCCCAGTTTTATATCATAACACTTGCTGTATCAGCACCCATTCTCTTTCCAGTGCTCAGTTTTAAACAGCCTCATTATGAAAAATATAGTAATTAAAAACACGGCACAAATGTGGATTACTTCAGCACAAGATAAAGAGATTATTGAGAAATGCAGTGGCTGCTGAACTAACTTTATCCTAAAGGGCATTTCACTATTTTAATTGATTTTTTTTTTTCTGTCTATTTTATTAAAAGGGTCCTGGAGAAGGTAAATGGTAGATTACTTTCGGAAACAAAGGAACACTTAACTTACCTGTTATGACTACCAATGTGTCCATACTTTCATAAAGTTAAACATTTTCTCATCATTTCAGAATAGCTTATAATGATGAATAAAATGATGTGGACCAGTTAGTTCTAACTCTAGCTAGGGCCTACTTGATTTCTAAATATCATGTGCAATTTGGGAAAATTCACATAAGTTTTACTTATCTGTGGCAGCTTTTTGACAAGAATGGGGCTCACAATTTATTGTGTCAAATACAATCACTATTAAAATATTTTCTTATTTTAACTTCCGAAAACCATACCTCACCAAAATTGCATGACACTATCAGAGGTCTTTACGATATCTCTAAGTTACAAAAGTTTAGATGAGGGCTTCCCTGGTGGTGCAGTGGTTGAGAATCCGCCTGCCAATGCAGGGGACACGGGTTTGAGCCCTGGTCTGGGAAGATCCCACATGCCGCGGAGCAACTGGGCCCGTGAGCCACAACTACTGAGCCTGCGCGTTTGGAGCCTGTGCTCCGCAACAAGAGAGGCCGCGATAGTGAGAGGCCCGCGCATCGCGATGAAGAGTGGCCCCCGCTTGCGGCAACTGGAGAAAGCCCTCGCACAGAAACGAAGACCCAACACAACCAAAAATAAATAAATTAATTAATTAATTTAAAAAAAAATTGGGCCTGTCAAATTAAAAAAAAAAAAGAAGTTTAGATGACTAAATAGCCTTATAAATCTCAACGACTCAAAAGCTCATAAAGCCCTCAGGCTCTCTTGCCAAATCCCAAAGCTGGTGTGGACTCTGGATTGTGATGTTCATACAAGTTCAGAAATAGTTAAGTTTAAAGTTCAAATATCATTACCCCCTCCCTAAACTGGCTGATGTAAAAAGAAAACAAAACATGATGTTACATGATATGTTTGTAAATCATAGTTTTAGTCTAGCCACACCTCTGTTTTCTACTAGCCCACTTATACTTCAAGTGATGGTATGTGCAGATTAGGTTTATGACACTTTCAAATAAAATTCAGTTTACATATATTTTCCTCTCATACGTAGAAGGAAAACCTTGGGTCTTTGTCATTTAGACACAGGGAGACAAAGTAAAATGTGTGGAAGTGAGGGGTCTTCATGGCCTCTCCAAATACCACAGCTCTGTGTTTGAGTGGGTGGGATCCACATCCAGGAGACCACAGAACCCATAACTGAGTGAATCCTGCTGCAGGCACCCCTCAGCTGATCTTCCCCAATCTTCCTGACCCATCCCTACACATGGATCCAGTGCTCTGGGATTCTTTTACATCAGTGTTGTCTCTTCCCTACAAAATATTTTCTTTCCTTGTGGTCTTCAAGTTTTTTCTCAAATAGATCTAAGGAGGGAACATTTTGAAGGAGTGACAACTTCTCTGTTAATATCTTTCTGAAGCCATATGGGCTTCATTTTGTCAAAAAAAAAAAAAAAAGGAATTCAGTTCGCTTTTCTTAATTGCCTTCTCTCAAAAAAAAAAAAGACAAAGAAAAAATACAGAAACATTTATTTCTTTCCTTTTTAGAATCAGTAGGAGATATTTAAGTATAAAAGTAATTCAGTGTTAGCTTTCCTGTTTAACTTAACAAGTACATTAAAATGAGAATAAACAAAATGAGAGAAGAAATGGATTCAGTTGAACCTAACAGGCTGGATACCACACCTTCTCTAACATTTTAATATTTCAGTTAGTGGAAAGTGTCACTTTGAGAAGCTAAATTGATCCAGATCTACCATTTGAAGAAGTTCCTCTTCTATCATAACAAAAAAAATTTAGCTTGTTCTAAATCTAACTAGCATCTACTTGATTTTTAAATATCATTTGCTATTTGGCAAAAATGAATATAAGTTTTACTTATCTATAGCAGCTTTTTGGTAAGAGTGGAGATTGCAACTTATTTTATCAGAACTTACTATTAAAACATTTTCTTAGCTTAACTTTTCCTCCTACTTCCCACATTAAAGAAAAATAGCAAAGCGCACTTCTTTTTTATGTTTATGTAAACCCCAGGCATTTCAACTAATGCTTACTTTTGACAATATCTAACATGTTGGAGTCAAATTATTTTACTATTGGGGAGAACAATATGCCCATTTTAAAAATGAATTGTTGCCTTGTTGTTTTTATTCAAGAGCGATGGTATACATTTAGAAGAAATAAATATTCTCTCCTTTTGTCAATAAGAGATCCACTTCATTTATTCCTATTTAGTTGTCTTCTTTTTGTTGGGATTTAGACTAATGAGAAAATCTCCGAAAGATTCTTGACTGTCTAAACACCAAGCACGCAAATGCTTCTCAATAGAAATAACACAAGAAATGCGTTCAAAGACAATACGTCGCCTGAGAAATTCTTGTGTGCTGACAGCTCTCCAACAGTGTTGTCACAGCAGGAAGACATCAGTTGAAGAAACAGATAGTGACCTCAAAAAAAGTCTGGTCAGCAGTGTGGACAGGGTTTCACAAGATTATAAATCACCCCAGGGTCACTCTGTTCCCACCATAAAGAAAGCATGGTCGTTTTATTGTAATCTAATAAGAGATGGGAGCAAAGGACAGCTCCAGTGTGTGTTTGCAAAAAAAAAAAAATTCTTGATTACAGTTTCAAAACTATACAGTTTCCCTGCTATTGAAGTGCAGATTATAGGGGTTAAGGCCATGTTAGTATTGGATTACCTTTTATAACTGTATGTTATCCTCCGCTTCATGAATCAGAAAGTACTTAAATTAAAGTGAACATTTGGGAGTAATCCCAGTATGGCGCATGGTGATAGAAAATTAATCATGATTTGGTGATAGATTATTAAGCCTTTCATTGGAAGGGGGTCTTTCGCAGAATTAGAGAAGTAACTCTCGAGTGGGTATCTATATTAATATGGAAAAGTACCCATGTATACAACAAGTTACGTTAGGATTGGTTTCATGCGGAAATGATTTAATAGAAGAAAACATGCTTTTATATAAAACTGTGTAAAAGAGATACAAACATTAAGTCTGGAATGAATTACTAGCAGATTTGACTGTTTCTTGTATTCTTAATCTTTTTTATAATACTAACTTGTATTTGTTAGTTTACATATTTATTTTAATATGCTGTTTAACTAAGTGGGTACTAAATATTTTAAATAACCTATTCTGACACGAGTGAAGCTAACAGTTTCATCTTCAAAATATTTAGGAATCAGAAAATCACTCTAATTAGTTTAAGGGCTACTGGGGAAATGGTAGCCAAAAATTTGAAGTAAAACTCTAGCTTTGGTGACATTTATAAATGAAACATGCCTCTTTATTTGCCCTAACAACACTTCATGTGGTGGTGAAAAGAAGGCTTTAACTTTATTCAGTCATTTTATCATTGTACTTAAGCTTCGTCTTCAGCACTATTTGATCTATATACATTTCTGGGACCATAATCAGAAGTCCTACCAGTTAAATGGATTTTATTCCCTAACTTATCGCCTTCGCTTTGTCAGTTTTTTCCTCTGGAACCATGCTGACATCTAGAGATAAGTCCTATCAGTCTTAGGCTATTGACTGAATTTTGATTGTGAAGAAGCCATCACTTAGAGAAAAACAGAGTGAGGGGTTATTGCCGAGGATATATTTTATGTTACGGGTCCAAAACACAAAGGTAAATAAGATGGAGTCTGTAGCTCTTCATTTTTTATTAGGCATGAGATGGACTTTGCAGGCTATGTTCATTGTCTGTTTTCCTTTTCCCTGTAGAAGTCACAGACCCGGTGGTTTTCCTGTCATTTACTTTCTTGAGCAGAGATGAATGTGAAAGGGAATACAGACTCTCGAAGGATATTAGACTGGTCGGTTAAACATAGTGGGTCTTTAATTCATCTCAGTTTATTTTCTAGTTGTCAATTTCTCTTTGTTTCTTCCTCATTTATATATGCTTAAGTAGGTGAGGAGGCAGATTTCAACTGTGTCTCTTTGTCTAATAATGTCTCCAGTGCTGCTAAAAAGTGCTATTCCATGAACTGGAACCTGGAAATGATCAATATCTAGACAGGTTTCTTTCCTTTTCAAATATAGAAAACACTGCTTTTGTGACTTTCACAGCCTCCTTTGGCCCAAAGAACAAAAGCTCTGAATGTCATTGCAAATTCAAGCCAAACATCATCAGGACAATAGTAACCAAATCCTTATTCTAACTTATTCTAACTTTTACTCTGTCTCCCAATGACTGCAATAAGAATTTTGCATATAGAAATAAGATATATTTGATCTCAATATCTCAGACCTCTTCTGAATCTGTAATGTTGCAGATGAGTTTCTTACTCTTATTTTCTTTTCAGTATTTATTATAGTAACAATGTAAATGAATATATCCACTTAAAATATATGGTGATTTTAGGAGAGTAAGCTATTTGATTTCCTGTATGTAGAAGACATATCATCGATCATTCATAGCAGAAATACTTCTCTATTTCTACACTCTCCCTAGCTAAAGCTTATAAATTAATTCACAGCAACCCCCATCGAACACTGAAATTTCTCATATAACTAAGACTTGCACATAGTCATCTCTTTTACATATGTATTTTTTCTTGGTAATCTTTATTGCTAGACTGTCTCAAATAGAATGTAAGTGCAAATGCCAACATGTATTTTTGTTAGTGGCACTGAATAGACTGGTTAAGGTTGAAAAACAAATGTACTTACTTTGATTTATCACTTGTGACATTAGCATGTACCATACTGCTCTCTGAGAAACAAAATGGTTGCACCTGAGGACAGTGATATAAACACTACTTTGATTATTTGAAACAAACCATTAGGCTTTGATGAAAGAACTATTACCATGGTGGATCCTGTACAGGGAGAGAGTGCTTGCATATAATGGATGAGCAATCTGCAATTACTTGTTTAGAATTTAAAGAAGTCAGAGCTTAGTTTTTAGGAGGGAATAGACATATAAAGTGAATTGAGTTTTATATGAATTTATATGGTAGAATTTTTACAGCTAGTACACCCTCAGTTGCAGTAACTTTATCTGTAAAATCAAATTCATTCAAATTAGATAAACTTATTCTAGTGCCAAATTAATTGTGATTTTAAATGAAGTCTAAAATTTTTCTATTACATCTTTCAAAAAGAATTTCCCACATGGAATTTTGTTAATTTCCATCTAGAGACTAAAAGATGTTTTCTTTTACTTACACTTTTAAATTCATGTACACACACATACACAAATATACACAAAATTAAACCTAGTTATGAATTGAATTTATCCTATATGATTTGTAGCGACTTTACATAATTAAAACATATAGATATATAGATATATAGATAGATATAGATATATATACACCCCTAACTACCTATCTACTAAAATTCCCCACTACATGGAAATTTTTTTTCAAAGTCATAAGTTAAGCTAAAATATTTAAGTTCCTGAGACGGGTAACTCTTCTGACTTTCTAACATTAGTACATTAGTGTGGATTAAATGTCAGATTAGACAATTTTATCTAATATTGAAAACAGAATTCAGGGAATAGGATTTAAGTAAGTTTATGTGGGAGGGGAGTATAGAAGATGAGAGGGCAGGAGGGGGCAAGTGGATGCAAGAACATCAGCAATAGCTTTAATGAGTGGAGGGTTCGGGAACCCAGAAGCAAGCCGAAAGACTGCAGGTCTTAGATATTGGAGCGTGCAGGACAGAAGTGAGGGAGAATGGGCCATTCAAGGATGAGCCACCGCAAGCGAAGGACTGCCTGACTGAGAGGGCAGGACAGAACCACAGGAGGACCACACGATGAAGAATAACCCAGTCTTTTCCCCAATCTTGCATGAGCCTGCTCTAAAACCTCATAACCTACTTCTGTGAACCGTGATGAGTATTTCCCACCGTGTGTCTTATTCAAATAATTTGCTTTTGTAGATGCACATTAGGCTGATGCTGATGTTTTATGGTTTAATGTATGATTTGATGCTATACACCTTGGTTTGTAGTACAAAAAGTACAAAAGTTTAAAAAAGATGTTTTAACACATTATTTTGATTAATCTGCATTCCATTTGGAGATAGATGGCGCAGGTGTGATTAGGTTCATATACCCAGGAGGAAATGTGGGTTTCACAGGGAGCGAAAGAACTTGCTTAAGGTCAAGGACAGTAAGCTGCAGAGACAGAAGCGGAACCTGGATTCTATCTTTTGGTCTAGTGTGCCTTCTGTTAACTTGTGAGGCAGGTTTCCACCTTTGAAAGATTGTGGTTTCCTGATTCAGAGGCTTTAAGTCTTCATCAGAAGAGTTTAGCACAGAAAACAATGCCAGAACAATTTTCCCTATGTGATTTTATTTGCAGTGTATTTCTGTCTTCTTTATGAGTAAATTTTGTTTGCAGAGGAGAGGAAGGATGGCTTCTGCTTTATGGCATTAAAGATAACCAACTTGTGTTGCAGTTATGGGCACAGCACCTGAATTTACATGCCTATATTGCAGAATTCGTTTTTTCTCAACTCAGTTAAACAAAAGCTATCAGAAGAATTATAAATTTACCAAATAAACTCAGGTGACTATTAAATGATTTTATGAGATAAATGGCACCGTTTCTTTGCTGCTGTCCAATCCACAGTGCAATCGCTCTAAAATTCAGTTGCTAATTTTCCAAAAAAGGAAGCAGAGACAATTGCCATGAAAAAGGATTTGCTATTTAATTGGTGCCTTAAAATCAGGGAAGTTGGAAACCTTAATCAGCTATATATTTATGACTTTTTTCTCTATTCTTTTCCCTCTACTTCAACTGGCATGCAAGTCTGAAGTTTTATTATCAGTGACATAAATTAAATTGTAAATGTTAAAAGGGCACTGTCCCATTGAAGGTGAATCCAATGTTTTTATAAACTGAATAAGGAACGCTCTATCAATGACCTTATTCTTCTGAAGTACGTTGACAATCCTTTGATGTAGTCATCACTCCTTTGCTCTCAGCTTCATTCTTTGCGCCTGCTGGCGCCTCTGCTATTATGGAATCATTTCCTGGTTGAATGAATGTTTTCTCAAGTTTGGAACTTAGTACACAACCCAAGGATGCCTTACCAATTAAGCCGCACATTTATTTTGTTTTTAACTAGCCTGGCATTGAAGGCTGTATTCTCCAAATTAATGAAGCCCATGTTGTAATGATTCGTTTTAGGTTCCTGCAGCCAATGTGTTATAAGAGGAGGTGATCTAGTTTGTAAGGGCCCTGTAGGTCTATAGGCTCCAGATCCAGCCTTGCCTGCATCCCTGAGACCGTGATTAGAACATAACCTCCATAGATACTGGTAAGTTGGAACTGTTCAAGCTGTTTAGAGGCATAAAAGTGGATTTGTGCTCTGGAGTTTGGAATCTAAGCCTGCACCAACTTTTTCCTCTTCTGCTCTATTTCTTTATTTTCAATCAAAAATCATTTCAAATTTAGATGATAAAAGTGGGCCTAGCATATTAGAACCCATTATCAAGATGATAATAATCTCATTCTCTTGGATGTTCTTAATCACTGTCCTAGTGGAATTTGAATGTCCTATGGGAACTCTCTATGGATTTAATTGGAAAGCATTCGGAAGACTTAAGCTCAGGGTTTGTGATGCTTCCCTATTCCAACCTATGGTTAATGAGAATCCAAGCAATCAGCCCTAGCTGAGTAGTCAACAAACATTCTATGAGGGTCTTCTTGGTTAGGCACTCTTCTAGGTGCTGGAGATAAAATGGTAAATAAAGCACTAGTTTCTGTCCTCAAGGGTCTAGCACAGAATATGGTTACAGATGTATAAACACGTAGGTAAACTAGGCATAAGTATATATAATAAACCATATTTTATTTTTGTTTTTAACAGCTTTATTGAGGTCAATTAATAAAAAATCTACACATACGTAATGCACACAATTTGTTGTAAAGTTTCAATTATGCAAGATGAATTTGTTCTACAGATATGCCCTACAGCATAGCCCCTATAGTTAATAATGTTCTATTGTGCTCTGAAAATTTGTCAAGAGAGTAGATCTCATGTTAAGTGTTCTAACCTTACTTTATTTTACTTGCACCTTCATGCACACACAATTAAAGGTTGTTATGGTAGCAGAGGAAAGGTGCCCAGAGAAGTCTCTATGGGATGGCATGGACAAGTGTGGAAATGGGAGGGCGGGCAGGTTATATATGCTTCTGGCTGAGGTGATATCTCAACTGAGTTTCAAAGGAGGACTAAAGGGAGGGAAAGCATCTGGGCACATGAGATGGCATGAGCACAAGCTTGCAGATAAGAAACAGTTTGTATAGCTTACAAAACTGCAAACATTTTCAGGTAGAGGAGAAGGAGAAAATTCTTGAAAGATAAGAAAGGTCCAGATTAAAGGAAGTTTCTTTCATTTTTTTCCCTGGACTGATTTAATTTAGAATCATTTAAAAAAACACAAAACCAAACCTAAAACTAGTGTTTATCTAGAAAAGCAGTATACCATACACAATCAAGGTCAGGAAAGGAAATAATCAAGTTGACAAATATGCTTTGTATTGATATGTATATACTATATGCAGCATTATTTTGTTGCTGTAAAAAAGTTTCTTTTCATATTAAGCAGTCAAATTGACATTTCAATACAGGTTCTGCTTCTCTCTCTGCAGCTTACATTTCAATATTTAATTGTTTTAGCTTCTAGTTTTTAAGATGCAGAATGTGGGATCTAGATGGATATGCCAAAGGCAGTGGACTCAGGGTGTTAATTCTTTCCATCGCTTTAGTTTTACATGTGCATGAATACAGCTGTTTGTGCTGTTGCCAGATGTTAGACCAGGGGCTCCAAGAAGCTTTTCCATACATCAGCTGTTTCCCAGAGGTAAAGTATTATAACACATAACAACATTCTTGAAATATAAAGGCAAGTTGTCTTTATTTTTAGGTGTCAATCAGAAATATATTGAATAAATATGTGTTCACACAAAAACTTGTACACAAGTGTTCATAACAGTCCAAACAAAGAAACGACCCAAATGTCCATCAACTGATGAATAGCTAAATAAAATGTGGCATATCCATACAATGGAATATTATTCAGCGTTAAAAGGAAATGAAGTGCAGATGCATGCTGCAACATGGATAAACCTTGAAAACATTATGCTAAGTGAAAGAAGCCAGTCACAAAAGACCACATGCTATACGATTCCATTTGTAGAAATTGACCAGAATAGGCAAAATTACAGGGACTTAAAGTAGATTAGTGGTTGCCTAGGGCTACAGGGTAGAGTGGAGAGTGACTGCTAATGGGTATGGGATTTCTTTTAGGGGGATAAACATATTCTAAAATTAGATTGTGGTGACGCTGCACATCTCTGTAAATACACTAAAATCATTGAATTGCACACTTTGAATGGATGAATGTATAATATGTGAATTATTTCTCCATAAAGCTATGAAAAAAAGTGATATATTGAAAGCTTGGATAAGGAGGTGAGATAAATAATGCAAAAGTATCAACTATGCAAATGTTTCTTCTTTATAATGTTCTTAAATAAAATATAGAGGCTAAATTAGTAAATAAAAGAACAAACTAAATGTGAAACCCATAATTAATAACACTATTAAGGGCATCTTTTTCATTGTTTCACTTAAATTTTTTTAACCTTTAATCCATCAATTTGGGTGAGATATGAAAATTAATAAATTAATAACTCTCTTACCTCCCAAGCCAATCAGTGATGCATTTCCCATTTCTCCTCCTGTGAGAGTCTCCTTAATTTAAGGCTTGATTATTTGGAACATTCTTTGAATTTAATAGTATGTTTTCCTTCAATTATTAAAATAAATTTTAAGCAACAGTGTTAAAATTCCCATGTTTACAAATGTATAAAATAGTGATAACTTCAGCCCTATATTGCTGGAGGAAATGAATGTTTTTGGACAGAGCTTCTACTTTATTGACTTTATGATAGGCAAAACACATGCATTTTAGGGCAAATTCCCCCATTGTGTAAACTACTCCCTGGGAGTAAGTAAGAAATTATATTAACTCTTTTGATGAAGTAGTAATTGAAATAATACCCTAGTGACTTAGGGTCATCTTCTAAAGTTGCTAAAGAAACTAAATGGAGAATTGTAGTTCAGCTGAAAGCTGAACTCTAGTTGCAGACCTAGAAAATACTGAATAAAAATCAAGTTGGCCATGGCTTAGCTTACCCCATTGGTTCTTTTCTTCCCTCTCTCCTTCTCTCCCCATCCCCCATGATCCCTCACCCTCTCACTCTCCCATTTATTTATTTCTTATTCCTTATGAACATATTCACTGAGCCCCTGCCACATGCTGGGCACACATTAGTCTTTCTACAGCAGGAGTTTCACTTCTCATTACTTAGCCTTTTTTTTTTTTTTTCACTTCTCATTACTTAGCATATTTTTGTTGCTTTCCTGACATTCAGCTATCGATTGTTTGTTCAGAGTATTAGGAAATGTTCCTCTTCTCTTTCCCAAATTGTAGTATGTCAACTTGTTATAGGAAATGGTTAGCATCATTTTACTCCGTCACTTTCTAAGTAATTGTTTGATCTTAGGTATACCTTTCTGAGTCCCAGCTGACTCATCTTAGTAATAATAGTAATAATAATAATAATATACAATGTTCATGGTTGTTATGCAGATAAAGCTTAATGACTATGTGGCTTTATTTTTAAATCTTGGCTGATTGTAGACAGTAAATGACAACTCTTTATTGAAGACTCTATATACATAATACCACACTAGGTAATAACAGTTTCACAGAAGAAATGGATTACAGTCTCAGATCAATTTTTAGAAACTTACATTTCTTTTTCTTATTTAGAATAATATAATTTTATTACTTCTTTTATTACATGGCATGTGGCAACAGGTTGAAGGGATTTTGAGCTAATGGAAAAAAATTAGTGCTATTTCTCTTTGATATCCAATGAAAAATTGGAATTTACAAAGCAAATTTTGGCAAGTTTTGGTTATAATTTCTGGCAAATAATTATCCTTCTATTTTGAGTGGGGGAAATGTATTTCAATAATTGTACATAATTTTTTTTTTTGCAGAAAGCATCAGCCTTCAGATGAAAAACCTTTTAAACTCGTATCATTTATCCTCCATTTGTTGATGAATTTGAAACACTTTCATATGATTTGCACAGTGATTATCCTATAACTATGTTGGCATAGCAAGCATTTTGGTTTTTTCAAGTTTATAATAACTTGGCTTGAATGCCTTTTTAAAAACAATCAAGATACAGATAAGTTTCATCTACAATCGCTTTCTTATAGCTCTAAGTTTAATGCTACCTTTGGCTATTTGTGATATAATACGTTAAATGACTTTCTCAGCTGTTCATATTTTAGATACAAATTTAACATTCAGGAGTATTTCATTATATGACGGTTTTGATTATAATACCAAAATAAAAGAAAATGCATTTCTCAGCGCATCAGTGAAAAAGTTTAAATAAGTTAATCACATGTTTTTATGAGGTCTTTCATTTCATAGCTCGATAGCTTTCTAAAGTTCCATTGTCACTTTTTAGTATCATTATGTGTGTGCATCTAGAAACGGGAGGTTTAGCTAAGAGATGAGGCCTTTTTAATTTCTGATTTGAACACATTGACCCTTTCCTTTGTCTTAATAAGTAGAATAACTCTGATTGCTGGAATTTTTTAAATGGAAACATGGGATTGAATAACTTTGCTGTCTTATCTTTATAGCCTGCAAAAAAGGGCATTTTGAGGCAAGTGATGCTTTTGTCTACCATGTTTGTGTACAGAATAGGGGAAAAAAAACATTTCTTGAATATTTTATTTTTCTTATTTATAAAGTTAATGATACTCTGCAGAAAATTATGAGTCAAAACATGCCACCACCTTTGTGGAGGTAACTGTGTTATTATCTACGATATAGTCCCCCAAAGGTATATTCCTATGTAGACTTTTTTTTTTTTATTTCATTTTTTTTTAAGTTATTTTAATTATTTAATTATTTATTTATTTATTTTTGGCTGCGTTGGGTCTTCGTTTCTGTGCGAGGGCTTTCTCAAGTTGCGGCAAGTGGGGGCCACTCTTCATCGCGGTGCGCGGGCCTCTCACTATCGCGGCCTCTCTTGTTGCGGAGCACAGGCTCCAAACGCGCAGGCTCAGTAGTTGTGGCTCACGGGCCCAGTTGCTCCGCGGCATGTGGGATCCTCCCAGACCAGGGCTCGAACCCGTGTCCCCCCCATCGGCAGGCAGATTCTCAACCACTGCGCCACCAAGGAAGCCCCTCTATGTAGACTTTTTGTAACTATAAAACTATAGGTTCAAATATGTAAAAATGCATTTATTCTTTATGCATAATATATTATTTTCAAATTATGATTTGGCTTCTTTTCTCTTTTATAGAACTATCAAATTATTAACAGTGAAAATAAGTTTTTGTTTTGTTTAATTAATTAATTAATTAATTTTTCATTGAATTCTTTCCCTCTTTCCTTTGAAATCACAAAAGTGGACTGTTAGCCACTTATTCCATCATGGAGACTTTGAAAAAATAGTACATCCTAACCTTCCTCTTAAATTGTGGTTCTGAAGTGACAGGTTAATTTCGAATTCAGTTTTGATTGAGCATATGCCACTTTTTACATGCTTTACATAACTAAAATAGAGCTGTCTTTAGAAATCCTTGTATTAGGGAAATGAACTCTAACCAAGGTAGATTTTCTTCAATAAATGCCTTTTCAAATTCATTGCAACTTTTTGGAAACATGCAGTGTATTAGACATACTGAAGAGACACAAGGGGTATGAGAGAACAGTGCCAAGTGCAAATAAGAGCACTTTTCCTTAATTTAAGCTTTCCCTTAGAAGGGCCTTGAAGAAAATAAAGGAATTCTTAGTTTTACTTTTCCTGTTTCAAAGGTAGTTGTAGCAATATTAATCCATGTAACATTCCGCAAGATGCAATTTTGATCTTTTGTGGATAGCACTGTTCACTACAAATAGAGTGACATTCCCATTTCTTTTCCATGTATAGTATCATTTAATTTAACATAGGCTATTTTCATAAATGATACTAGAAGAATCCTAAGCACATTTAAGATTGGATATCATTGAAATATGTATGTGTGTGAGTATGTGTGTGTCTGGGCACATGTGTGTGAGTGTGAGTGTATAATTTTACTGGTTTATATTTTAAGAGAGAGGAAAGGAAGTGGATGATATTCCACGTGTTTAACAGTTACCAAAAGGGATTTACTAAACAATATCGTGGTAAGGATACTGTGAATATCTTAAATGCTTTAAACCACAGGGTGATGCTTGGATAGAAGAGCAAAAATAAAAATGATGTCTTACTGTAACTTAAAACAATAGTGATACTCATTATTCAAGTGCATAGGTCTAAAAAAAGAAGAGGTTTTCCTAAGCATTTCCATCTTATAGGAACATTTCAAGTATAAATTAAAGACTGAACGTTGTGTGGAAAGAGAATGCAGATGATTTAGAAAATCATATTTTAATGAACAAGCTACTTGTTATTTAGAATCTTAGAATAACCAGACGGAGAAGGGACCTCAGAATCATCTACTTAACTTCCTCAGTTTACAGATGAGGGACTGAGTCTCACAGACAGGCTTTATGACCCAAAAGGAGAGGAAAACTCTATAATATTGGAGAAATGATGGAAGCGGAGGACAACCTAGAGGAAGGATCTATTGTAATAAATAGACAATTTCATAATCATTGTGATGCACTCTTCTTTATTATAAGAATTCCATCAGAATAGGGACTGGAAACTAATGATATGATTCATTTCACAATATATTTTGAGACTGTAAAAATGGATAGCACTTAAAAACTGCCAAATGTCCAGTGGGGAAAAAAAAGGCACAATTGTAGATGAAGTATAACTTGCTATGGAAGATTTGAGAGCTGAAAGACTGACTTGGTACTCCACCTTCAAAGACAGTTTTGCAAACAATGGTACCCACTTGTGGAGCTGGATAAAAGGTTGATGGAAAATCACTATTTAATCTTACATATGGTTTTCTGGTCATCCCTGACCATCTCTTTTGTTTCCTGTCTCACAGAGAAGTTTTGAGGCTATGCGTAGGGAGTTTATTCAACTTTTAGAGCAAAGAAAATTAGGTGAGTTCCAGGTGTAATGGTTGTCATATCTTGTGAATTACATCATATCTCAACTTCTCTACTCCTTGGAGGCTTCAAATGTAATCTTATTCCAGTTTCAGTATTGAAAAAAAAAATCTTTTCTCTAAGGTATTCTTCTTTTTCTTTCTTTTGTCTCACATTTTTGTTGTTGTTTGTTTGTTTTGGTTTTGGCTTGTTGGGCTGTTGTTAAGGGGAGTGAAACCCTTTTTATTTCATCGTTTAGCATAAAAATTTAAGAAGTAGAATTTAAGTCTTAATATTAAGATAGGATTTTGATGGCAAAGTAGTGGACATTTTACTGAATTGAATTCTTAAAATTTCAAAATATGCCAATAACCTCATAGGAACTTACACATTATATGTGATATATGTACCTACCTATGTGGGAAAAAGCTGTTTGTTACTAGATAGGCACTGTTACATCTATAGTATGTGGATAGAATAAGTTATTTTTCAATTCTAGTAAAATAGAAAAAAAATAAGACTAAATCAGTTAAAAGGAACTAAACTGCATAAAAAGGATTAATCTACCAAAGTCTATGTTCACAAATTGGAGAAGCGGATGAACTCTCTTGAATGGGGCCATCACTTCAGGCAGTTTGATTAGTAGCCTGTAAGGATACATCTTCTACTGTGTCCACTTATGAACTTTTCCAGTGTGGGTCCTGGCTTTCTCAGGCTGTGTCTTCATAAGCAGACAGATTTGGCCACTTTGAAGTACAGCTATCAGCTCTAAGGATCTTAAGGGTCTGTGTTCTGGTCTAGAACTCAGGTATTAGATTGGCAAGGTTCGTACTTTGGATCTCTTTCATTTGAGACATGATTGATGGTGTGATGAGATCATCAGAAGAGAAGGCTGAAACACCTTTTTCCTTCCTTTGTTTGTTTTCTCTTTTGCTTGTTCCATTTGAATATAATTGCCCTGCTACCACTGTCAAACAGTTTTTAGAGGACAATTGATAATTCTGTCTTTTCTTCATAGAAATCATACGAGGAAAATGATCAATTAGAAAAGAACACTTCTAATGCTCTTTATACATTCGAATATGGATTTATAACTGTATGTTACTCTACTTGTGATTTTAATTGATTTGCATTTCCAAAAAGGTATATTAATATTTTAATTTGACATATACTGAGTTCTTTTTTTATCCCAGGTTTAATGCCTTTGTCCAAAGTGAGGTCATCAATAGAGTATTATATGAAACCTAAAAATTGAAACTTCAAAAATTCTAATGTATTCCTTAGCACTAGGAATAGAATCCAAGCATCCTACCACGACCTAGAAGCCCTACGCAAAGCTTCAGCTAGATTCTGTCGCATCCTTCGGAATTAAAAAAAGTCGTCTCATAAGCAACCAAATCCACTAAGTGGCAGGAGGGTATTGCCACTGACTGTGCGAAGCAAAGCTTGCCTCTCCTTGGCTGGATGTTAGGGTAAGGGCGTGGTGACAGGCACTGGGGCTTCCTTGAGACACCTTAGCAGGCCCACATACTTCTCTGACAAGGTTGTAGATCCAGTCTCCTCCCACAGAAAGTCTGCCCCCTAATACCTTCCTGTGAGTAATTTCAGTCTTACCCATTGGCTGTCAGTTCAATGAAACTGAGCCATTTCTGGTTCATCCTAACATTGCCCACATCTTTTCACCCTAGACACCTTTTGTCATGCTATGTTATTGTTGTTTCAGACCTTATCAATATCTAAAAGTATCTTATTTGTTTTCTTAGTTTTGTTTTCTCCTCATTAGTATGTAAATTCTTCTTTGTTTTCTCACTGTTGGATTCTTAGTGCTGAGAATAGCACCTGGTACTTCGTAAGGAATCAATTAATGTTTGTTAAATGAATAATGAAACAGAACCTTTACACTCTCTAATTTGCTCTTATCCTCTCAGTAATAGAGAATGGAGTTTGTACATGCTTATTATTTTTGCTGGAGGATGGAAAGAAGGGTATAAAGAAAGGATCAGTTCTTAATGTATTTTTACATCCGCTAGAGAAGTACCAAGTGATACCTATGACCCCGAAAAAGGCTTTTAGCTAGAGGGTGCCAATCTCAGTCCAGGACCACATAAAATAGAAAGAGGGTGCCATGACACTCTGTCAGGTTCTGTGCTGGATATTTTCCATGTGCCCCTCCAGATCCATGCTACGTCCTTTGCCACTTGGCCCTGCGCTCCAGGAGCCAGATTTGTATGGACTGTCTTATTGGTCTCTCTTGCCCTCTGGCTCCTGGATGTGTTCAGCCGATGGAAAGTGCCAGCCAAGATCAGGAGGAGAGAATGGGGTCAGGACATTTATTTCCCTTTCTCCCTTCCTGCTGCCTTAATGAAGGATGGCTTCACCCCTCCTCCAATATCCACAGTTCTTGCAGGGCAGCCCTCTCTGGTTGCAGTAACCATTCCACCTCCTTGCCCTTTTAGGTTTCTCACACCTGGCAGCCCCAGGGTACCACACTCTCCCTTATTGGTTTACTTCATCTCTGTTGATGCTTTCGAAAATACTCTCTAGGCCATGTGACTCTTCTCTGTTACAACATTTGAATGGACCATACCTGTGCTGAGACCCTGATAGATACACATCCCTTCCAAGTGTTGTACTGGAAACATCACTCTTAGACAAATTATAATCCTGGGATGTAGTGTAGAGTCTGTGCATACCTCCATGACTTGGACCATTCCACTTATCTGGGTCATGGTTTGTCCTATCAACAGAGTAGAAAGGTTGGATTAGATGACCCTCAAGGTTCTTTCCAGTTTTAGTATTATATATTTCCCTCTCCTCATCTTTATTTTTCTTCACATACACAAACTTGCCTTTTTCCAAGAAGTACAATCCAGGCAAAAGTGGGACATGCCACTGAATTTTATGACAGTATTGCTTAACTACGTCTATCATTTATACAAAGATAGTGTCTTTTCCAAAGGAGTAGTATTCGTATTGTTATTACATTATTAACTTACTAATATAGATATGTAGATATTTTTATTCACATATTTTCCTCCTTGATTTATCAGCTATTTTTTTTAAGACAATCTTTTCTTTCTTTCTTTCTTTTTTTCTTTTTTTTGGTTAATCTGAACTTACTTTAAAACCTGGTAGAAATGTTAACTTTTTCTTACGTTGACAAAGTCTAAAATTCATGGTTATGCATGTTTAGTATTCAGTATTATACCTTTAAAGTGAAATTTTGCTTATATCATTTATTAAGTTTTATTCACTTGGGGAAATGTCAGACCATTTCCCTAAAAACCACTTGAAACATCGCTCAAATCAGTGTTCCGAAAGGCAGTTAGTGTTTGTTTGTTTGTTTTTTAATTGTTTTATCACTCTACCCTTTAATACCTTTTCCAGTTATTTTAAATTCTGATATGCCTAGTTGCCTTTCCTTTTATAAATGGCTATGAATGCTATTACCACCTTGTTTAAAAATGTGTTATTTCACAGACTGAGTCTGTACGTGAGAAAAAGTGGTTCACCAAGTTAAGGAACAGTGTTATTTTAGGCAACAGTAATACTGAATAACACTGTGCATCCAAGCCTGGCTCTCTCTCCGCTTTCTCTCTCTCTCTCTCCATTTTTTTAGAGGCACATGAATACTTTCAAACCCACACCTAGAAAACAGTCTGTGGTCGTTTTTACTTGGACAGTCTTGCTCCAAGGAATATTTGGACATTAGCATAAAGGTTGCACATGTTATACAAAGTGTAATTAAAGAAGCTTTGATCCCCAAATGTCAACTAGCTTGCTAAGTGTCATAACAAAGTGTCAAGCATCTGGTATACAGTTAATTTGTAGTCATTAACTCCATATTGTTGATGTGACAGTTTGTTAGCAAAGCAAGCTTGACAGTTGCATTTTGTTCTTGATTGACACCTACAGACCTCCACACCCGTTTAGTTTACATTCCTGTTGAGGTTTCCTCAGGTTGCATTTTTACTGCTTAATTTCCCCCAACTTATTAGTTGAAATGCTGGTAAACTTTTAAAAACATATGCTATGTTAGCACAGAATTTCACATTTCTCCTCTAAAATGTTTTAAATTTATAATAATGCTGGAAATAAAGAAATGCTTGATGATTTTTATTTGGAACCTAAAGATTTGTTCAAGTAATATGACAACCCGTGCATTATTCTGATGCATAATTGTCACAAATAACATATTTATAATATGACAATTGCTATGGCAATTAATCTAGTCAGCACTAATTTCTTGTACAGTTCCATTAATATTTCCACTTTTCAAAGGCTCAGAAAACAGATAACTGGATACTTCATCATATTCTTAATTGCATTGATTTAATCCAAAGAGTCCATTACAATCTAATTTCAGTCCTTTAATGTTTTAAAATTTTACTTGTATTGAATTATATGCAACTTGTTTGATGCCAGGTTTTTACCACTGTTATTAATAGAATCCCATTTTAAAATGTTTTATAAGGTACTTCATTCCTTACTTTCATATATTGTCTTATTATATCAATCCTGCATTCATATATGTAGGGTATAATGTTAGTGAATTATGTGAAGTAAGAATCAAATATATTTTTATAATATACTAGAATATATAATTAATACAATCATAGTATGTGAAATGATGGAAATAACTTATACTTATTTAATTCCTGCAGTTTGGGTTGGTTGTGTAGCTAAGCTAAGCAAAATGTGTAATTCATAAACCCACAAAGTTGTGGCAACAATCAGAAAGTTTCATTCACCAAAGATCATTTTTTTTTACTGCCTTTTTTGGAGAACTTTGACTTTGTGGACAAACACAATGAAATTGACAGATGAAAGTTTTTAAATTTATATCCACTTCATCTCGTTTATTTTCCCCTAGCAGATAAAGCCATAGTTAATTCATCTGTTGACAAGATCTTAATCCACTTATTTTACCACTTGCATTAATTCTATCCTTTGCCCTCAAATAATACAAGAATACAACATCACAGTACAGAGAGTCCCTGGCCTGGGGCCTGAAGTCTGAATTCAGCCCTTCATTTTGTCCCCACTTTGCCATATCACCTTGGATAGATATTTTTATTTATTTAGACTTCATATTTCTTGATCGGTAAAATGAAATCACTGGGTTAGATCATCTCATATGTTTCTTCTAACTCTAAAAATTATAAGTTCACATGTTATTTTACATTATGATTAGGAAAGGGCTATCCATTTAAATATTGATATGATGTGCCTCTAGAACGTGTGCTTTTGAGTATTGCATGTTTTAGCCTACCTGACTTTTCCAGCACATCACTAGTCTGTTAGATGACTTGGATGAGAACTAGTCCAATGAAATTATGTTGCAATTTTGCTCTTTAACCTGTTCCATGGTATTGTTGCTTCCCTTTCCCAGTTGTACTGTCTTTGAGTTGGTGGAGAAGTGAATTCTCTTTTAGAATGAAGACAAGGAACCTCATTTATGGCAAAATGAGAAGATATCTGTGGGTGGAGATGAGAACAAGGGTCTGGAGAATTATGGGACTGCAGCTTGAGTGTGAGCTCTCGGCTCTGACACACTTGGGTTGATTGCTAGCTTGATCGCATGGTAAGAACTTAGGCAAGTAACTCAACTCATAGGATCCTTGTTTCTTTATCCTAAGTGTAGACTGATATCTCCCTTGTAGAATTTTGTGATATTAAATGACATTGATTGTGGGTAAAACATCTGATCCTTGGTAGGTGCTCTATAAATGGTAGTCACGTTTACTAACTTAGTAAACTTAGACTACTTTCAAGTTCAGTTCAGTCGCTCTTTCTCTCTGTGAAAGAAAAAAGGTAAAACCCATTTCGTAGGACTGGCGTTCACGTGAGGACTGAGTGCTGTGCCTAGAACATAGTAGGTACTTAATAAATATTTTAATGTATAAAGTCCATTATCTTTGTTTGAAATTCTAAATATGTTTAAGGAACTAGGCATATCAGACAACGTTTTAGTAGAAGCCAAGTGTAAAACCTATAGAGAGAAGTTTGATTTGGCAGTAATTGTGTGGAAGAGTAGCTATGAGTTTTCACATCTAACAGAAGTGGGCATAGGACAGATCAAGAAATTTGAGGCTGCTGGACTGCGGTGTTATTTAGCAGTTATGTGGAATCGTGATTGGATCACCAAAGTGTGATTTCATTGGGTAATAACTCAATGACAGTTTAGGTGATGTAAATAACTGAGTTATAAATTCAGTCATGATAGAGGGAATAAACATTTTCCAGATATCTTTGTGTGTGTGTGTGTGTTGCCCATGGCTTTAGCCTCTTCTTATTAAGAGAAATCCTAAATTACATGGTAGCACATATTTGATTGGTTACTATATAATAATATATAAAATACACATTGATAGGGCATATATATTAAATGCCTGAGTCAATTGGAAATAGACTTCAGGGAACTGTTACCTAATTTATTTTAATTTATGTACATGATGACACCATTCTGATGCCCCCTAACCATCACTGACTTGTCTTCTAATACTGATCAGAGTACGTAAGTTTGGAATAAAGATAATGTTTTAAATCTAAACTCATCAAGATAAGAATACACTTTTAAGAGTGGAAGTTGATTAAATACTATGAAAACCACCATAAGTGTGCAAAATTATTCTATAGCTCTAGGCTTTTTAAGAAAGACAACAAAACAGACATGAAAATGTAACATCAGAATGTACTATGCTGATATATTCTGTGAGAGAGGCAAGTGGAAATCAAGGATCATGAACAGGTCAATTTATATCCTTAAGAGTGGAAACTCATTTTTTTAAATTACAGTGCATATAAAATTAGAGCTCTATGCCTAATATTTAAATATATATTCCTTGAGTTTAACCCATTGTGAAATATATCAATAAATCATAAATCCAGAGTAAAAATAAAATATGTGGAAGGCCACTGTGATCCTTGCAATTAGTACTGGGAGCACAATTTTAAACAGTTGTAGGACAACTTAATTTGTGAGTCGATTTCTAAAGATTTTAACTACATGGAAAGGGAGAAGAATGTGTAAACTTGTAGACAGTGAGGAGAAATAAAGGAAAATGCTGTTCAGTTCATTCTGCTTTAACTTATAAACACTTAAGATCAACTTGTAATGAAAGAATCAGTTTTAAAATACCTTTTAACAGCTTATATAGACTTTAAGTTTCCAAAAATATTTTTAACAAATATTAACTAATTTGCTCTTCATATGAAGATATTATTAAGCTTATTTTATAGAAGTAGAAACTGAGGTTCAGGGGACTATATCAAGAGATGCTTTGATTGCCTGCATGTTACTTGCTCTCTACAGCAAGATGGCAGGTAAAATAACAAAGTGGTAACATGAGGGGAATATTGCTGGCTTCATATGCTCAAAATCGAAGTACACTCATGATTTTTCCTAGACTTTTCTCTGTGGTTTCTTGGTGTTAAGTTAGATACTCTCAAAGATGTCAGAGGTTGAATAATTAAATGGTAAACTAGTGGTCTGTGGAGGTAATGCAGCTCTCTGAGAGAGCTTTATTTCTGTTAGTCTATAGTTGTGATGAAAAAATCAGATGGTCCCTATCCAGGACTTGGAAACTGCTTTAATTTCAAGAAACATTTTATTTCATAGGGATCTGTGTTTTATATTCAATCGTAGTGTAGTATATATTAGACCTATGAAACATTTCTGTTACAGGCTTCTTTGGTACAGTATCAATTATGCATTTTATAATTTCAAATTAATATTAAAAAAAATTATTTTAATACTTTACCCTCTGATAATTCTACCTAGGTCTTGTTGCAGAACTCTAGGACCAGTCCTGAAGAAAACCTTTTATGTGTATATATGTAATACAATATCAAAGAAAGTCATAATCCAAATTTTGATATATTTAGTCAAAGTTAATAAATTAATAATAAACTTCTTTGCTTGGCAAATATAATCAGATAGCTCAGATTAGGTTAGATGTTGATGTAGCTGTAGCTATATAACTATAGCTATAGATACATATATATATGCATACATATATGTGAGTTAGTGTAGAAGGGAGGTGAACTAGTTCTCTTATTTCCTTCAAACCAATATTATAAAATATTCACAAGATGTTATCGAAAAATCATTCTGATTCATTAGAGTGCTTCTCCATACTGATTTTCTTGTTGAGCTGGGACATTGGTAATCTATACTAATGAGTAGAAGAGCCATCGCAGATTATAGCACTTTGGGAATTAGCAACTAAGCAAAACACACAAATGAAAGAATCAAGGGCATCATAAAATGTACTGCATCATAAAACCTACTTGTTCATTTATTTTGACAAGTGTAGTTTAATTTAAATTATTTATGGTGCTTTGTACTCCACAAGTAACTGTAACATAGTGAATTTTGTTTAAAAAAATGAAGTTGAAGCTGTATGAGCTTTTAGTTATGATTGTGCTAAAAGATTAGGGTGGTCAATTTATCTTTTCTCTGCCATTTCTACAGGCAAGTTCATAGTATTCTTTCTTCCTATTCAAAATTTAAAAAGTCACCTGAGTCTATATCTTGTCAATGCTTTTATAACTTATGCCTTAATTAATGAATTCTTTGAGAATGAGGCTCTTTTATAAACAACTCATGCTAAACAAAATTCCCCACAAATCCAGTGATTTGTTGTAGGTATTCACTAGTCTACTAAATCGCATTATCCCTGTTAAAGTTAACACACTGGTGGTTACATATGATAAAAATATTTTCTTGACTGGACTTCTATTGTAAAGAATAGTATGATAGAAAAGGACACTGATTTGGGCATTAGATAAACCTGAGTTCAAATCTTAATCTCTTCCACGTTCTCTAACTCTTCTCATATCTGTAGGTAGATTAATTCTTTGTAAATGATAAGATTCTGTGAGTGTTCAATAACATAACCAAAGTATTTAGTACAGTCCCTGGAATTTAATAGGCTCTCGGTATGTGTTAGTTGTTGTTATATTAAATATTGTTAACCTCTGCAAAATTGTGGAATTAACAAAGTTGGTCTTCAAATCAGCTTCCCCTTTTAACACTTCTGTGTGTTATTTTTCTTTCAGTGATGGTGACTTTGTTCTCTCTATACCTCCACCCCAACAAACACACACACACAGAGTATTCTCTACCATGGTGTTCTTGAACACTAGAAAACTACCTAATCTTTACTACTCCCTCCTCAGCCTGTTTCTCTGAGGATTCTGAACACAAGGGATTGAGCATTTAAGAAGTAGGCGAATAAATCTGTGTCTTCTCTCTTTAGCTTCTTTTAACATTAGGATCTGCATATTAGTTCATATTTAGTTATAATATCACCATATACTTGCTCTCCTTCCTGCTATATCTCGATACTTATATGTCCCATTAGTTTGTGTATTGAAGACATTTGAGGACATATATTTTGTTATAAAGTTGTTATTATATAAGACTGTGTCCCATGTAGAAGGCAGGGCACCTTTGTTTGGAAAGAAGAAAAAATTGATATTACTGTATGTTTAGGAATAATAACATTTATTTTTTTCCTTCTTATAATATTTTCCTTATATATTGAGTATACTGTCTTCTTGAGTTTTATTTATTAATTAGTGGCACCATTTTCAATGTAATCTTGAGTGCTCATATTAATATTAAGATTTCTAAGTACATTTTTCAGGATAAAGGATTTTTTTTTCCTTTTCACCTGTTTGTTTTCTGTTTGAGGTATATTATGAATATCTCATCAGATTAAAGATTTTGATAGTCATGAAGTTATTACTAAGAACATAAATGACAAAACTTTATAAAAATATAGCAATCAATCATCCATTTTATTTCTCCCTTATGAAAACATTTAAAGCATATAAATGGTCTATGCTTTACAGTATCCTTCAGAATTACAACTATGTTAAGAAATCTAATTTGTATGCATCAGTGTTCATTCCCGTGTTTGTGCTGGCTTTAAGTAGCAGCACTGCTTTTAATTGTGAGGTTTTAAGTTCTGCAATTAAGATTTACCCTTTTTACTAAGAAGGTTGAGTGATAGTTTTTGATTTACTTTAGACAGTTTAGACAAATTATATTTAAAAGAGCATAAAGATGCACAGAGCATTTCCTGATTCAGAGAAGGTCAAAGTGCCTTAGTCGCATTTTTGAGAGTTTTACCTTGAATAACTAATGATACTTCCTATTATAGTGACTCAGCCTTGCTTAAGACATACAAGCAGGATGTCAAACTGCTCCAAAACATCGACTCCTTTGAAATCAGTGACCAAATGACCTTGACAGAATAGGGAACATGATATTTAATATCTTATGATATTATATTAAAATTACCAGAAAGAGATTACATTAGTGCCTCCAAAGACGCTTCTGTTTCTCTTTTGATTACTTTTGTGTTTATGAAAATAATGAAAGTTCTTTGCAAACTACTAGAAAATTTGTTTAGAGCTTTGACCATAGCAAAAGTATCGTAGAAATTTTGCAAACAGATGTTTAATTTAATCAAGGGAGACCATAACGTGGATAATTGTGGTCAATAATGAAAGTTGAGGTCACAGAAACAGGTTTGTGGAATAATAACAAAAAAATCTCTTGGAGACTTTCTAGAAGCAGCACATTAATGAGGGACTACAAAGATGAAACAGAATTTAAATTAATTCCTGAAAAATCTGAAGATACTGTGTAAAGCAGTGAGAAAAGCATTTCAAAAGTGCAGAAATATGAGCAAAAACAGTTTCAGCTCTGCTTGTCATGGGTTGGTGTGGTGGGCCGATTGGTCCAAGGTTGGAGGATATCAGAGGTAAGGTAATGGTCAGATCATGGAAGATCTACGTGTCAGGATACTAAGCAGGTGAGATGTATGATTCGGGTTGTGTTTTTAGACTAAATAAATTACTCTGGGAACATCATTTGATGGGGGAGATGTTACCACTAAGAAGAGCATTCAGGAGACAATGGTGATCTTCAAGGTTTGAAATGATGAGCACATTTTAGGCTTAATTTACCCAGGCAGTGTCAGTTGAGACATAGACAATATGATAGATCTAAGAAATATTTGAGATTTGGACTGGGAGGCATTGCCAACTTGTTTGGACAGGAGTAAAAATTGGAATGTGGATTAATTTCTTAGAAACATTTTTTTACTCTGTATTTTATCTGTTGATTTGTAGAAAATTAATCACCAAATGTTGATATTAGCATCCATGTGATGTAGTGACTAAAGAGAAACTATTAGATTCTTATTTTCAGAAATATTTATAAACAAAAGGAGTAATAGCTTAAAATAAAAACGTAAGTTATTTTTTGGCTTTAAGACAATAAAATTTTACTTTGATCAGTCTTAAAGCCACATGCTTCTGTTTTCTCCGTGAGTTTGTTAATGGCAAATAACAGCTGCTATTTTTACATATTCAGGGATTTTTTTTTTTTCTGTTTTGCAATCTGTGATAAATACTGGCAGAGCATTATAAAATGACAGGGGTGCTGAAAGTGCGAATGAACTGGCAAACATGAGCTTCCACTATTTATTTTAATCTCACTGAAGCTACAGTTCTGAGCTATAAATATATTAGCAAATAATTTTATTGGCATGTTTTTGTGGGTTTTTTGGATATAAACCTATTATTTTAATAGCCAGTTGTTAATTTAACGTACATATTAAAAGTGCTGATATAAGGATACTGATTTAACTTGTTCATTCTGTTCTGCAAAAGCAGAGACCGCCTTCGGCAAAACTGCGAAATGCCATAAGTACCTCTTTTGTGACTTCCTGCAGTTCCTCCCTGGAAAGTAACTCTGCCCTGGAGTTGTCATATTGGCACCATCTACTTCCCTTGTGTCCTGGGCTCCCATAATGAGTTTCTCTCCTTATTTCTTATACTACAACATAAACTCGTGTCTACTTTATCATGTTTAGATTCATAATCAACTGATGAAATAAATTAACTAGTTGTGGGATGTTCATGAAAAGGACATGACATTTTGGAAGGACTCTATCTTTTTGTATTTAATTCCCGTAAACCACTCTCTCCATGGAGCTTTTAGACTCAGTAGAGGAGGGTGATGATATCATCATAGGTTAATAAAGGAAATATCTGTAGGCAAGTAGACCAAGAGTTGTTAATAATATTGTGAGATAATAGTGAGCTTTGAGAAATCTGATCGGGAAACTCTTCATAACATGTAATACTGCTTAGACTTAAATAATTTTATTTTGATTAGAATGACATTAACAAGTGCTGATATGTAATAGGTAATGCTTAAGTTTTTGTGCTTAAGTCTTTATACTTAGGGTAATTACCAATGGTTGACTGCTTATAAGGCAAAAGCATTTAACAAATAGACCAAAATTTTTCCTACTTAAAAATAATGGAAAAAATTAAATTGTCAGACTATATTATCATACATTCTAGGTGAATTCTGTGACAAGTAAGGTCTATTATTCCAGTGTGTAACATCAATGCCATAGATCAAAAGGAAACTTTGTAATTCAGTGCTGTGATTCTAGAATGTCTCATGAAAACTATGAAGTCTCAGCAAAACACTTTTGACCTTTATGGCTAGACACCTGGTCAATTTTAAATAATCTAGGATGACATTTCCTGGAATACCCTCAAAATTCCAATAAACTAAAGAATTGAAAAACATATCTCTTTTAAATATTGTCCTCTATCATCATTGGATGAAAAGTCTCACAAAGAAAAGAATAGAAAAACAACGAAGTATTCAAATGCATTTTATTATCACATTTCCTGAGCAAATATGAGCACTGTGTGCTTTATGTCACTATACAAAGAAACAAAAATACCCCAAGAAAAATTACTAAAATGTCCATCTAATTAAAAAAAAAGAAACAAGCATTTTCAGAAGACTCTAATGGTAAACCAGGGTATTCGTTACATTTCAATTCTGTATTTCTGACATTTACAAGGACGACAGACAAAGCAGAAATAAAATGTTATGTGTTTTCCTCAAAAAACAAACCACAGCTGGTGGGTTTAATTTTATTCCTACCAGCCGTGACAGCAGCCTTTTTAAATATTGCAAGTGTGAATTAAAGCTTCTGCAAAACAGTTGCCATATAAATTTCCTTAACCACTATTAATTATATATGAAGTATCAGAAAATTGTCCTGGCCTCGTTGGGGTGGTTTTTAATATGCTGAAGATGGCAAATGTTGGATGCTTTGAGCTTACCAAAACCTCCCTGAGAAGACAGTTGAGTGTATACATCAGCCTGTCCTACAAACCATCAAAAAATTCACCTTCAGGGTTCTCTCCTTGATTCCTATTCTCATGGCACTTTGATGGTAATTAAATATAAATTCGAATTGAACTTTTATTGAGTCTCTACAATGGTGCTGTCTGATAGAACTTTCTCTAATGATGAAAATAGTCTATGCCTGCAGTGTTGAGTTCAGTAGTCACTGGCCGTATGTGGCTGCTGAGTGCTTGGTATGTGGCAAAAGCATAATTGCGGATCTGAATTTTACATTTTATTTAGTTTTAATTAATTTTGATTTAGATAGACACCTAGCTAGTGGCACCTATACTGAGCAGTGAAGCTCCATAACATGGAAAGTACTGTGTTCCAGAGAAGATAAAACCAACCAACAAACGAACAAACAAAAAAGACTTCCCATGTCGTAGGGAAAATAAGATAAATATGTACGTAAATGATTGGATATAACGCAAGTCAGAATGCTGTAACTAGATATACCAGAAAAGCCAAAACAAGCAAAAAGTGGGGAGACACCAGTTCTAGTTTGTGATGGAAGAGAGGGGTTTATGAAATTAGTAAAAATTTAGACATGCTTTGGGTAGTACCTTGACAGTTGGACCTAATTTACAATGACATTCCAAGATGGAGGGAACTCTGTGAGTAACGTCGGGGCATTGGAGAGTAGAGGGCATATCATGTATGTGATATCATGCTAGTGAGTGATAAGATTTAGCTGGAGGGTCAAAAAAGAGGAGCTTTGAATATTGGCTAGGGCCATCACACCAAGAACCTAAACAGGATCGGCAAAGATGCTGTTGACAGAAGGGAATCTCTAAAGAGGTAGAGAGGCCAAATAGGCGGTGGTGAAATAGCCCAGGCAAGAGGTATGAGTCCAGAATTCGAGTGGTAACAGTGATAAAAGAATGAAGGTGAAGGGCATGGATTTCTTGGGTGCCTTCTCCTACACCTGCTCATGGTAGCATATTAAACAAAAATGAGGGTATAACTTTCTGTCTTCCTCTTACACATGCTGTAGTCTTCTCAGCTTAGTACCTAATTATGTTTTATAGAAATGTATTGTCAATTACCCAGTCCTAGGCACAAACAGGTAAAGTTACAAAATGTCTAAGAATCTAGCAGGATCTAATGGCTGGTTTAAGGCTGGTTTTAAAGAGAGGGTGTTGTTGAGATGTGAGGAAAGCTTTTCACTATTGAATTACACTATTAGATAGTGAATGGATGGGAGGAATAAAAAGGAAATACAGACCTTCTCTTGAGAAAGCTGATTTGAGCCTTATTTCATCTTTACAAGTGGTGGAAAAACTTTAAAGCCCTCTCCATGAAATGAATGTCTAGTGGGTTTGATGGTCTTTTGTTTATGATTTTTTGAATTTCTTTTTTTTTTAATTGAAGTTGTGTTAGTTTCAGGTATACAGCAAAGTGATTCAGATATACATATATATATATGTCCTTTTTCAGATTCTTTTTCCTTATAAGTTATTACAAGATACTGAGTATAGTTCCCTGTGCTATACAATAGGCTATCTATTTTATATATAGTAGTATGTATATGTTAATCCCAAACTTCTAATTTATCCCATAATTTATGACTTATTTTTGAATAAGAATTTTAAGAGTGATTTAAGTAGAAACTTCAAAATATAAGGGTAAGTGGTACATATAAGGAACCCTTAATCCTTATATATGGTAGTTACAGTTTTTAAACTTGGGTGATTTGCCTATTTATACTCATGGGCAAATGCATGAACTTGGTGCCATGTAAAGATTTGTCATATAGGATGTCTTTCAGTTTAGAATCTATAAATATGAATATAAAATGTTCAAATAAAGAAATGAGAACCCCAAATCTTTAGTAATTATCCTAGTTAAAAAAACACCTAAAAAATATACATGAACACTTGTAAAATTTTACCAAACTGTTAGATAGGGTGTTTGTTAAGAATCAGGTTGTGTAAGGACATTGCTAAACAGGATGTGAAAGCACCACCAGGCATCTTACAAATACTCAGCATATCAGAAATCAGACAAGTGTTCAACGCAAAGTTTCAGCTTGTTCAAAAATACTTTCTGATGTTGAACTGGTGTTTTTTTCCCCATAAATACCTCTCATTGGTATGCCTAAGTTTAAGAGAGGTTTCAAAATCGTACGTGAGAACTTACCCTGAAATGTGCTCATACACTTTGAACTTCTACTCTCAAGTTATTATCACAAACATTTTTCATGTAATTAGGAAAGTTTATTTTTCATATACCCCGGGTAGATTTTGGAGGCAGAAGGATTTTGTTTTTTGCCAGCTGTTTGTTTAAACACTCAATTAAATCTCAATTAATACTGCTTCTCTGCATATTTTTAAAATTTTTGCTTCATGCATCCCTTGGCTTGTAAATGTGTGTGTGAGTTTTTAATAAACCAAGCTCTTAGCAAACTTAAAATGATGGTAGCAGTTTTACATTTTGAGTGTGTGTGTGTCTCATACTCTGAACACAACTATATAGTCTTCATTCCTAATTAATTTTTGTTTTCATTATTCGCAAAAGACTTCAGCTCTTTAGTTATTAGATCTTCCTGGTTTTGATTTAAATATATTGCCTCGCTAAAATTTTATATATTCACTAGTTTGTGTTAATGTAAAAAATAAAATATTTTTCTTTCTCTTGTCTGGATGAGAGAGTTACAATGTGTTACATTTTCTGGTTGTCCTCTGTTTTTGCTAGCTTTAATCTTAAAGCTGAAAAAATGTCCAACTCTTTGTCTTTCAGTAATTTAATTCCACCAGGACAGGTGAAATATGTCTTATTTATATTTGCATATAAATGAATAATGATTCAAACAATTATTTAACATAAAATAGAAAAAAAAAAGGCATTCAATGAATTCACAAATCCAGTTGGCCACTGCTTGTAACTCAGAGCCTGAGAGCTATATTTCTAAAGTTGTTTTTCCTCCCCTGTGCATAGGCTAAATTTAAATCTATTCTGGAATATAAGAAAAATAAAGGATGGTGAATATTTGTTAAAAAAGCAGACAATCTGAAAGGATTAAAATGCTTTAATCAGACAGAAAAAAAAGGCTTTGGCCACTTGATTAGGGCTGATTTCCACCATCTGCTTATACTTACTGAGGATCTAGCCCTGACTGAACACTAATTTGTGCACTTCCTAGAAATTGAAATCTCTCAGCAAGCAAATTAACAAGAGCAGGGATTCAGCAATAATGGAGCTCCTCGGCTTTTGTTTCCATCTGACAGATGGACAGTGTGTGCTCAAATTGAATTCAGCTTTAATTGCATTGTGCCATTTAAAATTTTATCTGCTCCACAGATTTTGTTTACAGGTTTCAGGATTCCAAACCTTTGGAAGTTTTTGTCTTTTTTTTTTTTTTTTTTTCAGTACTGGGCGAGATAAAGAACATTGTAATTCTGTGGGAGTGGGAGGTGTTCATTACAACTCCTTGCCCTGAAGGGTGGCACATTAAGAAAAGGAATTATGTTTTTTAAAGTCTGGGGCAAATGGGAAACAATTCAAAGTTTGCATATGTTCAAATATTGGCAGCTCATAAATAAAAGTAATCAGAAATGCTCCGTTTCGTATCTAAATAAGAAGGTAATTTGCCTTGTTTCAATTAAAGCGTTTCAAACTTTGCCTGTTATCAGTCCATCACTTGGAACCTTGCACTCCTGAATTCTAGAGATAAACTTTTTTGTAAATGAATCATGATATTTTAAAATTACTTTTAGTTTCTGCTTGATTGACAGTCTTCAGATAGAAGTGACTTATATGAACTGTTCTTTTGAGCAGAGGTATAAAATACTAAATCATTTAGGCATGTCCTAAACATTCCTGTGAATCTAACGCTGAAGATGCATTTGTTACAAAATTGCTTGTCAATCTACAAGCGTTTCCTCATAAATCTATGGCTTAGTAGGTACTAAACTCTGACATTTCTGGTGGCAAACAGAGATCCTGAAAGCTTGAATATACCATCATAAGATTTGATTTGCACCCTATTTATGGGAAGATTGAAGACTTTCAGCTCTTGAGCACCTTGCCAGGAATGACTGAATTTGCTTTACATAAGGCAGATAGTTCAGACTGAGGAAGCGGGGGAGGGTGGGCTGCCTGGGAGAGAAGGGTGGGCTTCTCCAACGTCTAGAAGATGCTGTCCTGTGTTTATCCGTTAAATTATATGTGTATAATGTGCATTGAAAAACGTCTTAAAATATTTTATCTACTTTAAAATACATAGTTTCTATGTGTTATATTTAGCTTTATCCCATCATTTCCTTCCACTTAAGACTAATTTGTAAATGGCATATTAGCCATGTGCAATTTCTCCTTGGAAATGGCATGGTATACATTTGTTTATTATTGCAGAGGTCTCCTCCAGGGGACTTCTTAAATTATTAATAATAATTAAAACGATCAAAGAGCGGTATCTGAAGGACTTCACAGTAGCCACTAAACTGTAGTTTGTGGATCAAGCAATTCCATAGAAAACTGGCTTACATTTTATCAGAATGGATTGTTTTAATATTTTTCCGAGGTCTCAGTTCAATGAGGATTTGGAATCCTGGTTAAGAAATCAAGTGTAGGCGTTTCAGAGAACATCTTAGTTTTATAAAGTTTAGAAAAATCTCTTCTGATAATTCTTCACTTGCTGTGCCTACTTTCTTCATAGACAGACAGTTGGGAGAAAAGGTATCTATTATGAAAGAGCAAATGTTATCATTGCTAAACAGAGAGCTTAACAATCTAGAAGGGACTCCATTCTAAAATTTTTAGCTTTTAATGTCTTTTAAACAGGGCGTCACTGAAACTGATAGAGAAAGCTGTTCTATAAAATACGCTTGCTGCTTCTTATGTTTTCCCCTTGGGCTTTTCAAATTGTGTTTATTTATTTTACTCTTTTTAGCATTCTGGGTATGTCAAATTAGATCTTTCACCTTTTTATTCCCCTTTGCTTCCTTGCCGCCATTGGAAGCATCTGTGCTTTATTTTAGTTTCTTTCTTGGATATAATTCATATAAAAAAAGGATTGACTTTGTATATAATCATAGCAAGTGAGAGCAGAATGGAACCCTAGATATTATCTAGTCTAACTTACTCGTTTTACCGATGAGAAAACTGAGGCCCAAGAGAGTTAAAATGAACTCACTTAAAGGCAACCCTGTGAGTTCTTGGAAAGGCCAGAATGAAGACCCAGGTCTCACGAATCCCTTATTAGTGAGATTTCTGGAAACACTAAAGACTTTATGACTCTGAACCCCCCAGCCTCAATAACTTTTAGTGCAGTCTTCACTGTAAATATAAATAGAAAAATATCCATAAGCTGAACATTTAATAAGGAAAATTAGAATATACAGACATATAAAACATATGTACAATTGAGACTTTTTTCCATCAGAAAAGGCAGAAATCATTATTTCTCATTGCCAGTAATGCCTGCTGCATTTATAACTCATAGCCATATTTTTCTTTTTGGCCCTTCGACATATTTTCCATACCTAGAGTATAAGCATATATGTGCAGATTCATATGCTTCGATTTTTGGCAGTTTTCAGCACCACATGGCCAGAGTTGCACCACGTTTACTTAATTGGGAATTCCATCAGGGAGGTGTCAGGGTGCTGCATGCACCTCGTGTTCTGTTCTTGCCAACACGGTGGTTGAAAGCTGGTATGTGATATCTGTCTCGAGTTTATAGTCTGGTACAATAATGTCATTGCCCCATGTGGCAAATGGTGTAAGCTATTGTAAAACTGTTTGTCTATGTGATTAAGACATTGCTGCAGTGAGCAGCACCAGCCAATTACTTTTTTAATTTAATTATAGCAGAAAAAAGAGAATCGCAAAATAGAAATTCTTGTCGTAGGGAATATGTAAAATGTAAATTGAAGAGCCATGGAAATTTCATGCATTGGCAGCCCGATTTGTTTTTATTTTCAACGTGTTTTAAAGACGGTGTTTCTTCAATGCCCTAAAATAAGACATAGCAGCATTTAGTAATTACTTAGTTCTACATCAAAATAATTATATATAGTATGCACTTGTGATCCCCTCCACTATATATGAATGTAAAAATAAACACTTCAGGGCCTGTATCAGTTTTTACTTTTAGACAGTGTAAATAAAGCTGAATCTTCAACTTTCAAATTAAAACTGATAACCTAGGGCATTCAAGGCTTTTCTAAAGGAAGGGGGGAAACTTTAGCTTGCCTCAAAACAGGTTGTGTCTCTGGAATGCTTCTGGGACTAAAGAGATCAATTAAGTTTGTATAAACAAACAGTTGGAAAAAAGCTACTAAAACAACAGAGGAGAGAGCTCTCTATTGGGCTCCAGGGGCCTGGGGGAGTGAAGTTTCATTAACTGGATCTGAAGTCCTATGGCCTTCTATAAACAGGCATTAATTAAAGAATGTAAAAAAATAAAGTTTCAGACCTTGCAATATGTTAATGATCATATGATTCAGGGCCCGGGAAGGGGAAAAGCAGCAGAGGTCATAAAATAAGCATGAAGCATTTAATATGAGTGCTTGGCAGGGATTTCTGCAAATTAGTTGGTTATTTGCTGGTCCAAAGCAAATTAAGGTGATTTTGCTTCACTTGCTAATTTTTTATGTGCATGCTTGGCAAAATGTTTTTCACAAATGGATGAAGGTTATTGTTAATGGCATAATGAGAAATATTAACATATTTAAATAAACCCGAAAATTCTGACACACAACACAAGCATGCAGTTTTTATTTAACACAGACATTGAAATTCTATCAGGGACTGAAGATGATTTTCGATGAAATTATGGAACATGCCCAAGTCATAATGTTTAGCATTATGAATGCACCTTAAGAACTTATTTTCATAAGTTTGCACCAGTGTTTTTGAATAAAAGTTACAGGCGATCATTGTGTATTTATAGCAACTTCCTTTTAAAAATCAACTTTTGCAGTCATTCGCTTGATAATGGAGAGAGGAAAAATAAAACAGGTAAAAGTTTACCCCCAGTGGAAGATACTACATTTCGGGATGGTTTTTCTGAGAGGTGACATTTTTGAAATTTTGGGTTTGGTGACACGCAGCCTGCTGTCTTGACTGACTGACTTCTCTCCGCCTAGTGTTATTTTAATTTTGACGGGGATAAATGATTCTGTGCTTAGGGATTCCTATTTGGTTCCCCTTAATGGTTTTACTTTATCTGAGTACTCCAAGTGGCGTTTAAAAATTGGAGCCACTTCTCTAGAAGACTCTTTTGAAATGAGAGTGAAGCTGTTCTGTTACTTTAATTACCACGAAGTTGCACAGACATAGCGAATTTGGCAACAGAGTCTTAGATAGAAGGTGGGGTTGGAGTAGGATGCTACTATTGACATTGTTCTGTTACAGCAATTTTAGATGGACAAATTGCAGTTGAGAAAATTTCATGACTCGGTAAAATGAGCAATGATGACATCTGTGGATGCGGGTCTGTTCATATCTTTGCAGAGCCTTTAGGGAAATAAATATCTTGGAACATTCGGTGAAGTGAAGCTCACTCAATAAATCAACCTGACACAATAACACTTCTGGCACATGAGCCCTACTTCTCCCCAGCAACACCTACCCCTCTGTGTTCCTGTGCTACCAAATGGTGTCTCCCCACAGGCCTCTAAATCAAATCAGAGCACACAAATACAGTGAGAATTTATTGGGAATTGGTTTTGCTCGGCAAAAACATTACTTATTAGATGAACTGAAATGATAATAAATTTTGACCCTTTAAGGACTGAGGCAGTTCAGGTGATGTGCTGGTTGGTGGAAGGTGTGTAGAATGATCTTAAGAGGAACATCTTACAACGAGGTGTCCTAAGTTTTATGAGGATTAAATTTCTAATTTTCAGCTGGATATTTTCTCTTCACATGACATGTATCATTTCAGAACCACATTTTCTTTTTTAAATGCTTCAGGGTGAAATTAGGCTATTTGTGTTAGTAATCCTTAAAGTAAAATAAAACACAAAAGCTAAAGGGTTCTTAGGTGCCTGCGTGCCTCTGTCTGCATATGTATTAAAGCAGTTTTGAGTGAAAAAAGTATAGAGTAGCCCAATAATGACAATATGCAACTAAATATTTCTACCATAATTAGTAGAATGAGTATATATCAGGTAAGAAAGTGAGAAAGGAGATCATTAACATGAACCATATTAGAACTATTAATACATGTGAGAGGATTATATTAGTTTAGATTTATCTGAGCTTTCTGTGTTTGAAATAAGAAGAGAATGTTCATTTTTCTTTCTAAGGGAAAAAGAATAGATGGTTTCTGTTTTCATTATAAATTTCTTTTAATGGAGATAATGGTTGAAGAGGATCAATAGGAGAAACCAATTTCCTATTTGTAAATAACCTTAGCTCTCCTTGGGAAAAAATATTCTACAAGGCAAAGTTTAATGGTAAATTTTCTAATTGAATATGTTTACACGAACTGTTCAGCATTCAATATAGTCCTCTATACAATTGGTGTGATGTGTCTCTATGTGATTTTCTTTTTTTAGGTGATTTCCTAATTAATTGTAGCCTTTATAATTAGCTTGAAATATAACATTTCTAGTGTGTTTACCTGCTAAGTCACTTTTTCCAATAAATATGCCTTGGGAGATGTTGGAAATATTTCTGGAAGGAATGTCTGTAACCTTAAATCATTAAACTGAAACGTGTCATGGCCTTTCCAGTGGGAATTACTGATACTAAAAATTTGGTGGTAGGTCAAAACTTTATCATCAGTCAGATTTGTAGAAGTGATTGTATAATATACTATGTGTTATTGAAAAGGAAAAAAAATAAATAAGACTTTTATAATAGCCATAGATAGTTTTACCTGTTTATAGTTTTGATCTGTAAGGAATGATTCTACTCTCCATTTTTATTCAACTGAAAGAAAGCTTTTGTAGCATTATTTAATTTTTTACTGTATTCTGGTACGAAAAGACAAGTAATGTTATTCTAACCCCTTTTGCATGAAGAAAGTGACAATACCCAAAGAATTGAAGCCATTTTTAAACTTGCAGCATTCGGAAGGTTAATGGTTATAAAATATGAAAAGCTAAAAGGGATTTCCTGAAATTGTCTTGTCCAATAATATAAGGCATTCCAGAAAAAGGGTTGCTTACTCCTGTATTAAAACTCCTGGGAAAACAAGTCTACAACCTTGCTTGGATGTTCACGTCTCATAATACCTTTCTTAAGAAATAGTTTTTTAATGTTTAGCCTAATTTCTTCTTGCAATAAATTAGTCATTCTAATAACTGTCCATCACCTAAGCACCCATTTACATGCTAGTTACCATGCGAAGCTATGTACATGAGCTCTTTGATTTGATCCAACAGTCTTATAGGACAGATGTTATAGTCCTGATATTAGAGCTGCAAAACTGATGTCTGAAGAGGTTAAATATCTTGATCAAGTTTATATAAGTAATAGGAGGCTTGGGATGGATATTTGGTTGATTTCAAAATCTGATTTGTTTTGGTTTTTGATTTTTGTCAGTAACACAAATGCCTAGGACCATTTATTGCCCTATGTCAGGCAGAATGCTAGGTGCACATAGAGCAGAATCATAGGGTTTCTTTACTACACTTTTTGGAGGAACTCTGAATAAACGACTTCAGTGTAAAATGAGCATGCTGTGAGATTATGGACAGAGAGTTACTAGTTCTGCCTTGGAGAGAAAGAAGGCCTTGGAGAAGAGCTGGGAGTTGAACTGAGTCATGATGTATATATAAGTAAAAGGCAAAAAAGGGCAATGAGTCAAGAAAATAAACAAGGTACGATGTGGGAATACAGGAAGTTCTGTCGGTGAATTGTACAGGATTTGGGAGAACCATTAAGAAATGAGGTCGTTAAGCTAGAAATGTGAACTCACTCCTGTCTTTACAGCATTCTTTAAGTACTTGAGTCCCATTAGTGTCATGTCTTTAGCTTAAAAGACCTCATTCCTTTATGTTCTGATCATTTTTCTTTGTAAGTGGAGAAGCCAATCTGGACATGTGCTTCTAAGGAAGAAATAGACTTCACTGGGAACAGTGATAGCTCATTTCATACTCATATTTATATTATTCAGTGAAATAAAAAATTAGTATTAATTACCTGGGAATTCAAAGAATGTTTTGTTTGATTCAGTGAAATTTTCTTTTAACCGTTTATGGCTCCGGTTTAAAAACACTATATTCTAGATACGTTATTTGCTGGCCAGGTTTGAAATATGGTTAGGATTACCTGGAAAAAGAAGACCTTGAATCCTACAAAATGAGGTTCCTCATTAAAGGGCGTTAAGTTTTTTGTTTTCTGTTTTTATTTTTTTACTTAAAATGATGGAAAACTTAAGACATTTGTACTCGAATGTCAATTCAAAATTTTAAAAATTAATATAAGGAATTCTCTGTATATTCACCTTTTAAAAGTGGCTTTCATTTGTTCTAAAGGAGATTAGTAAGTAAACCTATGTGACGATGACAGAACATCTTGATATAGGGATACCATGTCAATGTGCTGTTGTTGGTCAGCCCTGGCCCTTGCAAGACCCCTTTTTATGGAATAATGCATAGCCATGCACTTGAGAAAGTGGTAAAGGAACAGTGAGTTTGAAGTTGTAGAGGAATCGGGGTCATTGAACATCTGGTCATGCAGGTCATCTTATTGAATCTCAGGTTTCTAACCTCTTAAGTGAGTTGACGGAGAGCATGGGCTTGGATTGGCTGGGCTAATATCCTGCCTTTGCCACTGATTAGCTCTGGGACTTCAAGAAAGTTACTTAACTTCTCTAGCCCTTTCTTTATCTTTAGGATAATAATTTGACCTAATCTCACGGATTATGGCAAACACATTATGGTATGTAAAGTTCTTAGCAAAATGCTTGCCTCATAATTAGATCTCAAAAATATATTTTTAAAAATTATCGTTACTGGAAATGAAAAGGTTTTAGGACCAGAAGAATGATGTGGGTTCCAGCTCCACCTCTCCTCCTCATTAGCTGTATGTATTTGGTGTGACCTTGTCAAGTTACTTAAACTTTGAGTCTCAATGTTTTCACTTAAAAAGAGATCTCATGCATTGAGAAGTAAACTAAATAAAATAGATGCTCAGAAGGCTAATTCAGATGATTTCCCTTTTACCTTAATAGTCAAGAGCAAGGGATGAGAAAGTTTGGATGGAGGGAGGCTGAGATGGGAAATCTCTTATCCCAGATGTGGGATGCAAGTTTAATTCAGATCCTTTCTCCACTCTGAAAAGCTTTGAAGAGTCTATCACTTTTTTCTTGACTCCTAAAGATTTAGTTAGCCAGCTTTGGAATGAAAGTAATGGAAGTTCAGTTCTTCAATAAATAGGTGTTCTAATGTTATCCTTCCTAAAAAAGTCAACCTGAAGATAGTTGAGAATTTCAGACATTTAAGTAAAACTGTTAACTAGTTTTACTCTTTATTCTATTTTCTGCTTAACCATAACACTACTCTTGGAACAAGTTTATGGATGTTTTCATGTGACCCTCACCATTTCAGTTAAAGGTTAAAAAATGTATTTTTCTCAATTCATTTGGTATTTCTTCCATTGAAGGTGGCTACCACAAAGGCTAAAAAGATGTTCCAAGAGAGACGCCTTTAGTATTTTGTAGCTTTCAGATTATTCTATTTTGTTCTGCTTACCTTTCCCTGTCATTCCGTTGCCTCCATTTTCATGAAGAGTCAGGAAAAATTAATGCAAGTTCTCCCAGTTACCTGATATTAATATTTCTTCCCAATAGAATGTGGCCTATCAGAACTAAGACCTAAGAACTTAATGTCTCAAAAATAATATGAAGTCTAGGTGAAGCAGAATGATGGCCAGCCACCACTAAGAGTATATGGCTCTTTGTAATGGTATGCTCATGTATTATATTTCCATTTAAAAGAGGGTAATATTGGGCATAAGATGACTGTGGGTTGAAATATGTTAACATTTTATTAGGCTGAATTCTCATTCTAACATCTTAAAATTTTCATAAAGTGAGTTCTATAATGTTCTTCGTTTAACATGTATTGTATATAAAATATTTTCAGGATTTATTCTCTAATATCAAAACTAAAAGTAGCCTTCATCTTTATGGAAATAGAAGAGAATTAGTCACTATCTTCAGAATTAAGTAAAAGTTGATTGATAATCATCCCTGTTGGGTTTTTTTTCCCCTATTGCCTGGATTCCAGGTATGTGTGTTTCTGTTTGTGTATGTCTCTTGTGTGTGTGTGTCTTTACCAAATGTGTATTTTAGAAGCTATGTTTCTTTTAAATCAACAACATTGTTCTGCTTTGTATTTAATTATTCTATCTACATCAAGTTTTGGAAACCAGAACGGAACATAATATGTCCCTTATTCAGAGAAGTTTACTGGAGGTAGAAGTTATAGTAAATTGCATTGTTCTGGGTTTTATATGAAATGTGAAGAAATATTAAGTTTGTATTTTGTATAATCTAGTAAGGAAGCAAGATCTATAGGATAAGAAACTAAGAAGAAAAATAATTGAAAAACAAAGGACGAGTTACAAAGACAGACACAATCACAGGTGCCAAGTGAGTGATATAATCGAAGATTATTACTGGATGGAGGAGAAGGTGACCTTTCCATGAGCTGAGGTGGTTTTGGAAGAAGGGGGTTCTAGCTGGTGCTAGACTTTACAATCCTGACCCAAACTTGGTAGTTGGATATATGAAATGAGCAAACTGTATTGGAGCTATCTGCTTTTCTAACATACTTGCTAGTTTTGATGAAACTTTATGGCTCATCAAAATATTTATAAACCCATTTAAATTTGTATTTAATTATTTTTTTACTTAAAATGATGGGAAACTAAGAATTCACTTGGAAGGTTATTACTTCAAGAATAGTTCTACACTGTTATTGTATAATAAATTATCAAGAAAATAGAGGTTCAGCATTAGCATAGGGAGATAACATACATTCATCTAATGTAAACCTTGGTTAGGTATCCAAAGACAGCTGCTTGCACATGGCATGCTTTTATCTATAAGCATTGAAAGTTAACCCTGAAGAATAATCTAGATCAGACTAAAGGATGATCACTATAATATGCTCGAGCTAATTTTGGCACATTAGATATCAACACACGCTCTATATGCTATGTTGCGAAGATCTGGAACTCATTGTCATGTCAGAGTTTCAGACAGCTATTTGGTTTTGGGTTATTTTTAGGCAACATAATGGGTCATTTGAAGACCTAATAATATGAGTTTTGTTTGGCAGATTCTATGTTCATATGTTGTTGATATGGATCATTTAGCCTATTCTTCAGTTACTAGGGGTTCTCTGAACTGTTTTGTAAATTTAGAGATAGTTGCTTTGATCCGGCCATAGAATAAAACAAGAACACCTAACTAAATAGCGACTAAATACCCTTTCATCTTCCCTTCAAAGCAAGAAAAAAAAAAAAAATCAATGCAAAGTAATGCTCTTCTTGTTTCTTAGATTTTCGACTTCCCCGATCACCTGAAAGTTACTAACATTAGTTGGACTTGCAAAGCCAATACTTGTAGAAATTCTTCCATGTAAGAGAGACTGAATTGAATGAAATACTATTTTTCAATTATGCTTTTGGGTAGTTTTTATTGTAATCCTTCCATTCTCACAGTATTTAACTCAGAGTTTCTGCTTTTTGCTTTACATACGATGTAAAAGAAAAAAGATCTTCCTTAAGTACAGCATTCCTAATCACCAAATATTTATTAAATCTCTCCATCCACGCATTATGCCAAGTGTTAAAGAGTAAAACGGTAAATCAAGTCAGCAAAAGAGTTATATGGATTCTTTTTTCTTCATGCTTCAAAATCGTAATTTGTGATCCAAAGGAGGCATTTTAGAATTGGTCTCATTGGGTATAGTGGAACATTTAGAGAAGTTTCAGTTCAAAACTTTCATGCATTAAGAAAATCTATGCAGTAAAATCACTGAAAGGTATATAGATTTGACTAGAGCATTCATTTGTTTTTCTTTTGCACTGTTAGGGAAAAAAAAGTCTGTTTCAAATCCTATTTGTCCCTTATCTCTGTTTGTTCAGTTGTTTTTAATATCACATACTGAAAGAATTTCAATAGCAGTTTCACCATGAAGTCATTTGTTATCCTTCAGCAGGCTTTTGCCTACTGAATTGTAAAGCAGTTCTGACTATTTGCATCCTCCAGATGGAGCGGCATATAAACACTCCCAGATATTTCTGGTAAGTATGAAAAAAAAATCTTATTTGTCCTTTCTGTGAATAAATAAGAGAATGTCAAATTTTATAGACTAATAAATTTGTATGCCGGCAGTGACATTGAATCCCTCATGGCCTGCAATGTCACAGACCCTGAGAAACACCATTTTTTTGTTTGTTTGTTTGTTTCAAATGAATACTAAATAGAAGCTCAATAAAAAGCCAGAATTTGATTGCATTGTTTATGTTTGCCCAATATTCTAATTCAGTTGCAATTTGCCATGAGGAAATGCAATTTACATGTTTCCCAGGCTTATTGCACAGCAGTCACTCACATGTACATGCTAGTGTATGTCAGAGAGAACTCCACGAATGGGTTAAGATGCCCTTTAGCATGAGTCTGCAACAACTGCCCTCACCCCGCCCCATTTTAAGATTAATTTTTATGGTATACTCTTAGAGTTGTGGAAACATGGGCTAGGAAAAGGGGCAACCTAAACATCTAAACTTTTACATAGAAAAACTTTTGATATGTGTATATATGTTGACTAACTCTCAAACATGTGGTTGACTCAGAAATGGTACTCCGCAAGGAATAATTCGGGCTGCATCAGTTTAAGAAAATCTTTATGCACTTTTCCAACTTAGGAGTAAATTTGTTTCTTATATTTAAATCAATATGCATCATGTAGGGTGTCTAATCTTCATATTCAGTTAAATAACTAACCTCCGCAGCATCAGCAGTGATTGACAGTTTAATACTGCTTTTGCACTTGCCAGTTTTTGTATTACACCTTCTAATTTCTTCCTAAATTAAATGCATTGTGCTCAAAACAGAATAGTCATATATTTCACAAAGTAAACAAGATTAAATAATTTCACAGATAAATATGTATATGAAGCACTGAGAATGTAACTTGGCTTACTTTATCCATGTGCAACAAAAGGAGTCTTGTGAACTGAATACAACCTGATTGTTTTCCACTCTGATTTTTCTGAAGAAAGAATTTTAATAAGTAATACATAATATTTCTTTTCTTTCATTGGGGCAATTGAAACAGAACTTAGTATCATATTTGTCAGTATTGATTTGATTTCTGGGGAATAAATTTCTCTAAGTGAGTTTTAGTTGAATGAAAGTACATCTGAGATATAAATATTTAAAACCAATTTTAATAATACTTAAGAATGGATGTTTATAAGGATTTGAAAACACAGGCTATTTAAGTTATTACAAAAGCATGTCTTTATGCATTTTCTCATATGGTGATGTAAAAAAAGATGGGGTTCAACTTAGGTTTATTATTCCTATTATGATGTATTAGCCAAACATGTCTAACTGTCCTTGATTTCTTCAAAAGTAGCCTTTCTAAAATTAAAAGTACAGTGTACCTTACCTTCTATGAGCAGATATAGAGGTAGATGAGGACATGTTTGTGTGTGTAGTAGAGGATACTATGGCAGCAAGTACAAAGATATTTCTTTACACATTTGATTTTTTTATTTGGAAATTATCATTTTGATACTAAATCCTTTGATTCAAGTTATATGTCTGTGACTGAATGTATCTGTCTGTGTGTATATATATAAACACACACACATACCCACACATGATGCCACAGGTGTGGCACAGCAGCTATATGGCTATAGGATTCAGGTAGACTTACAGTCTGTGCAGACCCACAGAAAGTATGAATTAGAAAGAATTTTAGAGCAACTCTAATCCAATCTCCTTGTTTTATAGATTGATTATCAAATTGATTCCCAGAAACGTTAAAATGGTAAAGACTGGATCAGATCTCACATCTATGGATTCTAAGTCCTGGCATCTTTCCTCCACACTGCCTCTTTGATTCTGGCATTATTATATCAGTGAACTGCTTTGAAAAGCTTTAGTGGACTAACATTCAACCTGCTGCCCAACTACAACCTCAGTTACTATAAATACTATGAATACTATATATATATGTATATATATATATACACAAACATAGAATACATTTATATACATCTATTATATATGTGTATAGTATAATATACTCTATTATATATGTGTGTATGTGTACCATATACTAAATATATACACTATGCAAACTGTATAAATACTGGTTTAAGTATTGCTAAATTCTAGACACCACTGTCTCACTTTTATTTCAAACAAATAGTTCAAAAAAGTCCTATTTGAAGGTCCTTTCAGTTATTAAGCCTCCCAAACATCTATCTTTTGTTTATTGACACGGGCCTCCCAGATTTCCGTTCTTTTTGTTCAACTGTAGTAAATTTGGCATTAAAGGATGATATTCGATCCTTGCTTCCTTTATAGAGTTGCACCAAAGTCAATGAGAATTTTACACGAAAATAAAGGATAAACTATGGCCCTGGAGTAGTCATTTAAGACTGCAGAACAGACCCACAAGACTAAGTTCAGTGCCTGGTAAAGGGTTTGTGCTAAATTTAACATTGCAGAAGAGTTTCCAGCTGTTGCCTTGCTCTGAAGGAGGAGAGCTGCTTTCATGACTGATTACTGTCCTCAGGAGAAAGAGGGAAGTGGAGCGGTGCTGCATCTCCAACCCGTAGAGTGCTCTGCATATTCTGTGGCACTGGTTTGAGAAGGCTCATAACTTTAATGGCTCCCTTTATCAGTTGTCATGACTCTCGGCTGAAAATCCTAAGACCTGGGAAGGGAAGAACAGGAATGGGTATAACTTTAGATGTCGAAAATGCTATATTAAAATAAAATTACCTTTTCGTAAATTTCACACTGATGATAAGTCCCTTGTGGTTTGTCACTCTCGCTAAAGTAACACAACTAGACTTTACTTGCCAGCTGTACTTAAAGATCTGGGTTTTATGTTTTTAAAAATGTCATCTATTCCTTCAATCACTTGTAAGTCCCCTGTAATCTCTTTTTAATGTAAGCACACTGGAGTTTTCCCTTTTGTTTGCTGCCCTTGCATTATTTACTTTGATCTGCTGTGAGAAAATCTGAAAGTGTGTTGTCCTAAATGCTAGCATCTCACCAACAAGATTTGAGGCCTTGTAGTTCGCATGGAAGAAAAGGCTCTTGTGTGAAGACGCAGGTTTTGTTTAGTTCTCTCTCCCTGGTGGGAGCCTTAATTGCATTTTCTCTCTCTCACAGTGGCTGGCTAAGGAGTGCCTGCCTTCCCTGCTGATGCTGAAGTTTTCAAGCTCTATTACTCTATGACGGAGAAAATTCCTTGGTCCAGGAAGAAAAGGGTCAGATTAAAAAAAAAAAAAGTGTTTAAATAAGTATTGTCAATTTACCATGCACAATAAACAGAAAAGAAGAAACAAGAGAAAGGCTTAATGTTTTTCCACCTGAAATTCTTGTGGAAGTTTTATGTAACCCAGTTTATAAAATATCAGATTCTAAATATCATGAAGAGGCTTAGTCCTCAGAGCAAAGAGGTTATACTTAGTATAACCAGTAAACAAAAAAATATTAATTTGTGCCCTTTCTTAGGCATTCTAGGTGTCTTTCTAAGTCTATCTATCTATCTATCTATGATTAAAATATATATTCTGAAGGATATTTCTGGAGTTAATGTTAATTATTGACATATATGCCATTTTCAGCTAAGTTATAAACATCTAGTTTTATTAACCTTTCACTTTCTATTTTGACATTCTGAGCATACAAGTGATGTGCTTGAATTCGTACATCTGAAATGAATATTTTAATTTTCTTCCCATCTGACAAAATATACTTCGCCTTCACTGGCTTTGAAGCTATAGCTGCCATGTCTGCTTCCACTTTCTGTATTTTTCATCCTGATAGGATGCAAGGCAATAATAGAATCTACTTAACATTTTCAATTTCAGTGTATCTTAAATATGGAAGCTCTATTGATCTTCATTCACAACAATGCTTGTTTATTGTTTGAGGCTTCAATGTCCTTATGTACATATACATAAACTAATTGTGTTTTTTAAAGCCTATGTCTTGTTATTCTGACTGAAATGGGTTACTCAAGCATATATTTTATTTTGCAAGGCTTTATTTTATTCCTATTGTTTACTCTTAAGTCTTGGTATCTTAGGCTTTCTGCTGCCTTCTCAACTTTTCCATTCATAAGCTGTGTTCCTTTTCTTCTTGTTTTTTTTTCTCCTGTAGCCTCCTTATACTCATACTTGCTCTGTTCCAAGCCTTTATTCACCAGTGCCTGCACCTCATGGTACTTCCTGAATTGTCTGATCTCTGTTACTTGTCTGCAAGTGAGTTGAGAGAGGGACCATTTTAATCCAGAGATAGCAGTGGCATTTTTGATGGATAGGTGAGTAGACACCATGGAAAAATTCATGGTAGGAAATAGTATAGGATTTTTTGGTTGATTAGAGAGGAAAAGAGAAAAGAGATGTTGGGAGTTTGAGTATTTGAAGAGAAGGAAGATGCTGAATGGAAAATGTGAAGATACCTTTCTAGACGTTGGGATTATGGATTTTAACTCTGACCATTCTCTCTCATTAGTAATCACTGGGCCTTTCACGCTTTGTGCAATGAGCTGAACCCAGTCAACAGAGTCTTTTCAGCTATATTGAAAAGCAGTGATCCAACACATGAAGTGAAAACATCTCCTTGATACAAGAGTACACATGGCTTTAAGAACACATTAACATTATAAGGCAGATATGATTGTCATTAAAAACAGCATCAGGAAGCCTATTCTTGCTTTATTATCTTTAAACTGGTTAGTAATGTAAAGGGAACCTTCTAAAAACTATTTTAAATGCATAATATGTATCTGAACACTGGGTACTTTTTTGGGTTGGCTTTAGGATGGTGATTTTTAAATGTTTACAGCAATCACATTTGGGTCCTAACAGGGTTTTTTTTTTTTTTCATTGAATTATTAGCCAGCAGATAACATAGAGAGGAATACTTCCCTAATTTTGTTCTTCCTAATTAGTGAAAAATAAACTACAACTGAGGCAAATAAAGATATAACACGATTTCTTAATTTTGAGGAGTATATATGTTTAAGTTTGAGAATTCAAGAGCTAATTGGACCCTTATTTAGTGTTTCAAAACACTCATATTTTAGAATGTCAAAATTGAAAATAAGGAATGAATTGTATTTTAGGGAGTTAAAGGACTCTATTAGCATATTTTGTTTCCCTTGAATCCCATTATATGTTTTAGTAAATACTTCTTGAAGTTCCTCCTTTTTCTATTTACCGTCACTCTACTTATTTATTTCAGAAGGAAGAAAGTTGTCAATTAGGATCCATATATTGCTGAAGTCATAGAACAGATCTAGATAATTCAGCAAATGGCTATTCTGTTGATCAGCCCCTTTTATTATGATAGAAATTCTTTATGATGAAGGCTAGGGAACCTGATTATTTTTTTAAATAGGTCAAGAAATGGATCAGAAAATCTTCAGGGGATTTATCTCTGTTTCTAGTACTTCATAATGACAAAACTTTCTTTGGCTAATGAGCATGTCTAGATGAATTCAAATATGTAGAGAAAGGGTAGGAGAGGGCAGTGGATGTCTAAGAGAATTTGGTATAATTGCAGTGATTGAATTCAAAAGATTGGAAGATTGGAGATAGTTTGAGAGAAGTAGAAAGTGACAGAGCCCAGTATGTTAACCCAAATATACTCTGTTTTCTTAGAGTGAGTGTAAATCTCATAAACATAAGGGAAAATAGACCATTTTGTGTACCAGTTTAGAACTAAAATAAATTCCCGACAACTCTCTGGCCTTAACATTTCCTATTTTCTCTTTCTTACATGAGCACCATATTTGTTTTTATTTTAGTACTACATTTACCCATTTACCCATTTTCTAGGCATTGACTGATTGAAACAGTTTCTTGAGCATATATATGGAACAGGCACTGTTTTGCCTACAAATTGAAGTTCTAGTAGTTAAAAAACATCTTAAACATAAGAGATTGGAAATCAGTGAAAATATACTTTTTGCATATATTATTTATTTATTCATATACTTGATATCACCATTACAAATCCAAATATTATGCTCAGGTATATGTCACCTTCAAAAAAAAATTAAATTTACTATATTGTTGTCCTTACGTTCTTACTTTTGTGCTAATACTTATTTTAACTTTGGGTTCTGTTACTTTACCTTGGGGAATCTCTCCTCCATCTTCCAGGGTAAGGGCCAACCTTATGTTAGTCAGTAAAGACAGTAGGGTTAATATTATCTTGTTTCCATTTTTATGCCTCTCAAAAGGAAAACAAATCATCCTTAAATATAACCTAAATTACATTTGGTGTCTTTCCTTGATATTTTCTTCCATTCATTGTTCAAATGCCAGCTCCAGTGACGCTTTCTCTGTGAAACTTTTCCTGCCCAGTTACTCTGAGCAGGAATTAAGTATAGCATAGAAAGGTATATAAATTTCAATTGCTCCTCTTATAATCTGTCCTAACCATTTATTCTCCTGTGCCCTTTCTATTAAATGTTGTGCACCAGAGGGCAGGTACTGTCTGTTGTCACGTCTGTATTCTGGTTACCTGGAACAATATCTGAGCTAGAACAGCTTAGTAGATATCAAATTAATTCAATCCTTCTATAATGATTGTTGAAATTCTTTTATCTTACATTTGGGGATCTCTGTCTATCCTCTGATAGGAAAGTACAAGTAGAGGTCTTGATCTTGTTTTTATATAATACCAACTAAGTTTCAACTGTTTCTTGTCTGTAGGAAAGTTTAAAATCCCATTTCTAAAACTTAATTTGAAAGTTTAGGCTGAGCATGAGAATGCAAATTGATAGTGATTAGCTAGTTTGCATTAGTTTTTGTTGGTGTTGTTGCCTTTTATTTTTTCATGAAGGCATCACGAAGGATCGAATTTAGACATCTTTACTTTTGAGTGTTAGATCCAAGAATCTCTTACATGTTCTAATCTTTCTGGTGATAATATCCTACCTGCTTTCTGTGTGCAAGTGCATGTGTGTGTGTTTGTATGTATAGCCACTGACTGACCAGATATGAAGCAACACCTTTGTTATCTTTGACCCTGTCCTTTACTTGTCAACCAGTCTCTTGTTATTGATTCGTCTTGTAGTAGGCTTGGGGGATTTTGAAGAAGTTGTGTTTTGTTCTTTTAAATGTTGGTAAAAGTAGTCCTCTTACTTGGAAGGAATTAGATAAAATAATTTTGATTTTGGTTAACAAATTCATCCCCGCCCCCTACAATAGCACAGCCTGATAATACATATTTTTTACACTATCTAAATTTCAAACATGCACTAATAACTATCATAAATAAATATCTCACTCTTCCTAAGATTGTTAGATATGAGAGGGAAACTAAGAAAGTCAATTCAATTAACACACATGGGTTTAGTGCCTATCATGTTGTGAACTATGGGGGAAAAGCGATGTACATAGATGTCTAAGACAGTTCTTGACTCAGCGATTCTTATGGAAGATTCATAAGTATACTAATAACTTTAATACAAGGCAGAATTTGATATAAATTTTACCAATGATATAAGATTTGCCTAACAGGAAACACAAAAATGGGTGGTTGCAGTTGAGAAGAGGTGGCCAGAGATGGGAAGGAGGGAGACAGGGAGAAGATTTTGCTGCGTTTTGAAGACTTCAGCAGAGTTATTTGGGAGTAGAGGGGAAAGGAGGAAAAGTAGAGGGAAAACAAGTAACTCTATGGCTCCGTGAAATAGAACTGGTTTTGTCTTGTTTTGTTATTTTCATCAATTGAGCTTCTAATATGGTCTGAGTTGTATGCACAGCACTCTGCAAGGATTAATTCATTACAGACAAAGAAGCCCAAAGAAGTGCCTTAACCAAAGTATGCCTTACCATTTTCTGCATCCTATTGTCTAAATTATGATATTAAAATATGAGTTATTAAAATATAATTATGATGTTAAAATGTTAGTTGTTGACATATAGCTGTTCTTTTTCAAATATCTATGAGTGGGTGAAGTCAAGTTTTCTTATAAAATTCAAAATCTAATTCTCTAAACTTTTATTCTTGCTTGTTTTATATATTTAAGTATTTAGCTCATTGTTTATATGTTAAAGACTTGTATTTTCAGTGTACCTGTAGTTTAAGAAAGTTTGTTAGATGTGACAAAAGAAAAGGCATCAAAGCTAAATTTTGTAAAATGGCATCAAAATTTTGCTGGAAGATAGGAACAACTTCCTTTTCTAAATCTGTTCATTTGAAGTGCTAAAATTAAATACCACACAAAACTCCAACTTTCACCTATCCACCTTCCTTTAGTAATCATATGATAAATGAATGGCATGTTAGACCAGTGTTCCTCCTAGGATAACAAGCTCACGGAGTATAACGGGGGAAATTTATTCCAAGTTATGTTTTTTTGGAAACATTCTTTAAGTGGACTTGATAAATACATGCAGTTCTGGGAGGTTCTTTGTATCTTAAGAGAGACGATATCTACATAGATCAGTAGAGGAAAAGTTGTAGTTTACATTTCTTTAATTTATTATAAAAAGAAATTTTTGTCAGATACAAATAGACTTTATTATAAAGAAAACAAATTATGTCTTTTGAAAGCTAGGGCTTTTACTAAATTTCTAAACTTAAAATTTTCTTAAAATTGGAGGCATTTGGTCAACCTTATAGAGCTATAATCCACAGAATATTAATTAAAGAACTACTGAGTGTTCCCATTGATCACTGAGGGGAAATTTGAAAACGTAAATCACTCAGTTCATTCTTTTAACATTTGCTCTTTGGTCGAAGGTGAAGATGAGTAAAGTATATATCTTTAAAAAATATATATATATATATAATTTCATTTGAGTTGTATAAAAATCAAAGTATCAAAAATTAGAAAAAAGTGGATTAATTGTCAAAAATCTGGCTTCCAGTGCTATTAAGTCGGCACAATGTATTGGGATGAAGCATCCTCAGTTAGAAACTGAGAGGATTACCTAGTTGATTTATAAGGTCCAGTTCAATTATAAATGTTTTATTTTATAACTCACTAATAATTTGCATATACACTAAACCAATGTTGAGAATAATGGGAATATTATACACAAACATTTAAAATTGTAAATGACTGGCAGAGGTCAGCGAGCCTTTTATAGTTTGTCTAGTAAAATAAAAAGAACTTAGGGAAAAATATAGCCCCAATCTGCAAGTTTGGATTAATTTTTATTTTTTAAATAGTGGGCAGGTATAGATGTCGTCATTCTGTTATATAATTACATATAGATTCACACAGCTTGTTAAAAATCTAGAGTATTATAATTGAGCACAGTTCCTTATTCACACATGATTTTCCTAGGACAGGGGAAATGATACCAAGTTTGGTCAATACCTACAACGCACCATGAAAAATTTGAAAATTTTGTCCATTTAATCTTCCTAATAACGCTATGATGTATTATAGGTAACGTTAGTCCCATTTCACTAATGAGGAGACTGAGACTCATTGTTCAAGTTACAGACCAGATTGGTGGAGACAAGGCTGCAAGCCCTGAATGTCACGATGCAACTCTGTCTCCCAGAAGAAGGTGGAGATGCTCTCTGAGCTCCCCTTTACTCCATTTGAAGAAATGCACCTGAAAATAACAAGGGAGTGATTGCTGTAAATCGCGGAAGCAGGACAGTGAAATGCATTTGCTAATAGGAATTATGGGATGCTGAGAGAATAAACAGTAAAATTTTAGTTGATCATTAAGATAGAAAAAGACTGCGTAGGCCTGGAGAGCTTTGAGGATGCTTATCAGATGTTTGCATCATAGGCCAAAAGGCTTCTGAGATTTCTGAGACAGGGTGGGAGTGGGGAATAAGGAAGGAAGAACAAGTTGTACACATCAAGTCAGGTGAGAAGTCATTTAGTGGAGGTGAACAATGAAGACTAAAAAAAAAAAAAAATTACCAGTGAGTTACAAAGTAAAAGCGACAGCAGGGTTTATTTGCGGGGTGGGTGGGGGGGGGGGTAGAAGAAATAGCAATTTCCAATGTGGTCAAGTAGGATTCAAACATACTTTTTATTTTTGTTCAGTAATGAAATGGAATGGTATGTAAGAAGGTGCTCCCCAAAAAGTTAGAAGGCAGCAGTAAAGACAGTTTCACATAATTGTATGAATGATACATTTTTACCAAAGGCAACTGATCCAGGACTCCAGGAAATCAAAGGTTGAGAGTCCCCCTTTCTTTATCACTTATAATAGCATCATCCAGACTAAAAACACTGGAATAACATTACACACTGGAATAGCATTACACAATCAAAATTTTATAAATCAATATGTTAACAAAATATTGCGTTAAAATAACATCTAAAGTTATAATACTGCATTATTTAATTTTTCTTAAGTGTTATAATTAAATATGTAAACTTAATTCTATATTGGGCTTGTATGTGAAAATTGGTCCTGTTGACTCTCACTCCTGTAATCTGACCATTCAAAAGCCTGAAAATCAAAGGTTTATCTGGAATACATCCTAAAAATAGCAGTAAAATGTGGTCTCACGATGGTGCTGCCAACCCTGATTGTGAAACATTTTACTGTGGACTATTTCCCTTATAGATTGTGCCCATTAAAAATGTTTCTGCTAAAATTTGTAGTGTAATAGTGACTTTGAGAAATACACAGGAAGGAAGGAAATGTTTGATCAAATTACTGCTTAATTATTCCAAAGCTAGAGTGACTGGCTTTGTTTTGCCCTCCTTTACTGAATAACTTCTGATGCAATCAAACTGAAAAGTCAGGAAATTAACTTTTATGGAAATTGAGTCATGCATTAAATGCATTTCCAATTCTGATACTGTTTATTTAGTAACCGGTAAAACTGAACCGAGCTGTACTATGAGTTGAAGGGTCAGTACTTCAAATAAGCAATTCTGCTTCCTTCATTACCCTTACACTTGGCTGGCCAAAGAGTCTCTAGGAATTTTGTATTTTTATACTGTTATTTAAAAGAGAGAATACAATGTTTAAGCTATTATCATTTAAGAGTTTTTAGTTATGTTTACCTGCAATGAAAAAAATTTAATGAAATTCTTTCTATATACTACCTATTGTTGCTTCATTTTTTTTTTTTCCTTTCCTTTTTCTAGTGGCCTTCAGATAACCTTAACACCACAAAGGGAAGTCTGCCACAACTATATTCACTTCAGACTTTACATTTTACAACTAAGACCATGTTGCATATAAATAGAAAACAACTTCCTATAGGATAGCTGATGTATGTGTGTCTTTGTATGTGTGAGTGTATGTTCATATCTATCTATCCATATCTATCCATCCATCTAGCTAGCTAGCTACCTAGCTATATTTATAGAGAGAGACTCAAATAAATACAAAGATCTTAAAACTTTTCTTGATTATACTGAGACAGCAAACAGTGAAGTGGACATACCATTATCTTTTCAAAATTCATGTCACAAGCTTAATTACTTAGTTTGTCTGTATGGCCATAGTCCCATGATAATTATTGTTGTCTGTCCGTTTTCTGACGTTTGTCAGTTTGTTGTACCACATTTACACCATCTTTCAGCCACATCTTTTGGTGAGAGTAATGGTGCAGATTCCATACTGCTCTTGGTCTGGCAATGTATTTGTAGAGAGCTAGACACAGTGGTCTTCCTAATTGTGGTCTGTGTTGATGAATCACCAGTTTAGTTTTGTAGAAAGTTATAGTGACCCATTTTGTCCCTGGCTGTGGAATCATGCCTTACAGTTTTCTGAAGAAAAGTTGGATTTGTTAGAGTATAGTGTCTTTCAAGAGTATTTGAGGACACATACCTGGAAAGTTTGTTCTAGAATGGACAGCATCAAGTCTAACGCAAGAGCACATTGACTTGGAGCTAGATTAACCCAGGAACAGGTCAAAAGTTATTCAGCTTTTTAGCTTAACTTTCTACATCTGTAAACTGTGGATAGTAATGACTTCCTCAGAGATATGGTGTCAGAGCTAAATGAAATAATGTACAAGGTTTCTGTCATATAATATGCAGTCAAGAGATGTTTGTTCCTTCTACTTCCCACATAAAAAAAAATTTTTTTTTTAATTGTAGTGGGAAAGAAGAACATCATTACTTCCACTCTGACACCTGCAGAGTGCCTTACAGCCTGCAGATAAAGGGAGTCATTTCCATCCAAAGAACACTTTATGTTATATTTTCAAGTCTATTTGCATATTGATGATAGAAAGCCTCCATTCTATGAAGTAGAGACGGGACCAGATTATTGTGTAATGTGTGAAATATGGAATTAATTTTTACCATCTTAGAAGGTAATTGCTTGATTTTCTGACTTTTTTCATAGTAGACTATACATGGTACATTTACGGTGTAAATTCTAGTTATCTATACCAATTTGTAGTCGAACAGTACTGCAATTCTCACTGATTAGCGTGAACATCTGAAAATATGATTTTACTTCAGGGTACTGTTAACCCAGAGAGTCACACCACCAAATATCATTTTGAAAATGTGTTTATTAAAAACATTTGTTTGACATTAGAGCAGCTTGCTTTGTTTTGTTTTTTAGAGTCATAAGATTTATTACTTACAAAAATAGATAACTAATGAGAACCTACTGTATAGCACAGGGAACTCTACTCAGTGCTCTGTGGTGCCCTAAATGGGAAGGAAATCTAAAAAGGAGGGGATATATGTATACGTGTAACTGATTCACTTTGCTGTACAGCAGAAACTAACACAACATTGTAAAGCAGCTATACTCCAACAAAAATTAATTTTAAAAGATTTATTACTTACAGATTCCAGAAGCAAGGGGATACAGTGAGCCAGGGGAAGGGCAGCCCTCCACCCCAGGTCACAAGCCAGCAGGAGATAGAGCAGGGTAGCAAGCACCTAGTACTTACAAGGTGATTGGGGTGAAGGCTACTAACTTTTCACAGGCTTAACTCTAAGTGGTTATTTTATTTTATTTTTTAAATTTTTTTTAAAAAACCTCAACTCTACATTTTTAAACTTTTTAATTTTTAATTTTTTTATTGGGGTATAGTTTTACAGCGTTGTGTTAGTTTCTACTGTACAGAGAAGTGGAGCTCCCTGTGCTATACAGGTTCTTATTAGTTATCTGTTTTATACACATTAGTGTATATATGTCAATCCCAATCTCCCAGTTCATCCCACCCCCACCACCTCCCATCACTCTTTGTTGTTGTGTTGTTGTCATTGTTCTTTTGTGGTCTTTTTTTTTTCTTTTTTTTGGACAGACAATAGAGTGACTGGACTGTGCCATTACTCTATTTATAGGAAGTAGAATTAAAGCCTTAAAGACAAATGTGCATAGTTGGTGAACAAATGCAAAACAACAACTTTAATGGAGATTATTTGTATGCCATTTCCATTGGTTTACTCCAAAGATATATCCTCAATGATAATAAAGTAATAAAAGATTGTTTTCACAGCTGTTTGTCTTTGATTACATATTTCTTTGAAGTACTGTAATAAGACAGACTTTGAACCTGGAAAGAGATCAAATAATGAATTGTTCTGCTTTGTGAAGCTTAAGAGGGGATTTTATTGTCGAAACATATAGTGCAACATATTTTTTCTTCTAACAGTTAAATAATGGTTGAAAGTACTATGAGATCATTACAGATGGACTAGATTAAAGGGCTTGGGGCCAAGTGTGAGTGATCGTTACCAAAAAATTGGTGCTTTGGTCTTAAAAGGTGGATTTTATAATTACCAAATCTTTCATTGGTTTACTTTTGAGTTAAAATAGGATGTTATACAGATGCTAGAATATATTCGCATATTTATAATATTTTTATCTACAGACAGTATAAAACTTAAAATTCCTGAATCCCAAGAGACTTGTTCCAAATTTCTTATCTACTTCAGGTTTAGGCAGATTAAATTATGTGATTCTGTAAATTAAACTAAATGTCCTTAGATAAAAGAACATTAACAAGCATCATGTGGTTTTTTCTTTTATCTAAAATAACAATTTAGAAAATGCAGCAAAAAGTTCAGTTGTAACACTTTAAATAGATTTTCAAATGTTGCATATTAATATAGTTATAATTATTGTTATTTCCACCTAAATTTTCTCTTATGAATTGCTTACTATTTTGGGCTGAGCAGACATGTGGTGGGTATTACAAAATAGAATTAGGCATAATCATTGTAGCATTTTGTTTTGGTTCAACCTAGGTTCTACATATTACATAATGTGATTGTAAAGCAAATGGTAATAAAGTAGCCATTTCAATATTGTATATTATGTTGCTAAAGTTATATTGAAACAAAAGACTGTTTTTGTAAATACTTAAAATTTCCTGACTATTTTAGAGTGAAAGAATAACATTTATGTGACTATTTGGGGGATCTAATTGACTCAGTTTAATATTTTTTCCGAACTAGTTTTTGTTGTATTTAGAGGAAACTTTTTTCTTTGTTTAAGACATAAACCTTTCAAATGATAATTTTCCTGGAATGCTAGACAAAGGAATATTGTAACTTTAGAGATTTTTATGATGAAGGTGTGTTTAAGAGATGTCACTTTGATATTTTTACATTATGTCCTACATTTGTCAGCTAAAACCAGGATATTGCCTCAATGAGAAAAAGCATGTTCTGCACTTGTCAAAAGGCAGTAAGTAATGATTAAAATAGCAGTGTGAAACGCTAGGAGATTAAAGTGATGCTAATGATAAGTGAGAGAAGAAAAGGGCAAGCTATATTTTAATCCCTGGGAGAATGGTTAATGACTTCTATTGCCTGAGATTAAACTAAACCTGTCTCATCAGCTTTTTCTGCCTGGTGAAAAAAAGCTCTCTGCACTTTAATTTATTAAAGTCTTTTAAGGAAGCACATTGATCTACAGAGGTTAAACTTTTAAAAATTGTGCAAAATACACACAAATGCTTTAACAAAAATGTGGTTTTGTTGCTTTTAGGCATGCTCACAGATTTATAAAGAATTCATTGTCTGTGCCTTAGTACGTTTAATTAAGGAATACTAATTACTTAAAGTAGAAAGTTTGTTCCTTTAAAAAACCAGAACATATTCATATTACTGTGTAGGCAAGGGGCAAGTACACTGTAGAGGATATCAGTCTATATGAAGAGATTAAATTACAGGAGTAATTATGGCATGGCTTGTTCAGGATAATACATGTACTGTTCAGAAAAATGAAATCCTTTTTTAAAAAACGCTTCAACACTCTAGTAAATTGTAATCTTTAAATGGACCAATTTTGTTAACTTTAGTCTATTTTTGCGAATTTCGACTTTTTTGATAATCTAATTGGTTGTCTAATTCTGGCATAGACTTTTTTCATCCTGTACTCAACCTCAGCCATAATGCCCACCTTTATTCAACTAACATTTATCTTTATGCAACTAATATTAACCTTATCCTAGTGGGATAAAACATGTGTGTGTGAGTGTGTGTGTGTGTGTGTGTGCGTGTACTCTTGCATGTGTGCACTTAATGGTGTGGAGATAGGCAGATGGAAAATTACAAAAAATTCACCCAAATCCTTTCTATAAGTTTGCAGGCCATGTACTTAACATTTACCAACACTATATCCTAATTGTTTTAGGTTACCTATCATAAACATAATAATTTCCACCAGCTCAGGTAATAGTAGTTTACTGATTCATTGTTATAAGGGGAAAAGTTATTTTGACTTTTCTAGAATGGTACACTTCTACTTTCTAGAGTTCTGTAAGTACTATTGTGGTTCAAAAGTGACTGATTTATTGCAAAAGTGGATTCTTATTTGCACTTAAAAACTCAAAGGACCTTTTAATTCAGCTATTTCATGGCAGGGTGTATCTCAACTTAGAAGAAATTTATCATTCGATCTTTCTGGAAATGTTTTTTGATTTTTTTTTTGTTTGTTTTGGTGATGATATTCTTTGTCATCTCATTGTTAATACTCCTCAACCTTAAGAGTATATTTCTTTCAACTGACTAAACCAAGAACCACAAGTAAGATCTTTTCTAAAATTTCATTATCTAAAATATTTTTAAAACTTTATTTTGTATGGAACTTTTTAGGCTAGGGAGTTTAAACGCAATACATCCTTTGATGTTAATGAAACACCAATTTTTCTGAAGGCCATGTAGCCCTAATGAGCAGCTTCTTATAAAAGAACATTTAATCAAGGTTTATTTTTAACTTGTTTAAACAGATCTAATAGTTTGTGCTGATTTCATTTCAGTATAATAATTGCTAGCAATCCTATTAGTAAGTCCTGGTACAGGGAAGTTAACACAAATTCCAATCTAATGAGAGTAGTGTTACAGCAAAAATGTGTAGTCAAGGAAAGATCTGTATTATATTGGACAGAGGCACCTGGCTATTCTGCCCATAGTTTTATTTCCATAAAATTCTCAGTCCTGAATTGCTAATATTTACATGGATTTTATTAGCTTTAGTTAACATAGATTCATATTGCCATTACAAGGGGGGAACAGTTAATGAAAACAACACTTATTTTAGAGGGGCATTTTGAGAAAAGAAATTATATTTGCCAACCAAGCATATTTTGGTATAGCTCATTTTATTATAATAAAGCTTATTATATAACTTAGTTATAATTTGTACCTAGAGCACATATAAAAATCAATCTTCTTTCCTTCTTGAGCTTCAGATTGGAGAAAATTAAATGTTACTGGATTATGGGACTTATAAATGTCATAATTGATGGAATTAAGGGACAATTTAGACTAGAGGAAAATAGTTTTTAAAATAAGTGACAAAAAAGTCTGGTTAAGAACCAAATGTTTTAAATGTCATTGACTTGCTATTAGAATTGGCTTAAAACAACATTATGATACTTTAGGTTGTTCAGTGAATGTGAAGATTTCATTACATTCAAGAATGAAACAACAAAAGCCAGAAGGAAGACTCTCTTTGATAGTGAAAGTGGAAAAAGGCAAGGATTTCAGGCCTAGTAATGAAGTGAATATCTGCCAAGTTCAGGTTATAATCTTTTAAACTTTTTATTACTTAATATGACACAGTGACATTTAAAATATGGAGAAATTGAAGATAAATAATCTGGAGTGAATGGCAGAAATGATTTAAAATTTTAAAGCTGTACTAAAAGTATTCTAATGCACTGAAGGGCATTTGTAAGTTATACATTGTTTATAGGTTTCTGATTAGAATCCCAAAGCATAATGTATTATAGCTTACCTTTCCCATGATAGAGAAAGAATATTGTCTGTAGAAAATAGTGGATAGTAAAATTTAGCCTCTTTTTTTCATGTAAATCATCTGCTTTTTGTGAAAGGGCTTTATGCATAGGATCATGTTGCATTTTATTAATTTCAATCAATAACTGATACATTTGGTCTTCCTGGAAGATTTCTTTCTGAAGATTATCATTTATTGCTCCAAAAAAGTTAAAATTAGAGTAGTACTGTGAGAAGTGTGAGTTTTATACCTTTGATATAAAGAATAATTTTTCACAAGAGTACTAAAATCAGGCTATTCTGATAACCTGATAATTTGTCTCATTTACTACATTTGGTAACAGAGCATCCAGGTTACATTCTGTTTTTCAGAAAAATGACCCTAACAAAGTAAACATCACAATCAACAAGGGTGGTTGATGACAGTGTAGATTCATTGGGCTCATCCTAGATACACTGAATTTCACACTCTGGAGGTGGAACTGAGAAATTCATATTTTTAAAGAAGTTCCACAGGTGTTTCTACTGCACACACAAGTTTGAGAATTACTATTTTAAAAAAAGTACCAACTATAGGCAAAATGGGAAGGGTCCATTTTTAGCACTTTGCACCTAAAATGAGCATAGAAGATTAAGATATTCTGCGTGGAATGTTTGTATCAAATCTTCAAGCAGTTAGAAAAAATTTTAGAAAGACATGTGGCTTTAAATATGATGAGTATATATAGCACATAGATGTCAAATTTAGGACACCTTCCACTGACACTGTATACTCCAATGAATTATGTCATCTAGCTCAAGTCCCTATTCTATCTTAACTGCAAACAAATGCACACTATTTGTACTGAATGCTTATACATGTTGCATTCTGAATACTAAGTTGGAATGTATTTACAAATCTTAGAGAACAGCGATGTTTAATGCACAGGTCACCATAGAAACTAATTAACTTTTATTTCTATGTCAAGTTAAAGTAGTCTAATACAAATGAAAATTGAGGCAAAGGAATCATAGTATCAAAACTAAGACAAAAAGCACCAACAGTCAGCAAGTGTGCAATTGAAATACGTGGTGACAAGTAACTGAGTGGTGGCTTGTTCTTAATTCCACTAATTATGATGTTAAAAAACTGTCCAGATAGAGTCCACATTTTCCTTGAGCTGTTTCAACAATTTAAATGGAATTTGGCAAACAATAGAAGTAGTATAACATCTATCAAACAATGCCAGGAAAGGTTTTCTGCTTAAAGATTATTCCATATTTTATTCCAGCTGCCTTATTTTGTTCTAAAATTACTTGTCTTTTTTGAATTAGGAAAGAAAAAAAAACAAATGGCATCTGTATAGCTCACTCATTGTGCTCAGGATCATGGAACTGTTCTTTATAGGACTTTAAAAACTGTATAAACTGTAAATATTTTACTTTCTTGAGGGCAAGTACTATACATTTTCTATTTTTTTCGATCGCATTTATTGAATGTGTTTTCACCTTAAGAAAAGCAATATTTAAGTATGAAGAGTGAATTTTCATTACATCTTGGCATATTCCACTCCTTCCTACCTGCACGGAGTTTCTCGCTGGCCTGGTCATTAGAGAAATGACATCCCTTTTGGGGCCTTATACTCATTCCACAAAGAAAAGATGGACAATAGGTGATCTATAAGACAGCTTTGTTTTGATTATGGCATGTTTTATTTCAAGGAGAGTGATGCTGTAAATATATCTAATGACTAAGAACATTGAAATAAAAGAAATATAGTATCATGATTGACCCATTAGCATAATTAGGAGGGAATGCTGAGGGTTATATTATTGAAATAATTTTAATGAAAATATACTTATTCTGAAATTCTAATTATATGATAGCCCATAATAACACCAATAGTAATGATAGGAATTTCAAGACTTAAACACATAGAAAACAAACTATCACTAAAAAGGCTAAATTTTGCTTAGGAGACTAAATTATATGTTCTTAGAGAATATTGCTTATTTGCTGCTTAAAATATCCTTAATTTTAAGAAATCACATTCTTCTCATCTCATTGAAACTTACACAGACGAAAAAGTGTTAAAGGGCTAGGAAAATATTATTTCATCATTCCTGTTCCATTAGAATTCACTTGGGTGGCTGAGAAAATGGTTTATGGATTAGAGAGAGAAGAACAAGCTAAAACATTTCATACCTTCATCTCTGATAAATTCCCCAAACTCATTCTTTCCATCTGAGCCATAAATAACAACCATGCTTTTTGCTAAAAAGAGCTTTTTTCCTACACCAGGTCTTTTGTCTTGGAGATGAATGCTATAATAAATTTGAAGTCTTAGGGGGGCATTGTTTGAACTATAACATTATGGTTTACAACTGTTGCTTCTATTATGAGGAGGATAAAAAGCGACTATGAAGCTTGATCTCTGTCATAGAAATGGATTAATATTTCAGTCTTCAGTGTGGGTCAAGTGTATGATTCTCCCCAAAGCAATTCACCATGATTAAGTTTTATTATGTGGGCATTCAGATTCTCTTTATATTCTTTTGTATTTTATCCCCCCACGGAATCACTCCTTGAAATACTATAACTTAGATTTGTTTTTCACATAATAGCAGAGACACAGAATTTTTAGATTCTGACTAAAGTTTTAATAAAACCTTATGGAAAGAAGCATCTAAAATTTCTTTTTTCTTAAAATTATATGAATAACTTAAACAGTAGTAGAAACTTAAATGATTGTTATCAGTAACAATATTAAATTGGTTTACTGATAAACAGTTATAAATAGTATGATATTGCCAAGTAGTATGATATTTTAATTTCGCAGTGGTTAAATAACTAATCATTAGGAAAATGTAGTGTCACTGGGGAAAATAGTATAAAGGTGTGATGTTTAAGGTCTGCTTTATCTGAAGGGAGGACCTTATCTAGAAAATAAGATCTCTCTGTCGACTTTTATTACCTTACTTGATCAATCTAGCCTATGCTAATCACTACAAAACTTTGAAAACCAACTTTTTGGCTCTTATATAAGTGAGAGCTTTCTTTCCCTTTCTTAGGAGGAAACAGACTTTTTATGCATAAATAATTTCATGTATTGAAATTGTTCTTTTCAGGACTTTTATTCTTTTCTAGGTTCTGAGAAATTTAAGGAACTTCAAAATATTACCTTTCAGTACTTATATTAATAATTCCTACAAAGTGTTTGTAAGAGCAATTAACAAGTCTTATGTCTTTATGTTACAAGTTACTGTTGCGGGCCTACTGCCTGCCAGTCACATGTCAGTCATAAATTTAGGTGGTTCATGATTTCCACCTGCAGGGAGCTTGGCATCCAGTATAGGCAATTACATGGGGAGAAAAAATTACAGTCACTGCGATCAGAGATAATAGAGGTTACATGATGTTTGGTGCAACTATATACAATTTAGTTTTGATAGGCAGTAGGTCTCAAACCTGGCTGCACCTTAGAAAATCCTGGGCTGCTTTTAAAAATACTGAGGCCTAGACGCCACCCCACACCAACTACGTAGGAATCTCAAGGGGTTGGTGAAGCCAGGCCGTTGGAGGTTTAAAGCCTTCCCAGGTGATTATAGATCTTAATGTGCTTCCAGGTTTGAAAGTTGCTAGACTAGAGCTGAGAGCAGAAAGAGAAAGAGTAGAGAAGAGAGGGGGTGGGGAGGGGTGAGAAGGGAATTTGGAGGAGAGAGTAGGATAGTGGTTATGAGCAGGGACTTGAGAGTTAGTCGGAACCTGTTTTATACCCTGACCCTGTCACTCTCTAATCCTGTGATTTTAGGTAAGTTAGTTATCCCTGGGAACATTACTTATAAAAGCAGGGGTCCTAAAACCCACTTCCTAGGGTTGATAGGAAGAGTAAATAAGATAGCATATGACAGCGTTTCAACAGTGCCAGGCACGTACAATGACAAATATTATTACTGTTTAAAGATGGGTTGGAGTGATAGGGGAGAGATGATAGAGGCTCTCATTTACCGAGTTTGGATAATATCCTCAAAGTATGAGGAAATATTACGCATGAGGGAGATTTTTAAGACAGCGCTATTACACAGCCAAATTTGTGTGGTATAAGTAAAACCCTAGCAGCCAAGTAGGGAACAAATTGGAAAGTGTAGTACAAATGGAGGCAAGAAGGCTAGTTAGGAGACTTTTTTAAACAAACCATGTAGAAAATAAATACGGTCTGTAGTGAGGCAGTGACTACAGGAATGGAAATGGATGTGACAGTTCCTTAAGGGGTAGAAATAGTGGAATTCAGTCACAGATTAGATGCTTGTTGGTGGGACAGGATGGAGGGAACAGGTGAAGTCAAAAGTTAATGTCTTATAAATGCCTGGTTTGTCGGACTTGATGGATGGTGCAGCAGGAAGGGAATACAAAAGGAGGAACAGAATTGGGAAAAGACAACAAATTCATGGAGATGTTATATTTGTGACAGCTATGGAATAGCCAAGGGGTGGTATCCAGAGTTAGTTGAATGTGTTGATATCAATGGGGGACCACTTATTACCTCACTTGAAATTTGGAATTTGGAATAAATGGAAACTCCTGGATATGATGTTTTAGAGAGAGAGGGAAGACCTAAGAATGAAACTCTGAGTAGTATTTACTTTTAAGGAAAAGCAGGAGAGGATTCAATGTAAAAAGGAGGCATGGTAAAAGATGTAGAAAGACAATGAATTTCAGTGTTGTTGCAAAAATTAAAAAAGAAAAACCAATATATTTCATGATGTAAACGGTTGTCAAGATGCCTAAGAAATCAGTCTACTGAGAATTCTCCTAGTGGAGATGGAATAGTCAGATATTTATGTCATTGGCATATCTTTAAACCCTAAAAAGAAGAGAGCTTTCATGTGTTAAGCATATATTTATTGAGCACCTATTATATGCACAGCACTAGATCAGGCAATTATTAGATACCTGGAGAGAAACGGATCAAACTGATACCCTGGTGAACCACATCCCAAGGAAAACAACATTTTCAGACTTCATCACTGCCTTCACTCTTATCTTTAGTTTGAAACTTTTGGGGGCTCGTTAATATTTTCTTTTTTATGCTTCTATCGAACATTTTATTTAAGTTATGTTTACAGTTTTATACAATTAAGTGTATTGTAATTCTTTTGAGTAGGATGTGTGGGTATGTGATAGTTTTTTGGTCTTTATAATTAATATAACATAATGTAATAAAGGCATTGACTATTGTGGTGAGAGTAAAATTAGTTAAAAATTAAGTGCACACATAAAGGCAACTAAGTGTTGATATTATTTATAGTGGTAATGATATTCTTACTTAAATCCTGCATTTTTTTAATGTCCTAAATGCTGGCACAGTCTGCCCTCCGCATCCAGATGCAGAACCCATGGACATGGAACCCATGGTATAGGAGGACCAACTGTACTACTCCACTTTATGTAAGGGACTTGAGCATTTGCAGATTTTGGTACCTGCAGGGTCCTGGAACAAATCCCCAGTGGATACCAAAAGGCGACTGTATTTGCTCTACAGCCACTCATCTTTATATCTTGGTGCCTAAATGTTTGCTAAATGAATGGATGAGTGAATAAAAAATATTGTAATAAGGCAAGGAAGGGCATTTTTGCTCCTGAATGTTATGAAAAGGTTAATTTGTGTTTTAAATCCAACAACTGTATTCAATTCAAAAAACATGTAATTATTTTGACTAGTATTTTCTGTTGAGCATGAGCCTTTATAAATGATATTCCAGTCACTTTTATTTTCATGATCAGTTATAGGCTTTATTATTTCTAAATGTAATCTTCTGCGCAAAGACACATAGAGGAAGGAATGTAGAATCTCCAATTAAGATTGGGATAACTTTGATTAGAGGTCAGCATAATATTAAGCACTTAAATATTCCAACCAAACAAACAAAAACAACCAAACAGGCTGAAACACAGCTTGACCACTCAGATTTTATATTTTAAAACAGTATCATAGGGTTTTAGCATTTATGAACAAAATGAGATCTTGGAAATAACTGTCATATTTTATAAACCAGAATGACAGGCTGCAGGGCCAGGTGTCGAGAGCACAGACTTTGGAACCCAGCTGCCTGGATTTCAAACTAGACTTTGACACTTACCAACCATATGAGTCTGGATTTATTAGCTAAATGTTCTGTGCCTCAGTTTTATAATCTGGAAAATGGGCACAATAACATTGTATTTAATAAAGCAGTCCTAATGATTAAATGAGTTAGTATATGTATGATGTTTCAAACAAACTCAATTAAATAAGATTCTATATACGTGTTAATGTCTATGATGACGATTTTAACACTGTGCTCAGAGACTGTGAAGTCAAAGCAACATATATGGGAGATGATCCCCAAAACAAGCAGTCTTTAAAGTTGTCTTTCCTTATCTGTGTTGTGAGCAGTTTTATATACCAGTGATAAGCCATTTGTGCCTGTTTGCAGTTTTATATGAACTGCAGTGATTAAGGAAAAATTATATTGTTAATGTGGTTCAGTAAAGCCAAATTTAAAATTTTAATTTTGAAAACATACCTCTTCCTAAGATGCACATTCCTAAATCATTTTCTATCACAACATTTTTTTAATTATGTAAGTTTCAAGTGTACCACATAATAGTTAAAAAACATGTATACACTACGGAATAATCACCACCATAAGTCTAGTTACCATCCATCACCACACAGCTGAACCCTTTACCCATTTCACTCCCCTCCACCCCCCTTCCCCTCTGGTAACCACTAATCTGTTCTCTGTATCTATGAGTTTATTTTTCTTAAATTTTGTTTTTGTTTGTTTTAGATTCCAAATACGAGTAAAATCATGTGATATCTGTCTTTCTCTGTCTGACTTATCTTACACAGCATAATACCCTCATGGTCCATCCATGTTGTTGTAAGTGGCAGGATTTCGTTCTTTTTTATGGCTGAGTAGTATTCCATTGTAAATATACACCACATCTGCTTTATTCATTCATCTGTTGGTGGACATTTAGTTTGTTTCCATATCTTGGCTATTTTAAATAATGAGGTAATGAACATAGGGGGAATATATCTTTTCAAATTAGTGTTTTCATGTTTTTCAGATAAATACTCAGAAACAGAAGAGCTGGGTCATATGATAGTTCTATTCTTACTTTTTTGAGGAATCTCCGTACTGTTTTCTATAGTGGCTGCACCAATTGACATTCCCACCAGCATATACGAGGGTTCTATTTTCTCCATATCTTCTCCAGCATTTGTTATTTCTTGACTTTTTCGATAATAGCCATTTTGACAGGTGTTAGGTGATATCTCATTGTGGTTTTGATTTGTATTTTCCTGATAATTGGTGAGGTTGAGCATCTTTTTATGTGCCTGTTGGCCAGGTGTATGTTTTCTTTGGAAAAATGTCTATTCAAAACTTCTGCCTATTTTTTAATTGGGTTGTTTGTTTTTTTGTTGTTGAGTTGTATGAATTCTTTTAATATTTTGGATGTTAACCCCTTACCAGATATATGATTTACAAATATCTTCTCCCTTTCAGTAGGTTGCCTTTTTGTTTTGACAGTGGTTTCCTTCCTTGTGCAGAAGCTTTTTAGTTTGATGTAGTCCCATTTGTTTATTTTTGCTTTTGTTTCCCTTGCCTTCAGAGTCAAATTGACAAAAACATTGCTGAGACCAACGTCATTAAGGTTAAGGCCTGTGTTTTCTTCTAGGAATTTTATGGTTTGAGGTCTTACGTTCAAGTCTTTAATACATTTTGAATTGATTTTTGTGTGGTGTGTGATGGTCACATCATTTCTGTCACTTCATTTCAATTGCTTCATAGCACTTACCCATATCTGATACTTTCTTGCTCACTAGTTTTTGTTCAGTTGTTCAGCTGTAGTGTAAATCCAGCATGGCAGGACCTTTACTTGTCTTTTCACACCTGAACACAGAGAGCTCAGAAAAGTACCTAGGACACAGTAGGCCCTCAATAAAATGTGTTGGGTGAATTAAGGTGTTGCCATAACCTAATCCAATGACATGGGGGGAGTAAGTTTGATCTGAACTCTACTGAACTGATAGTGCATTTGTAGACAATATTTGATTAAAGTACCAGCCCCCCCTTGTACCAGTTGTTTTACCTCACTGAGTCATTTTTCTGGTCTGTATAATTAATATAGTTAATATAATAATAGAGGCCTTTAAGGTTGTAGTGAGGATAAAACAAGTTAATAATTAATGCACTTCACAGCCACTTAATTATCACTATTATTATCAATAGTAGTAGCAACATTCTTACTTAAAATCATATTTTAGATAATTTATTAATATACGCAATAGCTATTAAATCATCTATGCTTTAGATATTTTTATTAATGAAGTTAACCAAACAGTGTTGAAAATGTTACATATGGCTTGATTATTTTTCTTGATAATATTCTAACGATCCCCTACTCTTGATTTTATTATAAAAATTATAAATACCATACTGTAGTTTAGGTCCTGGCTTCTCAGTATATGGCTCTGGAACCCACGGCATCAGCATTACCTGTGACTTTATTAAGAATGAGGAATCCCAGATCCCACTTCCTATCTATTGAATCAGCATCTGCACTTTAGTAATCCCCCCCCCCCCCCCCCGGTTGTTTGTATGCATATTAATGTTGGGGAGGCATTAGTTTTAGGTGATATTTTTAAAGGAGGATAAGTATTTCAGAAATCAGAGGAAAGGAAAAAAGATCATGCAAATATTTCCCACTAAGCCAAGACAATTCGTGTAACTTCCTGAGAAACAATGATTGTAGGGTAGTTCAACTTAGAGTTTTTAAACTGAGAGTAAAGAGAGGTTTGTAGACACCATCTGCTAGAGGAGATTTGAGACTATTGCATAACATGGGGCCCCTTTGAGCAGGCTGTAACAAGTCCAGGCAAAATTGTCCTCTTATACAACTTGTACCTTCCTCTGTCCTATACAGTGAATTATAAAAGTGTGAAAACATAATGAATATTATCAGAATATTTAATAAGAAGGATAAAATAATAATTTAAGAAAAACAATTCCCCAAGGGACTAAAGATTAGGATTAAAATGAGAGTTAGTGTAGCATAGAGGTAATTCAACATTTGATTAAGGACTTAATCTACTTATCTTTATTCAATTCAAGTTTTTTTCAAATTATTAAGATTTGGTGAAATGAGAGTTATTTTTAGATGTTCTTGCCCCAGAGTATAAGAATAGACTAAACAGGATAAAAGGACATACGATCTGAAGGATTTAAGGTAACACTGATGTAGAGACAAAGGATTACGAACATGATCACATTATATTCTGTAAGTTTCCTGAATTTGAAGTGCCATGTCAGGATTCTCTGATGTTTATGAAAGAAGTTATAGTTGAATGTGCCAAGTGCATTGTGTATTGATGATTGGACTGTGTGAAGATGAAGAGACTGGGGTGAAAAGTGAGAGAAATAAAGAAAGAAAAACAGGTAGAATTCTGATAATTGAATTGTATTTGGAAAGATAAATTGGTCAACGGCACTAAGGGGGGAAAAAAAACCTTCACAAAACTACATCACGTCTTTGAGTTCATAAATATGCCAGTAACCATTTTTTCATTATTAGTAGACAAGGCTATGTCCTTTCCTTTGATGACGGTAACGAGTTCTATGACATTGCCACTTTGAGTTCTTGCTTCATTAGATTGGGTGACTGTTTATTTGAAATTGTAATGAAATATTTACTTTATAGAGCTATAAGGATTAACTGTGATAATTGAGTGAAGCTGATCTGGAGCTTTCAGTGTAATCGGCCCCCCTTGTTTGAATACAGAGCGCAGTGAGAATGAAGGAGCAAGTGAGTGTGTTTCTGCCTGTCACTTTCTTCCTACATGTTGCTTTTTCTTCTGGAGATAAGTGGCCCTAATGCTGAACAAATACTGGAAATCAGAAGCCACTGAGAATCATTCGCCTCTCGCTTTCCCATGGCAGCATGATAGACGCTCAATCAAAGAACCCCCTCCTCTCCGTAAAGCAACAATTTTGTCACCACGAGCAAATCCAATTGAAAAGTCCCTTGGCCTGAGAGGAGAACTCCAGTTGTCAGAATCAGCAAACAGAATGAAAAGAACTAAGAGGAGTAAATTGGCACCTGGGGCCGCCGTGGTAGCCTGTGATAGGCTGTGGCATTGTGTTGGGTAGACATTCAGCCATTTTCAGATATAATGGGAGAAATTAATGCAAATGAGTCAATGGAATGAAATGCATTTTAATGCAGATTTGAGGGACTATCCCAAACTGCTTGATAACAAGTCTCTTTAAGAAAAGGCTTACATTGTGAGGACTCATTTTTTCCCCATTTCTTCTCACTAGTGCCTCATAAGGGCCCTTTGTTCTCTAAGTAAACTCTTTCTAAACTATTGACATTGCTCATTTATGTGAATTTCAGATTTTTTTTTTTTTTTTTTTCCTGACAAAGTAGCCTTGGGTGATCTGGGAAAACGTTAATTGCGAGAGGACAAGGAAACGGGCTGAAACAAGAAATGCAATCATTAAGTGTAATGTTGCAGTTGTCTATGCCTCATTATAACATGCATACAAGGCAATAAAATGCATGTTTCACAAACAAATCTTTTGACAACTATAGTTCAAGAGCCTCCAGCTGTCCTGCTTTTTTACATCTATTTCTCTTGGTTTAGTAATCATTATTGAAGCTTAACTTTGGATTCCCAGAATACTCCTTCATATTATGCAAGAACTGGGGAGATTTTAGAGAGTAAAAAGTTTGTTTTAAAAATTTAAAAATATTTGTTTCCCAAAGTTAACCAGAATTTCTCACTAATGTTTTGTTTTGAAAATGACACTTAATAGTGGCGGGAGGGTGGGAGGGATCAACTCAATGTCAACAAACAAACAGACACTCCTTTCACAAACCAATATTTAAAATATTTAGCTCCTTTAGTCTTTCTTTACACGAAGAACAAGCACTTGTTGAAAAATAAGGCTTCATCTTCCATGTTTAGGTTCGTTATGGTTTCTCTGGACTATAAATGCCATCTCGTAATTTTTTTAAGGGACAAAAATAGTTAATCAGATGAGAAGGTCATCAAGTGTAAGTACGGCTTGAAACTGGTGAACTGTCAGACTCACGAGTAAAGCAGCCAGAATGGGGGTTAAAAAAAAAAAAGGTAACAGATTCAGCATTGTCCAAAAGTTCCAGACCAGTGATTAATGTGTAAGATAATGGACTTGGGAAATGAGTAAACACTCCCCATGCTCCCTGCTTTGTGCTTGAACGACTTGATGACAAGGGCAGAGCAAGGTGAGAATTTAAACAGGACCACAGGAAAAAAAAAAGACAAAGGCTAGCAACAACACATGCGAGGGAGGGGAGTTTGTTGGTTTGCAGTATGGAAGGTACATAATAACTTTCTTCAAAGCAGGCATTAACTGTGTAATAATTTCAACTTCAACATGGGTGCAGAATTACTTGTAGAAATGATATGCTACTCATTTTTTAATACAGCAGATATTTATACTTACCTGTTTTCATTTATTTGTTCACTTCAACAGCCCCATTAAGAATTGAGTCACATATTCCACGCTCAGGAAGAGAGGATACTGCATTTTGGTTTTGTTTGTTTGTTTTTTTTTTTTGTTTTTTAAATTTTATTGGAGTATAGTTGATTTACAGTGTTGTGTTAATTTCTGCTGTACAGCAAAGTGATTCAGTTATACATCTGTATATTCTTTTCCATTATGGTTTACCACAGGATACTGAATATAGTTCCCTGTGCTATATACAGTAGGACCTTGTTATTTATCCATCCTATATGTAATAGTTTGCATCTGCTAATCCCAAACTCCTAATGAAGATACTGCATTTTCATTAAGTGGTGCATTCCAAAGTATTTCAGGCTATTACTTAAAGAATTGTCTAGACACATTTGGGGTTATTTTTCTACAGAAAGATTTCAGGACCTAAATGCACGTCTGTTTGTTGCACCGCATTTCTTGGAAGTCTATCACTGGAACTAGAAACATAGATTAGTTTATACTTGTGTTTCTATGTATTTTGTACGTTAAATCCTTTATTCAGGATTTGAGATTGCATCTTCCTAAATCTGCTTTATTTATTCAACCTTGAAAAGCCTGATGATAAAGAAGTTCTGTTGTGATGATCGACAACCGACTTGCTGCTTTCAAAGCACTTTAAAAAAATCATTTTGGTTTCTCAACAATAGACCTGTGAGACTGGTATTATTACACCCATTTCAGTGACTAGGAAAAAAATCAGAGAGTAAATGATTTGCTCAGGCTAGACAGCGAGGGCTCTACAGAGCCAGGCCTTGGCCACCGATCCATGTTATTTTACGAAAGCCCCAAAGAAAATGCTTGTAAAAATCAAATAATATACTTTTATTGCTCCTGCTTTAGTGCTTTTGGCATTTGGGGCATTAAAATAGCTTTTCTTAATTTTGCTTTTGATCCTGAGACTTGAATTACTATGTATTGATTTAAGTGATATTTTAACATTTAATTGAATGCATGTTTATTATGAGTTACTGAGGCATAATATTAATTATTCAAGCTAAATAAACTATTTTTGCTTTATGTCAATAATGAGCCCTTTCAAAAATCTTCAAACGTGTGATACATTTTTACTGGAACTTTTAATACCTATTTCTCATGTTTTATGCATTGAATTTTATTAACGAGTAATCAGATAGTGGCAGTATATGAGTTTTTGGTTACAAATATATTATGTGGGCCGTTTTTTCTCCTGATCCTTCAAATTCACTATTGTCATTCTCACAAGCAAAAGGCAGCCATGCAAGCATATCCCCAATTTGGCATTTCTATGATATTTCTATTTGGTCCTTCTTAGTTTAAAGCAAACTTTTTAAATGTGTTCTGAAAAGTTATGATTATTTCTTTTAGAAAATCAATCATGAATTTCAGATCTTTCTATTAAATATACTGTGCTTCTGAAGTTCTTTATTTATATTTTTACCCTAAAGCTTATTGCTTTGTATTATAGTTATCTCTTTTTATATCAGTCTTCCTTGTTAGACTGTGAGTTTATCCAGTTAGAAGGATCATTTTCTCTATCTTGATCTGTGTTTCTTTGATTCCTAATACAGTGTCTAGGACATACTTGGCATTCAACATAGTATTTTTTACTAAACTAAAATATTTTTTCTGTTTTGAAAACCAACCCTAAACCGTAATCTAAGTTCTTTCATTATTCTGAGAAAGTTCAAAGCTAAGTTTTAAAATTCTTACAAATGATAAAGGTGGATGTTCAACTCTCTGAACCCTGAAAGAGATATAAATGGAATCCCAGTAAGTCAGATCCAAGTACACTGCTAAATATCTTGTTTAGGCACTTTAGGATTTTTGAATTGAAATAATGGAACATTTTTCTTTAACATTTCACACTTTGGTGTTTTTCACCTTGTACTGACTTAACTAACAAATGACTGATCTGTAGTGAATAGTCATTCTGTTCTTTTGCCAGAGTATAATAATTTAAAAAGTAGGTATTTGCATATATTTGTTTCTAATGCCATGGTTAAAATAAATACTTTTGAAATTTATGTGAAAGGAGGAGGGTAGCCAAGAGACAGACTCAATTGAATTTGAAGACTGAATATACAAGTTCATCTCTATTCTTAGACATTAATTTGTGGAATGTAACATCTCATATTTTTAAAGATCCATGTGTAGAAATGGATGGCTGCATTATTTCCTCTTCATCTGCCTAATTGAAAGTTAGAATACATGCATTCTAGCCCAGGTTATACTGCTTAGTAGCCTTGTGACATCTCTGAACCTCAGGTGTGCCATTTGTAAAAGGAGACAAATTGGATTTGACTTAGAGACCTTCCCAGATCTACCACTAACACTGAGACCTTGAGCAAGTGATTCACACTTCTGGGCCTCAGTTTTCCCCACTGCAAAAGGAGAAAGTTAAGATTAATTGCAAGCTTTGGTCAGAGTAATAAAATTAACACCCATTTGGTATGGCACACTTGTAGCAATTTAAACTTGAGGAATACAGTTCCTGTGATAGCCAATTTGATACCTTTTCATTAGCATTACTATTCTGATGAGGGTCCATGTTTAAGCATCTTAACTATATAACAGCTTTAGTATTTGAAATATCTTTCTGTTTTCTCAGTTCATGTGGTATGTTAATAAATGCCCATAAAATAAACAGATCTTTCTTTTTATGCCATATTTGACTGACGTCTGCTTTAAAGAAATAAGCTGCATGAACTGGTGAGATATTCGCGGTTACGCTATTGAACACGCTTATTCAATATTAGCCAAGTTGAGTGTTTCTAGGCAACATCTCAGTATGTATAATTACCCTGAAGATGATAAAACAAAACTCATAGACAAAGTTAATCGTTTTTCTTGCTAATTTTCAAAGAGAACATTGAGGTACAGTATTTTATGATGATCATTTCCTTGTCTTTTTGCCCTTCTACTGGATACAAACAGAATTATATTAAATGTGATGTGAGCAAAGGACAAAATGACATTTAATGACTGGTGATACATTGGTCTTATCCTTCCACCTCTTTGTTTTTATCTTGTTCATCAGACTTGCCTGCGATGCAGTGGATTACCGGAGAGTGGAGTTTTCCACGTCTTGCCAAGTTGTGATGTACTCTATATTTGTGACAATTTTCCTGGCTTGTCTCAAAGATATAATTTGGCCTATATTTGTCTTTAATTGAATATTTTTTGAGAATTTCATGAAATACTTTAGGACATGTGAGACACCCTGGGGTATTACAAAATCTGGGCTGGAAAGCACTGGCCCAGAGAATGGTTACTAAATTCTGACAGCTGTTGGGTCAACGGGCTAAGCCATTTAACCTCCATAAAGCTCATTTTCCTTATCTGTAAAACAAAACTCTTAGTGCTGACCTACTTCATGGTTCAGGTTGGCAGCCCTAGAAAATATTGGGAGTAATCATCCCCTTGTGAAGTATTAACTCCTACGTGTCACAAAGACGCATCTAGCACAGTGCAAGATACTTCAGTGAGTGGCAGTGAAGGGGGCAAGTGGGAATAAACTATTACTTGTAGTCTGGCAGGAGCTGCGAAGACAGTCTCAGATTTTAAGAGGTATGAATTGAGGACCTTCATGTTAGGGTCGCTGGGTGGTGCCAGAAGGGAAATGGGCATGATCAGAAAGGAAGCACTAATCAGGTGAGCTGGCTGTGAAATTCCTTTATAAAGCATTAATAGAACAGTTTTGAACTTTGTTTTAGAAAGTAATTACTTATTTCGCTGAAACAGGATATAAAAAAAAAAAAAAGAGAAAATGAGGAAAAGAAAAGCATTCCAGTAGAAAATGAACAGTGTGATTAAAGAAGATGATAATCATGAGTCCAGTCATGACAGAATTAAGTGGCTTCTGATTTAGCATATTACGTTATTCTGACTTCTTGTACCTGTGGCCTCAACAGATTAGAGTATTTTGAAACAATGAAACATTTAGTCATATTTTGACTATGGCACTGGAGTTAATTGTATTACTTTTGTATGATTTGTACACATAGCAACCAGTATTTCTTGTGTAGTAGGTAAGAACTCTTGACAGCTTGCTATTCTATGGGTCTTGCTAAGTGTGGGTAGCTGATCACAGTGACTTTTATTTTAAAAAGGAAATATGGAATAATCCGAAAAAAATAAACCATCGCAGATAATTGAGAATTGATTATATTTCACACACTCCAAAGGTGGAAAGTTCTAAAGCTCTCTTCTTACTTGCAGAAGGAGTAAGGTAGCCTAGTAGTAAATATCGAGTACAATTTTCTCTATACTGATGCTAAAACAATGTCAGCAATCTATGAATGTTTGTGTTGTTTCAGATTTTGGATATATTTTGTTATTTCAGTATCTAGATAAGATGATAAAGAGAGACATTTTAAAAACTTGCATACTTATTGCTTTAAGCTATTACATCTTCCAGCAGATGTTGAAATAAAGATTAGCCTTTTTTTGCATGTGGTAGTGCACGAACCTTTTAAGGGACCTATGAATTATTGCTTTGGTTCAGCATGAGTGCAGTAAGAAGAAATGTACCTCATCTGTAATACACTGTGTAGACTAATATCAGCTCCTTTTTTCTTATATTGCAGCGAGATATTGATCTGGTAAAATGGTACCATATTGGAGCTGTCTGTTGTGGTATTCATCATGCTGTCACATCCCGAGTGCCTTGAAGTTATTGGAAAGTGGAATTGAGAGAGTTCTGTCATTTGGTGTGACAGTCCATTCACAGGACAGTCACTACGATATTTGCAGTGGTTTGCTTATTTTTCTAGCTGGGCTAGCTTTGGCCTTTGTAACAAGAAGGCTTTTCTATTGTCCTATGCATAGTGATATTAATGGATCAGGTTTAACAGTTCTTTAGTTTGTCTTCCTGGTATAACATGACTCTTTTCTAGTCACTGCTCACACCTGCTGCCTATCCCTATGCTGATGCATTGGGCTTTTTCCTTTGGGACCAGTATATCTGAGTGTGGCTTCAAGCCCCCTAGGCTTTTATCTGATGGTGGTGAGGAGGTAAAAGATGAACTTTTATATGTAGAAAGCATTTCTTTCTTCCCACACTAAAATATCAGTTAATGTTAAAAGAGCTTTCAAAAATATAAAAGATACTGTCAATCTTCAGTGACTAGATGAGGCAGTTTGAATGAATTATTTTTGTTTTGGATTCTCGCTGGCAACCTGATGATTTTAATAGAATGTCATGTTTTCTAAAAAAGCAGGAATGAAAGATTTTGTTTGGGGAAATAATTATTATCTACTAAAGAGTGTTAATATAAAATATATAAAGTGTTGATCATCTTTAAAAGATAAGTTCCTGAAATTCTCAGTAACTGAAATTTCAGCTGTAGCTAAGTAACTGAGGGAGAAAAGATAGAGACAGTTTCCTGGTTTGTAGGAGTTTAAATGTAATTTAAATAGTTGAATAATGTCAAAGGAGGTGACTATTTTGATAGACAGTAATGTAAAAATTATGGCTACTGGAAACCAAGACTATAGTGCTTTGGAAAAAGTATACTTTAAAATTGGCAGTTGAACAGAACTAAATATGCAAATATATTAAGGATTTAACATATGATTGTGCACTATTGTTAGTACACATTCACAGCAAGCACCATAATAGCTCAGAAGGAGCCTTTAGAGCATTTATTAGCTATGACATGAATTTATATTCAGAGTTATCCATATGTTTTCTATGCTATTCTTTAAAATGTCCACTCATTTGCTATTTTGCTTTAGGGAGATTAAAACCTCTGAGAAGATGGCATTTCAGTGACTTGTCTGTTCTTTCTCCACCCAGCATTTTAATTTATATTATATTTATTATAAAAGAAAAGCTGAAGGAATCACAGAAACAAGAATGAGATTTTTGAAATCTCAATCAACAACACAGTAAATTTGATGTTATGTAATTGTGGAATTCACTTCTAAAGGCTTTAAATATAAAGTAAGAAAATGGTGACAAATGTTTATCCACAGTGACTGTGTAAGTTTTGTGTAGAAATACTGATTTTTCATCTTAGTGACATATTTGGCTTCGTTTGCCTTATTGCTTGATAGGAGATGAAGTGTACTATTGTAACAGGTGAGAAACCATAAAATTTAATATTTTGTTGACCTGTAATCTGTTGTTGTAAGATATTCGTGTTTGCCTTCTCACTTTCACATTGACTCTTTTGGTTGCTACATATTTTTGAAGACTTTTTTTTTTTAGATAATTTACATACACTACACCTTGCATTAGGACAAGCTAGAGGTGAATATTTATTTCAAGTGAAGCAGCATGTTAGATACTTACCATTTGGTCAAGATTATAAGGTACAGTCATTAAATAATTTTTGTATCCTATGGAAGATTTAGGTCAACAAGCTCTTCCCTTATTGGAAAGGGCAGAATAGTAATGCTTTTGGCAAAGCCCTTATTGTGCTATTGGTATTCACTAGAATGGACAGAAATAGAACATCACTGTCCTATGTAAACAGTTTCAATTTGATCTGTGTACATGATAAAAATCTTGGCTTCTCAATGCATTTAGGTGCTGTCATAGCTGTTGTTGCCAAATAAGAATGCGGTGTGATGTTATTATAGTAAACAGCACTTAAGCACAGCTGGCAGAATTGATCAGGGCCACATTAGAGTGAACTTCAACAGACGACTGACGCAGCAGAAACAATAACTGAATATGCAAACAGTTCTTGCAGTGAATGCTCTTGGGATCAGGCACCATTATTTTTGACTTTGAGCAGGGAAAAGGGGCAGATTTGTAACCTCCTTCCATACAGAAGAGTTCTGGGTATTATGTAAACATCTGACTGCCATTTATAATGGTGGTTAGTTACAATGCAAAACTGTAGCCTCCCCTGACTATTTACATTCCATTAATTATTAAAGGAGAAAAACATAAACATCAGATAACTTTGTTTAATGTTTCACATAGGTTTTTTTTTTTTGAGCTGTCTTTTTTCAATTAATGTTAGTCATCAAGAATTTCTGATTTAACTTGGACAGCAATGTGTGTGTTTCATTGATGATTCCCACCCCTTCCGCTGATTATTACAAGAGCTAATTGTGTGAACTACATATTGCTGTTTTATTATTGTAATGATTGAATTCTTAAAAGCAAATAAGGTAGAAATATCAGACAACATTTATTCATGATACTTCTTTTATTCTTGGTTTTAAGGTCAATTTACATTTTGCTAATTACTAAAAATATGAAAAAGCCATGCAAGTAATAGAGAGAACAATTAAACAGCACTTTTATTTCCCACTTTAGCATTGAATTATTGAATTCTAAATAAACAATTTGCATTTTAAAGGAAATTAAACAATTATTTTTATAATACACTCCACTTAAGACACAGGCTAAATAAAATAGTACATTAACTTGCCATTAAGTGGTCCATTTCCTTGAAATACTAACTTTTCCCATATTTTTGTTACATTATTAATTTCTCTCTCATTTATTCATCCATTCATATAAATGGATGCATTTATTAATTTTAAAAAAACAGGTGTGACATTGCAGCAATGTAAGGTACAGTTTCTCAGCCCAAGGATTAAGAAGACAATCAAAAATAAATAATTATTACATGGCAGGGTCAATGATTGCTATTGGAATGCAGAGATAGGGTAACTCAAGAAACCCCAATATATCAGGGAAAGCTTCCTGGAGGAGATGATGTTTGAATGTAGACTCTAAGAGTGAGTCAAAAGTGGGAAAGAGAGGAAGGAAAAGAGTGCTGCCGGCAAAGGAAGAGTGCAAAAGAAAGCAAGGATGAAAGGGAATAAGACATAATTCATGAATTCTATATGATATTCATGCCCAACAGAGAGCCTGACACATAGTTGTTTCCATAAATAGTTGTTTGAAAGCATAAAGCTTTGAGTTAGGGAAAGGTGTTATTTTTGTCTTCAAGTTGGCTGTACTCACTACTGGTGCTCCCCTCTCTTTCATCATTCATCTACCCCTTGCTCTCTGTGAACTTCCTCCCTTTGCTCAGAAATGGGTCTGAAGAATTCAGATTTAGAAAAATAACTTGGTATTGTGGAAAGATGGGACCACCTATATAATGTGCAGACCCCAGTGCAAAATGAAAATATGGGGCCCCGTGTTCAAAGATTATTAAGAATTTCAAGATGGCGGCAGAGAACATTAAGCCAAGCCCTGGGGCCTTCTGAATGCGGGTTCCTGTGGATAGCATACGGCTTGGAAAGCCATGCAGTCTCCAAATCCTCAGCTTCCCACTTGTTTGCCTTTTATTTCCCACCCTCACAGTGCTTATTTTTTAAATTGGACTATAATGACTGTGGTGTTGAGTTGTTGTGAGGCTTAGAGATAATGTTGATGAAACCTTTGATCCCTAGTTGGTTTCAGAGAATGGTAAAAATGACTAACAGTTTTCCATGTGTTGTTCCTTTCAACAATATTTATATTTTATCAGTGTGATACGTTTTAAATCGAAGAATGATTTAATCGTGCATTTAAAAGACATTCTTGGACTGCTGTCATCTGAAAGGAGGACACAGGAAAATTTGTGAAAATATTAACAATAATAGTAGTAATAATAATAATAATAGTTTATATTTATTGAGAGCTTACTCTATGCTAAGTACTGTGCAAAGTGCTGGCATTTGCAGAATTTTCCATCATTCATTTGGTGTATTCACACAGCTCTTATCTGATGTGTTCAACTTTTCTTGACAGACTGAAATAAAATCTTAAAAAAGTATTCTAACATTATACATAAATAGAAACTTGTCATTGTACATTTTTAGGCAAATTGAAATCTTGATATTTTACACATTATGTAGGTGTTTGGATTTTGGATTGGTGAACAGGAAAAAAAAAAGAAAATATTTAAAGTACTTAGGTATTCTAGTTGCTGTCATTTTCACATTTCTGGTAAAATAAAGAGGAATTAGTGAACTTAATGATGCTATGAAGAACTGCACATTAGTTAAGAAAATGTATTGTGTAGGTTTGAAGTGTTTGCATTATTATCCAAGCTAATAAAAAGGCACTGGTCTTTGAAAATATGAGAAGCATATTTCTAATCAGTTTGCACACGGCAGAGACAAAGATCTGAGAGTGACGGATGCTGTGGCAGTAGATGGAAAGGAGCCCATTGATCTTTATCCATTGGTGCTCTCACATTGATCCCAATGGTACAGGGTGTTCTGGAGATGATACAGAAAGCAGCGCCAGGAACATCATCCTGATGGGGAAAGCAGTCTCTCCTCCTGGTTTCCCCTCAGTGGATTTCCCTGTTTAAAACTAAGAGGCTGAACTGTGCTTTCTTCATCTGTAAATGATCCTCAAGTGCCATTTTCTCTTGAAAATCTTGTAGCTGTTACTTACAGTGATCAGCTCTTAGACTTTAGCATATGGTCTCAAGGTTGTCCTTCACGCTACTTTCTTTGTCTTAGGTAATGTCTCCCAACGCCCTAGCTAAGCAGTGACATTGCTACCCTGCTTCAGTGTGTACTTCGTTTTTCTACCTCAATATTGTTTTATGGCTTTTTTTTTGGAGGTTCCATCAACTGAATATGGTTCACTCATGTTTATCTGAACCAATGCATGTGTAAAGCTGGCCAGTCAGTAATAAATTTGAAGTTTAATTTGGATGGCAAAGGTATCCTAAATTTACTTAATCTTTTTATAGTTAAGAGCCATCAGGCTGTCCCCAGAAGTTCTCCCAATTGCTTTTCGCTTCTCCCCAGAATAGCTGGTTTGTTTACGGGGCAGGATCATTTATAGACTGGGTGAGCCCTTTCTAACACCTCAGGAATGTGAGAATTGGCCAGGGTGGTCTTGAAATTCTTACCTGAAATACTCACGGCTTCTTGGCTCTGAGAAAGTTGCTATAGTGCCATACAAGGGCCCATTAGAACATAGTTCAATTAGAATCCCGAGGGAAATGAGGCTTGGCAGGCAGAACTAAAATTTCCCTGCTTCCTCCCATGAACCCAGGAGAGACACTGTGAAGGTAAATATAGCTCCTGAATTTATCTAAACCAAATATGTACTGAGGAAAGTCCTAGAATCCCCTAGGGCATCCCTGTATGCAGGCCAGCTTGGGCATAAGCACTTTTTCAGCAGGGAAACTTGATTTTCATAGTTCTTATTTATTAATTCTACACAGTGTGCTGATTAAAATCACACAATTTAGTTTTAAACCTCATGGCTGTAAGTATGTTGAACTGTAGGTAATGTTTTCCTATAAAAACTAGTTACTGTATAAAACAGATATTATGTATCAAATAGCTATTCATACATACAAATATAATATAAAACAGATAAATGCAAAAATAGTGTTTACAGTTGCATATATAACTTCTCAATGCATATCTGTTACTAGAGAAATGTGTGCTTCCAAAAGCTGAATCTTTTTGGGAGGAAATATTTGCTACCCTGTATTTACGGTATGTCTTAAAATATACTTAAATAAGTAAATTGACTATAAATGGACATAGCTTTAGTTTGTAGTTAGTGAGACCATTAGAGGAGTCTTACTGCTTTTTGTGAAGGAACCCAGAAACTTCTATAAAGTAAAATGGATGAAGGTTGGTACCAGCCACTCAAAGGCTTGATCAGATAACAAAGCTCATCTGCAGATACCGTGGGATTTCTTTTACCATTTCTTTTAACTGAGATGCTAAAGATGGGGACAGCAAAAAATGGGTTGCTTGTTGCTACAGAGGCATAAGAGAGTTCCAAACAGGTCCTTAGTGGTAGGGTTGTACAGTGTCTTGGGAATTTTTGCAGTGGATTTCATCTTACTGAAATCATTATGCCTTTTTGGGGGGCTTAATTTTAAAAAAAGATATATCACAGGTTAGTGACGTCACTCCATCGGTGACCAATCAAAATCCAACTGTAATTGATTTTCGTATTTTTCACCTCTAAGTTTCCACTTTCTCGTCCATAAAGGGAAGGACTTAATCTCTACCTTCTTTTTTATCTCTATTTATGAGTTTGCTCTTCATTAACATACATTTTGGAAGAATGTTCCTTGTCAATGATGTCACTTACGACATAATAATTACTTTTTAAGAGTATAAATAAAAGTTGTTAAGTTGTAAATATGAATGATGTTTTGGGATGTTTTGGGATGTGGTGGAGGAACATGGCAACTGCCTTATTTTTCCTGCAAGACACTAGAAAGCCCACCAGTTTTCTTGGGAGTGGGCACCCTGTTTTGTGTAGTTAATGGTAGTTTTCACTGTTGCTGTGCCCAGGTTGGTGAATTTTAAAACCACTCCTTTTGTAACATTGTCTTTGGGGCACAGAGTTGCACAGCTATGCAAGGTCGTTATATGATCTTGGCACTGCTTGATGATTGGTTCTCCAGCAAGATTCACACTGAATTATTTCTTAATCTGGATGACACATTTGAATGACACAGATTTGTTGGTGGAAACCTGAAATCTATAGAGCTGCGTTTCATCCAGCTTTCTGTGCCATGCCATGGTGATTTAGACATCCATTAGGATTTATATATTATGACAGTATAATGCAATTTGTATATTCACCAAGTAGCAAGAAATTCTTGCTTTTCTTCTCTTTGGTACTGTGAGGTCAAATCTTCTGACGTGCATACTGAAGTTTGTATGATAATTATCTTTTGGAGAAGTCACTACTAAAGAACATTCATTTTTCATAAGCATTTATGTGGCTTTTACATATGTTCTCATGATAATCTCTAGAAGAACTTGAAGGAAAAATAAGAGGTAAACTGAAGTGGGGACAGATGGAGTCTTCAATAAATTATGGAAATAAAAAGTGGACAGAGACTTGTTTTGAAAAACTGTAAGGCTAATGAGAACAATCTTTCATAATATCAGTGCCATATAGTTCACAACCTAATTGGATAACAGCGATTTAATTTGACATTCACCTCAATCTGTAATGCAGATAGTATAACTACCACTTTATATATGTATATATGTATATACAGATTCAGAGATGTTGATTTGCCCAAAGCAAATGAAAAAGTAAAACAAAGCTTCTGATTCCAAGTCTAGTACTTGTTTTAACCAAACCTTGTTTGGTTGCTCATATAATTAATTCATGGTTTACTCCAAGACAAAACTGGTGGAACATAAAAGAAATATTCTGGAGTTTGCTTGGGCTTACCTACACTTTTAATTTATGCTGCTTCAATCATTTAAAACAGTCATAGAAGCCCCTTTCTTTTTTGTGTGGGTTCTCATAAAATTACATAAAATTTTTTTAATAGTTTTTGTAGAAGTTATTTAAACCTCAACCCTAGTGGTCACCAATGTGCAATATTCTTCAAAGATAGTTGTTAAATCTGTGATTGAATATTCTTAGCAGCATATTCTTGTTGTTTGGCCATTTACTGTAAGTGTTCTTGCTTTCTTGAAGAAAGATCTATTTGTTCCTTCTTCCTATTTGGAAGGGCTACACTAATCTCTCATGAGCATGATGATCCTCTAGATATTTGAAGACTGGCAAGTTGCTTCTGATTCTCCTGCCCTCCAGGCATGAACTGTCTAATGCAGAGGATGGTGAGAGTTTTAGGTGCCTTGTTTCGGACATTGTACTTCATTCTCTTGCAAGTTTCTAAACTTCATTGCTAAATAAAATACATAAGGTGGTGGTCAGTTTATCCAAAGATTATCATTTCCAAATCATCAAGGTGTTCAACTTTTCAGTGTTGCTTTTTCTACCACTTAGGAGGGAATCTGTCAGCGCAACAAATAAATTTATTAATTGCAATACTTTTAGTAAAGTGAGATTTTCACCACATGTCAGGATAATAAAATTTCCTTATTCACACCTTATCCGTCCTCTGTGCTGTTGAGCTTCGGAAGTGAGAAGAAGGCAAAAAAGGCATGTGGCTCCTTTGTTGTATTTTCTCTTTCACTTTCCAAGGTTTGGGGCTTCTATCAGCCTGAAAAAATCTTTCTGTAACCCATTGACTCCTGATATAATTAAGGAGAAGCTGAGATCACAGGGAAAGAAATATAACTACACAAGGATTGAATCATTTTATTTTAAAGAGACTCAAAAAGTTCCTTTTAAATATATCTTTTATCTTGTGCTAACATGAACATATTAGAAAACATTAAAAAAATTTTTTTTTAAACATCTATATCAATCTTCCTCAAATGATTTTATAAAATCGTAAGAACTGTTGAAAGATATTTAGGAAATGCAAATTGCCTAAGGAATTAAGTCCCACCTCTCTTCCCTGGCATAGAGTATCTTCTAAATAAGTTTAATTCCTGAGCTTTGCCATTTACCAGCTCAGGAGACTTGGGCAAGATACTTAAATTCTCTTCATATTCTTATCTGCAAGAAAGGGCATGTCCACCTCATAGAGTTCTTGGAAGGACTGTACAAAAAAGTAAACAGCAAAGTCTCTGGCTCCTTGCCTTTAATAATCCGAACAGCAGCCCTTGACTTGAGACAGACCAGGCAGTCTTGTCACTGTTTCTCAAATATACTGTCATGATTTCTGTCTCCATGTCTTAACTCTATTGGTGTCTCCTGCCTTGGCTTTTCTCTCCAATCTGTTCCACATATCTAGAGCTTGCTCTGTTTTGGGTTCCGTAAAGGCATTCCCTGATTATTCCTTCTTCTAGTGATCTGTCCTTCTTTTTTTACATTCACATGACACTGTTTGTCAATTATTTCAGAACTGAGTTAAGTGTATTGTATAGTCTTGTTTAACTTCTGTCTTAGGAACATGTATGTCTTGCTTTCCATGCGACTGGAAACTTATTCCTCTACGTTGTCAAGCATACCACTGTGCAAATACCAAGACCTCAATAATGGTTATTTAAAGAGCTGTCCAGTCAAGAAGCCAGTATTTTGGCCCTTATAATACATTTGTTATGTGACCTTAGGGGAAGAAACTTTGCCATAAGCTCCATAAATATCTTTGGAGAAATGGCATATGGAGTAAAAAGTATTAAAATACCTTTAGAGAGGAGATACTAAGTAAGAACAAGAGAAAAAGTGAAGGCAAATTCTACTTATTTGAGAATTTTATATACTGATCCCACTGCATACTGACCTTTGGAGAATCTTCTGGAATAAAGAAAAAGATTGAAATATTTCTAGCTTCTTAGGAAAAAAGTACAAGATGAAGAAGGTAATGATATTGAGATATTCAAACCAAGGTGACATTTGCAAGAGTCTGCAATTCTGGAAAGGGAGTAGAAACAAACACCTTTACTAATAGTAAAACATCTTTTTGATTTTCATTGTTAACTCTGTTTGGCTGAGAGAACCAAAAATAAAATATTTGTTTGTATTTTTCTTCTTTTTATTTTTTTCCAAGGGAGTAAATATTGTAACTATAGAGTTTCCATTTTAAAATCATGAATAAATTTTAGGAATATCTCGTGTTAAATAAACTAATCAAGTTTGTGTTTGATGGTGATTAGAACATTTTGCATGTTACAGTTTCAACATTAGTTTGCTATTTGGAGAAATGAGAAGGAAGAATGAAAGGCTAGTAAAGACCATTGATACTTAGAAGCTTAACTGAGGAAAATACTAATTATTTTAGTAGTTGAATTTCCATAGATTATTAGTAAAAACTTGGTTTCCATGAGCTATATTATCATTTATTTTTTCCATTTTAAGTGCTTATGTCTAGGTGTTGTTTCTATAAGATGAGATTATTTTCTGTATTATTCTTTGGCTAAGTGGCTTATTTTTTCCATACGTGCTATAATAGCCTAGAAAATAATGGAAGAAATGTTACTTGGCCAGAAAGATTTGGGAAGGGTAATTATTTGTTTTAATATCTTTACCCATTATGTCTGTTTAATAATTTTATTTTTTATAGATTTAAATGTTAATAGAATTAACTCACATTTAAAAATTAGCCAACAGAATAATTTCTGATATATTTTAGATGAATCATTAATTTCATCAAGCATTTTGAAGGAATATTGTGTTATTTTTTTATTCTTTTCAACAGAAAAATTAAAATAAAATATTAAATAAAATAAACAGGTAAATTGTGGGATTTTCTCCTAATAAAATGTCTCAATTTCTTTCATTTAAAAACTTCCCCAATGGATTGGGAGTTTGCGATTAGCAGATGCAAACTATTATATATAGAATGGAAAAACAACAGGGTCCTATTGTATAGCACAGGGAATTATATTCAACATCCTGTGATAAACCATAATAGAAAAGAATATGAAAAAGAATGTGCATATATATATGTGTATATATATATATATATGTATGTAAAACTGAATCACTTTGCTGCATAGCAGAAATTATCACATTATAAATCAACTATACTTTAGTAAAATAAATTAAAAATATAAAAAATATAAAAACTTCCCCCTAATGATGAGACAGAATTGAAGTTCTTTCCTAGAAAAACAATGAGATAAAGTTCTTGTTTGATCCGTTTTTTTTAATGCCAGTCTGTTGTTACTTAGCATCACCTGATAAGGTACTTACTTGTGGGCATTTTGCCTTTCTTTTCTCCTTCCAATAAGCAAAATAAGAATCAATTATTGAATGCCTTCCATGTGTTTGGTACTCTGTACAGTAGAAGGATGTGTCAAATATGCCATAGGCATTGTTTCAAGGAACTAGTTTGAACGTAGGTTGGAAGATAATATATATATAGCAAGTCAACTCTGCAAGAAAATAGAATAATAAAAACAGCATTTGCATTAAGAGAGGAATATATATTATAAATTCAAAAAAAGAAACAAAGAAGGGGAAGATATATTCCATTTCTCCTCCAAGTTATAATAGTTAGTATTAGCTTTTTGTAAGAAAACTAATCCCCACTAATGTTTTATTTTGAGAATGTGTTACCACCGTTCTACTATGGGCCATTTCATGTCATGTTTAGTCACATGAAATAAGAAGTAATATACCGCACTTGTGTATAAAGGACAAATAGCAGGTAGCAATGACTTTTATTTTTAAATAATTTTGAAAATATTGAATAGAATATTTAAATCAATGTTTGAATTTATTTTTTTTCAATGTGAAAAAGGACCACACATTATACATTGTATTGTCATGTGACTATATGATCACTATAAGGAGATTCCAGTAATCTTTCCCTTTGAGATTATTATGTACTGAGAAGTGACTGCTGGGAGATATTAAATGTATACATGAGGCAGTAGTTATGTCTCATCCAGCTTCACTGTTGATGCTCTTACATGTGTATCATTTAACTCTTTGAGAGTTGGTCCACCAATTTGCATTGTCTTAGCAGAAGCACAGCTTTTCTTTCAAGCACATTCATGTGACTTTAAATAAATCAGAATTCTACTGAGGGATTTTTTTTTTTTAAAGTAACCTGGAGTTTGCTTTCTCTGTATTTTTAAAATTTAAAACAATATCTCATTCTAAAGTGTTTAGTTTTTCATTCAGTATGCTGTATTATTGCTTAATTTTAAATGTGAATAAAATGGTAGACGTACTTTGTAAAGAAAAATACTTGTTAAAGGTAAACACTCTTAAAATGATGTAGTTTTGTTTTACAGTAAATTTTTTCTTGATCGGTAAAGGAGTGCAGTATTTGGAATTCATCTTATTTGATGTAGTAGTAAAAAATGGCTTGAAGAAGATATGCCAGATGTGTGATTTGGCTGTCTTCATCAGTCTTGAGAGAATAGAGTGAGCAAAGGATAAATCCAATAGATGTTGAATTACTTTTGCGTGTGGGATTCCAGTTAATGAGACAATGTCTGGATGCAATTATTTGGAAAGTTCTTGACCTTTTATTTGTACAAGTTGATATAATTATCATTTCATGAGGAATGGTTTTGAAATTCTCAAACCAATTTTAGTCGTCTGTTTATAGTGTGTCTTTTACTTCAGGAATCCTGGAAGTGTTTCCTACTTTTAACTTTTACACTGTATCTTCAAAAGCTCATGTGATTAGCTTCAAAGTGTCTTAGTTTAAGTTCTCATCTCAAACAATTATTCTTGCTTAGTTCCAAAGAGAAGTTTGAACAGTATTCTCTGATCCCCAATTCAAACACCCTCTTATTGTTTCTTTTTGTATTTAATGACAAAAAAGAAAAAAAAAAAAACAAGAGAGGGAAAATAAATGCACTCATAATAGTTCTTATCAGCCAGCTAACCAAACTTAACAGTCAAGTGACAACTTCAAAAGCCATTCCTGGCTTGTAGCTCCCAATTTCTCGAGCTGTTCTTTTGAGCACAGTGGCCACTGTGGCTCTTGAGCTCTTGAAATGTTGACAGTCCAAATTGAGGTACGCTGTAACTGTATTGTGCAAACCACATTTAGAAAAGATGGTAGGAAAAAAGAATGTGAAATATCTCAATAATTTTCGTATTAATTACATGTTGAAAGATAATGTCTTGGCTATCCTGAGTTAAATAAAATATGTTATTAATTTAATTTCAATTTTTTAAAGATCATTACTGAAAAATATAAAATATCCTATGTGGTTTGCATTGTATTTTTATTGGACAATGTTGTTCTAGACCCATGTTCATCCTCCTTAAACACTGTTCACTCCTCAAGCCATGATGATTTCATCTTTTCTTTTCATTGACCAATTTCTCATCATAGTCATTGATTCACCCTTCTCTTCCATCTTTACAACTTCTTGTATGTTGGCTTCCACAAAAATTCTACTGACATTTGTCAACTTCCTCTGAAAGTAACAAGCAACCTTCAAAGTTGCCAGTTTGTCTCAGTTTTTATCCTGTTAAACTTCCTGTTTTTATCTCCAGCATTTGGCAGTTTTCTTTTAAAATTTTCATTATACTGGTTTTCATCCTATCATTCTGATCCCCTCTTCCCTGAATTCTGTTCCTCAACTAATGTTGTAAATGGGTTTTCTTTGGCTAAGGAACAGTTTATAGTCCTCTTTATCGGACTGCTAAAATTGGAAGTAGCGTGGGACAAAATCCCTTCTCACCTCACTTACCCTGCCTTAATACCCCATTTTACCTACATTTCACAAGGTTGAGGTTTACATCTCCCTGTTGGTGGAGAATCACTTCCATGGTGACTGACTTTACTGATAAATATATATCAGACCCTTCAAGCACGTTGGAAAAATCAAGAGCTATTCTTTCTTAAAATATCAAAAAATTCATGATTTGAATTATTATCTCTGGGCAGATGACTTCCAAATATATGTCCCTCTCTCTCCTGAGCACTAGTAGGACATGTCCAGTTACTTGATGAACGTCACACAAATTCCATGACCAAAATATATTCAAAATTGATCTTCACTTTCATCTTTGTTCCTCCTTCTGTTTCCAAGGGGATCATTTTTATTTCAGCCAAGGCTTTAATATTTTCAGTTATTATTAATAGAGAGTTTTCTTTCACTTGAAGTCTGCATTTCATAAACGATTCTATCAAGAATTGTTCATTATAAGCTCTCTACCTTTATACCTCATATTCTCCCAACTTCACCATTCCTATTGTCTCTAGCCTATAATATTGCTGATACATTTGGGACATCTTAGATTTCAGGACAAATGATGCTTCTAAGTGATCTCCTTGTTCACAGTCTCTCCATTTGTATTGAAAACAAACTAACAATGGCAAAATAAATGAACCAAAAAAAAAAAAAACCCAAAAACCCTTCCATAGTTACTGATTGGTTATAAACATAAAGATTATTCTTTTTTTTAAAAAAATTAAGGCTTCTTGTGAATTGTTTCCAAGCTACTTCTAGATTTATCTCTTACTTCTCCAGTTTAAATGATGTCTTAGCTAACCTAAGCGACTTGTTGTTGTTTATAAATATTCTACGTTGTGTGGTTTTTATGCCTTTGCTTTTTGTTCCTATGCCAGGAATGCACCTTCTTTGCCCAAATCCTCCTTGCCAAGGTCTTCAATTCCAAGTCCTTCCTCTGTTCCAGAGCTCTCTCAAATGCCACCTCCTTCAAGCATACTTTGAAAGTTTCTCTTCTGAACTTAAACAACGCTTTCTCCCAACTTTTAAAAATGTCATTTATCACCGTGTTTATGGTGTTATAGTTATTCATAAACATGCTTTTTATTCCACTTACTCTCTTAAGAAAACAGGACCCATGTCTGACTCAAGTTTGTACGCTGCACAGTAGAGCACAGATGATGTAATACATCATGTACTATAAAAGTTAAGGAAATATTGACTAAATGAATGAATGTACTCATGTACATCAGATTCGTTAAGAAAACTTACTGTCATTGATCTAATCTTATTGATGTTTTTCTAGTCTACGTATACTTGTAGGCTGTCGAAAAAAGAGCACGCATTAGTGTGGATTTGACTCCAACTTTCTCACAAAAAGTAACAATGCACTTTGAATGTGTTAGAATGCTCTTACGTCTTCCCTTCTGTCCTCTTACCCTCTCAAAAATACCAGACCGTACTCCACTTGTTTTTCTGCAGTCATGAATTTCTATGTTCATCTATTTTTTCAATTATGGTTTTTGGTCAAATGTGGTTTTTTTTCTTAAATTCTTATTAAGCTTTTCCATGTGTCTTTCTGGTTTCATCAGTTAAATTGCCCCTGTGTTCAAGGCGTTTGTCATTATAGTTCAGTGGGGGTCTACTGCCATATCCTGTATAAGTACCCAATGAAGTTTTGAATGAATTTTATGTGTAATTGGTCATAGTGATAATCTGTTCCTCTAAGGCAAGTCACAAAGAGCCTAGGCACTATTTTTTCCTCTTCCTGTAAGCTTAATTTTCAATGATAATTATTATTTGGTCAGTGGAAACAGCCACAGTTCTTGTCTTAGACTCTGGTTCTTCCAAACTCTTTGCTGATACTTGAGGTAGTTGTCCAGAAAATACATGCATACTTCTAACACTCTGTTGACATTTACTTTACTCTGTTGACGCAGCTCAGTGCTTTCTGGTGGATAGGACCACGAATATAGAGTTTTAGAGCATTTTATATGACCTTTTAATAAAAAGTGAGATGTGCAGTAACCAACAATCATTCACAGCTGCCAAAAATGGCATGCAGGATGCCTTCACCTTCACTGACAGCCACAGTCGGTCTCAACTACTTGATATTATCTAAAACAAATTTCTATTCTGTTGTGTTATTAGAAAAAAAGATGGGTTGTATTATGAAAATATAGGTAAAATTTTGAAATGGATTACTTCCTGGGAAGTAAAAATAGTTGGACTTTTTTCCCTCGAAGTCGAAACTACTTGTAGAATAAGGAAACTGTTGGGTGAAGAAAACTAGCCCTTTCAGGCCCCTGGGTCCCATCTGAGTAATGCCTTTAAACAGGTAAGAAGGGGTATATATTCAACAGTGTTTTATTTTATTTTTTTAAATTGATGGGTGTACTTTAATTGACTTACATGAAAAAAAGGATTTTATGGACTCAGGTTATATATAAAATATTCATTTTAAGAGAATAACATGAATTCTTTATGATGATAGATGAATAATTTTGAAAAATACTGTCATTAATAAAATGTGACCCTTTGATATAAAACTGTAAGGTGATCAGCTTACTTCTAGGAAGTAACCAACCCCTTGGGACACTCTGACTATTTGGTGATATTTATATATTTAAGGAGCTCTTGCTCTCTAGTGCTGTCCAATTACTTTCTGGTGAAAAAATAATTTCAATAACTCATAATATTCATAATATGTACTAGTCCAGTGTTAATGTTATCATTGCCGGTCCAAAGAATGAATACATCAAATAGCAGTAACAATTTAAAGTAAAATAAAACATAGGCACATACGATATATTGTTTTCCCTTTATTATTTCTGAACATCATTTCTTTCTAAAGGACCTTGCTATATGTTTAGAATGTATTCTGGAAATGATATTGGGGAAATAGTTCCAGTTAGAGAAAATGATATGAATAAATATAGAGAAGTGGGGAATATTAGTGGGAATAAAGAGAAGGAATTGGTGAAAGAAAATGCTAGAATAGGTGTTTAGGATCAGACCATAATGAGATTTCAGCATCGTGCTAAGGGGCTTGGAAATACCTTGTAGGGGAGTGGGTAAAGTGTTTCTGGAAGGGTCTAGATAGTAAATATTATAGGCTTTGCGAGCCATATGGTCTCTGTTGCAACTACTCAACTTTGCCACTGTAGTGCCAAAGCAACCATGGAAAATCCGTGAACAAATGAACGTGGCTGTGTTCCAATAAAACTGCATTTAGGAAAACAGGTAGGCAAGATTTGCCCTGCAGACTGTAATTTGCTGACCTCTGCTCTAAAGAATAGGGAGCCAACAGATGGCTTTTTAAGCAAAGAAGAGGGGTAATTAAACGAAAGGTTGAACTGGGGCAGGAGAAGAGAGAAGGAAGGGGAGGGATAGATTAGATAGAACCTTTGAAATAGAGCTGATACATTTCGTGAAAAATTCAAGGTAAGTTCAAGAAGTGGGCTTTCCTATTCTTGAAACTGGATGAAACAGTAGATAATGATGGAATCAAGGTCACTAAAATCTTGGCAGGCTGGAATGGTAGATCACATACAGGTAATATAAATTTAATAGAGGTGAATGTAAGATCCTGTATGGGAAGAGTTTGAAATGGTTTATTTAACAATATTATATGTGAAAATGATTTGGAGATTGTAGTTGACTGCAAGCTCAATTGTGAGTTGACAGTTTAAGGAGGCAACATGAAAAAGGAAAAGGGTTCTGAGATTACCTCAGAAGAATCCTTGGAATTACAAGAACTAAAAGCATTTACTCTATCTGATCTTCACAATAACTTCTGAACAATAAAGCCATGTATTTTTCTCTTTATAGAGAAGTGATTTTGAGGAATCCAGGGCTAAGTTTCTTACAAGAGGGCATCCAGTTGAATTGAGCATATTTTCTCTTAATTTCCCAATATTTCACACCCAAGTGATTCTGACATAGAGTCTACTATTATTTGAGTGTTAATGCTACAGCCATGAGAATTAGCTAGGATGGCTAATAACATCTATAACAACCTTACATACATACATGTATGTATAATATATACACACATAATATTTAAAGGAACAGATTTAGATTAGACAACATTGTACAAAAGAAGTACACATCTTGTTTGAATGGATTTTTTGACTTTGCATGCATGACCCCTATGCTTATTACAAATATATTCAGAATTAGGCAACTTGTCCTTTATGTGATTGAAAACATATGTTTTACACAATTTTTTATTGCTTCTATGTACTTAGCTTTTAACCTAGGAAAAAGAAATGTGTAAATAGTTTAAATGATTCCTCTTGGAGAACAGGTTTGTACAGAGTAGAGTAGACTGGTAGCCCCAGGTGATGACTCTTGCCCTTCCTTGGAACTTTTATACCTTTTGGTTGCTTTATTTTTCTTGTTATAAAATTAATAAGGCTGATCAATGCTCATCGTACCATAAGGGAATGTCTTTGATCTTACATATTCTTTTATAGAAGTAATACACATATCCAGAATAATTTGGTAAGACAGTTTTTGAGAAGACCAGTAATAAAATGTTTATTCCATATTATTAGATTTACAGTGCTAAATACACAGCATTTTTACATGAAGGTGGAATTAGTAGTGTATGTTTCTGCAACCCAGATATCCATCAGGTTTAATCTGCTTTAAAACCTTGTTGTAAACAATTTTAGGAAGTACTGTAATTTTTGTTGTATGTTGAATATTACTAATTACCTAATGTTGTTCTTCTAGCGTGATTGAAAACTTCATCACCTTACCTATATACACTAACTTCATCACCTATATACACTAACTATTGAATTTGCATGTGCCTATTTTATTGTTAACTGATGCTAAAGTTTCTGTCCCCAGGTCTCTCATTGTGCTTTGTTATCATTTTGCATAGTTTCCATAAGCCCTGAGTAATATTTTAATAATATTAAGTGATGTAACATAAATAGCAGTGTGTTGGCATGGGAATAGTTTTTTGATATCTTCATTTGATGGATATCAATCCTGATTACTCCTGATGGACCATTATCACCTAAGATTCTTGTCAAGGTTATTGCCATATTGATGCTTTCCTTCCAGAAAATATATCTGATTTTTTCAGGAGCAGTGTCCTCTTATTTAATCATTACTGTGTGTGGCTTTTGAAATAATTATCTCTTAAAATTATATGCTTGAAATGAAATTTTACCCACCCTAGATTTTTTCTGTTCCTCTTGACATTCTAATCTATCAATATTTTCTGTCATGTGTGTGGCCGAGAATGTGGGGTTTGGTTCAGAAATGCCAGTTCAGACCTGATTATTAATCAAGACATGGGTATGAAAAATAAAAAGAAGCTCGTTCATTTGGGGAATAATTAATTTTAACCAAGTTTGCACTCTGGGACTTGAAACAGTTTCACCTCATCTGTACAAATGTTTAATGCAAAATCTCCAATATAAGTGAAGTGCCCTAGGTGATCTGTTGAATTTTTCTCCCTTTTTTGTCCATCACTCCTAGATCTTTTGTGTTCTGTTGCTCAGAATTTCTCCATCAATCTGAGGTGAATTATTTTATAGCACAAAGTCAATAAAGAAAATAAAGCCTACCATATGATTTTCATTCACTTTCTATGGAATGGAGTAAGGTAGCTAATTATCATAATTAATTTACATAGTTAAAAAATCTCAGTAACTAAACAGAACCCGAACAGGTGGTTTGTATTGAAGAAATAAAATAAGCTTTATTATTTTAGCCTAGGACAATTCTTTTTCTATTACACATGACTTAGATAGAATGAAGTAGACGGCTCACGCTGAGAAAACTGAAATGTAGAGAATGCAAGGGTTAAAACGCAGACAATACACCCAGGAGTGTCACAGGCATGGATCTCTGAAAATTACGATGAACCATCCAACTTGAATGAATAAAAAGCATGAGCTGGTCTGTTGTTTGCTTTCAGTTTTGAAAGTCATTTTATAAGTTGAGCATGCTAATGATTTCATATCTCTGATCACATTTATAAAGGCATTCATTTCTCTTATGTTAAATGTATTTGTAAGGGTTTAGTGACAATTACTTTTAAGTAAATTTTATTTACTTTCTAAGTTTAATTACTTAACGAGTATGTATTTTTTTCTCTTTTGAAGCACAGTTTTTGTAAAGTGAAAATATTTATGATTATGCTGGTATAGTCCTTAAGGTCACCTACTCATTTCCTTAGAGTCCTTGCGAATGACATCCACCTAAAGGCATCTCTCCTCATAATTTGACACTTAACCTGACATCTTTAGGTTTGAATTTGGGGAATTCCAATTTTGGGTTCTAAATCTGGAAGCGTTTCCAAATAGATATGATCATAGTTTTGTCAAGTATAAAAAAGTAAAGTAAAATCCGCTGTATTACCAAATAAAATGTTCTAAATACTGAAATTAAATCAAATGCTTTCTTTTTGTACTGGAGTAGATGTACTCCATGGGAAATTAGTGCTTTATGAAAGGCACTTCTTCCTATTTTTTCATTTAATTGACATAAAAGAGACAGTATGTATTCAGAAGCAGTCATTTTTGAGAATGCTGATACATTCGTATATTTTAATTGTAGAAGCGCTGGACATGGGCAGTGTTTTGCATTAAATTCCACACCTGATCACATGCCTTTTGGAAGATTTCCAGAGTATGCTCTGGAAGGGACTGTTGCTTCCAAGTTGTGCCACTGAAATTAAGATCTACTCCCCAGAGAAGACAAGTGAATTCACACAGTATGCTTTATGCACAATGAAAACAAACCGATCTGGGTTACTACTTTGCTTAGAACTGTGAAAAGTACAATAACATGTACTTACAGCTGATTGAGTGAATTCTATTTTTACCTTAAACATAGAATCGATGATTTACTATGTGGCTTTGTTTTAGATTCTTCTGACATGTTAAGATTCTCTGAAAAGCTAGTTAGTTATACTAACTCTATTCCAGAGCAACATTCTCTGGCCATTCCATTTTCAACTTTTTATTACACATGAAATAGGCTAATCATTGATAGCAAGATATTAGTGTTAAAAAATCAACAAAAGTGTATAGCCTACCTCTTTGTATTTTGCTTGCATGCATCAAACACATTTTAATAAAGAGAAATCATCAATGCCATACCATTAGCAAACAAGTAATAATCACTCAGACATGAAGAAGTATTCAAAGACTAGAAGATTTTGGTGGTGAAGACAGGAGAAATAATAGAAATATGCACCAGGGCTGTTGGAATATCTTGTAGGGAATATCTAGAAAATTAGATTAATCAAGGAGCAGACATTTGGAAGAAAGTTTGTGTGAATGCCTGACAGTCTTGCTCTTTCCCTCATTTCAAATGTTGGCAGGGTAGCAGGCAGCTCCAAGGGAAATGTGCTCCTTTCATACTTGAGTAATTGATGAATTGTATGCAATATGCAAATGAGAATCCATAAATCTTATGAATGACAGCTTAATTTATGTGAGCCTTAATGAATGCAGGATTAGATTTTAATTAAATATCCTCAAAGGCACCCTGAGTAGTAGATTTTTTAGGCCTTGTTTTTTGAAAACTTGTTTCTCAAGCAATACATTTTACAAAAGCAGAAAACGAGGCAAAGGACTTAACCTATATCTTAGTAATAAACATTGTTTCATTTCACATAGGAAACAGCAAATTCAACTGATAACTCCTTAATAAAATACATATAGATCTCTTTATTTTGTACACATTTCACTAAATTTGATTACTTTTAATTACTGTTGGTCTCTGATATCGTATGATATTTTTAATTATAAGAAAGTTATTAAAACTTTACCAAAAAATACACTAGAGCTGAAGAGTTGTTTAATAAAAGATTGTATTAAATAGATAAACATTCAAAGTATCAAATCTAATTTGACTAAAATAAAGTCTTCCTAACCATTTTTCCTTTTTCAAAATTGCCTCTCTAGACAATATCTAATGAGATAAGATGATAAATAAGACTATTTCATACATGATATTTAATAAGGAGAATTGCATACTAAAATTAGACTGAAATGATGTATACTCCTGTGGAATAGTTATTTCCTTAATTCACTTTAATACCTTGAACTTAAATATAGGTTTTCTGTTGAATGTATATAAGATGACAAACATCATTTTACTTTTCTGTTAGGCATCTACTTTTTGAATTAGAATTTTCCTAATTTAGTTAGGTTAAAATGCACATATGATTTGGTGTTTAGAAATCCTAAACATTTGTTTCTTTCACTTCAAGTATTTTCTTGTTAAATTACATTGGGCTTACTTTTTAGTCCCCGTTAGTTGTCCCAGCTAAATCAGTTTTAATCTCTGATATAAAAGTATTACTTTGAGTTTTTTCTCGGTAATGCTACAAGTGCCTATGTGAATATAAGTAGAAAAAATTGCACATTTTTCTCTTTTAAGTGAAACAAACTTATATAGCTTCAAAATGAAGTTTATTAAACTTCCAGTTACAGGATGAATAAATTCTGGGGATCTCACGGACATCATGTTGACTATAGTTAACAATACTGTAGTGTATGCTTGAAAATTGCTGAGAGTAGGTCTTCAATGTTCTCACCACACGCACACAAGGTGTGAGGTGTTGGATGTGTTAACTAACCTTATTGTGGTAATCATTTCACAATATACACATATATCAAGTCATTAAGTTGTACACCTCAAACATATACAATGCTATACATCAATAAAGCTGGGGAAAAATGCAGTTTGTTCACCTAATGTCTGTGTAGGTGTGTAGGTGTGAATTTCATTGAGAAGAATAGACGTTTAAATATGGTAGTCAGTCAGAGGCTTTTACTAGAGCTGAGCTTCCGAGGTGGAGGTATCTGGAAAGGCCTTGAAATTACATGCACAAGTTTTGGTATATAACCATGTGTTCATTTTACAGACTTGATGAGTATATAACCTTCCACAGGTTCTCAAAGGGATTCATTGTCTAAAAAAATAAGCTACTATAATGAACAAAATAACAGCAAATACATAACTTACTGAAGCAAAGTATATCTATGTAAAACCAGACAAAAACATGTAATCCATGCCTTATAAACCATATAACTTTCTAAAGGATCAATCGTGTGTAACATGCTTTCCTTAAGTCTTTCATTAGTAATTTCTTTTTAAACACAGTATGATTTATTTTCAGAACAATATTTAAGTAAAATATCCTGCATTTTTGTTTTATTTTTCATGATTATTGCCATCTTAAATATTGTGGTGAATTAAGGAGCCCATTTCTCTAATAATTATCATCAATTCTATCTAATCTATTTATGCAAAGAACATCTACTGACCAAAGTTAAATTTATACGTGCAAATAAGATGACAAAATAGTTCTAGAGAAAATATTTAGAAGTATTTTAGAAAACAACAGAATTTAACTGACTTTAAATTTGCTGTAAAGTTATATTTTACATATGTAATTTAATGTAAATGTAGAGTTGCAAATTGTTACATGTTACTAAATTTGGATGTTCAGTTTTTATTTCAATCTGTCATTTTACATATATATTATATACGTATTACATAGTTTATACAATTTGATCAACTATATTGTGATTGTGCCACTCCCTTTCCTTAAAGTTAATAAGCAAAGGTAAGATAACACAGTGGACTAAAAGAAGGAACGAACTTACACTTGAATGAAATTAGGGTTTCTAAGATGAGTTTTAAAATTAGAATTTCATATTCAAGTCAGTTCACATTTATTTTCTCTCTCGTTCATCTTCTTTGTTGAAACTCAACTGAATCTGTGGCTTCATTTTCTTAAAGACTCCATTGCTCAAAACAGTTAAAGCTGTAGCAATAAAAATACATGTTTTTTGGAGATAACCCTCTTATTATGGTTTTGATGAGACTTGTTTTGCTGGAAAATTTTCAAACCTTTTTTGCTATACTAATTTCATTTCCAAAGCAGTTATTTTCAAAATTTTGGTTTTTAAATACTTTTAACAGGTTTGGTTTGACTAAGAGATAAGTTATAACCACACAGACTGCATATATTTTTGTCTGTCATGGCATTCTTTGCCAATTATAATATCCCTTGCTTAGAGATATTTGCATTTGCTGTTGGGATTGTTGGAGAGAATTGTTTTTTCGTAAATCCAGAAGTTATAGTTAGTTGTGATTGACCTTTATTATAACATTAAGATTCATTGATGAAGAAATACTTATAAGATGAGTAATTTAGACTGTCAATTTTTTGGAAACTTTTATTCCTCTAATGTGGTCTTTATTGGAGCTAATTGGAACTTTCTTTCAAAATCAAAATGGCCATAAATCATACAGAATTTGAGTTGCTAGCTCCTTTACTATTTTTTTTCTGTTTAAAACTCTAGGCATAATGTAGTTAGTTTCACTTATTATTAAAGCTAAGATAAATTTCCTATGTGTTGTTAGATATAAATAATTAATACTTGATTCAGCTGACTTTGAAATGATTCATCTACTTTGCTGTGTGTGAAAGTAGGAAAAATTTAGAAAAGGAAGTATATAATGTCTATGCAGCATTTCAAGAGAGCCTCCAACTCATTTTGAACAATAGGTTACAGAGGAGGTCTTCTTAGGTAAATTTTGATGATATCAAGTTTTTGTGTTGGTCAGTTGGAGTAATTTAGTAATTTGAATTGGCACGCATCAAATATATTAATCACTGTAAATGCAATTATGTTGGTTTATACATAAAAAGATCATTTAGCAGAGATTATTTGCCTAGTTGAAGATCACCAGCTGGAGCTGTCCAAGTATAGACAACTGTTTTCAATACATTTCTGGAGAAGGTTTTCAAATTACTTTTCACGTGAACTAAAGGGGATAAATACAGTCATAAACCCCTTAGAAGTTCTTATGATATACATCTTTTTATATTTGCTGCCCTTACTTTGAAAATTAAAATGTTTGAAATAGTTCCCATTAGATAGGAATTTATATTTCTGCTTTTCTTAGGTCCAAGTGAATGCCTGCAAATTGTTTTCAATACTGAAAAAACTATTCAGTCTATTTGAAGAATTTTTGCTCTACCCATCAAAATATTCTGAAAGGAAAGTGAAAACAAAAATGCAAAATAATAATCTGTCATTTAAATTGTTAATAGAAGAGGACTGATATGAGACTAGAAAATTAGTTTTAAACAAATACACCTTAGTAAATCAGAGTCTGTCAACCATATTTTAAAAAGAGCAATCAATATTTGAATCTTCTGTTCGGTAATGATTACAACCAAATTTAGTTATTGTGTCAAATGCAAGTGAACATCAAAAGAACTTTGCAAAATTACTGCTCAGATACCTGTTTATCTGTGCTGTCTGAACTTGTAAAATATCTTAAAACATGACAGCAAATATTTGGGGTACCAAGTTTACTAAGATACATCTTAGTAGCTTTCATTTTGTTCAAGATAGATAAGTGTACAGCTGTTCTCCAATTGCGACACCATAAGCTATGGGAAAAGATTAAAACAAACCTGGAAACTCCTAGCACATTCTGCTCCTCCCATTTATAGAAGTATTCAGATGGTCCTGTGGCACTGCTTCACAAAATCTCCAAATAACCATTATTCCATCACCAACCCCAGCTCCCAAGTATTGAGGGAGGGACGATCAGAGCTCTCCCACTTATCCTCTGCCCATACACCCACATTCAACCTATTTACTTGGAGAAAACCAAGAATAGTAGATTTAAACCCCATTGTTTGGATGCAGATACTGAGCCCAGAAACTTTTGGATTATACTAACAAGCAAAAGCAGAAACCTCTAACTCGTGACTCAAAATCCAAACCTCTTTCCTCATCTTGTGAAACTGACTGATATATTATGACTGAGTTTTCAGTTCTTCATCAACATATTTAGAACTCTTATTACTAGGGAGGTGAAATAATAAATGAGAAAATGGTGTATATCTGCTTTGGAATCATTTTAAATGAATAAAAACTTCTACATTGATATAAGCCACACTCACTACAATGGTATTTGTCACGTGTTATTATCTAGGAATACCCCTCTTTCAATTTTCAACCAAATTTCAACCCATTTCCTATCAAGAAAGCTATTAAATAATTGTTTTCATGTTCAGTATGATTTAGTCACAAGAGACTGCAATTAGAAATCCACTGGAATTTCACATGTAAGGGACCCCATCTCACAGTCATTGCAAGGAAATGCCATTTTATGAATTATTTTTTAAAATAAAGAAACAAGCAATCCTATGTTTCTATCCAAAGATATGAAATCTCATAGGAAATCTGCATTTGTTATCAGTCTCAGGAAGCTTCAAGGTGGGGGAATCTAGTGTTATGAGGAGAAAACAAAAATATACGGAACTTAAAATCATCAAGAATGTCACTAAGAAAAGCAAAAGGAAGATGGTTTCTTCATTTTATCCTGTGTTACTATATATAATATAGAAACTTGTTTATAGCAAATGGCATATGCTGGCTGCATACTGCTAAGGAATATTCCCTTCTAATAAAATATATAAATTATTCAGAATAATAACTTATATACTGGAATAAAAGTAACTTAAAGGTATAAACTTATAATTGCCTAAGAGCATAGTTTCTAATTTTATCCTTATAATAAATATCATTATAATAGATACACTATTCAAAGGAATTATTAAAGCATTCAGGCATATACTCATAACTTTAAGTGTCTATATTAGACCCCTTAAGAAGTAAAATGCTTTAATACACTGTCAAGAATTTTCATCTAAAATCTTTTATATGGACATTATATATTTTTTCCAACAAAATTTTAGGGAATGAAAAATACTCATAGAATTTCTGAATTGTCTTATGATATTACAAAATAAATAACAAGATAAGTTAAAAAAAAATTCACTGGAACTTCCCTGGTGGTGCAGTGGTTAAGAATCCGCCTGCCAATGCAGGGGACACAGGTTCGATCCCTGGTCCAGGAGGATCCCACATGCCGCGGAGCAACTAAGCCCGTGTGCCACAGCTACTGAGCCTGCACTCTAGAGCTCGCGTGCCACAACTTCTGAGCCCATGCACCACAACTACTGAAGCCCGCGTGCTCTAGGGCCTGTGCTCTGCAACAAGAGAAGCCACCGCAATGAGAAGCCCGCACAATGCAATGAAGAGTAGCCCCTGCTTGCCGCAACTAGAGAAAGCCCATGTGCAGCTATGAAGACCCAACGCAGCCAAAAAAAAAAATATATATATATATAATAATTCATTGCACTGCAAATTTAGTGAAACAAAATTGGGAGAAAATAAGGACTAGTTTTTTTTTAAATCTTCACAGGACTCGGTGATTATTTTTGTTCTTTTTGAGATAGTGGCTGAAAATGAAAAATTGAGATTGACCCTTAATTGTAACATTGCTATCAGAAGCCTCTAACATCAAGCTGATTTTAATGTATACAAAGTCATATAATTATAAAATTTGGAATACCCCTAGTTACCAAATGAATAAAAGTGGCATTTAAGTGTTTGGCCCTTTAATCCAGAGCCCTTAGTAGATGAAAATATGTTCATCTTTTACCTCCCCTAGTGATAATTATAATTGTATTGTTGGCTCACATTTCTTGACTCTTGTGTAATTTAGCTCTGTCAGCATTAATCTCTTGGCTGTTCACATTAGTGGAACTAAATGTCTGCTTAATATTATGTAGGTTAGATGGTTGTCATCCTAGTTGGGGAAAAGCAATGAAAGAATTTACCGTGGTATTAATCAAATGTATTATAAGGGCACCGGGCCTAATATCTGAACATTTATACTACAGTGAAATCATATCTTATCACTTGCATGTTTGGAAATAGAATTTTACTTTCTTCATGTAGAGGATCAGTGATGGATTTGTTTCTTAAATATCCATAGGTTACTTTTCCTTATTTTTCCAACCAGTGTTATTATTGTTTACTGTACAGTATTTATAACAGGAAATAGCAGAGGATCATCAAGAGAGATGCTTTTTATAAAGCAGATTTACATTTTCCTTTCAGTATCTGATCACAGTTATATTTATCTGGGGGTAGGAACATTCTGACAGGTATGGGGGGGAACTGCTTGATATAAAGTCACTACTGCAGGAAAATGAACCTTTTGGTAAAGACATCTTAGTTTGAAATGATAGGTAAAGTACAGAGAACATAACTATGTGCTATTATGTTATCATTTTATTACCTTTATGTTGATCTTGATCTTTTATATGGATAGCAAAGCATTGGCAAAGGAAGACTAAATAGAGACATTTGTATAATACATCTTCGGCTGCAGTGTAATCCTTACATCGAGGACTAGTTAGCAAGCAAAGGATTCATATTTCATTAAAATACAAAGAGTATTCTTTATAGAATCTGAAAACTTAAACACTGTGGAGTGCTTTGGAATTTTAAATGAATGGTTTCCATTTATATTACATTTTAATTTACTTAGTCAAACACATTTGTTAAACATGATTATGAGCTGAGCCTTGAACCAGACATAATGGCTGAAAATAGGGCAGCAACGTGTGTCTTTTGCCTGAGAGACAGAACAGATCATATTTGGAGAATGGAAAAGGATGCTGTTCAGAGGAAAAGATTTAAGACTTAATAAGAGAGCAGGCAAATAAATATTATTGATAGGTCGGTAGAAACCCAAACTTCTTATACTGCCAAGCTCTCAGAGTTCATCTCTTTCCTTTCTCTCCCTTACAAGCCGAAATCCAGCCATACTGACTTTCCTTTGTTTTCCTGATCAGAACAAAGTTGTTAGGTTCTTTGTACTTGCTATCCATTTGCCTGGAACTCTTCCCTCTTTTATTCCATAGCTGGTAACTTCTTAATACTTAAGCCTCACCTTCTTAGAGAAGTCTTCCTTGCCTTACTAATCTAAAGGCACCATGTTCATAGTCTATTCATCTATTTATTTTTGTCTTTCTCTGCCCAGAACCTTCCCTGGTAGGTATTGGGTTGACCAAGAAGTTCGTTCGGGTTTTTCCATAACATCTTATAGAAAAACCTGAATGAACTTTTTGGCCAACCCATAAACTTTCAATAAATGTTGAATGAATGACAAAACAGCAAAGATAAATACAGGAATAAAGGTGGAAACAGTCATTATATTTCAGTGAGGCTTCAAGGGGCAGTTACTTTTTAAATCCAATTTTGATGGAAGAAGAGATGATAACTCCTCTCTCACCCAACAGGAAAAATATTGATAATGACATAATACATACAAAGCATGGAGGCTGTGAGGACAGTGTAGACAATATCAGGCAGTTTTGACTTCTGGAAGAGAATCTATGCATTTAACACCAGCACAACAAATAATTTTAATGTGTCTGTTACATATGCATGAAATTGTAACATGAATACAAATGTAATTAGTTGGTGAGAATTTGGGCTAAGAAGTTGGTAAAGGGGCCAAAAGGCCAAAAGAAGAGGCTTGGAGATGCTACAGTAGGATAAACGAGCTGTGGTATTCCTTGAGCAACAAATCCTATGAAGAAATAAGCCATTCTCATATTAGGTCAAAGGCAGCCTTTCAAAGGTGGCCTGCAAAGGTTTCATTTATTTTTCTTCTTGAAAAGTAGCACCAGAGGTTGCATTTATACAGAAGAAGGAGCCTCTTTTAAATGCAAATAATCATAATTTAAGCTTTTAACCTTAATTATCAGTTAAATTCTCACAGGGTTTAGTTGATTGTTGAAAGCAAGATACTAAAAACTGTGGATGACTGAGGTGATGGGTTTAAATATCAATGGGAGGAGTAAGAGCAGCTAAGAAAGAAAGCTCCACTAAAAGTAGAGACATGGGGGCTTCCCTGGTGGCGCAGTGGTTGAGAATCTGCCTGCTCAATGCAGGGGACACGGGTTCAAGCTCTGGTCTGGGAAGATCCCACATGCCGTGGAGCAACTAGGCCCGTGAGCCACAACTACTGAGCCTGCGCGTCTGGACCCTGTGCTCCGCAACAAGAGAGGCCGCGATAGTGAGAGGCCAGCGCACCGCGATGAAGAGTGGCACCCGCTCTCTGCAACTACAGAAAGCCCTCGCACAGAAACGAAGACCCAACACAGCCAAAAATAAATAAATTAAAAAAAAAAAAAAAAAAGTGGAGACATGAGAACTGCCAAGTTATAATTTTCCGGAAGCTTGCTTTGCTATTACTCAAAATCATCTTGCCCGATGATCTTTATTTGAAAAGTAGTGGGTAGGACAGACAGTACTTGGGAGATGTTGACAGAGGAACCAGTTATTAGGAAATAAGCACCTACTTAATGAAATAGCAAATGAAATAGCAAATGAAGTGAAAAAGAAACGGTATCTTTGAATACATGACTAACTGGACTTGGGATGGAGAGTGTGTTGCAGTGATGGGAATCATTGATTTTCAGATTAGAAAGAGGCCTCAGCAGTGAGTGAGCTAAAACCTGTACCAAATGCCAGTTGCCTGTTTTACAGTAACCCTGATAATTTGAATAAGTGGTCCAACTTCTGCTTGACATCTGAAGGGACAAGGATCTCAGAAGAAGATAATTTTTGCCTCTATCTATCTCTCAACAGGCCCTTCCTATGTTTGGCCGAAATACTCTTCCCCTTTATCTTTGAGCTCAGACATAAAAGGAATGAATTTAATCTGTCTTTTATTTGGTTACCTTATATTAAATGTTGTAAGGTTCCTATTATGTTCTAATCTCCTTTCAGAGCTTTTATTTTTCATGTGGACCATACCATCTCTTTTTTATAAAATTTATTTATTTTATTTATTTTTTATTTTTGGCTGCATCAGGTCTTCGTTGCTGTGCGCGGGCTTTCTCTAGTTGCAGCGAGCAGGGGCTACTCTTTGTTTCGGTGCGCAGGTTTCTCATTGTGGTGGCTTCTCTTGTTGCAGAGCATGGGCTCTAGGTGCGTGGACTTCAGTAGTTGTGGTGCGGGGGCTCAGTACTTGTGGCTCATGGGCTCTAGAGCTCAGGCTCAGTAGTTGTGGCACACGGGCTTAGTTGCTCCATGGCATGTGGGATCTTCCTGGACCAGGGCTCAAACCGTCGTCGCCTGCATTGGCTGGCAGATTTTTAACCACTGCGCCACCAGGGAAGCCCCCATATCTTCTCTTTCCTCTTCTTCTGTTCTGAATTTTGAACCCTTCAAACCTGTATTTATTCTTTTCTGGTATATGCTAAGTGATCAATGATTTTTTTTCAAACATCAGGATTCAACAGCCCTGAATAGCAGCAGACAAGGTCAGAATGGCTTACCCTCTCTAGTTCTGGTTACTCTAATTAACACTCATTGTCACACTTGATTTCTGGGATTTTTTTTTTTTTTATTTCTTTGGATTATTAATTCCTTATATTTTTAGCTGAAGAAAGGAAAGGGATGTTAGTCTCATCTAACATCTGAGATTTGAGTGGAAATAATGAGCCTAATGATTCATATGGCAAGTCTCAAACGTAACTGTACATCCAATGGGATATATCAAAGAATAGGCTATCGTTGAATTCAGAAATGGTAGGAATCTGAAAGAAACTAGATTTTTTTTCCTTTGACTTTATATTTATCTTCCCCCGAAAGTTGTCATGAAATGCACAGTTTACATTATGAAAGAAAACTTAAATACTATTTAATGTAAAAACATTAAAAAGTATAAATCAGAAATAAATCTAAGAGGTGGAGTTATACTTGAGCATGGACTAATAGAAATGAAATTTTATAATACTTGACCCTTTGTTTCTTACAAACTAAGTGCCAGAGATAGAAGCATGGAGTGTGTGTGTGTGTGTGTGTGTGTGTGTGTGTTTGTGTGCGCGCGTGCATGCACGTGTGCATGATTACATACTGAGGTCCTTGCAATATCTGAGAGACTGTATTTTCATTTCTGGTCATCACCTTAGCAAACTAATCAATGAGGCATGAACTGCTATCTGCAGTGAAAGAAATGAAAAATAAACCAGAGATAATCCCTCAGTTAAAAGGTTATTCTGTGTGATAAAAGCTATTTTGTTAATTTATTTACTTACTGGTACAGTGAGATAAAGTGAAAGTACAATTAGGGAATTCTCGTTGAAAGGATTTTAAAGGGCAATGATGACTTAATATTTTGTATTATTTGATTGACACTTAAGAGTATTTTTAAACTAAAATTTTTTGTAGCACATAAAATTCTAAATTGTCTTGCTTTAGTTTATTGTGTATTTTAAATTTCATACATAATTACATAACATAATTGATTATTCAATAAAAATAATCCTTAGATGAATCCTAACATTTAATATTAGATCTCTTAATTTAATGAAGGATGGTTATTTTTCAGAAAGGTGGTTCCTGTATTTTAATGTATCCTGGTAATTTAATATATAGTGTATAATTTTTTGAAATATTAATTTATTTCTTCTCCAGGTGATTTATCCCACAAATATAACTTTCTTTTTCAGTTAGTTGCCAGACTGTGTTGAATTCTGGAGAAATATAAATAAGTAGAACATAGTTATTGCATTTAAAGGCTTCGTGTGCCTAGACAGAAATGATACATAAATTATTATACTTACTTGGTAAGTATTATGGATGTGGGTGGAAGCTGGTGAGCCACATGTACATGGGAGATTAGGGAAGGAATTGATGTAAACTGGCTCAGGGTTTCTCCCATGGACAATTGATGGAAAGGGCATTTTAGGCAGAAGGATTAGCATCTCCAAAGCAAGGATATATGAAAGTAATTAGGTACCAACTACAGACTGAGGGTGGGAAAGTTTTGAGAAATTATACTGGAAAGAAATTGAGATGTTAGATTTTAAAGTTAAAGGGTCTGGTATGCTATGATAAGAAATCTGGTGAGCTGTGGAAGATTTGCAGAATGCACTGAAGGTGCTGGAATGTTTTTTCTGTATAGATCACTTAGGTCAGTACACTACAGGGACACAAGGGAAAGGACTTGAGATAAGGCAGGAGCCATGTGAACGAAGAAAAGGGTGAATTAAGAAATATCATAGGTAGAATCAATAGAATCTGGTGACCATCGAATTGAGAAGTAGAAATTACACTAAAGGAGATGGAGGAATTGGGATCACCCCTGTGTCTGGCTTTGGAAATTGGATACATTATGGTTTATTAACAGATATATGGAATACAATAGGTAATGTGATGCAGGTTCAGGGTGAAAGATAAAAAGTTTACTTTTGACATATTGAATTTGAAGTGCTTGTGACATCTTCAGATGTCTAGTACACCAATGGAAAGACAGCTTTGGAACTCAAGAGAAAAGGGATTCCATATATATGTGTTAGCATACGGTATTTGTTTTTCTCTTTCTGACTTACTTCACTCTGTATGACAGACTGTAGGTCCATCCACCTCACTTAAAAGCTTTTGCACAGAAAAGGAAACCATAAACAAGATAAAAAGACAACCCTCAGAATGGGAGAAAACATTTGCAAATGAAGCAACTGACAAAGGATTAATCTCCAAAATTTACAAGCAGCTCATGCAGCTCAATATCAAAAAAACAAACAACCCAATCCAAAAATGGGTAGAAGACCTAAATAGACATTTCTCCAAAGAAGATATACAGATTGCCAACAAACACATGAAAGGATGCTCAGCATCACTAATCATTAGAGAAATTCAGATCAAAACTACAATGAGGTATCACCTCACACCAGTCAGAATGGCCATTATCAAAAAATCTACAAACAATAAATGCTGGAGAGGGTGTGGAGAAAAGGGAACCCTCTTGCACTGTTGGTGGGAATGTAAATTGATACAGCCACTATGGAGAACAGTATGGAGGTTCCTTAAAAAGCTAAAAATAGAACTACCATACGACCCAGCAATCCCACTACTGGGCATGTACCCTGAGAAAACCATAATTCAAAAAGAGTCATGTACCACAGTGTTCACTGCAGCTCTATTTACAATAGCCAGGACATGTTAACAACCTAAGTGTCCATCGACAGATGAACAGATAAAGAAGATGTGGCACATATATATGGAATCTAAAAGAAAAAAAAACCTAGGGGCAGGACAGGAATAAAGACGCAGACGTAGAGGATGGACTTGAGGACATGGGGAGGGGGAAGGGTAAGCTGGGATGAAGTGAGACAGTGGCATGACATATATACACTACCAAATGTAAAATAGATAGCTAGTGGGAAGCAGCCGCATAGCACGGGGAGATCAGCTCGGTGCTTTGCGACCACCTAGAGGGGGCGGGATAGGGAGGGTGGGAGGGAGACGCAAGAGGGAGGGGATATGGGGATATATGTATACGTATAGCTGATTCACTTTGTTGTACAGCAGAAACTAACACAACATTGTAAAGCAATTATACTCCAATAAAGATGTTAAAAAAAAAGGGAAAACATCATTTCTAATTTTTTAGAAGTTTGTTTTAATCATTGATGAATTAGACATCAATTTCATTTTTAAGCTGATCTAGAAATTATTGTGGGGTATAAACTTTTCCATCTAAGAACTAGAATTTTGGTTACTTTTTCAGAAACAAGGGCCAAAGAAAGTTAATATTTAGAGCCCATTAATTCTCCTACTAAACTGAAAGTTACCTTTTTACTCATCTAGTCTATTTGAGTTCCTTTTCTCACTGGAAAATACTCTTCATTTATATAATCCATATGCACTGATAGGTATTGACAGCTATTAAAATTCCTGTTTGATGTCTTTACTCAGTGAAATCAGGCAGGGAAGGAGGAAGAACAGTAGCATTAAAATAGAAATGGGATGAAGATAATGGCACAAATTGGGAAACTACATTTTTAGATTGGAAAAATGTACCCTTGGAAATCAGAGAATACACTGAGTTAGCTTTTTCCTGTACTTTCACTGTTCACATTCTCCTTGTTAGGCACTTTATGGTAGTATTACCTTCTTTGACTATTTTATTTCAGATTTTAAAATTTTATCTGCCATGGCATCGCTTGAACTTGTTAGGGAAGGGAAGATGTGGCTTCCAAAAGTTTAAGTGACTTGCCAAGGTCACACATCTAATAAGTGACAGCTTCCTTCTTCTGATTCATGGCCAAGTGACCTATTGTCACTATTATTCAGAGGCACCATGTTATGATGGGGTAAGCATAGGCTTTGAAATGAGAGATACATGGGTCTGACACAAAAATCTGAATTCATGAGTCATGCTGTTGGACCAGTCAGCTCCAATTTCTTCATCTGAGAAGTAGAGATAATATCTGCCTTCTAGGACAGTTGGAATTTAAGTGAGATGAGATACCTTAGTCACCCCGGTACACAGTAGGTGTCCTGCCTATGTTAGCTTTCCTTCTTCATCAGTCAATTCAGTCTTAACTCCCTATGTTCTCAAACTGGGAGAAAAGAGGAGCAGTGAACCCACTATCAAGACCTTAAAAGTTAGGTCAGTTGTTAGGCCAGGAGTCCCCTTGCTTATTTCATTTTTTGGCTCCATGGTCTTCTTTCCATCCTTTCTATTTTACAGTACACTTTAAAAATTTTAATCTCCCTTATTGGTGTCCTGTATATTTGTTACAAGTATTGATGACAGGCTTCTTAAAAACCAAGCTAGAATTAAACCTGATATTATTCGTATTACTATAAGGGGAGTTGGGTGAAAATATTAAACCTGTATTTTCATAAGGAATCTTATATATATTTAATAAATTGCAACACATCTCTTACTGTCTGTATTTAGTCTGGCATTCTCTACAGTGTGTGTTACTATATGTAAACACATATACCTACACAACTGAATCTTGACTAAAAATTGACTTACTTGAACCAGTTAAAGTGTGAAAAAAATTGCTATTTTAAACATTGTTTTACTTTTCAAAATGCTATTATTCTGGGAAGTTGCATTTTAAGGACAGCTGTTTTTACAGTGCCTAATGCCCTGGATTTTCTGGAGTTGTCCCTATTTCTTCATTCAGTTAACATTTTTTGAACTCTTCTTATATGTTGGGCACAATTCTGATTTCTTCTCACTGTTATGCTAAGACCTGTTGTTACTATAACCAGGATCTCATCCACATGATATACCACTACTATTGGACTCACTGAAACTGTGTCTATGAAAGTGTACATAAAGCCCATAGAGGATAATATTCAAGAGGAAATAATATAACTGAGCATCTATTTAAACAATGCAGTTAGAATTTGAAAGTAATTAATAATAGTTAATTTGTGATATATATGCTATTTATTTTAAGCATCTATAAGACAATTTGAAAGGGTGTCAAGTAATGATGGAATAACTTATTATTATATCATCCTTACTATCATATTAGTTTTGTAATATTGTAGTTGAACATTAGGAGTTGAAAAAAGGCTGAACCTAAACTACTTCCATAATGCTTTTTTATGAATATTAGAAACTATATTTATCTCTTTATTTGTTCCTGGATATAGTCCCTTTTTAAAAAACTTTGTTATAAAAGTACAAATTTTTGAAAACTGGATTTAGAACAGAAATGCTAATCCTCCTTTGACTAAAAGAGGTGAGAATGTTATTACTACAGTTTAATTCATTATTTATCATGCTGCAGTTTCAGAAATAACAAATACCTCAATTAGTAAATTTAAATACCTTAATTGCCTATAGAAGAGCATGAAAAAAATTTCTTAAGTGGCGTTACCTTTTAAAACAGGTTACTACGAGAATTTAGTAACATGAATTAGTTAAATGTAAGATCATCTAGATCTATGATCATTTAAATCATCAGCTCATGAATAATTGATCTAGGAGCTTTATTTTTTGTGGGATTGGGCCTTATCTAGAAAAAAAACTTTGGTATTGATATAATTATAAGACAACAATAATATATTTCTGTAGTTTACCATTTATTCCATGTTTTATGCACATTCAGACTATTGAATTAATCTCCAAAACAATAAAAAGACATTCTTTACTAGAAATAGCCTGCTTTGCCTTGGCTTTGTGGCAAAATGACATTAGGGAACATACATGGTTGTTGAACCTGATTGCTTTAGCAGCCCTCGGGTTGATAGTATCAGGTTCCAGCTTGCCCTGCTGGGTCAACGTGGACCCAGGCCTTTAAAGAGAAAAGTTCAGGGAAAGTTCACTTCTATTGTTTTACCATGGTTACAAAACAGAGAGGGGAAAAAAAAAAAAGAAAAAGAAAAGAAGAAATCTTGGGTTTGTGACCCGTTGCTGCCATGAGTCCTTTTCTGTGTTCTTTGTGTTTTTGTCAATTAAATATTGCAACAGAGAAAATTAAAACTTAGAGGAATCTATAATGAATACAAGCCAAAATATACTCTGTTATCACTTGTAGCTAACCCCCAGATATATTCCATGTCTGTTGGTGTCATTGCATCAAGTGTTTAGATTAGTTTAATTTCATTTAAAGCATTATTTCAATTTTTCCTCAGTAAGAAGTTTAAAATTTGTAAGGTTGTTATAGTAGGAAAGATTTGTTGATTTTAGAGGGCAAGGGGAATAACTTATTAAAAGTAATTTAACTTTGATTAAATTTGTTGAAATAAAGTGTTGTTTTAACTCGAAGAGGGAGATCATAATTTATTATTTTATTCTGGCTGTAAACTAAAGCAACATTTTCATTTAAAAGAATTTGTTGACCTTAAATGGTAAGGAGTTGTGATATGTAAGGGCCAGCATGACCTTGCTTGGAGCATACTGAGTGTTTTTTGAATATAGGTAAAAATTCAAACAAATTCAAAATCCTAAGTTTAGGCTATATTTGCAAATTGTGGAAATTTTGTTCTAAAAATATTTACTAAGTGTTAGTTGTGAGGAAGGTCAATGCCATCTAGTTTACTACACATTTTGTTCTGTGAGCCTATAAAATATTATGATTAAAGCAATACAGTTGGAGCAGTTATTTTATTTTAAAAATGATAATTTTAATGATACCCATATTGTAGGATGTTATCTGTATAACCCAGACAGACTCACGGTTTGATGATATTTCAATCTAATTTTTGTCCACATTTTATTTTTTACTATGAATTTATGTTTTTTAAAAAGTTTTCAAATGGAAGTTCTAATGAAATGGCTTTTTTTCAGAAAGCATATGATTTATTTAAGAATACATTTTCAAATTATTAAATATATATACATTTACATAGATATATTAGATATTTCTTTAAGTAACAATAGTATGAGTCACTTTAGAATTTTTATAGTCATACTTTAAAATACTGTTTTACTTTTTATTTGTTGTGCATGGTAATGCTTAGTTTCCAGAGGTGAGAATTCAGAGAGGGAGGTACATATTATAGAATCAAGATAACAGAGTAAGATGAATCTTTGTAACTTTTTAGAATGACACTATCTCTGTTACGCGCTCATTTGTTTATTGATCCTTTGCAGTTTTGATTAGCATAATTTATTTTCCTTGAAGTTATCTGTGCCAGACATAGAACTGAGCTTTTTCATGATCTAGATGGATAGTAGTGAAGGAAAAGGGAGAGATTTAAGTATCTATTTAAATTAATCACAATGTAGAAAGCACCAAAAACATTTCTTCTATAAATTTTATCATATCATCTATATTATTCAAAAATAACATTTCTGCAACTCTTTGTATAAATGCCTGAACATATTTCCAGTAACACCCAGATATAACAAAATTTTAAATGGTCTCCATACTGCTTATTTTAGCATCTAAAAGATAGTTTTTAAAAAACTAATTCTGACTGTATTTAGAAATGATGATCTTAATGTGTGATCCACACATTTTCAGTATGGTTTCTTTATATGTTAAAATTGGAAAATATTTAATTTGTAGCATATAGCATGTTTAACATTGCTGATTATCACTTCAGAATTAAAAAGACTGCTTGAATAGCTACATCAGGCAGCTGGTTGCAAGTAACTTATGACTTTTGAATTCAGAGGTCACCTAGTCCTTCACCTACCATCGGACAGGACGTACCTCAGTGAGTCAGGATAAACGGCTGCCTCTCAGATGTTAGAAACCATCAAGAAAAGAGTCTACAGAGACTTTACCTGATAACCTATTCTAATGTTTAACTGCTCTAATGAGAGGAGGAAGTATTTTTTTCATATCTCATCCACGTACATCCCTCCTGTTGCAGTTTAAGGGTTGATACTTTTTTTTTAATGTTATTTTCCTGTTCTTTATTACTGTGTGTTCTGAATTTATTATTGGACAGATTTTCCCAGTGCATGAACTGTTAGAAATAAATCTCATGCATTTTCAAGAATCCAGCCTAGTGTATGACCTAAACATATAATGCTTAACTTCAGTGGCCTTGAAACCATGTTTTCTTGCTCTTCAGAACCGCTTTCTTCATAAATAAAGAGATATAATTGTTTACTTTTATCTAGAATAACAGTTTAGGGGAATTGCTTGATCCATTCCTGCTCCAGTGCAATGAACAACTGTAATACAAATTGGTTAAAAAACATTTAAGTTTTCTATAATTTACCCCAGAAGTCAACTTTAAAGTTTCTTTCAAAGAGAAATTATCCAAAGACTCTCAAGACCCAATGCAATTTTTAAGTAAATTGTATGCTTTGCAGATATTCCACTGGATTCATTTATTCTATTTTTTCACATAAGAATCTATATGAAGAGTCAGGAAAGGAAATGTTGGATGTTTTTAAAGTATTCTGTCATGTGTTTTACTACCTGACAACCTTAAATTGATATTTATTCAAAACCACTTTTTGTCTTTTTAAAAATTCTATGTCTTTCAAATACGTGCAGTTCAAAAATTTAAATCCCTTAGTGTGGCTTAAGAGATACTTTTTGATTAGCTCTTGTTTACTTTAATATCCTTTTTTCTCATAACACTCCCATCCCAGTCATCAGATACAGCTTCATTCTCGCAGTCCAGATACAGGGCCCACAGAAGTTCTAGCTCTCTCACTCATCTCTGGGACTTTCTGTGCTACTCCTCCAATCCCTTCCAATATTTCAATTTCCATGGCACTTTTTCTTTGAAATTTGGCAAAAATGGGAGGTCCTTGAGATGGATTCCATAAAGCAAAGTGCAAGTTTTTAAGAGAAAATCAATTAATTTATCTACACAGAATTATTGCAAGTTCAAGGATTATAGTCTTGTTGAAGTCAAGGGTTGTCATTTTCTTTCTTTTCTATCCCCCTTTAGATACATATGGTCTTGGACTGTATTATATTATCACATTTAAATACTATGATCACATTTAAATGAAAGATTTTCATGCAATTAAAGTGTCTTCAAATCTTTTGCTCATTTTCTAAAATGGAATCTTTTTGTCTTCTTATTATTGAGTTGCAAGAATTCTTTATATATCCTGAATCCAAGTTCTATATCAGATACGTATTTAGTAAATACATCTTTATAAATGTACTTGTATTTGTAAACACATATAATTTTCTCTCTGCTAAAAAGAAATAGATAAAATGTTTTATTACTCAAGGGCAAACTTTATATATTTTGGTGATCAATCAATGTTAAAAAATAATATCCATATAAGTAAAGTTTGGCTACGAATAAGTTTTAATCATTTAAGAAATATTCAAGAACCGTTAGAAAAATGGTTGACAAGATAGCAATCGTAAGCAACATTTTAAGATTATGTAGAAAAGAAGTTGACTAAAAAAAAACAATACTTGAAAGACATTAGCTTGCTGATTTGAAGGCTTGCATAAGCGTTTTAGTCCAAAGTAAAATATTGTGTCTCTATCCAGATCTGTATTTGGAAAAAGAGGTTATATAGACTAAAGGGTCATTTTCTTTTTTTAAGCAAATGGAAACCTCTTTATTTATTTATTATTTATGGCTGTGTTGGGTCTTCGTTTCTGTGCGAGGGCTTTCTCTAGTTGCGGCAAGTGGGGGCCACTCTTCATCGCGGTGCACGGGCCTCTCACTATCGCGGCCTCTCTTGTTGCGGAGCACAGGCTCCAGACGCGCAGGCTCAGTAGTTGTGGCTCACGGGCCTAGTTGCTCCGCGGCATGTGGGATCCTCCCAGACCAGGGCTCAAACCCGTGTCCCCTGCATTAGCAGGCATGTTCTCAACCACTGCGCCACCAGGGAAGCCCCCAAAAGGGTCATTTTCGTAATTAATATGATCATACTCCTGTTTCAAAGGAATACGTTGAGAAGTGAAAAACAATAAATCAACTGTTTTGACTCCACTGCATCAAGCTCACTTTTTTTTTTTAAACACAATGACGGTACTTCAACTGATGCCATTTACATTTCTTTTTTTTTTAAATTAATTAATTTAATTTATTTATTTTTGGCTTTGTTGGGTATTCGTTGCTGCACGCGGGCTTCTCATTGCGGAGGCCTCTCTTGTTGCAGAGCACTGGCTCTAGGCGCACGGGCTTCAGTAGTTGTGGCTCGCAGGCTCTAGAGCGCAGGCTCAGTAGCTGTGGCGCATAGGCTTAGTTGCTCCGCCGCATATGGGATCTTCCCGGACCAGGGCTTGAACCCACGTCCCTGGAATTGGCAGGCGAATTCTTAACCACTGCGCCACCAGGGAAGCCCCATCAAGCTCATTTTAATATTAGTTTTTAATTTGACTTTATGGCATGTCGATTGATTTGGTGTTATAGATAGAGGTATAGGAATAAACCATGCAGAAGAGATAGTTTGTATTTTGTATGCTTAATGAATCCTTGATCAGGATTTTGTTTCTGATGCTTCTTCGTTTTTGGTTTTAGTGAAAATTGCTAATCCCTTGCTATAAAGCTTTAGGGGCCTCATTTATAGGTGATTAGTAACTTTTGAAAAAAAGAACTTAATATTACTCTCCAAGTATATTATCATTTTTTTCCATTTCATTGAGACTGGTGAAATTCTCTTATGTGCTCTCTTTCAAGATTAAAAGGCAAATAGTGGGTTCTGTTTATAAAACACTATGTGCCCTTGAATATTTGTTTGCATACCCATCTCTTCATCGCCACTTTCGTTGCCCTCTATAGCCTGTCATCATAGTTTATTTAGATTTCTTCATTATCTTCTAGCAAATGTTCCACTTTCTAGTCTTTCTCCACAACTTCACATTTAGCACCAACTTACATTTCATTTCATTTCTTTGCTTCAAGTTGTCACTTTTTTATAAATAAAATCTAACCTTCTAGCTAGGCCTTTAAGGCCCTTGGAAATCTGATTACAAATTATTCTTTTAACTTCATCTTGCTTAGATATAAGAGCCTCATTATTATTCCTAAGCAAATTTTATTTCCTGACTTTGTTCTACATCTTTTCTCTGGAATTATTTGCCTCTCCTCACGTCCTTTCCAGATTCCAATCCTTCCAGTGAATTCACCAAATCAAGTATCAACTATTTTAGGAACTTTATAGTTACTCTGTTTCCTCAGTGTTCAACATCTGCCCTTGGCTGCCATACATACAGGCTCATATTTAAGACTAGCCCAGTGCAAAATGGAAATGTGGGACCCCTTATGATAAGAATTCAAGATGGTGACAGCAGAGCCTTAAATCCAGTACAAGAATCTCTCTTAAGCACAGGTCCAGTTGCATGCTCTGTTGACGCTTTCTCAAGAAATGCTTCCATAGCGTACAGTTTCCACCCTTACTGCCTATCACTTACCACATAATATTTGTGGCGTGTATGTGTGTGTGTCTGTCACCCCTAGAGCTTGTGATTTCCATGAAGAAACACACCATGTCTTAATCTTCTCTGAAGTTCTATAACCTTATAAATGTCCTCACAGGAAGAAGAGGCTCACTAAACTGTATTGAATTCAATGTGAAGAAAACTGTGGAGAGAAAAGCATCCAAAGGTGTATCTCTCCAAGACTTACATATTAAATAATTTTGGGAAATTATAATCTCCCAAATATTTTGCAGAAAATTAAAATGAAAATCATGGTTTATCAATAAGATCTTTAAAACAATTTCGATAATCAAAGCAAACCTTTAATACTGAAGCAGATTCATTGTAAATGTGAGAACTCAGTTTGAAATAGAGTGCAAAGAATCATTTTAGAATATACAGTTTTAAGTTGATTCTAATATGAACATGGATGCATTTTAACAGTATTCAACATTATGTAGTACTTCAAGTAAGAATGCACATTTTATTCAGAAAAATAGAATAAAATTGTGTAGTGGAAGAAAATTACCATAAGCAAATAAAATTATTCTGAAAAAATATCTTGGCCAGTGAAATCATAAGGAAAACATCGTAGTTCATGTTTGTGAAGGAACTAATTTTATTTCTATATCAAACCAGCATGTTAAAAGCATGGAAGATGTCCAAGTAATCATATAACATGTTTTTGCTAAATTTCGGATACTAAGAAAAGAAATAGCAAGCAAATTGAGAAATTATGTCTCACTGTTTTGATCATTTCAAATTTGAATATTTGCAAATATGCTATCTTGTTGGGATTTTAATTAAGGAGACGTTATTTTTAAAAATGCAGTTTTGTCATTTGTAATACAAATACAAAATGCAAATATTTTGTCCAATAGATTTCAATCAATATTAACTTCGTAAATTTAAGCAGAATTAATAATACATGTGCAGCTAGATTTTTGCCCCTTTCTGTTTTCCTTATTCTTTATAAAATCTCAATGAAGATATACATAATAAAATGCCATTTAAAAATTCTGAAACGTATATGGTTCTGTTCTGAGAGCTGTAATATTTATATTAGAAGATACTTCGAATATTTATATGTGTTGAAGCCGGATGGTAAGGCTAGGTGATACTTTTTTTTTTTTTTTTTTTAAACATCTTTATCGGAGTATAATTGCTTTACAATGGTGTGTTAGTTTCTGCTTTATAACAAAGTGAATCAGTTATACATATACATATGTTCCCATATCTCTTCCCTCTTGCGTCTCCCTCCCTCCCACCCTCCCTATCCCACCCCTCTAGGTGATACTTATGATGAGGTTATTACGGTCACTAAATTTTTAATTGATGAGGAAAAAATGGTTTGTTTCCAACAAGAAAAAATTTAAAAAATAAATAAAAGATATTGTATGAGGGTAAAACAATAAAGGTATAAATTCAAGATTAGTTGTTGAGGGGGGTGGGCTATAGAAGCAGATAAATGATGGAGATAATTGAAAAGCACACTTAGAAAATTCTTATGAACTATATATAATAATTACTTACTGTTATAATGGAGAATTCATGGCCTTCTGAAAAGAGATGAGACAATATACTTGATTCTAAAAAAGAGCCATTTGATCTATGGATGGAAATGGCAGGACTGATGGGGAATTAACAGGAGAAATAACTTTTTCTGAGTCCTAGCTAATGATGGGATTGGAGAAGTTTCTTTAGTAGTTAACAAATTACCCATCCACCTATGCATTCATTTATAGGCTTGGGTTGTGTGAATTTGGTGAAGAATTCAAATTCATAGAAACAGTTTTTGAATAAATTCACTTTTAATGATGTTTAATGATATTTTAATGGTGATTTTTTAAACGTTGTTTAAACCATTTTCTCCCATACACTTTAGCCGCCCCTATCTACTCACTATAGGCAAATACTCATTTGCAAATAGGATAATTTCTTTAAATGAACCCCAGTGTCCCCAGCATTGTAGCCAATAACATTCTGGTCACTAAATAGTGCTGTAGAACCAATCTTTTTTTTTTTTATTTCTGGACATGGACTTTATTCTTATTTCCAATGAGGATTCTTTGGATAAATAAAGGTCAAATCTCAACCTAAAATACCATTACTAGAATAAAATCAAGTCCAGGACTTAGGCCAATTTACCTTGACAATAATAACTGGATACTTAGTAGCTACTTGATAATTTTCAGTCCTGTCCTAGACCTGTCTTAATCACCATTATCTGCAAACACAATTGATCATTCTTTATATATGTGCTAGTAAATACAGGTTAGCGCTTTTTACCATACCACTATCATAAAAATATAACTATAAAATAATATTTTAATCAAAATTTATGAGATAATTTACTACATTGGATTTTAGAAACAAGGAAGCATACTTGTAATAAATATATTTTAATTTTTATTAAAGGCTGTTTATTTCTACCCTTCCTTATTTGAAAAGCGATTAAATGCCACCATTAACTAGGTTAAAAGTGAGTTTTTATTACTTTGTTTTTAAACTCAGTAAAACATTTTGTCCTGTAATAACTTCATTTTAAGTCTCTATCCACCTCTTTCTCCTCATACTTGGACAGATTATTTTGGACCATTTGTCAGTAATCAAATTGCAATCTTTAGTCAGTCAAGGTTTATCAGTACATCCAAATCTTAACGTGTAGGCTCCACATAATTGGTACCATCATTCAAAATGCAACTTTTTCTGCTCTTCTCCTCCCTTAAGAATGAACCAAGAATTAGCTGCGGGGAGCAGATTTACTCTGATTAGGAGTCTGCTGTTATTCTTATGAAGATTCCCGACTCGACCCACAGGAGTCAAAGGCTTCGGGTTTCAGTATGTTTACTTCTGATGCATTATATCAGCAGTTGAGCTGTGTCCTATATATGCTCTTAACATTTTAAGTAGTTATAACAAATAACTATCGTATTTATGATGCATCTTGCATAGTCAGTCTTAACTGCTGCAACAAGCAACACCAAAATCTCAGCGGCTTATGACAACAAACATTTATTTCTCGTTCACGATGGCATATGTCACATCTACTCACATATCCATGGCCATAGTAGGTCCTAGAGCCAAGACCAAAGTAAAAGCAGAGGAAAACCTTCTACATTGAAGAAGTGTATTTTTCTCATACACTTTTCCTCAGGAAAGCATAGCAAGGACAGCGAGGGGACAGCTAACCAGTAATAGCATGTATTAGTCAATGTGAATTTATTAAATGCCTACTATCCTTTGACTCTGCTAATATTCCAGATGCCATACAAGTAAGAAAATTATTTAGAGTTCTGCTTTAGAATTGAATTTTTGGAAAGAGAACATTTTTAAAAAAGTGAGAAAAACCTAACCAATTACTATTTTTAAATCTAGATTGAGATGGCAATAAATATGTTAGAATATAGGTTGTCAAACAGATATTTGAAAATCCAGTCATATATATTCTAAATTAGTTCCTGAATAAGAGTGACAAGGCTCTTTAAAATGATTCTCATATAACCTCTTGGAATGTTATAGTCTAATAATTTTTTCTCTTGTGCAAAATTCGTGTGAATTGATTAAATTGACTTCAGAAGGGATCTATTTTTTTCTCACTAATTTTAAAGAAGTAATTTATGGTTTAGTCCTTAAAATTAACTCTCCATTTGGCAGCATCATTTATGCTGCTGTCAGCACCACCTTTTCCTAAGATAATTATTATCATGTGTTTCAGGAAAGATGTTAGGGTGTATTTCAATGCTTTTATTTTTTTAATCAGCATTGTTCCTTGTCTCAATAAATCTCTGCTATTATACAAGTTCAATGCTAACTTTTGCGTGACAGTATTTTCTGCTTCAATGTGGAGGAAAAATAAATTTAGAGTAATTGCTTTCAGAGGTTTATTGTTTTATAGGACTGTTGTAAGAAAATAGGATGCAAAGCATTTGTTAATGTTTGCTTGCTAAGCTATTGAAGGTAGATGTTTATATAAGCCCAGAATTATTTTCTTTCTTCCCTGGTTCATAGTACTCTAAGCTAATCAAGAATATAATTCATTGGTGGCAAACTTTTGGAAATGATTTTGCAAGAAATGTAGGTTTAAATACACTATATAATTTTCACTTCAGTTTACTACCATAAAGTTGAAATTTATATGAAAATGATGTGCAATTTAGAGTCATGTTAAATTGAGAATTTATTTCATATTTTTGAAAGTACTTTAAGTGTGAATAATTTGAGTGTTGCAGATACATTCCTTGTACCTTGCTTGATTTTTAAAACAGAATGTTGTAGCGTGGGGTAGAATGGGGAGAACATGGATATTTGCATAGCTTCATTCGTGCATGTGTTAAAAATGGTCTTTTGGTAAGAAGGAAGAGGAGGAAAAGGTTAAGACAGAAACTAAAGCTTGCCTACTGTGTGCACAGGTACATGCATGTGTGCACGCGTGTGTGTATGTGTGTGTATAAACATATATACTTATGTAATATGGAGTTGGCTGTGTTGCCAATGGCAGCTCTGAAGCCGGAGGGGTTAGATTGTGGAGTGGTATCATGGCACTTGGTCATCACATAGAAGATTAAATATTTCTGCAATGCTGTGGAGAGCAGTAAACCAGGAATTTAGGCTTCCATTCTCAAAACAACTATAAATTCAAACACTATGAAACAGCATGAAATTGAACAAACATTCACACCTCATTACAAAATCCGGGTTTTTCCTTATACTTCCTTTCTTTGGATTAATATACCATTCTGTTTCCCTACCTACACTTTATCATCTCACATAGGATCCATTCTGATTTTTATTTTCATCTTTCTACCTCACTGGAACCTTATTTCTTTTTATTTCTATTTCATTTTTGCAGTATGTGTCTTAAATTTCTTCTCCAAACCCTAGTTACTTCCTTAATTACCTCATATCAATTTGCCTTTCATTCTATCACTATTTCTCATTTCCTTTTGTATTTGATCTTTCTGGATTCTGTGCTTTGATGTTTAAGTGATTTCACATATATCTGGACCAAGAGTCATCAAATAGAAAACCTTTTGTAATAGGATATGGAGTGATATGCATCATTATATCCTGGGAAGACTAAGTGGTGAATAAAGTGGGATCATTTTGGGAAAACAACTGTGTCTAAAATTACAAATGTAATAATCATCTACTATTATACTGAATTATTAAATCTCAGATTTAAATATATGCCTACCTAAGACAATATCTTGATCATGTAGTAATTTAAAAAGTATCATATTTATTGGTTTCATATACATCCCTATATATATATAACCATATGTGGAAAAAAAAACCTACTTAAATGAATCTGTGTTTCTGTGAAATAACACTGCTGTCTTGCATGCCAGTTAAGAGCTTTTTGTGTGCACCCCATTTCTGCATGTATACATGTATCAGTCCTTCTTCAAGTTATTAATATCTCCTATGTGCTTAAAGATCAAGGAGAGACCTGGTAAAGGCTTATTAGCAAGTTTGATTTTAGATTTTAGGTCAAGGGCTGGTTTTGTATTTTTAATCTATAATTCAGGAAAAGTTACTAGAAAATAATTCACTAAGTGAAAGTTAAAATTTAGGAGCCTTTAAATTAAGTCCACTTAATTTAAAATTAATGGATTTTGCTTTTAACTTATTAAAAGGTTAATTTACTTTGAACTTCTCTTAACCAATTAAAAGGTAAGATGGGGTGAGAGATATGAAAAGTTTGGAAACCCCAACTTGCCTTAATTGTCATTTTCAAATATAAAGTTTGCATTATGTACTCTAGTTCCACAGAGGGGGAAAAAGGAAAGGAAATCTTCCTTTCCAAATATTAGGATATTAGTATATCCATGCATACAGGGCAAGTCCCGCTAGTGCCAGGGATCTAACCTACTCTATGGCACTTCCTTAAATGTAACTGTGTAAATGAAGGCTGTTCATTTCTCATTATATGTTCCTGAACTTCCTCTCCGAACAGCAGGAATGCCTCCTAGTTTGCTGAGATCAATTTTTTTCTTTGTCTTTTCTGTTTCCCTTTTCTCGATCCATTTGCCGTCCCCATTGGCTTCAGCATGTGTAGAGAATGCCAGCATGTGTCCAGGCTGTGTGTGTGTGCATGCACACATGCACATGTGTGCTTTTCACAGAATCTTAGAGTCCATTAGTCTAGAAGGGCAGGCAAACAGGGACTAGAAAACATAACAGAAAAGGTACAATTAAAACTGAGACCATGAAATCAACTGTTTTCAGCATTACAATTTCAAGAATATAGCAAAAAAAAGAGAAGAAGCATTGCTTTTAAGTTTTTGATGCTAATCAATGAACATTTTTTTTAACACAATTTTTATTAATTAATTTATTTTTATTTATGGCTGTGTTGGGTCTTCGTTTCTGTGTGAGGGCTTCCTCTAGTTGCGGTAAGCGGGGGCCACTCTTCATCGCGGTGCGCGGGCCTCTCACCATCGCAGCCTCTCTTGTTGCGGAGCACAGGCTCCAGACGCGCAGGCTCAGTAGTTGTGGCTCACGGGCCTAGTTGCACCACGGCATGTGGGATTTTCCCAGACCAGGGCTCGAACCCGTGTCCCCTGCATTAGCAGGCAGATTCTTAACCACTGCACCACCAGGGAAGCCCCAATCAATGAACATTTTGATATATAGTGAGACTATAGCAATTTTATATATTTGACTGTAAAATTTGGTTGGGAGAGCTGATACAACTTTTGGCATTCTCTTCAAATATTTCTTCAAACCTCATGAAGAGTTTTGTGTGAAGGTTGAAAACAAGGTAAATTCCTTGGTTGATTCAAAACATCTTCTATAGCAAAAATCTACCATTGTCTTTTTTCATCTTGTTCAGATTGATGTCTTACATACTAAGAGGCTCTCTGCTCGTAAACTACTCACCAGACACCCCTCCATTCAGAAAGAGTAAATCCTGTCAATTAAGCCAACAAAAAAAGAGTGCGAGGCATCTATACCAAAGAGGCCATATCTTGTAGGAAGATGTATTACTCATTCTTACCCAAACAAGGAGGCCTTGAGATTTAATAAAATTTATTGTTGAGGTCTAGAAGCCCTGTGTTTCAAAAACTGAAAAGCTAGTTTTCAGAAAAGTCAGGCTAAATGTGAATGAAAAATGAAAGGCAATTCAAAAATTGACCACTTCAAGGTGTAATTAAAGGTGAGAGCTTTTTAGTAGTTAGCAATCTTCATTCATTTTTTCAAATTTATTTTTGGCTGCATTGGGTCTTCGTTGCTGCGTGTGGGCTTTCTCTAGTTGTGGTAAGCAGGGGCTACTCTTCTTTGCGGTGCGCGGGCTTCTCATTGCGGTGACTTCTCTTGTTGTGGAGCACGGGCTCTAGGTGCGCAGGCTTCAGCAGTTGTGGCGCACAGGCTTTGTTGCTCTGCGGCACGTGGGATCTTCCTGGATCAGGGATTGAACCCGTGTCCCCTGCATTGGCAGGCGGATTCTTAACCACTGCGCCACCAGGGAAGTCCCTCTTTATTCATTTTTTTATCGTGTTTTTTTTCTTTAAATATTTGATATAATATTTTGTGATAAAAATGTTTCTTTGTATTTGCAGCTCCCCTTAATATATGAGTTTTGGAAGCTGAACTTGTCCTAAGCTTTTCAACTTGTGGAAAGGAAATAGCCAAGTTATAAGTTCTAGGCAATAAAGTCTAGATGTTATGCTCCTAATATGCAAGCAGTTTAAGGACCTATTTTTAATTATTTATTTTTACTTCATACTAATGCTTCTAAAATAAAATACTCTTCTATATATATATGCAATTTTCTACTAACATATTCAGAGCAGTACATGTTTGTTTCTCCTGGTTTTTGAAAAGTAATTTTTCTTTTAATACCACTGAAGCCATCTCTGGATTCTCTATTTCAGTGTTTTTCTGATTTTAAAAAAATGTTCATTGCCAAATATTTAGAAAATTTCAAGAAACAAGTAAGAAAGCAAAGATACAATCACATATAAGAAGAAAACCACTGATAGCATGTATAAAATATGATCATACTGTAGTCTAATTTGTTATAAAACATAAAAATCTACCATGGATGTGTTCCTGTATCCTTTTATCTAGCTTTCTAATATATAATTTTAATGACCTATTGGAATTTCAGTCTAGGATACATTGTAATTTATTCAACTCAACACATTTATATGAACATCTAAGGTTTTATTCTTACATAGCCTCTGTCTCACATTACCTCAGGATGAATTCTTAGATTTGTCAGTTTGAAAGTATTGGGCTAAAAGTATTCATATTTTAAATTTTGATACGTTAGACAAAATGGGCCTTGAGAAATATTATGCAATATACATACTTCTACTAGTATAGTGTCAGTATTTTTTTAGCTTTGCCAATGTGATGGGCATAATTGATATTTTATGTTTGATTTGATCTTTAATTCCTTATTTACTAGTGAGGTTGTATATTTTTGTAAGTTAATTAACTAATTATTATTTTTAATTATTTTTTCTGTTCATATTTTTTGCCATTTAATATTGGATTCTTCATTGTTTATAAATTAAGCTCAAGAATCCTTTGCTTTTGATTTATATATTTTCCTATCTTGTTACTTATCTTCCAACATTAGCTTTCCTAAATATGTTTTTAATTTCTGCACAGGTAATTCTATCAATCTTTTTTTTAATAGTTTCTAGCACTAATGCCATGCTTATAAAGTTCTATCTTATCTCAAGGATAGTTTTTGTTTTTTGCTTTTTTGCAATTTTTTCTGCAGTTGTTAAGCATGTAATTACTTAATCTACTTCTTTAAATGCATAAAATGCAAATCTATCTGAACTTTTCAAATAACTAGCAAATTGTTCTGACACCATACTTTATGTAATATAGACTTCTAGTGGATTGAAATGTAATAATTTAGGACTTTTGTATATAACCATGTGTATGTAAGGTGGAATCTGTGAGAATAAAGTTTAATCCAAAGATGGTTTATTTTTGATGACGTAGAAGCATAGATTAAACCAAATGATTATAAATGTACACTTTATTATGGAAGTGTGAAATAAATTTTCAAGTACGTGTGTCTAGATTTTTTAAACTAAATTCAGAAGTGTGCATATTTAGAAGTGCGATACCTTGGTTGATGATTTCAAGAGCCACAGATTGCCATCAACTTAAAAATTTATGGAGTATTCTTTTTCCCACCACATCATTTTGAAGAGCAAAGACAGATTCAGAGCATTCAGTTAGAGGTAGGATAATGCAAAAAGGGCAATAACTCAGCAGCCTTCCACTTTATCATCATTATCAAATTGACACCATACAAAACACTCTGACATGCCATAGCCCCAGCCTCTCAGGCACTTAAATAGCTACTAAGGCAGTGTAGACTTCAATGGCCATAGATCAGCAATGAGCATCTGTTTTTTCCTCCATGCGCTCATTCATTCATTTTTTTTCATTTAAGAGATATTTATTGAGTCCTTACTTTGTGCCAGACACTCTTCCTATATTCTGGGAATACAGCGGTGAACAAAACACATTCAAATATCCTTGCCCACATAGAGCCTATCTGGACAGATATTACTAATAAATAAATAAGTATGTAGTATTCCTAAACAACACTCAGGCTAAAAAGACGTCAGAGTGCGGGAGGTGAACTATTAACTGAACCCAGTGCTATGTTATATGGGGGCTGGGGAAGGTGAGGCATAAAGACGTGTTACTGAAGAGCACTCTAGAAAGTAGCAATAGGAAGTGCAAAGGTATGGAGGCAAGCTTTCAAAATAGGAAATACATTTCAAAATAATAAATATATTTAGAGTTGTAGATGAGAAATACAGCTTGAAAGTGAATTTCAAAAATCACGTACAAATGGATATTTACTTCTGATGGAGATTTCTTCAGGGTAGAAACATTTTTATGATTAGCATGGTGATTCAGAGTGGGCTGTGGCTCAGTCAGATGTGGTTCTGTTCATCTCAGTCCATGACCTAGTCAATTTACTTATTCTCCCTCCCATAATCATTCCATCCATCTCTAAAAGGGGCATAATGACAATATTTATCTGATAGAGTTATTGTGACGATGAAATCATATAATGCATGTCAGAGTGTTTAGCATAATGACAATCACATGGTAAATTCAGCAATTATTAGATATAAAAATTTGGGGGCATCATCAGAAAATCTACAAACAACAAATACTGGAGAGGGTGTGGAGAAAAAGGAATCTTCTTGCACAGTTGGTGGGAATGTAAATTGATACAGCCACTACGGAACACAGTATGGAGGTTCCTTAAAAAACTAAAAATAGAATTACCATGTGACCCAGCAATCCCACTACTGTGCATATACCCTGAGAAAACCATAATTCAAAAAGACACATGCACCCCGATGTTCACTGTAGCACTGTTTACCATAGCCAGGTCATGGAAGCAACCTAAATGCCCATCGACAGACGAATGGGTAAAGAAGATGTGGTACATATATACAATGGAATATTACGCAGCCATAAAAAGGAACGAAATTGGGTCATTTATAGAGACGTGGATAGACCTAGAGACTGTCATACAGAGTGAAGCAAGTCAGAAAGAGAAAAACAAGTATATATTAACACATATATGTGGAATCCAGAAAAATTGTACAGATGAACTGTTTTGCAAGGCAGAAATAGAGACACAGATGTAGAGAACAAATGTATGGACACGAAGGAGGGAAAGTGAGGGGAGGTGGTGGTGGGATGAATTGGGATACTGGGATTGACGTATATGCACTAATGTGTATAAAATAGATAACTAATAAGAACCTGCTGTATAAAAAAATTTTTAATCTCTTTCTTGACAATAGCAGCAAACTTAATTTTCACTCTAATCTCATGAAAATCTGCAAAATTGTGAGCCATTATACTTCATGAACTATCACAAGTATGAATGTTATAATTAGGTCATACATTTCCTTTCTTGAATGTCCCATTTAGACACTCAATACTTGCCTTGCCTCTTACAACATGATCTGCACTTCCCAAGCTTACCCACTCCTTTTGGTTGAGTTAGTTATCACTATTGGACACACACTATTAGCTGCCCCCTATGTGGGAAATGGGGGGGGGGGACAGTGGTGCTCAAAGGCCTTACAATACACCTGGGACTGTAAAACATGTAAGAAACATAATAAATCCATCAAAATGGCCTAGAAATACCGTGCAGATGGAGCATTCATTGAGGCTTTAGCCCACCCACCATCACCCATGCTCTATGTACTTTTTTGCCTTGGAGCCCTTGACCTTGCCATTCGAAAACCTTCAACGCCTTCTTCTCACCTTATCTCCCTCAGTCAAAATCACACTCCTGTTTCAAGACTTACCACAAATGCTACTTCTTTCTTTATATTATCTGAAAATTTATCCTCTTTAAAAATAATCACTTGAGACTTCGTGTCATAAAATAACCGCATATTTTACAAACAAGAAGCTTCTTTTTGAGAAAGTGTTGCATTTTTGTGTCCTTCTCTCTGTCATGGCATATATGATGGGTCTTACCACCCAGTGGCTACCCAGCACACGTCTGTGGGCTCTAATAATGTGGGAAGGAACACAATGTGGTAAATCATCGGATCTATAGTCATGGACTTTGAGAGACGTTTTTCTGACCATGAAACTGAGGCAGAATTTTCAATATCAGAAAGTCTTCTAACGAAGAGAAAGATGAAGAAATTGACCGAAATATGGAACTCTCTATGTTCTGTTTTAAAAAGTCAAAGTGTAATAGACTGCTCTATAATAAAATGTCTGGCACAAGACTTAATCAAGAAAGTTTTTCCATTTGAACTAATGAATAAGAAAATCTATACTTTTATTCGTAGTAACACTATATTTCAACATGTCTTTGCCTCAGTTTCCATGTTTATAAAATGAAAATAATAATGTCTCCATCTCACAAAAGTAGCCCTCAGAAGTGCTCAGAAGAATTCCTGTTGCACATAAATAGGCCAGCTTTAAATGTAAACTATTATTACTTAGTCAATTTAAACAACAATATTAAGGCAAAACTTTTTAGTATTTTAGATTATGATTTGGGAACGAATAAATAAATTAGAGAACATAGGAATTATTAGCATAATGATTGGGATTTTAAAAGCAGCCTCTGCACAGTATTGCAGGGGAAAGAATCCCATGATAAAACAATGTCTATTCAAGCTTGAAAGGACATTTGCCAACGTCTTCTTCAACTCTGTGGTGCAGGCAGTTTACATCATAATTTTTTATAATATCGAACATTAGTATTAAAAGACCATTCATTAAAGAAAACACTTTCATAAAGTATTAAATAGAATTCAATTAATGTAAATAATACTAATAGCAATGTTTGGTGCTTATGTAACATCTATGCCAGGGTACGTATTAAGCATGTTTTTGCATCTCTACAGGCTAGAAACAGCATAGCTTTGTCTGTCTTAATCTAATCCTTTCATTAGTTCATAGGCCCAGAATCCTCCTGGGAGTATCAGAAAGTTGTCAGGAGGTCTCTGAATTCTGGGGTGTATCTGAATCTCTGTGCTTCATGACTACATTTCTTGACAGCTCCCCATGCGTTACACAGTGGAGGAGAATGGAGGATGTATTTTTTTTTCTAACAGATTTCTCAAATAAATTAGTTATGTACATTTTCTCCAGAGGTAGCAAACAAATAACTTGTCAGTGATGGGTGAAAACACACATTTTAGTTTGAGTCAGCCATCTTACCTCTACATTCACAAGCAGGAAGACAAGATTTTCTGAGTTCTGGTTTAGTAGATTCTGCTTTTAACCCTCATTTGAAACTACATCTCAAAAGATCAAGAGTTTAAGATAAATATTGTTTCTACTTCTGTGACTTATGTGTGAAAATGTTTATACCAAATTGTTGTTGTGTGAGTGTGTGTAGATTTAGTTACTTTGCCAGAAATTTATGGTTGTGATTACTTTAGAACATAAAGACTGATGCACACTTATTATAGTTTTTTCATTCCTTATTGTTGGTTAGCTATCCTTTCTTTACAAAATATTTTTTTCTCGTATATTCAAAACATATAGTAGCAACTTTGGTTAAGATTGAGATTGTAAATATTATAGAAAAATGAAATAAAACTCATTTGAGTCATTTATGAATTTCCTTTTATGGATACACACCCCTGTTAAAGTAAACTTTTGAAAGGGGGATAGATCAGCTACTGGTTGGAGTCAGATTTTATCTACAGAGTTAATTACATAACACCAACTTGGGCTCCTTTTTAATTCCTCTAAAATGAAACATCACACAAAAGAGATACATTTAAAGTAATTAAATGAATCATAATGTCCCGAAGACATTTAACCAAAAATCAGAGCCTATTACATGTCTTAACATTTTTCTCAAAGTCTGAAGAATGGAGACAGTATGGAGAGATGAGACAATGACCTATGAAACTATTTGAAAATGATCGTGTGCTGGACTGTGTGATACCATTTTAAGGAAGGAAAACTGAGCATGGGTTTGAGTAGTTCAGCATGTCATTACAGAAGAGTGTGTGTGTGTGTGTGTGTGTGTGTGTGTAAGGCAGGGATGTGCCTCTGTGGTCTTTCCTTACTTAGCAACCCCTCCTCTTCTTCAGTTGACTAATTCCTGTTTGCTTACACCTCATCTTCCCTGAGGTATTTAACAAGATTTATTGTAACTCTTTATATATATATCTATTGGGCTGACCAAAAAGTTCATTCAGGTTTTTACTACGATGTTATGGAAAAACCCGAACTTTTTGGCCGATCCAGTAATTCCCCCAAATCGATTGAAAGCTACTTAAAGTCAGGGGTAGTATCTTGTTAGTATTTCCAGCTCACATTGGAAGGTCAGGCACATTAACATTTGTTTGTTGACTAAATTAACCAACAAATATGGAACAAAGGCAGATTTCGTGCTCAGGGCTTGGCTTCTAGACCAGATTGCCTTGGTTCACAAGTCTTACTTTTTTTTAAGACTTAATTTTTTTTAGATCAGTTTTAGGTTTACAGCAAAACAGCAAAAGATACCGAGAATTTCCATATAGCTCCTTCTCCTACACATGCGTAGCCTCCCACTTTATCAACATCCTCCACCAGAGGGGTACATTTGTTACGTTTGATGAACTTACACTGACACATCATAATCACTCAAAGTCCATCTTTTACAGTAGGGTTCATTCTTGGTGTTGTACACTCCATGGGTTTGGACAAATGTATACACCATTGTAGTATCAACACAGAGTATTTTTACTGGCATAAAAATCCTATGTGCTGTGCCTATTTATCCTTCCCCTTACCCAACTCCACTCTATTACTTTTTATGTGTGGCATATTGAGTAAGGCATTTTACTTTCTTGTATCTCAGTTTCCTCATCAGTTAAACAAGGATAACAATAATACCTGTCTTAAAGGTGTGTTATGAATATTAAAAGGGTAAGATGACATAGTGAACTTAGCACAGGGCCTAGGGGTTACACAACATAATACAACTGTGACTATTTTATTATTTAATGTACTATTCCAAAATAAAATGAAAACATTTGGGAAAAGGGCATTCAGAGTGTTGGAAATGGCATCTCCTACAGAGAAGAATTGGATATTATTTTGAGATTAGAGCAATGAACATATATTGGGGCCAAATTCAAGATGATCTGCAAAAACAGAGCCATTGCACATATATGAACAGGGTTATGGCATGTCCCAGTGAGATAAAAGACTAAATACGTTGCTTTTGGTTCAGACAAAATATAACCAACATTAATTGCAGAGAAGATGTAGTCATTTGAAATTCAAACAGAAAAATTACAAGAACTGAAACTTTTTTCTTTGTGACTAGGAGTCCAGAGGTTGAATAAAAGATTGGTTTAGATATTGAATGTCTTAGCTGGAATATTTTTTAATATTAAATTTAAATTTTATAGAATATGGTTTTGAAGTATGACAGAAACTGTGAGAAAGAGGCCAATAAAGTACTAACTCATCCCAAAACTTTAAGAAAGTCATTTACAATTGTTTCTCATTATTTTAGGATTTGCCCCTTAGGGGATTTCAGTCATTCTTTGCAGATAATTTTGAAACAGATGTGCTGTGGGTAGATTTATCTGTAGCTTGGAAGGCTTATTGGAAGTAGAGAAAATAATAAAGTGATTAAAAGGTTAAAAATATTTGGCTCTCTAGACAAACATGTCATTAAATGCAATTTACAAACAGTATCCTCTTTGTAAGAAATATCATGTATGTTGATGTATAATGTATGCAATGGAAAGGTAAAAATAAATAGTATTAAAATGTTATATTCTTTAATTTAAACTTTAAATTACATTAAATTACATTAAATTACTCTTAATTCCACAAAATATTTAAAAACTATTTAAATAGTATATTCATATTAAAAAATATGAATATACTATTCATAAATAGATAAATCACTAGATATACTTTATAAAGTGTCATTTACCATTGATGTGAATAAATAACTCAGATTGAGAGGAGAATATGAGATCTCTGATTTGATAAAAACTTAATATCAAAAAATATATTCATTAAGTTAAGAAATCCATGATTAATATATTAATTCTAAGATTAATATAACTAATGCATTTCATGGATTTTAAAGAATCTTCTTAATGTGGCTATCACATATAGATCCTATGAAAGGGGAGTGGGGACTTAAAAACTTTAGGGGCTAGATAATCCTAAGTATGTAACCTATCAAACAGAGACTCTCTTTAGTATATTGGACTGCAATTAATTGTTAACACAATATACAAATGCTTAAGTATAGCTTAGTTACATTCCAGTATGTTTTAACTTTTATTTTGGGGTAATTCCTATTCAGTATTTAATAGCTCCAACAGAGCTGGAGACCTCAGAAATTTTGTCAATGACCTTTGAAACAGGATTCATATAAAATAAATTTCCTGTACTACTTGAGGTCTGGATAGTGTGAGTTTTGAAGTCAGAGTCAGCAATAATTCCTCCTCACAAGAGTAGCTAATTTCAACTCCTATTTGTTTTCTGTTTGTAATGATTTCAGTTTACTCATGTTAACCTTGTGTTTTGAGTAATTATCAACTCATATCAACTCTATAGAATATGTGAATTGCTGCTTTCCTTGTCCCTGGAGAATACTTCTCATGTGACAATTGTCATATGACCTATGACACAGAGCATGGCTTCGTAATGTTGAGAGATGAGGAATTTTTATAATTTGAATATAATCATATTGTGAGCACAAGTCTCTAAACAGACTCCATGGAAATAACAGGTTTCATGGTAAACGAAGTTTAGTAAATGCCTATTTCACCACGTTCTTAGAGATTTATAGTACACTCTAGCATAGTGAAAGCTCTGAGAAATTTATCCACAAAACAAAAATATTAAAAGCTTTAGGAAGGGGACTTCCCTGGTGGTGCAGTGGTTAAGAATCCGCCTGCCAATGCAGGGGACACGGGTTCGAGCCCTGGTCTGGGAAGATCCCATATGCCACGGAGCAACTAAGCCCGTGTGCCCCAACTACTGAGCCTGTGCTCTAGAGCCCACAAGCCACAACTACTGAGCCTGCGTGCCACAACTACTGAAGCATGCGTGCCTAGAGCCCATGCTGAGCAACAGGAGAAGCCACTGCAATGAGAAGCCCACGCACCTCAATGAAGAGTGGCCCCCACTCACCGCAACTAGAGAAAGCCTGCGTGCAGCAACGAAGACCCAATGCTGCCAAAAATAAATAGACAAACAAATAAATAAACTTATTTTTAAAAAAGGCTTTAGGAATTTGTGAAGTTTTTCCACAAAATATATGTATGATTAATAAGTTTAATGGGGCATTTGCCATTTGTGCTCAAGTTTATTTGAGCACAGAACCTTTTTTAAAATTTATTTTTAGCTCTTTTTTACAGGGAATTTTATTTTGTGTATTTGTATATGTATTTGTTCAGTTAATGTATAGAATTGCCTACTGTCTTAGTCTTGCTCAGGTCGCCAAACAAAATAGCATAAACTGGGTTGCTTAAAGAACAGAAATTTATCTCCTCATACTTCTGGAAGCTGACAGTCTGAGATCAGGGTGCCAGCATGGTCACTTTTGGGGAGGGCTCTCTTCATGGGTTGTAGACAGCTGCCTTGTCACTGTGTCCCCACAGGGCTGAGAGAGAGCAAGCAAGCTCCCTGGCATCTCTACTTATAAGAACACTAATCCTTTCGTGAGGGTCTTACTGATAGGTCCTCATCTAAGCCTAATTACCTACCAAAGGCCCGATCTCCAAATACCATCACATTGGGCTTAGGGCTTCAAAATAAGAATTTGGGGGGAATATAATTCAGTCTATAACACCTGCCATGTAAAGAGTTGAGGGAATGTTGTGTGTTTCGTGCTCATGAGCCAGTAATCTGTGGGTGCTTTCCAAGTGTACAGCTGGCGATATTTTAAGTGCTTGCCCCATGGGACTCGGTATTTTGGTGACGGTGGAAAACATCTCTTTTATGAGTTAGTTCATAACCTATTTGTACTGAGAAGTACACATGTCTGGGACACACACCTACACAGAAAATACAAAAATGTGTCTAAACAAATGTGGGATATGAGATTGAGAAAGTGCTCAAATTTGTCATCATTGCAGAAAGTAATGTATCTTTCAAAATTTTGCCAACTGTAGAAAAAAACTTCATGCAAAGGGAAAATAATGCTAATCATAAACAAGGCTAATCAGCCTTTCAGAAAACTGAAAAAAAAAAATTCAACTAGCAAGTTAACAAGATCCTTCTAAGGGAAAACTACCTGTTTATAACCTGAGTATTATAAATCTGCTATGACTTTTGGTGAAATATATACATACATTAATCTTGAGAAGTTCTTTGTGTTCTTTTATTTTGATGGATCTATTTCATGAGGTTGATTTGATCTGGAAGATATTAATGAGTATTTGTACTTTTCATATTTTAGATTAATTTTATAGTTCTCACAAGGGTAATATTTTTACATATAATCATCTGCTTTTTATTAAATATTTTAGAACTGATATGGAAAAAAAAGAAAGATAAAGAGGATAAATTATATCTGGTTTCTGCTATGGCTAGAGGTAATCCTCAGGCACTGATCAAGTTTAGCCAGAATCATGATTTGTCCACAATGAATTATTTGAAATATATGGCCAGAGTACTGAAGTGTTAAACAAATTAATTTTAAAAGTTGTCTTTATATGTTAAATGTAGTACATGCTTATGACAGAGAAACTAAAATCTTCAGATGTAGAAAAACTGTAATTCTGCATCCAGTGATAATCCCTCCTAATAGTCTACTATGTTTCCTTCTAGTCTTTCTTTTTGTATATGCATATTTATTGCAATTTTTACTTAATTTCTCTCTCTTGTGCTCTGGTATGCCATATATGCAGGTTTGTATCTTGCTTTTTCACTTAGAACGTAAGCATTTTTTTCTGTTATCATAAATTACTCATAAACATCCCCACTTTTTCTGACTCCATAGTGTTCAAGTGAGTATATAAATCATTAAACAAATTGTACTTTTTCAATCAGAAATAATAATATATATATGGCTTATATATGTGAATATTATATATTTCTCATATTTCTTGGCTTGGTTTTGTAGAAGAAGTTTACTAGAAAAAATTATGCAGGATATAAACACACAATTGGCGCTTTCCTGGGGTGAATAGATTGGAGAGGACAAATGCACTCTTGTAGATTAATGGAACAAGACTCTTTCACCCCTAAATGCTTGTTGTGTCCCAAGACTAAAATCAGTGCTCACTTGCTGCCATGTATTTTTCTTCTTCATTGTTATCCCACAGGCTATTTAATTTTTTTTTTTTTTAGGCTATTTAATTTTGTCTTCCTCCTCAAAGAAAGGAGTGTCTCTATTTTACAACTTTAATGTCTAGCTCATTGCTTGTTGTACAGTAGCTCCTTTCTTTTAGACAGATGGTTGAAGGAATTGAATGATTGAATGGAACCCTTCTTTCGTTTCTCTAGACAGGTAGGACTCGGAACCCAAATTTCTGCTTAGCAGCTACTTTCTCATTTCCCAATTTATAGCCATCACAATCTCTTTCTGGATTTCACGGGCCTCTCTGCTCCAAATCTCAGGAGGAGAATGGAACTTAATTTCTTAAAAAGTACTGAAGAGGTTCACAGAAGATGGCGTTCGTGGAGGTTAGGAGTTGAAAAAAATGTACTGTACCTTCCTGTAGTATTTCAAATGCCTCTCCCTCTTTTGATGCACTTAGCCTCTTTAAGTTAGATTTTGACTTCACTGTGAGTAAACACACTAAATGGACTAGGAAGAGTTGGTAAACATCGTACAGTTGAGGGAGAGAGACAGAAATTAGCCTGAGACTGATTTAATGATGTAGAGTAAGGAGGGACGTCTACCCAGTGATCTATCTGAAAAAGAAATCTTTTAAATTCAGAACTGCAGGAAAGGATGTGCCAGAGTGGATTCCTACCAAGTGTGAGAATCCACTGTATCCACTGTGAGATGCCAAGTGTGGCCATCTCTAAGTGATTGCTCTGCTCTTTTAATGCAAATGGTTGAAAATACTAAAGGGTGCACTATGGCTCATGTGTGAAGCTTGCCACAAACAATTACCAAAGTCATAAATTTTGATTTCAGTCAAGCTATTAAGAGTAATAATTTATTTAAGTGAGGTCTTCTGCTTTGATTAGAACTAGGAGAGTTCAGCTGATCTGATCCTCTGGGGATAAAGCTGGGTTACTGGTGTAGTAAGGAGGCTTGAAGGTGTCTGCTGTTGAGGCAACTGATCATTCCCAAAAGAAGTGCTTTTGCTAATTCTTTCACTTCCTCTTTTCAGTTAAGTTATTCTTTTTCTTTCCAAGTACAACTTATTTCTAACAAAGCAAACAGGTCCACTTTTTAAAAAAAAATCTTGATTTAATCAGATATTCAGAGACATTAGGTGGCTTGATCAAGGCCACACCTTCTAGTAAAGAGGTGGAGCCAGTATTTAAAGCTAGATGTGTCAAGACAATACAACCCGTGCTTCTGACCACGGTACTACACAGCTTCTCCTGGAAGTTCCCTAAAGCTCTACTGAAAGTAATTTAAATATTCAAGTATTTTACAATTAAGTTATCTTCCTAGATCTTCTGGAGTTAAACCCTTTAGCAGTTAGTGACCAAGACTGCAGTAAGGGTAAAACATCAAGGCTGTCAATACGGGGACCTAACTTAGGTCGTGAAGGGATAGAGGAAAGTCTTGTTAATAAATAAAGCGTCTAACTTCCTCTACACCAGGAATTCTTGTATAACTCCAAGAAGAGCTTCCCTCTTGTTCTTAGGCAAAAGGATAAATGACTTGGCTTTTCTTCCAAATCTTTCTGTGGAGCAACCCCTGCCCCCATTCTCAAATCTTTGCATAGATATCTCAAGATTGTACTCTCCCCTAATAGTAAAGTAATCCCTAGTAGGGTGTGAGTAGATGGCTTTAGGGTGCTACCACCACCAAGGGTATTTGCATTTTAATGGAAGGCTTTAAAAGATCTTAAAGCTTCAAGACTAAAAGCAGTAAATCTCTATTAGTGGAATTGGAGGCAATGTGATAGATTGGGCAGGAGCTATCTGGGGTAAAAAGAGCCCACTGGGTCTTTTCTAATCACAGTGTGAAATAAAGTGTTCCTACTTAGTAGCCTGAATTCTACTTCCAGAGTGAGGGCTGTGAGGACAGCTCCTGTGGCCTCAATAATAAGTACTGCTAAACAGTTTCACCTTCTTTAAAAGCAAAACAAATTAAAGAACTAAAACTTTCAAATCTTAACTTCCTTTTGCTTTCCCACTTTCTCCACAGCATCTTGCTTGAGAGCTCTCAATACTTGTATTCTTTTTCTCTGAGCTTCAGATGTGTATTTAGCTTCTTTTGACTCAGAATTCCAAACTTTCTTTGCATCTCACTTTTCATTTCCTGGAAACATGGAGACTACTGGAACTGATGAGGAATTTGAAGAATTGGGCTTAATAAATTGGGTTAAAATGTATTTAAATACGTACAGTGAGCCAGGCACTGAGCTGTTTTAAGCACAAAAGACATATTTTGTACACTTTCTGCCATACAGCCTTGGGAGTGAAACAAATAAGCAGATTAATATAGTCAGGGCAGAAAGGGCTATAGTAGCGTTGCTCACCATGAGGTGTCATAGTGCATAGAAGGAATACTCACTAGAAGTGGTTAGTTAGAAGGATGATGAAGGTTTAGTCAGGTAAAATGGGGATGAAGATGGGATGTAGTAAAAGGCTTTGATGGCAAAGGAGGCAGGTTGCAATAGCGGTAGTGTAATAGGAGACCAAAAGGTGGTGTCATAGGAGACCAAAGCAACATGCGACATTGTTAATAAATTCATTAGGGCCAAATATAAGCCATGAATGTAGGAATAAAAAGAAGAGATTGGAAAAGTAGACAGGAGCCAAGTATTGGAAGGCCTTGTTACTGTGCTAAGGAGTGTCAATGCTCTAGGGAACTATTGATATCTTTAAGCAGTTGGAAAACAGGATTAAATTTGCATTAAAAAAAATCATTCCAAAATCAGTATGGAAAGTTATCTAGACTTCACTCTAGGCTCTAGAGTGGGACAAAGCTGGAGGTAGGTCTTGGAAGAGCTGTGATAGTAGATCAAATAAGAAAGGAGGGATTGATCTGGAATATAGGTGTGGGGATAGAAAGAATGGGTAGAGAGATATCTTCCATTGGGATGGTTTTTGAATGTACAAAGGAAGGGAAAGACAGCTGAGTTCTGGATTTTTGGCTTAGTCAATTATGTGACATTTTGCTGAACCAAGGAAAAATAGGTTTTAATGGAGAAGATGCTGAATTCAGATTTGGACAAGCTGAATCTTAGATTATTATAGAACATCCAAACAGGGATTTCCAGTAGACAGGCATTAATCTGTCTGAATCCCAGGAGGAAGCTTTAGGCAGTAGATAATATATTTAGCTGTTATTTCTTAACATATCAATAATGTTTATGAAAGAGATTACTCAGGGAGAACGGAGACTATCAGAGGGCTGTTGATAGTCTTATGGCAAATAACAGGAGTTAAGGAATCAGCTTAGAATGAAGAGTAATAATGAAGAATAAGAATAAGTTGCCAGAGAGATGCTTCAGAATACACAGGGCAGTGTCCTTATTGGTTAGCAAAATAAATGCACAATCTACTTGCTCTTGGTTCAAAGTCCTCCAGGATCTGGCCCTAGGCAGTAAGTCTAACAGTATGGATTTCTGCCCCTCATTTTATTTGACCTGTTTCAACTCACTGGAAAAAATCTTGTACATTCATACATTTTCATGTTTCCCTTCCTTTCACACATTCTCACTGGAGTGTGCTTTCCTCCTTTCTTTTTCTCTCCATGTCCAACCCATCCTTCAGAATTTTCTTCTAACCTCCCAGGACCATGAAATCTCATCTCCAATAGGGAACATATCATCATCCAGCCTAACTTCCCATTAGTGTTCAGATTGCAACTTGCTTAGGACACAGCACATTCTAGTTTGCACCCTAGTTCTTTCTGCACCCGATATGTCCCTTTGGCAAGAGTATAAGTTCCTGAAGACTAAGAACCCATTCTCCCAAATTAGCCTCCATGGTGCACTGCTTTGAAAACAGCAAGAGCTTACTAATATTTGTTAAATGACTACATATATTACTTACACTAAATAACAGAGGTAGGATCTTTGAATCTTCTGATGAGGCAAAGGATCTCAGCTGAAGCTGACATGGAGATGTTAATTTATGAAGGATGTATCTGGAGGTTTTGATATATCCTGGCACATATTGGCCAGAAAAATGATGGAAAAGCCTTTCATAAATGTATATTCATGATACAGAGGCAGACAGTGGAAACAATGCGAATTATCTTTGTTTCAAAAGTTGCTAATACTGTATTCTTCATGTTTTCCTTATACAAGGATGCTGAATATTTGTATCCTTTTCACCTTCTGCTTTTATAATTTTAAAACTTCTCATTGTACAATAGGCAAGCAAAGGAGAAGTACTGCGGAAACACAAAGTATTTTTATTTATCCTAAAGGCAGATATAAGATGCTACACTGGCAGTTTCTAAATGATGTTCTACAAATAATCCTAAGCCTTTCCAATGTATTTTAGCAGGTTTAAAGTAAGGCAACCTAGTGGGGCTATTCATTTAAATAGAATAAGGGTTAAATGATAACTTGACTTATCTTTTAAATGACAAAAAATAAAGAAATTGCAAGACCTTTTCACACATTAGATATGTATTGTCATCTATCATCTAGATATCAGGCTAGCAGTGCAAAGTAATAAAACATATCATCGAAAAATGTGCTATAGGTCTGAATCACTCTTTCATTCCACCTCCCAGCTAACTGTAGTATTAAATCAAACAAGCAGAACATTTCCTTAGGCAGCCATTGCCTTTTAATTTCCTGAAGAACCTTAAAATATCATTCATTACAAGTACTACACATATTTGGTTTTTAAAATTCTCATAAATCAATAGCAGGCTGACTGTAATAATTATTACAAGTTAGTGCATAATTTTCGTGCTGAAGGCTGCATGCAGAACTTTAGCATATGCAAACGAGGCAATTCAAACTGTGTATAGGTATTAATATGAAGAAGCAGGTAACGAGGTGCAGGCTATGAATTATGCATCAAGAGTGGCTGATCTTCAATGAGGAAAATGAATTCAGCATGTAATCTAATTAGTGATGGAAGTCTATTACATCTAACTGCAAAAGCAACTGTCCTTGAAACAAATTTATTTACAGTCCATGTTACCACTTGAAACAACTTTGAAATGATGTGTAAGACACAGCTTAATTGTAAAAATTTTTTGTTTGTTTGTTTCAGTTCTAGACCTGGAAGGCCTCCTAAGAGGACTCAAAGTGTCACCTCCCCAGAGAACTCTCATATCATGCCACATTCTGTCCCAGGCCTTATGTCTCCTGGGATAATCCCACCAACAGGTAAGAGTGCTACCTATTGATGCCAAAAATATTCAGAATCAGCCAATGCCATAGATATTCACATTCATCAGTTATATTTTGTTCACACTAAGATAATGTTACTGATGAGAATTTATTTCAAAACTGCATTATGATTATCATCATTTCTTTATTTGAAATAAAATTAAAGAAGTTTAATTGAACACAGTGCTAGGAGTTATTCTAATTAATCCTCTTGCTAATATCAAACGACAAATTATTATCCCTACTTTCCTGTTAAGGAATTGAAGCTCAGAGAGAATCAGTAACTTTCCCAAGGTCAATCAGCTGGTCACTGGCAGTGGTTATTCAAACCCAGGTCTCTGGATTCTAAGTTTGTATTTCATTCCACAAAAACTCACAAAATAGATTAACATGCATCCAAACAAAAGACTGTAACCATGTCAAATAGAAATATCTCCTGTTTTTCCTAAACTATTTCTGTTAGAAGCATTTGAAGGATGTTTATCACTAGAATTTTGAAAATGTACAAGTCAAAGAATAGTCTTGACCACAAAAGCTCTATACCATAAACAGCTTTCATAATGTGCTGCATGGAAAAACAGCTCATTTGATTTTCACCACCTGGATGTGTTCATTAATTCTTTTATATACTTACACATGTCTGCCCACTTTCCATGTTTCATCCAGACTCAGAGTAAATTAAAATTATGATAATAATGATATTATTATTATATAACATATAGTATTTATTAATCCTTGCCATCATGAAAGTTTATTGAGGAGATAGATGTACAAACAGGTAATTGTCATTTCACACGACTGAAACAGGAAAGATAATCTGGCAAGATTAGGAGAAAGTCTTAATTTTTTTCTCTGAATTCCCATATAAATGTTTGCTTTTTCTTTTGTAACATTTGTCTTTCTCTAGGCTGTAATATAATCATGGGTATCTTATTTCACATTCCATACTTTGTTGAAAGCTCGTTGGAAGCAATGACTCTTTTAACTCACCTTTATTTTTGTGGCAGCGTCTGAACAGTTGGTTCACTTTTGTGAACCTTTATCAAATACCCACTGAGTTGAATTTGAAAGTTATTCATTTTATATATTTAACATTTTTTGTAAGGTACCAAAGGTTCTTAAAAGTAAATAATTCACATTCCAAAGAAGACTTGTATCTTTATGCTAATGTTGGCAGATGAAAAATTGAGAAACAGAAAAGTAAAATCAATAGCTGAAAACAACCCAATTACAGAGCAGGTATCATTTCTATTCGTTTACGTTAGTCATGATTCACAAGTAACTGAATCCTACTGCCTGAAATTCTAATTCCAAATTTGATATTTCGAAAAAAAGTAGGTAGCGTTTTGTTAAGGCTTAACTGTATTTATTTAACTAGATAAAATTTCCTGATTTGCAGATTTGGCTGGGGTGGGGTTGGGGGGGTTGGTACTACATAGTCAATATGGAAAGAAGATCTTAACTTTTCATGTTTTATGACTGAAAGACTCAGGTGTGCTAGAAGAAAGACGGAGGCGTCTTTGACTTAACTTCTCAATGAATACGTTTTGGGGCTTTAAAAAAATAATCCTTTTAACAATCCTTATTTTATATTTGATAAGTTTGTGTTGATTCTCACTAATCACAGTTACATTTTGGGTGAAAAGTATTCTAGATTGTTTTTGTATTAAAATAGAAAAGATCTGGTTCCAAATTGCCTGCCAACATTTTAAGGTGAAAACAATAAATACTTCACTACCTAAGCAATGGTGAGATATGGTGATGTCATTAGAATCTAAGAATAGCAGCACCTCACATAATTAAGACCATAAAGTAACTTTGGGGTAAGTGAAGTTTCTAAACAACTGAAGATCATAAGCTGAAACTCAAAATCAAAATATTAAGTCACAATTTACAATAGCCAGGACGTGGAAGCAACCTAAGTGTCCATCGACAGATGAATGGATAAAGAAGATATGGCACATATATACAATGGAATATTACTCAGCCATAAAAAGAAACAAAATTGAGCTATTTGTAGTGAGGTGGATGGACCTAGAGTCTGTCATACAGAGTGAAGTAAGTCAGAAAAAGAAAAACAAATACTGTATGCTAACACATATATATGGAATCTAAAAAAAAAAAAAAGGTTCTGAGGAACCTAGGGGCAGGACAGGAATAAACATGCAGACGTAGAGAATGGACTTGAGGACACAGGGAGGGGGAAGGGTAAGCTGGGACAAAGTGAGAGAGTAGCATTGATATATATACACTACTAAATGTAAAATAGATAGCTAGTGGGAAGCAGCTGCATCGCACAGGGAGATCAGCTCGGTGCTTTGTGACCACCTAGAAGGGTGGGATAGGGAGGGTGGGAGGGAGATGCAAAAGGGAGGGGATATGGGGATATATGTATATGTATAGCTGACTCACTTTGTTATACAGCAGCAGCTAACACAACATTGTAAAGCAGTTATACTCCAATAAAGATGTTAAAAAAATATTAAGTCATTTTTGGTAGATCCCTTTCTGAAATATCTTACACACTTCCCTAGCTTGGTGAACAGAGATACTGAAGATAGTTTAAACTTGACACATTATTATGGACATTCATTTTTGAAACAGGATCATTTCATGTATTTCAATTGCTGTGCTGTCTCCTCATACATGCTTTTTAAACTTTTGTTCTTCCTGATATGTTGTGAGCCCAGAAACCAGGGTTTCTCTCAAGCTTATTAAGCATTACATTGAAACAGACCTTCAGCAGTCATGTTCCAGAGAAAGATGAGGAAATGGAGACTCAATAGGAGAGTAGATTAGATTTGAAGAAGTGGCTTTTGGACAGTTTAAAACTCTATAGAGCCCAGGGAATGGCTTTAAAACAGGGTGTGTGAGCTCACTCTTGCCTATTTCACTTAATTCAATTTTTAGACATTTGTCCAAAGATTTGAAGCTGCCATATATTTGACTGTTACACATGAATTGTGCTGTCTTACTAAATTCAATATGATTGCTCTTTTCACACAAAATTTTTCTAGATGGAGAAGTTTAGATTTTAGAGAATACAGAATAATATCTTCATCCCTTGGAGAATGTCATTCACTATCTTAAAACATTAACTGGAAATTTGATCATCTTAAAGAAATCTTATAGTTCTCAAGAGCGTGTAACACTTTCTCCCAAGGAGTACTTTTGCTTGGGGAATATAATTCAATATGGACATATAGACTTTTTTGTCCCAGGACATTATTTATATTTGCTACTTTCTTTAAAAATAAAATGTTATTTTTTTTCCTCAAGATGGGAAAGATGAAATGTGTTATTTTTTTAAAACAATGAAAAACTTATATGTCAACATTTTTGACATTAAGCAAACTAGTTTGAGGACATTTCTACTATATTTTTGACCTGTGAGTTTGAGTTTAAAATTTTTTTTCCAGGAGTCTATAGTTATATCAGTATCTTTTAAAGACTTGGAAATCATTTTTCTAAAACTAGCAAAACAAACAAACAAACATATAGATCTCAAAAAATAAAAAGAAAAACAAAGAAAGAAGAAAACAACCCACCCTCAAATCTCAAATCCTTTCTAAGATTTATATAGTTGACTGCTATAAACATTGAACTGTGATTTTGTACTCCAAGTATTACCATTTGAAAAGCATAAAAGATGCAGATTTACCTTCAAGGTTGCAAAAATTGATCCTGTGAAAAAATTTATTTATTTTGACAGTTTATAAAAATCTGTCAATTTGTTTCTAATCATTCCCTCATTTTTCTTTTCAACAATTGAACATTGGAGTTAAATAATAATCTGTCCTTGAGGAATCTGTTTTTCAGAAAAAATTCTGACTGTTTTTATATTTTTAAAAAGTGGCTTTCCAGCCCTAAGATTATGTATTTCGGTATCTATAATATGAAAAGAAAAAAAGAAAAAACTTTGAGATTGCTTATGGAGTTTTTGTTTGCCACTTTGGTTGTTCAAGTGGGCTTCTGTGTAACCTTAGAAGGGGGCGTGGGCAGATGGTGATAATTTCCAAATTTATGGTTGTCACTGGATGCCATAGCAACCAGAAGTGGAAGTTAATGAAAGAAAGAAGGCTTTTTGTCGAGTCTCACAACACAACACCTCCTGTAGTGCTCCCTACATTTATTTGGACTGAGCACATGTCATAAATCATTTTTGAAAATAAATACCAGTTTGGAATAAATTCATCCTAGCAACAGAGTTCCAATAACATTCATATTTTTTATAGAATCATGTGTATTTTACAATTAAGGAAAGGGTTATTTAGGAATTCTAAATACTCCCCTCCTGTGCCAGGAGTGCAACTTGGATAGCATATTTGGCCAACTTCCTGATTTTATCTTTAGGGTAGAATGCAAACTAGTTTTGAAACACAATTTTCATGTAAGTATTAAGAAGTAACTCAGTGAGTCTCAAATATTTGCATTTAACATTAAAAAAGTTATCCATTACCTAATTTTTTCAAATTATTCAAATTAAATGAATGAATGATTCATAGTTTTGCTTCTTAGATACATCCTTTCTCTCACTGTGACCTCGTAGGCACATAATCAATATGCATTCAGGATAAAAAAAAAAAACAATTGTGAACACACATGCACTATGCTTAAAAGGTAAGAACTTATAAATGCAATTTTACCATTTTGAAAATAATACTAGACCAGGGCAATATTAACCAGAGTTCATCCCATTGAAACATTCTTTTCTTAAAAAAGAAAAAAAAAAAAAAAATGATAGGAAAGTATTCTCATGTGGATTTATAATTCAAAGACATATTTTCAAAGTTTATATTCTTTATTTTTCTTGCTAAATATTACTAACTAGCCAACAACAACATCCAAACTACCTATTTTTGTAGTATCAGCATTTGTAATATTTTAAATTCATTAAGCATTTCAACTTCTGAGGAAAAAATTCGTGTGTAAATATGTTTTGCATATTGAGAAGTTTATCATAACAAATGCATTGTATTCCCTGGGGGGACTTACAAGTAAGAATAACAGAAAAATGCACAAGTAAAACAGTCACAAATGGATTGATCTTCTTCACTCACAAATTAAAACATAGCAATCTATTGAATGCCTCACTCAAAGAGTAAATATGGTACAAACTATTTAAACCACTGAAGTTTATGTAGTATGTGTAAGTATGCATTTTCATAAATTTATATGTAGGGAATATTTGTGAAAGTTTAATCACTGGACATTTTGAGGGTAATGCATTTAGCTTATCAATATTTCATGTGTGTTTCCCTTTAAATTTTTCTTGAAGAGAAAAATTAAGTAATATATCTTCTTTTTCCCATTTTGGAAGGCCAGCCTAACACCAAACTTCATCATGTAATGTATTTAGTCTTAAAACTTGTATTGAACACTCTATTAGTTTCCTGTGGCTGCCGTAACAAATTACCACATACTTGGTGACTAAAGTAAATAAAAATTAATTCAGAATTCTGGAGAAGTTCAAAATCAACTATCACTGGGCCAAACCAAGCTATCGGTAGGGCCACACTCCCACTGGAGTCTCTTTGGGAGCATCTGTTTCATTGTCTCTGAGTTTCTGGAGACTGCCAGCTTTCCTTGGTTTGTGACTCTAATTTCCACCTTGTCGTGTGTGTGTGTGTGTGTGTGTGTGTGTGTATGTGTGTGTCCATGTGTGTGTATAACTTCTTCCTCTGCCTCTCTTGAAAGGATACTTGTGATTGTATTTAGGGTCCATCAGATAATCCAGGATCATCTCCCCATCTCAAAATCATCAACGTAATCACATCTGCAAAGACTCTTTTTCCATATAAAGTGGTATTCCCAGATTACCAGATTTAGGATGTGGGCATAACTTTGGGGGTTATCAGCCTTGCACACCCAGAAAGGGCCTGGTTGAGATATTATGAGGGACCCAAGTGTGGTGTGGAAGACACGTATACCAACAGATTTTGGTGATTTTTTGTTTACTATAGTATCCCATTATGTATAATACGGCTTGCCACCAAGCAGATATTCAAAATAAATATTTGTTCAATGAATATGGCTAATATATGTTTAGCAAAGGATTTCTGAGAGACATCATTATGCCTCAGAGTTACAAATTTAAACACTGGTGTTATAATGCGGCTTATAAAATCCTATTAAGTACAATTAGGCTCCAGATTAAAGATGCCGAGTCTAGTGCCTAAAGGAGGTGCACTCGGGAAATAGAGGGCATTATTTATTTGTTTGTTTGTGGGTTATGATGGCTACATTTAAGCACTGTCATCATCAATTGATGAAATTTATACTTCTAGATCGATGCTCTAAAGAAGCAATATTTTCAGGAATAAAATGGTAACATAGAACATACTAGCCTTTAAAATTCCTGCGTATATGTACTTGTACCCACAGTATCTTGATATAGAACTAATTTAATCCATACATGAATAAAATGTGGCTCATAATATAACTAAATGTAAATATAGCTTTGGTATGAGGGATTAGATAATATATTTATTAAATATACATTATATAAGTATATATTATATATACATTATAATCAAACATTTCAGTCAAATCATAATACGCCCTGCTTATTACTAGCATAGAAATTTATAAAAATCTTTATTTTCTAATCTCTTAGGACAAAGATCTGTTATTTTAGATTTAATTACATAACCACATATTACTAGACTTCTGGACAGGCCTCTCATCTATTTAATTTAGAAGAAAATTACAGTCCTTTTTTCCCTAATTTGTTTCCCTCTTCTGAGTTTCTATTGATTTCTATAGTCTCTTATGCCTACACTGGGCTGGACTCAGAGTTATAATCTACTTAAACTTCTCTCTCAGTAGATTTGCAGTAACGAAGATGCTAATATACTTAATTGACTAATTGCAAGGTATTTGCTTCTTTTTTAGTAATATGATGCCTCCTTTGACAGAAGAGAAGTTTATTTACAGAAAAGCAAATCAGATTTTAAGAGTCAATTTTTGATTATGATGGTGGATGGTGTGTGGATTTAGCGGGAGCTTTGTGGATTATCCATTTATCTGTGGGATTCTCATATAGGGTTCTAGTCTCTTGGTTATACAAAATGTCACATGTTGTCTTTTATTGCTTGCTCTAATTTCTTGACCCATAGGAGGTGCTATTACTATCTTATTTCCTTCCCTAACCAAGAGAAGTGAGAAATACATTAAATAATGTCCATTCAGGAAAAACAACCAACTCTGCTATAGATATATTTTGAGTATTCCTAAAGATGTTGTAGAACAAAAGTCATACAAGATAAACAGAATTCATTGTTTAGTCTCCTTCTCTGTCTTTGATAGGCTTTCCCCCCTTTGGCTAACTTCCAAGCTTCAATTTCTTCCCTTAATGAAGTGACCCAGCTTTGTTATTAAGGATTTAAAATTTCATGTTGAAATTTCTTTATATTTTCTCCATGCATATTGGAGATAAGTTTTACAACGTTTTGCTCTTCTTTGTAAAGAAGTAGAGTTGCTAATTGCAAGTGTTGACAGGACCAGACATTTCAAATAAACTTGGCAAATGTCAGAAAAATAGCAGTATTAGTAAAACCTGAATTCGATTTCCTAAAACATTCATTGCCCTAGTCATGAATGAACTTAAGACCTGATTTGAAAACATTCTACATAAAAAACACTGAAAGATTTTATTTGGTTATGCAGTCGTATAAACCAATGTTGTACAGAGTGAAGTAAGTCAGAAAGAGAAAAACAAGTACCGTATGATAACACATATATATGGAATCTAAAAAAAAAAAAAAAAAATGGTTCTGAAGAACCCAGGGGCAGGACAGGAATAAAGACGCAGACGTAGAGAATGGACTTGAGGACCTGGGGAGGGGGAAGGGTAAGCTGGGACGAAGTGAGAGAGTGGCATGGACATATATACACTACCAAATGTAAAATAGATCACTAGTGGGAAGCGGCCACATAGCACAGGGAGATCAGCTCTGTGCTTTGTGACCACCTAGAGGGGTGGGATAGGGAGGGTGGGAGGGAGATATGGGGATATATGTATATGTATAGCTGATTCACTTTGTTATAAAGCAGAAACTAACACACCATTGTAAAGCAATTATACTCCAATAAAGATGTTAAAAAAACCCAACACTGTGATAGAACTTCTGAAAGTGCTAATACACCTAAGCTTGATGGATAGGAATATAAAGTCCAGAGAAAGGGAGACAACAATACAATTTTACTCTGCACTTCAGATGATATCTGGAATATTATATTCAGTCACGGCATTGCAATTTTTAGTAGGACATTGACAGACTGTGAGCATTAAGAGAATAGCCCAGAAAATAGGGTTTTGGAAATGATGGTGATGTTTAGTTTTAAGAAGACTTATAGAGAGTCTGAAGGTGGATGCTAGAGTAGATTCATACTGTGCTCTTCCAAGGACAGAAATTTAACTGATGAACAGTAATTACAGAGAGGTCTGCATTGGCTTCCATAAGAAAGAGCCTTGCTACAAGGAGAACTATCTAAAAGGGAAGTTTATTACTCATAAAACCTTAACTTTTCCTTCTGACGGAAGGGTTCAATAGGAAAGGGGGATAAAAAGTTGTTAGCCATAGTACTTATGTTTAATTACTTTTTATGGGCTATATTGTTCACGGTACAAAAGTGTAATAGTTAAAAAAAAAAAATCCTTCATTGCCGGACCATCAGCCAAATCTGAAGGTAATTTTGCATTGGAGGGAGGTAGATTGAATAAGGCAATCTTGTTCCCTTCTAGTTATAAAATTTGATGATTCTATTTTATTTCACTTTGAATTATTCTAAACTTGACGTGGTGCCTTTCTGGTTAAAGGGCATCCATCCTTTCAGGTTTTTATACTCATATTCTTTCATAGTTTTTGAGTAATTTTTAAAAATTACTTTTGAGATGAATGCTTCACATTTACAAGCTATCATACTGTTTGTTACACTGGTTTTCATGGATGGGATATTAACTCATAGGCAAGACTGTGACTATGGTAGGCTCACAAATATTTTCTTTCCAATTAAAATAAATTTTAAAATGTTTTTTCCTCCTTTGTTATCTCGGACCTTCTTTTAAGAGTACTCCGTGAAGAGGTCCATAGCTGTAAGATTGATAGGCGAAAATGACAATCATTTAATATTATATAAGAGAATTTTTTTAGCTGTGGTAGGATTTGGAATGATGGGTGGAAAAAATAGTATTATTTTAACTGATAAAGATCATCAGAATTGACAGCAGAAAGACATGACTCTTAAAGGGATTTAAATGAAAGACCTTGAACTTTACTGTAAATATCTTTGATTTGACTTTCCACTTTAAAAAATAAAGTCTCCAAGGAGGAGTCATTTCTCTTTTTCTTATTGGAGTATAGTTGATTTACAATGTTGTGTTAATTTCTGTTACATAGCAAAGTGATTCAGTTATACATATGTATATATTCTTTGTTGTATTCTTTTCCATTATGGTTTATCTCAGGATATTGAATATAGTTCCCTGTCAATTCTTGAAATTTATGGAAATCTTCCAAAGATACAACTTGTAAAAAGTGTAATAATTGAGCCAGTTGAATATTTTGATCCTTTATTTCCTTCATCTATAAAAAAAGAATCTTTTCATTATATCAAAATTATTTTTCTCATTAAATTTCCATGAATGTCAAATGACACAATTTATAACAGTATTCTGTAAATGATGAAGCTAGACAAAGATAAAGTGTTATTATTGTAATTAAACAGGCTGATCCAAGTGTTACTGATTATGATTGCTGACTCTCTATGCTCATTCCTTTGGATTTAAGAATAAAATTGATAACTTAAAAAAAGTATAGGTTAGGTTTAAGAAGTCTTAGCTTGGCAAATTCAAATTCATATAAATGTGCTCTATAGGTATTCCTAGTAGAGGTAGTTAACACTAAAATCTGGTTATTACATGTTTACTTTTCAGGGCTTAATGACAATAAATTCTTTTTATAAATTTTTATTTGTGGGCAGAATAAGACTTATGGATATGAAATATCATTGCTACTGTTATAATATGTGTTCAAACTGTCATAGTCATATATTGCTTTTAGAAATATGCACACTACAAATGCTAGTGGACCTTAAAAATGAAGATTGCTTTCAATTGATTACAGCTGTATGCTGTGCTATTAATTATTGGAAATGAATTGACATATACTGTAAACAATAAGCCAGCTTTCAAAATGATAAAACTGTAACCTAATTCAATAAATTGAATCAGATTACGCAAACACTTTTGCACTTCATTAAGGAAGTAGTCAGTATAATTAATTTGAGAGCATTTTATCATGTTCACTTGTTGATATGTGGCTAAGGATATATATACAGTAGTTTAAACTATTTCCAGATGTACTTTTGTGCCATTTCACATTTTAACTAAAGTTACCGTAAGCCGAATTCCTAGAGAAGGCCAAAATGGATTTGATTCTTTTATCTTTGCTGCTTTTAGAATACAATGAGTAGGTTATCATTTTCTTTAAAGACATGTATGTTTTTTAAACAACATTACATGGTGATATGGCTCCTAACTTGGAACTGAAAAGTCTGGCTTTCATTCTCTTCTTCATCACTTCTAGCAATGTGACTGTGGCTAACACTGTCTGGCCTCAGTCATCGCAAGGTAGATACTAGTACCTAAAACATCATTTTAGAGAGGAGGAAAAAATGCTAGGAGACTTGTCCAAAATTTCACTATTATGTGCTAGAGACAGTTTTCAATTCAAATTTTCTGATTCCAATGTATTGGTTATTTTCCTACATCAAGCTGCCTTCTGAAATACTTAACTTTATCATGTATAAACCAAACATCATAAGGTCGGCCTTATCTCCTACTTGATATGACTTTGTGAAGAACAAATGAGCTAATGTATCACAAAACGCTTTGCAAAGTCTTATATATAGCAAGATGTCATCTGCTATTTAGTTTTATTACAATGATTCTCGAAACAGGACTTTTGCCTTGTTCCAAATAGAATACCAGTTATTTATCTCTCAGTTTGAACACGTCAATTCTGAGAATGATGAGTCCTTCCCTATATTTATGGAATTGGATTGTAATCATTTTCTCAGTTTTTAAAAAATTGCTTTTGTATCTTCCAATTAGCTCAAATAAAATATTTTTCGACTGATACAATCTTCTCATGTCAATGGTTACTTTTTGATCTTCATGGTATGTAGAATTTTATGATTCATATTTAATGCACTGAAATGCCTCCTAATGTCAAATCCTTTGATGGAATATCATTCTATCAAACATATTCCCATTAGTTTTCATTTAAGAAATGCAAATATATGTGGAGAAACTATTTTTCTAAATACATATTTTCTAATGATTTGAGTTTGCCTCCTGAGATTTAAGGATATGACTTAAAGGAACAGTGTGGAGTTTTTAAGCATTAAAGGTGATGTAAGACTCTTTCTCTCTTCCAAAGGGCTATGAGATTATAAGTTGCTATTTTGGGTTAGACTTAAAAATGCAATGCTATATCATCAAGATTCTCTTTAAACATGTATAGTATTTAATATTAAAGTCAATAAAATGTTTAATCCCTCTGATAACACGTTATTCCCCAGAAGTCAATTTTTGAGAGGTTCTTTTCCCTGTTAAAACATCTAGTTGAAAACTATTTTTTAAATGTGAAAATGTAGCATTGTGAAGGTTTTCAAAGTCTGTTCTTCTATTTGGATACCTTCACTCACATGTTAAAGCAGTAAATGCCTTTTGTATTATTTATTATCTTGTATTGCTTAATGAAATCCTTCTAGGGGATTATTATATTAGGGTAAAAACATTTCAGAAGAGTTATACAGAACTATGTTAATTCAAAGGAATATAAATGCAAGTATCTCTAAATTCCAAGAAAATTAATCTCTTACTATTAGAATATAACAATATTTTGAAGTTATTTGAGCAAGAGATCCATCTCATCATACGTAACCTTTAAGTTACTTATTGCATAAATTACATTTAAGGATACCATTCCAAGGAGAACCCGTTACCATATGACCTGTCCATATGAGTTGTCTTTTTGATTTATAACGGCAATTGCTTTCTCGGCATGGATTTCATGACATAATAATATTCTATGAATTTTTGAAATTACAGTGAGCTTCACATCAATCATCTCTAATAAAATACTATATGTATCAATGAGAGAGGACTACTGGAAGGTAGACATTTTAGAAATATGCACTTCTCCCAAATACCAATATTATTATTTTAATGAAATGGGCAGATTGCTTTTTTGGATATTCTTTAAATTGATCCTAAAAATGGTCAGCGTCATCACTCCCATCAACTCGCTATTCTATATTCTTAACAGTAATCTTTATTTTCCTTGAAAGTGTTAGCTGTCCATTCAGTTAATTTTGCCTAGACCACTGTTGTTCTTGGCCTGAATTCAAGGAAATATATTGCTTCTGGGGTTCCTAGGCATTAATGTCTTAAATTTCAGGATTCTAGTTAAACACATGTGACATGGGCTACCATTATTTGTCCATGTTTCTTTTATCTGTAAGAATCAGAGAGATTTAAAGTGAGATCTTAGCTATGTAAAGAACTGAGTGTGTGGCTGTTTTTTTCTCCACTTTCTCTTCACAAAATATTGTTGAAAATACCTTGAGTTATAGTCTTTCATGTGTAAATATTTATGCTATTCTATGTGAAAAAAATCGGTACCTAGAATTTGCCATCAGGAGCTGCTTCATTTTTAACTTAATCTCACTTAGTTTTGTTCCTAAAGTGCCATGTTGACTAGTATGTGTGATTCTTCATTATTTTGACCTATTTTTATGTCAGTTTTTCATTAATACTCATTATATTTTCAACTGATTTCTTATTTCCTCTATAAGTTAGCATGGATTTCTTAAAGACAACGTGCATTTCTTAAGTAACATATTTGGAAAACCTATGAATACATTCAAAGACAGCTTTAATTTTTGGAAAACATTTTTAAAAACTTTTTCAAATTTAGAGTCTTAATCATGTGGCTTAGAAAAGCCATGCCCATGTTGCAGATGTAAAACACAAAAAGAGAATATTTTCACGAGTGAAAATATTTAAGATTTGCTTCAAAACTGTTGCCTGAGTTAATCTACAGGGTACTTCTTGTATGTCTTCTTTATAGATATTCTTGCAGTTACATTGTTTATTTACTATAAGACTTTGTCTATACATACTATCCAATAGAAAGAAATAAAACCAACTTATCAGATACATGTACATTTTACTGAAAAATTGCAAGCACTTTTATACATAGAAACAGTAGCTATGTCTATACTTTTTACCACTCTGTGTTCAGTTGCTAGCCTGGTACCTGGTCGAAGCATTGTTAACTTAAAATGATTTAATCAATCAATATAGTTAATTGGTTAAAATAAGGCGGGGTGCAAACATCTATCAAGTAACTATTACTTGGTAGGAAATTTGCTAATATCTAAAGATTAATTTATTTTTCATGTCAAGCTATGAAGGAGGTCTTGCTTATCCCATTTTACATACACATAAACTAAGGCACGATAGCTTAAATAACTTGCTCAAGTTGAAGAGAAGACCTCACTTGGGGCTGAACTCAGGGATGGGTAATTATAAACCCTGTTATCAGTGTATCATCCATTCCAAGGAATGCATTAATCTCCTTAGAGGCTATTTATATTTTGAATAGAATTGAAACAGGATGAATTGAAATAAAAAATATTTTAAAAGGATAGAGTCAAATTCTTAAAGAATATGTCAAATTTTTATTAACATGCTTAATCTTAATTTGAAAAACTCACACCACAGCTTCACGTATTGGACAGATGAATCATATTCTTGTATTGTAGGCATTCTAACTACTAGTTTAATATTGGGTGGAAGCTTAAATTATTTAAAAATAGTTTTATATTTTAAATAGTTGAGATGTTCAGTGCTTTGATTAGGAGGCTTAGTATAAAGGCAGCAAAAGAATAGAGTGAGTGATGTCAAAAATTATATTTCAGAATTTATAATCAAGCTTAATTGCTTAATAAGCCACTGTGTTTGAATTTTAATTCTAACCTGGCTATCCTTTCATTAAGCATTTGTGGAAAAGCCTGTTAAGCCTTTTTTTATTTAAAACATTACACTTTGTTTGCTAAATAATGTAATGCTAACAGACTGACAAGTGTTTCATGCTATTAGAGTTATTTCTGAACTTTATGAATAGTCAAGGATAGTGTAGTATTACTTGTTAAGTCCAAAGCATACTATTCTATCCTAAATAATTGAAGAAAATTTCTTAACTTTTGTTAATCATTTACTCTTTGGGCTTTCATTTACCCTGTTCCTCATTAGTAGTAAATCTCTATGTTATTACTTATTTGTGCAATTGATATACTACCTGGTTGAGGCATTGTAACAACTGGCTTCCAAGGGCAGTTCAGTGTAGGCTCTTTGACTCCAAGAATTATAGCAATACTTTTCACTATACTTTATCAAACACTATCCTGTTTGATATAATTGGCAAAAGAGTTGAAGCTATATTTGAGATATTTATTTCTTAAGTTATTATTGTAACATTTTGGAGAATAGAAAATTACATTACTTGTAACGCTACTGTGTCATGTACCATATTTCCTTTTTGTTTATAAATGCTGAGCCCTTGCTCACTTATATACTAAATATATACCAGAATGTCCTATGTCTTTCTATTTTTCAATATGCGGTGAACCAGTTGTTTATAAATATAGTACACTATCTCAGAGCAAATATGGTGGATTCACAGTTTCATCATTGGCATCATTACAAATTTTATATCAGTCTTCAAAACCTAGGTTTAGGATTCTTTTTTTCCCCTTTGTATTGTATCTGTAATAATTGTGAGCGCTTGAATTTTTACCAGTTTCACATTAAGATCTCAATGAACAGGAAATAGAAACAATTTCAATAATTTATGCCTATTAAGCATTTCAAATTCTCCATTTATGTTGTTATGCTATTTCATCCTGTTTTTCAAAGGGGAAAAAAAGTTGTTTCTGAAATTCTTAAAAAGTTTAGTCTTGATAGAAAAATGAACCTATAGCATTTTTTATTTTACATTAAATCTCAAAATCCAAATGAAAGATTTGAATATTAGGACCTTGCTTAATTTTGACAGTTGTCTTAAAGTGAATTTAGTGTTTAATGAAATTTTCTGGACTGATAACTCAAGACCTGAAGGGAACAATTCTAGTAGTGAGAAAGTAATTTTCTGGCCTAATTACACCTTCGACCTCACTACAAAGTCTGTCAACAAAAGTGCCAGGTTTGATCATGATTTTTTTTGACGTGTATTCCCTGATCTACTTCACACAGGAGACTTTTAACAGTAGCATTTGGTATTTGCAACCTAACTAAGATTTTACATCTGAGAATCAAACCTCAATGCACTGTTGCCAGTAGGTGAGTCCCTTAAATCCCTTTTAGAGTTGAAAAATTATATGAGTATTAGTGAACTTTACATATTGCCCTCTTTGGAAACCTGCATGGCTATATTATTTGAGATGGCCATGCAAATTATATCAAGTATTAGCAAATGAATGATGAATTGGTTTTAAAAAAATTGAACAGCTGCAGTCTCTAGAATCTATTTCTTATCTGTATTCACTCTAAAGGCCTACAGAGTTCTAATATTTGGGAATCTATACAACTGGCCTCTTAAGGGGGTGTGGGTCCCCGATTAGCCTCAACCACTAAATACATTTCCTTAAATTTCTGAGTCTGGGTGTCCTTCTATTTCAATGATATAATAGTTTATGTTTAATTGTTTAAATGTTAACTCTTGAATACTTTCTCCAATAACTCCTTGACCAGAAGACATTTAACTGCTGCATTAAGGATCTGTCGATGTTTTTCATATGAACCCAAATTTTGCTCCCCAACCTGAATTACCTATCCTCTCAGCCTAGCCTTTTTTGCCTTCTCCTCCTCCTCTTCCCCCTTCCCTTGTTGAATTTTATTTAAAATAGTTTAAATGTCAAGGTTGTTAATGAAACCTTGCGTTTAGCAGAGGCTACAGTCTGATTAGAGAAACAAAGTAGTGAAAGATAACTGATTGATGTTCCTGAATTATTGTCTCGGCTCTTTCTGATTTTAATTCCTCCATCTAGTTCTGATAAATATTTTTCTCAGAGTAGTTACACACACAAATACACACACTCACACACATTCCTAATTTCTAAACAAGTAAGGGGTGTATAGTCATTAAACACAATATCTTAAACTTGCAACTAATCAGAAATAAATATTTGTTATCATGAAACATACTCATAATTATATCAGAAGTCACTTTTGGAATACACACTTTAGAAATGATTATTAATGTATTCAACAAATATTTATCCTGAGTTTTAGGAGTTACAAAGATAAATGACGTTGCCACTCAATAAACTGTAATTGAGGGTACAAAGAAGCAATTACCAAGAGAGATATACAAAAGCACTATAGGTTTTGTAAAGAAGAAGAGAAAACGAGGGGTTAACAGGATAATCATTGTCATCACTGTAGAAAGTGGCATCTGATATTGGCTTAAAATGGGTATGATTTGACACAAAAATTTATTTGTATAACACAAGTATATGAAAAATAAATTTGATAACATTTTTGTGAAAAAAAAAGATCGGGTTTTACATTGATCATGAGTATGATATGACTGAAGGTTCAAAGCAATTATTGGCTGATTAATGAATGTATAATTTTCAGATCATTAAAGTATTAGTAATTGTTACCATCTATTGGGATTTATTATATTTCAGTTAGTAAGTTCTTTTATGTGTATTAGCTCATTTAATCCCTGTAATATGTCTTTGGGTAGTTATTATGGTTTTCATTTTACAGATGAGTAAATTTTGGCACTGATTTTTCTTGCTCAAGACTGTTAACCTAACTGCCAAGCCTGTCTCCTAATTCACTGTGCAACAGCCTTGCATTCTTATCAGCAGCATTGTGTTCATTTATGGTTATTATATTTAATCATGATTTTTAAAAATATCTATTCACCAATAATCCATTTCACCATAGACTTCTTTTTTAACAATAGCATTTGATGTTTTTAACCTAAGTATGATTTTTGCATCTGGGAATAAAACCTCGATGTACTATTGCCAATTTGGTGATTCACTTAAGTCCGTTTTAAATTTGATAAATTATGTGGGTGCTAATGAGCTCTACGTATTGTACTGTTTTGGCAGCAGCCTTGCTTGCTTAGACCATATCAACAGTATTGTGTCCATTTATGGTTATTATGTCTTGAGAGGCCACAGTAGAAAACAGTTTGTCCAAACTGGGTAATCAGAACTGGAAGTTATTTTCTTAAGATTGGTTGAGGGAAATGATTTTTAGAGAAGAAATGGGGCTTTAGGGAAAGGGCATGCTCGCTGTCTTTGGATATTTAATAAAGGATATAGATTAATTGTTCATTGTTCTAGAAGGTAGGACAAATAAATGTCACTCATGAAAAAGAAAGACTTATGGGGCAAAAAAGAAAGTTCCAAATATTAGCCCACTGAGAAAATGTGTGGCCCACCAGGCTTTGATATCTCATTATAAATGTCTTGACTATTCTCTCCCAGGTGTGTTACAGAGGATTTTTTTTACATTTAGGATAATTTCATAAACATTATTATTATTAGTAGTAGTAGTTCTAAGATTCAATATGCTGACAAAATAAAAATAAATAATTCCACGGAGTCATTTTATCTAAAATTTTTTTTTGATATTTTATTTTGGAGACATATAATCTAGCAAGTTTCACAAGTTTATATTCCTTTCCAATATTATACAGAAACAATGTAATTGTTGAATTAGTTGTTTGAAATCTGAAATACACACATTTGATTAAATCAAGTTTAGATATATTAATTTGGGTAATTTTATACATGATTGTCTATTTGAGTAACACTTCATTAATCATTCTATTGTGCAGAAATGGCCGTAACATTCCAGGGCACAGTTTAAACAATGTTCATTCTTCTTTCCTGATGTTTAAATTTATCCTTTGGCAGATCTAGGCAACAAAATAATAAAAAACATTATATTTTACCTAATGCATTAATTTTAAAAGATCCCAGGAAATTGATTTTGCTATGTACTAAGACATTTTCTAGTGATTAAGTTCATGTTTACTCAAAATGATGCAGCCAAAGTATTACTGTTATACATTATAATAAACAATTAGGAAAAACTTATAGAGAGATTTAAACATTTATCTTTTTTTCTTTTCACTGTTTAGATTTTGTTCTATAGTGATCTTGTATCCTTTTTCATTTTTATTATCACTTTTATCCATAATACTTTCCAAACCATTGTACATCCATCACTAGATATTAGATATTTGTACTTGAATTTCCTATTGTCATTTCAGACTTGTCAATGACTAAAATTGAATCCATTATTATTTCTTCAATACCAAACTCAGATGATTTTTCTGTTTTTCTTAATGGTAACTTATGTTTTAAATAATCACACAGGCTAAAGAGCTGAGAGAGTTCCTATAACTGCTAAGGCAATCTAACAAACAAAAAGCAGCTTACACATAAAACAGAATATTGTTTTACAGATTCATTTAAAGTTCTAACTTATTTTTTAAGCATTCATACCTTATGTCATATTATATCCGAACAGCTTTTTGTGACACATAATAAAACCCCAGTTCACAAATGAGGAAATTGGGACTCAGGTTTGCTGCTCAAAATTAGAAAAGCTAGAAAATGGCAGAGTGAAAATTTGAATCCATAACTACACACCCCTGATCTTTCTATTGTATTCATTTAAGGGGCTATTATTGTCATACGATCCCGATATGTTTGCTTACCTTATCTCTAGTAAAAATAGAATGGTTTTGTTATTTATTATAACTGTAGATCAAATTATTACTAAAAATATTTCTAATAGTTAAACCTCAAGTGAATATACATATTTTGTGTCAGATCTGGAATATTGACATGCTATATAGTCAAAACCCTTGTATATAATTATAACCCTTCTAACATTAAGCAGGTGACTGGACTACATATAAGTCAGGCATAAAATGCCCTGAATGTAGCAACATAGTGAATCAAGCAAATTATCAAACGGCAAAGCTCATTTTGTGCTCTGGGCAATTTCTGCTGCCAGCACTTATACATCAAAACTTCACTCAATGTACGATTGATTTTATTTTATTTTGTTTATTTTTAATTCCCTACAGCAAGCTATGTTAGCTTTGTAGAATGCTGTCTGCATCATTAGGTTCCTAAGAAATTATAGTTGTTTCAGTCATGGTTGACCAAAATATTATTCCCTTCTTATAGACCATGGATATTGGTTCTTGGATTGGTACCACTGAGCTGAAATTGTGTAAGGCTAGTGACTCAAATACACAACACACAGTGAGAAAACATCAATGTTATTAGAAATATGAGCATCCGAAGAATAATGCTGTATAATCAGCCAGGCAGTGGCCATTAAAGATATTTTCCAGTTTAAGGAAAGAGGTTCAGATTAAAGTATGAAAGTCCAGTCTTAAGACAGGAATGAATTCCAGTGTAAAATGATACATATCTTCCTTTCACAGTTGCTTTTTATGTTGCTTTAAAACATGTCAAAATAATCCCCAACAGAGGAGCCTAAAAGGAATGTCAGCTCTGTGGTTATGTAAATCGAATTGAGTGCTTTACAGCAGGTTTAAGATTTTTATAACTCAGAAGTTGTTAACAGCCAGCTGGTTTGTATCTGTTTTTTATGGTTATTCTTGTCATATGCAGCCTCCACAATTTTTAATTATATTTTATGGTATGTGTTTTCCTCCTTTTGAATCCCTTAGCCACTCTTTGCTTCACAAGATATTTTCCACTGGGAAGGGAACAAGCACAGTGATGGGACTCCATCATTGGAAATACAGTTGTATAATTACTTACCACTAACAGCTCTATAGTGTGAAATTCAAGTAACTTTCCCTTGCAAACACATAACCTTCTATTAGAGCATTGAAATTGCTTTAATGTAATAAGAGCTGCTTGAAAGTTTGTGAGCTGCCCCTCCCTAGTAAGTCAGAAACATGATGATTGTGCCACACTTTGTATTTCAAGTTTCTAAAAAATGATATATATAGATCTTTCTTTTTTCTCTTTCTCTTTTCCTTCCTTCCCTCCCTCCATCCCTCCCTTCCTCCTTTCCTCTATCTCTCCCTCTCTCCCTCTTTCTTTCTTTCCATTTCTCTCACTTTTTGGGTAATCATCGTGTAAATTGATACCTGCCTCATAGTTAAGTTCTAAACACATATTTTGTTTCCTAATTTTGATTATACAGAAAGATAGTAACTTCCTTTGTATTATGGTTCTAGGAATCTCATACTCTGGTTACAAGATATTGCTTATAGCCTCAAAGGTATTAATGAGTTTTCATGAGATTTCTGATACCCTAACTAGAAAGTTGGGCTAATATTCAGATTTTTCTTTTAAGGAAAATGAAGTGAGTAGAGAAAGATGTTTGGAATCTGAAAAAAATATTTAAAATAATTAAAAATATGCACATTTATCAAGGGAGTGTGTGTGCTTGTTTCACAGAGACATTTTTAGAGAAATCAAATCTTTGAAACAATACACACTATTTTTGTATTACTCCTTTGCAAAATGAAAATATGCCAACAAAACTTATTCTTCAAATCACAGAATTTCCAGATTTGGGAGTACAATGATGTAAGTTTTAGGCATTTAAATAACTAAAAGAGAATATATTACTGATAATATTTTAGACATGGTAAGAATATTCAGACCAAGTGAAGGAGATTAAAATAAGTAACTATGATTTGATATGCATTATATAAATATGTACTGAATCTAGATTATTCCAATTTCACATCAATTTTGACTCTGTCATAGGAAATCCATGATGCATAATATGCAATGGAAACAATATATTTTACTATCTTATCCTAAGAACTGATTTATGTAATCCAATTTTATTACTTTGATTGGCTAAATCAATATGATTATTATCACCAAACAATATGTTCAAACATAACTTTTAGTGGCTTATATCATAGATATACCATTTTTAAGCTCCTAGAGTTAAGGTTCAGAAATGTTTATTTTGAGCCATTGAACACTTTTATATTAACATTAGAGTATTTAATAGAAGTTAGTATTTTTTTTTCTCCTTAGGACTAGGCATCTAAGTACATTTTTATTGACTTTGTCTAGAACTATTTAGGTTCATAAATGTGCTTTTGAAACTAAATTAAGCCCACGAGGTAGATTTGTATGTTAATTATTTTGAGATTTGGTGCATCTTGTACTATATATGTGTGTGTCTGTGTATGCCAGAAAGTCAAATGAGCATCAGAGGAAATTGTGGAAAAGGATAAAGGAGAAGTGTTTTTTGAATGCCAGTCATGTACAAGGCACTGGACTAGGAGGCATTTTATATCCTGTCTGTCATTCATTTCTCACAAAAATGCTATACAGTGTGTGCAGTTAGCCTGGTTTTAACATGAAGAATCCAAGTCTCAAGTTAGTTAATTTGCTCAAAAGGCCATAGCTAAGATGCTAAGAAGTAGAGGAGGCAGCTTTCGATCCGAGATATATATATATATCATCTTCTTTCCCAGAAATACAGATTGACTGCTCAGAAATGTTTGGAGATAGGAAGATGTTTTGAATTTTTATGGGGAAGCTAATTTGTCAGCATTAAAGAGATATGATGACACTTTAGGTAAAAGAACTAACATTTATAATTTAAAAACAATATTTGGGAAGGAGAAATAAAAGAGAAAAAAATTGGGGAAAGAAAAGAAAACAAGATTGGTTAGAGAAGAATCAGCAAAATGTGTTCAAATTTTTGGTAAGATAAACCAGACAGGGAAGATTTACACTAGACTTAGAGTGGGTGCCTGAAAAAGCAGTTCAATTAGCTATTTTTCCAGGACTAAGGAGTTATTTACTGACAAATAGAAGTTTTGGCCTGCTGCTCTATTCGGTAGGCAGAAGACAAATTATAAACCAATGATCAGATTAAGGAAAATAAACAGTTGAACCGAAGTATAATTGGGTTGAACAGAAGTATAACTAGGGCATATGGAGAGGAAGAATACAGAAAGAAGAGGGAATGAGCGAAGTTTGACATAGCTGTAGGAGGTCTCACTCCAGACTGGCAAGATGTAGCCCACCAACGAGGTCAAAGATAACATGAAACTGGACTGAATTGAATGAGAAGAAGAAAGAGGCAAGAACAGTTTGCTTCTAAGTAAAGACCCATATCTTAAATCCCAAATAGCTTAATTTAAAAACTTTGTTCCCCATACCCTGGGGTCTCTTGACTTCTTTTTTTTTTTTTTTTTCTCTTGACTTCTGAGATGGCCCACACTCTGTCTATGAAGTGTGTTTTTCTCTAAATAAATCCACTTCTTACCTAAAAAAAAAAAAAAAAAAAAAAAAATTGTTAATGGTAAACTTTGAAGTGTGTCACAGAAGTGTCAAGCTCTTTAAATTATTGGCCAATTAAAATTTACCTTTTAATTTTCTTCCTTATTTATGTGCTTTGCAAAAATTGTGACCCTTCCAAAATTTTCCTTTAATCACTTTCTTCTTTGACTGATTAATTTAAACCAGGGTGACATTTAATAAAGTTTTCTTGACAATGTGAATGAAATTCAAATACCAACAAATTAAAGCAAATACAAGAGAGAAGGAAAAGAATGAAATAGTATTGTTATTCAGGATTGTGGTTATTCAGAGCACTAAAGAGTTTAAATGTCATTTCTAACTTTTTTTTTTTTTTTGGTTAAGAAAGAGGTATCACCAATATCAACCTGCTACACCTTAGTGAAGAGTTTACCAAATAATATCTTGATTTCTATATTCAAGGGATCAAATCTCATTGGGAGATAAATTTTACTCATAGAGTAATTAATAGTAATGATGATATAATAACATAGCATAGCATCATGATATATGTGCCATATGGGTCGGGCAAGCAAAAAGGGCTTAGAAGTTCAGAGGCTATAATCCTCACAGCTGTAGCCATCACAGAAGGCTTCTTGCAGAAAGGAAAACACAGTGTTTTCAACTGTTTCAAAGGAACAATCTGGAAAATTTCTAGTCTTGCATCTTTAACTTTTCTTTAAAGTTGTCTAAGCTACAGTAGAGGTCACATTCCACAAAAAAAAAAAAAAAAAAAAAAAAAATCGATGCTGACATACAGACCCCAAGAAGAATCAGACATCTGTACATATGGCAAAGTAAGAGGTACTCTTTAACAGGAGATAAGCCTCCAGATTTTCCTCTAAGCCTGTCTTCCTTCATTCTTTCTTCAACTCCCTATCAAATAGCCATTTTATCATTTTACACTATGTTAGAAGAATTTTTGTTTCCTCAACCTTCCTATGTCTTCACTCTCTGTGTATTTGGAATCACTTTGTGAGCTAATGGCCAGAATGTTGGCATTTCAGACTTAAAGTGAATTCGACATTTGTGAAATTCATCATTTATGAAACTTTAAGTTCCCAAACATTTCTATGTGCTTGTGCATTACAGTTGCACTTGGGGGTCAGTCTTTTAGTTCACTGAGGCCCATTTAGAGTGTAGAAGTTTAGGGTGTGAACTCTGGAGTGGACAGGTCCAATTTGAATTCTGACTGCCCCATTTTTTTGTTGTATAATTTTGGGCTGTTACTAATCCCTTTGCACTTCATTCTTCTTATCTCGAATAATTTGTGTGTGTGTGTATGTTTATGCATACACACGCATACTACACATACTATAGATATAGTACAATTATTAGTATAGTGCTTACCCTATGGTGCTTTCTAAATGGTGGTTTTGGTTTTTGAAAACTCAATGTAATTTGTCAGTTCTGAAATTTTTGTTTATAACTGAGAAAATAGTATTTAGAAGAAATGATAGTAAATACTTAAGAAATGTTTAATTTTAAAGACCGTGATCTCTTGGTATGTATAGTAGATAGATAAGTAGACAGAAAGTATATTTAGAGAGGGATATTCAACCTGAGGCTCTGTTTTTGTAGTCTTAATGTTCCAATATTTCAAGCATATCAGGAAAGAAAAGCACCGTAAGGCAAAGCTTTAAGAAGGTCATGCCGTCCTAGGGGTAAGATAACGCAGGTGTCAGGTGTACCCATTACCATAGGTAAAGGGGCTCAGGGAGTGCTGGGCCCGCCCTTGCTCTGTCTGCAAAGTGAACTAGCCCCTGAGATCAGAGGAAATGACAGATTACAGAGCAGCGCTGGCGCTGAATTTAATGACAATCTTACTTCACTCCGGCTTAGGTTATTTTTTTTGTTCTTTGGTTAGAATTTACTTTTAGTTCTTTGGTAAATGCACTGTTGACTTTAGGACCAGCTGATGTTTGGAGGTGCTGTGCTGGGGTGAGTGTATTTTCTTGTGAGTAAATTTGAAAGAGTATGATTCTTTTGAGCATGAATTCGGGGGTGGGTTTAATGTGCTGTTTTCTCCAGAGGCCTTGGAGGAGGACAATTTCTGTCACCAGGTGATAGGTCTTAAGTTGACCATGTGAAATTAACATTTTATAGGCTAAAATTGGTCAAATATCAGTGATTTCATACAGTTCAACCAAGCATGTGATTTTGCTAAGTTCAGAAGCTAGACTTAGAATATGTAGCAAGATGAGTTTCATTTATTTTGAGTTGTGAGGATATTTGGATAAATTGCTGGAACTTTAAGCTGTCTTCTTCACTTATATATCATAATGACCATCTCCATCCACACTTCTACATTTTCTGGATTTTTCTTTTCTTGTAATGTTTTCATTTATTCATTCATTCAAAACCAGAATGCTTACTCTGTGGAGGGCGCGAGAGAGCAAAAAAGAAAATTTAATGAGTCATGGCCTCTGCCTTCAATGAACTGATAGTGTAGTTGGATAAACTGGTAATTAAATAATTACAACATAATTCAGTAATAGCCATAGTTTAGATTTCTGCAAAATCGAGAGGTTGAGGCAGAGGAAGACATAATCAACTCTGTCTCAGTGAATCAAGAAAACTTTTCCCAGAAGGTGATAAGTGATTTTGGTGTTCATGCATAAGAAGGAGAAAGAGTATTCCTGGCAAAGAAAACAGGGAATGCAAAGGGATCAGATACTAAAAATGAAAGATTGTTCTTTGCGGTTTTACATAGGATATAAAGTGGGGTCAGAGCAGTGACATGTTGGTGATGTACCTGGAAAGGTAGGTGAAGGACAGATTATGAAAGCATTAATATTGCCATGAATAAGGTATTTGGATCCTGTGGTATAGGCAACGGGCGATGTCAAAAATGTTAAAGCAGAGAAATGGAATGATTTAATTTTGTGTTTAGAAAGACAAGATAGTCTGTGGTGGGGGAAAGGAATAAAAAAGAAAGAGCAACTATTTATCAGGGTGCTGATAGAGAATGGAAATCCATACTAGTATTCAGTATTGCTTTCTAACCATCTAGATGAAGAGGCAATAGCCTCACTCTTCCATTTGTGTGGCCTAGTGCCTTGCCGGTTCTAAAGGCAGATCAATGACACCATATATAATCTTTACAATCGTGTGCATTTATTAGATGCCTGTGTCATATGAAACGTAAGTTGTAATACAGTGTAATATGACAAGTGCCAATTAAGTAGTTCCTCAGAACCTCAGGTGCAAATTCACGAAGGCTTCATTCATTTATTGAAAGTCTAGTATATACCAGAGTTAGTGCTAGAAGTTAGTAATAAAATATTGGATAAGACATGGTGCCTGCCTCATGAATATGCATTATAAATATAATCTTATGAACATATGAATATCTGGGTATATGTGTGTGCACATGTGTGTGTATGATACTAGTACAAATACAGCTTTCAGTTACCTAAAATTATATTTCAAATGTTTTCATAATATATTCAGAATCTTATGATGCAAAAATGTCTCAAACCTAAAAAATGAATTGCTATATTCCAGTTTTTCATTTTCATTCTTAAAGATGTATTAAAGTAATGAAATCAACTTAGCCTGTTAATTTAAACCTTGTTTAAATATCAATGGTTCCAAATAATCCCAAAAACCATAACCAAGCATAATTCTTACCCGAAATGCTTCTCCTTTTGAAGAGGCTATCTCCTTCACCTATTCCTCTGATGCTTTCTTGTCTTCCTCCATTAATTTCTCTCCCTCTTTTTTTTTTTTTTTGGTGTCTTCAATCTCCATTTGCAATTCACATCTTATCTCTTCCCGCCAATACACTCAGTTCTTCATTACTTAAAAAAATGTATACCTCAGCAAAGCTGTCTTGCTCTCTTCATCAGGCTGCTTGAAAGAATAATGTACATTTGTTGCCTCTCTTCCTCTCATTTTGTTTGTCCCTGAACTCCCCAGCTTTTGCACCTTCTTTCCCGTGGCCTGTTCTCTTGAAAGCTGCCTCTGATCTTGCCCTCTCACTCCCACCCCTTATCGTATGTAGGTAAGCCCAGGCAATGTTGGAGGATTTGCCATGGCCTCTCATTTTTCTACTTCGGGAAACTTATTGACCCTTAACAGTTAACTAAAACATATATTGCTAAAATCTAATCTCAGGCAATCGCTCCTCACCTCAAATGCAACGTGCTCAAAAGGTGAACTCCCAATCTTGCATTTTCCTCTGTTCTTGGCTGTTTCTAATATTGGAGTTAGTTTATCACATCGTCTTGCCCTCTGGGCTGTAACAATCATCTTTAAGTTCTCCTTTTCAGACCTAAAGTCTACGTAGAGATCAAACTTTCTTCCTGAAATGATTCTGATACCTGTCCCCTCCTCTGCACATTTACCTTCTCTTCCTTTCCAGCTCTGGCAATCTTGTGCTTGGACCAGTACAATGTTTCCCTGCTATGCTGGTTTCTCTCTCTCTCTCTCAGTTTGCTCTAAATTTATCCTGAAGTTGCAAAAAATAAGTTTAGATAGGAAATATTATGGATCCATTAAGAAAATCTATTATTTATTAATACCTACTCTACTCAAGGTGTAATGTGTGTGTGTGTGTGTAAAAATATATACATGTGTATATACAAGTATATTAGTTTCCTATTGCTGCTGTAACAAATTACCACAAATTTAGTGGTTTGTAAGACAACACAAATTTATTATATTATAAGGTCAGAAGTATGAAATGAGTTTTATGGACTAAAATCAAGGTGTTTGCATGGCTGTGTTCTTTCTGGAGGCTCTAGGGGTGAATGGATTTCCTTGCTTTCTCCAGGTTCTAGAGACCACCCACCTTTCTTGGTTTATTGGTCTCTTCCTTCATCATCCAAGCATATCCCTCCAACCTCTGCTTCCATCATCACGTCTTCTTTTTCTGACTTTGACCCTCTTGCTGCCCTCTTATAAGAACTTTTGTGATTATAGTGGGCCTACATGGATAATCCAGGACAAACTTTCCATCCCAAGATCCTTAACTTACTTAATCACATCTACAAAGCTCCACTCACCCTGTAAGATAAAATACTCACAGGTTCCAGGAATGGAACTTTGTGGGTGGATGGGGGGTGCACATTATCCTCTTTCCAGTAATAAGTTAATCTTCACAATAACCCTAAGTATTATGTCCGTTTTACAGATGGTGGAACTGAAGCTCAGAGAAGTGAAGCCCAGCTAATAAGTTATACATTCAAGATCTGAACTGAGGTCCACCACATTACTTCTTCTGTACAACTCCCAATTTAATTGTGCCATGTACTGTATTAGGTATTGGGGGATATCACTATCTCAAACAATGAAATTATGGAGGTACATGTCTAATTGGTAGGGTTGTAAGTAAAGCATGTAGCCATAGTCACCTTCGGTGCTCTGATGAGGTCCCCACAGCTTATGAAGGAAGCCTAGGGGATAAAGAGGGGTTATGGATCAGCTCTGACCAAGATACTTCCCTTCTCAAATACCATTGGTCCCAGAGCATAAAAGTATTGGAGTGGCATGTAAGCACATTTATGAAGTGACACCAATCTTCCTTTTCAGATCTACATCCTACTAGTTTCCCCACCCAATGTGTCTTACACCATAAACATTATACTGTCCATACCAGCCCAGCATGTTCTAAGCTTTGTCCCATTACTCACTATTTCTTTTCTTTTCTTTTCCTTTTTTTTTTTTAACCTTGAAATAATTCTTTTCCTCAGTTCTATCAACCAAAATCTCTACCTATATTTCAAAAGTTATCTCAAATACTACATCCTACCTGAAGCTTTCCTGGACACCCTAGCCTTAATTAATTTTTATGATCTTGAATTATGATAGAAGCACTGTGTACTTCTAATACAAATCATACATTCTCTCTTGTGTTATAGATAATTGTATATGTGTCTACCCAACTAAAATGTAAATTTGTTCCTTCTTACCTTCCTCCCTTCCTCTCTTTCTTCTTTCCCTTCCCTCCTTTCTCTTTCATGTTTCTTCCTTATTTCCTTCTTTTCTTTCTTCATAACTTTCTTCAACATATATTATGCATCTCCTCCGTGTTGATCCCTGTTTTCGATACTGACAGTGTGTCTGTGAACAAGCAGAGACATTGTCAGTATCAAAATCTCTACCCTCATTGAGTTTACATTTTTAACAGCAGGGATCATGTTGTACCCATTTTTAATTCATTTTAGTCCCTGGGACATGGTACATACTTAATAAGTTATGATTTGAATTTAATATCTATGAGTATTAAAATTTAACTGGAAATTCCCACAGTCATAGCCTACCCATAGACTTTCAAAAGATCTATGATAATAGTTCTTTATTGAAATCAAGGAATATTTGATTGAGTGCCTATGTTTTCATTTACTTTTCCTCCTGAGATTGCATATTTTGTATTACAATGATTACCAAAACTGTATTTTGCTTCTAGGAAAAAAATATAAAACAGATTATATAATAGTCAGTTCAAATGACCTTGTAAGTTTTTAGTAGCAATAAAAATCAGTAAGATACTTAAGTAATTGCCAGTGAAATTTACCTCATTTGTAATGAATTACTTTTCATAAATGAATGTCAGAGCCATTCCTGTTTGTATGTATCTTACAAGTGGGTCTTAAAAGTCAAATTAAGTTAAAATAATTTATCTTAAGAATTATTAACATCAAATAATTCTTACCAATTTATTATGATGAAGATGCACTGTCAGTTTTACTTATGATGTGAATAAATGTGTGTGTTGAAAGATCATATGTAGTTGTCTACTTTTATCAGAACGCCTTGTTAACAATTAGAATTCAGGAAGACAGAGTTTAGAGTCTCTTAGAATTCTACAAGTTCCTGATTTCCTGTTTTAAAAATTGATTTGGTCTCCCATTATCACACAGAAAGAAAGGTAGGAATGTTTCTTGTTTAAGAATATGTTTAAACTAGATCTATTTATCAAGTGCCCTGAAAACCCAAATATCTTGTTATCTATTAGAATAATATATTTATTATTTAATTTAAATCATGCTTAGAAGTTAACAATTAAATCCTTTAACTTCTATTCAGTAAATGATATCTCTATGAAGGTGTTTGATGAAGCTTGATACTGAGAGCAAATAATGTAAGGAAATGGGAAAAAATATACTTTTCTGAGAACAGACATGCTTCTCTTTAGATAATAGAGACCCATTTAGCGAACTGCTGTTATAATATACCAAGTACTTCTTATATACTGTATTACTTGACAATTAGAAATTTCCCATGTAACAGAACTAGCCATTGACTGTGAAACCAATGCAACGGTAGATGTAACATTGCTGATCGGAATTTGGTACGCATTGATTTATATTTTCTTATGGAATAGTGGGGAAATAGCTATGGCATTTTAATCTATTTAGATCTTCTTTTATTTTTTTCTCCACTATTCCTGGATATTTCACTTTGAATAAACAGTACATATAAAAAATAATAAATATATTTAAGGGGATCAAATATGTGTTTAAAGAACCTATGTGTGTCTGGTGGGGGTAGCTGAAAGTGCTTGACCTGTCAGTGGAGAAAGAGATATGCTAGCTTGATTCTATCCTCTATTCATAGTGTGAGTCTGGGTTAGGAGATTCTGCTTTCCGAGACACTGCCAACTCTTGTGACTGAATCTGATAATTTGGTGACTATATATTTAAAATCTGAACTTATCTTTTGGGATTTTTGTTAGGTAATGTTGCTTGTGTCCATGCAACTGGATCTCTTTTTTGATGTGACTTTACCATAATATATTTCTTGTCATAAAATATCTTTGGAGTCAAGATGTACGTGTAGTAATAATGTATAATGTAATGATAATGCAAATCCCTTTGTAGTTTTTGCAAAATATATATTCCCTTTGATTAGAACATATATTAAAATTGTTTCCATCATCTTAAAATTATTTTCCTTATGACACTGACTTGTAAATATTAGTGTCTTTTGATGTCAGAGGACAAAAACAATAGCCTACATATATGGAGTGCTTTTGTTGTGCTATGCACAATTGACGTTCATTGCGTGCATTCACTCATTTGATTTTGATAACCACTATAATATGTAGGTACTTTTATCAGTCTTATTTCCAAGGCAGTTAAGTGAGTTGTCTAAGGTCATTTAGTAAGTTGTGGATTCAAATTTTATATAATCTTGAAATTTGATCCAGAGTTCATTCATGCAAGTACTTATAAAATAAAATTCTTTATGAGGAATATGATTTTCTACCAAGTTCTGTTATTGATCCTGGGAAATACAGTTGAAGGAACAGATTTCATGGGAGTGATGTCATGGGCCTGGCTCTGCCATTTGTTCTCCACAAGTAGTGTCAGCTCTGTCAGTAGTGGGGATAGTAATGCAAAAAAAAGGCAGCGAAGGACCAGCTCTGGTGGACTGATAGCAAGATGAAGGGACAAAACTGTCATTATGAAACACCTATGTCCATTTTTCACACATCCTATGTCATTTAATGTTCTCACCAATTCTGTGAGACACAGGCAACACATGATCGTCTCTATTATAGCTGGGGTAAAGTTAATTGAAATTGTCAGAAATTAGGTCTTGCAAACAGAGGCCATCTACCCAATGACAGAGGGTAGACTGAAGCTCAGATCTTAGACCGCAAAGCCTATATATTCTTTGTCCGAAGCCATATTTCTGCTATTGCCCTCAATTTTTATACTTTATTAAAGTTTTTCATTTTACTGTTGATGATAGCAAAGATGGAAGTGAGGAAGAGACCAAACAGCAATGACATGGCAATAGACGTGTGAATGCCTAAAGCTACTGTTGCCTCTCTCTCTCCCCTCAACCCTCTCTTGTCTGTTTCTCTCTCTCTCATTCTCTTCCGTCTCTTCAGCTCTGCAGTTGCTGCTTCAAGTTTTCCTACACTGGTCTGCATCCTTAAGAAGAAAGAACATGAATCCAATAGTTTTAGTACCGCATCAAAGCATTGAAAAATATCACTACCAGCTTTAGCCACCTCACTATCACGAGAAATATTTAAATGACTGTTTGATATAGCTCAAAACTGACCAGTTCCTTGGTGTCACATTCCGTAACAGTTGTATAAATTTGATTGTCCAGCAATCGAATGAAGGACAACATCTTATTATATATTCTATAGGCATGCCATCTTATTATTTATTCTATAGATATCTCCAGCTAGATGTGGAAAAGGAAACTCAAAGCAATTGAGTGCTATTTCATGTTTCTGTTCCTGGTAGTTCTAAATATAAAACTCAAGGTCACTGTTGTAATTTTATGGAACTTTTCTGTACAAGGACTTCATTATGAGAAGTAAAATAGTGCCTTGAGAAAAACAATGATATTATCCTCCGAATCTAGGTACATGCCAACTGTTGAGCAAGCATAGGACAGATTTAAAATGATGGAAGATTTAGAATAGCAATGTATTTGGGCTTCTATTTGAGGCTGTTGACAATTTGCTTCAATATTCCCCAATAAGCTTTTATTGCAGGTCTTGTTAGTTGCAACCCAATAACCCCTTATCACTCTCTTCCTTTATAACATAACCCTAATTTTATTTAGAAATTCACATTTTTCTCCAACCATAAACTGGCATGATCAGGTGATATAATTATGACTAATGAGTTCTGAGGGGTGATTCTTTAAGGTATCTCTTTTTTTTTTTTTTTTTTTTTTTTAAGGTATCTCTTGAGGAAGAATTCTTTGTGGGATAAAGAGAAATATATAGAATAAATAGCTCCTCACTTTTTTGCTTGGATGCCTAAAATTATTGTAGCCAACTTCCTAACATGGAGATATTTTCCAATATATTGAGGATAGCAGAAAGGAAGTATGGAAATAATTTGGGTCCTGGACATGGTTGACCTACTGACTTAACCAACTCTAGCTGTGCTCCTGAAATTTTTTTTTAGAAGGACTGCTGTGGTTTTAGGATTATATTATTATTATGTAATTTGGTGATTTTTTTCTTACTTGCTCTCTGCTTTCCCACCCAACTTCACAGCTCATGCCTTACAATGTAATGATAAAATATGTCAAGACTTCACATTTGTGACAGTGTGCAGATTGTTTCATTGTCATCCTAGTATCATTTTTATTATCATGTTTATAAAGTGATATGATAGTGTCAGATGACAGACACTAAGTAAAAATCACTTCCATTACTTAATATGATAAGCATGGCATCCAAACAAAATCAAAATTTGGCTATAGCCTCAGGTATACTTAATGCTACCCATGCCTTTCCTGTTTTTTGTTCATCTGCTTTTTGCTTAGCAGTTTCTACCAGATGCCAGGATATTGGTAAATAGTAATGATATATATTCTGTGTTTCTTGGAATTTATCAGGATACACAATGAAATGGAGATTTTATTGCTTTTATCTTTCAGAGTTTAATCAGAGTGTATTTACTGTTGCAAGTGCAGACCTAGAAGTTACTTTTCTCTCACTAAAATGTTCAAGTGTGGCTTTCTTATCATTATTGCAAATTTTCAGGTACATTGAATAAAACAAAATAATATAGATCTTTTTCGCCACTATGTGATATACATAAATTCCTTTTGAGTTTGAGGTATTGTTAGTGTGTCTTTGAACACTTTGCAATTTTCCACATGACTAAAATTGACAAAAGATACGGATCTTTTGTAATAATGACTCAACTTGTACATATTGCTCAGATTTTCACACCAAAATGAAGAAAGCTGGTGGAATGGGTCGCTTGTGAAATACTTAGCTTTTTAATGACGTATATTAGACTCTCTGTGATTACCAACACTCTACTGTTGTCTTATTAGTCACTTTTTAGTGGCTGAAGAAAATTTGTTTTGACTGTCTCACTGTTTGGAAGAAAAGCTGTTGCAGAAGTTTTATGTCTGTTTTTGGTTCCGTTAAACTGGAAAGGGCATATTCCTGTCTCAAAGGCTTTTCTTCAAGGACTTACAAGCCAGAGCTCAGTGTCTGAGTTTGTTTCAAAACTTGAATTTCTCGAGTTTCAGAGAGACAGACTTCTATTAGGCCACCGGGCTAGCAAGCAATGTTTAGATATTATTTCAATCAAAGAACTGTGTTCCATTACTCTAGGATCTATGTCAGGCTGTGGATTAGGTTAAAAAACCAACAAAAGCTCCTGGTGGTTGAAAGATTATAAGTATTTTGCTACATTACTACATTGCAGGCATGAGCACGTTCTTTCAGCATTTTAGAGTTTCACAACATTACAATTAATTAATTGTGTCTATCTAGCTAAAACACTAGTCAGAGTTACCGTCTGCACTTTTAATAAATCCTTTGAATTCCCTTGATCTTTCTTTTTTCTTATCCTCTCTGTGTACTGTAGCAAAACTTTCCCAAACCCATAAAACTTTGATTAATGGAATAAAGAATTAGATTTGAGATACCTGTTTTTGTTACTCTCCCATGCTTCTCTGACCTTGGGGTCACTTTCTAAATGTACCTCAGCCTTTTTCAAAAACTGGTAAATTAAATAAACTGAAATTTATATAAAGCATGACCATCCTTGCTGTTACTAAGTTCTTTATCCACAAATGTATACAACTAGCCATTTACTATACACATTCAAATACAGTGTTTCTGTTCTAGTAGTTTATGTTCCTTCATTTTCTTCACCTTTTCATTCTTTTGCTCCCCAACTACATGCATGCATACAAATTAGGTAGAAAATAGAGTGGGGCAAAAAAAATCGTTTATCGTTGACAGTGTTTTTCACTGTAACCTTGGGTAGCGCTTCTTGGTTTCTTGCATGAAATCAAAAACTATTCATTGATTCTAAAACCCTCTTCTAATTAATAACAACGAATTGCCTCACCCTGCTTCAGTTTCTGGATATCCAGGTTTAACTATGTTTTTGGAAGACCTGTGTTTTTATCCTCAATTTTCTATGCAAAGAACGCAACATTTTTTTCTATTCGGAATTTACATTAAATCATCTTTAATTTCTAGGTTTTCCACTTTCTCCTTAGTCTCTCTCTCTCTCTCTCTCTCTCTCTCTCTCTCTCTCTCTCGGCAAATATAGAAAAGAAGCAAAGCTGCTGCTATCAACGTGCTTCATCCTAGACCCTGGGAGAACTCAGTGTCTCCCAGCTGTGCGAAGTGTATCTCTTAGTAGGGACCCTGATCCTGCTTTCACCTGGTGCTGCCAGTGTAAGCAGCTATCATGTTCGGATTCAAAGGTGGCCCGAGATAGCATCCTGGGGACATGTCCCTGGAAAGAAGTAGAGCCCAATTCTGTCCATATGTTGCCAGGTGGGAAGAGGGTTGGGTGTCCTGCTGAGAGCGTTGTGATTTGTGGGTAGAATCTGGTAGGGGTGTCCAGTTCAGAGCATCAAGCCAGCCCTCTTTCCTTTCTGTTTAAGAATATCTAAAGTACGATGCAGAACATGGCTTCTTCCCTTTCTCACAGCTTGGGTGAACTCTGTTGGTGATGTGAAGATCTGTATCTTATTTATGCTGTGCTGTGGAGATTAAGATGTTGCAGTTGAGGCCATGATAACTTTTATACTCAATACAGTGCCTCCTGAAAAAAGGAGGGTTTCTAAAATTTAATTCTTATTTTATATTGGGGTATAGTTGATTTACAATGCTGTGTTAGTTTCCGGTGTACAGCAAAGAGATTCACATATACATACCCACTTCAGATCTAGGGATACATACAGACTGAAAGTGAGGAGATGGAAAAAGGTATTCCATGCAAATGAAAATCAAAAGAAAGCTGGAGTAGCAATACTCATATCAGACAGAAAGGGAGATTTAGTTCAGAAGAACTCAGTTCATTTTCTTCTCTAGAAAATAATGAAAAAAAAAAAAACTATTCACGGGCCATTGTTGGATGAGAGTATCAGCTAAAAACATAGACTTGTTCTTCTTAAAAATTTTAATTGCATAACGATGAAATGAATTATTTCGCTACTAGTGTTTTTGATTCTGAAAATAAAAGGATTTTTTTGGTGTGTCTAAAACAGGGCAGACAGTACATAGATAATGTACTTATTTACAATACATTTAATGAATTTTAAATCTACAGTGGACTTTGTGCACCAGTGGTGAGATGACAAAGCATCATATTTTGCTAAGTTGGAGACCCAATTTAAGAGTTAGATTCGCAAAAACTACATGTCTTCTTCCTCCCCTTTGTAGTTTTACATTTAGCTAGAGAGGTTGTTCTCTAAGATTCAACACCTAAATAATGAATTTTTTTATATTGTTCAAAGCTGACCCCTGCTTTTAGAAAAGTTTATCTGCACTTTCTCATCTGTTTAGAAACATACATTTTTGGTTAAGAGATCGAAGACAATCTCTCTTTGTCTTTTTTTTTTTTTTCCCTGAGCTAGGGAGGTTGAGATAAAAAAGAATGACTGCTTTAAAAGTCACACATGGCTGTAATTTAAGATTTTTTTCCTCTCATTGTCCGTAACAGTTGAAAGAAACCTTCAATGAAAGTTTATTAACTAGGCCAATGCCTGAGGCAATAAAGGTTCATTTATTACCAGTTTCTTGGCTGTTTTTCTTCTTCTATTTTTCGGTTGAACTCATAGCGTAAGATAATACTTCACAAAATTAAACCTTTGACCTTCTGTAGAGTTAAGTCTCCTTTGATTAGATAAAGTAACAATTTATGGTCCAGCATGAGGTTGCACATGAAATGAATAATGCAATAGACTCGGGGGAAAAGTCCGCTTAAGTGTGTTGTCTTTATTCAGTATGCACTTTAGCAATATTTCAAAAGGCTTTACTTCCAAGATAAAGTTATGTTTGAATTTTCTAATTCTCAGAAGGAAGATGTATGGCAAAAATACTGCGAAGAGCTTTGTAACTCTTTGTGGGACTGTCTATGCCACACATTCCAGGTATTAACAAAAGCTGAATTATAAAATAGTGGCATGAGAAAAATGACCATTGCTTTTACAAATGCAGTTCTATAATGATGGGACAATTAGCATAGCATAATTTGCGATAACATGATCAGCTACTATTAACATGACTTAAATTGATATTTGATAAGTTTTACCAACAAGAAGCAGAGCGACAAGAATAAAATATAATCATAATAATATTAAGCTAGGTTCTTAATTTTTAAACCAACCCATAGGAGTTCAGTTTCTGGTTATTATGATATAGCAACTTTGGTGAATAACAGTAATGTTTTAAATTTTGTTTTGCTTAAGTCATGTTATAAGTTTGAAATTCCATGGCGCATTGCCAGAAGAGTAATTGGATATGATTTTCCAGATATTCCTCTCATTTTCCCATGTGCTCTTTTCAAAATTATTTGGCAAAATTGAGAAAAGTCTCAAATCAATCAGTGAAAATATTTTATTGGAATTGTCTAATGACTCCAGAATAGATACACATGCTTTCAGACTCAGAGTTGATGTTTATTTCTATCTTCAGCTCTGTGGAGGTAGAGAAATGTGTACACAGCACAGGTTCGTGTTTCACACGAACCTGTTGTGATTAGCTGGTTGTTTAAATTACTAATTGACATGCAGAAGTTGAATGCTTGAGAGAAGTGTTTTAGTTTTAGTTTGGTTCTTTTTCAATTAGCTTAAATTATTTAAGATGAATAAATCTACTGCAGTAATTTAGTTTCTTTTAATAGAATCTCATGGTACAACATAAATTAGGTCAAGAGAAGCCATTGGATCAGTGCAACTATAGACTTCGCTCATAAATGAAGAGATGTAAGGAAAATGGAAGATTTGCTCTGACTTACTACTGTTTTGAAATAAAGTAAAAGTTTTTATCAGAATGTACAAAAGACTAGCATTTATTGCCACGTTAGAAATTAGATGTTTTTTTCTGTTGTAATGCTTTTGCAGAAAAAAAAAAAAAAAAAAAAAAATGAATAGTGCAATGTCAACCATTGGTAAATTCTTCTTTGACATCCACCTGAATATATGAATCAAACCTCAGAAGGGAAATAGTTTTGAACATAGACTGCATTTATTTCTTGAACAGTAAAGTACAAGGTTGCCTCAAAATCAGACAATTTAAGTAACTTGTCTAAATTACACTAAAATAATTAAGTAACCTGACTATGATTACAAAAGCATGCCATGATTAAGGCTTCATGCCATCCTCTAGGAGATGACAACCACTTGAGGCTATGGGCTAAGAGCTATATTTCTTTGTAATCTTCCTTGTCACATGGCAGTATCTATTTTTCTAAATTAATCAGGATTATTCTTTTCCATAGTCCAACTTTAAAACTGCAACTAAAATCCTACGTTTCCAAGCACTACAGTTGGGCTCTCACACTTCATATTTTTCTTGAAATCACATAGGGAAAATACATTTCCTGTTGGCTGATTACAGAGATTCAATGAGATGGTGATATAAATGTAAGAACCCAATGACAAAAGTGTGAAGAATATATTGCTTCAAATAGTCCTTCTATTCCTATCCTATTGTTATTCAGTGAATATGGCTATATATTTTTCTCCACCCAGACCCTGACCTCTATTTAAAAAGTGTATATGTGTGTGTATGTGTCATATTATATATATAATGATGTCTGTGTGTATATATATATATAGTTATATATATATATTTCTTGAGTCTTTTCCTTTATATTACTATATCAGAAAAATTTTTTGGCCACATCGTCTCCAGCTATTTCTGTCTCATTGGATAACTCCCCCCAAACAAAACTTGCATGTAAAAACGACCACCTCTATTATAATTTTTTTCTCATCTCCTCTCCTCACCAACAAGCACACACTGACAGAGCCCTACATGCTACCAGGATTCTGGAAAAAGAAAAGAAAGATACTTATTGAAGTATCAAAGGAGTTAGAAGAGCATTTACATGATGTTGAGAGAAGTAGGAGAACATTTGGTAAGACTATTCTTAGGCTGAAATGCCAGTGAGGTGACTTTGGCAGGAAATTAAATTTATGACACAGTTTCCTCTTTTCACTTATTATACTGCCTGAACTGTCACCAATATATTGACAAGTAGCCTCTTTTAAAAACATCCTTTCACAATGTCACATACTGTCAGCTACTCTCAGGTTGGTAAGAGCCACCTGCCTGGGGCCAATGCTTTGAGTAATTTGGGGTCATGAGTCATGTACGTAGTAAGAAGTATTGGGCCTTAGACAAATATGAGAACATCCAATGCCCAGTTTAGTGGAGAATGGAATAATAATAATGAGAAGAGTGCTTTAAAGAAAATTCAAGACAAATGTTACCTCTTTCAATTTGGTTCTATTTATATTTTTTTCTATATTCAAGATATGGAGAGGAAAATAATTTATTTGCCATTCTCCTTTTCCTTGTTGCTCTGTATTTAAAATATAGGACTCAGGGTAATATTATAAACAATATATTTCACCAGTAGTACAGGTTAAAAGTTTTGAGCACAAAGTTGAATGACCATTGTTTCTGTGGCAGATATATTCGAAATTTTATAAAACGGAATCACAAATGAACATTTAGATCAGGTTTTTAAGTGGAGTCTACTTATACTTGTGACATCATCTGAGTGTCTGTAACATCATCTGAGTGTCTGTAACCTTGGCTTCCTGTGCAATCCATAAGCTACTTGAGAAAAGAGGATTCATTTTCCTTCAGTGATTCCATAGTTTACTGTATTCTGTACTTTTCTTTTTTCATTTATTGACAGAGGCAGTGTGGCCACTGCTGAAGTGGGAGTTAGGGGAATTGGGATTAATCTATCATTATTTAATGGTGTGACTTTATAGAAATGATTAACCTCGCTGCCCCTAAGTCTCATCATCAGTAAAATAAAAGGGTCGCAGTAGATAAAGTTTTTCTCATCTCTATGTTTTATAAGTCCAGACTCCAAGTGGCTGTTAAGAAATATTTTTCTAAAGGTGGTAATGTTAACAGATGGAGTCGAAGTGAAAGTTATATATTCAAGACCTTGTTGTGTCAGGTTCAACTTTTCATAAATTACCTATTTTCTTATTTTAAATCATAGTAATTTAAACATTTGAATTGATTCTGTTTCATCCTGATTCTCTGAGTTAGTGATTAGAAGTTGAGTGTTTCAAAAACTTCCATGGAAATTTCTCAGTGATTTTACATGTGGCCAAATAACATCACCATGGGGTCCCCTCCCTCTGACTTCACTACTGCTATTTCTTCCTAAACTCTGGGAGACTGTAGATTTTAAGCTAATCAGAAAAGAATGCTAAACTTGATGTCTACTTGATTTATTAGTGATTATCAATATTATAATAAACTCTTTCTGCATATTTCTCCAAATTAGTAGATTTTTTTGGTTAATTGACACATTTAAAAATCTAATTTAATCAATTGAAAAACTGGAAACTGGTATAGGGAGTGTTTCCATTAACAGCCTCTAAGATCAATTTTCCTTTTCTCTGCAGAATATAAATGTGTTTCAAAGGGCAAGAAAAATCAGTCTAATGGACATTGGGAGACAAACTCTCACTCAAAATCTTCAGTCTACCCTGCTTTACAATTAAGTTACTTATTCTAGTTGATTATCATTTCTGTTATTTAATCATTCAAGGGTGACGACAGGCATAGTTCAATCACAATTTCTGTTTATTTAGAAAGTATTGAGAAATAAAATAACTGGGAAAATTAGTTTCAGTTTTTTAGACAGCTGGTATTTAAATAAGGATAGGAAGAAGACATGGTGGAAAAAAGGTACTGGTGTTTTCAAGTTGTTATACTGAGCCAAGAGTTCTTCTAAGACTTGGAATGATTTCAATTGAGTTGTAATTCAAACTCACGTAGAGCTTACAATGCACCTTCAACAGAGTTTTGCAAAGAGTCTATAGGATCTGTCAGGAGCAGAAAGATTACTTCACAGTAATGACTGTTGAATTGAACTATGCTTTTTGATGTTTTACTTTCTGAATTGAATTGTTGGACAAGATTAATTGCACACAGTGAGAGTTTTAAATGAATGACTGTGTAAAGCATTAAGTATCTCTGTATGCCACTTGGGGGAGAAAAAGCTAGAAGGTTTAAATGAATAAATGTATTTAATGCACAGAATGCCTGGGCTAATTTTAAAATTCCTTTACTAACATCCTTTATTGAAAATAGAAACCCACTTTATTCATCTGTCTTGGTTATATTGCTCTAGCTGAAGTAATTTAATATTCCTGCTTTCCACTAATCTTGTAGTTCAACAGAAGTAAACAATAGGTTTCATAAATTAAAAATACACTCTTCTGAACATGCTTATAAGATTAAAAAAACAAGGCTGTAAACATTTATGACTGAAACAAACTAGATTGTTCAAATACTGCCATGATGTATCATGTATATCAATATGGCACTGATATCAGTTAGAATGCAAACAAGGTTTTAAATGATGTGCCCCTTCATTTCAGCTGGAGAATCCGCTTCACACCATCTGCCTATCAGATGGTTAGGAACCAGGACTGCGTATTAATGCCACATGTTCGATTTTCCTCCTTCTTGTAATGGTTAGATTCATATTGCTAATAGCTGTGCATGAGCACTGTCGATGAAATTTCTGTGACGGTGGAGTGACGAGATATTTATAAGCTGCCTGTCTCCCTGAATAAGCAGTAGGAAGAATGCCAGACATAAATAACTTATCAATTCCAGAATATTAATAATAACTACTATTGGCTATAAACGAGTGCATGTTAGAGTACTTTTTTCTACATTTGGGTAAAGTGACATAGCCTAATAAAAAGTCTATCATATGGAAGCTTTGAATGCTTACTATCTCTTGCTTATAACTAATTTTATTTAGCCATTAGGTCTTGGGAAACGCATTTTATATGGAATGCGATGTAAAAGTAGACAACATATCAAACATTTGGAAGTCATCTTGATGTCTTTGAAACCAAAGATCAAAGATTAGACCTTTCAAGTTAATGAGCAAACAAACAGATCAGAGAAAGAATTTGACAGCAATATGTCTCTTTTATTGATATTTATAATCTATAGTTGTAATCTACTCTTTATAACTAGGGGTACTAACTTATTTGAAAAAAATAGAATGGGGATACTTTTCCCTTTTTAGAGAGAGCAATCAGGATTGTATAACAGCACTTGAAGGATTTAAAGGCTGTTTTGATAAAAGTTGAGAGCAGAAGAAAAATGCTATCTTTGCAAAGGAAAATAAGGCTCTCAAGGAATAATAATGCCTGCTTCCCTTCCAAATGATAAGCCCATGGATTGGTTTTAGGATATTGAATTTGAAGTAGCAAAAGGTTTGTATCAATATAGCACAGAGTGGAGACTTAGTAATTTTATGATAAATTTGATCAGTGTAGGCTACTAAATCAAATTATTTGATAGAAGCATGGTTTTCAGGTGTCCATTTGTCCAATGTTTAAATTTTCACCGTACACTGTTAGATAACTTTTGTCATATTTGCATTTTTGTGAATAACTGAACAAAGGTAAAACTAAATGACATGATGGATATTACGGGTTACTTGATAATATTTACTACCATTTTCAGAGGGCTTCGTATGTGCCCATGCTGTTGTGTACATTATTTTACCTTTATTCCCCACAATACTGCTATGAGGTCAGAACTGATATCTCTGCTTTAAAGATAGGAATTTGGAAGCCTTAGGAATTATATAACTTGCTGCAGTATTTCATATAAATTTGATGCATGTTGTCCAAAGTTTGTATGGCTTTTGGAGTGTTTTGTTTTTCAATGACTGTGTGTTTACTCCTTATATGATAGTGAGTTTACATAACTAGGAATCTCCATGCCAGTCATTTTTCAACAAGAACTTTAAAAGATTTTAATGGACCATCAAAAAATAAAAGTACAAGTAAAAGAAATCTATAAGCCAAGATAAAAATAAAGAATTTCTAACAATAGCTGGTTAAAAAAAGTAATATAGAATTTGCTCTGAAGGAGTAGAGCAGAATGGAGCCCGCTGCAATGAGTTTGTAGCATAATTCAGACACTAATATGACAAGCTGTTTTTCTAAGTTCTATGTAAAAATCTATTCATTCTTTTGAATTGTAAGTGGTAGAGTTCGTGAAGATCAAATAGAAAAAAAAGAAACCTAAATATTTTTGCATGACATAAGGCCTATGGGCTTTAGCCTAAGTTTGATGTACAGTCCCTTTTCTGAGGGCCAATAGAAGGTCTACGAGTTGCACAATATATGACTTATTATCCTTTCTCTGAAGGAAAACATCTTTTTTAAACAAACTATCTCTCAATACATTATTTTATCAGTGGCAAATGAATTTTAAGTATACATTAAAGTTTCCCCATTGCTGATGATAAAATTGGATTTAGAACCTTTTAAAATAAAATGAAATTATACTACATTTGACTTCTCAGTTTAGTGTATGTTTTTGTCTTTGTGTATGAGATACTATAATTGTTCTTGGAGAGTGTAAGAAGTAAGTTTCACGAGGTAAAATAGATGGGTTAATCATTCCTTAGTGTGAGAAAACCTTTGTTCATTTATTTGTTTCTTCACCGTACACACACACATGCATTATGTGTGTGTGCATATATATGTAATTTTTCTCTCAATGAGAGAAGGAAATCTGGTGAAAATTTTACCTGATTGAAGAATCTGGAGAAATTACCCAAGCTGTTTAATTAACAATTACTGTATATACCAAATAGATTCGTATATGTAAGTGGTTGGTTGAGTTAATAACGTGCATGGCTACTAGATCTATAACACACAGAAGTGCTGTGTTACCTGGCTGGCCTCCTTGCTTCTGCTCTGCTAGGGTAGAGGCGCAGAAGACTCATTTTTCCAAAGTCTGCATCACACTACAGCAGTATGTCTCAGATTCTGATTATTGGTCCAACCTGATTTTGTATTTTAACAAGTTCCCTTGTTGATTCTTAAGCATACTCACTTTCAAAAACCACTGCAGAGATGATCTACCTAGCTAAAAAGCTTTTACTGTAAGGTGTAGACACACTTTAATAATGTACATTACTGTCATCAAATAATCTAAGGGCAGGGAGCATCAGAATCCACCTACTGAAAGATAAAAATACAGATTCCTCAGTCCATCTCAGAGATAGGGTCCATGAACGTGGCCCCAAGGAAGATAATCTTCAACTTTACCACACTCTGCAGCTAGATTTGATGTAGATTATCACTTGGAGAAACACTGGATTACCTAGTTCTGAGGGAAAAATGGCTTGTTTTGATTGGGAAGAGTTAAAAGCAGTCATAAATTCACTGCTTCAGGGTGGGATATTGAAGGAAAATATGCTGAAGTCTGATTATGAGGCAGGTGGAGAAGAGTTCTAAGTGAGAAAGGGTTACGGAGGGAGGAAAAGTGTGTGGTAAATGTTATGGGTTGCCAGTGTTTACACAAGCAGACCATTCTTTTCTTAAAAATTTTTATTTCGTATTGCAGTATAGTTGATTTACAATGTTGTGTTAGTTTCAGGTATACAGCAAAGTGATTCAGTTACATATATATATAACTTTTCATATTCTTTTCCACTATAGGTTATTACAAGATTGAATATAGTTCAGTATGGCTCAAGGACCTATAGAGCAGGTCCTTGTTGTTTATCTATTTTATATATAGTAGTGTGTATATGTTAATCCCAATTTCCTAATTTACCCTCCATCCCACCTTTCTCCTTTGGTAACATTAAGTTTGTTTCCTAAGCTGTGAGTCTGATTCTGTTTTGTAAATAAGTTCATTTGTATCATTTTTTTAGATTCCACATATAAGTGATATCACATGATATTTGTCTTTCTCTGTCTGACTTACTTCACTTAGTATGATAATCTCTAGGTCCATCCATGTTGCACAGGTAGAGCATTCTTGATTGCATAGGAAGTGTTTTCGCAGTGTGAACTCTCTATGAAGTATAGACCAAAAACTAGTGTTATTTTGTGAATTTACTACACTTATTTTTTCAAAGGCAGCTTCAATAGGGAACAAACTATACAATGGGACCTCTTTCTAAAGTGAGTGTATAGATTCTAAACTAAGTTTTTACTAGAGACAGCAAGTTGGAGGGAATTTGAGAATTACATAAGAGATTTGAAAGGGCCATGGCAAGGCCAACAGGAAGTGCCATCAATACAGAGGTGAGGGTGAGACTTTCGTGATTCTCTCCAGTCCTAGGCAGATGTAGCTTTGGAAAGTAAATGCTTTTTATTAAATTAATGAGATTTGCTACTCCTAGTATATTTACATTGACTGTAATATGAACATAATGTTTTAAATTACTTACATTGATATTGTCAAAATAATGCCCATATTTCTCCTGCGGCTTTCCATGTAATCCAGTTTGAGAAGCGTTTTTTTCATTCAGTGACAATTTGTGCCAGGCTTTGTGCTCAATGTTTGGGATACATATACTAGGAAAGTATTTCTGTCCTTTCAATGTTATAACCTAGTCGGAGGAGCTAGCCCTAAACCGACCCCCCTGAGCAACACCCCCCCCCAAAAAGGAGCAATAAAGAGTTTGAGTGAGTTTCTGTTCTCAGATTGCACATTAAAGTGACCTGAGGAACAGTAAAATCAACCAAAATACACAGATGGACGTGTCCCAACCAGAATCTCAGGTGGTAGGACTCAGCTCTTTGCGTGGTTTGAAAGCTCTGTGAGTGAGTCTGATGCACAGAGAATGCAGACTTTCATTCAACAGGGCTGAGAACACAAGTAAGTGGACCACTAGCTCTACCCTTGAGGAGTAGGGTGGAGAAGGTCAGCTCTTTAAAAGAAGTGAGTCTTAGGCTGATTCTTAAAGTGTTGGAGCTCTTTCCCAGGTCGACTGAAGAGTCAAGATCCTGAGCCTGCTTCCCCTAGAGCATCATATTTAAGCCTCACATGACAGATGCAAGGACAGATCTGGGGCAGGGAACTGGAGAGATTTTTCTAGAAAGTCTGAACAGCATGTGCAAAGTCTAGCTTGAAAGAGGAAATGTAGTCCACTAGAGAAGGTGAAAGACCCCTATATGTCTGGAGCACACAGAGCAAAGGAGACCTGGGGGAAAGATAATGCTACACAGATAAGCAGGGGACTGAGCACACAGGGCCCTGACAGACACATGAAGCACCCACCTTGCTCCTCAGAGCGGGCATCGAATGCCAGGATTAGATTTTTGTTTTCATAAGGTTATGTTGACCGCAGTATGAATCATAAGAGATTGGAGGTAGGGAAAGTGGAAGCTGTTAAGAAATAATTACAAGACTCCAGGGAACAAAAAGTGGCAGCTTGCACTAGGGGAAGCCAGGGGAGATGGAGAAAATTGGCTGAGTGTGAACGCTATTAAAGAATTAAATTTGAGAACCCATCAAACAGTTAGGTGAGTTAGTGAAACTAAAATCAGCAACTGTTGCAAATGTCATAGCTTTCCTTTTGCCTTCATGAAACTGGACTGAAAATAGAATATTTCAAAAGTATTATGGTTATAGCATGTGTGTGTCACACACACACACCTATCGGTTGGAATTTGTATTAGAAGTGTAAACCTAAGGGGGAAAAACTGTCAAATGGAAAAAGAGAAGAGTACCATAAATAAGATCAGATAAATAATAAAATTGTGAAAGGCATTTTTAAAGTCAAGGGTTAATGCCGGCAGCTAAGGAGAAGCAGGATACTTCTAGCTGAGGGGGGCTGCAGCCAGCCCACTGTATCCTGCTTGAGTCATAGCTAGGACTGGGCTTGACTTGCTGAAGTAAAAACTAGAACACAAGGCCTGCCTAGTTTTTACTAAACATTATGTGGCATTCTTCACATAGTTTATCTTATTTAATCCTTCTGTTATCCCTTTGTGAATAGGATGACTTTACAGGTGAAGAAACCGTACTTAAGAAGATTTTATAGCTTGTGTAAGACCATATCAAGCGTAGTTATGTTTCATGCTACTGAGCTTGATTCAGATCTATCCAATAATAACAATCATATCTCAAGGTGTAGTTTTTTCTTTCTCATTTGAATACTATGGAACAAGATTTACCTGCCTCATAAATCAAAGATAAAGAGCCTAGATGTGTCATAAATTGGATATGGGACAACACCAGGCAATGAAGGGAAAGGACAATTTGGATGTTCACACTGGTGACAAGGCAAAACTGAGGAAGAGAGATTTTCTGGGAAACACAAAGAGAATTTTAAGAGAACAGGAAAGAAAATCTTCTGAAACATCTTTGAAGGAAATGAGTAACTGGGGAGAAAATTCAATCATAGGAAGATGAGAGAATCAGTTCAAGTTGGGACTTAAAAGGCAATAAGTGTTCAGTCGAGACCCAGATGAATTCTTTGAGTTCAGATCAGTGCCTTTTTAGGGGGCAGTTACCAGTTTGTCATGCCAAGAGTCAGTCTGAAGGTCTTGTTGCGTTGGGGTGAAAGTTGTCAAGGTCTCTTTGGTCTGATCTGAAGGAAAGGTGAGGTCTTCTAACCTCAAAAAAAAAAAAAAAAAAAAAAAAAGCACAGGTTTCTAGGGAAAAAGACCTTCTTCTAATTCCTGAGGCTGCAACTTATTTGCTAGAAGTAACTAGAAGTGATGATTAGTGGGGAGGAAAAGGAGGAGAGAGTTTTCAGTCTCAAATCCACCAGCTGCGAGTGGAAATAAATCACACAGATAAATTCAAAGCAGGCTGAAGCGCTGTAGCCAGAAATTCTGAAGCAGCATAGCAAAAGGAGTATGAGGGTGTGGGCGGGTGTGTGTGTATATCCTCTCATAGACTGTCAGAGTTTTAGAGTTAGGAGAGATCATTCACACGTTTCAGTTTCTTTCGTTTTGCAGATGAAGGATGTCGGATGAAGTGAATTGACTCGGTAAAAGTTCACACGTTGAAGGAAAACAAATCGCTCCCCTGCTCCAAAACCTCTGCTGGTTACCTAGAGCCTGTACCTAAAGCCAGGTCTTCGCTTTCTGATCTTCCGTATCTGGCCTCAAACTGTTTTTTCTAATCTCATGATCACTTCCACCTCCCGTTTTCTGGATGAACAGAGACAAACTGTTCTGGAGACGTTGTGGCATAGTGGTTAGAAAGGTCAACTCTGGGACTAGAATACTGGAGGATGACAAGTGGGGGAAGTGAGTCACAGGACTAGGCTGTTCCAGACAAAGGCAATGGCAATTGCAAAAGCACGGGCTTGAAGAGGCAGGACACGTGTGGGTACTGGGGCCACGTTCAGCATAGGGGGAGTATGGCGTGAGAATAGGGAAACTTTGGGTGATTAGGTAGGTTTCGCATTCTAGTGAAAAGCTTTGTGAGTTAAGCTAAGCAGTTCAGAGTCCCCCCACCTGTAGGCAGCTGTAGAGGATTTGGAGTCAGGAATGACATGTTCAGATGGGTTTGTTTGAGGGCGAATTCTGGCTGCATTTCTACTACTCTCCTTCTGTGTACGAATCATGCTTTTGCTAATATTGAATATGGGAGTTCGGAGAGCACTCTGTGATATCAACATAGTTTCACTGGTTAGCTGGGAATGAATATATGCTATCAGAGTGCTGCATAAAGGAATCAGATACTTCAATATGTTTGTATATGTGTTCTGCAAAGCACATGGAGTCTTACGTGAAAAATCAGAATTTGAATTACCTCATTTTTAATTTATTCTTTGAAGGTTTGACAGCAGCAGCTGCCGCAGCTGCCGCTGCTACCAATGCAGCGATCGCCGAAGCAATGAAGGTGAAAAAAATCAAATTAGAAGCTATGAGCAACTATCATGCCAGTAGTAACCAACATGGAGCAGATTCTGAAAATGGGGACATGAATTCAAGTGTCGGTAAGTTTTATGTTCACTGAAACTTACTGTGATCATTTTGCTACTCAATGACTTTCTTTTCCAGAACAAAATTATTGGCTACCCGTTCAAGAAGTTGGCCCTTTTAGCTTTGAAAATAGTGTACATTTTGAAGAAACCACTTAGCCTAACAACACACACTCTAAATAAATAATTAGCAACCTTATTTTTAAATGTAGGAATTAACTTTATGTCTGCAACCTCTACTGTAAGAATTCAGTTAACATCTTTCATAATACAAATAAGTTCTAATGGTCAGAATTCTAAAATATTGATTATAGGTAAGATGACAGAAGAATATTTACAAACAAAACCACACACTAGCTTTTTTATTCTTAATGCATTGGTTATCAAATAAGAAATGTGCCTTAGCAGCAAAACATATAAACTTAATCTTTTCATGTACTGCCAAGAATAAGAATTATGCTGATAATTAATTCTGTATACATCCATTATCAGTTTCTCTTATTTAAAAAATGCCACTTTAATGTCTTAATTTGATCTTTTTCTTTCTTGAGGTATGGAGGGATGGAAAGTTAACCATTACTATTTAAACCAAAAAGGAACAGCTTTCTCTTTGCAGAATTAATTTGGGTAATTTGTTTTGTCAAACACAACTTCAAATGAGGGTTAAATTTTTATTGATGATATCTTTAGCATCTGTGTGTTTGTGACATAAAACTTTTTTTCCTGCCTCTGCACTGTATTATTTCCCTTTAAAATGTAGAAATCATGCTCAAAATATAATTGAACAAGAGAAATTTGGATGCTACAAGATGTACACAAGACTATATCCAACATACATGTTCATGAGGGATACAATAATATATGGCAGTTCAATTAGATTTTCTTTTCTATGCAACATTTTAACAGATTATTTCTTTAGATAATCAGCAGCTCCCTACTTTCAGTCCATTGACCTACATGTAGGGGGCGTGTATGAAGGAATACTGTGGACTTCAGTGATAGTCATTTGCACAACTGTTCATGGAATCATGTGCTAGATATGAGTAACCTAGTAGGAAGTAATTTTAAAACACATACACGAAACACAAAATACTACCACTTCAGTGATGCCAAAGAGCAGCTTCCAATGTAAAAAGGGGAAAAATAGAACTTTTCAACAGAACTAGACAAGAGAAATAGAAAAGGAGAGGCGTTAATGGCTTTGACTTGAGAGTATGATAAAGAAGGAGGTAGCAATTCTTAGAAGGATAAAAAGATGTGGAAGAAAGCCAAAGACATGGCTCAAAATCTGAAAAGAACTAAGGGAAGTGCCAGCGTTCGCATTTGCAGTGCTTCTGTTGAGAAGATGGAGGGCGGTGGATGGTTTAGGGCATAGTTTACACACATCAATTTAAGTTTTTAAAAGTTAAAAACGATATTGAAGTAAAATGAAAGAATTGTAATTCTCTTTTTAGAACTATTGACTGCATATTATTTTAAAATACTAGTCTTTTACTTTGCCCAATAAAATAGAGCAAAATTGGACACTTTTGAAAACAAGGAATTGGCCACTCTAAACTATAGTTGTGATTCCAAGGCATAATTTGGATTGTTTTCAGAATTTTAGGAGAGCAAGCCTTGAATGCGGGCTGTTGTTGATAGCTGGTGTTGTGAGGAGGGATCTTTAAGTTAGGCAATTTAATAACACTTGAACAAAACATATTAAAACACTATACCTCTGTCACATTTCCTGAGCGGCAGAACAGAATCTGGCTTTGGAGAAACCAACAGGCATAAGATAAAGAGACCATAGCTCATAATTAAGCATCGGCATATACTTAATATTTGATATTATGGACTAATACTTGTCCTCTGACCAAACTGTGCTTATCATAATTATTTGGAGAGCTAGGCTCTCATAATGACTTAAACTAAGACACAATTTAAATTGGCTTTTGCGTTTTAGTTGGAAGAAATCACTTTTCTTCCATTAAGGTATTCACTTGCTAGTTTATATTGCTTTTTTTTTTTTTTTTTTGACACCCATCATCCAATTTGAACCAGAAACGGAAATTTATTTGAATTTTCCTAGAGGGTCTTAATATTTTGAGACTGTGTTGACATTAGTGTCATTGCTAGTCCCTAAAGCTCATGGATCATGTATGTTAGAGATCTGTAGCTGATTTGGGGGGAAATGTTATCCATTGTCATTTGTCTTCTATTCTCACATACTGCTGTCCTCTAAGAATTTGTGATTTATTACCCTTCCTGAGCACACCCCCTGCCCCCTTCTTCTTTACCTAGAGATCAGGGAAAGAGAGTTTAGGGGAGGGATGGGGTAGAGTGAGGGAAGGTACAGGGCAATGGTGGGGATGGGAGGTTGAGCTTGCATAGATCACGGCAATTTTGAGCAATTGCTTTAAATGGACTCCAGTCTTCTCTGGTTCTGAGGATTGTGCCTGCCTCCTGGTAAGTGTTCAGTAACTACTTGCTCCGTGACTTTGGAAAGTTCTGTGAACTTTCTGAGCCTCGCATTCCACATCTGAAAAATGGCATAGAAAATAGTATCTGCATCATGAGAAGGAAAGGAAATCATATTTGACAAGTGCTTATCATTTTATTCATTACCGTGTCTGTTTATCACATTTTTTTGGTCATGCATAATGTTAGTCGTGTGGGTATTGCTTTTGCTATTGTTATTATTTCTCCCAACTTACCCTCCTGAAAATCACCTTCGTCCTCTTTTTACAGCCACCGACTGCTTCCTCCTCTGTTTTCCTATCCTCTCTACTAGGTATTACTTGTTAAGCTGCAGGCCTGTGAGGAAATTTGGGGGCAGCTGTGACGTCATTTGGATTTTGTTGTATGTTTGATTTTAGCTTATTCTAGGAACACAAAAATAATCCTAACACAGCCTCAGCACTCAAGGGGCGTACGCTCCTATGGGTGGGGTGGCTAAGTAAGCAGACAGTCATAACAGGATGCGGTGCATCCCCCAGGAACATCAGCTAGCACGAGGTGCTTAGGAAGTGGTATTGAAACCTATGAATTCCAGTAGGAATCCCAAGAATCTCAGAAGCCTTATATTTCAGAATACAAATGTACTGCTCTCACGAATCTATCACTTGGCCCTTGGAAGTAGCGAAACCCCTTAGAGAGGTGCTACTTAAATGATGTATTGTTACTACTCAGCCCAAATCCAGTGACATTTCTGAAGTCGATTCAGGGTTCTCTTTTCCCTTATACTCATCTGGCTCACGCATTATTTAAACGTTTCAGCCTTCTCTATGTAGAAACACTGTTTCCCCCGCCCCACTTCCTCACCCCTTGGTTGTAAGTAAATCCTTCGTGCCGCTAGAAAATAGATTTTTTTTCTTTTCTTGGTTTCATTTCATTTGGCTTGGTGAGGTGAAGGAGTATTCTTATTATAGACGACCCTCTCTAGTTCTTAATATGAATTGTAAAAATTAGCCAGAAAAAAAGGTGTTTGAAGAAACCTATGACACGGACAAATAATTATTTTATACCCCAATTTTACGTGGTAACCTTGAGCTCGCATCTTTCCAACAGAATGATCACTTTAAGAAGAAGTGAGGACTTCAAGATAGATCCGAGTGAGGCATCAGCAGGCTGAGTGAAATATATGGCTGTGTCGCCATTCTCCCTCATCCACAATCAATTGGATTCTTTTAGTTTAATATTTACTTGCTAAGATGAGATGCTAGTCTGCATGGTGATAAACAGCCTGCTCCTGGCATCTGAAGGTGACCTGTCAGTTCATATGGACAAATCTCCTGCTTACTGAAATGTACAAAATAAATCATTAAAGCAGGCAGGTGCTCATTCCCAGATTTAAATCACCATAGATTTATGATTTGAATTAATGCTTCATTTGGCCATAGAAATAGATGCTGAGACAAATGATATGCACTGGTTGGGGTTTCCATACTGTAGCCATCCTGATATTGATTACTGAGATGTCTTTGCAATCTCTTGTTTATATCAAGTACTATCTTGTGACAGGTTGGCTGATATGAGCTACATTGCAGATAAGAAGGAAAAATGTCCTGGATTCTTTTTAGTGGCAACGCTATCCACAACATACAGGCCAGATAAATTGCTATTTTTTTGCTTTAAGGACTGATCTACATAACCAGCTTAAAAAATGCTGCTTGGAAATTGGGACTGGGATATTGGAAAGGCAGAATTTAAAACCGGTGAACTCAAGGTCAATTTCATAGTCTCTATAGCTATGTTTTATCTGCTTATCTTCTTTTTTTTGGCATCATGCACATTTTCTAGGGTACTAAATTAATCACAATCGATTTAATCTAAATAAAGGAAACTTAATTTTACTTCTAGTTTTTAACTGCTATATAAATATTGACATAGTGAGCATCTCTTAGTAGTTTCTCTGTTATTTAAATACTTGCTAAAGCTAATATCTTACTCCCTTAACTAATGACAACAAAGGAAACGACTCTTTAAAGATAAATACATTAAATATTATTCCCAAGTGCAAGAGTTTGTGGACTATTATTTACCAAGAGGCAGGAAAAGACTGCATTTTTACTTCTCTTAACATTTTATTTAAGGAAAACACTATGTACACAGTTTAAAGAATACTCGGAGGATTTAAGAGGGACCTTTGCCACAAGCTAATATCTGACTCATAGAACTGGTAAACAGCTATCAACAATAGTAGATTGCTTGCTTAGTAGGAAATGAGTTCATATCTATTCAAAATGTGATCTCAAAACAGATGTCCCAAGAAAATCTTATTGTTTAAACTATAGTCATAACCCCCGAACTGCTGTTATTTCTTTAAGGAAGTGAAGTAATCTTAAGACTTCAGGATTTCTCTCTCTGAACACCATGGAAAGTAGGCAAGAATACCCTAATGCAGTGATCCACAAACTTGAACACATCTCATATGCCTGAAATGTAGGATTCTTTTGCATTTTTTCAAACTTGCAATAGTTACAAAGATATAGGAGTTTCAAGTAAAAACAAGAGCTTGAGTTTGGGATTAAACAGCTGTGTTCTTCAATGGTATTCTTTTCTCCTTACCTCTGTCCATCAACCAACAAAACAAAGCAATGAAAAAAAAAATAAAAGCCAGGCAGATAGGGAGATAAAATTATCTTCCCTGGCTGACCATCCCCTTATCTTTTTTTTTTTTTTTTTAACCATTCCTAAAGAAATAAAATAGTTTACATTGCAGTCATTTCCTTTCTTCTATCTCATGTGTCTATTTGGAAGGAAAAATTAATTTTATGATTTCAGGAAGAAGTCTTGGAGACCTTGAGAAAGCAAATAAAAGGAAACTGAGAACACAGGCCGCCAAGCAGAGCTCTGTAGTTGCACATTGGATTCTCTGCTTTGGCAATGTTAATGAACCTCAAATCCTTCCTATAATTAGATGAGGGAATTGCTTATATTTTCAAACAGATGATGCTGCTATAATGAAACGATTGACAGGGAATTTAAGAGTGTCTACAGTAGTCATTTGGTTTCTGTTATTAAAAAAAAAAGTTTAAAAAGAAGATTGGCTTTAGACATAGGTCCTGAGAGAGGTAGTAATTTACATAGCATGCTATGACAGGTGTCTTTGTATAGGAAGGAAATAAAATGGAAGACTAGAGAAATGATGGGCAGGTATAGCAATTTTTTGGGGAGGGGGCGTCCTATGCTTATTCTGTGTAGGTTCTTTAAAAGGGGCCGAGACTCAAGAGATGGATCCGGATTGAGTGCACAGCTGTAACTGCTGATGAGCTAATTGCTCCTTATCTCTCAGCCCCATTCATCTTCATTTTTTACCAATTACTGAGAATTATCTGTGTTCTCAGTTGGATATGAGAGTTAATCCTTTTTGGTTAAGCTGGCAGTGCTGTGAGCAGATTCCAAATCGGAGGGTGAAAAAGCCAAAGCAAGCTTGCTCTAAAAATGTCTCCAGTTCAATTACAGTATCACTGATTCATAAGAAATTTGCCATTGTTTAACAGATTAAATGTGGAATTTTTTTTTTTAACTTTCTTAATGTTCCTTTGCCTAACAATGATTGTCAAGATCCTTCTTCCTGTCTGATGAGTAAAATTTAACAATATTAACAGCCAGGGTCTTGTAAACATGGAAACACACAAGACTACCCTAAAAGGCCAAAAAAATTCTGACACATGAAATGAGAAGCATTTTAGAACTGATAGCTTTCAATTTATATGTAAACACTTTTAATCTATGCCTTTGCTCTCTGTGGCTTCTCATATGGTGAGGAAAGTATGTCCAAACATAAACCTTTTCACAAATGTCACATTAGTGGAATTTTAATGGAAGGACCACATAAGCATCTCCTAAAAGTGTAGGAACTGCCATGGTTTGTAATTCAATTGATGGTGAATAAGCCATATGGTTCACATCATTTCCTATGCAAAAGATGTCTTCATATCCTGACATTTCACAGAAAATTGCTTATTCCAGCAATGAAAAACTAAAAAGTAGTAAGCTACTCTTTCATAATTTTCAATACATTCTTAAATATTTAATATTTCTGGCATTTCTTCATTGAATGTTTGAAATAAGGTAATCTAATGTGAAAATATAAAGAATAAATAGCTAATTTAAGACAAAATTATCATTTGAATAACTTGTAGTATGATCAAACAAGTCCTTCTAGATGCTTCCAAAAGCTGAGATCGGGGAACAGAGAGCAAAATATGTCAGAAGATTCAGCTTCTAGTAATAACACTGCTAATAAACAACTTAGCTAGTTAGGTCTCTTTATTTCTCAGATTTCTTATTTAATAAATAAGGAGCTTGATGCCCAGTTAACCCCTTGGTTCTAAAATTCTTTGATTTTTGAAATGAGTAGAAGATAAAAGGCAAGAAGTTATTCTATGCAGTGATTTCTAAAATGAAATACAAAACTGAAACAACCTAAATGTTTGAAACATGCCATCATTATGTATATTGTAACACATCATTTCACAGATTATGTAACCATTACATATGACAGATAATGGTGGAAAATATTTATTTTGAATATAAGACAAAAAGAGGCACATGTGGTAATAACTGGTCATTTTATTAAGCTCTTTTTCATGATTTTCTAGAAAGTGCTTGGCATCATTTTGCATTTTTTCTCATAACATATTTTTGATCTTTAATGTGCATATAAAAGAATAAAAACATTAGTGGTCATAACAGGGGACTATGGAAAAAATATATTTCCATATTACAAAGAACACTTTTCTCATTTAAAAATATTTGAGCATGTATTTCTGAATCCACTCCTATATGTAAATAAAATCATTAGAGTATGAACAATAACATATACTAGTTTTCTGTATGAATTATTAAATGTATTGTATGGTGTAGATAAGCAGAATGCAGAGAATATTTCCACTTTTTCTGTAGTGTCTGATTCATTTTCATAAAAAATTTTTAATTTATATGGACAGTTGGAGAGCATAAGTAGAAAATATTAACCCAATGTTTTCCTTTTGGTTTTAGTATTGCTTACTGCAACTAATGACAGGATAATGAAGTAAACTGATAATATAAGCATTTCATACAAAGAAATATAAATTAAATGATTTTATCTGGTGCTGTATCCTTGTGTAATCATAGAACATAAGGATATGTAACATATATCCAATTGGATATGCTATATGGTAGACTCCATCACATTCTAGGAGATTGAATGCATTTATTACAGCCTTCAGTTTTCATTGAGGAAAGCCCTAAATCTGATCGTCAACCTACCTCAGCCTGCTGTAATGTTTATAGGAACTTCAAAGTAACGTATAGTGGGAGCAAACTTCTCAGTTTAAAATAACCCCAGGCCTTATTCAATCCTTTTAAGATCAGATAACTCTTATTTTTTTCATTAATATGATCCTCCATTATTTTATCTTATATTTTAACTTCATATGATTGATGACATAATGATTAAAATAAACCTTCAACTTTGTGTTCTGTAAATTATAATGTTTGATGATATAAATCTTCAAATAGCTCATGATGACCTAGCATTAGAGAACATATTCTTTGAGCTGCTACTAAGGGTGTTGTTCATGGTTTAACATTTTGTGAGCGTGAGCACGCAAGTTTCTAACTCTGAGCCCAATGCCTGTCATCAGACTTAGCATTTCGCAGTTAAATGACTGTGATTCCTCTCTGCACTGTCCAAATATTCCAGAAGTGTACAAAGCCATTTGTGTGAACCATGGCATGTCCAGTTGAATACAAAATATAATAACTTAGTGATAATAAGTAAATAATATAGTAGTCGACATGAATGTCTAAAAATGTCAATTCACTTATGATGAAATAATGTGACATACATCATCTTGCAGGCTTTTAGTACCCCCCTCCCCCAAATGAACCTGGATCATTTGGAAGAATGAAAAAAATAGAGGATTTAAATATGGTTTTCTTTAACAGCAGGTCATAATGGAAACACAGACCCTTCCATTCAGTGCTGAGAGAATTACCAGTTTGATAATGATTAGGAATGTTGTTATTAAAACAGTATGTGCAGTTCATTTTCAACAGTTTTGAATTAGAGTCTGCACTAATGAAACGGATACGGTTTCCTTCACAAAGGGCAGATCTGTTAGTTAATATCGCTGCAGCAGTGCCTCGCAGACCATGCCTTTAGCTCTATTTGTATTTCACAGCATGATAAGCAAAGAGTGTTGATTTTCAAGGATCCTGCTGATGAAAGGTAATGGCATTATTACATCTTTATCTCAAAAGCAGAACTGAGTGGTAAATGATTTTTTTTCTCTGTTGCACAAAAGATTTCTTGGTTAGAAAGCCTTTTTTATTTCTTTACATCGTTTTCGTCTTGGAAATGATATGTTATTATTTAATGTCTGCACAGCAAGCTTGAAAGCACCTAATAGCGAATGGATTGGAAGTGAAGTACCTCCTGCTCACAGATATGGATCTTCTCAGTCACACGCTGTACCAGCTGTCATCCCAGCCATACTGCTGTGATTTAATTAGTCTGTTTATGTCCTTTCTAATAATATTTCCATCTCTATGAAAGGGCAAATGCGACAGGGACTTTTTCCCTTTCTGGTTCTGCAGACTGAAGAATGTGGCCTACATCTGATATGTGAGGACACGGGATTGAATCACCATTCCTGTCACTTCAAGCTGTTGATAAATTGTTCAGCCAAGAAGTGTACTTACTTCCTTGGGGTCATTTGTAGGCAGGGAGTAATAATCTGCATAGGGACAAAGAAGAGAGGATATTTGTGTATATGTGAGCCTGTGTGTATCCAGTCATGTATGTATGTATGCATGTGTACACACATGCTTATGCAAATACATATATATGTGCATGGGGGTATTCTAAAGTTAAAACAATTTGTAAGACCGTGTGAACCCTGCATTTTTATCAATGCCGTGTGTGTCTTTAGGGCACATATTTGTCTTTTTCATAAATTGATTTCATACAAAATTACAACACTTCAGGAATTCTTGGAAAAGTTTTTCCTTTTTCTAAATGAAAATTCAAATAACAAGTCATTTACCTGGAATTTTACTTGTACAACTGCATCGATTGAGGGTTTTGGAGAGATCTTTGTTTTATACAGTTATTACATTTTAGGATATCCAGGGAAGGAAGACTTCACCATCTTCATAAGACATTTAATAGTTATATTTTTACTTAAACTTTTTCTAGAAAGTATATTTAACTGAAAAGAATAGCTCATGTTCAAAACAAACTAGCTACCACACAATTATATAAGAATGTGTAAGTTAATAAACAAACATAAAAGAGATATGACATTATTAAATATAATGTGGTGATTGATAGTTTATACTCAGGCACTATGCTGTTTGAGTGATTCAAGGCTACTTCAAAACGCAGTGGTCTTGTAAACATTCTTGATTCTGCCTTAGGATTCTGTGACCTTCTAATGTTTCGTGAGACACAGATCCATATAATAGAGATGGGGGGAAAATGATTTCTAAAACCAGTCTCAGTTCGTTTTAACTTCATTCATATTTCTCTTAGAAAGAAACGTCTACCTCTTTTATAAATAATTGTTTAACTAGTTCTCTGTGTTTTAGCTGCTTTTTGGAAATAAATTGCTTTTTCTTTACTTCTCTATGGTTTGTGTGAGTGCTGAAATTGTGTTACAAGGTTTTCTGAGATACCTTCTTTCTGGATAATCTCGCTTTTGTTTTTATATTTCTGTTTTTCCTCTCTCCTCTTTTACATTTGAATAATCCAACTACATTTTTGGAGAGGGACTTGTTAAAACAATGAGTATATTGACAATGTAAATCCAATATTCACTTTACGTGAAAATATCAAGGTTAAAAATGCTAATCTTACAAAGGTGGTCAAATTGTTTTAAAATGATTTCCTTTAGCAATCTAAATGTCAACCTCTTAGAGTTGCCAGTTATAATGCACACGGCATGTATTTAGTTTCTTTTTGTGCTTTCATGTACCTACCACTGTCAAACCTATGCCTACATCAAGAGGAAAGGTCAGGTTCTAAAATCGTTTAAAATAAATATATCAAAATGAGCATCAAAATTAGAAAATGTCTTATATCTATGAGTAAATGATAAGACTATTTTCAATCCTTTAGGTTCCTCTTCTAGATAATATATTACCTTAGCAATTAAATAGCTAGATATCACACTACACACACACATACGCACACACGCGAATGTGCACTCACACACACAAGTATCCATATATTTCAGCTCTCAAGAAACTCTCATTAACTTACTACTAGTATAAGCTGAATTTATTAAATATATTTATTTTTTAAATTATTTTATTTTGGAAAAATATAGAAATACTTATTTGGCTATCTTTCCCCTGAGGTGTAATTTCACTGTTTTCTCTACATTTGCTATACTGAGGAATGTAAATGTGGATGATTAAGTTATCTTGACATGAACCATTTTGATGCTTTGAAAAAACTCACCACGAAGCATTTGATGGTATTTTTTATTAATTGGATAAATGAATTGTGAGATGTGTGATTGCATGATGAGGTACTCATTTAGTTGTTGCTTTTTGCTTTTACTAATCTCTGTCATATTGGATTTATAAATGGAATGGAGTGACCTTTGAAACTGTGATGGAAATGAAGAGATAAACACAACTTGAAAGGACAAACCAATTAATATCAATGTGTTCGTTACACATACATGAGGAATTTTAATCCTTTGCTCTCTACAGTAAATTTGTGAATCATTTGTAGAGAAAAGGAGCACACTTTTTGATAGTTAAGGATTTTAATCTTATGTTTTCCTAAAAATTTTTAATTTTATGTAACATCATTATATAGATAACACACAGCTTGTTTTTTGTGCATGAAATGTTGGCACTACCTTGCAAAGATTGACAAGATCCCCTTTTAATAAAAAAGTTAACCATGTGCACACACATATTCAAACATGTACACATATAAGGCACATGTACACATATAACATGATCTAAAATCATATTATATATTTTTAAATAAATATATTGTAATCTTGAGTATAGTAAATCTTTAAATAAACCTCTCTTTTGTAAATTTAGACTCATAACTGATCCTCTGCCATTGACCATAGATTACTTTCTAAAAAAATCCAGATTCAGGAATCATAAATAAAGCATTTATTATTTTAACCTGTTGACCTGTAATGTTAAGAAATATTTTTCAAAATCAATAATATACTTGAGTATGCTTTTAAAATAAAATCTGAATAGCCAATTTATACTTTCTTCTTACCTCATGCTTTCTTTTTTTGCCTTCCCCCTTTTTTTACCTAATTGGGCTTATTTTTATAAAAACAAAGAAAACAAACCAGTTCTGCTGTGGTGTGAATTTTAGAACCCTTGTACATTCTATCCCCTTTAATAGCTTAATTATAGAATATAATCAATTTAATATACAGGTTTTGAAATATTGCCATTGATGCACAACAAGGAAAAAAGTAATACAAGCTTGACATTTTAAAACACCAGCATTGAAAGACTTTCACTTCTAATTGATTTTTAAAAGAGTTCCCTGGAAAAGTGAGCTCAGAAATGTTTATAACAGCTTTGGCAACCTTCCAAAATGTTTATCACAAAGTGTAACTCAGCAGTTTCTAAGTTCTCCCATCAACTAAGAAAGATGTGTCCCGTAATTGGCTTAATCTATGCTGATATTGAACCCCTCACAGAGACGTCATGTTTTTTTGAAGACATAAATTCTCAAAATGGTTAGTTCAAAATAAGAAGTGTTTTACTTTTGCAAATTGGAGAGAAATTGTTAAGAAGTAAGTTATGGGTGAGCAAAGGATATGTATCTTTTACATTTTGATGAAAATATACATTTTCTTCTCCCTCAACTTTTAAAAAATCTGTTGACCTTCAAAACTTTGGTAAAATTGACAAAAAGGTGATTTTTTTAGGCATGTTAATATCATACCCCTCCTTATGGTTGATTGTAGGTGTGAAAAACTTCCTCTGACAGCCAAAAAAATTAATGGACATGATATCCATTCTATTTTAACAAGCAAGCAGACCGAAATACAGTAATATTGACCACAAGCAATTACTTTAAAAGGCTACTGCTAAGTATTTCAGGAAAAATGATTCCGTTGACTAGTTGTTTGTCAGTTCCTGTATGTTTTTTTATTGATTGCTTTTGGATATATGGCCCCATGATTGAAAATGTTGCTGGTAATATCTTCTCTTTATAGTACCAAACCTACTTGCTGTGATTGATGAGGTAAATTTACACAGAAGTGCATATACAAGTTTATGTAGATCACTACTTTCTAATAATATTAATTTTGTAGTGAGGTGTTTTTTGAAATTAAGTCAGAGTAGTAGGCAACTTCATAACAATTTTATTCTTCCAGGTCTTTCCTTATTGTGTGTTATTTTCTCATTTGTGATTCAGAGCAATAATGTGATATTTCAAAGTATGATCAGCCAGAATGAGTCATCTATTTGTAAAAATTTCTTTTTAAGATGAAGACTGTATAACATCTACTCATTCCCATAGGAATCTGGAGAGATTTGTGGTTTGAAATTTCTGTATCATAAACTCATGTGGTGCAGGCAGTATTACATTTAGTCAATAACCAGGAATTCTGATTAGTTGGATATAAATCACTAATGTTGAGAAATAAACGTAACAAAAACAATGAATAGAAAAGAAACGAATTGATAGAAACAGGTAAGGAAGTCATTCAGTAGACAATCTTACGTAATTTGTCAAAACAATGCATCACCTAATAAAAGTTGCGTCTGAGAAATAGATTTGCATGACAATGTCCCTCAGTACCAAAATCACATCTGTTTTTCTCCAAATTTGAACTATAAAACCGTATTAAAACAAATATTTAAATGTCACATACCCTCGAATCACATATATATATATATATACACACATACATACATCTATATATATATATATATATATATATATATATATATATATAGTTGCTTTTACACTATTCAGAACTCAAGGCACTATTCTTTCCTAATTTATTTATTTATTTATTTATTTATTTTTGGCTGTGTTGGGTCTTTGTTGCTGCGCGTGGGCTTTCTCTAGTTGTGGCGAGCGGGGACTACTCTTCGTTGCTGTGCGCGGGCTTCTCATTGCGGTGGCTTCTCTTGTTGCAGAGCATGGGCTCCAGGCGCGCAGGCTCTAGGCGTAGTTGTGGCATGCGGGCTCAGTAGTTGTGGCTTGCGGGCTCTAGAGCGCAGGCTCAGTAGTTGTGGCACGCGTGTTCAGTAGTTGTGGCACACGGGCTCAGTTGCTCCACGGCATGTGGGATCTTCCTGGACCAGGGCTCAAACCCGTGTCCCCTGCATCGGCAGGTGGATTCTTAGCCACTGCACCACTAGGGAAGTCCCTCTTACCTAATTTAGATGAAAACAAAACAAAACAAATACCCCTCACGTGATGTAGTTCAACATCGTTTTTGTTTTCTTATAACCACAGGTAGTTTCCTATTATAGTCATATACTCATATTTAACCTCAAATTCTAATGTGTACCTAATCTTCATGCCTACGTCTTTCCAGTGATATGCAGATTTCCTTTTCTATCTGTCCTCTCGCTGCACCAAACTGTGTTAGTACTCTGTAATATTTACTGCTGCCTCCCCAGAAGGAGTAGTTGGCAGGGGTGGAGGCAGAGAGAGAGCAAGAGTTAGAGACAATGAGAGAGAGAGAGAGAGAGAGAGGTGGGGAGAGAGGGAGAAAGAGAGAGAGAGAGAGAAGAAGAGGGAGGGAGGGAGAGAGAGAGAGAGGGAGAGAGAGAGGTAGAGAGAGAGGGAGAGAGAGGTGGGGAGAGAGGGAGAGAGAGAGAGAATGAGAACATTTAAGTGAAAACTGAGAGGCAATACAACTTTGTGTTTAGTGTTGAGAGCACAAAATATGGTGCCTAACTGCCTGGGTGTAAAGTGTGGCTCTGTTCTTAACTGTTCTTCTTACGACATTTTTGGCATCTTAGCACTTTTGTGTCTCAGTTTCCTCATCTATATGATAGGTATAATAATTATAAATATTTCATAGGGCTCTTGGGGATTATTTGGGTTAAATTACTTCTCAGAACACAATGGGACACATTGTGAGCATTATACTAAAGTTTATTAAATAGAAAATAAAAATAACATAATAAAGTGCATGCACACACATACACACTCACAAATATCTTCTGAAATGTTGGGAGTTTCTAGTATTCCCAACGTCTCAGCATTATTTGAAACCCTATTTCTTCCTCTACATGCCTCAGCATTCCATACTTATCCAGGATCTGCACTAGTTGATCCTGATTGAATATATCCAAAGGGTGTTTTATTGACTATTTGCTGCATTCTGAGCCTAGTGTAGTGTTCAGGAAATATGCTACCAGGTTTAGATTACATTGCTTCACCTGTAAAAAGCACACATATATAGGACGAATGAGGTTGTCAGTTGTTTCATTGGCACATTTTTTTTTTTAGAAATCGATAATCAGCTTGTAAACTTTTAATTGAAAAGTTTTGTCTCATTTTATGTTATCAGACAAAATATATTCTCCAACTCTAAAAACAGACATTACTTTATTCAGTGCACATAAGACTTCCTTTAATTAGCCCTTAATAAGCTTGGTTTAACTGGGATTTACGGAAGAACAGTGGTCATTAACATTAGCCAGATTAAGACTGTGTTAATTACTATTGATAGATAAAATAACGTGCTAAAGTGCTTTAAATTATTCCTATACTTATGAATTGAAAGTAAGTTTGAAGCTTTTAAAGGGAAGTTATATTTTATTTATACTTTAAATTGAATATTGATTTCTATGCAGGTATGTAGGCATAACAATAGGACACATGATTTCATGGTTTAAATTTACAGCTTCTTTATGTTTACCATGAATAAGGGATAATCTTAAAATATATCATTCTGGATAATTTCCTAAGATATAGAAATGTTCACATTTACTTTTATGATTCATGGTATATGATTTTAGTTAGAAACAAATACATATCTTAATTATAATTAACTTCAAAACATTTAATTACTTCCTTTTTAGCAATTGATAGATGCAAATGTTTTCTTCTATCTTGAAAAGAATTTTTAGAATTGTGGCATTTTATATTAATGTTGTCTTTTCTTCTTTATTGCTCCCGTTTGTGTCTATTTTCAGTATCATATTTGGGGTTAATAATACCTGAAGTTTAGCTAGTTTTTTTTCCCTCCATGTATCAGTTCTTAGACATTATATCAAGTGAAGTATTTCTCAGGATTCCAGAAATAGTTTCTGTCACTCATCCCCACTTCCATTTTCTTGGAACTGCTCTTGTAATATATATATACATATACGTATCCATATCCATATATATATTTAATGTTATTCAAAGCAGGTCAACAACCCATGAACTCTAGATTGCTAAGACCAAAGCAATTCTCCTGGTTTTCATCTTACAGAAAGTTATGCAATCCACGAATTAAATTTTATAGATAGGGTTAACATCATATCCTTTGCCCTGCATGATTTAGAGTACCCTCATCCATTTAAAGATCCATACCAAGAATTTTAGTATTCGTCCCAGGCAAAATGAATTGTAAAGTAATACAGTTTCATGCCGCAGCATGGACTCTGGTCAGTCTTCCCCAAATTTAGTAAATAGCAACCTTTAAAAAAATTGTTAAGCCGCATGCTCAATCTAGAAAATTTGGAATCATCCTTGACATGGCTCCCTGCCCCTGTCTTGCAAATGCTTTCTTATGTAGTACATCGCCATGTCGGTTTATTCTTCCTCCAAACCATATCTAGGATTCATTTTCCTCTCCACACTGCCTCCACTGCCTATGTGGCAACCCACGCTAGCCCCCCGCAGCATGGCCCCTGCAATAACCCCTAATTCAGTCTTCCCACTTGTACTCTTTATCTTTTATCATCCTCTCTTGTTATAACAGCTACTGTGATGACTGTAAATCATAAATTGATTCATGAGATTTGTCTTTTAAAAAGCCTTCATTGGCTTTTCATTGTACTTAGAGTAAAACTCAACTTTCTTCACATGGCCAGAAAGACCCTGCATAATAAAGAATGTATTTCACTTCTCCTCCCCAAACCCTTCTGGGTTATTCTTCCCCTTCCATCTTCTCTCCATACTGGCCTTTCTTCAATTCTGTAAACATATATACCTTCCTTCCCCAGTATTCTTAATTCTGACCAGTAGGCCAGAATTCTTTTTGTTCTTGACTTCCTAGCTCCTATTCATTTTCCAGTTCCTGCTTAAATGTCTTCCCTGAATGATAAATTTAAGCTAGTTCTCCAACTCTGCCCTTAACCCATTCCGTTCCATATCACCTTGTTCTTTCTGTAGCACTTTGAAAAGTTCATAATGATATCTTTATTTGCAAGTCTGTTTGCTTCATGCCCATCCTGATCCAGGAGCATCCCAGCTTGACAAGGGCAGAACTGGCTTGGCTGCACTGACTGGCATGTGCTGTTAGTACATGGTTGTTCAATAAATTCTCCAAGGGGAAAATGGTGGGATGTTGGAACTAAAAGAAGACTTGAGCTAGCTTTGATATATACAACCTCTGAGTTTGGGCAGCTGGGAGTAGTGAGCTGGAGCTGGCTCACAAGAGTCAATTGTCAAATTGCCAAAAATTTTGTAAGCTTATTGTTAAAAAAAAAAAGTCACTATTAAAATTTAAATTATATAAATTTAGAAGTAAATAAAAACAGTGGTAATAAATACTCAAGACTTTAAAAAAAAAAACCCTCCTGAATGAATGTTTAATGAATGAGTGCTCAGTTAGGCCAGAATACCTTTGTACACATATCCTTGTTACTGCTAGCTTTCTCTTTACTCAAGGAATTCCTCTATATTTTTACCAGTTAGAATATTTCCTCCATTTTAGAGATAGGTTCAAGCTGCATTTTGTTCAATGTCAGCATTCCAGGGTTTTATTATGGAAAGTTTTTACTCTCATTTTCACATCTACTTTTTCATTTTCATTTAATCTGAGACATAAAATGTTAATATTGTTGGCATTTCCATTTTACAGATGAGTAAATTGAATCTCAGGGGAGATCATTTCTTGCCTGACATTTTGTGACTTTTAAGGTGGCGTGACAGGAGGAGGTAGGGTGCGCTGTTTGGACTTCTACTTTAGTGTTCATTCCAGGTTATTAAAATAGGGAAAAGAAGGTTAATTCTTTTTAAAAAATATTAAATTAGAAATCCAGAAACTTGATCTCCAGTTTAGTTTTTCCAGTACCTAGCTCAGGTGGCTTTGAAGACATAATGTTACCTTTCTTTATCTTACTTTACTAAGTTTGGTTAATTGCAGGGCTCAGAATGAAAAGCTTTCAATTTATACAATTCTCTGATTACATCATGTAATATAACATAAGTAAACAGTATCTTTAAGTCACTGAAATCAACCTCCATGCTATGGAGAGGGGAGGTAAGATAGTACTATAGCAATTTAGGAGCAAAATATATTAAAGCATCTAAATTTTTGTGGACATAATTCATCAATTATGGAGAATTTGAAAATAAAATTTGAGTGGATATCCTACCAACTTTATTATTTATCACTATTCATTTTTTTACCCTTGTCCAACAAATTGTCCTAAAAATATAAAAACAAAAAATCATTTGTGATTCTGTGTCCTTTTTAATAACTATCTTTTAATTCATCCTCCTACAGTTGTCCCTCAAATAATATGTATTCGCTACATCTGAGCTATTTTACACGATATGTTTCTTGGATTATACTATAAACTCTTTGTGGCAGGGACCTTGTCTTTTTATATGCTCTATAAAGCACCGTGCATACCTAGGGAATTTTATGAATAATAATAAAAAAAGGAGGGAAAAAAGCTTTCATCAGCAGTGTTTTATTTTGCATGTGAATTTAGGGATGAATTCATGGTATTGTCCATACTTCTGGAGAAACACCTCCTTATATTACAAAAATGGACTATGAAGAAAGCATGTAATATTAAATCTGAAAATTTACATTGCTGGTATAGGAAAAATAAATGAAGCAATACAATTTGCTGTTTCCCGTCCATTATAAAAATATTGCCAAGTCTGGCATGTGGTTCATAAAATCAAACATTTTCTCACACAGCTGTGCATGAGGAAATGAAATACTGCAGGTATAAGAAACCACCTGTTTGCCAGAACAGGAGTTTCAAAAAAGATAAACACCAGAATTTTATATGGGTCCCTGTTGAAGGTCTCTTCTACTATTAATACTAAAACCTTAACTCTCGTTCTTCAAACAGGTGTTTTGCATGTGAATTGAAGGCTGAATAAACCCATGGATGATTCACTAATAAACACCATCAGTTTTTCTCTTCAGTATACAGGATGATACTGAATACAACTGTCAAAGATAATTTCACAACCAATTCAGTTTTAAATGCCCAAATTACAACAAACCACAAATTCCTGTTTACTCAACATGCTCTTCTTTCCCTCCTTTATCTTAGTTGCAAAACTCTCATGAACTTGACAGTGTTCTCCCTTGGTGAAGAGAAAGTCTGAAATATGCCATAAATCATAGTGAGCTCCTAGAGAAATTCAAATTGCTGTAAGCACAAGTGCCGAGGGACTGCTTATGTACTGCCTGAGCCATAATGCAACGTTCACAACGAGATCATTGCATCATAATCTCATTCTCACTGTGATTTGCGTTGTGCGTAGGGGGCTCAAATGTCAGAGAGAGAGAGACAGAGATGAGAGTGAGTGTCAGGTTAGATTTCTCTCCAATTTTACATTAAACAAATGGTCAGAAAACCACATTAACCTGGATCAAATATTTCCGAAATTAAAACTTCTCCAAAGTTTTCTCTGTATAGGACATTTCTTGATACGTTTCATGCAGATAGGTTTAGCATCAGAATTTCTAGGGACAGTTGAGAGACCTTTTAATATATTTTTGCTTCTTGTTTATGAAGCGTTATCAAATAAGCAGTGTATTCATACCATAAACATCCAGCTTAATGAAGGTGTCTGTCAAACAAACAAAACCCAAGAATATTTCTAATAATGTAAAATTATCCACATTTGAAAAAATCTTGAAAAATTGCAGTTATGTCCAAACTACATGTCTTTGTGTTATTGTAATAGATTGACTTTTCACCAGTGCATATGCATGCAGAAATGCGTATGTACATGTATGTTTCTGTTACTGACATGGATGGTCTCTATTTAAGATTCATGTTTGGGAACTAATAGATGCTTTTTAGTTTGTTCCTATATACAATTGTATTCAATGACTAAAAATAAAAAATGGAAATAATTTTTGCCACATCTTTAATTTCTGGATGAAGGGATAAAAGAATGGCCTTGAAGCTAAATAGTCAATGATATGTGACTGTCATCACTTTCATAGTCAAGAGAGTAGAATGCTAATGTAAAACATAACTTAGAATATAATTTTTATAAGCCCCTATAAAACATACGAATATCCCCGCTTTGTTGATTACTTCTCATGTAATATTTGAGCAGATAGGTATTATCATCTATTTCTACTTAGTGGTTAAAAAAGGTTTACAGAATCCTAAGTATTATGCTGTCCAAACTCCATCTTTTCAACGTGGCAATTCTAGGAAGACAATCATATCAACTGCAAATTAGAACACTTTTTTTCTCTTCTCTCAGGATAGTTTTGCTACTTATTTTATATTTTGGTAGCTCATCTGAGTGAACTATCCAATCTTTGAAAACAAGTTGAATATTAGTTTCTTGCTTTTGGATTTATGGAGTATGTGTCTCTTATTTCTCTCTCATGCATGCTATTCTCTGAGGGTATCTTGAAGTATATTTATCAGGATGAAAATGTTTCCTTCTTTTACTAACTTAATATTGAAAAAGGATTTTTAATAATGTATTTTTTTGTACCTATTAAGATAAAAAGTCGATTTCTGAAGACCTCAGCTTACTAGTTGTGTTTACTAGCTAATATTACATACATCTATTTCAGTCTTCAATCTAGACTAAAGGAACATTGTTCCTTATTTATTTCTAATTTTTAGTCTCCATAGTTCTCATCTAAGGACTGGACACATAATAATCTACTTCATATTTATTATCATATATACCAGTGGCTTAGAATAAAATTTATTATAGTATTGTTGCTTAACACCTCTGTTATAAAATGTTTCTTGTTTTAAAGAAAAGGTTATTACTTTTCTCCTTTCAGGTTTAAAATAAAGCAAAAGAAAACAAGAAACTCAGTTTTTGCATCTTTCGTCCAAATTTGCATGTGGATTAGATCTCCTTTCATATCTTCCTCAATTATACAATGTCTTCTTAAGGGAAGATACAGTTATAGACCAAAACCTTTGTACCTTTATATCCCCAAACTAGGCCCTTACATTCCATGGTATGTACGCAGTAAATTGCCTATGGACCATGCACCTAAAGGCTCCTGTTTTCCCAATGGCATGGATCACTAAATAATTATTATAAAAAAATAATAGAGAGAATGAATTTGGCATACTCAAGCCCATGCATTTTCCTTTTGAAGTACCACTATGCTTTAGTTCTCACTGATTTTAGAATAATTTAGTTTTAAGTTAAATTAAGGGAACGAATATACCATATTCCTCATTTGGAATATCATTCACTCTTGAACTAATCTGAGACATTAAGAAAATGAATATTTTAATTGATCTATTTATATTTGAAGACTTGAGAATAAAGTTAAATTTTAAGAATGTTCCAGTAGCCATATGTTAATAAATGCCATCTACAAGTTTAACTTGGAGTGAAAGTGTCATCTGGGATGCATTATAGTCTATAAAATCAGAAGTTCTGAAATTGCACCCTACTTCTGTTGCATATTACCTTCTTAGCTAAGTCCACATATTCTTTTTTTTTTTTTTTTTTTTGTAAAATGGACATAGAATGCTTATCTATCTTAGGAAAACTCAGGGCGATGGGGGCTCTGCAGAATCCACAAAAAGTGCAAGGATCAGCATTTGGGCAGCTGTCCCTCACACTTTCCCCTCATTCCTATCCCCTTGGAGAGCCCAACAGTGTTGAGACGCAAGGGAAACCCAGAAATAGAAAAATAGCAGAGAGAAAGGCAGAGGGGCAGTGAAAGTGCCAAAAAAAAAAAAGTAAATAGAGCAAACTAGCTGTCTTTCCCTATTGCAGGTCCCAAGCCAGAAACCACGATTCAGGTAGGAGGAAGGAGATACTTTAATTTGGATATGAAATTAACATTTTGATTTAGACTACATTTTAAATACTGAAAGGGGTCAGAGGTCTGTGGGATTTGTCTTCAAAAGACAGAGAAAGGAAAGATTACAGACTATGTGAGGTGGAGTGGTCAATAGAATAAATAATTTTTTCATTGAGACCATTCCTGAATACATGTATCTATTTCTCATGTCATTCTCTCTCCCACAATACTTGAAGAACATGGTGCTAGGCTGAGGGACTGAAGGATTTGGGCTTGGCATGAATGGGGACTGGACTGACCTACAGGCAGAGGAACCCAGACTCAAGGTGATCTGACAGATGATGTCTATGTGTGGAACTAAAATTGAAAGCCTGGCAGGCAGTCCAGATGAGGTGTCAAACCAAAGGGGAGAGAGACAGAGCCTAAGCAGAGAGCGACAGGATGAGAAATGGGAACACCAGATCTGGCAGAGGTTTCAAAATGAAGATGGGAGATGAGACATCGAGAAGTTTTTGATTTACTGGCACATAGTTATAGGCACATTTTACACTTAGCCCAATAGCTTTAGCTGGCAAGACTGGTCAGCCAGCATAGATACCACCTGTTATCTCTTTACAAATATATTAAAGTTATTTCTAATTCATAATACAAATCATTCCCACGAATGTGGAAATTATGAGAGAATGGCATGATGATGAGTTAATGCTCATCATTTAATAGTTCTGGGCATCAGAGTCTTCATTTCTAAAATGAGGGAATGAATGCAATAATTTTCAAAATTTCTTGTTTAAAAATTCTTTGATTTTTATATGACCCCTGTTCCTTTGAAATTGCACACCTGACATGCTTTATGAATTTTGTTAGTATCTTATAATTTATCATGTTTTAACTATTCTCCATAAGGTACTGGCCCTGAAATAGGACTATATGTGTTATTGCTGGTAAAAATCTTTGTATATACTTAGCGAAATAAGTTTACCATGAGTATTTTTTCAAGAGTAGAATTTTGTCAAGAATATTTTTTCTGGAAGAATTAAAACACCAATAACCAAACCTCTAAGAGACAAATCCTAATCATATTTGATGATAATTGAAGTTAAACCTGGCTTTTAAAGTCAGGTATATTTTAGTGCAATATTTTTTACAGACTTTCTTTTTTCCAAGTAACAGTTATATCAGAAATGCATTTATTTGAGGCACTTAGAAAAACTATTTTAGAATTACATGGGTTAGTAACTGTACAACGTAACTCACTTATATTAAGAGCACAGCATATAAGGTGTTATGTTTTATATAAAACAGTAATGAGCCTGTACAGTTGAATTTAAAATGGGAATTTTTAATATCAAATAGAAGACATGCAAAGTAAGGATTAAATTATCATGTTGTGAAAAAGTTACACAGGTGAACACTTTGTTTTTACGAGTATAAAGTATAGTCTGAATAAATCTATGAAAAGCTCTTTTTTAAGCGCAATTATTTGCTATAATGTGTAATTTTTCCTTCCCCTTATGTTTATTTTAATTTTAATATGAAAGAAATGATCATCCCATTTTCTTTGAAAGTGACATAAAGGTAAAACCACAAACCTCTTGAAAGAATTCCTTTGTTCTCAATCACATGAATGTTGTTGGAACAAAATTTTGCCACCTGCCAGAGGCTTTAAAAACTAAATCAAAAGGCTCACTGCTTCAAAATACTCAAACTAAGGGTAGGCTTCTTGCTAAAGATGTCATGACTAGATTATTCTCATCATACAGTTATTATTGTGCAGCAAAATTGATGGATCTTCTGCTACCTTTCACTAGAAAATAATTCATAAATGAAAATGAAAATATTTAAATCACAAATAGTTATATTATTCTTTCATTCTACCTGAAAAATAGAATTGGGTTATGAAATTTAGGGTGTCTCCCTATGTTAGTGTTAAAACTTCCCAAAAGATAAAAGAAGAATAAACGTGAAGTATTTCTAACAGTAGTTAAAACAATTCAGTGTTAGCATGCTTCATTAACTGTTTGCATACAAGACAAAAGTGCTTTCTGATGAAGCAGAAAACCAACTTGGGACCAATTTTCCACAACATAAATTCAACACTCATTCTACCTCTTGATGGCTTTGTATTCAAACTACCAGGAAGGTTTTTTATATCTGTCATATTGGTAATCATTTTAGTACTCTTATTTTAGATTCTCTAATCCTTGAAAATAATTCCAGTTTAGAACCCTTATTTCCCGAGAATAAGCTTAAGATTAACATTTACTATTTTTTAAAATACATGTGAATTAATTGCACTGGCCGCTATCAAACTGCTGTAGTAAGAATCAATTCTTACCATGTAAGAAACATGTTAAACGGAGTATTAAAATGGGCAGCTTAAACAAAATCTTCGTTACATTCAATTTTTAAAAAAATTTTTATTGAAGGTTACATTCAATTTATTCTCTGTCCCTCTGTCTCTCTGTCTCTGTCTCTCTCTATATATATACAGATATGTATCATAATGCCTATGATGTATTATTGCAAATTTCATCATTCTATATAATATCATTTATTTTGATACCAAAAGAAGAAGAGTTAGCACCTCTGTAAACTAGCAAAGGAAATGAGTGCTAAGTTGGAGAAACACCATTATTGATCATTGTGTCTGAAAATGCAGCCTCAGTGGTAGATGTGTCACTTCTGCCAGACCATCACAGCATAGCTACAAAGTGCTATCAGACACAATGAAGACATCCACAGTCCCTGTATAGTTATTCAGTTTGATACATCATCTTTTTTCTTCAGCAATGTTCAAAAATCACTTTCACTTACACAGAGTGAGAATCTGGAAGACAATGTGTCTTCCTCCCTTCTCCATATTCTTTTCTAGACTTTGCATGGGGAAAGAAAGGGACATTGTAACCTGTTTTCTTCATTAATGAAAGTGTAATTTAGAGTTGGTGAATCAAATCTTAATCTTTCACAATGTCATACAACATCTGTCTCTTAATGTACTGTGAGCCAGCTTTTTTTGTGGGAAAAAATGTCTGATAAAAACTTGAGAATATTGTATGAATACCTATTTTATTATATGGAAAGGAATCAATTTCTAGATATCTACACTATAAAATATTACTTTAGCATGTTTAAAATATTCAAAAGCTATACTCAAATTTACACTAAACTGAATGTTTTAATTCTTCGAATTTTAAAATATTTCTAATTACGGACCTTTTTTGGATTTCGGAAAGAGAAATTAGTCATACCCAAATATTTCCTATGGCAATAAAAAGTCACATCCTGTTATTTATCTCTTTCAAAAATGAACATCATATTGCATTAAAATAGTGTATGATTCGAGCCAGGGAATATACTCCTAGTATGAAGAACATGTTGAAGTAGTGGAAAAGTTTAGTATTTTTAAAATATGGTTATTGATTCAGTGAACTAAATATATTAAACATGTAAAACATTAGATTCTTTCAATATACGGGCATACTCATCTATGGATTTTTCCTGAAATGTTTCATGTAAATCAGGACTTTTATCGAATCAGGTTTTAAATCAATCCACTACTTAGGTAACATTTTAATATAATGCATTTGATTAAAGTGAGCCACATCTCTAGTGGTTCTGGAATTCAAGCCGTTTTGCATAAATATTGCTTCATACATGTCTATATTTATAGACTACCTTGTCAATGGGGGGAAAAAAACCTAAATGAGATCAAAGGAGGTATTTGTGTTTACTATTTTGATTACAATACTAGTGGGCAAAATAGCTCCTTTGAAAGTCCTTTTGTTTTGACTTATTAGCAGGATATGATGTTAGAGATGATAAGATAGTGCCTTTGATGTAGGAGGAGCTAAATGAGTGAATAGCTCCATTGCCATTTGACACCTGGTTTCTCTTAGGTGTGGAGTTTTTACTGGTTGAGATAACTTCTCTTTAGAAACCAAGAATCAATCTGGGACAAAATATGTTTTTATTTTTCTGTTTTGGTTATATCACGTTGATTAGTCTTAATTCTTAAAAGGGCCCAAATGACTGGAAACCATAAAAACAGAATCCCAGTACTTGGATATTTTACCTTTCCAAAGTAGCGTTTAACAGTTTAGCCTCATGAGAAATTGTCCATTCTCTGAGTGCGTGGATGACAAAGTTGTTAGAGTTACAATTAGCGTTCAGTCTTCAGTGGTTCTGTTTGGCCTATTGAATATCAAAGAAGTTAAGTTCCACTGCAGAAAGTTCAAGAATTCACCTTGTTTATTTGTCTTTTAGAACATTTAGTTCATTTTTTTTTAACTTAATAATCAGTTGATTTGATGTTTCTCAATTTAATAAGTATTTTTATGGTAACTATGCATTCAGGTTTTTAAAGTATTGTTTGAAGTACAAAATAAATGAAAAATTAACCAATTGGAAAATAAGATATGAAAACGTCAATAATTAGTGAAGATTGTTAAATTACACGGTTTTATATTGCATTTTACTATTCATTGAATATGGTAACATTAAACTCTATAGGTAGAATTTTTAAAAATATATTCATTACATCAGACAATTTTTGTGAACTTATCATATCAACTCCCTCATAATCTGACATAATAGCTTAACTAGAAGAGACTGACTAGACATGTCATCTCAACAGTTATATTAGATTCAACATTGATCGAGATATCAATATTTTCAAAGCTACTCTCACATTCTTTCAAAAATACAAATATGCTTTCATTCTCCTTCATAATAAAGAAACAACATGTAATGTTCAAATTTTTATTTACACTGGACATAGTATATATATCACATATATGTCACATACATAATTTAGTTTGATTAAAACATAAATTTTGGGCTAATGTATTATTTCCAACATACAAAATGTATTTCTCTCAGTGGGCAATACATATAAAATATTAGCTGTTAGAACATTTATCCCATTTATAATTGGCTAACATATAATGCTTTAAAAGTGGATATTTGTATAAAACAGACACTATTCTATTTTAGACTTTGCATGTAACACAGGAAGGAGAACAAGTTATATGCTTCTTAACATGATGGAATTCTTCAGCTCCACTATCACAGCCTTGCAGAGAGGTACTTTATTTTCCTAAAATAAACATTGAAAGTGATGCCCAGCCCAGCCACTCAATGCAGACATTTAACACTCACCAGGAGGGAGGTTTGGTGTGCTGAGCCCACTAAGTTTTAGATCTCAGAAGGGGCTTTACATCCTGTGGTGTAGGCACACTTCTTTCAGTGGAAAGTATGCCATTAAAATACTGCCCTCTTGCAGTGACTTTAAACCAGTATATTTGGAATTGTTTTTATTCACTACACAGCATGATAAGCATTTTGGCTTTTCCTGATTTAACCTTGATTTAAATCCAATATGTCAAAAATTATTTTCAGGTTTTGCCAAAAAAGCAACCATTATGCCATGATAGTTACACTCACATATTTATGTACCCACACATTTAAAAAACAAAAATGAAACAATCTAGATGGAAATATACCAAGTTAAGCAAAGAGAAACTGATCTTAACTTTTGTCTATTCCATAACCAATTGAATAGATGATATAAAGGATTCACTGTGAATAAAAAGAAAGCATGTAATAGAATAAAATAACTTTACTGATTAACTTAACAATATTCAAAGAGATTATTTTGGCATCGTGGAAACACATTCTCAATGAAAACATTGTGCGTTGTATTATTAACTCATAGCATATGATCTCCATTTCTGCCTCCCTAGATTTCTACCCCACCATGGCCTAGAAACAATGTGGACTCACACATTTATTATATTAATTAGAAATCACTACCTAATATAATTATTCTGGCAAGCACATGGTGAGTACTGAAAATATGATTGAGAGAATTTCTCCATTTAACTCCAGTGTTAAAAAGATTTGCATGTCTAAAACTGCCTTGATTAGATATTGTTTTTGATGACTCCGCTCAGTGTTTTAGTATATGCACATTAAGCATGAGGGCTTTTAGCACGTCTGAAGTAACATCTGCTCTGTCTTTTTGTTGCTGGGTTCATGGTATAATTATCTCTATATTTCACCAAATACAATTTTGCTCCCATGACGGACAAAGCAGCATGAAGAAAACATAAATAATTGCAGATTAGAGAAACAGAAGGCAAAGTGGGTGTAGATGGCTTTGATAAAAAAGGGTTAAGGAGAATAGAAGGTCAGCTCATTATTAAGAAAAAAAGGAGGCAGTTAAAATTAGATAGGGTCTTTGTAATTAAAGAAAACACACACAGATTTTTCTTTTAACAATGTTTCCTATTTGGCCAAATAGTTTAGTGACTTGCAATGTTGTAGTTTGTTTTGTATTTATTTAGAAAACCCTTTAAGAAATATCCACGCTTGGATACACAAAACAAAATTTAATTATTAGAGGAAATGTTGGGAAGATATAGGAGGTTTTGTGTTTAGTTTCCCAGAGTGTAAAACACTCTTTTTTTGACAGTACCACTTTTTTTTTTTAAACATCTTTTTTGGAGTATAATTGTTCTACAATGGTGTGTAAGTTTCTGCTTTATAACAAAGTGAATCAGCCATACATATACATATATCCCCATATCTCCTCCCTCTTGTGTCTCCCTCTTACCCTCCCTATCCCACCCCTCTAGGTTGTAACCTGATAATCCACTTTTCACTGTGCCTTCAAATAACCATTAGCAATATATTTGCGTGAGGTAATAGTATTCCCTTCGTATTAGATTCATGTTAAATTTGGGACTATTTACTACAGTAAATATCTGGCTAACAGTTCCTCACTGTTTAGCATTGTACAAATTATGTAAAATAATATTATATAATTTACCCAACATACATAAAAGAGCCAAATGTTGATATAGTATGTTTTGGCAACTGACAACAAAATTTATTGTACACTTTCTTAAAATATGCTGTAGGATTGGTGATTGCATTAGCTTCACAGGTGTGAAATGCCATTTTCCTCATCTTTTACTTTTAGACTAAAAACCATAAAGCATTTTGAAATGATAATATGGTATCACTTTGGCACTTAACTTTATTTGTATCATAAAAAGTCCTCAGAAGTCTTTCAAAACAGAGCAATAATGTTCTGTTTTTGTTTGTTTAGAAAAAAGATGGATGAAGAAGATTCTGATCTAACAGGCATTCACCAAGTAGTATAAAATAGGTGAAAATATCAAAACATATTTCCTATTCCATTCTATATCTGAAGCATAAAATTCATATATCAACTTGAACAATTACAAGACAAATAAGAAAAGAAAATCCAGAAAGCAAAACAAAGTTAGTAATAAATTACTATGTAGTATGATGTTGAAGGAGAGTTTAAAAGATAAGTATGTAATGCAACATAAATAATTTAAAAAATAATATATTCTTCCCATGATGTGTTTTTCTGTTGATGAAAGGGAGACAAAATATTTCTGTTTTAGTGGTTTTCACCTAGATGGCAGGCTTATCAGATATTAATCACTCTGGTAATGCCTGGGAGACTTTTCCATCTCCCTGTGGATTCCAGAAGTTCTTACCAGCTTGCCTCAGGCAGGCAAAAAGGTTGAAAAATGGGCAGAGACATTTGTAAATAAACCATTTCCAGAAAAGTGCCATGAACCAACACTATGTTATTTGCCTACTAATTCTTTGAACTGTGCTGGATTAATAGAAAGTATAAGGTAAAACTACTTTGGAGCATATGTGATTATTTAAATTGGATTTTTCCTGGAATCATGGAATCTGAGTCAAAGGGACCATATAGTTCAGGTAGTTCAAAGTTTTTCAATCCTAACTGCACATTAGAATATTCTGGGGTGCGGGGGGTGTCTTAAAAAAATACCTGGACTTACTTCAAACCAGCAAGATCATAATCTCTAAGAGTAGGATTCTATGTATTGGTTTTTTTTTTTAAAGTTCCAGGTGATTCCAATAAAAAGCCAGTTTTGAAAATTACTGAATTCTAGTCTAATTAACTTTTCATGATTTGAGGCCCCTTTACATGTGTTTGTCAGTATAAACTTGAAAACCACTAGTTATCTCATATCCATTACCCAATTCCATCTGTGCAAAACTTTTGACTATTAGAAAGTGTTTATATAATTTATACACAATGACCATTCTGAACATAACAGCCTTTTAGATATTTCTATGTGACATGGATTCCTGGATCCTCATTTTATGGCTTCATAATGATAAGTGCAAGCAAATCAAAATCATGTGGAAAGTTTGTATTAAGCTAAATATATCCACCTTTACCTCAAGATTTGGGCATGTATAATTTGAAAAGCTAGAAACACTTTCCAGCCGAATTAGCTTCTATGGCCATTATTTGTGAATGAATATCTTTTGTACATGCTTTGCAGTATTTTGAAGAGAAGCTCTGAAATTTGTTTTGACTTGACCAAGCTAGTGGATAGAAGGATTTGAATCTACTAGTTTTGATTTTGAAATCTATATTCTTTCTACATCGGTGTGTTTCTCATTGGTCATAGGTAATCAAGCATATCTGAATCTTTTAGTTACACTATTTTTGGTGACAAATGCACAAATAATCATATTTTCTCCTTCTGTGAGTTTCAAATAACTGATTAAGATATTGAGATATTGTCATATGATTTTTTTTGGCCCTACTCCTTAATGCCACTGACCACGATTTGATACTCAGAATGGAAATCATAATAAAGAGTTTTATTTGCTTTCTCACTTCAGATATTTTGTATCTTTATTATTCAAACCCTTTTTCACATTAGATTTCAGTCCTCTAAATTTCCTTATTTGTGTGTGTGTACGTGTGTATAAAGAAGTAATACAACAAATCTGAAAGTTGTTATTTTTACACACACACAAATAAAATGTTTAATATTGGCATAATTAGTATGGAATCAATGAGTGTGACCATTTTCACATTAATAAAGTTACTGATTCAAAATAACATAAATACAGAGAGTAAGAAGGTGAATCATTCAGGGGAGTTGAAGTCAATTTTATTTACCTGCACACATAATAATACACACATGGAGAGATATCTTAATTTATCTTTCCTGCTGTACCATTCCAGTTCGAGAAAGGCATATGGCTTTGTAAAATTCCTTTAAACTCTGAAGATGGTACATGAGTAGATGGGACACAAAACTGCTGTCTGTTGCTTTAGTTCAGAACAGGGGAAGGGGTAGCATTTTCTTTCCCAGAAAGCTCAGGAATTATTTGATAGTATTTCTGCCATTCAGGTTGTAGAGTTCATAAATCTCTTTTAATGCCAGAACTACATTACATTTAATGAAATTTTACTCCTAATTCATTTGATTTAGCTATTCACTTGCCTCTAATTTGTGGGTCAGAGAATTTCAGCAATTTTGTCTGAAGTGGTATTAGATTGTTTTAAATATGTGAATAGTGCAGTTCTGCCATTCTGTTAAAACTCAATTTTGAAATGAATGCTCATTTGTCTCTTTATTTATATTATCAGTGTGAAGCTTGAAATTATAATAATATTGTCAGGTTTTGACTTATTTTATCCTTAGATTTTAATGATAGAGTTGTGTGGTTTTGAGCTGTATCCCGATAGAAGTAAGAAATTTATGCAAATATAGGGAAGGAGAACCCTAAGACTAAGACTTTCAAAGGATGAGTACCAACCCTGATTTGAGAATGAATAATTTGTCAGAATAACTGGAGGTAATTTTGTACTAAGATTATTTTCCTTTACAAATGTGGAAAATTAGGAGATTTCTGGTGCTTGAGAGTACTGTTCCCACATAATTTTCACTACTGCTGAAGGAGGGTCTCTGTTAATTTGGAATTAGAACTATGAAAATAGGTTTTCTATTTTCAATACATGATAAATGATAGTTCAAGTTGGAAAAGTGTTGAAAATACAATTTTTCAAATATGTAGTGGCTTAAATAGCCTTTTGAGGACGGGCAACTTAATCATGACCCAACTGAACATTATTTGAGGGCAAGATTTATGATGTAAACCATTTAATAAAGAGTTGTTTATATACATTTTCCACAGCACAAATGCAGTTTATAGAATAGACAAGTAAACATTAATACATTTTAAGTAGTAAAAGTTATCAAAATATTTACATCGTCTCCAGTTTTAGATCTTTACAAGTTCCCAGTGACTACAGTACAAGGAAACAGTATTACAGCTACTACATATTAGTAGAAGATGTTTAACTAATTTTATTTCTGTCCTCTTCATTCAACAAAAGGATTCTGCTTACATTAATAATTGTGTCTTCAACTACTGAGCACTTCCTATGGATGAACAAGCCATTGTGCTTTACATGTGTCAGCCATTCAGCACAACAATGTGACAAGGAGGCAGGGAGGGTGATGGTCATCTCCTCACCTAGGAGGTAACTGAGACACCGAGAGGTCAAGCAAATTCCCTGATGTCATACACTTGGACGTGGCTGAGCTAAGATTTGAAACCTGATTGGTTGCCAAAGTCTGCACACCCAGCAGGGTGAACTGGTGGCAGTGAAATCATGAGAGAGGTGGGGAAGAGACTGGGGAGGGCTTTTCCAATAATGTTTGTCTCTACCGGGAAAAAAATTATGTACATTTAAACTTCTGTGGCAAGTGGTAGGTATTACACCACATTAGTGTACAAATACGCATAGTGTTGTTTTATAATAGAGAATACCACCTCAAACAAGTGCCATGAGATTCTAAGTCAGAAAGGCCCTTAAAACATGCTGCATCACAAAAATGATACCTTACTAGACTAATTAGAGAAGTAAACCAATATAAATAAATTGGAAGTGACTGGTTGATTTCAGTGACATTTATTATTCAAAATACCAGTTTTCCTTAAGCTTGATTTAGATTTAATTTTTAATCTTCTGGAATTGAAAATAAATATTAAATTTAAATGTAATGTTGTTGAACCCTCCTTTTATGTCCCCCTCCTAGTCCCGCAACCTTTCCTTCAAAGGTCTAGCTACCTATTTAGCTGCAAAGTTTTCTATTTATTTATTTTTTGCAGTTCTGTAAATTCAAACTTGCTGTTTCCTCTGCCAGTGATGTCATTTTTCCTTCATTAGACTACATTTCTAATGTTCTCTTTTCTATGGAGAACGTCCCCACTCAAGAGAGCATGCACTTGACCTAGAGTGCCTTGTTCATATCTGTAAATGGCAAATGAAGATGTATCCCTAATACAACATAATGAGATAATTTTACTCTTTGAGCTTCATGATGCCATTGTTTCGATTTTCATAAAACAACATAGAGTCATCCATTTCTTTGTATACTTTCTAAAATTCACATAGATTACAGTTATTATAAGCACAGTGCATTAAACCTTATATATGAAGACAGCGTGTATAAACCGTACATTTCCACTTTGCTTCTCAAATCCTCAAAATGTATAAACACTACGGTATTTTCTTCTTCCACTGATAGGCTGTGAGCACCTTGAGGGCCAAACCGTCTCCTCTCTGTATTCACCAGTGTTTGGAGTAGGGGCTCACATGCAGTGACAACTCAGTAATTGAATTAAATGAAAAATGAGTTAATGAGTAAGAATCATGAAAACAAAGAAAAATTAAACTACTTTATTTTTTAAGACATACTATTTCCAATTAAAGCCTAAAAAAACAAGGCTTGAAAGAAGAGCATAATTTGAGATCATCTACTCATCAACCACTGACCTAGAGTGCCTAGAAGAAAACAGAGTTCAAGGTTAGTGTCTCTGCCTGTGGCAGATTGTTTTTTGAGGAGGTGCTCAGTTTGGGACATCTCAAATTTAAAATCTCTAAAAGGGATTCTTGGTCTTCCTACCCCAGATCTGCTCATTCCTCAATCTTCTCATCTCCATTATTGGTAACTGCATGTTTCTACTTACTTGTTCATGCCCCAAATCTTGGAGCCATCTTTGACTCCTGCCTCTCTTATACCCACATCTAATGTATCCCCAGATCCACCCATCTCTTACCCTTTCATCACCTCTTGCCTGGATCAGTGTGAAGGTCTTCTAACCTGATTCCCTGCTTCCTGGCTACTCCTTTGCAACTGGCAGAGTAGTCCTGTGAACACCTATGTCAGACCAGGTCACTCCTCTGCATATAACTATCTCAGTTCTTCTCATTTCATGTAGAGTAAAATAATAAAAGTCCTCTTGATAGCCTGTAATCTCATGCATGATGGGCTCCTGGCTTGTTCTCCACTCTGACTGCCTTCCCTCCCACTCTCACTTTCACGCACTCAACTTTAGCCACTCTGGCCTCCCTGTGTTTTCTCAGATATCCCAGGAATTCTCCTGCCTCAGAGTCTTTGCATTGCTGTTAACCTCTTCTTGAAATCCTCTTCTCCATAGATCTTGTTCTCTTGTCTCCTTCAAATGTGACCTTCTTTTTAAGACTTTTATCAACAACCCTATTTTAAATCACAATCTTCCTCCTCATTGTGAAAATACTCCTTATCCTCCTTTCCTGCTTTACATTCTCCATGGCATTTCACAATCTGACGTGCCATGTGATTTATCTAGCATAAGATTATTCAAATGTCAGCCTCCTGGGGACTGGGATTTTGTGGTCCAATTTGCTCATTGCTAATCCCAGTGCCTAGAACAGTGTCTGCAACCAATATTTGTTGAAAGAATGAATTAACAAGGGATATATGTTTTGGAGCACAAAAACATATAGTAATAATATTGCTGAACAGATTTAACTAAGACAAACTATGAGCATGTCCATTGTTCTTTAATGAATGCACTGTTTTTCAGTTAGATCTAAGGGTAAAACAAGGCCCTCCAAATTTCTTTGCACAGAGTAAGTGATGAAATAGTTAAAACATTTATTTTCTAAATGGGACATGCTCTAGGAACTACACATCACTTCGGCTCATGTTTACACATTATGCTACTATAACTGCTTAAAATGTAGGGATTTTTAATTGAATTTTATGGCTGGTCTACACTGTTGATAGTAATTTCTATATTATAGCTTATGAGTTTAGTCATAGAAGGATACAGAGAAATTTCCATTGATGTAATAAAATATCTATAAAAGCAAAATGGTGTTTCCTTAGTAGGTAGTTATGTTATATATCTCCAAATCTCTGAACGTTTAATTATAAAAGAACACATTTGAGCATGAATATTTAGTAAATGGAATAACTTTCTTTAAAACAATAAGAATCAATGATATATTCCTAGATCTATTATATAAAGTATATGTTTTTAAGAAACCATTTTGTATTATACAAAGTGCCATAGTCATATATTTATCAGCAGGAGCCCACGACTTCCCATGAATTTCCTTATTAGTGATACCCATAATCAAGCAGTTTATTTCTTTTTATGTTTGGGTATTTCAGATATGTTTAATGTGTGTGATTTGCCAATTGAATCTTATGTAACATACCACAGGAGTTATGAAAAGCTGTACTTATATTCTTTCCTCTTTTTTAAAAAATTTAATTTATATTGGTAGGAACACACAGCAGGAGATCCACCCTCTTAAATTTTTAAGTGTACAACACAGTACTGTTAACTATAGGTACAATGTTGTGCAGTAGATCTCTGATTCTTATGCATCTTGTTTAACTAAAACTTTATGCCTGTTGTTTAGCAGCACCTTATTTCCCATTGTCCCCAGCTAAGTGAAATAAGCCAGTCACAGAAGGGCACGTACTGAATGATTCCACTTACAGGAGACATCTAAAATAGTCAAATTTATGTTATTGTCTTTTATTCCATTTTTTTAAATGGCCACATAGGTTTTTTTTTTAATAGATCTTTATTGGAGTATAATTGCTTCACAATACTGTGTTAATTTCTATTGCACAACAAAGCGAATCAGCCATATGCATACACATGTCCCCATATCCCCTCCCTCTTGAGCCTCCCTCCCATCCTCCCTGTCCCACCCCTCTAGGTCATCGCAAAGCACCCAGCCGATCTCCCTGTGCTGTGCTGCTGCTTCCCACCAGCCAACTATTTTACGTTTGGTAGTGTATATATGTCGATGCTACTCTCACTTCGCCCCAGCTTCGCCCTCCCACCCCTGTCCTCAAGCCCATTCTCTATGTCTACCTCTTTATTCCTGCCCTGCAACTAGGTTCATCAGTACCACTTTTTTTTTTTTAGATTCCATATATATGCGTTAGCATATGGTATTTGTTTCTCTCTTTCTGACTTACTTCATTCTGTATGACAGACTCTAGGTCCATCCACCTCACTACATAGGTTTTTAATTGGAAAATATATTATTAACCTATGCTTACAGTAATCAAGTAATTAACTGAAAAATTCAAGATTCTATTTTTCTTAGGAACATTGAGAATTTTAAGCTTTCCAAAAGCACATGCATTAATCGAATTTAATGTGAACCCAGAGTGATTCTTCTCCATAGTTAGTAATAGCTATTTAAGATATTTTACTTACTTCACCATGGGAAACAATGACGAAAAATGGGACTATTCCATCATTATTTTTTTTTTTTTTTTTTTTTTATTTTTATTTTTTTTAAACATCTTTATTGAAGTATAATTGCTTTACAATGGTGTGCTAGCTTCTGCTTTACAACAAAGTGAATCAGTTACACATGTACATATGTTGGATATCTCTTCCCTCTTGCATCTCCCTCCCTCCCACCCTCCCTATCCCACCCCTCTAGGTGGTCACAAAGCACCGAGCTGATCTCCCTGTGCTATGCGGCTGCTTCCCACTAGTTATCTATTTTACATTTGGTAGTGTATATATGTCCATGACACTCTCTCACCCTGTCACATCTCACCCCTCCCCCTCCCCATATCCTCAAGTCCATTCTCTAGTAGGTCTGTGTCTTTATTCCCATCTTGCCACTACGTTCTTCATGACCTCTTTTTTTTTTTTTCCCTTAGATTCCATATATATGTGTTAGCATACTGTATTTGTTTTTCTCTTTCTGACTTACTTCACTCTGTATGACAGACTCTAACTCCATCCACCTCATTACAAACACCTCCATTTCATTTCTTTTTATGGCTGAGTAATATTCCATTGTATATATGTGCCACATCTTCTTTATCCATTCATCCGATGATGGACACCTAGGTTGCTTCCATGTCCTGGCTATTGTAAACAGAGCTGCAATGAATATTTTGGTACATGACTCTTTCTGAATTATGGTTTTCTCAGGGTATATGCCCAGTAGTGGGATTGCTGGGTCATATGGTAGTTCTATTTTTAGTTTTTTAAGGAACCTCCATACTGTTCTCCATAGTGGCTGTATCAATTTACATTCCCACCAACAGTGCAAGAGGGTTCCCTTTTCTCCACACCCTCTCCAGCATTTATTGTTTCTAGATTTTTTGATGATGGCCATTCTGACCGGTGTGAGATGATACCTCATTGTAGTTTTGATTTGCATTTCTCTAATGATTAAAGATGTTGAGCATTCTTTCATGTGTCTGTTGGCAATCTGTATCTCTTCTTTGGAGAAATGTCTATTTAGGTCTTCTGCCCATTTTTGGATTGGGTTGTTTGTTTTTTTGTTATTGAGCTGCATGAGCTGCTTGTAAATCTTGGAGATTAATCCTTTGTCCGTTGCTTCATTTGCAAATATTTTCTCCCATTCTGAGGGTTGTCTTTTGGTCTTGTTTATGGTTTCCTTTGCTGTGCAAAAGCTTTTAAGTTTCATTAGGTCCCATTTGTTTATTTGTGTTTTTATTTCCATTTCTCTAGGACCTGGGTCAAAAAGGATCTTGCTGTGACTTATGTCATACAGTGTTCTGCCTATGTTTTCCTCTAAGAGTTTGATAGTGTCTGGCCTTACACTTAGGTCTTTAATCCATTTTGAGTTTATTTTTGTGTATGGTGTTAGGGAGTGTTCTAATTTCATACTTTTACATGTACCTGTCCAATTTTCCCAGCACCACTTATTGAAGAGGCTGTCTTTTCTCCACTGTATATGCTTGCCTCCTTTATCAAAGATAAGGTGACCATATGTGCATGGGCTTATCTCTGGGCTTTCTATCCTGTTCCATTGATCTATATTTCTGTTTTTGTGCCAGTACCAAACTGTCTTGATTACTGTAGCTTTGTAATATAGTCTGAAGTCAGGGAGCCTGATTCCTCCAGCTCCATTTTTCGTTCTCAAGATTGCTTTGGCTCTTCGGGGTCTTTTGTGTTTCCATACAAATTGTGAAATTTTTTGTTCTAGTTCTGTGAAAAATGCCAGTGGTAGTTTGATAGGGATTGCATTGAATCTGTAGATTGCTTTGGGTAGCAGAGTCATTTTCACAATGTTGATTCTTCCAATCCAAGAACATGGTATATCTCTCCATCTATTTGTATCATCTTTAATTTCTTTCATCAGTGTCCTATAATTTTCTGCATACAGGTCTTTTGTCTCCTTAGGTAGGTTTATTCCTAGGTATTTTATTCTTTTTGTTGCAATGGTAAACGGGAGTGTTTTCTTAATTTCACTTTCAGATTTTTCATCATTAGTATACAGGAATGCAAGAGATTTCTGTGCATTAATTTTGTATCCTGCTACTTTACCAAATTCATTGATTAGCTCTAGTAGTTTTCTGGTAGCATCTTTTGGATTCTCTATGTATAGTATCATGTCATCTGCAAACAGTGACAGCTTTACTTCTTCTTTTCCGATTTGGATTCCTTTTATTTCTTTTTCGTCTCTGATTGCTGTGGCTAACACTTCCAAAACTATGTTGAATAATAGTGGTGAGAGTGGGCAACCTTGTCTATTCCATCATTATTGACCTTTAAAATCCCTTACGTTAGAATTATGAATACTTTTGGCTGAAAACATACATTATCTTGCTATTTTCTTTTTCTTCTGTATATTCCCACTCAACAGTATATTCTTGAATATTGAAATGGATAACATTCATTTGACAGTTTGCTGTCTAAAAATTAATTTTTTTGTACTTGCTTTGGATGCATCTGGGAACCTAGAAATGAAATTTTGGTAGAAATAAAAATGCCACTGGGAATATTATTGATTACCTGGAATGTGTGGCTTTCATTTACCAATTATGACATATTAGCTGAGTCATCTAGAAATGAGTTGGCTTCTATTCTTTCAATTGTTGATATAACAGATCATTTAGATCCATTGTTTATAGCAGCTTTCAGATGATCTTAATATTTTAGAACATAAAAATCTGATGAATTCTGTAGAATCTAGACAATCTGAAAAATGTTTTCAGAGTATATTAACATCTCTGAATTGTAAGTGGTCACAAAACATTTGTTTGAACATTTATATTATTTTCAACAAAAAGGTATTCCTCCCCTTCTTTCTTAACTGCTAACTTAAAAACAATAAAATTAAAAACAACCCCCCGAATTTTTTATGTTGTCTCAGATTCATTCCTGGCTTTAGTCAGTCGAACATTACACAAACTCCCATGCTAATTTTTCCTATCATTCTATGGTGATGCGGTCTTATGCATTACTGTTGTGCACTCTTCTTGTTTCTAAAAATCTGAACTCTGAGGCAGCTCCTTAGCAGGTTCATTTGTTGCTAAATTCTATGATGTTTCCTAGACTGCAGAGCATCACATAATGCTAATTATAGTGCATCGCCTTTATTTGGAATGCCGGTTCACGGAATGCCTATTCTGGACCACGCACTGGGTAAGCCTAGGTGATGCAGAGACTAAAGATGGAACCTTAAGGAACCCCTTGGAGGAATATTGCATTTTCCTTATTAAAACTGAGGTGGTCAAGTTCTACTTGGTTTTCTAGAACTTACCCGTTTTAAATTGTATTCCCTTTTCTTTTAATGCGCATAGTATATTAACTATTTTTTAATTTGTTTTTAAATCTGCTCCTCTCAAGTCTAATATTTCTTAAGAATGGCCATAATTTCCTTTCTATAATTTTATAAACTCCAAATTGACATGGTAATTTTTTTTTTCCAGGCACTTCTTTGTCCTTCTCCTCTACTTCCTCCTGATAACACCTGTTACATGACAGGTGCTTTGTATACACTCATTATCTAATCTGTGTGATAATGTGATACTTATCCTTGGTTATTGTTATGTTACACATGAGAGACTGAGGCTCACACAGCTTCTTTAACATCTCATCCCCATTTCATTTCTGTCTGACTTCAACACCTGAAGTCAGTCACCTGATCTTAACCTTGACTTTTCTGCTTAATAATTGCTGTCTTTATCAGTTACCTAGTTCTACAAGTTTGATGCTTCATGTTCATCATCTTACTTAATGCTGTGCTTGCTCTTGAATAGGTATTATCCCCGCTTTCCAGATGAAGTGTTTGAGGTACAGAGTGAATCTTTATGCTTAAGGCTGTGAAGATAATATTTAAGTCACCTCTAACTTTTGCCAAATTCTATGCTTTGTCTGCCACCTCAAAATGGCTAATAACTGATTATTCCTAGTGAGGTAAAATTAAGTCTAGAGGAAAAAAGTTCCCTTTCTTATTACTACCTTTTTTTAGATTCAATTGTTGGCATGGAAGTAATGAGTTTTCTGTAAAAAACTTTAGAGCAACTTTTCTAATCTTGTACTTATTGTCTGAAGAAATACTAGGATAGTATTTGAGTTTCTAAATTAATACATAACCCGGATGTTCTAAAAAGTCCTAAAATGTTATCAGATATAGCAGCAGTTCTTGAAGTGTGGTCACAGGACCCATGGAAAGGAGGGTTCCCAAGGGCTCAGGGAGTTCAAGAGGTCAAATTATTTTTTTTCATAATAATACTAAGACCTTAATTACTTTTTAAAAACTCATTCTCTCATGAGTATACACTTAAGTTTTTTAGAGGCTAGATGATTTGTGACACCACAACAGATTAAATGCAGAAGTGGGTATGAAAATTCAACTGACTCCTCTTAAGCCAGACATTAAAGAATTTTGCAAAAGTGTATATTTTGGGGAAGATATATTTATTTCTCACAAAACATGTTATTTATGCTAATATGCAATGAACTTGTAGTTACTTTTAATCCATCACTAAATATTTTTTAAATTCTCAATTTTCTTTTCTGACATGATAAGTATTGACAGGTATGACCAATGTGCATACAGAGATTCTGAAACCAAAGTGTTTGAGAATCCCTGATATAGAGAGCCATGTATTATAAACAAGACCCTTGACCTTTAGAATCTATATTAAAAAACCTGTATCTACTTACAGTAAGTTTTACTCCAGGATTTTCTTTAAAAATGCTTGTAGTTCATGATGGTAGTGAGAAGAAGAAAGAAAAAGTCTCAAATGAGAAACTTGGAAATCTTAGACACGCTAAAGCATGGTCTCAAGGAAGGTTGACAGTGGAGATAAACAAAAAGTTACTTTCAATATGAAAAAATACTCCTTATGACTTTCGTTCTGAACTATATGGTCAATGTCCAAGCTAAGATTTAAGACTGTTATCGAACCAATAGGCCTGTTGTATATTTATCCATCAAATTTTAATTATTTGGAATGAAGAAACAGTCCAATAAACACATACTGAACATGTAGTATACACAAATAAATCCCTTCTCTCTAGTCAAAGCAAGGTTTTACTTCAGTAAGCCATTTCTCCTCTCTAAATATTTTAAAATACAATGTAAGTATGACTTTTACATAAAATCAAGGGGACTGTTTTCCTTTGACCCTCTTTGTAGATTCATGATGTAGGGAGTCGGCATTTAGTGATATTCAAGATTTTGCATGTGTTTATAATAGGTTGTCTTTCTATTTTTGATATGCTAAGTTTAAAGCACACCGTGTGGCTTGTGACCCCGAGAATACTTTATGTTTTTTAATCTGAAGAGAAGCCATAATGTTTTTTTTAATATTAATTTGCACCTCTTTAGATTTCCACAGAGGACATTTTTAAAATTTATGTGTAGCATAAACACTTCTTTTAGTTAATTGTAGAAGTTTAACACTGACTATATTTACAGCCCCGTAGGTATAGTTGAAAATTTACATATTAAACATAGTTGCTCTCTGGCATGGTTTAAGAAAATGATCTGTGTTCTTAATTATACCTTCAGCATAAAAGTGCGAATGTCATTTACTGAACTGTAAAGAGGAAATCAGTGATGATGAAGATATGATCATAATATAAAGCATATTAATTATATTACGTTGGCAAATTTTGTTCTTTTTTCAGTATTTGATCATTTTACATTTAATGAGTCTGTGAGTTGATGTTTATTTCAACATGATGAAAATGCTAGACTCATAATTAGTTTCACAGCTATTTTATATCTTTTTAGGTGAATCAAAACTTTAATATCAATGAATTCAAAGCAAATTTCCAAACTAAATTAAGGAGTGTGTAACCATGTTTATACTTTTCGTAGTGATTAACTTTAGAATCAAATACTGATTTGTAGTGTACAAAATGAGTATGTAATATGAGTTAATGAAGACAACTTGGTGGTTCATTTGCTGTGTGTAGCGAAATTAAAATTTCTTACTTTTAAAAGACATGCTATGAAAAGCTGAAAAGGAATAGTCTCTTATGATATTTAAAGCTATAAAACTAATAGTTATCAATATTTTTCAGTTAATATTTGTCCTTTCCTTAAGCAGTTTTAAGGATACTTAAAGCATAGTCCAAAATTAGAGTTGACAATTGCAAATACAAACCAACCAACACAGCAATAAAATCAATACTTACATTTCCCTTGAGGCCACTATTTACTGTTTGCTGCACCATTTCCTTAATGGAATGGCAGTTATGTTTGCAGAAACCATGTAACTACCATTTTTATGTTTTAACTAAAAGCAGCTTTCTTGAAGAAGTATGATATAGAAATTCTTAAGCTACTGTTAAAAACAGTCATAACCATTTAGTAGTCAATATGAGTGCAGGGAAGGAAACCTTTCTCTTTAAAAATATTTTTCGGATAAACACTGTCACATTTCATAATGCAGTGGTATTTTTCTAATAATGGCAATATGTCCTTTATGTCTTCATTATGGTCGACTTAATTTGTAAATATCAAGCTATACTTAAACAACTTGTGAAGTTTAAATGAACATGCAATTACTGGGGTACATTTCATTTTGGGGTTGATTTTGACAGTGTACTGTAAAAAAATAAAAAGAAGGAGGGGAGTAAGGGAAATTAGCAGTTTATTTTACTCCACACATTCAAATGAGTTTCAAAATGTAATTGGCAAAATGATTTACTAATCTCCTTTAGTTGATTTTTCTTTTCTTGCTGTTATGCCGTTATGATTGTACAATGATTTTCTGTTTTTAGTTATTATTTTGTATTTTTAATAAAGAAATTACTTCAGAAGTGAAATATACCTACTATTCCATCGTATTGTCTATATCTCTTTTTACCATACTTTCCATTGCATTTGAAATGATGTAATATTAATATAGCATTTCGTGTCAATTCTTTTAACAGATTTAAATATTTCTAGGATTTAATCAAAGTTAAAAGATAATTTATCTTCACCTTTTATTCTGGTTTTGTCTTAAAGATAGTAATAGCATGAGTCATCCAAGATAGAAGGGTATGTTTTACCTCCCAGAGGAATTTATGCATGGCCAAACTTTGTTCTTATTAGTAACTGTACAGACTAAAGTAGAGAAGTTTTGTGAACAGAATTCATGGCCCTTTTTAGAGAACATGTTTGAAACAGGATATTGAAAATAAAGTCCATTGGCCAACTCAGGTCTTTTTACATGATGATGTCAGCAACTATGTTGCGTGATAAAGCTGCAATATTTTCATGACAAAGAAAATTTCATATCCACATCTTTAATAAATGAAGAAGAAAAAAGTGTCCTTACTCAATTTATATAGTCCCATCAGAACCTTTGTAGCTTCTCTCAAACTGTTAATATTGAGAGTAAGATCAGAATGAAAGTGGTGTTGCATCAAAATTAATCGCTGAAGTTATTACATTGTCACATGTATCCCGTGTTCGGGCTTTTCACACAAAGCTTTGAAGAGCCCTACAGGACCAACCAAATGTAATTGATACAGAATCATTGCTTCACAACAGCTGCAGTAACAAGGTGCTGCAGCTTTTACTTTAATCTACCTTTCTTTCTGAGAGTTTATTATGTTTTTGAATTTATTCTTTTGTAGATCTGGGAGCTATCTTTTTTTATGGAAATTAATCTTTTTAGAAGATTTGTACTCTCTTTTTCAAACACTAATACATTCATTCAAGTATCCTATTATTCAGATCCAGCTGGCTTTTATCTGGTGATATTTACTTCAAAAAGCCAAGCTAAATGGTATCATAGATTAATTCTCAGGGCACAGGAAAGCTTTTTTAGAGAAAAACATGATTTGGTAATTACTTGAAATACCATAATAAAAATCACAGAAAATGTCAAAAATGTATTGTATAATCCTTCATAACAGTAAACTTCAAAAAGTTGTTTCATTGAAAATGTGGTATTCTGAGTCCATCATAATTTTCATTTCAGTCAAACATAACTGGAAAGTTTGCTTGGGGTTCTAATAAAGTCTATGATGAATTTTAGGTTTATATTGTTTGTTCACACAAAGCAGTGAAACTTCAAAAGGGACATTATCCACTGCTATCTCTTACATAAATCAAACTGGAAATAAGACACGTTTTACAATTCAATTTAAGATCCCACTGAGACAATAATGTTGCAAGCTGTGCATTTTGCAAAGTAATATAGTAATGTCTAGTTTGCATTTTTGAAAAACCAGATTAATCACACTTTATTGAATACGTTAGAGCAAACCTAAAATTCATCTATTATTAAAAACTAGTGCAACAAACACAAACTATATTTTATACATAAAGGACAAACTCATTTATTCATTAGGATAAAACACTTGGAGTTTGCATTTTGTAACCATGAAAGAAATGACATTTGCTATGGGGGCTGTTTTGAATTTTTAAAAGCAGTCTATGCAGAGTAAGCTGCTTGAAAATGTATTTTAGCATGTTTACCTGGTCTTAAAGCATCCAGATAAATATAGAATTTAACTTGAAAATTTTGGAGTAAGAAAACAAAAATCATTAAAGTAAATGATATGAGCTATAGAGACATCTTCTACAAATAAAAATCATATTGTGTTTTATTTTACATGTTAGCAACTTAAAATAATATGATCATTTTATGGATTTGATAAGAAAAATAAAATCCTCCTCAGGCAAAATGAAGGATTATCATGCTCTGTGATATTATCAAGCTAAAGAAAATAAGTACTTTTTGCATGTATATATTTGTTTGTACAATTTTAATAAGACATCCTATATAGTATTGGAAATCAAAATTTTTATGGCATCATTTAGAAATTATTACCTACATAATATATATTGTTATTTTTGAGGTCAGTATTGAGGAATTCTAGTGAATATAAGAATTGTGAATAGTGAAGAAAAATGAATAGCAAGAATAGTGGCTAAGGCTGGGATGTATTTTTACTGGTGCATATTTTTCAATGTCAGGATAGTAAACACTGTTTTGCTCTCTACGGATGTGTATAATATTCTATATGATAACAGTTATTGAAGGTGCTACAGAATAGTAATATATATTCTGCACAGAATAGACGTAGCAATATATTAAAACACATTCCCAGATTAAATTTTTCAATAAAATATTAAAGTCAAACTTGTTATATTTCAGAAACCTTATTATTAAATCATGAATTTGTGGGGGAATATTTCCTTTTTATGTTCTCCCGTTGTGTCACTCAGAGCATCCCCCCAACTTGCTTTCCTAAGAATTCTACATAACCCATATTCACTGGTAAGCTGTTACCTCCTATTAAGAAAGAGTAAATTATATCTTTTATGTGGAGACTTCCGAACAAGATACACATAGTGTTCCTTTTATTGGGGAAAATCTCTAGGGTGCATATATAAAAGGAATTAGTTTCCAAGCCACTGGATTCAGATATGGGGAAGAGTATGCAGTATATCCTCACTCGATATAATTGTTTTGTCATGTCTGCCTCTGGAAACCAATTTGTTCTTCAGTCATCATCTTAGAAAACTCTAATGATAAAGAACACAATATTTTTTTTCTATTTTATCAATTTTCCAGTGGGATGAAATATGAGAATCAGGATGCTTGCCCTGGTCATATCAATGTCGATATGGTGGGTGACAGAACTTGGGATGATTATTCCTGTTCCTTTTCCTCCTTCTGACTATCTGATACATCACGTTAATCATATCTTTCCCCTGCCTAAGATGATGATCAAACTCATCATCCTGACATCTGAAAACTTTCATTCTCATCTCCCTACCCTACCTAATTCTTTCTGACTCCTGATGCTTTCCTAATATGTACTTTCTCCTCCAGTCAATTGAGCTACCCACCTGCCATCCAGATCCACCGTTCATGTTTATCTTTGCTTCATCGCACAGTCCAGGCAATTCTCTCAAGTAGGTGTGCTCTGTGTGGTACAGTGGGAAGGATTTAGGACCACGGGTCAGGCAAATAAGTGTGATCGAGTCCAGCTCTTCACCTGAAGATTTATGCGACCTCAAGCATTTCATTTTATCATCCTGAACCTCAGTTTCTTCTGCTGTAAAAGGAGAGGATGGTGCTTGATGGTGTTATCTTCTCAGCAAACTCTTCCCAATGTACCCTCCTAACATACATGCTTACACGTACACACATATGTCGTGTATATGCAAAAATTCTTTCATCCCTATATGACAGGTGTTTCATTTAATGTGTCATGTCACTTTATTTATTTGCTTATTATTTTTTCTACCCACCTCCCAATGAGAATATAAACTCCCTGAGGACATAGATTTTTATCTGCTTTCTTCACTGCTATATTCCCATTGCTTGCAACATTGCCTGGCATGTAGTAGGTGTTTGATATATGTTAAAAGAATGAAAGAATGAATGACTTTTGTGTCTATCTTGTACTATAACATTCTATGATTCAAATATATACAGAAAAATAAATTGTATGTTGTGTAGTGATGTTTAAATATAATTTTTTATTCCTTGGCCTGCATACCATAATATTCTTGGCATTTAGTTCTCTTTTTATGATTATATATTGATATTTTAAAAATTATTTATCTTCTATTTATATTTTTTCTATTTACTATGACTGCATCATAATCTTAATAGTCTGTGGTTTCTTCCCCTTTCTTTCTAAGATTTTCAATATGCAGTATTAACTTGAATCTTTGGGTGAACAAGAACATGAAATCTTTTTCAGGGCCAGAATTTAAACATATGTTAATATGAACCTGAGTAAATGCACATCATGGAGTGATTTTCAAAACTTATTTTCACAGTCAGTAGAGATTTGACACATTTAAAATTAAGCCTCTATTCTTAAATTCTTACCACTTAAAAAATTTATTAGATTTAAAATAGATAACAATATACTGATATAAATATTTCAAAAAATCCCGCATAGTATTGACACACATAAACCATTAAAAACAAATCACTTTAAAATTTTTGTTTATAGCTGTGTCCATACAATAATTATAATTTTGTGAAAAGAGTTCAAATATATGATAAGGTGCAAAACATATTCCAGATGCTGCTTTGTGAAAAGTAGCTCGTTATAGGAAGCCCTTAGAACAAAATTTCAAAAAAGAAGTTCTTGAGTAGTTAATTTGTTTTGAAAAATTGTTTAGCCTATTAACTGAAGTCTTAAATTGTTTTTTTAATATATTATTTTAATTAAGAGCAACACTTAGCAAGGTGTATTTGCCCAGGTGTTAGGCCAGGTACATCTAAACGAGACCATCTGTGACTGTGGACGATGGTCCTAACGTTCAGTGTGAATGATGTGAGAGAATGTACATGATAGAACAGAACAGACTAGAAGTAGAAATGGTGCCATATTTTAATTTTGGAGGAGATATTGAAATTATTTAAGACAAGTTTTTGTGATCACAAGGGAAACTAACAGATCATTATAAGTTTTTATTACAGAGTATTTTTGCAATTAGATAGCTTTATTTTTCAATAATTAAGGACCCTCTTAGAAGATAATTATTTTTAATAGGTAGAATTCTTTTTACGCTGAAAATATTTAAAATACAATGGCTTTATTACAGATAAAGATAATTTGGATAGATGTTACTTTTGTAAGTTCAAGATTTTTGAAAGTTTTATTTATTTAAGTACTTGAGAAAAGATGGCAATTTCATCATTCATTTATTTTTCAATAAAGCATGTGTCTTTTTAATATTGATGCTGAGAAAAATTGTTGAAGAAAAGAAATATAATGAATATGACTGATTTATCCAAATATCAGTCACCCTGTGTGGGCGGGGTTTTTTTTAATTAACATAAAACCTGTGTTTAGCACTTAATTCTGACAACTGAATCATTGGTTCATTAGGTTGGTCGAATCATTAAGTTGGTTGTATTCTCTCATATTTTTCATTGGTGACATTATGGTTATAACAATTGCACTAGATAATTTTTGAAATAAGAAATGAATAGGACTTCCCTGGTGGCACAGTGGTTAAAAATCTGCCTGGCCAGTGCAGGGGACACGGGTTCGAGCCCTGGTCCGGGAAGATCCCACATGCCGCGGAGCAACTAAGCCCGTGTGCCACAACGACTGAGCCTGCGTGCCACGACTACTGAAGCCCGTGCACCTAGAGCCCGTGCTCCGCAACAAGAGAAGCCACAGCAATGAGGAGACCATGCACCATCACAAGGAGTAGCCCCCGCTCTCCTCAACTAGAGAAAAGCCTGTGCGCAGCAGCGAAGACCCAATGCAGCCAAAAATAAATAAATTAATTAATTAAAAAAAAATGAATAAAGATGTTTAAGTTTTACTTTATATTGACCTAAGAGTGTTGATATTGTCAGAAGGTCAATCCTCGTTTCAAAACACAGTTTCTAACTATTTCTCTTCTTCTAATTCACATTGTCATACCAATCTAAAAAAGCGTATTGTATCCATTTATTCTTCGGATAAAGATGAATGCTTTTATATTTAATTCCTGAATTGGAATTAAATTAGAAATAAATTTGTCCATATTACTACTCATCTTTCAAAGTATTTTTTTTCATCACCAGCAACTGAAATTTTAGTGGTCATTTTGACCTTGAAAATCTCCTGCTGCATCTGCCCATGAAAAACTGATGAAAAGTGCTTTGAATAGTATGTCTTCACTACATATAATAGAAGCTATGGAAAGAATGATTTGGTTTTGTATAAACAGTAGCTTTCAACACGCCTGCCATCTGCATGTAATCCACCACTAGGATATAATATTATTTCTATGGTCCTTCAAATCTGCTGAGTTCTTTGTGATATGTAGTCCCTTGATTTAAAGCTGCATCTCTCCACAGTGTTCTTAAGGGGGACCTTGTAATTCCTGGATATTACAATTATTTGTCATACTATAAGTTGGACTAATGGCACCTTTTCAAACTATGCTTAGTTGTGTCTGTTTGGTTTTTTGTCTCTGTTTAGGCTATCTGCCTAAGTCGTAGTTAGGATTGTTAAATCTTTAAATCCAATGATAATGTTCTACATTTCTTCACTCAGTATTAATTGAGGACCCAACATCTGTCAGGCATTCATGTTGACTATTTTATTTAAAAGAATATTATAGCTTACCAGTAAGTGGGGAGAGTTGAAATTATAAAAATGCATTGACACCCATTAGTGTTAAGAATTTATTGTAGGAGTCATATACCAAATTTTGCTTATTCCTGCTCAGCTTCCTAGGCTTTATTTTTAAGTCATCCAGCTTGGCTTGTTTGGACCTTATTCTGTGGCTTTCAGTAGAAATATAGTTTTAGTAGAAATACCTTTATACTTTCTATACCCTCTTCAAGCATCATGGCTTAATCTCCCACTTACAAATCAAAGACATCCAAATCTTCCTCACTGGACATCTGCTTTCCTTACAAATTTCAATGCCATATTTCCAGTGCTTGTTGTAAATCTCATTTGAGTGCTTCTGAAAGATCTCATATTCAACAAGTCCAGAATCAAATGGATTTTTATTCATAATGAAACCTGATCTTCCTCATAAAGGTGATTAAAAGCTGGTATTGTGAGTTCAGAATTCCAAGATCTAAATCCCAGGGCAAGTTTAATCAACTTTAATAATACTAATGTGGATCTATCTCAGAGGTTCTAAAGATTCCTTGTGATAGTGCATATAAAAGCTGAACATAATGAGTGACACCTTGAAAGCAGATGATACATATTAGATATCATCATTGTCATCATCATCATCATCACCATCTTCATTGCATCATTAATAATATCACCGTATCCCCAATTGCTAACTAGATACTGAAGTTATCTCTCACATTTTACTCTTTTCATCTCCATTTGTATCCAAATGATTACCACATTCTAAGAAGTTTATTTCTAAAATGTTAGACATATTTCCTATTGTTCATCTTCTCTATCTTTTATTCCAGTCAAAGGATAAGATTATGTGCATATATGCTATATCTGTCTATCTCTCTTTTCTGTTATAAGCTGGTCAAGAACAAAGGCTATAGCTTATCATTTTTGAATGCCACACTGAAGTTTACCACATGTGAATGTAAGAATTGGTCTGGGTTTGCAACTCTCGACTCAAAAACTGACAGAGTTAGTCCTACTTTGTTCAATGGTGAGGATACAGTGACGAGCAAAAGAGGCATAAGCCTGATCATTTGGTGCTTACATTAAGAAAAGAAATGTTGGGTCTTTTACTTAATAACAATGGGAAACAATTGAAGTCCTCTAAGCAGGGGAGTGACAATGTCAGATTTGTACTTAAAAGTAATGATGGTCCCTGAATATGGTTACAACAGCAGATAGAGAAACAAAGTAGAGATAAATCACATTGATGAAATCAACAGGAATTGGACAGTGAAAGAGGAGGAGATAAAGATGATTCCTAGGTTTGTGGCTTATACAACTATCTGGTGATGTCATTCTTTGAGGCTAACCAGGTTTGGGGAGAAGATAATTTAACACTTAGATCCATGCATATGAGAAATATCAAAAGAATTCCATGAGCCTGCTATCCTACCTATAAGAGTTTTATGCTTTTTAGAAAATTAAATAGCAATTTTGGCTCAAGTGGGAAGATTTTTCAATTTCAACATAAATAATTTGAAATTGAAAATATTATATGAAACACTGGAAGTTAAAACTGATTTCAACTGACCGTGAGCAACACTTACACATGAACATAAAATTGCTAATATTGTATACCATGGCTTTGAGTACTCTAGTAACAGTATAGAAAGTATATTAACTTGAAATTTTATTTGATGTAATTGTAACTCTATAGGGAAATTACAATATCTTTAGAGTGGAGAATTTCTAGTTCATTTGTTTGCTTAATGGAAAAATAATTTGATGAGTTAAAATGGGAAGAGGTAGAAATTCATTGACATTGACTATGAGAAAGGTTAAAAGATGCAGTTAAATTAACATGGATACATTATTCCAAACTGCTTTATTCTGAAGAATTTTATGCATATATTTTAGATTGGAAAGCTTAAATATGTTCCTAGTATTGTTGTTTCTACACTGTCCATAATAGCATTATACTTTAGCTGTAGAAATTAACCTATCTGTTGCAATATCTTAATTTCCACTGAATAGAAACATTTGACTCTTGCTTAGAGTCGTCCATATCAACAAGACACCCAAATATTTAGTCAATACAATTAATGTAGCTACTATTTCTTTCCTATACTGAGTTCTATGTAACTATTTACCAGTCTGAGTCTGCATTTGTTTGTTTTGTTTTCTTTTGTTTGGGGGATCTATTTTACCTCGTTAACACTTAGAACATAGTGCTAATGAGTCCAAAGAAAACAACAGCATCAAAAAGCAAAGTGTTTCTGATATAATTATCATTGTCTTCTCCACATTAAGTATTTAACCTTTTATCTTTATAGTAATGGCCTTCTTTCTTTTATTTTAAGTTGCATCAAAACTTTCTGGAATTTGGTATGAAATAAGGGAAAATATATAAAGTACTGTATTCTTTATATAATAATTTATTCTAATAACTTTCATGAGTTCAAACTCAAGGTTATTTAAATGGAAACCATTGTCTATTTTTAGTTTCCTAATGCTGTTCCAGTTTGCCATGGTTCCTCAAAGATTCTCAGTGTAATTGTTTTTTAATAATATCTGCCTGTTCTTCAAGTATCCATTTATGTATCCCATCTGACATTAATGACTTGAACTTCAGCTCTGATTTTACAATTTGCTTCTTATTCTTGCAAGTTAGTCATTATCCATGGTAAATAATATTCAAGCAAAATTTTAAAAATAAACAGTTCTGATTTCCAGTATTTTGTGTGCCACTTTGTGCAACCGCTTAACTTATGCTACTTTCAACAACACTGTGGAGTATGTAAGGCAATAGAAGTATCTCAACTTGATGAAATTTAGCTAATATCATAGTTCTGCTGAGTCCAAGGACACCGATAGCACCAGTATTATATTATCACCATTACATATAAAACAAAATGTTTCAAAACAGTTCTGCATTCAAAAGAAAACAACACAGGTAAAATAGAAACCTCCTTGTATGGCAAGAGTTTTAAATTTCTAGTTAACAAATATGTAACACTCAGAGTTAGGTTTAGTTAATGACAGATAACTAAAGAAAATGCCTATTTCTGGGAAAGTAACATGTTTTCCTAAATGACTCATATTTATTGGCAGTGGGATAGTTAGAATTCATGACAATATTATTCTTTCTCTCTAAGAAAAAATAGCACTTCCAAATCAAACAGGATATGTGTGCAAATATAAATTTTAGACTCTGGAAATGGCCTGCTCTGTGGACATTATTGTGCAATACCAATTAGGAGGTGTTTGTGCTGTTTTCTTTGCTAAACCACTTACTTAAACAGGAACATTTTAAATTGTTCCCCAATTAATAGTACGCTTTACAGATTGCTTCTTCCTCATTTTAAAATAAAGCAATTTGATAAAGTTGAACCGAAACACCGGAAGATTTCAGTGTGTCTACTTGCTAAACTAGATCACTGAGCTCAGATCATTATCCAGAAAAAGATTTAAAAGATTACATTATAGTAATTCGTGAAAGGACTATTTCTCCTATTCATGCAAAATACTAGTATTACTGCTGACGCTTCGTATCTCGTTTTTTATTAGGGTGAAGTTTATCCTCTAAAAGACAATAACTTGTTTATTCTCACCTACCGCTGAAGTAACAGCTGAACATCTGTAGCATCTGAGACTAGTATTTACTTTTCCTTAGCAGTCTTGATTCCGTTGTTAAGATGGCATTGACATCCTTCTAAGTGGTCTCCAATGGTATGGAGTAAATGCCCGCTCTTGCCATCATTTTCATTGTAAACGAATCTTGGCAATGTCAGGTTCCCGTCACAGTCTATCAGTGTCACTCACTAAGCTGTGGTGTGACCGTTAGTCCCTTTGAGATTTGCCTCCTTTATCAGGGTCAGCCTGTGGGAAAATCTGAACAAATAGTTACATATCAACTAGGTATAAAAGATAATAACATTTAAATATACTTTTACTATTTTAATGCATGGTGGTTTAAAAGGCATTTCTTTTCTACAGATCACTTTAACTTTGTGTTTGATTACTTTACATGCACTCTGTCCAAAATTCATTAAAAAATATACAGTGGCCTTCTCTTTTGGAACCTATTACTTATTAGCTATGTTTAGGATTCAGTAATAAATGTAATTATTTGGGCTAGGATTTTAATCAGTACCACTGATATACATACCCATAGTTTTTTTTTAATTAAAGAGAAACAGTAATAATATCCTTACCCAAAGCAGTTTTCATTTCCTTTCCTACATAAAAATTGTGTTCCAAAAAAATGATCTTCTTTCTTTTATTAATGATTATCTCCACATTTAATCATTCTTTATTTTTTTATTCATGTAATCTTTTTTCTTTGAACTTCTGTCTCAATTGATAAAGTTTCAGTTGATTTGTGAAATAACATTGCAAATGTTGAGCATTCATATTTCTTTCCCTTTCTTTCAGTTTTTTACAAGAATCAGTTACTAAAATTCTACTTATAATATAGTCATATTTGTTGTTGGTTCTACTGAATATGCTATGTAACAAGATATTAAATAGAAATTGTCCTGTGGTTCCACACAAGAACAAAAGGGACCAAGTACTCCTCAATTTACAAAAAGTAAATACCAATCAGTACTTATTAATAGCAGCTGAACTAGAGTTGCTATCTTAACTATCACTCCAGACTCCACAGACGTCCTCTTCCTCCATTTATAAGAGGGGAAGACCAACACAGGAGAGGAGATACGGAGAAAACATTGTAGTGAAAAGACAGCACCTAATGGAGGGAGCTGTGGCTTAGTGATTCCTTTTTGAGAGTCCTTCCTCACCACCAAGTGCAGGGGGAGGAGTTTCAAGAGAATTACTCAAGGATTACAGATGCCTCCACCTCATTTCATAGCTGGATGTCTGCTTTGGTGTGAACTGCTGATCTGCTTTCTGTGCGTGTTTGAGCAAGGGGAGAAAGAATTGAGGAGAGGTGACAGAATAGAGAGAGTGGACATCATCAGAACAAAAGGACCCACACCAGGAGAAGGACCTTAGTTTCAAGAGACCATGGCAGTTTGGGGAGCTTAGAAGAGCAGGAAGCTGCAGGAGATTTCCATTGTCAGGGACTTGTCCAGTTAGGAGGTTCCCCTGGAAGACCCCCTTAAATGATCAGACATTACTTGGCAGGGAATACTTGGCATTTAGGCACCTGCCACCTGGGAGATGTCAATGGCCAATAGGCATAGCCATAGAAGCGACAGTGCAGGGAGGACTTGAGCAGGAACTGGTTGGATGGGAGACCTCCACCCTCCTACCCAAGAGAATAGATGGATGAAAAAAAGCCCCTCTGTCTTCCAGCTACCTAGGCCCTAGGGCTGGCAAGTGCTGATGGGGATGAGGACACAGAGAGTGGTGTTAACTAGAATGGATTTTCTTATACTCAAAATCTGCTCAAGGTTATTAAGGGGCAGAAAAGGGAGCCTTAACAGAGCATATTTGAAGGCAGTAATAGAGGAAAAATTAAACTAGTTTATATTTGTTATCCATCAGTTCTGTTTGGCAATCTGGTTACCTTTAAAGTAGGGATGGCTTCAAAATTTAAGGGTTTCTCCCCAAAGTAGTCTATTTCTCTGTTTATAACCTGATCCATCATAAAATATGTATCATAAAATACCTTAAAAATATAAAATGGAAGGATACAAAATACAGTCTGAGCTCAGAAAAAGACTAAGATAGTCCACCAAGCTATTTACTTTTTCAGAACCTACGACTATGTTTTAAAGTTGAGGGTGCAGAAGGTGTAAGTAGGGAACGTCCCATACCTATTCCTTATGAATCAGAATTTCATTTACACTGAACCTTAAAATCACCTTGCTTGTCCCTGAGAAATACACATCTTTTACAGGAAAGGAAACCTAAACACACACAATCACTTTTTGTATATAAGTTCCATATATTTGCATATATAATTAAAGATATATTCTTACTCTCGGTATAATTAGGCAGAGTAAATAAACTGTTTCAGGTTATATAAATGCATAATTAATAGGTTTTAGCTAGAGACAAAACTGGTAATCAGGTGTTAATTTCAATTTTTCCTCTTGCGTTCATGTGCCCACTTACATCTGGTTGCTGTAAGATGGTACATTTGTTAATTCTCACTCCACCAAAATCACACCATTGCATGAGGAGCTGGCCTTCCTGATGCTTGTGGTTACACTACTTAACTTCATCATATAACAGCTGCCTGTGTGTTCTGCCATCAGTCAGAGCGCAGATTTATTTCCACCTGTGTAAGCAGGTGTCTAGCCTGAGATTGTTCCCATGCTTCTCCACAGTATGTGTTTAGGACTATGTGTGGGAGATCCTCTCTCCCTTTAATCCTTCCCTCCAACACATTGAAATATGGATATAGTGTCTAGATAATCAAACAGCTGGATGCACTGAATCTTTTCATGGGCTCATGACCAATTTCCTTGGTTCAAAACCATTTTATATATTTATCAAATGTCTGAGTTTTTGCATACATGTCTCTACCCCCTATTATAGAATATGTTCTTTGAGGATACTAGGGCTAGATCAAGTTTGTCTTTTTATTCCACTGTAAAGTCAAAGAAATGGTAGGATTCTACAAGAATGGAAGAAGAGAAAAGAATCAATTCTTTTCTGTTTCTTTTCTGTAACTCTTCTTACCAACTGTTAGAACTTTTCTTATATGCGAAATCTGCTGTCTCCTGTAAGTTTTCATGCAGTCATAATAATAAGCTTTAATCTTAAAGGTGTATATGTGTATGCATGTTTGTGTGTAGGCTCACACATAGATACTGCTTATATCAAATATATTGGCTTAAACCAAAGCACTTGAAATTATACATTTAATAACTATGGGCATGTCTTGTTCTGAAGTGGTCTATTTTCAATTCTTATTTATTCATGCTAATAGAGGAGAAGGATGTTATAAATTATGCAAAAATCACTTACAGCTGACTTGGTTATATATTGTATATTTTTCATTAGACTTAGTTTCTTAATTGTTTGTTCTATTTATTACCCAAATGAGCTAACATCATGAGTATTTAACAAATGATGATTGGCGGAGATGGCTAGGAGCATTTTATGTAGTGAGAAAATCCAATCTAGTGTTATAAACTTGCTATGGAAAATTCATATATGGATGATTGATATTTACCCTTACGCAAGGGACTGATATCCTGTGATCCAAAAGAGATGTGGAAATAGGTAGTATTTTGTATATAATCTGTTACCAGAATGATTTAATCAGAATTTTAACTTTATATTTTACACTTTGATAATGTGAAAAAATAGAATTATAAGCGCTTCTCTATTGATATAAGAGTGAAATTGACATATATTGGGAAAATGGCTTTTCCCATTTATTAACTGGTAATCTAGATGTAAATAAAAGAAATTGGCTCAATTCAACAGAGAAACGAAAGTAGATAATAGGTATAAGCAGAACTCAAACTCAATCCAAAATAATGAATGTGAATATTTTTCTCTCCTCCATATATTAGTTAATATTAGTTAACCTCAAAAATGCAATCTACTATGAAAATGTAATCCTTGCATAAATGAAATATAAAGAGAAAATTATCTATTATTTGTAAATTTCCAATGCAGTTCCCATATTCAGTAACATTTATTCCAAAGTGTTATTTCTATATCCAAATAGTTGGTGATTTTGCTTTAACTCTTGTTTTAAATGATAACATAAAAAGTAAATATGTAACAAAGAATTTTGCATATACTTTGATAAAGACAATATAAAGTGAAAGTGTTTAAAACGTTTTGTCACTGAATGCTTTCTTGACATAATATGTTCAAAAAATTTATGTACTTACAGCTTTTGCATGTTTGACTAGGACCTTGGTATAAAGCGTCAAAAAAGTCATGAGTAGAGAAATAAGCTGTCTAAATTTGTGAATATAGAAGTGAACTTTTATATCATAGTGTAGGAGCAAGCTGGAGAGATTGCTTTTATGTGAGTCATTTCTGTATGAAGCTATAAACTTTTCTTTTTAGCCAAAAGCTGTCCTGGTTTCTTGTAAAATAATAAAGATATCCATTTAATTGATTCTTTTAATTGTTTAATAAAATTGCTTTGTCTGATTGCTGAAGAATTTGAATTGAGTTTTCATTACCCACTTCTGAACAATTTACTCTAAGATCCAGACAGTATTGAGCTAATGAGTTTTAATTTATATTGAACCTTAACTGTCTTCCTGAAGTAAATGGAAAAAAAATCATGGCAGCAACTAAGTATTCTTCATTAAAAACTATGTCTTAGAGATTTTACAATGAGGCTCTTAATAGAGCTAAAGCATTTAAATTGGAGTTTTACCAACTTTGCTGTTTCTAAGCATATTATATGAAAATATGGTTTCTTTTCCCTTTTTAAGAAATGAAAACTCATAAACTGACAGGGATATTACAGAAACTTTCTTTCAAGTGGGTAGTTTGTATATTCAACAGATTCAGTTAAACAATAAATTAATGGTAAAATAATTTAATCTGAGAACATGCTTAAATTGAAATGATATATAAAAACCTTCCAAGGAGTACCCTATTAAGGTGTTTCAAGATCTATTTAATCTGAGACGTGGCCATGATACTGAAATACACGCCCTTAAAGGTACTGTTCTGACTTTGGCACCTGTATCGCCACAGTCATAAACTTAAGTTTCTCTGCAGTTGAAAACAAGAGATATATTTATTGATTCACACACATTTAATTTATTGCTTTGATATTATTATCTTTTGTAAATGATCTTTGTGTTCCCTGGACCATGTCTAACCAAGTTGGGCATTTAATGATTCTATGTTTAGGATTTTCTGTGGAATTAAATTAGGAACTTTAACTCTGAAGGGTGACTGGGATTCTATTACACAAGGATAACTTTGGGTTCAATAACTATCAGTGTGCTTCAGTTCCAAGAAGTAATTAATTCTCTAGGTATATAATAGAATCCATTTTATATTAAGTTGGTTAGTCAAACAGGAGTAATCTCCACAAATAGGCTACCTGTTGTAAAAATGTTATTTTTCAGAAAATTTGAGACTGTATTTAAGAAATAGAAAAACAAAAAGAAAATATGGTTTAGGGGAAATTTACTTACTTGAACTTATTTCCCAAGAAATCACTTAGCCAATCTCCAAATGTGATTTTTTTTTTCACATCTTTATTGGAGTATAATTGCTTTACAATGGTGTGTTAGTTTCTGCTTTATAACAAAGTGAATCAGCTATACGTATACATATATCCCCCTATCCCCTCCCTCTTGCACCGTCCCTCCCACCCTCCCTATCCCACCCTTCTAGGTGGTCACAAAGCACCGAGCTGATCTCCCTGTGCTGTGCATCTGCTTCCCACTAGCTATCTATTTTACATTTGGTAGTGTATATATGTCCATGCCACTGTCTCACTTCGTCCCAGCTTCCCCTTCCCCCTCCCCGTGTCCTCAAGTCCATTCTCTACGTCTGATATGCTTTTTAAAACCTCATTTCCAATTATTCAGTAGAAGATTTGGAATAATATTGTATCCAAATAATTGATATTCATTCCCCACAGGCAGCAGTGAAGGTTCTTGGGAAAAGGAAACACTGTACTCTTCCCCACCCCGGGGATCTCAGGCTTCTGCTACCCACCCCCGCGCACCTAGAGCACTTAGCCTTCCAGTCAGCCATCCTCTCCACCATCTTCAGCAGAGCCACCTTCTGCCAAATGGTACGATGGCATTTTTTAGCACTAAAAATGATAGTTGCAAAGAATAAAAAAATCTAATGATCGGATAGTAAAATATAGGACATAGTAGATAGGTACACTACATTTAGACAGCTAAACGTGATAAAGAAAACCATAGTGTTTTAAACAAGAATTAGACTGATCAGAACAACAATGTAGCAAAGAACTGACTGTTTGTATTAAACATAAATGAAGAGTGGTGAGTGATAAAACATGGCACCAAACTGGTTAGCTTTAAGCCTAATTTCCCTGAGTGATAAGTGGGCACTGTTGCATACAAAGAGGACAAATATTTTTCCTTTGACTCTCATTATTAGAACATTTTTTTTTAAACATCTTTATTGAAGTATAATTGCTTTACAATGGTGTGTTAGTTTCTGCTTTATAACAAAGTGAATCAGTTATACATATACATATGTTCCCATATCTCTTCCCTCTTGCATCTCCCTCCCTCCCACCCTCCCTATCCCACCCCTCTAGGTGGTCACAAAGCACTGAGCTGATCTCCCTGTGCTATGCGGCTGCTTCCCACTAGCTATCTATTTTACATTTGGTAGTGTATATATGTCCATGACACTGTCTCACTTTGTCACAGCTTACCCTTCCCCCTCCCCATATCCTCAAGTCCATTCTCTAGTAGGTCTGTGTCTTTATTCCCATCTTGCCACTAGGTTCTTCATGACCTTTTTTTTTTTCCCTTAGATTCCATATATATGTGTTAGGATACTGTATTTCTTTTTCTCTTTCTGACTTACTTCACTCTGTATGACAGACTCTAAATCCATCCACCTCATTACAAATACCTCCATTTCATTTCTTTTTATGGCTGAGTAATATTCCATTGTATATATGTGCCACATCTTCTTTATCCATTCATCTGATGATGGACACCTAGGTTGCTTCCATGTCCTGGCTATTGTAAACAGAGCTGCAATGAATATTTTGGTACATGACTCTTTCTGAATTATGGTTTTCTCAGGGTATATGCCCAGTAGTGGGATTGCTGGGTCATATGGTAGTTCTATTTTTAGTTTTTTAAGGAACCTCCATACTGTTCTCCATAGTGGCTGTATCAATTTACATTCCCACCAACAGTGCAAGAGTGTTCCCTTTTCTCCACACCCTCTCCAGCATTTATTGTTTCTAGATTTTTTGATGATGGCCATTCTGACCGGTGTGAGATGATACCTCATTGTAGTTTTGATTTGCATTTCTCTAATGATTAATGATGTTGAGTATTCTTTCATGTGTCTGTTGGCAATCTGTATATCTTCTTTGGAGAAATGTCTATTTAGGTCTTCTGCCCATTTTTGGATTGGGTTGTTTGTTTCTTTGTTATTGAGCTGCATGAGCTGCTTGTAAATCTTGGAGATTAATCCTTTGTCAGTTGCTTCATTTGCAAATATTTTCTCCCATTCTGAGGGTTGTCTTTTGGTCTTGTTTATGGTTTCCTTTGCTGTGCAAAAGCTTTTAAGTTTCATTAGGTCCCATTTGTTTATTTGTGTTTTTATTTCCATTTCTCTAGGAGCTGGGTCAAAAAGGATCTTGCTGTGATTTATGTCATAGAGTGTTCTGCCTATGTTTTCCTCTAAGAGTTTGATAGTGTCTGGCCTTACACTTAGGTCTTTAATCCATTTTGAGTTTATTTTTGTGTATGGTGTCAAGGAGTGTTCTAATTTCATACTTTTACATGTACCTGTCCAATTTTCCCAGCACCACTTATTGAAGAGACTGTCTTTTCTCCACTGTATATGCTTGCCTCCTTTATCAAAGATAAGGTGACCATATGTGCGTGGGCTTATCTCTGGGCTTTCTATCCTGTTCCATTGATCTATATTTCTGTTTTTGTGCCAGTACCAAACTGCCTTGATTACTGTAGCTTTGTAATATAGTCTGAAGTCAGGGAGCCTGATTCCTCCAGCTCCATTTTTCGTTCTCAAGATTGCTTTGGCTATTCAGGGTCTTTTGTGTTTCCATACAAATTGTGAAATTTTTTGTTCTAGTTCTGTGAAAAATGCCAGTGGTAGTTTGATAGGGATTGCATTGAATCTGTAGATTGCTTTGGGTAGCAGAGTCATTTTCACAATGTTGATTCTTCCAATCCAAGAACATGGTATATCTCTCCATCTATTTGTATCATCTTTAATTTCTTTCATCAGTGTCCTATAATTTTCTGCATACAGGTCTTTTGTCTCCTTAGGTAGGTTTATTCCTAGGTATTTTATTCTTTTTGTTGCAATGGTAAACGGGAGTGTTTTCTTAATTTCACTTTCAGATTTTTCATCATTAGTATATAAGAATGCAAGAGATTTCTGTGCATTAATTTTGTATCCTGCTACTTTACCAAACTCATTGTTTAGCTCTAGTAGTTTTCTGGTAGCATCTTTAGGATTCTCTATGTATAGTATCATGTCATCTGCAAACAGTGACAGCTTTACTTCTTCTTTTCCGATTTGGATACCTTTTATTTCTTTTTCTTCTCTGATTGCTGTGGCTAACACGTCCAAAAGTATGTTGAATAATAGTGGTGAGAGTGGGCAACCTTGTCTTGTTCCTGATCTTAGTGGAAATGGTTTCAGTTTTTCACCATTGAGGACAATGTTGGCTGTGGGTTTGTCATATATGGCCTTTATTATGTTGAGGAAAGTTCCCTCTATGCCTACTTTCTGCAGGGCTTTTATCTTAAATGGGTGTTGAATTTTGTCGAAAGCTTTCTCTGCATCTATTGAGATGATCATATGGTTTTTCTCCTTCAATTTGTTAATATGATGTATCACGTTGATTGATTTGCGTATATTGAAGAATCCTTGTATTCCTGGAATAAACCCCACTTGATCATGGTGTATAATCCTTTTAATGTGCTGTTGGATTCTGTTTGCTAGTATTTTGTTGAGGATTTTTGCATCTATGTTCATCAGTGATATTGGCCTGTAGTTTTCTTTCTTTGTGACATCTTTGTCTGGTTTTGGTATCAGGGTGATGGTGGCCTCGTAGAATGAGTTGAGGAGTGTTCCTCCCTCTGCAATATTTTGGAAGAGTTTGAGAAGGATAGGTGTTAGCTCTTCTCTAAATGTTTGATAGAATTCGCCTGTGAAGCCATCTGGTCCTGGGCTTTTGTGTGTTGGAAGATTTTTAATCACAGTTTCAATTTCAGTGCTTGTGATTGGTCTGTTCATATTTTCTATTTCTTCCTGGTTCTAGAACATTTTAAAATGCTTCAATTTTCAATGATTTATGTCCTTAACCATTTTAATTAATGAGATATACCATGTTTCATTGTTTTACTTGAATAGAGAAATGATGATATATGTGTATTTTTTACAGGACTGGAACTGCCTTTTATGATGATGCCCCACCCTCTAATTCCTGTCAGCCTACCTCCAGCATCTGTCACCATGGCAATGAGCCAGATGAACCATCTCAGCACCATTGCCAATATGGCAGCAGCAGCACAAGTTCAGAGTCCCCCATCCAGAGTTGAGACATCTGTTATTAAGGTAATTGTTTAATTACGTGATTGATTTGCCTTAAGCCAAAATCATCTTAAGCCACCATCACTCAATCCATTTTTCTTACTCCACAAGTAGTTCTAACTCTACAAAGCTAAGTGATAGTAAATAGATTATGAGAAAAAAAGGTCACTTATAGTAATTAGAACCAGGGGTACAATATTTAGGCAGGCTAGGCTAACTTGAAGTTCTCTATTATATCTACTAAGGGAGAGATGAACATAGCATTTTAAATGATATACTTCAAATTGTGTGTATGTGCTTATATGTATGGTTGTGTTTGTGTTCGTGGGTATGTGTGTATGTGTGTGTGGTGTAATGAGCCATAAGGTGTGGAAAATAGTATCTGATTTGTTTTCAGAAGACCAGAAGGGTTAAATTATGGTTCTGCCACTTAACTAGCTGTGTCACCTTGGGCATGTAACTAAATCTTTCTGATTATTTCTACACCTAAAAAAATGTGTAATACAGTGTGGGTGTAAAAACTAAATGAAATAATAAAATTGAAATTTTTTGTAAATTCAAAAATACACAGTAAGTGCAAGATAACATTATTGTTATACAGGTATCACATATGTGTATATATACACACTTCTCTGGCTCTCTCTGTATATGTGTGTGTGGGAGGGTATGTGTATACTTTTAAATATGTGTGTGTATACTTTTTCATTCATATTATTTTATAATGTATATTTAAATCAAAGTACTTTATTTATGTATTTATTTTTCGAGTATAGTTGCTTCACAATGCTGTGTTAGTTTCCACTGCACAACAAAGTGAACCAGCTACATGTATACATATATCCCCTCCCTCTTGGACCTCCCTCCCACCCATCTAGGTCATCACAGAGCACCGAGCTGAGCTCCTTGTGCTATACAGCAGGTTCCCACTAGCCATCCATTTTACACATGGTAGTGTATATTTGTCAATCCCAGTTTCCCAATTCATCCTACCCTCTCCTTCCCCGTCTGTGTCCACCCATCCATCCTCTACGTTTGCGTCTCTATTCCTGCCCTGCGAATAGGTTCATCTGTACCATTCGCATTGTCAGAATAGATTATTAATTTTTAAACTAAGTAAAAGATACCTCATGCTGCATTATCCATATTTGACATAATTATTATCTTGTTTTTCTGAATATAATACATGTGAGTTTAGGGGAGTCTCTAGAGCATGTTTCATATAAAAGGCCTTGTTACAATTCTTATTCATTGCTGGTGGTAATGCAAAATGGTATGGCCATATTAGTAGACAGTTTGGTGGTTTCTAATGAAACGAAACATACTCTTACCATACAATCATATGATTTTTATCAAAAGGAGTTGAAAATTTAGGTCTATACAAAAATTTGCCCATGGGTATTTATAGCAGCTGTTTTCATAATTGCCAAAACTTGGAAGCAACCAAGATGCCTTTCAGGAGGTGATTGGATAAAAAAATTGTGTACCTCCATGCGATGACTTTGTTGTTTGCCATTTGTGACAATGTGGATGGACCTGGAGGGTATTATACTTAGTGAAATAAGTCAGACAGAAAAAGACAAATACTGTATGTTTTCACTTATATGTGGAATCTAAAAAGTAAAACAAATGAACAAATAGAACAGAAACAGATTCACAGATACAGAGAACAAACTAGTGGTTACCAGAAGGGAGAGGGTTGGGAGGGAGGGGAAAAATAGGTGAAGGGGATTAGAGGTACTGAACTACTAGGTATAAAATAAGTAGGCTACAAGAATGTAATGTACAGCACAGAAAATATAGTCAATATTTTGTCATAACTTTGTATGGAAAGTAATCTATAAAAATATCGAATTACTATGTTGTATGCCTGAAACTAATATTGTAAGTCAGCTATACTTCCAAAAACTGAATTAGCATTTGTTAAGTGAGTGAGCCATGGTTCAACAACAGACCACAAGAAAAACTGAAGTAGAGAAGTTTATTACTCACAGGTCATGGAGAAAGTACTTGGCATGTGTCAAGGGACCAGACAGGGGTGTCAAGGCAGAGTGCAGACAGAGACAACAAGGCAGGACCCGAGGCAAATGGCTTTATTAGGATCCATGGGTGGGGTACTTCAGGATTTCCAGGCTGGGGCTGGATTGGCCAATTCAAACCAAAAGAGTAGGATTTTGATAAGCCTCCCAGGGGTCTTATCTAAGAAGACTGTTGATCACAAGGGCTTTTGGGGATTCATACCAGGGACTTACATTTGCTCATGACTCTGGCTGCTGTATAGAGCATGCACTTGCATGAAGGGGGCTAGTGTCAGTTTAAGGTCCCTGTAGGCCACGTGGTCAAACAAAATGGATGCTGAAGCAGCAATACCACAGAGTAGCTTAGCTGAATTCTCACCACCATACAATGGAATATTATTCAGAGCTAAAAAGAAATGAGCTATCAAGCCATGAAAAGGTATGGAGAAAACTCAAATGCCTACTGCTAAGTTAAAGAAGCTAGTTTGAAAAGACTACACGCTGTATTGTTTCAAGTGTAGGACACTTTGGAAAAGGCAAAACTATGGAGATCCTAAAAAGATCAGTGGTTGCTAGTGGGTGGGAACAGAGGATGAACAGATGGAGAACGGGGGGTTTTTAGGGCAATGAAAATACTCTGTATGGTATTATTGTGATGCATTCAAGTCATTATACATTTTGTAAAGACCCTGTCATTACTTATATAGAAAGTTGAATAATATGCAAATGGGAATATTTCATATAATAATACTCTATAAACAAAGATGTGTACTTGCTCCTTAAATAATTTTTGGAAGTATCCTTACCAGAGGAAAATAACAAGAAATATCACAGGAGGCCAAGATCAACTACCAAAAAATTCTTTCCTGAGAGAATGCCACTGAATGCTACATTGTCATCAGTGGAGGAACCGATTTGTTAATCAAGGTATCGATTCAATTTATGATCATTTTTGATAATAGTTATTACTGAGAATTCAACATTCTCATTGTCTCACTCATTCGAAGCAGTGTTTAGTAAACTCACATGATACATATTAATTAAACTTAATTTAGGGGAAATTTTTATTTTCCCCAAAGAAAATGGTTGACTCTTATGTCACGTTAAAGAGTATGGGGCCCAAGTGGGTAATTAGAATAGAGCCTACAAGTTTGTTTGCCTGAAAAGATTCTAAATATGAAGGCCAATTAAAAGTGAAATGTTAAATACCAAAGAAGATTTACCCCCACTGGAAGAAATGATAAAACCAGAGAAAATAGGCTTTGAGGGATCGTCCCTACGCGGGAATGTGCTATTTACATTTTTTGACAGTAATGACAAGAATTAAAATTAAAACTCAACCCAAATGAGAATAGCAAAAAGAATTTGTAGGACAGAAGAAAAGCAAAACCATAGCTCTCAGAGTTACAAGCTTAAAAAAATTTTTTGTTATCTATTTCTATGAACTAAAGGAACTCCAATGATTTTCTTATAAACCTATTTATGAAAATGTACCTACCAGTTCAAGCAGTAGAGCAGGGTCTGCAAGCTGCTGAAATTGGGTAAAACCTACGCTGCTGTCAGTTTTTGTATGGACCGTGAATTAAGAATGATTTTACATTTTTAACTGGTTGGAAAAAAAATCAAAAGAAGAATAATCTTTCATGACACATGAAAATTATATGGAATTCAAATTTTAGTGCCCATAAATAAAGTTTCCTGGAAATTAGCCACACTCTAATTTACATAATGTCTATGGCTACTTTCAACTACAAAGGCAGTGTTGAATAAAATATTTGCTAGCTGGCTCTTTACAGAAAAAAATTGCTGATCCTTGAGTTCTGATTAACTCAAACCCATGTGAATCTTAGGCTGTGGTTAATGGAAGCAGCACAAACTAAACTCTCAAACACCATAGAGCCATAGGATTTGGCATTGAAAGGAAAAGAAATTAAAAGCATTGAGGAAAAGAAAATTATATAGGTGAGGACAGTACCACTATGACATTGTTATTTGCTTTAAATGCAAGCCTCCATGACAGAGTCTGCTAAAGTACTGAATTTAGATTTTCTCTGGTTGATTGTCTTGGACTACTGTAAATATTTTAGTAAGATAGCTTTGAGGAGGGAGGAAAAGGACATATACTGTTTACACAATAATAATTCTACCTTAAATCCCTAATAGCTAAATGTCTAAGATTATATTAAATCATTAGACGTTCTGTATTAGTCTATTATGTATCAGTGAAACCCATATACTTTTACTGTTTAATATTCATAGAACATGAAGAGTCATAGGCTTGGGATGTTAGATGTTTTGTAATCCAGCTCCCTCCATGGTGGAGAAATCATTCCTGCATCCTCTCTACCCATTTTTATATATCTATTTTATAGAAGGCCTATTCTATTTTCACCAAATTTAAGAGTGATGAAGGTATTCATTGATCAAATTATAATTTTCATCTCAATAGCTTCTACTTTAACTTTATTTTCTTGGCAAAAATGTCTACTAATTCTTCTGCGTTCTAACCATTTAAATATTTAAGTCCTCTGCTACAGTACCTGTGGTGTTTCTTTTTTCCAGACCAAATATTCTAATTTCTTCTGCCAATTTTTCATCAAGCCTCTTGGTTGACCTTCCTTGTCTTAAATAAGCCCCCTCCTCACTACCCCTCTCCTGCATATTACTCTAGAAGTGAACCCACCAGTGAAGAGACCAGAACTAACATAAACCTCAGTTTGGACAATAGTTTATAAATTTAGTCATAGTTCATAACTATTTTTGCTAGTTGAATGTGTGACTCGGTAAATCTCATGCATTTTTGACATGAAATTCTACTAAGCCAATTCTTTATCTTTTACTTGTATTAGGAATTTGCATTTATCCATATTAATTTTTTTATTTTCCAGTCTATTGATTTAGGCTCTTTAGAGATTCTTGAGTGTTAATACTCCAAACTATCATATTAGCTATTTATACCATCTTTGTATCATTTCCAAATTGTAAAAGGATGTATTACTTTATATTACCTTAAATGACTGAGGAAAATAAACAGTATAAATCAAGAGATCAATTCCTCTTGTCATTAGAGATTTCCTAATAGGCTGAAATGTTCTACTAATTGATTCTCTTTGGGAATCATTCATCAAGTAACCCCAAATCCCCCTGAATGAATCAATATTTTTCTCACTTTTATTTAATAAATTCACAATGATATCATAAGGATTTCTAAAAAATGGTTCTTTCTGAAATAAAAAGAAAATTAAAAAGGAGAAAGGCAACATATTTTAATGGTTTAAAACATGGATTCTGGAGGAAGACTTCCTGGGTTTATATTCCAGCTCTGCCATCTCCTAGTCTTATGACCTTGTAAAAGTCACTTAATATCCCTGTCTTTGTTTCCTTTTCCGTACAATGGGGATTATATCATTGCTACCTCATCAGGTTGTCATAATGAGTAAATTAGTATTTATAAAATCATTAGAAGTCTTTCTACAGTGACATTATCTTCATCATATCACTGGTTTATTTTCCCCCCAAGTATTCCCAATCATCTGTTTAAAAATAAGTTCTAGAATTTTATAAGGAATCTGTGTCAGGCTTTTGAAATATAGTTGCAATTATATAGTAAGACCTCTCTCTCTGTCTCTCTCACTCTCTTTTGCTTGTTCAACCCTTTTCACCTAACAAAAGTAGTGTATTTTGCTTTTGGTGGGTTTGCTAGTTCAGTAGTATACAAAGCAGACTTTTAAATGCATTTTTTTTCCAGATTTCACTTTTCTTTAGTGATAATATGGAATTGTTTTTGAGAAATTTGGCAACATTCAAATTATTCTACATTACTGAATAATCTTTCCTCACATGCCACATTACAGCGTTTTTCTGAGAACAGGGAATATGACTTAAATTTGTTAATTTTCTCTGCCAATCTGCTGTTTTGTGTGTGTGTGTGTGTGTGTGTGTGTGTGTGTGTGTGAGAGAGAGAGAGAGAGAGAGAGAGAGAGAAATAGAGCTTGTTTATGACATTCTCATTTAAAGAATTAAACACTGAAAAAAATTTTAAATACAATGTATACATTTTCCATTCTCTAATACTTTTTTTTCAAAACAGGTCCCTAAAATACTATATCAATCAGTAAATAGGACTTTACTTGCGTGAAGTTCAAAATGTTTAAAGATTATAAAAACTAGAACCAGAGTAACCGGATTCTTGAAGTAGATTAAAAAATCTTACAGCAATGTCATTTACCTCATGTTTGCTTTGGGGTACAGAATAGTTTATCTTGGGACAACCATAAATAACTCTAGATGTGTGCATCACTTTTAAACGTTTTTTTTTTTTTTGCAAAAAAACTATTTCATCTAAATTTTACTTGGATTTAGAGAAACAGTTAAGTCTGCTCTCTTAATGTTTATTTGGGTATTGATATTAAATATGAAAAAAGAATGCTAACAAGAAAAAGGAAGTATTAAAACACAACTACCACTAAGGATGCCATACATCAGTGTATTGAAATATAAGACATATTTAGATCCATGAGTTTATAATAATACTAAACATAATATAATTCTCCTTTGGAGAATTCTAGGGAATTGATTCTTTTAAAGCACAAATAAGGGTTTAAATAAAGGATAAAGGGGTGGAATCAAGCATTTTCCTGCCTTTCCCATACAGACTGTCCCTCAGGATAACACAATAATGCACGAGAGAAACTTTCTGTTCATAGAAATCTTCTTGCAAATAAATAAGTATGGAATGATATATTTCGAATTCATCAAATTGCAAGTCCTAATGAAGTGGTGAATCTGGGCTATGATTATCAGTGGTGGCTGGCATCATAAAATGCAACCAAGAAGACATTATGCACTTCCAGTGAAAGCATACACCACCATCTATGAAGTACTCTTGCCCCCAGGTCAACGTGAATCAAGCATCCAGATGCACTTATGCCAGAAATTCAGAGGGCAGAGGAACACAGAGACGAATTAGACCCATCAAGGAACTGTAAACAGTTCATAGAGGTGGTGGCCACTTAGAACATACACAGTGCCTTAACTAGATAAAAAGTTGGCTTTAAACATTTGGCATGAACAGAGTGATGCCAATTGATGGCAATGCTGGCCAAATCAGAACTTAACATTTCTTCCTTGCTCTCCTCCCTCTATTCTACCTACTTGACTATAGAAAAGGAGGGACTTCTCTTTTAATTAAGATAATAGTATTTATTATTACATAAGCCTGAGGTATAACTTCTGAGTCAAGACTGCCTTTTGTTGCTCAAAGTAACTGTAGGAGTTTATATTACCAAATAAGAATCTGGAAAGTTACTAGGCTGCCTGAATTTTCATACAGATGTGGGAAAAATATAATTCCCTACCAACACTGAATAAGTTTGAAGAGACAGTAGGAGAATAAAATGAGGTTGTTTATGATTACACTCATGGGTCTTACCACTTCCCCATTTAGCAAAATTGAGTATTTCTTGAGTATCATCATCAAAACAAATAAAAAGAGCTATGTAAATATCTCTTGAAGCCTCAATTTAGAACTCTGAGTTAAGGAGTTTTGATGGTGGCTACCAGATCTTCTACCAGATGCAAGTATATTAGGTTTGCTTATGTCTTCCAGAAGTACTTTTTAACATTTTCCTGAACCCAGAATCCCAATCCTATTATTTATCCTTTCTGTTCATTTTTCCAGAATGAGAGAATGTGGATGTCACAATCAGTGTGTATGATTCTGGATTTCACTAACAGTATTTACTAGCTGATGATATATGCTCCATGAGGGAAAGGAGTTTTGTCAGTTTTGTTTACTTATATGTAACCAGAGCCTAGAACATTGGCATATATTAAGTGTTTAGTAAATATTCTCTGAACGAATGAATTGAAGTCTGAGTTGTGTTAAAGCTCAGGAGTTTAAGTTTTATAAAGTGCTAGTCAACTTCAATTTCGTAAGTTAAAAGTTGTATTAAGATAAATTTAACATTAGAATATCTTCTCCCCACTTCTATAACATACTCAATAAGGGAATTGCTAACTGATAAAGAGATGAAAATGAAGATAATTAAAGAGAGCAATATAAAGTAAAGCTAAATGAAATAACCCACTTAGAGAAATGAGTTGTGATTATTTAATCTTACTCTAAGAAAATATTTTAAGTTGATAAAATACAATGCATTTTGTGGTGGAGATGAGGCAGCAGACACAATGCATTTTTTAATGTTTAGTTAATCACGTGTGTAATACTGAACATTTTATACGTTTTATTTAATTTATTTTTTAATTGAAGTACAGTTGATTTACAATGTTGTGTTAGCTTCGGTTGTACAGCAAAGTGATTCAGCTATATATGTATATATTCAGCTATATATATGTGTATATATTCTTTTTCAGATTCTTTTTCCTTATAGGTTATTACAAAATATTGAGTATGGTTCCCTGTGCTATATAGTAGGTCCTTGCTGGTTATCTATTTTATGTATAGTAGTGTGTATATGTTAATCCCAAACTCCTTTTTATTTTAGAATTTTAGAATTCATTGTTTTAAATTCCACCTTTGATTCTGAATTGTGGTAGAGACCAATACTTCTTGTTCTACCCAGAGGCAATAAATGCAGCTTTTCCTTTATTGTTATTCTGATACCATTAGTTTATTAGTATGACCTTTTTTTTTTCAGTGAGAGTGTATTCCTCTTACATTTTCATTTATTATTGTGGCTAGTTTTATAAAGATGGAACACTGCAAAAGATTGTGTTTTATTGATTGGTGGAGTTATGATGCAGGACTATAAAGCAGTGTGTTGAAGTATTAAATTAAATATTCTTCCTCTTTGTCCTACTTCAGGGCCATCTTGGAGGTTAAAGGGTCTCACACAAATGAAATGATAAATCCAGTTTACATAGTTTCCCTATAGACATTGAACTGCTTCTTTCTTATTATGTCTGAATAAAACTCATTATCTATTTTGTTTCAGTAATAATTATGAGATTCTCTCCTAAGCAATTCTTTACTGTCTCCATTATTCTCCATCTTATAGCATACTCTGGAAAGGCAAGCATATAAATATGATAAAAGAATTAAGCTGTTGAAATAAATTAATTTATTGTGCAACAATGTATTCAAATCTTACTTGCTCAATGGATTTTACTTTAATGAAATTCTTCAAAGAACGATACATCATGTTCCAAAGATTGAAATTATACATTAAGTGAAATGACTGAATATGTTGTGTCTCAGTTTATAGAAAGTTTCAATTGAATACTTAAGCTTTTAAAGCATAAAAATTTGCATAAATTAAAATATTTCTTTAAGTAAAAGTATTAAGTATTGTCTGTATCCTTTGTTCTTAAACAAAAAATATAATTAAAGTAAAAATAAGCTAAAGCTAAAATAAATACTACAATTTCACCTATGTTTCCTAAGCCTTAAATTATGATTTAAGATTTTAATCTAGCTTATTTTTGACTTAGTTTATTATGTGACCTTTAGAGTGTTATGAATGTATAAGTGAAAAAGTGAATAATGCATGAATGAAAAGAATCATCAAGGAAAACTTTTACAGTTAAATAAAATTGACTAATGAAAAAATTGTTATACTGATGTGGAAAATAAATAAATAATTGTTCAATGGCACAGTCATTGTTACTAGAGTTTTGTGCATTAAATATTTACGTATTTTATGAGTTAAATATCTCAGGAAAAAATCAGTTTTTCATGCTTTCCATTAGAGCCACTGAGAAATCTATTATGACAGGAAACTCAGACTTGCAAAATGATTTTAGAGGGATTGATTTATTTCAAGATTGCACTTTACCTCTATTTGGCTAAACACATGCCACTGAAAATATGATCACTTACATAATTATTAAGAGGAATATTAAAATGTATTGATGGATAAACACTGAGTGAACTTTTGGAGAAAATAGAATGGCTAATTTAGAAAATTTTATTTATATAAAAATATAATAATGTTGTTTCCTAAATATATACCATGTGTTTCTGCATAATCCAAGTGTTAAGAGTTAGATGTATTAGGAATTAGCTTTAAAGCTTAGCAAACTTATGTACCTCTTTATCAGAATTTCGAGAAATCAAGGTTAGACTCTATATCGTGTATATCTGGTCATATATGCAGTTAACTATAGCATGGCTTATTAATACATTTATACAGACTAAAAAGGAGTTCTATACAATTTTATAAATCCATACTCTATAATAAATGCACAGATATTCCAAAAATGATACAAACTCCAGCCTTTGAATGCTGCACAGAAGCCAAGATTATCCTTTGATTTGTGATTGCAAAGACTTGATGTGAACTTTATTGCCTTATTTTTAAATTAAAAATTGTTGGATATTTGTGCAGTTGAATATATTAAAAAGTGAAAAAGACAAACTATTAATACATGCGATAACCTGAATGAATCTAAAAAACATTTCGTTGTATTAAAAAAACCAGACATAAAAAGTATGTACTATATGAGTCCATTTTTATGAAATTCTAGAACCAGCCAAACTACTCCCTGGTGATAGAATTCAGAAAGCTGTTGCTTCTGGGGATGGGAGGAATAGGCTGGGAAGGGGCATGAGAAATCTTTCTGGGGTTATGGAAACAGTCTAGATCTCGACAAAACTCATCAAACTGAACACATAATAAATGTACAGTTTGAAGCTGCTTCATAGCTTAAGGTAGGGGTGAATGTTAAGAAGAAAGATTTATAATCCCAGCTGCTTTTAAATTATAATTAGAAGATAGGAAGTAACTTTTGGCATCCAGATGTGGATTCTCCGCTCTTTTAAATCGTATATGTGTTTGTTTTTTAGAAATGTAGGTCATTTGTTTGCCATGTGAACTAAAGAACTTAGACCATTTAGAAGCATAGCTTGTTTGATTTATTTATTGTGGAAAAAATAACTAATATTGTGTTCATTTTGCATGTTGAGACACGGAGTTTAAAAATACATCTTGCAACTTTTGAGAGTAGAATTTAGTTGACTCTTTTTTCTTTTTTCCTTTTGGTACAATATTGTTTGACCTGGCAAATTATTTGTTGTAAAGTTTCTTATGGGACTATTTTTTATTCTATGGAATATATATTGAGAAACAGTTTTATGTATGGATTTTGGAAGAGGGCTTGGCTATCTTGGGGGTTACTTTCATTTTACTTGTCATGATCCTCAAGAATGAAACCTCTGTTGAAGATGTTTATTGACAATGTGTAGGACTGAAAAATTAAAAGGGTATGAAACAAGTGGTGCTCAGTCTTGGATATACATTAAAATCGCCTGGAGAGCATTAAAAAATACTGGCTTCTGGGCCCCCCTTCAGACTCAGTGTATAAGGCTGCTATAAGAAAGTACAACAAACTGGGTGGCTTAAAACAACAGAAATTTATACCCTCACATTTCTGGAGTCAAAAGCAAGATGTCAGCAGTGCCATGCTCCCTCTGAAATTCTAGGTACAATCCTTCCTTGCATCTCCGTAGTTTCTGATGATGGCTCGCAATCCTTGGCAATCCTTGGCTTGCAGCTGCAGAGCTCAGATCTCTACCTCATCTTCACATGACATTTTTCCCTCTTGACAATTTTTCCATCTTTCTCATTTTCCCCATATCTTCACAATGTCCTCTTGTGAAGACATCTGTCATGTTGGATGAAGAGCCCACCCTACTTTAATATGACCTCATTGTAACTAATTTCATCTGCAAAGACCCTATTTCCAAATGCTCACATTCATAGGTATTGGGGGTCAGGACTTCAATCATTTTGGAGCGACACAACTCAACTCATGACCCTCAGTAAGCCAGAATCTTGGGGAGTAAATCCCAGGCATAGGCATGTTGAAGAGCTTCCCAGATGATTCTAATTCAAAGTAGAATTGCAACCCATCACAAGGCTTAAAGGAACTTTTGAGATTGAAGACATACATTACCCTCTTTCTCTGTTAGTACAAAGCCTTGTCTGTTTTCCATATTACATTAGCCTTTGATATTTTGAAAACAGCCTCCTACAGGCCGATTCCATTTTAGAACTTTTTTCTTTTAAAAAGTCTGCTTTTTTCCATATTTGCATCTTTGCACTCTAATCAGGAATAATTTACTTATTATTTATTAGGTATCATGTATCAGTTTACTTGTACACTTCCAAATATTTATGAATTATTGAAAAGACTGTTCTTCAAGGCCTGTGTGTGTTGATAGCTGAAGGTATAAACATCTTGTTGCTCGAAGAAAATGTTAACAAATGAGTATCATATTTCTTAATCAGTAACTCTATAATAGCTCATTGGAGACAGTTATACAATACATTTGCACATTGGTCTCATAGGGAAGGTGCAAGACTTAAAGGGGAAGGTATGGAGTGGGACCTGAGTGTTAACGTAGAATAGTATCAGGAAACATGATACCAGGTTTCCCTGGGATACAACGAATGCATATTTCATGAATTCTCCCTAATATATTTGTGTGGTTGCATTGGAGCTAGGAGCCTGAAAGTTATTAGAATCAAAGAAAATTATTCAAATGTTAAATAATAATAGATGTCCATGATGCCTTAAAATGTGACTGTCTAGGTATATCCAGAGCAGCCCCATAATGAAATAGGTGTTAACAATGCCTCCGGTATTATTATTATGATGTCATGGTGATAATCTGTGTGTTAAATGATCCTAGACACTTGCTGAAGCAATATAATTTATTTAAAGATTTTTTAAATTGATAATTGTCTAGAATTAAAACCTGCTTTGTTCTGTTAATTCTTTGTTGTCTAATGGTTCTAAACTGGATGTCTTTTTTGATCTCTCTTTTTATCCAAAGAAGGGATTGACATTTGCCATTACTACAGCGATTTTCACCTATAGAACCATTTTCCTTTCTAGTCTTTCCTTACTTTGACTTTCCTCAAGATAAAAGGTGTCTTTTAATCCAGTTAAATGTTGATGAAAAAATGTGTTTATCTTCACGTATCTATAGAATTAAGAAAAATCAACATTCCTTAAGCAAAGGTCCAATGTATTTACCTCTTTTCTCCCCCTCCTCACCCCCCAACCACGGTGGTGTAGGAGCGTGTTCCCGACAGCCCCTCGCCTGCCCCCTCCCTGGAGGAGGGCCGAAGGCCTGGCAGCCACCCATCATCACACCGCAGCAGCAGCGTGTCCAGCTCCCCAGCGCGGACTGAGAGCTCCTCGGACAGAATCCGTAGGTGTCATACTTCCACTTGTCACCATTTTAAACTTTATTTGGTGCAACTGGCTTTTCTAATCAAAATGCCCTCATTCCAAATAGATCTCAGATGTATCATGTTCTGACGCTCTGTAGCAATAGCCGTCTCTCAAAATTATGTTTCCCAGTTTGCAATATCATGAGGTATGGTACTACATTAACAGGTTCTGATATAAACTCCCTGTCTTTGATGCCACACATAAAGATTTGAGCTATGAAACAGTTAGAGAAAGTAAGTAACCTTCTAGATTAGTTTCTGAGGTAAACACCTCCAACTCTCAAATACCTAGCGTCCAGGTATACTGTTTATGGTTTATTCCTCTTCGTTCCTTCAATCCCATCCCTGCCATTTTTTAAAAATTCACTAATATTTGAACTTCATCCTTGCATTGACAAAGACATCCACAAAGAGAGGAATAAAAGAAATAGAATTCAAAATAACTGATTTTTAAAACATTTCGTAGTCATTCAGAAGATCAATAGATTGAAGAGTGTGAAATTGGTTAAATTTTAGGATTTGAATTAGTAACAGTCAATAATGCATATTATCATCACATGTTATTATTATTAAATTCTAAAAAGTAAAGTTATATTTTATTTCATGATCACATTTTCAGATATTTAATCCTGGTCCTCATGGCCAAGAAAATTAAGAGTGAAGTTAATACACCATTCAATTAACTGGTTATTTTGTGTATGTACAAGAATCTAATATTGTTTACCAATAAAATGAGCATATTAACAGTGACTACCTTGGTTGCTAAAACCAATACTTACTGTATTGTTTACAGGCTTTAGTTATTATTTTAGGAAATCATGCTTATAGCATAAACTTCATCTAATTACACAAAATTTATTGAAGTTATTTGGTTGTTGAGAATATCTTCATAATAGGAAAAAGCATTTCCTAGAAAGTGTCTTTATAAGCTATAAAGGAAAGTTTGCATATCCTCAATATAGATACTGTGGAGGCAGATAACGTAAATATTGGTCAAATTGTATGTAATAAAATTATTTTTAAAATAGTCAATCATTGACAATTACATAGAATTCAACGTAATTCTAAATATGTATACTTTATTTAGCCTGTTTATAACGTATTTCCCTAAGTTTGTAAGAGATGATTGTTACTGTTTATTAATAAAAATAGATATAGCACTTGATAATCATTGCCAAATCAATTATATTTCTGGGGCTGGTAAACCTCAGTTCACACTACTTCAAAGCATTTTTCAAATAAAATACTTTCAGTATGCCTTTGGGCCATGCTGTCGCTAGAATCAGAAATTTAATGATGAATATTTGGTTTCATGTCTAATGCTTTTTAAGGTCTCATTGGAAAGGAGCTGTTCTAGAAAAGAAAATTATAGTTTTTTCATAATAATCGGAAATACAGACAAATAGGGAAAGATTTGAGAGTTTTGATATACATTCCTTGTTTTACTAATCATATTTTAAAATTCTTGATAGAAACAAAGTAATTACTTTTGCATGCATGGACTACCATAATTGTCCAAATGGAAATATTGACACATGTACACACACGTGTACACATATATGCATATACACACATACATGTGCAAATGTATGCATATTTATTTTTAACTTTAGACTAACATAAAAATTTCAAAAATAATTAAAAATTCTTAAATATTTATCATCCAGTTTCACTCAATCAGTTGATCTTTCTGAAAAATATACCTGATAAAGGCCTAATGCCACCTTATTGTCCTCATCACAGACACTGTGCTTCTTTACCTCAAATACTCCATTGTTTATTTTCTACAAACAAGGAATTTCCCTTACATAACCACAGAACAGTGATTAAAATCAGGAAATTAAGACTATTATTGTACTATTCTCTAAGCTGCACACCTTATTCAAATTTCACCAGCTTTCCCACTATTATTTTTTCCTTTTTCTTCTGACTAATATTTTTAATAATAAGAGATTTTTCTTTCCTGGTCCAAAATCCCATCCCAGATCACATGTTGAAATTACTTGTCATATGCCCTTAATCCTTTTAAATCTGAAACGGTTCCTTAATCTTTTTTATCTTTCAGTACCTTGACATTTTTGGAGAATACATACCATTTATTTTGTAGAATGTCCCTCAGGTTGGAATTTTTTGATGTTTTCTCATAATTTGACTTAAGTTATGTATTTTTGGCAGGAATGACACAGACATGATAGTGTGTCCTTCTCAGTGCATGATTTCAGAAGATATATGATATTTTTCCAATACTTGTGATAACCATCACTTGGCTGAGGTAGTGACTTCTAGATTTCTCTCCTGCAAAGTTCCTTTTTAAATTGTTTTTAACCTTTGTAGATAATAAGTATCTTGTGAGGAGATATCTTAACATTATGTAAATGTTCTTCATCAATCTTTCACTTCACTACTTTCAGAATTGTTCATTGAAGATTCTTCCCTGAAACAATTATTACTATGGTGATTTCCAAATGGTAATTCCTAACATAGTCTTATATATTATTTTATACATATTTTAAAACTATATTTTTTGCAGTGAAAGTAAGGTTTTATGGAATGATTTTTCTTCAAAATTTTTGCACAAAACCAAGATTTTCATGGGCAATTTATTAAGAAATTTATTGACTGGATTGTGATCATAAGGGTATTTGATCATCTGCTTTATCGTTTCAGTAGTGACAGGTTACTCTTAATAGTTCAAGAAAGAAATTATTGTTTTTAATCATTCAACCATTTAATAGGTATTAATTGGGCTCTTTTATTTTTAAATTTGAGTTCAAATCCCAATTTTTAAAGAAGTACTTTGATATCTGTGAAACTTCATGTTTTATTGACTAGAATAGCATAGGACTATTGAAACAGCTATTTCAGTGCCTTAACTTGTTGAAAACTCTAATTGCCCTCTCATGCCACTAGAATTTTTTAAAATTATGTTTTAACTTTATAGTGTTAAAGAGTGTTCTAATGTTAAGGTTGCAGTTTTTGCAGAGTTAAGGAAGGTTATATGCTAAGGAGAGAATGTGATACACTAGATCAAGCTTGAATATTTCATTGGTAATGGTTATAGGGGTATGGCCATTCAAAAGTATTCCAGACATGAGAAAATATACATATTTTATGTGAAATAAAAATAAGATAAAACAGTTTCATTTTCAATATATTTCTGCTTGTTCTCAAAAATTATCATAGTTATCAATTCTCACAGTGTTCAACTTAGAGATAGATTATAATTTTAAAGTTAGACCATGGTAGTATATTTATTTCTGAGTCCAAAAGAGTTTAAATAAGTTATTTGAATATTGTGTATTATGGTGTTTTAGTCTTTTTTCTTTTGTTTCTGACTTGACAGCTGTCCATCAGAATGGTTTGTCCATGAACCAGATGCTGATGGGTTTATCACCAAACGTACTCCCTGGGCCCAAAGAGGGAGATTTGGCTGGTCATGACATAGGACATGAGTCGAAAAGGATGCATATTGAAAAAGGTAATATATGATTATGAGGTCTTGTTTTTCCTGCTCAACATATGAACTAGGTTTTAATCACAGAACAAAGTATATTTCTAGATTATATTAGAAGATGGCATATAAACATTTTAAAAACCTACGATATTAAGTAAAATGCCTATTCAACAAAAAAGAAATATGAATGAGACATATTTCTCTTAAACAACAGGTAAATGTTCATTTATTTTCCAGTACGTTTTAAAAAAGAGAATTGTTTGTTTTAATTGTTATCTCTGAGTCCCTCAAAGACTATAGTTCGTCTTTCTCCGTGCTTTTAGGGTCAATTGTCATTTTACTTAGCGTAATAGAGCAAGTACAATATACAAAGGATTATTATGATTACTTTTTGGATTAAAAGACACATGGTCATTTGATCAACCAAGAAATATAGTGAATCTTATCAACCAATGTACTAGTAGTCGTTTCTAAAGTGTATGCAACAAATAACAAAGCCCAGATTGTGCAAAGCTGTGAGAGTTTCCTATTTATATTTTATTTGTACCAGCCTAACTCGTTTTCACAGGCAAAAATTTGTCTTTTCATGCCTTATTTCATGAAATACTTTCATGGAGAATTGAAATATTATTATTTTTTTCTTTTTTTATGGTATTCACATTGCTTAATTTGTGTCATGCTTTATTTATTTATTTTATTTATTTATGGCTGTGTTGGGTCTTCGTTTCTGTGTGAGGGCTTTCTCTAGTTGTGGCAAGCGGGGGCCACTCTTCATCGCGGTGTGCGGGCCTCTCACTATCGCGGCCTCTCTTGTTGCGGAGCACAGGCTTCAGACGCGCAGGCTCAGTAATTGTGGCTCACGGGCCCAGCTGCTCCGCGGCATGTGGGATCTTCCCAGGGCTCGAACCCGTGTCCCCTGCATTGGCAGGCAGATTCTCAACCACTGCGCCACCAGGGAAGTCCTGAAATATTATTTTACATGCATGTTGGAAATTTATGCTATTGGATGCAAATTAATGTTTTCAAATGGTAAATTTAAATTGGGACCACTGGAGCCCTGCCATATCTTTTTCATCTTAATTTAATATTTTCAAATTTTATTAATAATATAGACTGGATACTTTGACTATCTTTTTTGACATGAATATCAAGTAATCAGTGTTATGAAAAGGATTGTTTCTTTGGAAAACATAATTATACAAAAGGTACAATTCATTGGCTGTCAAAAAGGAAAATAAGAAAATTGGCTATTTAGATAATCAGAAAGACATGATTGGAGAAAGACGAAGTTAAGGTGGAGCAACCGTTTTTCCTCGAAAATGACTATTCACAAAAAGTAAAAATGCTTACATAAACATTTTTCTATTCAACATGAGAACAGCTCTGCTGAGTCCTTAGGAAGAAAGAACACTGTATTTCTATAAATTAAATTATCAGCATTATGCAATTAATAAGAAAATGGTCATCTTTTCTAGGTGCTAACATGTCAAAATCTAGGCATATTTGAGAGCAGCATTAAGGCAACTTCCTAATTATTTATTTTAAAATTCGCTATCAAATATTATCACAAAGCTGGGTGGAATATATACAAGTGCATCAGTGAAAGAGATTGCCTCTAAATGTCCAATTTTAATTTTCTGTGAGTTATTCTTCAAAAATGAAGAAAGATATATAATGCCTCATGTATCTTTTGACATATACCTTTTATATTTAATCAAAAACCAATTTGAGGAAATATTATGGAAATTTTTATAGTAATAAAATATAAAACCGCATAGAGGATTTAAGTTTCAAATAAGAATATTGAAATATAAAAATTCATTATTTGGGTTAAGTAGCCATTCTCCACTAGGGTTCTATGAAAGAATGAAGCCCTATAGAAAATGATTTTAGTGATTCATTTCTCAATTTTCCCATAGATGCTACATAGCTAGTTTCACTTGAAATGCATAAGAGAGAAGTTTTATGATATACAGGGTTGTCAGGATATTAGGTTTTAATTCTCTTGCGGAACCTTGGTGAAAAAAGGCTGGGAGTGAAATATAAAAGCCTGGAGGTGGTCGTGAAGAGACCACCAAAGGAATGACCAATAATGTGATTGGAATAATGAATCTCACTGGAATTTTTGGTGGGGAGCTTTCTACAATCTCATGTTTCAAGTTGAGTTGACTATAATTTTTGTAACTTTCTTTTTCCGTGAGTCTTGAGTTCTATCTGCCTATCTGCCCATCATCTGTCTATATACCTATCATCTATTTGTTACTACTATTATAACTTTGCCATCGTAGAGCCTTTCCTGAGATACCATACTAGTTTGATATAGGGATCCCACTGCTGGTTTTCCTGTGTGCCTGCCCCCCAAATCTTCGTTACAACATTTTCCTTGTTATTTGGAAGGTATTTTTTCATTGGTCTGCTTCCAGTACTAGACTGTATACTCCTTGGAGTCATGTGTGTATTACATTTGCTTTAAACAGACTAGACAATCTATGAATGCATATTGATCTGTGCTAAATTACTAGAAGATTCTAAGAGATGGTGAAAGTAAGTTAAAGTAACTGTGATGATGAAAGGCAAAAGGTGGAATTTCATAACCTTAAGAACATACATTTATATGAAACAGTAGAATGTTCTGACCAGGAATATACACAAAAACTTTCTATATCACTAATGGTACTTCTTATCACATCTTAAGTTTTTAAAATGGTTTTTCTGTCAGAATAAAGACCTTGATCATATCCCAACAGTTTTTCAATATTTTAATGTATATTTTATAAAGGAAAGTAAGTTTTTAATATTCTCCCTAGAAATGTGAAACTCACTTTAAACTCATAATTTCAAATGTAGTTATGGAATCGTGGACATTGTAATAGATTTTGATACTCTTATAGTAAGAATTTTATTATATGATGCTCATCTCTTTTATGTACTCTCACTCTTTTATCTATTTTTCAGCATACTGAATTAATAGTAAATATTCATAGGCTTTCTAGATTGATAGGGTCTACTAAATTAAAAATTGTTTTCTTTCATGACTACATTTATCAGGTGCCGCATACTTGCCCTGTAACTTTCTTACTACACATATCTGTATTAAAACAAGTGACTTCATTTAGAGACATTTGTAGAGAAATTAATTACATGTTTGTGTCATTTTAGGCTTGAACTTCTTAAATGTAATTTGCTGCCTACCACTTTAAATCATTCAAAAGATAACAATTCTTAAGAAAACATTTATGTTAAAAATAGATACCAGAATTAATTTGTATGCTGAGAGTCACTGTGGTCTAAAATCTTAATCACCAGTAACTTTTAAGCATTTTAAAATCTTCTAAATATTAAAAAGCTATTGACTTTACTCTATTAGAATATTTACGTCACTATTAGTTGAAGGACCAGTGGCTTTACAGGTGTTAGAACTCAGAAGTACTAAGTGCTGATTAAATTTGCTACTTAGTTTTTAAAATAAAAACACTCTAATGGGCTTTTGAACCCAGGAAGAGTTTAATTAAAGTACATTCAAAATATAAATATGAAAAACAAGTTAGTGTATCAAGAAGTAATAGACATATAATATTGTTTCAAGCATCCCAAGTGTAAGGAGAAATGACTTTAATAGTACGAACTTTGACTAAAATTGGGAGTTTGTCAAGAATATGTGCTGAGGAAATCTATGATACAGCTCATAGCCTCAAAAACTATTTTATGTCTTTTAACTTTTCCAAACATACTGCAAGTTCTCTAGAGCTTTCTGGATTTTAAACACATTGCTGATTTTTACCCTCAGTCTAAATTTAGTGGAATAGGCAGTACTAATTGATATTTTCTTTTTTTTGATTGAAGTATAGTTGATTTACAATGTTGTGTTAGTTTCTGGTGTACAGCAAAGTCATTCAGCTTTATATATATGAAACAATGAAAGAATTACATATGTATATGTATGTATATATATATTATTTCTCAGATTCTTTTCCAATATAGGTTATTATAAGATATTGAGTATAGTTTCCTGTGCTATACAGTAGGACCTTTTTGTTTATCTATTTTGTATAAAGAAGTATGTAAATGTTAATCCCAAACTCCTAATTTATCCCTCCCCCTACCTTTGATTACCTGTGGTAACCATGTTTTTTTTCTATGCCTGTGAGTCTGTTTCTGTTTTGTAAATAAGCTCATTTGTATCTTTTTTTTTTTTTTTTTAGATTCCACATATAAGAGAGATCACAGGATATTTGTCTTTCTCTCTGTCTTACTTCACTTAGTATGATAATCTCTAGGTCCATCCATGTTGCTGTAAATGGCATTATTTTATTCTTTTTTATGGCTGAGCAATATTCCATTGTGTATGTGTACCACATCTTCTTTATCCATTTATCTGTCAATGGACACTTAGGTTGCTTCCATGACTTGGCTATCGTAAATAGTGCTTCTATGAACATTGGGGTGCATGTATCTTTTCGAATTAGAGTTTTCTCCAAATATATGCCCCGCATTTAAATTATATAAACAGGCTCCCTGTTTCTTTATGCTGCACTTCTCTCTTTATCCCCACGAAATCTGTCTCTTGGTGCTAATTTACAGTGTTAATTCTCTTATGCATAATTTTTTCCCTGGTTTTTCTAAAATTGCTTGAATTGCTGCTATTTCCAACACATTTTTTAGCATGTCTCATACCTTGCATGTAGTTTCATGTGCACATTTTTGTTATTATGGAATTTATCTAATTTTTTGCTTACCAAAAATCAAATGTATGCTACAGATATGATACTGTATGCTACAGTATCAGCTTTTTTCCAGTTATAGAAAATGTGAGCATTTATAATTGGAACTAAGTACTGAATACCTAATTTATGTTAGTGTATTTCAGTCTTGGACTAAATAAACCAAAATGATATAATCAATATTTACTGAATGTCAGATATGTGAAATAAACCATATGAAATGCAAAACTTCCCTTCTTCTTTTGCTGCTACAGTTGCACAGAATTTTTCTTCATATATATTCTAATTTTCCCTATGGTTGAGGCTTTTCCCTTTATTTGTTTTCATAAAAAATATGACAACTTTCATTGGTGACTCCTGACATTTTATTTTTTTATTTTTCATTTTTTCTAATTATATATATTTTTATTGAAGTATAGTTGATGTACAATATTATATGTTACAGGTATACAATATAGTGATTCACAATTTTAAGTTATACTCCATTTATAGTTATTATAAAATATTGGCTATATTCCCTGTGCTGCACAATATATCCTTGTAGATTATTCCATACATAATAGTTTGTACCTCTTACCATTTTAGAAGCAGGAATAATTTAAGATGAGGCAGGAAATACAGGGGATTTGCTTCAGGCCATGAAACATTTCTTTTGTCGCATATTCTTTTGTCACATATTCTTCACGGGCAGTACCCAATATTTCCAATGGTTAACAGACTTGTATGGAAGGTTCTCATTTTGGTATTTTGAATTTGAGGACAAAGCACTAAAGGCAATAAAGTAGTTAGTAAACTGGCCATATTGGGATATCCTCTTATTAATGCTTTATTCTTAGCATCCAACCTTGAGGACCACTTTCCTACAAAACATCTTTCTTAAATGACTGCTATCACTTTTCTCCTATTTGTGGAAATAATTTTTTTGAAATATATTTCCTTTTGCACATTTCTCATTGTTTAAAAATTCTAATTTTAAGATTGTCTTCAAAAATGACTTTCTTTTTTCAATTCTAGATTAACATTACACAAATTAATTTATAGTAAATATCATACACACATATATCAAAAATCTGAACCTGTTAGTATCTCATGTGACTATATAGATGTGCATAGAGTGAAAAACCCTTTTCTTTAGAAATTTCTATATTTTGGTAATGTTAGCACACTATATGTGAGCCACTTATAAAATGAACTACCTCAATGTTACCTAAAGTTTACATTTTCCAGGAGTTTATTATTATGTAATTAATATGAACATTACTAAAAGAAATAGGGCCATTTATTGATGCCGAAGATGTCAGTTGCTTCTCCAGGGCATCCATAACTTTAGGTTTTGGAAACTTTTTTGGACACTTAGAAAGTTGAATCATGTTACCACTGCTGATAATTTTCATGAACTAGATGCCAAAGCTATTAGAGAGTATTTAGTTTTGGATACATTATAAATAATAATATACATTTATAGTAATTTTACTTACTGTAATAGTTTTACTTTTACTTAGATGAAATGCCTTTTCCCCATGGAAAAAACAGAACAGACTATTAATTATTCCACTTATTCAGCTTTATTTTTTTGAGCTTTTTTGATAGGCACAGAATGACTCACTTCCTCACTGTTTAAGAAATATTTTTATGTAGTCATGCCAATAGCTAATATTTTTATAGCGTTAAAAGTGAGGTAGGAGTAAATTACTAGTAGATTAACATATTAGCTCCACATACAAATTTGCTTCATGTAATGATTTATTTATGAATTATTATAAATTATTTTATTTCCTTCATTTAAGATGTTTATTGACTTACTGAATTGATTATCTCTAATTTTTAATTTTGGAATTTATTTGCGTATTGCTTAAACCGTGGATTTCTATTTTTTCTAGTTTCAAGTTGAAATTTTACATATTCTGGTGTAGAAGTGATCTAAAGGGAATGTGTACATTCTTCTATATGTTTATTTGAGAATTAGCTCCAAATTCAAACTTCATTTTGGAAATATTATATCCGATATTTTTTAGTGAAGCTAAAACAATTTTTCTTTTGTATATTTTTATTTCGTACATGGGCAAATATGTATGTTTCTAAAAGAACTACAAAACACTGTCCTTTCTTCCCTGATTAGACATATTAAGAAATGTACAAAAAAATAGGCCATTAAAAGTTCAGTGACTCAGTGAGCTTTCTTAATCTTTTTTATCTAAACTAATAGCAAAATATAAATGCCAGTCTCTGCAGATAAGCTTCGTGTGATGTTGTTTTTGTAGAACAAAACAGGAGATATCTACAATCTCATATATTTCAACCTAATACTTTTTAACATTTTTCTATTCTGAGATGTAAATTAGAATCTCTTCTAAAGAGCTTAATAAAAAAAGAAAAAAAATGACGTTTAAAAATATATTTCCAATCTTGCCTAATATTCACAGTCTGCTTTTATTGAAACTTTTTAATATTCTTACATGTGCTTATGTGTATCCCTGCACATGGGCAAACACACAGGGCTTTATCTTCATTTGATAGATGAGGGAGTGATACTACTTTGAATGCTATGTTATGAGTTAAGAAGCAAAAGTAATAGCCCCCTTGTCTCTTGTGCTTGAAGCAGTTTGAATTCCTCCATCAACTTGATGGAATGATTTAACACATCATTCAGCCTTGTTTGCAGGACGTGTAAGGTGACAGCAAAGCTCAGGTAAATCTTAAAGATACGGGAACAATTTGGAGGAGTTTATATAACACATTAGATGAAAGGTCAATATGGAAC